>NC_058142.1:12825236-14206236 GCF_011075055.1 Mangifera indica | reverse complement strand
CGATGTGTAGAGTGAATGAAATCCCTGGTGCACATGAGGTTTAGGATTGTGATGAGTTTCCCCAAGTAAGTTGGAAGCTGAAGTTAGAGGCCAATTGACATCCTTCAACCATTCGCCAGTCAAAAGAGTTCCTCTCCATGAAATGAGAATGTCCCTTCTTCCTAAAGCAACCTTTCCTTCATCTGTGACCACTGCAATGTAACCGATCCACGAAGATTGGTCCTTGACTATCCAATCAATACTGGAATCAATATCTGTCATTGCGTAGAGATAGTTGGTGACGGTATACTTGAAAGGATTTCCTTTCTCTAGGCCAACGTTGGAGAAAAGATCTTTCGGTGCGTATAGAGGAAATCCATACAATGCAGATGACTTGTCGTGATTGAAGGAATCATAAACAGCTTGAACCCTCTCGCCGTAGTGAATTATACATTTGCGGAGATTGATGTTAAGAGGATCCAAGAGACCTTCCCACTCATTCTCTCCGCTTAGCTGCTTCCAATTCTTTGCTATGTCACCCATCAATGCTCTTGCTTTTGTGTTGCGACTTGGAATATGAAAAATTAATTAAGAATGTAGTAATGTTCGTACTCGTTCAAAGAGAAGGCAGATGGAGTAATGTGTTCTTTCAAAGAAAAGCCCGATGATATTTATAGACTTCAGTTTAAGTTGACACAGTGAATATTAATCATTGACACATTCAAACAAATGGTGGACAATAAATTACACAGGAAATTGCTATAAAAATCTGTCTCTTTCGAAAGAATTTTCGTCCCAAAATAATCAAATTCGGCGATGCTGTTGACTCATGCGCACGTAGATTCATTCGTTCAGATACTAGCAAGCAGTAATTAAAGACTTTTCCACAAATAAAATGAATCTGAATGAATTTTACATTAAACGCCTGACTAGTAATTTGTTTTGTTTCTTCCGTACATTTTTCGTTTAAGTTTATTTTGGAAGAAGTCCAAGTCAATTATTTCTTCAGATCACTCATTGTCATTGACTTGTAGTTGTAAGCAACTCGACTTTGCAAAAAGAAAAAACGTCTATACTTTTCTATAATGCTATTTGTTTTACATTGGAGCGATTCAAATTTGGAAACATGCAGCTATTAAATTACAAATGTGTTGAATATTCAATATATTCTAGCTGGTTTTTGGGTGAACTTTCTTTTTGTTGAGAAAAAAATAATAATAATTGAAAGCAAAAATTGTCTTCCTCTAAGCTTGTTGCCCAAGAATGATGACTTTATTATTCCTTGACCAATACCTGGTCCGCCTTCCATTAAACAGTATTTCAGCTATGACATAGTAAAATTTGCATCATCAAGAAATATGTATGAATCCAACGTTTGAGAAATGAAGAACCGAAGAAAATTTGAGAGAACTGGAAGCAAGAAATGAGATCTTTTTAATTGAATCACATAAAATGAGCTGTTCAACCACAAGTCTGCACTCCATTTACAAAAACAATTTGCGCTTCCCAATTAAGTCAACAATCTGGATTTTTTAATCAACAACCTCTTGTTCTCAATAACACTATTCACAATTCACAATCTGTATTATTTTACTCAACCAATCTGCATTTTTCAATATTTATTTTTAAGAATCTGCAATTTTCAATTAAGTACAAACAACAGTTCCAGCAACGCGATTCACAGTCAACAATCTACATTTTTTTTTTTTTGGGTAAACAAGGTATATATAGACGAAAACAACGCACCTACAAAAGAGAGCTTATGAACTAACTAAGCTCACTCTGCCTAGCTAAAGGATAGCAAAAGCAGACTAGAATTGGCGCCACTACCCAAGAAAAGACTATACAAAGCTAGCGGGCCTATAAGGGTTTCTACAATGATAGAGTTCAAGAGAAAACTCCTAAAAGAACTAATAGAATCAAAAAAACCAAAAGTGGTCTTAAGCCAATTCCTCATGCTCAAACTATACAAAAAAATCATTCACGTCAAAATGCATAGCAAAGACAACTATGAAAAGGTTAATGACTATGTCATTGGCATTGCTCGGACACATTGAGGTCACTTGAAGAAGAGACAAATGATGTTAAATAAAATATTCATTCTTATTTTGGATGCTTATGATTTTATTTGATTTTGCTCTCGATGTGTGTACATTATTTTTCTTATTTCATAGGATTAGGAATCCTCATAGAATTTAGATTCCATATCAGACCATCATGTAATATTATAAATCATAAATTTAATCAATAATATTCATTCAGTTTACACACCAATTCATAACACTTTCGGTATTAGAGTAGCTAAAATCCTCTTATACTTTTCAACATTAAACTTTGTCTTTTTCCCTCCAAACACTAATTATTTTCATTTTTGCACTGTTTTTAGGGTTTTCTCTTTGCACTTTGGCAAATTTCAACTAACCCCCCATATTTTCCCTACTTTTACGTCCACCCTTAGCTTTTAAAATCTTTTTAACGCACCCTTTCTCTTATCCAAGACTATTACTCCTTTTCCATCATTCATCCTCCTCCATCTTTAGCTTTCTATCTATCAGAGACTATGCTGCCATCGACTTAGCATCTATCTCCCACGAAGTTCCCTTCCTTTTGATGTAAACACAATGGTTTCTCTCCTATTTTGCATTGTCGTTGAATGCATCTTGCTTTTTGTTTTGTATGCCTACTCTAGTCAAATTCTTCACATATGTTTCTTGGTTGTTGCTCATTTTTTGTCATTGTGATTTCTTCATGAGAATAAATGCGTTCTAATCGATCGACATATTACCCATGGCTAACGTTAAGACAACTGTGGTCACCATCCCTCATGGTTGTCCATCCCTTGATTTCTCCATATCAATAATCCCTTTTCACACCATAAATCATGGATCTCCAATGGTGGTTAGCTCTTCGTATTTGCTGTTATTGCCCTTCCCATCAATTACTATAGCCACTACTAATATGGTCTCTGTTTTCCTAATGTCCTTGCTACCTATAATGGTTAGGATCAAGAGCTATTTTTCTTCACTCATGGTTTGGATACTCATGGTGCATGGAAGTCTCTGCTTCTTGATGTTCTTGTGATTCACAATTTGTAACTTTTGATTGCTTGTGATGCACGACCATTGTAACCATTCCTATTTGATGGCACTCCTAATCCATCTCATTCTCACTATTTATGAGCTGATAGATTAGTGTTGACTTGAATTAAATTCATATATCTCCTACACTTGTTCAGTCCTTGTTGTTGTTTTGTGCTACTACTTTTGAAACATGGTCCTTGCTTGATCGTTTCTTGAATCCAATTTTTGGGATCCATCTTTACTTTATTTATGACAAGTTCTGCACTCTTTGGAAAGCTTTAGATCAGATAATGGTTGATTATCTTACTGATGCCAAGTCCATCTTTGATTCTTTTGCTACAACTTATTTTTTTATTCCAAATATTGATTTTGTAGAGTATGTTGTTGATGGTTTAGGTCTTGAGTACCAATCCTTCTTTATTTTCTTACATTTTCAATCATCCACTATATTTGATGAACTCTATGATGTTCTCCTTCATAATGAGGATCTTTAAAAAAATTCTTTGGTATGTTTCTTGTAGTTGTTGCTATGACTCCTACTTTATCCTCCCTACAACCATTGGGTTTGTCCAAGCCTTCTAATAAATGCAACTTCCATGGCCATAATAAGCCTAGTCACGTTCATGGTAATGGTGGACAATTTTCTTCTTGCCAACAATCTTAACCCTCATATCAACTTCCTTTAATCTAGACTCTGACTGGTGTTTTCCTTAAAATGCTTGTCAAATTTGAGATAAACATGGGCACTTTGCTCGTGTTTTTCCATAGCGAGAAAATTTTGCCTATACAGAAGATTCAGTGATTACTCTTTTTGCTGCTATGTTCATGTGTGTTATCTCTTATTCAAATTAGGTTTTGGACATTGGTGCTACATATCATATGACACTTAATGCTATGATCCTATCCTCTCCTTAATTTCACACTAGTATGTCTTTTGTGATTGTTGGTAATGGTGATTCATTGTCAATTTCACATCAAGGGTCGGTTTATTTATCTAAATCTCTTCATTCTCTAATTATTTTATTTGATACCTTGTTTGTTCAATCATTATATAAAAATTTGTTGTCCATTCATAAGTTTACCTCTAATACTAATTTTTTTTTTGTCTTCTTGACTCATTTGGTTTTGTGATTAAGGATAAATAGACAATGTAAATTCTTCTCTTTGGTCATAACCGTAACGTCTCTATATGTTAACTCTCTTGGCATTATAGCCTATTCATCTATTTGTGTCTTGTTTGATATCTAACATCATTGTCTCAATCATCCATTTTCTATAGTGTTCAAAACTATACTTACCTCAGTCTCTAGTCTAGTTTGTCTTTTGTAAGATCTCTCATTTGTTTGTCAAGTATGTTATCTTGGTAAAGGTCATTGTCTCCCTTTTACCAAACGTACTTTTATTACTTGCAACCCTTTTGAGCTTCTTCACCTTGATGTTTAGGGTCTTGCTCCTGTCCTAACTTTGTCAACATTTTGGTATTATTTGTCTATTGTTGATGATTTTAGTTAGCATGCATGGTTACACACTATGTTTAGAACATCTAACGTTATTAATGTATTTGTTAAATTTAAATTAATAATAAAAAACTTTCTTTCTTGTTTTATTCAAATTATTTTTTTTAATGGAGGTAGTGAATTCGATAACAAATTATTTTGTTTCTTTCTTGAGTCACATGGTATTACACATCAATTATCTTATCCCTACACTCTTACTCAGAATAGTGTTGTTGAGAGAAAACACTATGATATAGTGGAAAAAAGATGTTGTCTTTTATTGCAAGCTGACTTGCTCGCTTTTTAGTGGAGACTTTCTTTACTATTGTGTTTTTGGTTCATAGGTTAGCCTTACTATTGCTCATGGATAAGAGTCCTTTTGAAGTTCTTTTTCACTGTCCTCCAAATAATGAATTTTTATGTACTTTTGGTTGTGTCAGTTATCCTTTGCTCACCCTAACTAAAAATAATAAATAAAAATTCTGCGAAATAATTTAAAACAATTAATCAATTAAATAAACCTTAGTCTACGGTCACATCCACCATTGGAACTACAATTGATCATTGAAATAAAAAATATCAAATTAATTATTCAAATATTCGTTGTGGTATTACATTTACCTGTCCTTCCTTACGATTAGTTAACCAAAAACATGTATTCCAATTAATCCTTATTGATTAATAATTCAGTCTGATCTCGAATTTAATTAAACGATAGCATTACGAATTAGAAAGACCAACAAAGCAAGACAACACAAACGTACGATGTTACATTTAATCAGTTGATTATTTTCCTAGGATTTATAGTTTTTGATGCAACAAACGATAAACCTAGTTGCCACTTCGATTAGATGGATTGAACAATTATGGATTCAATACCTAAACTAGCAGTAGATTATATTAATTGATAAACTAATTGCACACCTTGGAAATCAACCAACAAAATCATGAAAAATAATTCAAAAAGATAATCAATACTCGAATAATTAAAAAGATGCATTAAAGAACAAAAATAAATCTCACAATCATTGTAGTTCCATGGTTTCAGATTTCTTCAACTAAGAGAAAATATTCAGCCACTGTAAACCATATTTTACTCTCCGATCCTCTAATTACAATTGATTAATCCCAACAAAATTAAAATAAAAGTATATATATTTTCTCCCTACTAAAAATTTGGAAATAAAAGTCAATCCTAATCTCCTAATCCAACCAAGCAAAAGTAATACATATCTTCCCAAAAATAAAGGAAAAGATATATATTTTAATGTATATCCTTTCTCTAAAAATATCTTTTCTTATCTATCTCAATTAATCCTCTTTTCTAGCTAGTAATTATCCCTTTTCTAGGAAGCAAATCTTGATACTTTGTGGACCTTTGTAGCTGATCTGGACATCCAGATTTAATTTCCAAATTCTGCTTTCGTCATTTCATGTGCCCACGCCTAGTCAACATCACGAAACTTGCAGATTAACAAGTCTGCTCCAATTTTTTATCTTTTTGGCCCAACTTACTTCAAAAATGCTTAAAGCTTCCTAAATGCAAAAAGATAAGTAAATTTATTGGATTGAATTAAATTTCAACACAGTATAAGGGAATTAGGGATCAAAATAATAACAATTAATGGCATTATCAAATTCCCCTACACTTATCTTTTGCTCATCCTCGAGTAAAACAAAAAAAAAAAAAAAACAAACACAAAAAGGTTCCATCAATCTCTTTTCTCATGATACCAAAAGTTGTACATACCTTTGGATTGAAACCAACCAAGACTCAAGCATTAACACACATCATCATCAAACTTCACAAGGAAATATGCACAAAGACAAATCAAGATAATCGCATTCTAAAGCATGTATAAAGTTTTGGTGAATCTCCTCACAGTTATCACTCATATCACTCATGTGTTTAATAGTTCGGTGTTTCCCTCAAATTCTTCCAATGCAAACAATCTACCATAGGCTAGCTTATGCACCAAATCTCCACCCCTTAGATTATATACATGCATAAATCAAAAGGAATTTATTTTAGGTTGTAATGGGGTTCTGGGTAAAGGTGAGGATTAATGGATACAAAAGGTTAAAACCATGACATTAACAAAGCATTTAGACACCTAGAGGGAACAAAAATGTAAAACTAAAACCATCACATTCACTACATTTCTTTGCTACTCGCTGTTGCCTTTCTTTTCTCTTTTTTTTTTCTTTTCTATTTTTTTCTTTTTTTCTGTTTTCTTCTTTTTTTTCATCATTTTTTTCTTTTTTTTGAATAACTAAGAGAATTGGATAGTAAAGATAACAACATAAGGCAATAACAATAACAATCTTCATGCCAACTTCTTTTCACCATCTCATCCTAATGCTTTTAAATCCCCTTTTTCCCCATACTTAAAATTTTCAAGATAGCAAATTCACCAAGCAACAAAATTTAGTTCAAATGCCCTGCAAATTTTCATGGTTGGGTGAGGATTTTTTTTTTACTTGAAGGCTTAGGTTTGTAATATGGTTTTAGCACAAAGAATCAAAGGCTTTGTAAGGCTCAAGGGGCTAACTAGGAAATTAAAATAGATTAGCTTTTTAAGCTAAAGGGTTTAAACAAGAATGCCTTTATCATTTTCATGCATGCATATTTCAATGAGGTCTTGAAATGATTCAAAGCAAGTTCTAGAGATATATTCACATGGGAGAATATCACTCATCAAAGAAAACATAGATTGATATGTATGTTTCAATCTTTTTTGGCTCAAAACTTACAAGTTAAATCAATTCACCTCAACTTCAAACAAAAGTCGATCACTTAATTATCAAAATTTGTTTAAGTGTGTACCCCTAGTTAATCTAACAAATCAATGTACAATGCTCTCTTACTTAATCAGCTAAATCCTAAGGCAAGCATACAAATTAATTCATTCAAAGTGAAATTAATGGAATTGTTTGGCTGATTAAAAACAGGGAAGGATACACCAGCTGCCATATTAATAAAAACCAAACTTTATCCAGCAAGGAACAACAACATAGACAAAGCAAAACAAGGCATACCAGAATAAGCATAACACAAAGAAGACAAAAAAAACTGACAGAAAAATAGAATAAGTAGACAGAACAAAATAAAAGTAGAACAGAAGGACAAAACATAAGAACAAAGCAGAAAAATAAAACACAAATAAACCCTCCCCTATTTTTAAACCAAACATTGTCCTCAATGTTTAAACTAAAATTTAAAAGAAAAGGGAAACAAAACTTCTCTAGATTTGGGAAAAAGGAACAATAGTTCGAATTATGGAGAGTTGCAATTGATGGAAGATTCTTCGGATTCTGATGACGGTTCTGGTATAGGAGGCCTCCGATAGGTGGATTATGTTGGTCTTTGATATTGTGAACAAGTTCTAACCATGGCATTGTAGAATAAGTACAGGAGCTGCTAGGGCTTAATTAGGAGAGAAAGTGTAGTTTGACGGTATTGGCAAATGAGATTTCATATAACCCAACATTATACTTGCACTTAAGCATATGGGCCCCTTATGTTTAACAGAATAACAAAGCCAGAGTTGGAGTTTGACAGAAACGCATGACCTAGTTCCAAAACACCAAAATGTAGATTTCTCCCCTATGAACATTTATAAAAGGCTAATGGGAACCTGTAGGAGGAAGAAGAAGATTGAACAATAACATAAAAATAAATTAAAATGAACCTAATTAAAAATTATAAAATAATTACTAATTAAACATCCAAAAATCCAAAAATTGAAATTTAAAACTAAAATTGGAACACATAAACCAAAATTAAAAAATAAATGTCTAGAAAAATTAAAATTGAAGCATTAATCAAAATAAGATTGAAAGTTTGGGTTGCCTCCCAAGTAGCGCCTTTTTTTACAGTCATCGACTAGACATAATATCTTCATTTATTTATCCATGTAGATGGGATCTCTCAACTCTGCCTTTTCGACATTTTCAGCTTGTACTCCTTTGTAAAATGGTTTGAGTCTATGGCCATGAACTTTAAATACTTTCGATGTCACTAAGCTTTGAATCTCTACTGCACCATGAGGAAAAATGTTAGTAACAACAAAAAACCCAATCCAACGAGAACGCAATTTACCTGGAAACAATTGAAGTCTTGAATGATAAAGGAGAACTTTTTGGCCAAGTGAAAATTCTTTTCTGGAAATCATTTTGTCATGAAATGCTTTTGTTTTCTCCTTATGAATTCTAGAACTCTCGTAAGCGTCATTGCGAATTTCTTCTAATTCTTGCAACTATAATTTCCTATGTTCGCCACTCTCATCCAACTTCATATTGCATTGCTTGACAACCCAATATGTTTTATGCTTTAATTCAACTAGAAAATGACAGGCTTTATCGAATACCAGCCTGTATGGCAACATACCAATTGGCGTTATGTACACTATTCTATATGCCTATAGCGCATCCTTCAAGCACAAACTCTAATCCTTTCTTGTTGGACCAACGATTTTCTCAATGATAGATTTATTTTCTTAGGTCAAAACCTCAGCTTGTCCACTAGTTTGTGGATGGTACTCCGTAGCAATTTTGTGTGTTACACCATATTTTTTTAATAGCACCTCCATTGTTCGTTTACAAAAATGTTTCCTTTGATCACTAATTAGAGCCTTCAGAATGTCGAACCTTCTTATAACTTGATCAGTGCAATGTTTCCACAAATACAGATCATCCTATATGTAATATTTTGCATCTTTTTTCAGTTTGTCTCTTTGAGCTTTAGATAAATCAATTGGTAGTATGCTAGTAACCAAATAATTCATAATGTTTGCATATCAGGGCAATCTGCAGCTTACTGAAAATAACTGCTCATCAGGAAATTGCTCCTGTAGATTTTGCTTTGTTTTTACATGAATTAAATGGCTTAAATGGTCAGCAACATGGTTCTCTTGTCTAGCTTTATCCTTGATCTTTAGGTCAAATTCGCTTAGCAGCAGAATCCATCTTATAAGCCTTGGTTTTGCCTCTTTCTTTGTTATCAAATACCTAAGGGCTGTATGATCAGAATAAATAACCAACAACCAAGAATTCTTTTTCAGTGGTCAAATAATTTTTCTGTGCATCATTTAAGGTCATCGAGGCCTAATATATAGCATGTGGCATCCTTCCAACTCATTGGCCCAAAACAACTCTTACAACGTAATCACTTACGTCACACATTATTTCAAATGGGAGACTACAATCAGGTGGCCAGATTATTGATGTAGAAGTTAGCAGCTGTTTCAACTTGTCGAATTCATTTTTACAACTTTCATCAAAGTCGAAAGCCACCTCCTTTTGTAGCAACTTTCATAATGGCAATGCAATATGTGAAAAATCTTTAATGAAGCATCGGTAAAAACCTGCATGGCCAAGGAAAGAACGAATTTCCCGCACACTAGTGAGGTAAGGTAAAGATTGAATAATATTAACTTTGGCCTTATCTACCTCAATACCCCTAGCTGAAACTACATGCCCCAAAACTATACCTTGTTCAACCATAAAATGACATTTTTCAAAATTTAAAACAAGGTTAGTTTCAATGCATCTTTATAAAACAAGTATGAGATTGTGCAAACAATTATTAAATGAGTCCCCATGAACAGTAAAATCATCCATAAAAATTTCTATAATGTGCTCAACATAATCTAAAAATATACTAACTATAAACCTTTGAAAAGTAGTCGACGCATTACAAGCTTCGAATGGCATTCGTCAATATGCAAAGGTTTCAAATAGGCATGTGAAAGTCATCTTCTCTTGATCTTTTAGAGCAATTGCAATATGAAAATATCCTGAAAAACCATCTAGAAAGCAATAGTAAGCTCGACCAGCTAGCCTTTCCAACATTTGATCAATAAATGACAATAGAAAATGACCTTTACGGTTTACAATATTTAATTTCCTATAATCTATACAAACCCGCCACCCATTGTAGCTCTAGGTGGTTTTATTATATTAATTTTGTTTTTTTGTTTCTTTAAATTTTATCATTGTAGAAACTCTGATAAGTCTTCAAAAGGAATTGACCATCGCTAGCTTGTACGTTTATGATGCAAGCCTGGTTTGGATCTAGTCTTTTCCTTCATTATACTCTTCTGGGAATAGGTGAGTTTAGTTTATTTGTCTGGGCCTTTGCTTGGCCGGTTATTTCTTTGTACAAACATATTTTACCTAACCAAAAAAAAAAGTGAAGGAAATAATGAAGAAATCGTAAGACCTTTAAGGAAAATTTATCATTCAAATGTTTTACTGAAATGTCAATTAGCTTTACATCATATTTAGTGAAGACTATATCATCAACATATACTAACGCATACATAACTTTGTGATCAATCTGATATAAAAAGATATTGGTGCCCACTACAACACTGACAAAGCCCTAAGACAACAATACAACCTTCAATTTATGAAATCATAACCTAAAAGCCTGTTTTAAACCAAACAAATCTCTGTTTAGTTTACTGATACACTTGAAATCATTATTGACATAGCAAAATGCCCAAGTTAACTCAATTACACTTGCTCTTCTAAATCACTGTTTAAGAAGACATTATTAATATCAATCTATTTAATGTTCTAGCCATACACAACTAATGTAAGAATAATTCAAATGGTGGCAACTTTAAAAACTAGACTAAATGTTTTAAAATAATCTACTTTTAATGTTCGTTAGAATCTCTTAGCTATACTGGCCTAGTTTTATATCTTTGAACTAAGCCATCAATGTTATATTTAACTTTTAAAACCCATTTTCACCTCACCAAGTGCATATCAATTGGGTGAGGGACCAAAGTCCAAGTATTGTTAGTTATTAAATCATCATTATCAGTTTGGTAGGTTTCCACTCAGGATTAGAAAGAGTTTCAACTAGACTTGGCCACAATTCATGAATCGAAGGTTTCGATTTGAAACCATCATTTCACGATTAAAAAAAAAAGGACCCTGAACCGAAACCGTAATAGGATGGTTTATAACTGATTCAAAACCGATGATTTTGGTTCATGAACTCGATTCAGAATCGATGGTTTCGATTCAAAATCGACATTGAACCTTCAATTTTGATACATGATCTTGATTTAATTTTTAAATTATTAATTACAGTAATTGAAAATTAAAAGAAAGGTTCAAACTTAATTTTTCAATTAAGCTTCCTATATATTTTCTTGGGGCTTAAAAGAATTAAAGCCTACGTAGTTCTCTTACCTTTGCATATCTAATAGCTGGCAATACCCCCTTACCTTATCATTCACCTCCACTATCTTGACTATTATTTTTCGTCATCAAACTATCCGTAGTTAAATCAAACAATTCTTCATTGAAATCCACTTTTATATCTTGTTGACGTAACTCGACTTTCGTCCAATCGTCTATGCATACTTGGGCTTCAATAGATTTGGGAGCCAAACTTGATCGTCTCTCATCCAATATATTACCCCTTTGACTAAAAGTTTGTTCTACTGTGACAGTTGATACTGGTGCTGTTAGGACTTGTTTAACAATAGTTGCTAATGTTGTAAAGGTTGATGCATGCCGACTCCACCATTCCAGAACTGGAAAGTTTTTACCTATATTGCTATCACCAAACTCAAAAATAGTAGTTAAATAAATATCAAGCTCCGAGGTGGAGCCTAATGTTCCTCTTGGTCTTTTGCTCCTTTGCATCATAATACGATCACCATAACTCATATTTTGGGTTGATGATGGGGCAATAGGTGGTAGAGAGGAAGAAGAACCACCTTGGCTACCATAAATTAATGAATATTTAGGAGAAATTTCTTTAATTAAATTCATAATGTTAATTATAGTTAATGAAATATTAACTTCATCCTCACAATCTAATTGCAAACATTCATAATATAATGTTAAATAATCTGCGACACCATCTAATTTAAATCTAGGATCAAAAAAACAAGCAACAAGAAAAATTTCTGGAATTGTTTTATAGTAAGTTAACAATTTTGTTTTCATTAAAAAAATAGTTTCTTGTAGAATAATATTTTGTTCAGCTTCTTGTAAAGCCCCAATAATATTAACGACTTCATTTAAAAATAAATGAGAAGCGGGATAATAAACCTCACTTAAAGTATAAGTTGTATTATTAAAATTTCTCAATACATTTAAAATAATTTTACAAATATCCCAATATTGGGGATATAATATAACTTGTGGCACATTTTGTGAAATAAATTAGCATAATAAATCTCTTTAATCAAAAGACTCGTTCAGTAATTCATATATTGAATTCCAAAGAGTCGACATGTCTTTAGGAAATCTTTTTGGTCTTTTATTATGTTGTTTACAAAATTTATCCGATTCTTTCCTAGTTTGGGGATGTCTCCATAAAAAAGAAATTGTTGTGTTTATTGGACTAATATAATTATTAAAATAATGTAAATCATCCTGTACACATAAATTTAATACATGACATGCACATCTAATATGGAAAAATCTACCACCTAAATTAGGTTTGCAAATTGAAATTAAATCATTTATTGAGGCAGTATTTGAATGTGTATTATCAAATGAAATTAAAAAAATTTTATAAACTAATTTATATTCTTCTAATATTCTTTTAATTATTCTATAAATATTATTGGTCATATGTCGATAATCAAACGCCCTAAATGCTAAAATTCTTTTTTGTAATTGAAAATTGTCATCTATCTAATGACAAGTTATACCCATATAAGAGTGACCTTGCTAATGGTGACTCCAAATATCACTACATATAGATACACGCCCATCAAAATTTGTAAAAAATTGAATTAATTCTTCTTTTTGTTTTTTATATAAACTAAATAATGTTCCTTTTAATATGTTTCTTGAAATAGTTTTATATGCAGGATTTAATGCAGTTTTACAATAATTATTAGAACCTAAATTTTCGCTAAAACTAATGATAAATGATCTATTGTTACCATTTTTGTAAATTCTTCTTTACTTTTATTATCACTATACATAAATAAAGATTTGTGTTCAGAACTATACCTAGTTATTTGTGTTAGGCCTTGACTTTGCCCCATTTTTTTCGGATGCTTTGACTCAAAGTGCCTTTTGAACGTCTCGTATTTACCTTTTTGTTTGAATTTATAAATTTGCCTACAATAATTATAAGCAACTTCGAAATTACCATCTTTCTTTTGTATTTTCTTAAAATGAATCTTGAAAATATCGAATGTAGGAATTTTTTGAGAGTGTTGTTCCATCTCCATCTGCTGTTGATGTTGTTGTTGTTGTTGTTGTTGTTGTTGTTGTTCCACCTTTACATATTGACTTTCAATTTCTTATGTTGAAAAATCATTTATAAATTGATTTTCATTCACGTTTGATATATGTGAATGTAGACCAAATCTCCTATTACCAGAAAAATTTCCACTACTTGCCATTTTTTGATAATAAATAAAATTAATTATATAAATAAATTATATGATTAATTATGAAAGATAATAAATAAAATTAATTATAGAAATAAATTTTATAATTAATTATGAATTGTATAATAGAAATAAAAATTGAAATTAATAAAAAATCAAGAAAGAATTTAATTAGATTTGAGAGAATTTGATTGAAAGATTAAGAGAGTACTAAGAATTGAAAGAATGAAAATGAGAGTTTGAAATTTAAAAAAATAGGGGGCGAAAATGAGATTAAAAATTTTTGCAGGGGACTGTTGGTCCCCTGCAATTTCCAAATGTGTAGGGGACCGTTGTCCCCTGCACTTGTAGTGAACCAACGGTTCCCTATGCAGAGAACCATTGGTTCCTTTAATAAATTTTAAAAAATTCAAAAAAAAATTCAAATTTCCGGTTTAGCATAGTAAACTGCCGGATTATATGTCGGTTCCTAAATTGGATGTGAACCGATGGTTTCATGGGGTTCAAAATTAGATAAAACGAAACCGAACCACTAAAATCTAGTTTCGATTTCGGTTCATTCAAGTTCCAGTTTTATCCGGGCTGGGTTTGGTCCAGTTCATTGGCCAAACCGGCCCGTGGCCAGGTCTAGCTTCAACAGTGTTAGTAGTTTGTAATTTAATAAGGGACTTAAAAGTTGGGTGTTTTGGTTATGGAGAAAGAGGAATGCAGTGCTCCTATTTTGGTTCTAGTCAACATCAGATGTAAACTGAATGGTTTAGTAGAATTAAGTTTGTATTGGATGATATGCTAAAATTTGGTAGTTGGACTTCAAAATTTACAATGGAGAAAAAAGATTATAAAGAGATAGCTTTTGGGAATTTATGTGATAAGGTTAAAGCAACAAGTGTAGGTGAAGGTTTACAGTAGAATAACAGAATTCAGAAGGTATAGTTTGAAGAGATATAGAACGTGAGATATGAGTGATGGGCAAAGAGATGATCTTATTTGGAGTTATAGCATAAAAGGTAGGAGAATTTGAAGATGTTAATACTTTGTGTTGATTAAAAATTATAAAAGGACTGTACGTTCAAGATATAATGGGCTAAAGTAAGATGAATTTTGTGAAGAATTAGAATTTGAAATGCTTCAAACTATACACCAAATAACAAGAATTACACAAGGCTATCAAGATTCACCAAAAAAATCAACCACGGAGCAAAGAACAGAATGAATAATACCTCAAGAGCTTCATTCATCAACAGAATCAGAAGAGATTTACAACCAGGAGTTCACAACTCACTACGAAAATCTCGATCAAGACTTTTATACAAAAATAAAACTACATATAGCTAATCACTAACTCATGACAATAGCAGAAACTTAAATCACTAACTGTTCATCCAAATGATACCGTCTTGTCGTCAAATCTCCCGTAGAATGGTTAAAGTCTTCGGTCTTTTCCAGAAGCATCGAATAGATGAGAGAGGGCTCTGTAAAACAGAAAAGTAGAAAAAAATATCTCCCCTGTTTGTCTTCCTTTATACAAATCCAAAACGGACTGCTTTTAAAATCCATCGTTAGTAAATATTCACTCCGCTAAAATGTAGTCTATGTTTCTTAACATTCTCTCGCAAGTCCTGCACACTAGCAATTCCTCAATACAAGCAGTCCTGCATAAACAAAAATAAAAAAAAACTAACAGCACAGATTTCCAAAATACACGAGTCCTCTCGAACATTCACACACAAAAGAACACTCCATCCCGAGGCACACTAGCAATTCCTCGTTGAACTTCTACAATCCATACACAAGAAAAACAATCACAAATCCTCCTTGAGTTCATTGAGTTAAAATACTTCCTGGGACAAAAGGGATCAGCAGCAGCATAATAAAAAAAAACATAGCACATTCACAGAATGTAATTAGCAGGCAACAGGCCACACATCATCACCATTTAGCATTCTTCTTGGTCTTCTACAACAGAGCTGTTTTAGAAGACATTTCCTTCATCCATAGTCCAGTATTTAACTTTTCTTTCAAAACTGAAAACCTGGCTATGCACAGAGGTTAAGTTAGGATGTGAGCTATTTGAAATTTAGTTAGTACATACTGAATTTCAAGTACCTTAGTTGCATCTATTCTCTAATAAAGGGCACAACTATCTTAATGTGCTTTGTCCTGCTGTGAAACACAACATTAGAGGCAAGTGCACCAACATTCATATTATCATTCCAAACTACAATAGGACTAATGTATTCCACTTGAATTTCCTTCAACAAGTGCTTTATCCAAGCAATCTCGATAGAAACCTAAGGGGCCTGTACTCAGCTTATGTTGATGATAGGGAAACAACTTTCTATTTTCTTGAACTTCATTACACCAGATTATTACCAAAAAAGACACAATAGCACTAGTAAACCTCTTATGCTCGATATTTCATCTCTAATCAGCATCTGCATAAGCTTTTATCTTAAAATTTTGAGTTGGTTTAAACAATATCCCACTATTTAGAGAGCCCTTTATGTATCTTAGACTCTTTTGCATGCCTGCCATTGTAATTGAGTGAGGGCTTTAAAGAATTGACTTAATTTGTTCACACTAAAGACAATTTAGGTCTTGTCATAGTTAAATATTATAGTGCACTAACTATGCTTCTATACAGTGTGGGCTTCTCAAACAACTCATTCCTGTTTTCTGAAGCAAATCTGATGCATATTTGGACTGATTTGAAACTAGCCCATTTGCATTTCTTACAGCCTGAAACCTCAGAAAATAATTCAATTCTCCTAGTTTTTTAAGAGTAAGCTCATCATTTCAATCAACAAAATATCATCTACATATATCAACACAAACACAACCACCCTCAATTGTTCTATGTGAAGTACCAACAAACTACTATCTAAAACAACATTCTTAAACCCTTTCCTCAATAAGGCTGCCCTAAATTTTTCATACCTACTAGGCTTTAGGAGCCTACTTCAACCTATATAAGGCCTTAACTAGTTTGCATATATGAAAAAGTTTAGCTGAGTCAATGAAACCTTGTGGCTGACTCATATATACATTTTCTTTTAACTCATCATTAAAAAATGCATTATTGATGTTAATTTGAAAGATTGGTGAGCCAAAATAAAGTCTCATGGTGATAATTATCCTACTGGATATAGGTTCGACTACTGAATTAAGCATTTTAAAATAATTTATTTATTGGGTTAGTTGGAACCCTTTAACCGTCAATCTAGCCTTTAACCTGTATAGAGAACCATTACGATTTAGTTTAATCTTAAACACCTTTTTATGATCAACAATGTGCATGTCTTGAGTATATAGAACCAAAATCCAAGTTTAGTTCCTCATTAGGGTAATATACTTTTATGTCACTGCCTCAAACTATAGTGGATTAGTCAAAGTCTCTTTTATTGTCTTAGGTTCTTCAGGTATTGGGGCAGAAGAGTTCTCTTTTAAGAAAACTCTAGATTTCGGTGAGGATCCTGTTTGGATTCTAGTTATCATTGGGTGAATAAAGGAATTTTCCACTGGTTTAGGATTAGATTTAGTGCGTGTTGAGTCTGTGTTAAATGGGTAAACAGGTTGGATACTCAGCTGAGACTTTTCTAGTCCCAGATTGTGTGCAATATGTGTGGGAACTATGTTTAGTGACTGAATAGGTTGGGTACTCAGTTGAGGATTTGATACATTAGTTATTTGTTTAAAACTGGATATACTAGATGTGCTTTTTAAAGGCAGGAGGAGCACAACATCTAAGTGAACAATGGACATATCAGATGAATTTACTGTGTGAGGTGAGCTGATAATTGATCCTATATTTTCTTTGTCAGAGTGAATATTTTTCACTTCTAAATTTGGAATGGAGATAAGCTGATTATTGTCAATGAGTGTACAGGGGCCAAAATTTTGTTGTGGAACGATCGATTGATTATTTTCAGCAACAGGAATATGGTTCTTAGAAAGAGAATCAAATAATTGCTAGGAATTGAAACGCTAGATTTGGCCTGCTAAGTTCTTTGCTCTTATGATGTAAAAATACTTTTTGTAAATGCAGGAGATGCAATTTCCAAAATTGGAGTTTTTGAAACTGAACTTGTGACAAAAAATGCATCATCTTTGAAAGGAAATTACTCTCATCAAAATAAACACTAGCAGAAACAAACACTTTTCCAAACTGACTTAGACATTTGTACACTTTATGAATCAAACTATAGCGTAGAAATACACATTTTTGGGTATGAGAATATGTTTTATGTCTATTGTGGGGTCCAAGGTATAGATAACATGCATAACCAAACACTCTAAAGTGTTAATATAGTTTTTTCTTAAACAAGGCTTTAGGGGTGTTCAAAACTAGTTAACCGAATAGTTTACTAATTTGTTGAATTGAACTGAATTTCAGTTTCAAAAAAATCATAAAACCGAACTGATTTAAAGATTACCAAACTGAATTATTGGTTAACTGGTTTTTGAATTGAATTTCAAAAAATTATCATTTTTATTATGTTTTGTAATTTTTTTGAAAATATGTTCAATATTTTATTAATTTTTTATTTAACTTTTTAAAGACCAGTTTGATTCAATTAATCAGTTTTGAAAATTAGACAAATCGATAACCAAATCAAAAACTAATTTTTTTATAATTTTAAACTAGTATCCGAAATGGTTTTTCAAACAACCTATTTTTTTATTAGGTTTTTTGTTCAAAAATCAATTCGATTCAGTTATCGGATAATTTTGAATACCTCTACAAGGCTTGATATAGTGATTCATTCCTTATAACAAAATAAAGAAGTCTATTTATAAGGAAAACTGATGTTTGGAAAGCAGACCACCAAAAGCTAAGTGGCATGATAGCTTGGGAAAGCAACACTAATCCTAATTCAACTATGTGTATGTGTTTTCGCTCTAACCTTATATTTTATTGCTGAGTAGAAGGGCAAGGATGCCTAAAACCTAAGCCATTTTCTTTTAAACAAGCTATGAAACTCGTATACTCCACCCCAATCACTTTGAAACATTTTAACTCTCCCATCAAATTGACTCTCAACTAGTTTATGGAACTTCACAAGAAAATCCGATTTGGTTTTCAAGGGAAAATTTCATGTAAACCTGGAAAAATCATCAAGAAAATGTATGCAATATTTGGACCCTTCATTTAACATCACAGGAGCTAGTCCTCATTCATCATGATGGATTAATTCTAATGGTGCTTAAACTTTAGACTGACTCAATGGAAAAGTACTTTGTTTGTGCTTACCAAACTGACAGCTTTCAAAAAAAAAAAAACAAAAAAGGGAAAACTTTGTGTCTTTATGATTAAGCTCAACAATCATGTCTTTAATATTTTTTCTGAAAATATGAGAGTTAGGATGCTGTAATCTTTGATGTCAAACTTTTTTATTCAATTTATTTGCATCCAACATCGTTTTAAAGGATTCAAAAGGTTCAAAACTGCATGAATTCTCATTAGTACAAGGATTTTCAAAATTACAATGATTTTCATAATTCTGAAAAACATGACACATGTCCACGTAGATTTAGGAACATGACCATGTAATTAGGTAAATAGCCCCTATGTAAGGATAATTCATGAGCATATACATTTAGGGGCAAGCACTCATCCGTGTGGTATTGGAGACAACCATATGTATTACCTTAGGTTGCCACACCTGTGTAGGTTTGTAGTGTGCCCATGTGTGATGATTAGGAAAACACATCTGTGTAAAAAGCACACACAACCATGTATATTTGGGAAATTTTGGAAAAGAACATGTGTAGAATTAGCTATGATTATCCATGGAAGTAAAATGACTATTTTACACCTAAAAGAGGAGAATATGAGGAATGAGAAGGCTTTGGCCCTATCGAAGGCAAATTGAGTAAATTAGGTATTTTGGGGGTGCTTGACTATATGGATAATGCACAAACCTTGACTGTAGATATTTCAAATCAAAACTAAGAAACAATGTATTATTTTATTTTGAGCGTTAGGGTTACTTTATGTGACTTTAATACTCGTATGATTATTATGTATTGGTGTTGGGTGCCTTTGTTTGTGCATGCACTGACATTGGGGCGCATTAGCATCTATGATGCTTGTGCGACATTGGGAGAGACCTGAGGTTTTACTCCTTTTGTGACAAGGTATCCTTAGCCAAAAGTTGGGTAGTAAAAGTACTGAGTGCACTTTTTATTTAACATTTGGGATGTCTTATGTATTCATCATGCATCCAAGATGTCGATATACATTGTTTAAAATTAGTCATCTAGGATTACACAGCAATTGGAGATTGGGCACTGGGTGATGTTGGGGAAAGATCCGAAATATAACAATAAGTTTGGTTATGGAAAACATATATGGTTTTATGGTTATTATGTATGTTGTGTGCAAGTTGCCAAGATGTCACATACTTACTAACTGTTTATTACTCATTGTGTTCCATTTGTGGTTTTACAAGTAGGTTTGTGGATTAGCGAGATGACAAAGAAGCCAACGGGTCAGCTCGAGATGTTGCATAAGTCAAGGGGTGTTTTGGTCATTTGGGATCTTAATACATTATTTGCGTTTTATCTTTTTTATGTTTACAATTATGCATTTGAATTTTGTATTCATGGATATTAGACATTTTAATAGATGTACCTTGTTGTATTAATTTGCTAATTAATAAAGGTACCTTCTTTGGTGTGTGCGAGATTTGTTGTTACCATGCATTAATAATTGTTGCGTGTATTTGGGGGAAAGTTTTAAGTTAACACATCTCATCGGATGTATAATTCGGGTAAGGGTATATATTGAAGGAGAGCTGTTACACTCTTATACTTTTTCTATGTTTTCCAACCGACACATCACTATCCACACTTTATTATTCATGCTAATCAATGTTTAGATATTCCTAAACAACAGTACAATCCTTTAATCTTCATTAATCATGCTCGGATTCACAAATCATAAAATTATTATCCAACAAATCATACTTTATCGACATATACACACATACATATAATTATTTAGCATATTAGTTCATCTATGATATGATTCACACATCTATACTAGAGCTATTATGCTTCATTATGTCATGCTTTTACACGTATAAAGTCATTGAACAAAATTTTCTCAATCAAATAATTGTCAAACTATCTATAAATTTGTGGAAATATAACAAAAGATGTAATATAAAATTAAATTCATCATCCAAACGTACATAACGTGTGTAGTCTATACATAGCATAAATAAGTTATACAATAATCTTATCAACATAAAATGAAACATAACACCAATGCCCTTATGTCAAAACTAAACTGGAACAGGGATTTAAGACCTTAGTCATGTGAGTATTCGTTATGTAGTCCACTTGCTTACACCATTATTGGATTGTTGAATTATAACAATAACTATGCTTTTATGTGGGCAAATACCTTACTATAAGTACGGTATCCTACTGAGAGCGATGTAGGGAGTATATATTCACAGTGCCCCATCATAACAATCCTATGATATGTTTAACATGCATGCATCTAGAGCCTATACATCACTCGTGCCCTAAAATTATCTCATCTCTTGGGCATATTAGGTATTATGCACACTTGAAACATCTACACTATCTTTTAAGACAACCTCATAAACATTTAGTTGGGTTTAACTATCTTTACTTTACTCTAATTAATAAGCGTCCTTCATCTAGATACACATGCATTCATATTATTATATACTAGACACAATTATTCCCTTAAAAGCATGCCTTTCACTCACTATAGGGATAGGCATGATGCTTTCAAGAGGTTGGGCATCCATTTTCTCAATACCAAGAACAATAATTTGTCCTCATCAATTCTTATTATGCCCTTCTTTAAACATGAACAATCGTCCTTCTATCAAAAGGAAGGGCATGTATCTTAAACTAGACTTAATCCTTAACAATAATTAGCTATATTTCAACCTAGTCACTTTTTAAGGGTATTTCCACCATTTCACCTCACATACGATTGTTCTTAAAACATGAGCGGGCAAACTTCATGCCCTAGTTGACCAATCATTAGTCAATGATGTCTAATAATCATTGGATAGTCAAAAAAGCTCATCTTAAAAAGCAGGTCTCACATGAACCGATGTGTCCTATACCACATGACTGTTCATGACCTAAAATATATGTGTTTCAATTATAGGACAATCATCTCTAGACTAGAGACGATCATTCATAACGTCTAAAATAAGTGAAATTGACATAAATTCACACTCTAACTAGTCTTTACGAATTTCTATCAATCCAACAACAATTTACCAAGTCTCCAACCACCTAAAATTCACAAAATATGCACTACTAACTCAACAAAATCATCATAAGGAAACATAACAGTTCCTACAACTTTTACATGCATTAGTTACATGAGAATCAATCTAGACATTACATCTTTACATCCAAATGCTACAATCACATAATCACACACACATACACACACACACGCATATATACCATGCTCCAAGATGAACATATTAATAAACAATTATAACCATAATAGTCATCATTATCATTACAAAAAATCAGTATAAGAAAACTCTTCAGTCCACCATTAACATATTGTACAGAATAGCAAAGAAATCCTACTTACCTAACTTCCCTGGCTTGATGATTTAAAGATGATCAAAACCCTCTTTCTCCTTTTCCTTGCTACTCACTAGAGCCTTTGAAACATTCAGCTTTGAATTCTCACTCTTTTTGGACATTTTACAAGTTTGGATATGAATAAAAAATCATTAAAACATAACTAACATTAGTTATTTAAGTTGCTCATACGTAAATGCCATGAACAGGCGTGCATGCCTTGTGCACATGACTATTCATCACTTAAAATATTCCAGCATGGCACTTTTCTACTTTGGCTGACATTGCAAGAGATGCACAAGCAATCCTATCCCATGCACAATCGTTCCTCATTTTAATTTCACAATACTTAACTTATTTCTTCTTATCATAGTCATAAACATGCTTAAACATAAAAATATATGAAAATGACTATATTGCTCTTAAGACATACCTATGGTTATCACGTAATATTAAATTGTGATCTTCTTACATTATACCATATTCACCACTTTCTTGACTAAAGTGAAATTGATCATTCCGTTAAAAAGTAACATCAAATCTATAACAACATTTCAATGCAATATAACTGCTCTTTTTCCTATAGGTTGATAACCATCATTGTTATAACCTCTAAGTTGTGATTGTTGTCTATACTTACAATTAGTCTTTGTTGGATTACTATTAACAACAAAAGCTCCCATATCACTCACCACACCGTTAGACCTAATTTATCTTAGCTCACTACCTTTAGTTGTTCCAGAAAAATTTGCTACTCCTTCTTTTATGTCGAAGATGTACCTTGAAGTTTGAACTAGCCTTTGTTCAAACTTTTACAACAAACTTTTGGTTTCTATCAAATTAATCTTTTTTGTTTCATAATCAAGTCTTGACACAATAAGGACTATCATAGGATAATACTCAACTTCTAGTCCATCTACGATAAAGCTAATTAACTCATCCTCATTAATTAACTGGTCACTTGCAGTTATGTTATCATAAATCTCCACCATTTTTATAATATATTCACTCATATTCATTAACCCATTTATTAGTGTTTAATTGTCTTTAAATGGGTAACTCTCATTCTAGATTTAGAGGTAAAAGGACTCTAAAGAGTACTCCCTATCTCATTAGCAATGGCACATTTAGACACATTAGTGAACATATTCAAAAATCGAAGCTAAAAGCTATGTCATTAATACCCTATCATGTTTCTTCCAAGCTACATACTATACACTTTGTCATTTAATCATCTCAAAACAACTCTTTTCCTTAACATACATGAATGGTGAAAGACAAATCACTAACCCAGTTAAATGATCTTTAAGATCAAAAGCTCCTACCCCACCATATTCAAACTTTGTGCTCTCCAATATCGGCAGCTATCTTTTGTTAACTTCGGATTTATCACAAGTAACACCATCCCTGAAACATCTTTGATTTATGCCATTGAAGATATACCAACACTTTCAACATAGTCATTTCTCTTTGGTGTACTCATACGATATTGTGTAGCCAATGGATCCATCATCATGGCACAACTAAATAATGTCATTGGTGGCTTAGCTAATGTCATTAATGACATGAACCAATGGATTGATAAATCTGCCTCAACAAGACTTCGATTCCCTCTTGATTATTAGTTGTAACGACGTCACAAACCCCTCAAATGGCTACTTTGCATTGCCACTAATAGAGACACAAACAAGGTGTCCTCAAGCCAAGCACCCAAAACTCTTTTCTGGTGTATAAATGGTAACTTATGTAACAAACCTATTATTTTTCAACAAAACACAAACATACGATGTGCAACTCCTCACTCATGTCCATGAAGTGCCAATCCCCAACATGGGGAACATAAATCACATCCCAAAATCATAACTAATAATATACAAATCATAACTTAAATCATGATAATGTGTAGATCATAACTCACATCGCCAACCATTAACTCATGCCATGAAAACATACAATCTCAACGTGCATCATATCCTAGACATACTATTTACGCTATTTTGACATCACAAGCAAGGCCCCAAATCCCCTCTCATCTGCTGTCGTTACAAAAATACAAACTTCTCACATTGCTACCTTTCATTCCCCTCGACACAAGTCAAAAGTTGTTTAATGGAAGAAAGATCGGCTAGGTTTTGGTAAAAGATTAAAGTCATTCTTGGGCAGCAAAGCTTAGAAGAGTACAATTTTTTTTTTTGGTTTCTGCAAAAGAAAATTCGGCCAAAAACCAAGTCGACTATATTGAATATTCCACACATTGGTAATTTTATGGCTGCATATTTCCAAATTTGAATTGCTCAATTGTAAAACAAACAGTATTATGGAAAAGTATTGACGTTCTTCTCCGAAGCCAAGTTGCGTACAACTACAAGTCAATGCCAATGAGTGATAAGCCGAGTTGCTTACAACTACAAGTCAATGACAATGAGTGATCTAAAGAAACAAATGACTTGGACTTCTTCCAAAATAAACTTAAAAGGAAAACATACGGAAGAAATAAAACAAACGACTAATCAGACGTTTAATGTAAAATTCATTCGGTTTCATGTTATTCGTGGAAAAGTCTTTAATTACTGCTTCCCCATGTCTGGTATCGTGGGAGAATGAATCTCCGTGTGCATGAGTCAACAGCAGCGCCAAATTTGATTATTTTGGCACGAAAATTCTTGGAAAGAGAGATTTTTATAGCAATTTCCTAGGTAATTTATCCCCCGCCATTTGTTTGAATGTGTCAATGATCAATATACTCTTTGTCAACTAACTGAAGTCTATAAATATCATCCGGCTTTTCTTTGAAAGAACACATTACTCCATCTGCTTTCTCTTTGAAAGAGTACGAACTTTACTACATTCTTAATTGATTTTTCAGATTCCAAGTCGCAAAACAAAAGCAAGAGTGTTTGATGGGTGACATAACAAAGAATTGGAAACAACTAAGCGGTGAGAATGACTGGGAAGGTCTATTGGATCCTCTTCACATCAATCTCCGTCAATATATAATTCACTATGGCGAGAGGGTTCAAGCTGTTTACGACTCCTTCAATCACGACAAGTCATCTCCGTTGTATGGATTTCCTCTATACGCACCCAAAGATCTCTTCTCCAACGTTGGCCTAGAGAAAGGAAATCCTTTTAAGTATACCATCACCAACTATCTCTACGCAATGACAGATATCGATTCCAGTATTGATTGGATTGTAAAGGACCAATCTTCGTGGATCGGTTACATTGCTGTGGCCACAGATGAAGGAAAGGCTGCTTTAGGAAGGAGAGACATTCTCATTTCCTGGAGAGGAACTCTTTTGAGTGGCGAATGGTTGAAGGATGTCAATTGGCCTCTAACTTCAGCTTCAAACTTATTTGGGGACACTCCTCACAATCCTCACCCTCATGTGCACCAGGGATTTCATTCGCTCTACACATCGTCAAACCCAAAATCACAGTACAACAAATTCAGTGCTCGAGATCAGGTATCCATAAATGCTGAGATCATGAGAGAATTCTAATCTTAATATTAAGCATTTACTTAATAGTTTTAATTTGGGCTAATATGTGGTCATCTTGCTTTTCAAGTCACTAATGAATACTTTTTTTTAACTAATTACTACTCATACAGGTACTGCGTGCAGTGAGGAAATTGGTAGATAAATACAAAGACGAGGAAATTAGTATAACAATAACAGGTCATAGCTTGGGTTCGGCACTTGCGACATTGAATGCAGTAGACATAGTTTCGGGAGGATACAATAAGCCCACGGGAGCGGATAAAGCATGCATGGTCACAGCTTTCGTGTTTGCAAGCCCCAAGGTGGGAGACAAAGGCTTCAAGACTGCATTCAACAAACTCAGCAATCTTCATCTCTTGCACATTAGAAACATCAGCGACATAGTTCCTAAATTGCCTTTTATTTTCTACTTTAAAGTGGGAAAGCAGCTAAAATTTGACACTACTAAGTCGACGTACGTAAAAGCTGATAATGCTAAGGAAATAGCTGCTTTGCATAATTTAGAGAATTATCTGCATGGAATTGCAGGGACGATGTCAGAAGGGAGTGGTAAATTTGAACTGATTGTTAAACGTGATATTGCACTCGTGAACAAAGGAGCAGATCTTTTGAAGAGTGAATTTGGTGTACCACCTGAATGGTGGGATCCTATGATGAACAAAAGAATGGTTCAACAGAATGATGGCTCCTGGAAGTTGGAGTATTATGTTCCAGAGTGTCCTAGTGCCTAATATTCTTGGGAATAAAATCTAATGTTGCAGGACTCAGCTTGGGGGTGCTAATGAAAGCTTTGTTTTCTAGTTTTTTGCTATTTAATAATTCATTTATTGGCTTGTAGCTCGTTGTAACTATAATCAATAAAATGCCTTCCTCTTTTTCCAGTGTTTATTTGATGTCATATTTATAGAAGAAAAGTTCGATATTAGAATTGCAAACATGGCAACAATGACATGAGACCTCCTGAAATTTGGAGATAAATTGGACATTGTAACTAAATATATGATGCATGTTGGTTTTGTATACACTTTATGAGTACGGTTATCACGTAAATAAATCAAGGGCCAATTTATCGATTTATTGATTCATTACATGCTGAAATCAATCATAAAATGGAATAAAAATAATCAAAAGTAAAAAGGGTAATGGGAAAATAGTATTCTTACATCCATGGGACCAACTCCAACCAATTTTAATTAACTAAACTTGTCAAATGTCAAATACAAGGAATTTGATCAAATGACACAACTAACCAGCTTACCCTGATAAACTTATAACTAATAAAGTATACACATATCTGAAATAGATACAAGTACCCACCCATGTTTTTAAGCTTTCCACTTAGGGTGCATTTGATTTGGGTAATTTTGTATTACCAATAATAAATATTACCAAAAGATAGATTATTTAAAAGATTACTAAATATAAATTATTACTATATTTGATAAAATTTGTTTAGATAGAAATAATAACATATTACTGAGTTATCATTTTAATTAAATGGTCTTGGTATAATTATTTTAAAACATTATTTATATTACTTGTTATATTAATTAAAAATGAGGATATTTTTATTTTAAAAAATTAATAAGTAAGAATACAATTGTAGTAAAAAGATGCATAAACAATTTAAATAACATTATAAATAAAAAATACATTATCAACTAAACACCAAATTACCACCTTATTTTTTAAAAGTTGGATTGAATTAGTATCACAAAAAAATAGAAAATTTATACATAAATGTCCAACAAAAATAGCTCTTTTGCTATTAGATTTTGATACAATTATCATACAATCCGTACTAGATTTCATGTGGATTTTCTTCTCATTGTTGCACACAATTTGATTTTAAGTTTTATTAGAAATATCAAAAATATTGTATATGATGCCTTAATAATCTACAACAAGAAACCTCTCATCTTCTTCTTCTTCCTCCATGATTCATCTTGCTAGTAAAGTCGAACTGATGAACTAGTTGAAGAGAAGTGAGCAAAGACTTACAAAGCTCTACAACAATGGAGCATTCTTGAGAAACTTAAATATTGAAATGATTTTCTCAAGAATCTAGAGCGAATGGACTATGAGTCAATGGGTCACCCAATCCTAAGTCAATGGTCAGCACATTGATCGAGCAATAGTCAATTGGGTCAACCAACAGGTTGTTTGAACCAAAATCTAGGTCAACCTAAACCACTCTTGGCACTGTGCATGTGAGCACGAGCATTTTCCATCTAGCACATGAAGGCAAGTTGTCAGCATGTTCTTGACATTGAGTTTGCATTGGGCATTGTTGATATTGATATAGCATTACAAGTTGATGAACCTCCAAGACTTACTGATAAGAGTTCACCAGTTGAGAAAGAGTATTATGTCAAATGGAACAGATCTAACACACCCAACATTATTACTATGAAAAGGACCATTGCTGAGTATCTTTTAGGTAGCCTATCAGAGTTCACAAATGCTAGAGAGCTTTTTGATATCATTAGACAGAGATATCAAGTTTGCAATAATGCTAAAGCTTCTTACTTGATGAGTGAGCAGTTAAGTGTTACATAGGATAGTTTTAAAGGGGTTAAGGAATTTATTTTGAAAATTGTGGGGATATAATAAAAGCTAAAAAATCATAATACTCCCCTTAATGACAATTATATTGTCTATTATGCCCTTATTTCTTTTCCTATATAGTTCATTCAGATTAAAATAGTTTATAATCCTGTAAGAGAGAATTAGACTATTAACGACTTGATTACTAGATGTGTGATTGAAACGGAGAAACTAAAATTAGAAAAGTAGGAAGCTATGAATATGGTTTGTTCATATAAGAATCAATCGAAGAGGAAATGGCAGAGTAAGAAATTCAAGTTTCATGGTCTAAAGAATACAAGTATTTTTAAAAGAAGGGATTCATATCATTCTTAGATAAAAGTAGGAATGAAGGATAAAGGTCTTTTCTACAAGAAGAAAGGTCATATGAAGACAGATTATAAGAAGTTGAAGACTTGGTTGGAAAATAGGAAGAAAGGATAAGGTAATGTCCTAGCATATGTGTGTTTTGAATCTAACATTATTGATGTGTCTAAAGATAGTTAGTGGATTGACAGTGATGCTACTATTCATATGACTATTTTTTACAAGGTCTAATTAGATGATGTAGATCAATCAATAGGGTGGCCAAACTTAAAGTGGGAAATGATGATATTGAAGTAATTTATTTTAGCACTACCAAATTATTATTAGAGACTGGTTTTAAATTGTGTTTAAAGAACTATTTTTATATACCCTTTTTTAGGAGGAATTTATTTTCTATTTCATTGTTGGACAAATTTGATTATAAACTTATATTTGGAAATGGAAAGGTTAATTTATGGTTAAATTCACAGTCTATTGGTAGTAATTTTCTTTCTAGTAATCTATATAGACTTTGTTTCTCTCACAATAATGTTGATTATTCTTTCAATGCTAAAAATGTTGGCACTAAAAGGTCTTTGATTAGAAAGAAGTCATCCTTGTTATGACACAGATGGCTAGGGCATCTCTCTAAAGAGAGGGTTGACAGAATGATTAAAGATGAAAGTCTTCTATCTTTGGATTTTTAAGATCTAGGGACTTATGTTGATTGTGTAAGGGAAAAATTAACAAAGAATAAGAAATGTTGTTCAACTAGAATCATGAGCTTCTAGAGCTTATTAATAAAGATATTAGTAAGCCCTATTCATTCACCTTATGTGGTAATAAGTATTTAATCACCTTTATTAATGACTATTCTAGATATATGTATGTTTTTCTAATTAAAGAGAAATCTAGTGATCTTAAAAAATTCTAGATTTTTAAGATAGAATCAGAGAAACAAACTAAGAAATCATCAAGGTTGTAAGGTCTATTTAAGATGAAGAGTATTATGGTAGATATAATGATTCAAGGCATTAAATCGATCCTTTTGTCGAGTATTTGCAAGATTGTAGAATTATTTCTTAGAACACTATGTCAATGACTTCTCAACAGAATAATGTAGTTGAAAGGTGTAATCATACCCTTAGGGGTCATTTGGTTCCAAGATTTAAAAATTACCTTGGTAATCTATCATTTATTATTTTGTTTGATTTATCAGTAATAAAATATTATAATAATCTTCTAATACTAATGTTGACGTGACAGGTAATATAGATAGTAATCTAATTACCACCTTCACCTCATGTATTAAAAGATTCCAAGGTAATTTTAATTTTATTATAATTATATTATTATTTATTTATTTTTTGAGACAAAAATAAATTTATTTTTAATTAATATAAAAAATATTTAAAAATAATTATATTCAAGGATATTTAAGTAAAATGATTTACTAGTATTTTTTATTATCTTTAACCAAACACAATAATTATTTTTACCTATCAAATTTTATCAAACATAGTAATTGTTTATACTCAATAATCTTCTAAGTAATCTATCTTCAAAGTAATCTCTCTATTTTGGTAATAAAATATTATCCAAACTAAATGCCCCCTTAAAGATATGGTTAGAAGTATGATGTATAGATCTAATTTGCTAAAGTATTTATGGGGTGAAGTTATCAAGACTACATTATACATTTTGAACAAAGTTCCTTCTAATGATTACCCAAGACTCTTTATGAGCTTTGGATAGGAAGAAAACTTAGTATTAGACAATTTTGAGTTTGGGGTTATTTTGTTGAAAAAAGGGTTTATAATCCTAACGAGAAGAAATTAGATCCTAGGACTGTTCAAAGATATTTCATTGGTTATCCTAAGCATTTCAAAGGATATAGATTTTATTACCTTTTTTACAACAACAAAGTGGTTGAGTCACTAACAGCTAAATTTCTTGAGCTAGATTCAATAGAAGGTAATGGCTTTTAACCATTGAAGGACTTTGAAAAAGGTTTATATGGATTGGAGCTATTTACTAAAGTGTTTAATGGTATTTTATCTACTCTTATTGAGGAACCCAAATAATAAGACTTTGATAATTCCACAAAACATGAGCCTATTCAAAATAAAGCCACTACTGATGACACTTCTTCAGATCTCTCATTAGTCTAGTTGTTTATGTCTGATCCTATACATGATGAGGCCATAATTGTAATTCTAGTTAGAAGATCATCTAGATATAGACAACTATCTATCTTTGATGATTATCACTTTTATCTTGGTGAATTTGATTATGCTATTGGTAAGATTGTAGATCTTGTGAATTTTAAATAGGCCATTTCTTACCTTTAGTCAGATAAATGATTTGAGGCTATGAAGGAAGAAATGTAGTATATGAGTGATAATGGTATATGGGATCTTACAAAGCTACTTGAAAGGGGTTAAATCTATTTGTTGTAAATGGGTTTTCAAGACCAAGAAAGACTCTAAGAGTAGAATTGATAGATTTAAAGCTAGATTGGTTGCTAATGGTTTTACCTAGAGTAAATGCATAGACTTCAATGAGACTTTTTCCCTTGTATCTATTATTGATTCATTCAGAATTACTATGACTTTGGTGGCTCATCTTGATTTAGAGCTTCACCAAACAAATGTGAAAATGTTTTTTTCTTTTTTAATGTAAATCTTTATAAAGAAGTTTATATGATATAGCTAAAGTTCAATAAGACAATAACTTCATATGGGTTTTTTTAAAACAAATTTGATTAAATATCAAGATCAATGGGAGGTGATTCATCTTTCTAATATTTTATGTTGATGATATTCTGTGGGCCAACAATGATGGTAATTTGCTTCATGAGTCGAGGCAATTTTTGTCTAAGGCTTTTGATATGAAAAATCTTAGAGATACACCTTTTGTCCTTGATATTAAGATTCACCGTGGCAGGGATCGTATGTTACTAGAATTATCACAAAGGGCTTACATTGAATAGGTGCTTAAAAGATATAATATGCACAATCATACTAGTTGTAAGGTACCTATGGTGAAAAGAGATAAGCTTAGTGTTAAGCAATATCCTCATGATGATGTGGAAAGGGCATTTATGTCTTATGCTCCGTATCTTAGTGAGATAGGGAGCTTACTGTATGCTTAAGTTTATACAAGGTCAAACATTGCATTCATTTTAATGTGCTTAGTCATTACCTTTCTAATCCATGTACTAATCATTGAATTACAATCAAGAAAGTCATGAGATATTTACATAAGATAAAAGATTTCAAACTAGTATACAAAAGGGTTGAGAATCTTAAAGTAGTAAGGCATCATGTTTCAAACTTTGGTGACTATGTTGATTATTACAAGTCTTCTTTAGGATTCTTTTTCATACTCCTTGGTAAGGTCATATCATGAAAAAGTGCAAAACAGACTTTGACAGCATTTTCAACCATATATGCAGAATTTGTTACTTGTTATGATGTAGCCATACAAGTAATGTGGTTGAAGAATTTTATTGTTGAGCTTTAGGTAATTGATTTCATCTCAAAGCCTTTGATAATTTATTGTGATAATAATGCAGTTGTATTCTTTTCTAAAGAAAAAATTATCAATAAATTAAAACATATGGAAATAAAGTATTTTATAGTTAGGGGTCTAGTCAAGAAATGTGACATTGTCATAAAATACATTGGTATAGACTTTATGTTGGCAGATCTACTAACCAAAAGACTAAAGCCCATTGGTTTTAAACAATGTATAGAGAATATAGATGTCTTGGAATCTTTTGATATCTTAGGTTAGTATAAGGAATTATTAATGTATTTCTTGTTTTCTTCATAAAGTTTATTGTGATAAGCATTCAAATATATTTTGGTATGATATTCATTGACTGATATAAATATATTAAATATATGTGAATATATTTGTACATACTATTTTATAAAACATGTATAGTAAGAATAAGGTTTCTCTTGAGTATGACCATTTTACAATTGATGATATTATGATATAAGCACAACAAGTTCTTAAGGACAAGGTTTATGTTGAGTATGAAAGTCGTACAAGCATTTCTTTTGCATATCTCAAGATTATTGGTAAAATATGCAGGCTTCGTTGGAAGTTGTAGACTTTATTTGAAATTGTGAGATTCTGTTGTTTCTTTTGCAATAACAAGGTTAAAGAAAAATCATATAAAAAGGACCAACAAGCCATATATTTATTATGATTACAGATGATATAATTGTAGATAATTGTAATTATAGGCATCTTATGTTGTTTTTTATAGATTAAGATTGTCTTGGTTCATTATTGGCAGAATTGTTTTAGATTTAAGTGTTATTTTTGGACTATATTGTTTTCTTATAAATTAGTGGTCACTTTAAAATAATCAAATATCATTTACCCGAATTTATTTTAAAGGATTTTATATGTATGTATATATATATATATATATATATATATATATATATATATATATATATATATATATATATATAAAATATTGCAAAAGTAAGAGAATGTTGGAACAAATGGGCACACATTGATTAAAATTTTTTATCATTTAATAAAACCAGATGAATGTGTGTTCTAGAAAAAAATTTATTTTATGAGCCAGATGTGATCATTTGGAAATGAGCTGATACACTTTATATTATGGTTTTTAATTTAGATTACAAGTGTGGTCTAATATAAGACTGTTAGGCTTTTGATAGGATAACCTAGTTAACCAATTTTATTTTTTAAAAAAAAAAATAGGAGGATCTCCTTCCCAATTACGTAATATAATTCTTAACACCACTTCTGTGCATCACTATGGAAGACTAGTAAAAAGACTTACAATGCTGCAACACTTTTCTGCAATAAAAACATGGAGCGTTCATAATCAAGTTATTTTGCAACAAAGTGGTGCAAATAGGTTTGTCTATATCCTTAATCTTCAAAATATAGGGTTTCATATTCTATTACGATTAAATCATAAATTTGGGTAATCATTATGTTTTGTGATTTTGCTGTTGGGTGTACAATTATATTTTCTAATTACATATTAATCCAAAATTTTTCGAAATAATAGAAATTATTGACATTTCACTATATGATATATTCATTTCAATATGTATTTGGTTATTTTTCCAAAATCACTAAAATTTTAAACCCTATAATACAAGTTGTTCATCTATTAATTTAAAATTTTAACAACTGAATTTGGTATAGTGAAAGAAAGAAACAATCTTGTTTTGTTATAACATGTTAAATGTATGGTGCCTATCAGTCTTGTACAATTATAAATGCCAATTGTAAGTACATGAGTGTATATATATAACTTAATTAGGCTTTTACATACGTTGCTTTCACCCTTGAATCACATTACCCTCATGCCCTAACTGGTGTGTACACTCTTTTTGAATTGTTGAAAGACTAATTGTCGAGGACTTTTTGGTGCCGTCTATTGTAGGCCATTGCCAGGATCTATGAAAGATGTTGATATTAGAAGTATTTATGTTCTTCTAGCCTCAAATTGTTGATTTGATTTCTTGTCACTAACTAATGTAACACCCCAAAACAATCATGAAACCTACATACAATACACTTGAGAAATTTTTTAAAAAAAGTGAAGTCTTGAATACAAAGTTTTTAACCAATAATTGTCCTCAACCTAAAACACAAAACCAAATAAATATTAAGACCCAACTAACTCTTTAAATGTTCATTCCTCAATTACTAAATAGTCATTTATACTTTATATAATCTTTAATCTACAAAAAGTTAATGACGAGGGGGTGAGTTGTCAACTAGCTAAGCAAAAATTAAGCACGATATATGCATGCATAAACATTTAGTTCAAATACTGGTAGAAAAGAAATCAAACAAAAGAAGATTATTTCAAAACCTTTCAAATACCAAACTTAATTTAAAATATATTTTAAACTTATGTCACGTAGTGTCACCTATACTCCTGGTGATCCGACAAGAATTTTAGAATCATATATGACCTCTAATCTCAATAACTTGACCAAAATTCAAAAGTTTACACAATGAAACAAATAATCTAATTAGACCAAACTTATAATTTCAAAGTTTCAAGCAAATATTCAAAAATTATGGACAATGAGTCAAAACTCACATATATGCAAAATCTCATATTATACATGAATAATAAATTTCTCTTTTCTTTTAGAAAATGTGTCATAAGCAATTCTATTTTGGTTACTAAAAAAAATAAATTTATAAATCAATATCTAGTAAGTAAAATTTGGATAAAACAAAAGCATTTAGAGATAAACAAAATGAAATATATATAAAACTTACGAAAACATTTGTGTAAAATTTTGGTTTCAAAACAGAATGTTTAAAAAATATTATATAACTAATGAAAACCAAATTTTTCAAATTTGACTATCATTTCTAAACATATAAGGTCACAATCAAACATTTATATATATACAAAACGAATAATTTCCACTTACCTTGATTAAAAGCAAAGATCCTGATAAGTACCTAACCAGTTGTTAAATGCCCCAACCTTCTCCTTTCTAGTTCCAAACACTTAAATCCACCTCCAACAAACTTCAGTAGTCTCATAACAATTAATAGTCCTCCAAACAGGCAAACACCCAAGCAAGTAATACTCAACCAATAATTCAAATGTAAAATACAAAATGACACAAGCAAGATAATTGATTTTGGAAACGTAACTTTTACTGATAACTTTGTAAATGGAAATTATAATTTTAACATAACTACTAGTTTTTATTTTTGAGAATTTTGATAAATATGGGCAACCTAATGCCTACAGTAAGACCACTACTATGTAAGGCATTCGAGAGGTCTGTTCTTTTCCTTAACTCATTTTCCTTCTTATGAATTTTGATTATCCTTTTTGTTGTTTTCCTCACCTCTTTTATTCTCCCTAACAGCTTGGTGACTCTTATGTATTGTGTTGCATTCTATGATCATTATTGGTGGTCCAATAATCTGTTAGATTGACATCTATCCTAACTCTATTGTCATTTGTCCTATTATCTTCATAATTTCTCTTCTTATGAGAGACACATATATAAGTCCTAACATTTCCCCTCTCATCTATAGACATCTTGTCCTCAAGGTGAAAATGAGAAAAAAGTTTGCAAAATGAAGTAAATGACTCCCACAAGTTTCCACTTGTAAAAAGGTCTTTCCATTTAACTAAAATTTCTAATTTGCACTTTTATGAATAGTTATACTATAACACTTCAAAGAGTTGTGTTTCTAGCTCTCAATCCTATATCATACACTTTGGAAGTGGTTGACTATGCATTATGGAACTAACCCTCTTTTTCAATTGAGAAATATGAAAAACAAGGTGGATTTTTGCTAATGATGGTAAGGCTAATCGATATGCTATTGAACCAATCCTCTTTAATACTTTGAAAGGACCATAGTACCTCAAGCTTAGCTTCTCATTGGGTTAAGATGTTAATGATCGAAATCAATAAGGTTGTATTTTAAGAAAGACAAATTCTCTCACAACATACTGAATTTTTTATATCTGTTTGTCGATTTGTCTTTTCATTCTTACTTGTGCTTTGAACAGATTGTTCTTTAATTCATCTAAGATTTCATTTTTTTCATGCGTCAACAAATTAACTTCCTCTACTTTTAAAACCTCTTCTGTTCAATGTAGTAATACTGGTGAGTCTTATTCATATAAGGTTTTAAATGGTGTCATCCTTATAAAGTTATTAAAGGTTGAACCAATATTTTGTCCATGGTAGCCATTTTAATGATTGTCATGGTTTATGAAAATAGAAACAACGAAGTTATGTCAATAGGCTTTAGTTCATGACTTTGATTTAATTGTTTGATCGAGGATGATATGTTAAATTAAACTTAAGAGATGTGTTAGTTGCTTTAAAAATATCGACCCAAAACTAACTTAGAAATAATTAATCCCGATCAAAAACTATAAACTGTGGAAACCCATGTAATTTCACCAACTTCTGTATAAATTTTTTAGCCACTTCCACTATCGCAAATAGATGACACAGTGCTAAGAAATGCCCGTATTTAGTTAGGCAATTGACTACCATTAAGATAGTATCTACATTTTATGTTTCAAGAAGCCCAATTATAAAGTCTAAGGATATGTTTTCCCACACTTGGGTTGGTACGGGCAATGGTTGAAGTAGCCTAGTTGGAGAAATTGCCTCTTCTTTCATGTGTTGGCAAATTTCACACTTTTGTAATGAATTTCCTTACATCAGCTTTCATACCTTTCTAGTATAGTACTATAACAACTTATTTGTATGCTTGAAAGAAACAAGAATGCCCCTCATAATGTGAGGAATGAAATTTAGTCAAGAATATCGGGATAACGAAAGAGTTTTTTGGTAAAACTAACTTGCCTTTATATAACAATCACCCTCTTCTCAGTTAGTACCCTTTGCATAAGTCTAGATTGGCCATCAAATCATGGATTATATTTTGAAGTTGGTCATCCCTAGACACCTCATGTTCTATTCCTTTTAAGCTGACTACTTGTGTAGTAATTGCCACTTTCATTTCTCCTTCAAAATTTGGGTTCCTTGACATTGCATTCGCTACTTTATTCTCTCTCCCTAGCTTGTATTATACCTCAAAATCAAACTCCAACATTTTTATTACCTAGTTCTATTAGTCATTTGCAATTTCTCATTGTTTAGTTAAAAATCGTAGACTTCATTGATCTATTCAAACATTAAAATGCATTCCTAAAAGGTAACAATGCCATTTCTAAAATGTCATTACATTCACTATTTATTCCTATTCATAAACAAAATTTTCCTTGTTCTAAAATAACAAGGCTTTACCGATAAAAATGATTGGTATCCCTTTTTACCTTAGGACAACTCCTAATCCTAATCCAAACGTATTAGTTTCAACTACAAATTATTTAAAGAAATTTGGTAGTGCTTAAACCAGGACTATTAACATGGCTTCTTTAAGATTTTTGAAGGTTATGATTATTTCATCTGTTCAAAGGAAAACATTCTTTTTTAGTAACTAAGTAAGTGGCTTATAAATTTTTTTGTACCTACAAACAAAGCTTCGATAGTATCTCATCAGCCTTAAAAACCCCCTAAATTCCTATAAGCTTTTAGGCAATGGCCATTCTCTCATTATCTAAACCTTTTATAGGTCTACCATAACCTCTTCTAAAAAACCATATGCCCTAAATAACCTATTATACTCTACCCAAAAGTAAGCATTTTCTAGTTCACCACCAACTTATGATCCTTTAGCAACTCCAACACTACCTTTAACTATCTTTTATGACCCCCAATGTGTTGATTGTATATCAATATATCATAAAAAAAAAAAACAAAATAAAGCAATGCAAGTAGGGCCTGAAAATCTCTTTCATGATTTCGCAGAATGTCATAAGACCATTTGAAAGACCAAAGGGCATAACAAATAATTCATAATACCTATTGTGTGTTTAGAAAGTCGTTTTTTTGATGTCTTCCTTTCTGATCCATATTTGGTGGTAGCAAGATTTTAAGTCTAGCTTACTAAATACAGTTGTCCTTGCCAATTCATTTAATAGTTCATCAATGGTTGAAATGAGAAATTTATCCAAGATTGTTACCTTATTCAAGACTCGATAGTCGATTGAAAATCTACACCCTTGGTCTTTTTCCTTACAAACAAGATGAGACTAAAGAAAGGGCTTACACTTAACCTAATTACCCTAATAGCTAACATTTCTAGTATGGTCAAATGTTAGGCGATAAGGCATTTGATAGTAGTTTGATGGTGTGGTCTTGACTTCTCTTGGGAAAAAGCCTTGTAGGTTCTCAAAATAGAGTCTCACATTCCTTTAGTAGCTCTTGTAACCATTGGTCTATTTTTGGTTCTCCGAACTCCACTATCTAAGAGAGTCTTTTAAATTCAATCCAATAGCCTTCTCCCTTTTCTCTTAACAAATTAACCATTTTTTTAAGAGACAACTCTAAATGACATAAAGATACTTCACCCTTTAATTCAGTGTGTTTGTCTTCCCAATCAAACTTCATTATCTATAACTTCCAGTTCACTTTCACTTATCCTAGTTTATAGAGCCAATCAGCACATAGAATTACGTCTATATTTCCCAATTTAAATAGAAAAAAATTTTGTACCATTTTTATCCCCAGACATTCTATTTCAATCTCATCACATCTCTCTGAATCTTTAAGCCTTCGTTCATCCCCTACAGTAATCATGAAACACATTGGCATAATTAGCAAACTGGGATCCTTCACCATTCTCTATGATATGAAATTGAGGGTTATGCCACTATCTAAGAGGATAATTACTTGTTGGCCTTTGATTCTACTTATGAATTTCATAGCCTTAAGGTTGTCCAATCCCACCATTGAGCTCTTTTTCAAAGTTAACTTTAACTCCCTCTCTTCTGTTACTGTTTCCTTCTCCCATGGTATTTCCATCTTTTCCTCTTCCTTTTCCTCCTCTTTTGAAGCCATTATAATCCAAAGTTGATAGAAATGACATATATGCCTTAGGTAGTACTTTTCATCACATTGGAAACGAAGTCTTTTTTTTAACCTAGGTTAAAACTCCTTGACGAAAAGTCAACGATAGCTTCTCTCTTTTGATGGCTGATTTGCAAATTCCATGGAGTTGCTTGCTATGTTTGGTGTCGTGTCGACTGTCACATTTGAGGATGCAGCAAATTTCATCAATTAGGAATTTGGTGTAATATTTAGTAACTGGTTCAGACTAGTTTAGGCAATGGTTTGTGAACTTGGGTTAAGCTGGTTTGAGAGTTGGTTAGGCTATGTATTTAAGATGAAGGTTTTGGCATGGGTGGGAGCTTAACATGGCATTAGGCTTTAGGAAATGAAATAAAAAGTAATGGAGTTTACGGATTGGGTTTTCATATTTGAGCATTTGAGCAATTCTTGGGTCAAGCATCAATTATTCAATTTTTTTTCATCGATCTCTTGAGCCCAGATCATTGCTTCATTAAAGGTGGACGAACCAATGAGTTTAACTTCATCTCTTGCCTTATTTTTTAGACCATTCATAAACGTCGATAGTAACACCCCTTTCGATGACTCTCTTAATGGTGTTAATATTACCTCAAACAGACTCCAAAAATCTTTCATAGTATCTGTTTACCTCAAAGCCATTAAATCCTTGTACAACAACCCTTCTGTGCTGAACGAAACTGAAGAAGCAACTTTTTTTTCAACTTATTCTAGTCAGCGAATAACTACCATGTTTCATTCTATTATAGCCACCTCAGCACTTTCCCATTCACGCATATAGTGGTGGTTGCTAACTTCTCACATTTAGTAAGTCAATTGACAGAAAAGTAATGTTCCACCTAAAAAATTCATCATATCAGATCCTCTCCCACGAATACAAATAACATTAGAAGTTTATGCATGGAATCACAGTAGACGCCCCCTACATTGTCACCAATGTTGATCTTTTGTTATCTCAGTTCTTCTTTTTACTCTTGTTTCTTGGTGATGATTCATGATGAAAAAGATGGAGGCTCAATAAAAGGTTTTCCTTTATCTACAGTTTTGTTATCCTTTGTAACCAAGAGCTTCCTAAATTCATGTAAATACTCTTTCATTTTCTCTATTCCTGTCTCTATGCCCATCAGTCACCCCTTAACCTCCTTCATATTTCTGTTCATATCTCTTCTTTTCCCTTTATGACCTTCCTACCTATCCTTCACCATCTCACGTTCCCTTACTATTCTATCGACCTTAGCCTTTATCCTTGTCATTTGCTCTAATACCGGGTTTGATAGGTACCAGACCAATTGTTAAACGTTTAACCTTCTCTCCTCTGATTCTAGACACTTAGACTCCACCTCTAGCAAACTTCAATAGTCTCACAACACTCAACAGTCTTCTAAACAACCAAACACCCAAGCAATACTCAACCAATGGTTCAAATGTAAAATGCAAAATGAAATAAGCAAGATAAATGATTCTGAAAGATGTAACTTTTACTGATAACTTTATGAATGGAAATCATAAGTTCAATACAACTACTAGTTTCATATTTTTTTAGAATTCTGATAAACATTGATAACCTAATACATATGCTAAGTCTATTACTATGCAAGGTATTCAAGAGGTCTACTTTCTCCCTCACCTCATTTTCCATCTTTTGAATTCTGAATATCTTGTTGACAAATTCAACAACTTTCCTTATTACGTGTCTTTTTTAGACTTATTTAGCAAGTTTGTTACTTATTTTAGTCCTAGTCTTATGAGTTGTCCTTGTCTTTAAGAGAAAATAATTTAGATAAGTTAATATTTTATTTGTTGCTATTTTCCAACATCACATGTCTATATAAAGGCTTATTAGTGAATTTATAGTGTACTCTGCCACTCATTTAATAAAGAAGAGATTAGAGTTGTTTTCTCAAAATATTTTTGTTCAATTTGATTTTCTTTCTGACTAACAACATTGTGGTATTAGAGCGGAGTTCACTAGGCAAAAAAGAGAGTGCAAAAGGAGTAGGGAAAAATAAAAAAAAGAAAGAAACACTAATTACAGAATAAAATAGCTAGAATTTGACAAGTCTGATGGCATTCAATAATAATGCTAGTCAGAACATTCCTATTTTCAGTGGTACCAACTAAAAATTTTGGGCTACGAAGATACAGACTTTTTTTAAGTTCTAGATCTATAGGACTTAGTTGAGAATAGATTCGAAGAACCTATAGAAATCGATCACGCTCCAAGATTGTTAACAACCTAATGAAATGAGTTGAAGGAAAAGCAAAAAAAAGATGCTAAAGCTTTGCACATCATTTAACAAGGTGTAATAGATAATCTATTTCTGAAAGTCATAGGAGTAGATACTTCAAAGGAAGCATGAGACTTACTCAAAGAACAATATAAGAGGTCGAGTATTATGACAATAAGATTACAGTCACTACAACAAGAATTTGAGACTTTATAGATATAACCTACTAAATCAGTTCAAAAGTTTTCAGTAAAAATAAATTCTCTTGTGAATCAAATCTGATCCTTTGGTAAAGAATTACTAAATCAAAAGATTGTTGAGAAGGTGTTAAGGAGTCTTCCCCCAAAATTTGATCACGTTGTGGTAGCTATTAAAGAATCCAAGGATTTGTCAGAATATACATTAGTTGAACTAATAGGCTTCCTCGAGTTTCATCAATCTCGTTTGAATAGATCAACTAGGATACCTCTCGAGCAAGCTTTTCAAATGAAGATGGATATAGAGAAATCTTCAGATGGTGCAGAAAGAGTTAGAAAGAGTAGCAAGGGTGGAAGAGGTCGAGGTCAATCAAATGGTCAAGGGAGAAATCAAGCATGTTCTCACTGTGGTAAAACTAATCACACTGAAAAAAATTGTTGGTATAAAAACAATGATAAAAATGTTATTAAATGTTACAATTACAATAAGTACGGTCATATTGCAAGAAACTGTGAGGTGAAGTAATAGGCAAATTTCCATAATGAGAATAAAGAAGAAGATGATTATGTTAATAATTTGTTTGTTGTTTGTTTGACTGCTAATATTGGCTTGTCTTCTAAAATTTAGTTCTTAGATAGTGGTTGCAGTAACCACATGACTGGTAATAAAAATTATTTTGTGGAGATTGATGACTTGTGGAATTCGGAAGTCACTTTGGGCAATAATAGTCAAGTACAGGTGTGTGGTATAGGCACGATTTATGTGGAATGCAAAACTGGTAGGAAACTTATTCACAATGTTATGTAGGTGTCTGGTCTAGCTTAGAATCTTTTGAGTTTGGGTCAATTATTGAAAAATGGTTATTATGCCACATTTGACAATGGAGATTGTTTGATCTTTGACAAAAAAAAAACAATAAGCTGGTGTATCCTGTAAAGATGTCAGTAAATAAAATGTTTCCTATCAATTTTTCACATCTTGATTTTAATGCTTTTAAAGTCTCATGTGATGATGCAGTGCTATGGCATAAAAGATATGCACATCTTAGTTTTGGTGGGTTGAATATACTGCATAAAAAAAATATGGTGTCAGACCTGCCATTGATGCAGTTCATTGACAACAAATGTGAGACTTGCATTTTTAGAAAACAACATCGGGATAAGTTTTAAAAAGGAAAGTCTTAAAGAGCTAGCAGACCGTTAATGCTTATTCATACAGACATTTATGGTCTTATGCAAACTTTATCCTAGAGTGGAAGTAAGTATTTTCTCATCTTTGTTGATGATTTTTTGAGAATGACTTAGGTGTATTTTTTAAATGAGAAATCGGAGGCTTTCAATTATTTCAAACAATTCAAGATAATCGTAAAAATGGAATCTGGAAACTCAATCATAAAATTAAGGACTGACCATAGGGGTGAATTTACTTCTTAGGAATTTCAGATGTTTAACAGAAATGTTAGTATACAATGACAATTAACGGCTAGCTATACACCGTAACAAAATGGTGTAGTGGAGCAAAAAAATAGAACCATTATTGAAGCAGCCAAGAGTATGTTACGAGACAATAATCTTCCAAACAAGTTTTGGGTAGAGGCAGTAGCTATAGCAGTGTATATAATCAACCGATCACTAACACGAGTATTGAAGAAAAAACTTCTTATAAAGTTTGGTGTGGTAAACGACCAAATGTAAGGCAGTTGAAGATTTTTGGATCCATTGCCTATACTTTTGTTCCAATAGAATTAAGGAGGAAATTAGATGAGAAAAGTGTCAAGTGTATTTTCATCAGATACAATGAAGAAATAAAAGGCTACTGGCTCTTTAATCCCATCACCAAAAAATTAATTATTAGTCGGGATGTTATTTTCAATGAAGATGAAACTTGGGTTTAGGAAGATAATGCTCCACAGACCTATAAAGAAATTTTAGATGTTGATTCAAAGTTTACAAGTACTCTTTCTGATGTTCCTTTTACTACAGAATCTACTATAGATTCTCCTCCAAAGAAGGTAAAAAGCTTATCAGACATTTATGCTTCCACAAAATTTGTCTCTTTTGCTGCAGAGCCCACTTGCTTTAAAGATGCAGTCATTAGTGAAGAATGGGTGAAAGTGATGAAAGAGGAGATAGTAGCCATTGAAAAAAATTAGACATGGACTCTGGTAGACTTGCTAAAAAAGAAAAATACAATTGGCTTGAAATGGATCTATAAGTCAAAGTTCAATCCAGATGGTACCTTAAAGAGGAATAAAGCTTGACTGGTTGTGAAAGGCTATTCTCAAGTTCCAAGTATAGATTTTATAGAAACATTTGCTCATGTTGCACGCTTAGATACAGTGAGGTAAATTTTAGCTATAAATGTTTATCATAATTGGCCTATCTTACAATTAGATATTAAATCAGCCTTTCTTAATGGTGATTTAATTGAAGATGCATATGTTGAACAACCCAAGGGGTTTGAAGTTAAAAAAGCAGAACATAAAGTGTATAAATTACACAAAGCACTCTACGGACTCAAATAAGCGCCACGGGCATGGTATAGCAAAATAGATTCTTATTTTGCTAAAAATAATTTTCAAAAAAGTGTTAGTGAACCCATTTTGTATGTTAAGAGTTGTGAAGATGATTTTTTGATAATATGCTTATATGTAAACGATATAATTTACACTAGAAATTCCTTTGAGATAATGGAAGCCTTTAAAAAGTCCATGATGAAGACTTTTGAAATGTCTGATTTGGGACCACTCCATTATTTCTTGGGTTTAGAAGTTGTGAAAGATACAGGTGGAATATCTCTTTATGAAAAAAAGTATGTTATGGAACTTTTGAAGAAATTTGGAATATCAAATTACAAATTGCCAATACTCCACTTAATGTGAATGAAAAATTAACTTTAGATGATGAAGTTGAAAAAATAGATGAAAAGTATTTTCGAAGCATGGTGGGCAATTTGATGTATCTCACAAACACACGACCAGATCTTATGTTTGTCGTAAGTCTCATCTTTCGATTTATGCATAGTCTAACCAAACATCACCTTGGAACAACCAAAAGAATTATGAGGTATGTCCAGGGAACAATCAGCTATAGGATCAGGCATGAGCAGAGTGTTAGTTTTTTCTTTCTTCATGGCTTCATGCATGGTAACTGCTTTCTTCATGGCTTCATGCATGGTAACTGCTTTCTTCATGGCTTCATGCATGGTAACTGCAGCAGTTACCTCTTCATGGGATAATGGTAACTGCTTCATGCAGTTACTTCTTCATGGTGTAATGGTCTGCAACTCCCATGTCATAACTCCACAATTTGCGTAGCATTCTTGATGGTAGAATGCTTCTTCAGGCTATAAATAGGGTCCTTGGGTGAGCTTTTTCTACACTGAAAACATACACCATTCTATGAGAAAAAGAGATCACCTGGAAGACGAAGGTTCAGAACAATTCCAGAGGATTATTCTGCATCAAATCGTCAAGCAATGGCTGGAGGTTAGTGTTTAATATTCCGCAATTTAGTTTTGGTTTCTATCTTGCATATTCAGTATATATATATGCTTAGATAGAGACCATATACATGATTCTTTCATTTGGTATCAGAGCTTTTTTATGCCTCTGCCTTGCTTTGATGTGTTAAACATGCTTAATTTTATGAAATCCCGAATTTCTTTAGAGAGAGAAAGTTGGCTGTTGGCATTTTTTGAATAAAATTTTTATTTAGATGAATTCTACATCAAAAACTGAGAATTTTGATATATGGAACGTCAAAATCAGAGTTTTATAGGCTGATTTAGAGTGCAAAATGTATACGGGTCTGTCGACCCGAATCTTGACCCGGCTAGAGGTCAGGGACGATCTTCAGATGACATGTCGTTTGCTTTTGGTTTCTACAGACGACATGTCATACGCATCACTTCTGTCTCTTTTGTTATGCACTGCCAGCCGACATGTCATTTGCATTCATCTCCAGTGGATGACATGTCGTTCATCTACTTTATTAAAATGTTAAAATTTTCTTCAGTTTCGTGTCTTGAACCCAGGCCACAAGGCACAAGGTTCTGAATGAGACACTTGCCGCTCAGCCAATTTCGTTTTCGTAGAAAATTTGGGACCTCATACATTGTTATATGCTTTAGGTTTAGTTTTCATGAATTTAGGGTTCAATTTGAATATATTTTTGGCCTTAATAAAATATATTTTATAATATGTGATTGCCAAAATTATTATTATTAATTGGATAATTTAAGTTTCATTTATCCAATTTTTAGTGTTTATTAAATAATTTAATATTATTTATATGATTAATTTTATGCATAATTTTAGTTTAAATGAAATTATACTTTAAATAATTTCTTAAGGATTATATGCATAAAATTAAATGTCATGTGATTAGTATAATATTTGATTGATCATAGAGTAGCCACAACATCTTTGATTATATCAAAGTTATACATTAAGTATCCTGGAATCACATTTAGTTATATGACATCAATTGTAATTAATCAATATAAATATGATAAATTTTATCCCACAGGAATTTTTATTATATTTATGTGATTAATTAGGATGAAATAACAAATTATTTTTCTTAATCTACCCACAGGAATTAAGAAAAGGAATATAATTTGATAGTTTTATCATACGGTTTATATAGTTGTAGATAAACCTATTTAAATTAAAAACTTAGCCCACAGGCAGTTTTTATGTTATATGGTTTATATATTTAACGCATGTTTATACATTGGTAGAACATGATATTAATTTTGATAGCTTCAAATTTAGTGACTTAAGCGTGTATGTTAATATTTATTTGCAGTTATTCAACCTGTGAATTTCTCTGATAATGTATGTGATGTTCCTATTTTGAGTGGTGACAATTATAAAATTTGGAAGGAGAGAATTCTTCTCCAATTAGGGTGTATGGACATTGATTATGCTATTAGGAAGGATGAACCACCTATAGCTACAGAAACTAGCACTCAGAATGAAATTGCCCTGTATGAACGTTGGGAGCGATCTAATCGCTTGAGTATGATGTTCATCAGGACACGCATATCTGCTAGTATTCGTGGTTCAATCCCTGAGTGTAATAATGTCAGGCAATTACTGAAGGCTATTGATGAACAGTTTGAGTCTTCAGATAAAGCACTTGCCAGCACTCTAATAACAAAGTTTACATCAATGAAGCTCACTAGTGTTAGAGGTGTGCGTGAGCACATCATGCAAATGAGGGATCTTGCGGCTCAACTTAAGGCTCTTGAGATTGAGATGTCTGAATCTTTCCTGGTGCATTTCATTCTAAATTCTCTTCCACAACAATATGGACCTTTCAAAATCTCTTATAACACACATAAGGAAAAATGGTCAATCAATGAACTTCTGACCATGTGTGTTCAAGAGGAAGGAAGGTTGTTGATTGAAAGGAATGAAAGTGCACATATGGTTACACAAGGGAAAAAGACGAAAAACCAAGCTAAGTATAAGGGAAAGGATAAAATATTCAATCAGCCCGAATTTAAGAAGGAATCCAAATGTTTTTTCTGTAAAAAGAAAGGACATGTCAAAAAGGATTGCATTAAGTTTAAAGCTTGGCTTGAAAAGAAAGGTAATCCAATCTCACTTGTATGTTATGAATCTAATATGGTTGATGTTTGTCATAACACTTGGTGGATTGATTCTGGTTCAACAATCCATGTTTCAAATACCTTGCAGGGCTTTCTAAACCAAAGGAAGCCGATGGCCAGTGAACAAAGCATCTATTCAGGAAATAAGATGCGTTCACATGTGGAAGCGGTCGGAACGTGCAGATTAGTTTTAGATTCTGGTTTTGTTTTGGATTTAGAACGAACCTTTTATATTCCAAGTTTCTCTAGAAACTTGATTTCTGTTTCAAGACTTGTACCCTTTGGATTTTCCTTTACATTTAATGAAACTGCATTTAGTTTGATTTATAAATCTGCAGTTGTGGGAAATGGTACATTGTCTGATGGTTTGTTCCGAATTCATTTACAAAATAATGTTTCATTTAATTTGATGCATGTTCAAGATAATGTTGGTATTAAAAGAAGTGTTATGAATGAAAATTCTTCTACATTGTGGCATCGGAGATTGGGACATATCTCCATAGAAAGAATTAAAAGGTTAGTGAATGATGAAGTACTAGATACTCTAGATTTTACTGACTTTGATACTTGTGTGGATTGTATAAAGGGAAAACAAACCAACAAGTCAAAGAAAGGTGCCAAGAGGAGTTCAGACATATTAGAAATCATACATACAGATATTTGTTGTCCTGATATGGACGCTTATGGTCAAAAATACTTCATCTCATTTATTGATGATTATTCACGATACATGTATCTCTACATGCTCCATAACAAGAATGAAGCATTAGATGCCTTTAAGGTTTTCAAGGCAGAAGTAGAGAAACAATCTGGAAAACAAATTAAAATCGTGAGATCAGATAGAGGTGGAGAATATTATGGTAAATACACTCATGATGGACAAGTACCTGGTCCATTTGCAAGGTTTCTTGAAGAAAATGGGATTGTTGCCCAATACACTATGCCTGGTTCTCCGGACCAAAATGGTATAGCAGAAAGAAGAAACCGAACTCTATTGGACATGGTGCGGAGTATGTTTAGCAGCTCCAAACTTCCTAAATCACTGTGGGTAGAAGCTCTTAAAACGGCAGTGTATATATTGAACCGAGTTCCAACCAAGGCTGTTTCTAAAACACCATTTGAGTTATTTAAAGGTTGGAAACCGAGTTTGCGACATATACGCGTTTGGGGATGCCCGTCTGAAGTAAGAGTTTATAATCCACATGAGAAGAAATTAGACCCAAGGACTATAAGTGGTTATTTCATTGGATATGCTGAAAAGTCTAAGGGTTATAGATTTTATTGTCCATCACATAGCACTAGAATAGTGGAATCTCGAAATGCAAAATTTCTTGAAAATGACTTAATCAGTGGGAGCGATCAATCTCAGGATTTAATTTTTGAGAAAGATCATTCAGGTACTCAACCACCCATTTCGAGTAATAGATTGGTTGTTATTCACAACACCCCTCAAGTTCAAATGGATGTTGAACAACCAATCAATGAAATTCCACAAGTTGCTGATAATACTCTAGTAGATCAAACTGTTCAACAACCATCAGATATTGTTGAACCTCCAGTTGTACACTCTACTCCACAAGAGGATAGTGTTACAACATTAAGAAGATCAACTAGAATGAAGAAATCAGCTATTTCTAGTGATTATATAGTGTATTTACAAGAAATTGACCATAATTTAGGAGCCGAAGATGATCCTGTTACGTTTTTACAAGCAATGGATTGCAGTAAATCTATTTTGTGGTACAATGCTATGAAAGATGAGATGGAATCTATGAAGAGTAATGGAGTCTGGGATCTTGTCAAGTTACCTAATGGGGCAAAGGCCATTAGGTGTAAATGGGTCTATAAAACAAAGAAAGACTCATTAGGTAACATCGAGAGATATAAAGCAAGACTCGTTGCTAAGGGTTTCACTCAAAAGGAGGGAATCGATTATACAGAGACCTTTTCTCCTGTATCTAAGAAAGATTCTTTTCGTATTATAATGGCATTAGTAGCCCATTTTGACTTAGAACTGCATCAAATGGATGTGAAAACGGCATTCCTCAATGGAGATTTAGAGGAAGAGGTATATATGAAACAACCTGAAGGATTCTCCTCTAGTGATGGTGAGCAATTGGTGTGCAAGCTTAGGAAGTCCATATATGGATTGAAACAAGCATCCCGTCAATGGTATTTGAAATTCCATGAGGTTATCTCTTCATTTGGTTTTGAAGAGAATATCATGGATCAATGTATATACCAGAAGGTCAGTGGGAGTAAAATTTGTTTCCTTGTTCTATATGTGGATGATATATTACTTGCAACCAATGATAAAGGATTGCTTTATGAGGTGAAACAATTTCTCTCTAAAAACTTTGATATGAAAGATATGGGTGAAGCGTCTTATGTCATTGGCATTAAGATTCATAGGAACAGACCTCAAGGCATACTAGGTCTATCTCAAGAAACCTATATCAACAAAGTTTTAGAAAGATTTCGGATGAAAGATTGTTCGCCGAGTATAGCACCAATTGTGAAGGGTGATAAGTTCAATTTGAACCAATGCCCTAAAAATGAACTTGAAAAGGAACAAATGCAGAACATTCCCTATGCTTCAGCTATTGGAAACCTTATGTATGCTCAGGTTTGCACAAGACCTGATATTGCATTTGCTATTGGGATGTTAGGAAGATATCAGAGTAACCCAGGTATAGACCACTGGAGAGCTGCAAAGAAAGTGATGCGGTACCTTCAAGGGACCAAAGAATACATGCTTATATATAAACGGACTGATAATTTAGAGGTAGTTGGTTACTCCGATTCGGATTTTGCCGGCTGTGTTGATTCAAGAAAATCAACATCTGGATATATTTTCTTGTTAGCCGGCGGAGCCATATCTTGGAGGAGTGCTAAGCAGTCATTGATTGCTACATCTACCATGGAGGCTGAGTTCGTTTCTTGTTTTGAGGCTACATCACATGGTGTATGGTTGAAGAGTTTCATATCTAGGCTTAGGATTGTGGATTCTATTTCTAAGCCGTTAAAAATTTATTGTGACAATTCAGCTGCTGTTTTCTTGGCTAAAAATAATAAAAGTAGTAGTCGAAGTAAACATATCGACATTAAGTATTTAGCCATTAAGGAACGTGTAAAAGAAAATAAAGTGGTCATTGAACACGTCAGCACTGAATTGATGATAGCCGATCCTTTGACAAAAGGCATGCCACCAAAAAGTTTTAAGGATCATGTAGAGCGAATGGGAGTTGGTCTCATGTTGTAATAGTGATGGTAGTGAGTTCCATCATGTGATTTGATGTATATACATTTTCTATAATAAAATTATTCAGTTTTTCAATTGATTAAGTTTTCTCATTTTATGTGCACATTTTGGTTGAGAAAATAATCAATTTTGGACCTAGAATAAACATAAGGTTTATTCATTAAGTCATAAAGGAATGAATACATCGTGATACATGGAAGATAATACTCGTTCTTAGAGGACTTATCGCCATGATTCATGTATTTTATTTCTTTACTTCAGTATGTGGATTGATGGGTTACAGACCAAGTGGGAGAATGTTAGTTTTTTCTTTCTTCATGGCTTCATGCATGGTAACTGCTTTCTTCATGGCTTCATGCATGGTAACTGCTTTCTTCATGGCTTCATGCATGGTAACTGCAGCAGTTACCTCTTCATGGGATAATGGTAACTGCTTCATGCAGTTACTTCTTCATGGTGTAATGGTCTGTAACTCCCATGTCATAACTCCACAATTTGCGTAGCATTCTTGATGGTAGAATGCTTCTTCAGGCTATAAATAGGGTCCCTGGGTGAGCTTTTTCTACACTGAAAACATACACCATTCTATGAGAAAAAGAGATCACCTGGAAGACGAAGGTTCAGAACAATTCCAGAGGATTATTCTGCATCAAATCGTCAAGCAATGGCTGGAGGTTAGTGTTTAATATTCCGCAATTTAGTTTTGGTTTCTATCTTGCATATTCAGTATATATATATGCTTAGATAGAGACCATATACATGATTCTTTCACAGAGTACAAGCAATGAACTTTTGGCTTTTACAAACAGTGATTGGGTTGGTTGTTTAGAAAATAGGAAAAGTACAATAGGATATATTTTTTGTCAAGGGACTAGAGTAGTTTCATTGATGTCAAAAAAGCAACAAGTCACTGGCTTATCTAGCACAGAGGTTGAATATATAGCTGCTACAACCACAGCTTGTCATATAGTTTAGATAAGAAGAATATTGTAAGATTTGAAGCATAAGCAAGCCCAACCAACAACAATTTTTTGTGACGATAGATCCACCATTGATATCACAAAAAATCCAGTTCACCAAAGAAGAAGCAAACACTTTGAGACCTGATTTCATTTCATCAGAGAACTAGTTACCAAATGAGAGATTAATTTGTATCATTGCAAAACTGAAGACCAGCCTACTGACATGTTAACAAAAGCTTTGACTGAAAGCAAAATCAAGAAGCTGCAAAGTATGGTTGGAGTAGTTTCCCTTGCTTAAATTAAGGGGGGGAATGTTGACTAATTCAATAACTTAGCTTATTACGTGCCGTTTTTAGACTTATTCAGTAAGTTTTTTGCTCATTTTAGTCCTAGTCTTATGAGTTATCCTTGTCTTTAAGAGAAAATAATTTAGATGAGTTAATATTTTATTTGTTGCTATTTTCTAACGTCACAAGTCTATATAAAGGCTTGTTACTCATTTAATAAAGAAGAGATTGGAGTTGTTTTTTAAAAATATTTATGTCCAGTTTGATTTTCTTTCTGACTAACAACATATCTCTCCCCTTTTATTCTTCCTAGTGGTCTGGTGACTCTTGTATGTTGTGTTGTATTCCATTATCATTTTTGGTGGTCAAACAATTAGTTGAGTTGACATCTGTTCTAACTTCTTGTTGCCATTTGTCCTCCTTTCTTCAGAATTTCTTTTCCTACAAGAGACATATATGTGAGTTCTAAAATATCCACACAAACTCTTACAAGTCTCAAGCAATCACATAAGAACCTATTCAGATCCTACCCACAGTCGATGAATTCAATTTGTATCAAGAACCTCTTAGAAATATTCTTAATCTTCATTAAGCAACCACAATTCAATACTAATTTTATAAATTCTAATGGTACCTAAATGGACAATCCTAGATCTAGCTAACTCTTGTTTACACTGTATAACCTTCATTTTATGAATTTTATAAATTTCTATACCATTTGAAATATTACAAAACTTTGCAAAGACAAAGAAAACATATAAATAGATCACCAAAAAAATATTCAACTTAAAAAGGATATAAAAACTTCTCAAAATTAATTTCTTCTATAGCACATGAATGCTACCACGGTTTTTAGTTTTGATAGCTCAAGTTTCTAATAATTTTAAAACATCCTATATAACTTATAAAATTACAAAATTTTGCAAAATTAAACAAAACATATTAATGGTTTACATTAAAAAATATGGGATATTAATTAAAATAAGCAAAAAAAATTTTGCTTAAACCTTTTTAGGCAAACGCACGGTAGTTTTACTTTTATAAGCAAATTTTTTTGTAACTTCAAAAATACCTTCCCAGCCTTGTATGTGTAAGCGCTGAAAGGAAGGTTTGAATGTGTGGGTGCGTGCGAAGTGCGCACGGTGCATGTGCAGTGCGTGTACTAAGCACGCACTACATATATTTTATATATATATATAATATTATAATATTATATATATTTATTATATTATAATATTATATTTATATATAAAATATATAATAATATAATATATATTTAAAAATTATTATTATTATTATTTATATATATTATAATATTTAATATAATATATTATAATAATAATAATAATAATAATTTTTAAATATATATTATATTATTATATATTTTATATATATAATATTATAATATAATAAATATATATAATAATATAATATTTTATATAGATATATAATATATGTACTGTGCGCGCACTGCACGCACCGCACATGCACTGCATGCACCGCGTGCACTCCGCACGCACCCACGCACTCAAACCTTCCTTCCAGCACCTACGCATACAGGGCTGGGAGGGTATTTTTAGAGTTACAAAAAAATTTGCTTATAAAAGTAAAACTACTGTGCATTTGCCTAACACAATCTTTGATATGTCTATGCCTATATTTGTGTTAAATAGAAAGATTAACATACCTCTGGCAGTCCTCTTTCCAAAGTCACCCATCATGTCTCAATTTTTTACCAGTTCTTTTTGTATCTTTGAGATTGGAAGCTTTTTTTACCTTTATAATCTTAACTACCTCCCTTATAGCTACCACTTATAACTACCTGATTAAGTTTTAAGGCTAGGGTTACTCAAACGTACCTTTCTCGCTAGTCATCCTCAATCTCATGGCCTCTAATCTCTAGACTCTACTCAAAGCCTTTGAAAATGACCTAGGAAGGTTATCTACAATGTTTGACCTTAACATATTAATAAAAATCTCTATTTTCCTATATCAATATCGATCACTTCAAGGGTATAATGGGTAATTACATTAAGTCTAATGGAGTACTCTTTTATAGTTATCAACTATTGTCTCAAATTAATGAACTCCTAGGCTTAGACATAAAATGTAATTATAGATAAGTACTCTTTCTTGAATACCCATATGAAACCTATCTAAGTCATCTCAGCAAATTGACAAGCATCAAATGGCATCTGCCACCGTATATTGACATCTTTTTTCAGTAAGAAACTAGTATATTAGACCTTCTCATAATCTAACATCTTAAACAATCCTATGATATCCTCAATAGAATTTGATCCCTAAGCCACCTCTGACTTTAGATATTGATGTTTACTTGCCAAATCTTGAATAAAGTGGAGTTACCCCCTATTACCACCTACAGTAATTGTCCTCTAAACCTCTCTACCCACTCTATTCTACTTGGGTGGATGATATACCACTAGTGGCTACTTTACAACTAGAGGGACCTTAACTAAATGTTACATGCTTTTGAATGCTTTATAGTTCTTTTAGAGAACCTCTTAAACTATCTACCAAATTATTAAGCTATCAATATGTGGCACTGCAACTATATTAGAGGCCAATCCTCTAGTCTCTCTTTAACTACCCTCATAGGTAAGGACATCTTGATCATTACCCATAAACCTATTAGATTTCCTCATCTTAAAATCAATATATAAGTTTAGGTAGATAAACCACTATTTCAATACAAGTTAAAATAACACTTATAGCAATCCACATGCAAAAACAATCAACATTGAATAAGGGGCTACTTAACACACTCATACATATTTAAACACTTAACACTTTTTTCAAGTTTCCAAAACCATACTTTGATACCAAAAATGTAACACTCCTTTCCAGATATATATCCCTATGTAAAACATACACGCGAAGAGACATGTTAACTTAAAACTTTCACTGAACATATAACAATTACTAAAGGCATGGTAACAAACACACTCCCATAATCACAAAAAAAGTGCACTTATTAAATAACATTATCATATTCCAAATCCATGCACAATGTGTCTAAAATTTATAATCTCAAATCAAGGTGCATAAACTTAAAAACAAACTCAAATAAACACAAAAAATAGCTAATGTAAAAAATAACCAAAATACTCTTCACCTTATGCAACATTTTGAGTTGACCTATTGGCTTCCCTACTAATCCACATACCTATCTATAAAACCACAAAAGGAATACTATGAGTGATAGACACTCAATAAGTAAGTAACATTATGATATTATGCACATAACATTAATAAAACTCATAAATCATATAAGTGATCCGTATCCAATCTCATTGTGGTATTTTTCAATTTTTTCCAGCATCCTAAATGTTTATTTGAATATTTTGATACTCAATTCTCAATCTCTAATAATTGTGTCATCTTGGATGACTAATGTCAAACAATGTATATCGATGTCTCAAACATTTGGTGAAAGCATGTGACATGCCATATGTTAAATATAAAATGTACCTAATACACTGATAAACCATATTTCAGGTTAAGGATACCCTATCACAAGGAAGTAAGATCTTGTGTCTCTTCCAGTATCGCAGATGTATCCTAAATGTTAAGGCATCCTAAGCCAATGCATAATCATTCTATAGGTATCAATGCATATAGACAGTTCTATATACTAGCCCTAATGCTTTCAAACCACACTGCATATAACTCAATGACCAATTTAAGGGAATACATTGTTTCATATTTTTTACTTGAAATCACTTTAGTCTAGGTCCATGTCATCATCCACATAGTTAGGCACCCCTAAAATACCTTTTGTGTCATCATATGTATAGTCATGCACCCTCAAAATGTTTATCTTTCTTATATTGCCTTCGTTAGGGTCATAACTACACTATTCCCCTTATTCTCCTTTCTTAGGGGTAGAAGAGTCATTTTACATCCCTTGGTAAGCATAGCTAATTCCATATACATTCACTCTCAAATTCCCAAATACAAACATTTGTGTATACTTCTTATATAAGTGTGTACTTTGAATTATCATACATGGGCATGCAACAAACCTACATGGTCATGGGAACTTAAGTTATCACACACGACTATGTGCCTCATACCACACAGGTGTCTGCTTTCCCCTAAATCTAAACACTTGTGAATTCTCCATACATGGGGACTTTTTTGTCTAACTACACACAACTATGTTTCTAAACCTACATAAGTGTGTGTCATGTTCTACAAACTTATGACCTATAATTTCTTATGTTTTCTAGCCAACAAACTCAACTTTCCAATCACCAAACTTATACCAATATATTCACTCTCACGCCTAGACACATTTTTTCACACCAGTAAAGGATAACATAAAATCAAATTGATAACATCATTCAACAAATTATCATGTTTCCCATAATTAACATATGATCATCAGACTATCATTTACATATTGAATTTATCACTAGCAAGATTATATATAAAGCCAAAGGACTTATTCCTGCCCAAACTATATTGCATTCCCAAGTTTTCATCCCTTAACTTTAAAAATCTCATTTACCCAACCATCAATGATAAAAGTTAATGAAACCTTAACTCGTTAAAATTTTATCTCCTTTTCCCTATAAACCCTAAAAATTAAGCATTTACCCTTTAGGTCAAGTTTTAAAAAATAACATTTCCCCTATAAGGTTTAGTTTCAAACTCTAATGCCATTACTATTAGTCTTTCCCTCTTGATACTTTCTTTGTCTCTAGTGATCTCTCTCTTCTCATCTAGACCTTTGGTCAATGTTGATTAAAATGAAGAAGATAAAGAGATTCATCTAAAAGACAAAGATTTCATCTTATTCAGAAAAGAGGATCATCTTCCCAAAAAAAGATAAGTATCTTCCTCGTCTTCTTTTGGGAAGACAATCATCTTCCTAGATGAAAACAAGATCTTTGTCTTTGTTTAGGAAAACAAATAGTCATCTTCTTAGTTTCAATCATCAGTTTCTAAAGGACCAAGTGAGAAGAGAAAAAAGACCTAAGGGAAAAGAAGTGTTGGGAGGGAGAGACTATCGATGATGGTAACGAAGTTTGAAAACTAAACCTTAGGAGGCAAATGTCATTTTTAAAACTTGGCCTATGAGGGAAATGGTTAACTTTTAGGGTTTAAGGGGGAAATAAGATAAAATTTAAGTTTATTTTTAATATTATAAATGAAATAACGATTTTGCCCTTAAAACTAAAAGACTTAACTGCTCATAGGTTGGTAAATGAGATTATCAAAGTTAAAAGGCGAGAATTTAGAAAAATAGCATACTTTGAGTGGGAATAAGTTTTTTGGTCTTATATATATACCATCATTTCGTAATTGTCATTAATTTTCTAATATACAATTGTTAGGTTTTTAGGGCACCGATAACCGGCACTGTAATTGAATTTAAAATTTAAAAATTAAACAAAACTAAAAAACCTTGTCTAAGATATCCATTTTATACATATAATTCATAAACATGCAAAACACATATAGAGTGTTTTAGAGTTACACATGCATTGATGACTCAATCATAACTTCATATGGCTTGAGACAATACGTTATCTGACACTTAGGAGGTAACACCTTGGTATCCATATGAAGCACAAACATGAAAAAGGCAAATCTAAGCTAAAAAGTTGCTAAAGCTCTTGACTAGAAACTTTGTGTTCATGAGAATGAGAGAGAGCACAAAAGCTTGTGGCTAAGGTTTTTGTGTTTTGTATGTTATGTTTTTTTCACAAAAAATACTCTTATATATATGTGTGTGTATGTGTGTGTGTGTTATATGTATGTGTGTATGTACGTATATACATATGTATGTGTGTGTGTATATATATATATATGTATATGTATATGTATATGTATATATATATATATTAGGCTACAACCTACTTCTACTATAGTTTAGAATGGTCATAGATGTCATTCAGTATTCTCATATAAAATATCTTCTTCTATGTTCATGAGTGACAAATCTTTTATTAATCAATCATAGCCTTTATGTATCTCCACGATATGGCCAATGACTACCTTTATAGTTACCTTAATTACAGTGACACATTGGATAACGTCAAATCATACAGATTCTTACATGAAACGATCTTACGACTTCAAGTTAAAGGATCACATACACCCATAGTGTTTAAAGGATTAATTTCATATACACTAGAGCAACCATCTATATAGACATCCTCTGGTCAGGTTAGTCTAGTTAACACATCTATAATGTGTACTTATATATTTCATCAAACTGTCTATAATAGCTTCAATATGTGAGAACTATCTCCACATTTCAATGAGGTCATAGTACTTTTATTCTAAAGGTATGTTATTTGTATGATTATATAAATAAATGACATATAAATTAAATAACAATAAATCCTTTATTAATAATTAATATAAAATTACAACTATTAATGTCTAATGTGATTAGCTCTAGGTCATCTAACCTAGCAATAGTATCATCAAACATTCTAACCAATGCCATATCACACTTCATAACATGCAACACAATAATATAATTCTCTCGAGCATTGCTATTTGAAGTATAAAACAATGCCACACTAGCAGTTGTATAAATTATTATATTATAACACTCATAGGTAAGCTCAAAGGCATTGTAGCCTTTTTCTTGCGTTTGATTGTTAATTTTGATGAGATTTTAGGTAGGGTTAGTTGTGCAACACAAGGTTAACACCTTTGAAAGGGTAGAAAAGTCATTTAACAATGAGCAAGTGAAAATAGCTAAGTATAAAGAGGCATATGTTAGTGCATGCTAAAGTATATAACTGTGTGTTGTTACAAAATTTAAATTGCCAATATGACTCATGTCACAAAAATTTTAGAAATCTTAATTAAGAAAAGTCACAAACATCCATACATAGTGAATACTCACTCGTGTGTTGTGTTTGGCAAAAAAAAATTAAAAAAAGGTGCAAGTCTTTAAATATGTTATTTACAACCTTATTTCTTTCAGACCTAAAGTTCAACCACCAAACACAAAAAAAAAATAAATAATAAAAGAGTTAAACACCTTAATCACCGAAGAGGAGTCTTAGATTGTCAAAGAAGCCATAACCACGTGAAGAACAACTTGTTAACGGAAGTTAAGTAAGTATGGAGGTTTCTTGGCTTTGTAGTTTCAAGATTCTTAGGTAAAGTTTATAAATCTTTACTCTCCATGTATGACAATGATTAATGGTCAATGCTTAATGACTCTTGATGATTTAAGATTAATTTTTATGTTGTGATTATGCTAAGAAAATGTAAGAAATTAATGTACATTAAATTGTATGCATTCTATTTATGGAGTTTATGAAATCTTGATGAGTATGTTAAAGATTTGATAACTTGATCTGAGAATACAAATTCCTGGTTTAAGAAAAGATCCTTAGAGTACTTAGAGACATGTTTGATTGATATATGTGTACGGGTTGCTAGAAGTTTGGCCAAAATACATAGAAACTAGTAAGGTGCGGTTTTTAAATCGTGAAATAAGGTAATGTATGACAGACCACACATTCATGTATCTTTTTTCAGAAAAGAAGAAATTAAGTGCAATAATGTGTCATCCTAAAGAGAAGCTCACCTAACCATGTGGTTTGAAACAATGCCCATGTATGGCTTCCCCAAAAGGGCACGCTTGTGTTAAGAAGAGAACATACCTATGCATGAGTAATAGGAGATACACGGGGATGTAAGACTTTAACATGCCTGTATGCATGAGACATAAAAAACATGGGGATACAAAGGTTAGACATACTCATGTAGGTACCTAGAAATAAGGAAAAAGACCATTTTACCCTTAAGCTAGGTGCAAAGAGAGGAAAAGAAAAGAAAAAGAATAGAAAAGCTTTAATAAACCTAGTTAAGATAGCTAGTCATAGTAAAGGGTCTCGATTGAGTGAACAATGACACAAACCTTGGCCAAGTTAAATCTGGGCTGAAAATAGGAAAAGTTGGAAAAGAGGTGTATATGTAGAGAGCCACCAGCTGTGTGCATAAGCGGTGAGAAATGTGAAAGCAATTGGGCTTTAAAAGAGTTAAATACCAATGAGATGCATCATGCACTCAATGCCAAAGCAAATTAGCCATATAGTTTAGTTTAGTTCAGTTTAGGGGTGTATGGTAAAGGAGTGGCTCTATTCTTAGTTCCTTACATGGTAAACGAGATACATCACATATGTTCTTGTGGCATAGGTCATCTAAGGATGACTTTTAGTTACTAGTCTTGTAACTATACGTATATGGTCAATAAGAGATTACAACTAGTTTTCTTATGTGACCAAGGCATCATTGCTAATTAGCTTGATAGTTTGGTCGACATGTATGCAAAGCACAATAATTAATAAACACAAGAGGTTTCAATTGCTTTTATAAGGCATTAGATATGTCAAGGTTAGTTTAGGCTAACTAATCTATGTGAGATGGCTAAGGCTAGGGCACAAGGGTGCCAAGTTATAACCACATAGCAACTTAGGAATGGAACACTAGTTTAAATTTTATGTTATATGCAAGGTGCCAAGAGGTTTCCTACTTATTAAGCGTTTTTCACTCGCTTGTTCATTTTTAGTGATTTTATAGGCAGAGATAAGTACTGAGGTATGTAAGGGAGACAGTAGTCCAGCTTAGTTCATTGTATGAGGTAAAAAGGAAAGTTATCATTTAATCATTATTAATTTATTCATTATCATATTTTAGATTTTCTTTATTTTATGCACTTATTGCTAAAGATGTATATTTCAAACATATTTTGTAGGTACTTGAGATTTTGAGTAATTATTATTATAATTATTATAGATTGTGTTTATGGAATTGTTATGATTATACATGGAATTAAAGTATTTTATTCACTCCTTACTACATACACATGATTTGTTGATGCATTTTATTACATGTTCATATTTAACTATTTCATTATGAAATTAAGTTATACATGTATCTTTGAGTCATATTCCATGTAAAGGTACGTCTTTGGAGAGAGGTGTCATATTTATGGTATCAGAGCATGCTTTTGGAACTTAAAAAGGTGTTAAGTCAAAGTGTGTCAGAAAAACGCATAAGAAAGTTAAAGCAACACCTCTTGCAATGCTAACCACTCTCATACATCTATCGTTGTAAGTTTTAACCTGTATTAAGATAAATAAGTATATTTGTCTAAGTTGAGTTTTATTTCAAGATGAGAAAATCTATAAGGCTTATCAAAGATGATCCAAAGGTCCCTAATCAAGAGATGGGCCAAACAGAGACTCAGGGACAAGCCTCTAGCATAATAATAGCACTGATAGTGAAACTTGCAGTCATCAAGCAAATTGTGTAAAAGGTTTCTAAAGAGAATATAATGGTATATGAAAATGTTGGCTAATCAGTTCCAACCCCACCAATCATCAAATACCCTCTAATTTATAAATTGTCACTCTAGTAAGACAAGTGATTGTAATAAGCGGTAATAAAGGCCAGCTCTACCTTATTTACAATCTAACTGCTAAACATCAATCTCTCGAGTTTAAGAGGAGCTTAGCTCTAGGAAAAGTATCAGTTAACGATTAACTAAAGGTAATTAAGGACATTATAAGGTTGTTCAAGATGATAAACAAGGAGAAAATTCAGTATGCTAGCTTTTTGCTTAAAAGTGATGTTAAGATATGGTGACGGATGTTATGTGAGACCCATCAAATAGCCAATATAAGTTAGGTTGACTTTAGGTAGACATTTAAAAAGAAGTACATATTAGCTAACATCCTTTTTGTGAGGTCCCAAAAGTCTCTTAACTTGAAATAGAGTAACATGACAATGAAGGAATTCTCTACTCAATTGAATGCCCTAATGAATTATGCCTTAAGAGTAGCTAGCATAAACATGGGTAAATTAAAGATGTTTCTAAATGGCCTAAAATCAGATATAGCTAAAGATGTCATGATAAGAGGTCATGCCCTAAAATCCTATTCAACGACATTAAGAAAAACACAAAGATCAGAGGTTATAAGGTTAAGGTTAAGGATGGCTAAAGAGAAAGGTAGCTTAGACCAGGCTAATCTAGTAGCCCTAGTTCAACGGATAGATCAAGTAGTATCATGCGACAGCCATGAGAGTAGTAGTAGAGATAGTAAAAGCAAGAGCTTCTTTTTATTCAAAGGCAACAAGAAGAATTGAAAGGCAAGAAACAGAAGAAAAAAGATTAACCAAGGCATGATAATTCCTTTGCTTGCTACAAATATAAGTAGAGACATATCAAAGAATGTTTAGCTAGTCAAAAGGTGTGTTATAAGTGTAAGCAACCTAACCACTATTTTAGAAAGTGTATAGCAATAATAGTACCAGTTCTTACAAACCAGACAAATAAGGGAGGATAGGAAAAGTGTTTATAGCTATATAGATATAGGTCAAAGCTAACCCATCAGTAGTGACGAGTCAGTTAATCTTTTACTTATACCCTTTAATTTATTCTAGTGTTACCAATTTTTTCATAGCTAATGGTATAATAAAAAGGCTAGAGTTATAGCCCACAAAGATCATAGAAATTAGCATAAATATGCCTAACGGGGCTAAGGTTTATATTAACTAGATATTGATAAGAGAGACAATTGTTTTAAGTGGTCAAGAGTTGACCTTGACCTAATAATGATAAACATATTGGACTTTTATATGATTCTTGATATGGATTTTCTAAGCAATTATAAGGTAGAAAAAGATTATAGAAATAAGAGAGTTTAGTTTAACTTAGATTATAGGGACAAGTTCTTCTTTAGAGAGGGTCAAGTGCTCAGTCTGATGATCAGTAATGTTAAGGCTAGAAAGATGTTGAGCAAAGGTTATATAAGGTATTTGGCACACATAGTAAGTAAGAAAGACAAGGCAATCTTCAATATAAAGGATACTCCAATAATGTAAAAGTTTCAAGATATGTAGCCTAACAGTCCCCTAAAATTAGTATTAGAAAGAGATGAAAATCATTGTAGAGTTTGCTTTAGGAATAACACCAATGGCTAGAACAAAACTCCAAGAATTAAAAAAGCAACTACAAAAGTTGTTAAACAGTAGTTTCATTAGACTAAGTGACTCACCATAAAGTGCACCGATCCTATTTATTAAGAAAAAAGATGAATCAATGAGGATATGCATTAACTACTAAGAGTTGAACAAAGTGACAATAAAGAATAAGTATCTACTCCTAAGGATAGATTACTTGTTTGATTAACTCAAAGGTACATTCATATTTTTTAAGATTGACTTGAGATCAAGATATCATTAAGTATTGGTTGCGAAGGAGGACATGCCAAAGGCAATATTCAAAACTAGTTGTAGGCATTATAAGCTTATAGTTATGCCTTTTGAGTTTACAGATGCTCTAATGATGTTTATAGATCTAATGAACAAAGTGTTTTAGGATTACCCAGACAAGTTTATAATGGTGTTTATAGATGACATCTTAGTGTACTCCAAGACTTGAGAAGATCATACATAGTATCTGATGTTTATGCTATAAAGAATGAGAGAAAGGTAGTTGTATACCAAGTTTTCCATGTACGAGTTTTGGTTAGACAAAGTGGTATTCCTTAGACACATGGTCTCAACGGATAGTATTTTAGTAGACCCAAGTAAAGTAAAGGCAGTATTAGAATGGCATAGGTTTAAAACAGCCAAAGAGGTACTAAGTTTCCTTGGGTTAATAAGGTACTCATAAAGATGTCTCCTTTAGATGGTTTAATTCATGTAAGAAAAGTTTTCAAGAGTTGAAGAGTAGGTTGACCTCAATCCTTTTCTTAGACTTGTCAAAAGAGGGTGAGGAATATGATATATTCACAAATGTCTTGTATCAAGGTTTGGTTGCAGTATTAATGCAAAAAGGAAAAGTCATAGCTTATTCCTTTAGACAATTAAAAGAGTGTGAGACATAGTAACCCACACATAACTTAGAGTTCGCAATAGTCATTTTATACTCAAGATATAGTGACACTATTTATATAGGGTCAATAACAATATCTACACAGGTCACAAGAGTTTCAACCACTTTTTTACTAAAAAAACATTTAATATGTGACAAAAGCAGTGGTTAGAGTTAGTCAAGGACTATAAGTGTAGGGTCAAATGTCTCCCAAGTAAGGCCAACGTGATGCTCACCGAGAGTTATAACAAGAATTAGTGAGAGAGCAGATTAAGATAATCTGACAGTAACTGATAAGTTTACAGATTTAGTTAACCCTTTTGGATAAGATTTGCATGGCTAAATTAATAGATGATTAGTGTGTTCAAATGAGCTAGAAAGTAAATAAGAGTAAAGAGGTAGATTATAATACAGTAGAGAATATTTTAAGGTTCAAAGCTGAGTTTATGTTCTCCAAAATTAAGGTTTGAAGGTAAGAACTTGACAGAAGTGCACAATTCCCTTTACATTCCCCATCTTTAGAATGTAAATATGTATCAAGACTTAAGAAAAACTTTTTAATGGTTAGGTATGAAGAAAGTTGTAACAGATTTTCTAGTTAAGTTTTTAATATATCGATAAGTTAAAGTAAAACATTAGAAACCATTAGGACTTTTACAACCTTTCAACATTCCAAAGTAGAAATAGAAACACATCTCAATAGACTTTGTGGTGGGTTTGTCTAAGGTAAGAAGAGGTTATAATGTGTTGTGGGTCATAATTGACTAATTAACCAAATCAATGCACTTTATAGTAATTAATGACACCACGAGTATAGATCAGTTAAGTCAGATATATTTTAAATAGATAGTCAAACTCCATGGAATATCTAACATAATAATATCAAATCAAGAGACGAGGTTTGTCTTAGCATTTTGGTAAAGATTCCATAGGTTCTTAGGTACCAACTTAGCTTTCAACATAGCCTACCATCCCCAAACAAATAGACAAACTAAAAAGGTCAATTAAATGATCAAGAATATGTTGAAGATAGGTTTCCTAGATGAGAGAGCAAATTGGATAAAGGGATTGCCTCTAATAGAGTTTACATACAATAATAGTTATCAAACAACTATAAAGATGTCTCTATATGAGGCACTCTATGGTAGAAAGTGTAAATCATAGTTGCATAAGGATGGGATAGGTGAAAGGGATGTTTAACATAGGCATTAGGGCCAAAGTCAACCCAAAGGATGATAAAGAATGTCAAATAGATCAGAGAAATGATGAATAAGCTTATGGTAATCAGAAAAGCTATACATAATATAGAAAATGACATCTAGAGATTGTAATCAAGTCTTTATGATAGTAACCCCCTATAGACATGTCATGAGATTCAATAGAAAAGGACAATTAATGTGAAGGTTTATGGGTCATTCGAGGTGTTTGAGCATGTAGGTTAGTTTGTCTATCGGCTTGTATTCCTAGCAAACATGAATCGCATTCATAACATGTTTCATGTATCATTGTTGCATAAATGTATCACTGGCCTGACCCATATGCTAAAGGTAGAGGATGTTGAGTTCAAGGATAATTTGTTGTATAAAGAACACTTAATTTAGATATTAGAAATATGGTTCCAAGAGCTCAAAAACAGGGTGATTCCCTTGGTCAAGATTTTATAGAGGAATCACAGAGTTAAGAAGACTATATGAAAGTTTGATTAGGAAATGATACATAAGTTTAGACAACTCTTCGAGTCAATTTCAAAGACGAAATTCATTTAAAAAGGGAGAAATGTAACACTTACAAGTAAGCCTCAATGTATTTTATTCTTTTTTTTATATAATTGTTAATTGTGATAAGATTTCTAATAGGGACAATCGTGCTCTACAAGGGTGATGCCCTTTTATGCTTAAGAAGGGTTAAAAGTCATTTCTCATTAAACAAGTGAAAATAACTAAGTACAGAGAGGCTCACACCCATGTATGTTAACGTATACAACCATGCATCATTGCAAAATTTGAATTATGGATATGACTCATTTCACAAAGATTTTTAAAATTCCTTTAATTGAGAAAAGTGACACACACCTATGTATAATAATTACATGCCCATGTGTCATGTTTGGCAAACAAAATAAAAAGAGGTGCAAGGCTTGATATGCATTATTTGCAACCTTATTTCTTTCAAACCTAAAGTGTAGTTGCCAAACATATAAAGAGATGAGAAAGTTGAGGACCTTAGTCACCAGAAAGGAGTCTTGACATATCAGAAAAGCCATAACTACATCAAGAACAACTTGTCAATGGAAGCCAAGTAAGTATGATGGTTTATTAGCTTTATTGCTTAAAGATTCTTATGTAAAAGTTTATTAATCTTTGCTCTTCATGTATGAGAATGATTTGTAGTCGATGCTTAATAACTCTTGATGATTTAGGATTTAGTTTTATGTTGTGATTATGCTAAGAAAATGTAAGAAAATGATGTACATTAGATTGTATGCATTCAGTTTATGGAGTTTATAAAATCTTGATGAATGTGTTAAAGATTTCATAACTTAATCTAAGATTTATTGTTGAAAAAAATATCCTTAGGGTGCTTAAAGACATACTTGAATTGATATGTGTGTACCGGTTACCAAAAGTTTGGCCAGAATACATGGATACTAATAGGGTGCGATTATCATATCGTAATACAGAGTTGTGTATGACAAGCCACATGACCATGTATCTTTTTCATAGGAGAAGAAATTAAGTGCAATAATGTGTCATCCTAAGGAAAAACTTACATGGGTTATATGGTATAGGAAACACCCCTATGAATAGCTTCTCTAAAGTGGACTCTTGCATTAAGAAATAAATATACCTATGCATGAGTAGTAGTAGATACACAAGGATGCAAGACTTTAACATGCCTATATGTGTGAGATATGAGAAACACAGGGATGCAAGAGTGAGGCACATCCATGTATGTATTAGGAAATAAAGAAAAATACCATTTTAACTTTAAGCTTGGTGTAAGAAAGGGAAAAGAAAAGAAACTAAATAGAGAGGCTTCAGTAAACTCAATTAAGAAAGTCAGTCATAACAAAGGTGTCTGACTGAGTTGAATCTAGGTTAAAAAATAGGAAAAGCTAAAAAGTCGTATACAATTAGAGAGCCACTAGTTATCTATGTAAGTAACGAGAGATGTGAAAGAAATAGGCTAACACAAGAGTTAGATACCCATGAGATGTATTATGCATTTAATATCAAGGCATATTAGTCATATAGTTCAGTTCAGTTTAGGGGTGTATGGTAAGGGAGTGGCTTTATACTTAGTTACTCATTTGGTTAATCAGATGTTTCACATATGTGCCCATGGTATAGGCTATCTAAGGATGCTTTTTAGTTAGTAATCTTATAGTTATGAGTATGTAGTAAGGGAGAAACTGTGACTACTTTATTTGCATGACTAGGTGTCATAGCTAGTTAACTTGACAATCTAATTGGCATGTGCACAAGGCTCAATTGTTAATAGACATGAGAGATGTTAATTGATTTCACAAGACATCAGATATGTTAAGTTTAGTTTACGCCAAGTAGGCTATGTAAGATGGCTGAGGCTATGGTATAAAGGTGTCAAGTTATAACCACATAGTAGCTTTGGAATGGAATGCCAATTTAAGTTTTATGTTATATGCAAGTAATCAAGAGGTTACCTATTTATTGAGTGTTTTCACTCATGTGTTCCTTTTCTATGGTTTTGCAAATAGAGATGAGTAACAAGGCATGTGGCGAAGCCAACGAACCAACTCAATTTGTTACATAAGGCAGAAAGTAAGGCTATCATTTAATCATTATTAATTAAGTCATTATCATATTTCAGATTTTCATTATTTTATGCACTTATAGTTAAAGATTTTTATTTTAGACATATGTTTTGGGTATTTGATATTTTAAGCAATTATTATTGTAATTATTATGGACTCTGTTTATGGAATTGCTATGACCATATGTGGAATTAAAGTATTTTATACACACCGTGAAACTAGTCTTTATCCAAAATTCAAACTTTGTTGAACATGGTGTATGCTTCTTCTAGACTTAGTCTTGTTTAGGCATCACACAGGGCATAACCATTTTGCCCTTGCTAACACACACACACATAGAGGCATGTGATGTCCTCACACAGTCATGCATACTCAAAATTACACATACATAATTAAAAAAACATTACAAGCATAATTAGGAGGCAATTAATGGAAATAACCTTGGGCATGCTTATGTGTGTTACAAAAAGTCTAGTTACCATGTGCATGAGGCACAATAGTTAGTAGACACCTAGGATGTCAATTGCTTTCACGAGGGCATTAGATATGTCAAGATCAACTTAGGCCTTTGTAGTATAAACCAAATCAAAATCACCCAATCATATGATAACACATTTCAATTGTCTGCCAATTTATGTACTCAAAGTGGATAAGCATAGTTTTATTGACATATTATTAAATATGTCAGGGCATAACTTGTGGATGCCCAATTTATATGCATTTAAGCTCAACTGGATGGATGTTGCTAAAGAGATTAATGATACCTTTTTAGCTGATATAGAAGTATGGTCCCTCACAGATATATCAGTCATTGTTAGGCTTATCTAATAGCTAAAATAAAGAATAACATTTCCTTCTTAATTTGTTCAAACTTTTGATGTCTTTATATAGGTAAATACATAACAAAAATAACACTAGTACTAACTTGCAAAGATATTTTTTAAAACCATGTTTTGCATAACTAAATTTCTAAAGAATATAACAACTTGGATAAAACTACAAAACAAATAAACATATCGAAATAATAAACGATTATTTTAACATAAACATCATCCTCATTCCTCTTCAATTAATTATCATCGGTCCTAAAAATCACTCAATATTATCTTCTTAAAATGCCCCCAACTACCACACCACTATTTATAATTTTTTTCAACATTTTTCAAAAGAAAATTATTTTTTCATCTTTTGCATTACAATAATATTATGTTCATCCAGTTTTGATTACTTAATTAAGTATTTAGATTATGTATTATCATGTGATTATGAGTATAAACTAACACACATACACATGATGACACATCATTTAGATGCATGATTAGGTATTCAAATCTATGTGCATGTAGCATTACTCGAACCATTATTGTAATATTTAAGAGGCTAAAAGACTTATTGCCACCCAAGCTTTTGTCAATTGACAAACTCTGACCTATTACCTTAGAAAAATCCAAATATCCACTCACTAACTATTACCATTAGTGAAATCTATTAGTAATAAAAGTATAATTGTCATTGTACTCAACAGCCAAATACCCCATGCTAAGGTTTTTTTTTTTCCTTAGTACAGTTGCCCTGCTTATCATTAGGAAAATTACAACTACACCCTCAAAATTGTATTTTCTCATTTCGATGACTATTCTTCTGAGTGATTCACATTAGTGCAATAATCTTCATCTTATGACACTCTCTTCCCCTTCTGGTGATATTTCCAATGCCTTTTTTTTGTCATAGTTATGTGATAGATCCTCTTCTCTCACTCATTTTTCTAACACCATCGATCATCTTTGTTAATGTTTAACTTTCCTTCTTTGTAGTGACTAGTAGTTTTTCTTTTCGACTGATATTTCTCTGTTGATAAACTCTTCCATCATTAATAATTGTATTTATATGGAATGGTGCTCTTCTCGACTTTTTTTCTTCTTCATTGGATGTAACTCCCACTATGATTGATTAAATGTGAAATAAATAATGGAATCTAAATTTGGAGTCACACATGACAATGTTGTTGACTCAATGAGTTATTATGCTCTTATTTTGATGATAACAAACTAATATGTCCCTAAACATATTGACTAATGATTTTAATTGAGTGTGAGCTTAAATTGCAAGGATTTATCTAATGCACTTGAAGGAGTTTCAAGATGAAAATGAAGACAAGGCTCAAGTGAAGAATTCTTGAAGATTTGAAGTAAAACTCAAGTTTAGGTAGATATGTTTGTAATGTGGAGCATTCATTTTAATTAGAATATTTATTTGCATGGCATAGCTCACTTGAAAACTCATTTTTATATCTTTCACATTCTGGGTTAAAATGTCGTTTTTCAAACTTATTGGGTTAAGCCAAGTTTTTCACTAAAGTTTATTAATTCATTTAAAATGATGAAGTTTTGTGAACTACATTTTCATATCTTAAAGTTGGTTTTGAAAGAATTTTCAAAAAAGGGTTAAATTGTCACTTTTCAAAGTTTTAAGGGTCAAATTACGATTTTTGAAAATTCAGGGGGTAAAAGTAATAAAATTTGATTGACTGAATTTGACTGACTGAATCAGCTTCCGAATTATCCAGAAGCCATGTATTTTGGCTTCAAAAATTCGGTCAACCAAATTTTGGTTTGAATTTTTCCAACGATTAGTGCCACGTAAGCTCTACGAAAGTGTCAAGTCACATCCGATTGATCGAATTCCATCCGGTTGATCGAATTGTGTATTTTCTGGAAAACTAAAACGGTTATCTTTGTGCACAACGGTAACTTTCCTTATTTTTCCCTATATAAACCCAATCAATTTCGTTCGAAAAGAACTTTTGCCACCAAAAATTTTCATATATTTGAGAGCAAATTAGTTTTGAGCTATTTACTTGCAAATTCTTCTCTCTAATCAAAACCCTTGCTCATACACTTTATAATTTCATTTGCATTGGGTTGTACTAAGCTTTAAATTTCATATACACTCTTGAGAGAGATCATATTTCAATTTCATACTAAAATTCGTGTTATAAAAGAGTGAGGTTCACTCTTGGAGAGATTAGAAAATTTCTTGTGAGAGAAATTGAGTTTTAACATTTGTAAAGGTTAATAGCACCTTGGAAGCTATTTTGGTTGTGAAGAAAAGCTTGATTGAGGTTTTAGTCAACCAAGGATTAGTGGAATACTCCAAGGGAGAAAGCTTGGAGGAGTGGACGTAGGCCGAGTTGAGCCGAACCACTATACATCGCGTGTTTGATTTTCTCTTCCCTTAAACTTATATTTTATGTTATGTTATTTTGATTGTATTGATTATTTGAAATATTTTAGTTATTTTCATACATTGGATTAAAAATAGGTAACATTATTTGATTTGAATAAATTGCTTTAATTCTAAAATTTGGTAATGATAGTTTTAAAGTTGCCTAATTCACCCCCCCTTTTAGGCCATTCGATCCTACAAGTGGTATCAAAGCTTGGTTGCTCATTCTTATAAACTTAACCGTTTAGAGCAATAGCCATGAACCTAGGAAAATCCCATATCGTTAGTGAAGGGCTTGCCCCTAATAGACCGCCATTGTTTGATGGCACCAGATATGCCCATTGGAAAAATCGCATGTCGATTTTCCTTCAAAGTGATTATGAATTGTGGGATGTAGTGCAAGATAGACCTTTTGTTCCTATGAAAGAAGTAGATGGAAAACAAGTGCCCAAAACTAGGGAAGAAATGACCCCTCAAGATAAGAAAAATATTGCCATTAATGCTAGAGCTATGAATGTGTTATATTGTGCTTTAAATGAATATAACTTTAACAAGGTACAAGCTTGTACCTCGGCTAAAGAAATTTGGGAATTATTGATGGTGTCAAATGAAAGGACTTCATAAGTCAAAGAGACTAAAATTAGCATGCTCACACACTCATACGTGTTGTTTAGGATGAATGAAAATGAAACCATTAGTGACATGTTTGATAGATTTATTACTATTGAGAATGAATTGAAAAATCTTGGTAAAGTTTATACTAACCAAGAAAATGTCAAGAAAATTCTTAGATGTTTGCCTCCCTCTTGGGATCCCAAAGTGACGGCGATCAAAGAAGCAAAAGATGTCAAGACTTTACCTCTTGAAGAGCTTTTAGGTTCACTTCTCACTCATGAGCTTATTATGAAGCAACGACAAATTGAAGAAGTGGAGAAGAAGAAAAAGAGTATCGCCTTCAAATCATCCATCAAAGAGAATGAAAAGTTTCTAGAAGAGGAAGAGAAGACATCAAATGATGAAGATGAAGACATTGCACTCTTGAGTAGAAAGATTGGAAAGCTTCTAAGGAATAGAAAGCTAAGAAGAAATGAAAACTTCATAAAAAGGGAAGCTTCTAGAGGTGAAAGGGGAAAAAGACAAAGGAGAGAACAAATTGTGTGTTATGAATGCAAGAAGCTGGGACACATCAAATATGAGCTCAAAATTGGTATATTGAAAAAGAAAGTAATAAAGGCTACATAAAATGATAGCGATGAAAGTGAATCCGAAAAAGAGGATAATGAAGTGGCCAACATGTGTTTCATGGCAATTACAAATAATGAGGTAACTAACTCTAACTCATCTAATATTTGTGATGATTTAGATGACATAGATGATGAGATAGATGAAAACCCCTCATATGAAGAGTTATATGATACACTTGAAGAGATGAATGAAAAACTTGCTCTTTGCATGTCTAAAAATGCAACCCTTAAAAAGAAAAATTTTAATTTGGAAAAGGAAAATGAGTCCTTAAAGAAAGAAAATGAAAATCTTAACCAAAAAATCTTTAAGCTTAAAGGAAAAGAAAATGAAGAAAATAAGTGTTCCATTTTTGAAAAAGAAAAACAAAAGTTTGAAAATGATCTTTGCATAGCTAAAAGGGAAAAATAAATTATAGAAAATGAAATTGAAGCTTTAAAAAGGGGAGCAAAGGATTTAAATGAAATAGTTTTAAAATTTAAAAATGGAAAAGATATTCTTGATAAAATGCTTGGTATACAAAAGAGAGTTTTAAACAAAAGAGGACTTGGTTATAAGCCTTTTATCAAGGCAAAATACTTAAAAAATTATTTTGTTAAAGCCTCAACTTCAAGTGAATCAAATATAACTTGCAATTATTGTGGAAATAAAGGTCATATCTCATCATCTTGCCCAATTCAAAAGAAACATCATATGGGCACTAAGAAAGTGTGGGTTCCTAAGGGAACAAAAACTAACCACCAAGGACCCAACATGATTTGGGTACCTAAGACAAATTCTTGAATCTTCCATTGTGTTTAGGAACTGAAAAATAAAAGGAAGAAAAGCAAATGGTTCCTCGATAGTGCTTGCTCAAGACACATGACCGGAGATATTTCACTTTTCTCGACAATAAGCAAGAAAAATGGAGGACATGTCACCTTTGGAGACAATGCGAAGGGTAAAATTATTGGCATTGGAGATATTGGTAACAATTCTCATATTATCATTAAAAATGTTCTTTTGATAGATAGTCTTAAACATAATCTCCTTAGCATTAGTCAACTATGTGATAAAGGATTTAAAGTCATTTTTGAGCCAAATAGTTGCACTATAGAAAATATGAATGATGGAAAAACAAGTTGTGTAGGAAATAGAGATGGAAATGTTTACACTATAAATGTAGAAAATGCATCTCATGAAAATCTATGTTTCTCCGCATTGCATGAAAATAGTTGGTTGTGGCATAGAAGATTAGGTCATGCTAGCATGGACTTGATTTCAAAAATCTCCAAGAAGGAGCTTGTAAAAGGTCTTCCGAAAATAGATTTTATCAAAGATAAAATTTGTGATGGATATCAATTTGGTAAACAAACAAAAAATTCTTTTAAAAGTAAAACTCATATTTCTACATCTAGATCTTTACAACTTCTTCATATTGATCTTTTTGGTCCTTCAAGAACCGCAAGCCTAAGTGGAAAACATTATGCTTTTGTTAATGTTGATGATTTTTCAAGATTCACTTGGGTACTTTTTCTTGCATCAAAAGATGAAGCCCTCCATGCATTTTCAAAATTTGTCAAGAAAATACAAAAAGAAAAAGAAATGCATATTTCTTGCATTAGAAGTGATCATGGGGGAGAATTTGAAAATCATTTATTTGAAAACTTTTATGATGAGCATGGTATTGAACATCAATTCTCTTGTCCTAGAACTCCCCAACAAAATGGTGTTGTTGAAAGAAAGAATAGGATAATTCAAGAGATGGCTAGAACCATGTTAAATGAAAAAGTTTTACCTCAATATTTTTGGGTGGAAGCCGTAAACACCGCATGCTATGTTTTAAATCGTGTTTTAATAAGACCATCTTTAGATTTAACTCCATATGAACTTTGGAAAAACAAAAAACCAAATTTGGTTATTTTAAAGTTTTTGGATGCAAATGCTTTTTTTGAACACAAAAGAAAACTTCGGAAAATTTGATTCAAAATCGGACATTGGCATTTTTCTTGGATATTCATCATCTAGCAAAGCATATAGAGTGTTTAACAAAAGGACACTAGTAGTTGAAGAATCCATGCATGTTATTTTTGATGAATCTAATCCTTTAACTAGTGTGCAAGTTGATATTGATGATGATCAAGTTAAAAATGGAGACCAAACGGAAATTCATGATTCACCAAATGATGACAAGGATGAAGCAAACCAAGAGCTAAAACATGAAGAAGATAAAGATAAAGATCTTCCTAAGGTTTGAAGGTATGCAAATGCTCATCCTAAAGAATTAATTATTGGTGAGGAAAATCAAGGTGTTAAAACTAGATCATCATTTAATCTTTGTAATAATTTAGCATTTCTTTCACAATTTGAACCAAAAACATTTCATGATGCATTAAATGATGAATTTTGGATGTTAGCCATGCAAGAGGAGCTAAATCAATTTGAAAGAAATAATGTTTGGGAACTAGTCCCTCGTCCGAATCATCAATATGTTATTGGCACAAAATGGGTTTTTAGAAACAAAATGGATGAATCCGAAGTGGTTGTTAGAAATAAAGCTAGATTAGTGGCTCAAGGCTACAACCAAGAGGAGGGAATAGATTTTAAAGAAACTTTTACACCGGTAGCTAGGCTAGAACCCATTAGGATGCTTTTGGCATTTCCAAGTTCTAAAAATTTTATTTTATATCAAATGGATGTCAAAAGTGCTTTCTTAAATGGATTTATCATGGAGGAAGTTTATGTTGAACAACCTCCTAGGTTTGAAAGTCATGATTTCCCAAACCATGTTTTTAAACTTCAAAAAGCTCTTTATGGTTTAAAACAAGCACCCCGAGCATGGTATGAACGTTTGAGTAAATTTTTGCTTGAAAAAGACTTTTGCATTGGAAAAGTAGATACTATATTGTTTATTAAGAGAAACGAAAATGATATTCTTTTAGTTTAAATTTATGTTGATGATATCATTTTTGGATCTACTAATGTCTCTTTGTGTGAAGAATTTTCTAAGCTCATGAGCAAAGAATTTGAAATGAGCATAATGGGAGAACTCAAGTATTTTCTCGGACTTAATATCAAGCAAAGCAAAGAGGGTATCTTCATCAACCAATCTTCATACATCAAGGACTTATTAAAGAAGTTTGGCATGGAAGGACTAAAAGCTTCAAACACACCAATGAGTTCAACTATCAAGCTTACCAAAGATGAGAGTAGGCCAAATGTTGATGTTAAAATGTATAGAGGTATGATTGGCTCTCTTTTATATTTAACCACTAGTAGACCCGATATTATGTTTAGTGTGTGCTTATGTGCTCGATTCCAATCATGTCCCAAGGAATCTCATCTAAAAGCCCTTCAAAGAATCTTCAAATATTTACATGGCACTAGATTTTTGGGGTTGTGGTATCCTAGAGAAACGTCTTTTGACCTAGTAAACTATTCAGATGCCGACTTTGTCGGAAGCCAAGTCGATAGAAAAAGTACTAGTGGTACTTGTCATTTTCTAGGTCATGCTTTAGTTTCATGGTTTTCAAGGAAACAAAACTCCGTAGCTTTATCAACTGCGGAAGCGAAATATTTTGTCGCCGGTAGTTGTTGTGCTCAAGCCTTATGGATACAACAAACCCTTAGGGATTATGGAGTTAGCCTATCTAAAACTCCAATCTTGTGTGACAACACAAGTGCTATTAGCTTATCAAAAAATCTCATTCAACACTCTCGAACCAAGCATATAGAAATTAGATATTATTTTATTCGAGACCATGTTCAAAAGGGTGATATTTGTCTTGTCTTTGTATCCACCGAAAATCAACTGGTGGATATTTTTACAAAACCTCTTGGAGAAGAACGTTTTTACAAAATTAGAGGTGAACTTGGGATCATGGAATCACCACATTAGCATTTGCACTTAAATATCATTGAGGTTGTGGTGTTTTTGGTTGAATTAAAAGTGTTAATGTATGTTTTATGCATCATTTCATGTTTGGCAATATTGAAGTTTTCTTGTACCAATTATTCTTGCATTGATTTTTTAATGTGTTTGATTTAATTTTTCCTCATATTTAGCATCAAATTTCATTGTACTTTATGTTATTGAGTCAAAATTGCATAGTTGGATCATTTTGGCTTGATTATACTCAATATGGGACAACAAAGTGCATAAAATATACACCAGAATTTTGCAGAATTCGGCTGACGAATTGGAAAATTCGGTTGACCGTTTGCTACAGTGATTCTGCAATGTATAAGGGCAAATGTCTCTCCACCTTTTTACATCATGTTTCTTCAACTCTTTTTTATCAAATTGGTTCCCAACATTTTTTCTACACTTTCTAACCAAAATTATCTTTCAAAAACATCATAGTTCACCTAAATTTTTAACAAAATGTCTAAAGATTTTAGACCCTAAAAATTTGAATTTTGCTCCAATTCATCCAAAATTTGGTTTTTGTCTTAAAATACCTTTTTTGGTTATCCTTTTTGGATTTCAACTATACGATTGGATTTCTCTCACCATTTTTAACTTGGGTGTGTATTCAAATTTCAAATGTGTGAATGTTCATTTACATCTTTGCCCTTATACATACATTTGAAGCCATGGTGCATTTCATCTTATTTTATTGCACTCAATATGACATTTATACTTCTTCTCTATTTTACATGTGATATATTCGTGTATTTTACATGAACTTACACTTTACATTGTCTAAGCATTAGTACTCTTACTTGGATGATTATGATTATTTGGATTTTTTTTTATTGGTTTAGCCTTGATAATCATATCTTTTATGTACGTGTTAAGGTATTTTAGTCTTTCTTTGCCTTGTGGATATATATCTTGCTTATTTTCCTTTTTATAATGACAAAGGGGGAGAAGTATACATGTTATATTCTATATTTGATTACAGATACATTTGATTATGATTATGGATGTGATATTTAATGTCTATGGCTTTTCCACATGCTTTGATGTTTTATCTTGTTTGAATTGTTAATGCTCTTATTTTGATGCTCATACTTATTTAGACATTATATTCATGCACTATGTCTTGATGAGAAGTTATACATGTTATATTCTATATTTTTGGGCCATTTGGGTGGTCATTTGCTTTCACATTCTTTTGTCTCCTTGATTATGTCATTTTATCCATTACCTTATTCTTTTTGATAATGACAAAGGGGGAGAAAAGTTTGATTGGTGATTGCTACTTTCATTTCATTGATGATGCGGATATTTTAATGAAGATATATGTTGTGGATATTTTGATAAGGATATTGATGTTGAACATATTATTATTTGCATATATTCAGGGGGAGGAAACTTGATTTTTTAAGGCAAATTCTTGCAAAATTTTTTAAAAATCAAGTGTTTCTTAACTTCAAGGAAATATATTCATTGATATATTTTATAAAATTCCTTGAAGTGCATATGTGTTTGTAATCATCAAAAAGGGGCAGATTGTTGACTCAATGAGTCATTATGCTCTTATTTTGATGATAACAAACTAATATGTCCCTAAACATATTGACTAATGATTTTAATTGAGTGTGAGTTTAGATTGCAAGGATTTATCTAATGCACTTGAAGGAGCTTCAAGATGAAAATGAAGACAAGACTCAAGTGAAGAATTCTTGAAGATTTGAAGTAAAACTCAAGTTTAGATAGATATGTTTGTAATGTGGAGCATTCATTTTGATTAGAATATTTATTTGCATGACATAGCTCACTTGAAAACTCATTTTTATATCTTTCACATTCTAGGTTAAAATGTCGTTTTTCAAACTTATTGGGTTAAGCCAAGTTTTTCACTAAAGTTTATTAATTCATTTAAAATGATGAAGTTTTGTGAACTACATTTTCATATCTTAAAGTTGGTTTTGAAAGAATTTTCAAAAAAGGGTTAAATTGTCACTTTTCAAAGTTTTAGGGGTCAAATTATGATTTTTGAAAATTTAGGGGGTAAAATGTAATAAAATTTGGTCGACCGAATTTGACCGACCGAATCAGCTTCCGAATTGTCCAGAAGCCATGTATTTTGGCTTCAGAAATTCGGTCGACCGAATTTTGGTTTGAATTTTTGCAACAGCTAATGCCACGTAAGCTCCATGGAAGTGCCATGTCACATCCGGTTGACCGAATTCCATCCAATCGACCGAATTGTGCATTTTCTGGAAAACTAAAACAGTTATCTTTGTGCATAACGGTAACTTTCCTTATTTTCCCCTATATAAACTCAATCAATTTTGTTCGAAAAGAACTTTTGCCACAAAAAACTTTCATATATTTGAGAGCAAATTAGTTTTGAGCTATTTACTTGCAAATTCTTCTCTCTAATCAAAACCCTTGCTCATACACTTTATAATTTCATTTGCATTGGGTTGTACTAAGCTTTAATTTTCATGTACACTCTTGAGAGAGATCATATTTCAATTTCATACTAAAATTCGTGTTATAAAAGAGTGAGGTTCACTCTTGGAGAGATTAGAAAATTTCTTGTGAGAGAAATTGAGTTTTAACATTTGTAAAGGTTAATAGCACCTTGGAAGCTATTTTGGTTGTGAAGAAAAGCTTGGTTGAGGTTTTAGTCAACCAAGGATTAGTGGAATACTCCAAGGGAGAAAGCTTGGAGGAGTGGACGTAGGCCGGGTTGAGCTGAACCACTATACATCGCGTGTTTGATTTTCTCTTCCCTTAAACTTATATTTTATGTTATGTTATTTTGATTGTATTGATTATTTGAAATATTTTAGTTATTTTCATACATTGGATTAAAAATAGGTAACATTATTTGATTTGAATAAATTGCTTTAATTCTAAAATTTGGTAAAGATAGTTTTAAAGTTGCCTAATTCACCCCCCCTCTTAGGCTATTCGATCCTACAAATGCATGGAGAGGTCATGTCCATGTGTCAATTGTCATGTTAATTGGATAAGATGAATGTCGCATAAGTTTTGAATTAGGTGATATACAGTCGTGTGTGGTAGAGTACACACTCGTGTATGGCATTAAACAGATTCTACTTATATTAGGCATGCTTGCTATGTTTTAAGGATTATCAATCCTATCCAAATGCACAAATGAGAGCAGAAGAGAGAGAGAGAGTTAAAGATTAACTTTCCAGCTTTATTATGGTAGTCCCGATGATGGTTTTCGGAGAGGTGATTGATGACAACTTTAAATAGAAGAAGGTCTAATGATCAACCTTGTTCTTGTGGCAAAATCTTCAAAGGTAAGTAAGATTCCTCTAATATGTTTATTGTAGTGGATTAAGGATTCACACTCTACCAAAAATTATATTATGCAATTATATGTTAAATTGATGTTGTGATGTTATTTAATGATATTTGTGATGAGAATTTACAATTAAGCTATGTGATGATACGATTAGTTCTTATTGTATTACAACAACAGGCTTGATTGATTTTCGATTGATGGTGTAAATCATAGCACTTAAACCAATGAAGGATTGCAGTAGATGTAATTTGCTATTGTGAAATAACTTTGATTATGTGATGATAATGTTGATTTAGTTCATGTTATGCTATCGTTTTAATGCTAGATTACTAATGGGTATAAAGGAAATCATGTTAAAATTATTTTAAAAAAGGCATAGAAAATAGGTGAAGTGTGAATTAGGTCGACTTTTCTACTTTCTAGACTCGCCACATCATCGTGTGGATGGAACACATACCCATGTGCACAAATTTCAAATTCTAGATTGAGTTGTTTGGCATTTTGACTATCATTGGACGTTGTTGATCATTGAGTGGTCAACAAGGGCATGAAGTTTGCCTATATATGTCTTAGACATGACCATATATAGGGTAAAATGACTAAATTACTCTTAAAAAGTAGAGTGGTCGAAGTAAGGTTGAATTGAGAAGTATGCTAAGTGTAAAGAAAGTCATATGACCATGTCTGGAGACACACCTTCATGTGTCTAGAGACACAAACGAGAGTTACTTTTATATGCTTCTAATTATTGTATTTTCAAAAAGGGTATTTTTGTAATTTCTATGGTTATAGATAATGTTTTCATTCAACATTTTTTGTGATTCATTTACAAGTTTTAAAATATATGCATGCTCAAATGGTTTAATTGGTGACATCTTCTTCTATAAGGCAATACATCTATAGGGGGTGTTACACCAAACAATGCTAACACTCTTCTTTGTCAGTCATTTATGTCTTTGACTAGTTTTCAATTGATCGGCCTTGACCAAAGCACTCATTGGCATCGTTGGTTTTCATGTAGTTGAGACTATGGTTCAACCTCACTAAGAAGCTCCAACTCTACCACCCATTCCTCATTCGGATTCTTTAGATTTTGAGTCTAATTCACCATTTTTGGTTAAGACCAATCTTAAGAATTTCTTGAGACAAGGTTTCGATCCATACTATTCTTCTTGAAAAAATATATAATTTTTATTTAGGGTTGTCATTTTTCTATTGTCTTTTGTGTATCAAAGGGACTTGATTTCAGATAGTGTAGTTATCGGAGAAGCCTTTGTAAAGGACGCGTTATGTGAGAAAGTGTTTTCTTTGTGGAATTAGTGTTTGGATATGAGAAAGTTTTTTTTTTTGTGCTAGAAAGTGAAGAGACAATTAGGGTTTTGAATTAATTTGACTTTTCGTTTGAGAAATATGTGAGGGGTGGGATCAATCACTAAATCTGGGGTGTGTGTAGTTGGTCTCACCCAGAAGGGATGGTTTGGCTCGAATAAAGTTCCTCATTATAAAAAAAATATGTGAGGGAAGCACCAATTTACAAGGGTCTTTTTGTTATTATACTAAAAAGGATAAGTCAATAATTTATAACTAAACTAACAAAATTGAATGATATATAGGTATTTAGATTTTTCAAAGTTAATGGATGAAACTTTGTCAATAGAGTAAACCGTGAATGAGAATACGTCTTTTGACCTATTTAGAATAAAAACTTGTGTTGACTCCAATATTTACTATCAAGAGAAGTTGTTTGGTTTTGACTTTGTGATAAATTGCTTATTGATTGATGAAAAATTTTCAACCATGAATAGGAAAATTAACTAAGATTTGTGGAAATTTTCAACTATGGATGGGAAAATTAATTACAAGATTATGGTATGGATCAAATCAATCAAACTATATGTATTAATAATGAGTATTATTTTGTATACTAATAATAATATATTATTATATGATTAAATAATTTTAATATATCCTAATTAATACACAAATTTGTACTCACCATTAATAATACATAAACTCATATCCAAAGATTTGTTTTTATATACAAACAATATGAATAATTTTGTATATAAATAATGTGTATAACTTTATATACAAACAATATGCATAACTTTGTGTACAAATAATAACATATCATCATGTAATTAAATAGTTTTAAATTAGAGATAAAATAATATTCAATTATACAATGATACATTATTATTTGTATCTATTATTTTATCGTATTTTTATTTATTTATTATTGTACTCTAACTTTCTTATCAATATTTAATTTGCATCACCTATAACCGATAACCTAACATCTTAGTTATGTGTGTCAATTTTTTCTTCATGGCTTCATGCAATTACTTCCATGGCTTAATGGTAACTGCTTCATGCAGTTACTTCTTCATGGCTTAGTGGTCTGTAACTCCCATGCATTATGGTTTATAACTCCCATGTCATAACTCCACACTTTGCGCAGCATTCTTGATGGTAGAATTCTTTTTAAGGCTATAAATAGGGTCCCTGGGTGAGCTTTTTCTACACTTAAAAACATACACCATTATATGAGAAAAAGAGATCACCTGGAAGGCGAAACTTGCAAGCAATTTCTAGAGGATTATACTGCATCAAATCGTCAAGCAATGGATGGAGGTTAGTGTTTAATATTCCGCATATTAATTTTGATTTCTATCTTGCATACTCAGTATATATATGCTTAGATAGAGACCATATACATGTTCTAACATTTGGTATCAGAGTTATTTTATGCCTCTGCCTTGCTTTGATTTGTATAACATGCAAAATTTTATGTAATCCTAAATTTCTTTAGAAAGAGAAAGTTGGTTGTTGGCATTTTTTTTGTTTAAAATTTTTATTTAGATGAATTTTACATAAAAAACTGAGAATTTTGATATATGGAACGTCAAAATCAGAGTTTTGTAGGCTGATTTAGAGTGTAAAATGTATACAGGTCTGAAACCGGGTCTATCAACCCGAATCTTGACTCGGCTAGAGGTCAGGGACGATCATCAGATGACATGTCATTTGCTTTTGGTTTCTGCAGACGACTTGTCATACCCATTACTTCTATCTCTTTTATTATGCACTGCCAGCCGACATGACATCTGCATTCATCTCCAGCGGATGACATAACATTCATCTACTTTATTAAAATGTAAAAATTTCCTTCGGTCTCGTGTCTTGAATCCAGGCCATAAGGCACAAGGTTCTGAGTGAGACACTTGCCGCTCAGCCAATTTCATTTTCGTTGAGAGTTTGGGACATCGTACATTGTTATATGCTTTAGTTTTAGTTTTCATAAAATTCTAGTTTGCTGGAACCCTTTACCATCCTCTGCCATGAATAATAACTTTGTTAGGGTTAAGTTTGAATATTTTTGGCCTTAATAAAATATATATATTTTTTATAATATGTGATTGCCAAAATTATTATTATTGATTTTAATTGGATAATTTAAGTTTCATTTATCCAATTTTTAGTGTTTATTAAATAATTTAATATTATTTATATGATTAATTTTATGCATAATTTTAGTTTAATTGAAATTATACTTTAAATAATTTCTTAAGGATTATATGCATAAAATTAAATGTCATGTGATTAGTATAATATTTGATTGATTATAGAGTAGCCACAGCATCTTTGATTATATCAAAGTTATACATTAAGTATCCTGGGATCACATTTAGTTATATGACATCAATTGTAATTAATCAATATAAGTATGATAAATTTTATCCCACAAGAATTTTTATTATATTTATATGATTAATTAGGATGAAATAATAAATTATTTTTCTTAATCTACCCACAGGAATTAAGAAAAGGAATATAATTTGGTAGTTTTATCATACTGTTTATATATTTGTATATAAACCTATTTAAATTAAAAACTTAGCCCACAAGCAGTTTTTATATTATATGGTTTATATATTTAAAGCATGTTTATACATTGGTAGAACATGATATTAATTTTGATAGCTTCAAATTTAGTGACTTAAGCGTGTATGTTAATATTTATTTGCAGTTATTCAACCTGTGAATTTATCTGATAATGTATGTGATGTTCCTATTTTGAGTGGTGGCAAGTATAAAATTTGGAAGGAGAGAATTCTTCTCAAATTAGGGTGTATGGACATTGATTATGCTATTAGGAAGGATGAACCACCTACAACTACAGAAACTAGTACTTAGAATGAAATTGTCCTGTATGAACGTTGGGAGCGATCTAATTGCTTGAGTATGATGTTCATCAGGACACGCATATCTGCTAGTATTCATGGTTCAATCCCTAAGTGTAATAATGTCAGGCAATTACTGAAGGCTATTGATGAACAATTTGAGTGTTCAGATAAAGCACTTGCCAGCACTCTAATAACAAAGTTTACATCAATAAAGCTCATTAGTGTTAAAGGTGTGCGTGAGCACATCATGCAAATGAGGGATATTGCGGCTCAACTTAAGGCTCTTGAGATTGAGATGTCTAAACCTTTCCTGGTGCATTTCATTCTAAATTCTCTTCCACAACAATACGGACCTTTCAAAATCTCTTATAACACACATAAAGAAAAATGGTCAATCAATGAACTTCTGACCATGTGTGTTCAAGAGGAAGGAAGGTTGTTGATTGAAATGAATGAAAGTGCACATATGGTTACACAAGGGAAGAAGAAGAAGAATCAAGCTAAGTATAAGGGAAAGGATAAAATATTCAATCAGCCCAAATTTAAGAAGGAATCCAGATGTTTTTTCTGTAAAAAGAAAGGACATGTCAAAAAGGATTGCATTAAGCTTAAAGCTTGGCTTGAAAAGAAAGGTAATCCAATCTCACTTGTATGTTATGAATCTAATATAGTTGATGTTTGTCATAACACTTGGTAGATTGATTCTGGTTTTACAATCCATATTTCAAATACCTTGCAGGGCTTTCTAAACTAAAGGAAGCCGATAGCCAGTGAACAATGCATCTATTCAGGAAATAAGATGCATTCCCGTATGCAAGTGGTCGGAATGTACATATTAGTTTTGGATTCTAGTTTTGTTTTGGATTTAGAACGAACCTTTTATATTCCAAGTTTCTCTAGAAACTTGATTTCTGTTTCAAGACTTGTACCCTTTGGATTTTCCTTGACATTTAATGAAACTACATTTAGTTTGATTTATAAATCTACAGTTGTGGGAAATGGTACATTGTTTTATGGTTTGTTCCGAATTCATTTACAAAACAATGTTTCATTTAATTTGATGCATGTTCAAGATAATGTTGGTATTAAAAGAAGTGTTATGAATGAAAATTCCTCTATATTATGGCATCGGAGATTGGGACATATCTCTATAGAAAGAATTAAAAGGTTAGTGAATGATGGAGTACTAGATACTCTAGATTTTACTGACTTTGATACTTGTGTGGATTGTATAAAGGGAAAACAAACTAACAAGTCAAAGAAAGGTGCCAAGAGGAGTTCAGACATATTAGAAATCATACATACAGATATTTGTTATCCTGATATGGACGCTTATGGTCAAAAATACTTCATCTCATTTATTGATGATTTTTCACGATACATGTATCTCTACATGCTCCATAACAAGAATGAAGCATAAGATGCCTTTAAGGTTTTCAAGGCAGAAGTAAAGAAACAATCTGGAAAACAAATAAAAATCATGAGATCAGACAGAGGTGGAGAATATTATGGTAAATACACTCATGATGGACAAACACCTGGTCCATTTGCAAGGTTTCTTGAAGAAAACGAGATTGCTACCCAATACACTATGTCTGGTTCTCTGAACCAAAATAGTGTAGCGGAAAGAAGAAACTGAACTCTATTGGACATGGTGCGGAGTATGCTTAGCAGCTCCAAACTTCCTAAATCACTATAGATAGAAGCTCTTAAAATGGTAGTGTATATATTGAACCGAGTTCCAACAAAGGCTGTTTCTAAAACACCATTTTAGTTATTTAAAGGTTGGAAACCAAGTTTGCGACATATACGCGTTTGGGGATACCCATCTGAAGCAAGAGTTTATAATCTACATGAGAAGAAATTAGACCTAAGGACTATAAGTGGTTATTTCATTGGAAATGCCGAAAAGTCTAAGGGTTATAGGTTTTATTGTCCATCATATAGCACTAGAATAGTGGAATCTCGAAATACAAAATTTTTTGAAAATGACTTAATCAGTAGGAGCGATCAATCTCAGGATTTAGTTTTTGAGAAAGATCATTCAGATACTCAACCACCCATTTCGAGTAATAGATTGGTTGTTATTTACAACACCCCTCAAGTTCAAATGGATGTTGAACAACCAATTAATGAAGTTCCACAAGTTGCTGATAATACTCTAGTAGATCAAATTGTTCAACAACCTTCATATATTGTTGAACCACCAGTTGTACACTCTACTCCACAAGAGGATAGTGTTACAACATTAAGAAGATCAACTAGAATGAAGAAATCAGCCATTTCTAGTGATTATATAGTGTATTTACAAGAAATTGACCATAATTTAGGAACTGAAGATGATCCTGTTACATTTTCACAAGTAATAGATTGCAGTAAATCTATTTTGTGGTACAATGCTATGAAAGATGAGATGGAATCTATGAAGAGTAATGAAGTCCGAGATCTTGTCAAGTTACCTAATGGGGCAAAGGCCATTGGGTATAAATGGGTCTATAATACAAAGAAAGACTCATTAGGTAACATCGAGAGATATAAAGCAAGATCGTTGTTAAGGGTTTCACTCAAAAGGAGGGAATCGATTATACAGAGACTTTTTCTTCTGTATCTAAGAAAGATTCTTTTCGTATTATAATGGCATTAGTAGCCCATTTTGACTTAGAAATGCATCAAATGGATGTGAAAACGACATTCCTCAATGGAGATTTAGAGGAAGAGGTATATATGAAACAACCTGAAGGATTCTCCTCTAGTGATGGTGAGCATTTGGTGTGCAAGCTTAGAAAGTCCATATATGGATTGAAACAAGCATCCCGTCAATGGTATTTGAAATTCCATGAGGTTATCTCTTCATTCGGCTTTGAAGAGAATATCATGGATCAATGTATATACCAAAAGGTCAGTGGGAGTAAAATTTGTTTCCTTGTTCTATATGTGGATGATATATTACTTGCAACCAATGATAAAGGATTGTTTTATGAGGTGAAACAATTTCTCTCTTAAAACTTTGATATGAAAGATATGGGTGAGGTGTCTTATGTCATTGGCATTAAGATTCATAGGAACAGACCTTAAGGCATACTAGGTTTACCTCAAGAAACCTATATCAACAAAGTTTTAGAGAGATTTCGGATGAAAGATTGTTCACCAAGTATAGCACCAATTATGAAGGGTGATAAGTTCAATTTAAACCAATGCCCTAAAAATGAACTTGAAAAGGAACAAATGTAGAACATTCCTTATGCTTTAGCTGTTGGAAGCCTTATGTATGCTCAGGTTTGCACAAGACCTAACATTGCATTTGTTGTTAGGATGGTAGGAAGATATCAGAGTAACCCAGGTATAGACCACTAGAGAGCTGCAAAGAAAGTGATGCGGTACCTTCAAGAGACCAAAGAATACATGCTTATATATAAACGGATTGATAATTTAGAGGTAATTGGTTACTCCGATTCAGATTTTGCTGGTTGTGTTAATTCAAGAAAATCAACATCTGGATATATTTTCTTGTTTACCGGTAGAGCCATATCTTAGAGGAGTGCTAAGTAGTCATTGATTGCTACATCTACCATGGAGGCTAAGTTCGTTTCTTGTTTTGAGGCTACGTCACATGGTGTATGATTGAAAAGTTTCATATCTAGGCTTAGGATTGTGGATTCTATTTCTAAGCCGATAAAAATTTATTGTGACAATTCAGCTGTCGTTCTCTTGGCTAAAAATAATAAAAGTAGTAGTAAAAGTAGTAGTCGAAGTAAACATATTGACATTAAGTATTTAGCTATTAAGGAACGTGTAAAAGAAAATAAAGTGGTCATTGAACACGTCAGCACTGAATTGATGATTGCCGATCCTTTGACAAAAGGCATGCCACCAAAAAGTTTTAAGGATTATGTAAAGCGAATGGGAGTTGGTCTCATATCGTAATTGTGATGGGAGTGAGTTTCATCATGTGATTTGATGTATATACATTTTCTATAATAAAATTATTCAGTTTTTCAATTGATTAAATTTTCTCATTTTATGTGCACATTTTGGTTGAGAAAATAATCAAATTTGGACCCAGAATAAACATAAGGTTTATTCATTAAATTATAGAGGAATGAATACATCGTGATACATGGAAGATAATTCTCGTTCTTAGAGGACTTATCGCCATGATTCATGTATTTTATTTCTTTACTTCAGTATGTGGATTGATGGGTTACAAACCAAGTTGGAGAATGTCAGTTTTTTCTTCATGGCTTCATGCAGTTACTTCCATGGCTTAATGGTAACTGCTTCATGCAGTTACTTCTTCATGGCTTAGTGGTTTGTAACTCCCATGCATTATGGTTTATAACTCCCATGCCATAACTCCACACTTTACGCAACATTCTTGATGGTAGAATGCTTTTTAAGGCTATAAATAGGGTCCCTGGGTGAGCTTTTTCTATACTTGAAAATATACACCATTATATGAGAAAAAAAGATCACCTAGAAGACGAAACTTGCAAGCAAATTCCAGAGGATTATACTACATCAAATCGTCAAGCAATGGCTGGAGGTTAGTGTTTAATATTCCGCATATTAATTTTGGTTTTTATCTTGCATACTCAGTATATATATGCTTAGATAGACACCATATACATGTTCTAACAATGTGAGCCATTTATTTTGAATTTACTCAAATGTTTTTAATACGTATAAAATGCACAAAGTAGTTCACACACAAAATTATGAGATAAATGTATGAAGAATGATGTTGAGACATACATCAAGTAGAATTAAAAAGAGTTATTTAATATTTTTTACTTTTTATAGGTAAGATTGAAATATTAAGAGGTATGTGCAAGCGTAATTTGGTTCAAATTATAACATCATACTGAACTATTTGAACCAAATTATGCTTACGCATACCCCTCAACATTTCCATCCTATACCAAATTATTTAAAAATGATGATTTGTTTGGTTTGATTTATAAAATGTTCAATTTGTATGAATAAATTTTGAAAAAACAGTTTACGATTTGACTTGCAGTTGAAGTGGTTTCCAAACTAAATCAAACTATAAACCTTATTTTTTTTAAAATACGTATATATAAAACCATATTTGATATAATGTTTTAATAAGCAATTAGATGTATCACCTATTTTTTATATTTATTTTAGGTCAAAGGACTTATTCCCACCCAAAAATTAGTGTTTTCCAAAGTTCCCACCCATCAACTTTAAAAAACTCAAACACTCATATATATTAATTTGTCCAATTACTATCAAGGTTAAAATCATCATTTAGTAAAAGTATTTAAAAAAACTAATAATTATCACATTTTTTCTTAGGTTTAAAAATTAACAATTTCTCCCTACCCACATCAAAAGTTTGAAAAGTAACAAATTCCCCCCTAGGGTCTCGCTCTCCCCCTCTCTGATGAACAACGACTTCCTGACTATCATCGTTCTCCCTCCTAATCGGTTTAACTCTCCCTTTTAGCCTCTCTACCACCCTCCCTTGTTTCGATCATGTTCAATGATAACCCTCCCCTATTCAAAAAGCAATAAAGACGCGTCTAGAATGCATTCAAATCTGGACAAACACTGTTCCTCATTCACAAATTTTTGTCAGTCACACGTCGTTCACTGATATGGCCGAATGCCATTCACGAAGATGAAACATTTTTGTCCAAGATGAAGATGCTTCGTCTCATCTCTAACAAAAATAATTTCGTCTTTGTTAGAGACAATGATGGCAAGGGAGAGCAACGAGAGAAGACATTTTGCCGATTCGAACATTCACAATATGATGAGGAATGGAATAGTAGTATATGGTAAGAAGTGGAAGAATAAAGGCATAGACACTTTAGTTTACGGGGGGATATTAATCTATGAAATTGTAAGTTTTGGGCTTTCGCAAAAGGCAACGTTTCAATGACAATAAAGCAGAGAAATCGAAACATCCTCTTATTCCTCATTTCATCTCTACTCTTTATCCCTTCTTATCTCCAAAATGATTGAAGACTTTTGTTCATCTTCTGCCAACAATCAAATGGTCAGTAAAGAGGACAAATCAATAACGTCTACTATTCTTCCAAAATTCTCTATTATTAGTAATACTTTATACACAAATAATATATATAATTTTATATAAAAAGAATAACATATTATTATATAATTAGATAATTTTATATAAAAAGAATAACATATTATTATATAATTAGATAATTTTAATTAGAGATAAAGTAGTATTTAATTGCATGATAATAAATTATTATTTATGTATAGAGTTATCATATTATTTTATTGATTTTAAAAATTTTACTTGGTTCTTTATTAATTATTTAGAATTACATTTTTAATTTAACTTTTTTTTTAAGTAGATGATTTTTTTCCTACAACAGCTATTAATACACAAGACATGTAACTAAAACTTAAAATCATATTTAAGAAATTTAATATTTATATAAGTGTCTTCTCATTAATGAGAGTCCGACTTGCAAACTCTTTGATTGAGACTTTGTACCTAAATGAAAAATAAAGATTGAAACCTATAAAATTTCACATGGGTTCATTAATGCTCATCAAATTAGGTAAAATAAATTTTATAAATTTTAAATTAAAAATAAAGTAACTTTCAATTAAATATTCAAAATTGATAAATATAATTTTAAATAAATTATAAACTTTGGGGGTTCTTTTTGAAGAGCATATCGAAATAGGTCATCTAGCATTGTTTAATAATTTAGCTGATTAAATATGACAAGCTTCGTTGATTATAATTAGATACATGAATTTGAATTCTACATCCAAACTTTATCCATAGGAACCTTTTCAACAGGTTAATTATTTCATTTAGGCCAAAAGACTCGTTCCCATCCAAAGTTTACTTTTTACCTAAGTTCGTTTGAATGATTATGAGTTTATTTTCGTTTAGACAACAATGAATTATCTAAACAAATCGTTGGTCATCTAGATAAATAATTCGTCTTGTTCATCATCTAAATGAATAAGTAGAACTAGAGAGAGATAACTGAGAAGGAGAGACAGTGTCAGAGATGGAGAGATATTGCTAGAAGAATGTTAAAAAAGCCATCGTTCGCTAAAACATTTATTGAAAAATTAAACCTTAAAGGAAAAATATGTAATTATTAAAAATTAACGAGAAATTATTAGTTTTTAAAATTTAGAAAAAAATGAGATAAAATTTTAGTTTTTTTTAATATCATTGGTGAAATAATAATTTTACTTATAAAATTAATAAATTTTATTAATTTTAATAATATATAGATAAATATTTAAGTTTTTAAAAAATAAATACGTACTTTGGCCTTTCAATTAAGGCCTATCTTAATAATTTTTTAAATTTAATTATATAATTATCTTTACAAATTGATCTACCGTTGATAAAGCCTCATAATTCTGGGGTGTGGGCAATTAAGAAGGGAAATTAAACAGACAAACCCCCCCTGCGTGGTGTTTCCCTGAGCCGCCAAACACTTGGTCAAAGGGGAGCAAATATACAGACAGACCATGTGAATGCCAACTTATCCATTTCGTAATTTAATAAAATTGTTATAATAATGCCAAGCAATGACTTTCATGTAAGGACAAACAATCCATAGCTATCTTACCAAAAAATATATATCTATGATATTTATCATTAATATAAATTAAAATATTTTAAAAAGAGTAATTACGTGATAAAAGATATAACTAAAAAATTTTAAAATTTTGAATGGTAGATAATATTTTCAAAAATAGTGATATGTTAATTGAAATTTTTATTATTTTATTATTATTATATTTAAAATATATATATTTTATAATATGTATACAGTACAATCACATAATATTTAGGGATCATATAATCAAGTGACGGTGGTACCAGAAATCTCGAGCATCCACTTATTTATACTAGTTTTGCAAAACCATAACCAGCGACAATATCAGAAATGCCAACAAATAATAAGTCCTGAGGAAATTTGAGCCAGCTGCAAAAGAAACAGGCATAATGGGAAAATGTTTGAGCTTCAGTTTTATGCATTGATGCAGCTTAATACATTAACAAACAGATCACAAGCTTCTTCTTAAGGCAAAAGGAAAGTAGCACAATATGCGCTTATAAATTTTCAATCTTACCTTGATTTTTACCGTCATCAGCCAATGCAGGAGCTGGTGATGGAGATTGAGAAATCCCCAGGTTCACACAATCCGATCCAATAGCACCTTAAATTAACAACCAATTTTACTAATTCGTTATTGTTGAAGCATAGAACTGGATCATTATACACCTAAACAATTTAACCTAAAGTGTGCCTCTCAGTTATGTTATCTTACATTCATTGTAGCATGGAAAAGCAGAATTGTTAAGAAGATTATAATAACCCGGATCACATTCACAACTGTATGAGAAATTTGATATCCTGCTGCATGATCCACCTTCACAGTTGGTCAATTGGCAGACTATAAAATCAAAACTCAATGAATTAGTACCATGACACCGGCTGATGACAGGCAAGAGTAATAGTGTAAATGTTGTGGTGCTTACAGTCAATGATTGACAGGTTAGCGGATGATTTCTGTTGAACAGGAGAAGGTGCTGCTATGCAACTGTTATTCAGTGTACCTAGATAGCCAAAGTATCAGCATCAACAAAAACCAGAAATAAAAGTTGCTGTTGATCATATATCATAAAGTCCAAGTATGCAGCATTAAACAACTAAAAAAAGTCACAATCTTTAACTTTGATACGATATTTCGATTAAATCTTGCAAGTGTTTCTACATCTCATTTAAGAAATAGACCAAATCTCACCATATACACCAGCAAATTAGGCTGTGATTAACATGCACCACCAGCCTGAATTAAAAAATTAAAAAAAATATTATCTTATATATTTCTTTCAAGGCAAGAATATGGTATATGGTGAGATTTGGTCTATTTCTTAAATTAGATGTAGAAACACTTGTAAGATTTAATCGAAATATCGTATCAAAGTTAATGATTGTGACTTTTTTTAGTTGTTTAATGCTGCATACTTGGACTTTATGATATATGATCAAAGTTAAAGGTTGGTGGTGTATATGGTGAGATTTGATCTATTTCTTATGATATATGTTTTGACTCCATTTCTTATGATATGTGATATATGATAAAAGTTAATGTGCACACATTGTTTTTTTTAAATGGGAAGATTGTATTTATAGAATTGTAACAAAATCAAGATTATCTTAATAATCTTTTAATATTTAATATGAAAGTGATGATTATATTATCCCTCGTATTTTCTAACATCATCACTGATAATCTTTTATTACTAGATGAATCAAATAAAGTAATATCAATAATAAAAAATAAATTACCAAAGTAATCATTGATATCTTAAAGTAATCTTCAAAATTCATGGAATGTTCCCCATCATATTCTTGTAAGAACTAAATAGTAATGTTACATGTACCTAATTTTGAATACTTAATTGTGTGTTTAGATAATATATTATTATATGATTGAATATTAATTTATATTTAATTAAAAATTATTTAATCATACGATGATATATCTTCTGAATATCTAATTCGGTTGTTCTTATAAGATGATTCCTTATTGTCTTTGAATCTTGTACTGCTGGTTGAAAGGAAAATGCATACTGGTCGCACTCCTTCACTAACCAAATGGCCTGCCTCTTAATGCTTGATGTAAACGGAAGGTTCAATTTCGTACGAATCTTCCGAACGCTGTCGTTTATCCTATGTCTAGTTTCTTGACTTGACTTCGAGTCCGCGATGGCACACCCTTGTGCCCATATGGTTTTGATGACTTTCTCAGCCTAATCAAAGGTTGGTTTAATTTCAGTTTGAATCCAAAAAAATTATAATTTGAATTTAAATTCGTTCGAATTAATAATAAATTGTTAGATGAGTCATTGAAAAGTTATTAGAGAAAAAGAATATAATCATCATAGATAAAAAAGAGACATCGTCAGAGAAGAAGCTAAAAAAGTTTGATCTATCAATGATTTTTCCATGATTCAATGAAATTAAGCTGGCTTCACCCAGATCTAACGCCATCTTATATGACTAAAATATAAAATTTTATAGTTGTTAATATGAACAAGGACTCATTAGATAGCGATATTAATTAAAATACTCTAGTTTTTTCTTTTATACATATATAATCATTTTTTTTTCTATTATACATATATATTGTAAAATATAAAATATCTAAAATACCCTTAAACTTTGCACTCACCCAATCAAGCATAAACTCACCCAGTCAAGACATCAAACCCAACCAACCTTAAATTTCAAAATTTTCTCTATTTAAAGTAAAGTCAAATTAAAAAATGATTATATTTGTATAGTAAAAAAAATATGGCTCTATATATATATATATATATATATATATATATATATATATATATATATATATATATATATATATATATAATAGTTATTTTAATTAACATCCCCATTAAATTTGCGTTCCTTCTATTACACCAATAACAGTAGATTATTTACTAATGTTATCTAACAAGATCTATATAATCTATCACAGAAAAAAATCATCTCATTAAATATTGAGGGGAATAAAGATATCATGTTTCTTTTAAATGCATTTACTATCCATGATCCGTCGAAACACAACGCATGCATTTTATATATTCTGGCGTAGTCAATTGAAATAGCCAAATTATTATAAGAGATGACAACATGGGTTCCTTTTTAAGGTTCCTTTTTTTCCAGGGAACCATTGGTTCCTTTTTTTTTTAAATTTAAAAAAATAAAAAAAATTCAAAAGAAATAAAATTATCGATTCAGAAGATGTAAACCGTCGGTTCATAAACCGAATGTGAACCAACGGTTTTAAGATTTAAAATTATATAAAGTGAACCATCAAAATCCGGTTTCAGTTGCGATTCTAATTTTGGTTTTATTCGAACCGGTTTTGATCAGGTTCATGGGCCAAACCAGCCCGTGGCTAGGTCTAATTGGCAGGCTAGGGTGAACCGCATTACCCAAAGAGTAAATATTATTGTCAAATGGGTGAAGAGTGTTATCAGTGGTGTAAACTATATCATTAAAGGAATGAACAAATTAAACTCAAACTGAGCTGTTAAACTAAAGTTTAAATTTGAATTTTACTTGTTCAAACAAAATATGGTTTCAAGCTTCAACTAAAACTATAGATGTAAGCTGAGTTGACTCAAGCTTGATTAATATTTCAACTTGATTGGCTTGAGGTCGATTGAAGAAAGCAAATTCACTTATAGAAAATTATATTTTTTAATTTATATCTTCTGATGAAAAAAATATTAGAGAGAAATTAAAATGCGTTAAAAATGATAAAAAAAAAAAAAGATTTGTCAATAACGGGTAAAATGACTTATTAAAGTTTTATTTTCAATGCGAGAGTTTTGTAATTGGGTTAACTTTATTTCCGTGAGTGAAGTAATTAGTATTTAAGCATGCTTGAACCTAATCTCCTTGAGCTCTAAGATACCAAACTCAAGCACAACTTGACTCGAATCACTCTAACGTGTAAGTCAAAGTAGCACGGAAACTTACAATGGGGCACGTTTCCACATTTCGGAAATGATTTCATTTTCGAAACTCTCCGAAATTTGTAGGAAACGTTTTGGGCATTTTGAAATTTTTGAAAAATTTTGAAACACGTTTCTTTTAGAAGAAAAATCGTGAAATCGATTAAACACATATCTTTTGTATTTTTAAACCGAAAATGTTTTTAAATCTCACATTGAATTCATCTGCTCTCTACTCTTTCATGTGTTACTCATCTCTTCCCCAACATATCATATAAATTGGTGTGTATTGTTATTTTTTTCTTAAATATCTACACGTATTTGTTAAAAAACAATTTACAATAGGTTCTATAATTCTAGTTTATAGTATTATTTCTCTTCATTCTTTTTTTATTATTTATTTTTATATTATACAAGTTTAAGCATTTTTGTTATAAAAAATTTAGTATTTATAAAAAAACTCTTATATTTTTCATATTTATAAGTTTTCTCACATTTCCGTTTCTTATATTTTTTAAAAAATACGTTTCCACATTTCCATTTCCGCATTTCCATGTTTCTCCGTTTCTGTTTCCGTGCTACATAGGTGTAAGTGCATTGGCTCTATAAATTGAGCTTCTGCTAAACATTGAACTCCATATTCTTTCACCATGGATCTCATTTCAACACCATTCTTTATGGAGTTCTCATATCTCTTCCTCTTCTATCTTGCTCCCCTTCTCATTCTAGCTTCTGGCATTCGTTCACTCAAAACCAGGCACAAAAACCTCCCACCAGGGAGCTTCGGATTGCCCTTCATCGGAGAAACCATTCAATTCCGGCATCAAGAGAAGTTTGTGCTCGACAGAATGAAGAAATACTCACCAGATATCTTCAAAACCAAGATTCTTGGAGATGAAGTTGCAGTAATTTGCGGTCCAGATGGCCATAAATTTATCTTCAGCAATGAAAACAAACTCTTCACTCCAATTCTTCCCTATTCCATGCAAAAGATCCTCTTCTCCAATTCTCCCAGCTCTGAAATCAAAAAAGAACTCAAAACAGTAAAAACATTACCTGGGTTCTTGAAAACTGAAGACCTGGCCAGGTGCATAGGCATAATGGATTCAATAACTCAACAACAAATGCGAACTTTCTGGGAAGACCACAGTGAAGTGAAGGCGTTTCCTTTAGCCAAGTCCCTGACTTTATGGATTGCCTGTCGGTTATTCATGGGCACTGATGATCCTGGGATTGTTGCCAGGACTGTTGCCAGGCTTGATGATGTGAAAGTAGGGATGTTTTCAGCTCCATTGAATTTTCCAGGGACGAATTTTCATAAAGCCTGCAAAGCCGCAGCTGCAATTCACGGGGAGTTATTGAGGATAATTTCTGAGAAGAAAGCTGCAATGGCGAGAGGAGCACTGACGACGCTGGATTGTTTATCACATCTTATTTTGGCTACAGATGAATCCCGGCAACGCATGTCAGAGGTTGAGATTGCTGACAGACTCTTGGGTTTACTTGTAGTTGGTTATGGCACTGTGGCTACTGTCATGACTTTATTCATGAAATATGTCGGAGAAAGACCTGATGTATACAATCAAGTCCTGAAAGGTGCTTAACCTGGCCACTCTCTAATCTTTTATAAATTAGGTTAGATCAATACTATGTGCATTCAATTTTGAGCATTCAATTGGGTATTTAGATAATGTGTTATCATGTGATTTGATGTTACTTATCTTTAATTTAAAATCATTTAATCACATCATAACACATACTCTAGATACCTAATTGGGGACTCAAAACGGGATGTACATAATTCTATTGTTATGTTTATGGTGCTCATGGTTTGATGAAATTTGATGCAGTTTTGCCACAACAAACCAACAAACTTGTGACACATCATTTGAAAACCTAATTAAATACCTAAAATTGGTACAAATAATTTTATTGTTAAATAATATTACATATACAAACAGTTTTACTAACTTATTTATATAACTTGATGTAATAATATGTGATTAAATGATTTTAAAGTAAAAAAAAAAATAAATAATCACATATTGTTATCTCAATTTGTATGAATAAATTAGTAAGTTTTGTTTAGATATATAATTTTATTATCAATTCTTAGGATTATGGTGCTTGTGGTTTTGGGAAATACGTTGACGTTTTACCACAGCAAACCTGGCAAACTTCTCACAACATTGTTGTAGAGTAAGATATATATATATTAACAATAACTACTAATTTGTATATAAATATCATAATATAATTAAATATTATTTTATTTTTATTTTAACATCATCTAATAATATAAAATATGTTATCATTAATTTATAAATTAATACTTATTATTAGCATCCAATTTTTTGTTCAAACCACTAGCGCCAAAAATTTTAAGGAAAACTTATTTCAAAAGTACACAAGAAGGAAAAGTCGTTTAAGAAGTACACAATTTGGTCGTTTCAAATTAAAACAGACAGATCATTTCCAAAGTTGATGAATAGATGATGATGTGACAATTTACAAAAGTCTCGATCTAATTAAGTTGGTGTCTTGATTTATATATTAGAGCAACAAGAAATCGCAGCCTGTAAGAAGCCTGAGGAGCTGTTGAATCGGGATGACATCCAGAAGATGAAATATTCCTGGTATGCATTATGTGAAGTTATGAGAGTCAAACCAGCAATTCAAGGAACCATAATTAGGGAGGTCTTGACTGAGTTTACATACGCTGGCTACACTGTCCCTAAAGGATGGAAGGTACGTCAGATTATAGTAACTATATTAGTAATTAAATAATTTAATTTTATCATATAATAAAATAATATCTAAATATTTAATTAAATATTTAAAATTTAATATATATAATTTCATTAATAATTTAAAGATATATATTGTGCCTATTTAATTTATCATGATATATTTAAGGATTGGTAGCTTTTTCTAGTATATCTATGAAAATTTACAGGATCTAGTCGTACTTCCCACCCGAACTCCAATGAAATGATGATTCTCCAGCTTTTAATTTTGAAGAATTTATTATTTTGTACTTAATATATCCGAATGACTATTCGACAAAGTTAGATTTATTATTTTGTACAATACAGAAGGCTAATATTAGCGTCAATTTTTTTTTTCCTTTCCATTTTTTCTTTCTTCTCCTTTCTCATCAAAAAACACCGTAATTGCATATTTCAGATTTTATGCCCGCGGGGGGGGGGCGGGCGGCGTTGGGGCGGCGTGGGGGTGTGGCGTCCCCTGCGTATTTTAGATTTTATGTGGTGGATTGGTCCCCTGCAAGGTGCAGAATTTTTGCACTCCCATGCAAAAATTCTAAATTTATTTTCACCCCCTTTTTTTAAAATTTTGTTTTTTAAATTTTTTCTATGTGGTCCCCTGCATATTTCTGATTTTATGCAGGGGGGTTCCTGCATATTTTAGATTTTATGTAGTGGATTGGTCCCCTTCAAGGTGCAGAATTTTTGCACTCCCCTGCAAAAATTCTAAATTATTTTCACCCCCTTTTTTTTTAATTTTGTTTTTTAAATTTTTTCTATATATACCCATTTAATCTGTCAGCTCTCCCACTCAATCCTTCAAACTCTCTCATTTACTCTCATTCTTATTTTTTTAATTCTTAATACTCTTTCAATCTGTCAATCAAATTCTCTCAAATTTATTAAATTCTTTTTTTATTTTTTATTAATTCCAATTTCTATTTCTAATTTCAAATTCTCTCAAATTTTATTAAATTATTTCTAATTGCAAGCCTTTTTTTTTAATTTTCAATTATTGTAATTAAAAAATTAAAATTTTTTAATTTTAATTTAAGATTTTAGAATTTATGGTTCAATGTCGGTTTTGAACCGAGGTTATGAACTAGAACCGTCTGTTCTGAACCGGTTATAAACCGTCCTATTACAGCTTCGGTTCAGAGTTCTTATTTTTTTGAACTGTAAACCACTAGTTTCGAACCAAAACTGTCGGTTCATGAATCGTGGTTAGGACTACCCGATTCCAATCTTTCAGTTTTCATCACCAACTATGCTCTAATAAAAGTTCAGAATTTTTTGTGTGCCAACAAAATCATTATCTTTTACTATCAACACTATCTATTGAGGCCTTGTTATCTTTTGGGGAAAGATTCATCAAGGATAATATGTATTTTCTTGTGTTTATATGTGGAAATTAAAAATATATGATATTTTACATGATGGAAAAATCATTGATCTTGTAGTACTTGGTGGATCTTATAAAACTTTCTCTTTTCTTTCACCCTCACTTCCTTTTTCTTTATTATTATATATAAGAGTTTCAATGATATAATTGTATGTTTAGAGATAAATTATAATTTTTAAAAATATTTAAAATGTTAATGAAATTTTTAGGGGTTTTGAAAATTTGAAAAAAAAATTAGAGGTGTTTTTGAAATTTTTAAAATTTAATATGCCCTTCAATAATTTAAAAAATAATAATTAGCCTCAAATAATTAAACATAATATAACAAATTAATGATGTAAATGGGATTATAAAAAGATTTTAGGAATTGATTTATAAGTTTTTAAAATTTTTTCAAGGTTAAATTTTCATGTTTAATACGTTTGAGTTTGATTTGTAAGACAAATGGATGATTAAATTACTATATTAGCCTTACGTTGTTTTTTTAAACAAAGTTTAATTTTAAGTGAGAAAATGTTAATTAAGCCAACAAGGGATGGGAAAAATTTTTAGACCGAACCTTGGGTGGGAAAATGTTTTTTTTTTTTTATATCAAAACGTAGTTAACTTCCCCATACGTAGAAACCTATATTTATAATTTTAAAAGTAGTGTTAAGTGCCTCTAATTTTGAATACCTAGATGATGTGTTATTATTTGATTTAGTGTTATTTATATTTAATTTAAAATCACTTAATCATATGATAATACTCAATCGAATACCCAAATTTGGGTGCCTCTAGTTTTATTATTATAATTTTATTCACTTTATTTATTCATGATGATTTGATTAGTGTCTATTTTTTTAACAGGTATATTGGAATGTAAATTCAACAAACAAGAACCCCAAATATTTTCCAAACCCAGAAAACTTTGATCCATCGAGACATGATGAAACAAGCAACTTACCTCTTTTCACATTTGTTCCATTTGGAGGAGGACCTCGGATGTGCCCAGGAAAAGAGTATGCTCGATTAGTAACACTCACTTTTGTTCACAATCTGGTCAAGAGATTTAGATGGGAAATGGTCCTTCCAAAGGAAAGAATTGTAGGCGATACGATGCCATTTCCGGAAGAAGGACTTCCAACTCGTCTTTATCATCACTAGGATAAATTACATCAATAAAATTATGTGTACCTAATTTTGAATAATTAATTTGATACTCAGATAATATGTTATCATTGAATTTGATGATAACATGTTTTATGAATATCCAATTAAATATTTAAAATTAGGTGCACATAATATTATTTAAATTATATGTAAAAACTTCTATTACGGGAATGGTTATGTTAATAATTACATCGATACTAGCTGTTGGATTGATATTAGTCAAGAGTACGAGTATCAATCTAATGGTTGAAATCGCCTAACTAATGTTTATGGTGTCTCTCCCCATAATTTGTTATAAAACTCGTCAGTTTGCATGCAATGCTTGAGCTTTTATTACAAGCAAAATCTGCCTTCGTTTCTCCCCTTTGGAAAGAGTCAATTACGTTTTCCCACCTAAGGTTTGGCTGTAGAACACTTTTCCACCCTTAATTGACATAACTAACATTTTCCCACCCAAAGTTAAACTCTATTAATAAAAGCAATATTAGGAAGTGAATTATAATTTTATCCCTACTATTTCATTTTTCAAAATTATGATATTACTCCAAACTAATAAAAATAAAAAATAAATCCTTGTATAACCAAATTATATAAGAATCCACTTTTTTCCATTTCCTCTCATGTCTTCCTCTTTTTCCCACATATAGGGGTGTTAGTGATGTGTATTTTGGAGCAAATTGTAATTTTTTAAAATATTAAATTATGAAAACTTTTAGAGTTTTTTTAGAAAATTGAAAAAAATTTGGGTTATTTTTAATTTTTTTAAATTTTAATATGTCTCATCAATAGTCTTAAAAAATCAACAGAATGCAACAAACTAGAAATGTAAATATATTACAAACTATTGGGTTCATAATAGTATTTTAAAAATATATGGGAATTAGAAAAAATGTCAAGGATCTTTGTTAGTTTTTAAAATTTCTTTTAAGGTTAAATTGTCATTTTCAAACATTTGGGTCTTATCATAAGACAATTGCTTTTTATTTTTTTAATTAATGGATAATAAAATTATTATTTTACCCTTACACTATTATTTGTTTAAGAGAGTTTGATTTTAGGTAGAAATGTGTTATTTATGGCAACTAGGGTGGGGAAATGTTATTTACTCTTTTGGAAACAAAGCTTTACCCTTTTATTAGGTTGTATATAATTCGGTTCAAGACATAAAATCGAACCAAACAGTTTAAAAGTTACAATTTGGTTTGTCTTGATTTGTAAAATATTTTGGTTTGAGTAGATAAATTTTCGAAAAACAGTTTTCAGTTTGGGTTGCAGTTTTTACTATTTTCAAACTAAACAAAACCGTAAACCATATTTTTTAAAAATACACATATAATTATATATGATATAATTTTTCAATAAATAATTAAATATACAACTTGTTTTTTTCATATTTATTTTATCATTTTCTGTACATGTAAATTGTATATATATTTCGTATTTAGTTTATATGTTTATTTTATTACTAAGAAAACTATAATTCAATTAATTTTATTAAATAATATATATTTAAAAATAAATGATTTTAATAAGTTCAAACTGTAGTCCAAACCGAACCAAACCATATTTTTTTTATTTGGTTTGGTTTTGTTTGATTTTAAAATATTTCAAACTATTTTTTCAGTTTTGTTTGAAAAAACTCACAAACTACACCAAACTGGGTCATACATACCCTTACCTTTTCTTTGAAGCAAGCCTCAAAAGCACAATTCACTAGCAAAACCTAATTCTCTCAAATCCCATCAGAAATTCAAATCCTATGGCATCTATTGCCACATTTTGTGTTTGTTTTTGCTTCTAATGAATGGTTAAGATTGCTTTTTGCCAAATTTCACTCAAGTTGCCAGCTTCTAACATAAACCAAGTTAGAAAGGAATGTAATCTGCCACAAAGTAAGCAATGCGCAATTCATCCTTAAATTTTCTGTCATTTTTCTCAAAACTTATTTATATGGTATCAATGCTTCTTTTGTTAGAGAATTTCCTAATTTTGGCTAACATTAATAATAATTTTGGTTTAACTAAATTGAGTAATTTAATAATCTAATGATAATTTACAAATTAATTTAAATGATCAAATAAAGTTAAGTCTAATATAATTAAAGATTATGAACCTTAAAATAAAGTTAACCTTGAGGAGCCTAATACCCTATTATATGTTGACTAGCTCCCTTCTCTGAAACCCATATCTAGATTTTTTTTACCCATTTCATGAGTTTCACTTAAAATTTTTTTTCTCAAATTATTATCATTAGGCACACATTCATTTTCCAAACCTCAAAATGTCATCATTAGCCAATCTGAATTCCAATTTATTACCCTTCTTTACTTATTTAGAAATCTCTAATAATAACAGGTCTTCCTTTTGAGCCACCTTAATCTTCTCAATTGATGTTTATTGAACCTCTATAATTGCTAGTAAATGTAAAACTTTCATCCAAGGTTACCTTTGTCTTTTGGTTGTATTTATGATTGATTATGTTTAATTAATAGTGTGTATGAATTTGGAGTGCACGACCATGTGGGAAGGCCACATGCCTATGTATGTGCTGGCAAGCGTAAAATAGTCAATTTCCATTAGATGTTTGATAATTGGTGAAGTATGGATTACATGCATCCTTATGTATGAGGAGGTACACGCCCATGCATGATGTCCGTACATGGTTAGTGCATTTGAATTTTAAATTAGAAGTTGTTTCGTGATGATTTTGAAAATTGCCATTAATGGGTAACGACATACACACTTGTCTGTAAATAGTACATACCCATTTATTGTGCGTTTCAGTTAAAAAAATAAAAAAGATCTCAAACACATTTAGCTGAGGTTGATAATCGTTCTCACAAAAAATACTCATAAAGTTGAGATGGATTTGGAGCCTTGGGGAGCCTTGGACACAAGAGAAAGTATTTGGGAATCAATCTAACCCATGTGAAGACAAGTATTTTGTTAGAAGAAAGGTAAGTAAGCAAACCCTATACCTAAGGTTCACTAATTCTATGTTTAATCTAGACTGATTGATTATGTGATGATGGATTTATTTTGTGGATATGTTAATAAATTGAAAAGATAAACTCAATGATTAATTGAAATAACTTGATGCAAGCTTATATGATTCATGTGGATGATTGTGTTCACATATGGTGTTAGAGATGAAATTTTCTTGAGTGTTATTTGAGATCTATAATGGCTGTAAAGTATTTCAGTAATAGCATGTAACAGATTCTGTAGATGTGATCAACATATTATACGTTTTAAAGAAAACAGTTATGTTGAGGATTATTAGTAAGGCAAATAGGCATGTTACTTTGTGATTTGGATATATTGAGTTACTATTTTGATGCATACGGTGGTAAAGTTATGAGATTAGTATTAGTATATGGATCAATTTTGATGTTATTCATGATGTTAGATGGACTAGAAAACACATAAAAACATAATTCAAAATTTTGAAATTCAGCAATATACACTCGTGTTTTGGAAAAATTCTCCCCATGTTAAAGCAAAGCCAGAGGAATGTAGAATTAGGAATGGACACACGCCCATATAGTATGAGACACGTAGTTGAACATGGTTATCTCAATAAGAGAATTGCCAAACTATCTATGAAAGGGAAATGAGGCCAACATCTTACTTGCCTTTTAACAGTCATTTCATCTTTGCTTGGTTGAAGAAAATTTCAGTGATCCACTCTCCTTACTCCTTTGGTCATATTAAAGTCTCTTTTTTTCTTACTATTTGGCTGCAAAAATTGAATTTGCATGACTTAATCATTTAATTTTGCCAACCAAACATGATAAACGGTCATGCACCTTTTATGCATAAACGTTCTTGCCATTATTTAACTTAAAACTTATCCTGAAGCTATTAGGAAATGTATCTTATCTAATTTTCAAATTCAATGAATGGATGAATGTGCACGCATTCCTATATGCATGGGTGTTCATCACTCTAAAGTTAATCTTTTTCATGCACTTATTGTGAAATAATCGTTTTACCATCCATGAGACACAAATAGGCATCCACCATTGTAATGAATAACTGTTCACTCACTCTAACAACTTATATTTTAGCAAGTCACACAATTCAGAGAAAAAGACTAAAATAACCTTGTATGTACCTATGGGTGTTAGATAGTCACTTTTTACTTTAGACTTATTATGTAAAACCCCTTCTAAAAGTATTATCTTCTACGGAAGATGTCACTAACTTTGACAAAATAAGCATGCACAACTTAAAAGCATAAACTATATATCAAATACAACCATTCAAATTCACAAAAAATATCATTATATCATAAATTTGGGGAAACGTACAAAGGATGTCATATAAAATTAAATTTATCATCCAAATGTATATAGTGTTTGTAGTCTATAGATCATATCAACACAAATTGGAACATAACACCAATGCCTTTATGCCAAAACTAAGCTCGTTAAACACTGCTCATCCTACAACCATCAAGATCACTTGTACCTATACACATGAAAAAGTCGAGGAATGAATTCAAAGTCACTTGGTAAGTAAAAGACTAAACTAATATCTTTTTCATAATCATAAAAATTCCCTTAGATCAACTTATCATAACTTTGTTGTATAGAGTCTATCCCTAAACTCCAATTAGAATGGTAACGAATCTTATATCTCTCAAATGTAACTCATTTTTGTTCTTGAGAACCTCTAGGCTACATAACATATCTCTCGAGGTTTCCTATATCCCACTAGTTGAGTAAAGAATCACAAACTGGTGTGACTATATCATCTCTTAGTGCAAACATTATCATATCATTAAACTATAGTTATATACTAAGTCAATCAAACTAGACTAATACAAGGATTTGACATTTTAGCCATGTAAGCATTTGTTGCGTGGTCCACTCATCTAGACCATTATTGGATTGTCAAATTGTAACCGTAACTATGCTCCATTGTGAGCAAGTACCCAACTATGAGTACGATATCCTAGTAAGAGTAGTATAAGAAGTACATATTTATAGTGCCCCTTCTAACGATCCTATGATATATCTAGCACGCATGTATCTCGAGCCTTAGATCACCTCGATCTCATCTAGTTTTCACCTTGTACATAACTCATACCCTACAATTATCTCAACTCAACTCCTAGTCCATCTATAATAAAACTAATGAACTTGTCCTTAGTAATTAACTAGCCACTCATAGTTATGCTATCATAAATCTCTAGATTTTTTCTAATATATTCACATATATTCTTTAACCCATTTATTAGTATTTGTAAGCTTGTTTTTAAATGGGTAACTCTCATTCTAGATTCAAAGATAAAAGGACTTTGAAGGGTACTCCTAATCTCATTAGCAATGACACATTTAGACACGTCAGTGAACATATTCAAAATTCGAAGCTAAAAGCTATGACATTAATACCCTATCATGTTTCTTCCAAGCTAAAAACTACAGGCTCTATCTTTTAATCATCTCAAAACAACTCTTGTCTTTAACATACATGAACGATGAAGGATAAATCACTAACCCGGTTAAATGATCTTCAAGATCAAAAGCTCTTCCCCACCATATTCAGACTTTGTGCTCTCCAATATCAATAGTTGCCTTTTGTTAACTTCAGATTTATCACAAGTATCACCATCCCTGAAACACCTTTGATCTATGCCACTAAAGATGTACCAACACTTTCAACATAGTCATTTCTCTTTGGTGTACTCATACCATATTGTGTAGCCAATGGATCCATCATCTTGGCACAAGTAAATAATGTCATTGATGGCTTACCTAAGGTCATTAATGACATGAACCAACGAATTGATAAATCTACCTCAACAAGACTTCGACTCCCTCTTGATTATTAGTTGTGATAACATCACAAACCCCTCACATGGCTACCTTATGTCTTCACTAACAGAGACACAAACAGGGTGTCCTCAAGCCAAGTAGCCAAAGCTCTTTTCCGGTGCACAAATGGTAACTTATGTAACAAACCTATTGTTTTTCAACAAAACACAAACATACGATATGCAACTCCTCACTCATGTCCATGAAGTGCCAATCTCCCAACATGGGAAACATAAGTCACTTCCCAAAATCATAACCAATAATATACAAATCATAATTTAAATCATGATGATGTGTAGATCATAACTCACATCGCCAACCATTAACTCATGCTAGAAAAACATAGAATCTCATCGTGCATCATATCCTAGAGACATCACAATCAAGGACCCCAATGCCCTCTTATCCACTATTGTTACAAGAATACAAACTTCTCACATTGCTAGCCTTTATTCCCCTTGACACAATTCAAAAATTGTTTAATGGAAAGGAGATCGGCTAGGTTTTGGTAAAAGATTAAAGTCATTCTTGGGCAGAAAGCTTAGAAGAGTTCAATTTTTTTTTTTTAAACAAAAAGAAAATTCAGCCAAAAACCAAGTCGACTATATTGAATATTCCACAAATTGGTAATTTTATGGCTGCATATTTCCAAATTTGAATCGCTCAATTGTAAAACAAATAGTATTATGGAAAACTATTGACGCTCTCCTCCGAAGCCCAGTTGCTTACAACTACAAGTCAATGAAAATCAGTGATAAGCCGAGTTGCTTGCAACTACAAGTCAATGAATATGAGTGTGTCTGAAGAAAGAAATGACTTGGACTTCTTCCAAGATAAATTTAAAAGGAAAACATACGGAAGAAACAAAACAAAGTACTAATCAGACGTTTAATGTAAAATTCATTCAGCTTCATTTTATTCGTGGAAAAGTCTTTAATTACTGCTTCCCCATGTTTAGTATCCTGAGAGAATGAATCTGCGTGTGCATGAGTCAACAGCAGCGTCAAATTTGATTATTTTGCACTAAAATTCTTTGAAAGAGAGAATCTTTATAGCAATTTCCTAGGTAATTTATCCCCCGCCCTTTGTTTGAATGTGTCAATGATTAATAGTCTCTTTGTCAACTAACTGAAGTCTATAAATATCAACCGGCTTTTCTTTGAAAGAACACATTACTCCATCTGCCTTCTCTTTGAAAGAGTACGAACATTACTACATTCTTAATTGAATTTTCAGATTCCAAGTAGCAAAACAAAAGCAAGAGTATTTGATGGGCGACATAGCAAAGAATTGGAAGCAGCTAAGCGGTGAGAATGACTGGGAAGGTCTATTGGATCCTCTTCACATCAATCTCCGTCAATATATAATTCACTATGGCGAGAGGGTTCAAGCTGTTTACGACTCCTTCAATCACGAGAAGTCATCTCCATTGTATGGATTTCCTCTATACGCACCCAAAGATCTCTTCTCCAAAGTTGGCCTAGAGAAAGGAAATCCTTTTAAGTATACCATCACCAACTATCTCTACGCAATGGCAGATATCGATTCCAGCATTGATTGGATTGTAAAGGACCAATCTTCGTGGATCGGTTACATTGCTGTGGCCACAGATGAAGGAAAGGCTGCTTTAGGAAGGAGAGACATTCTCATTTCCTGGAGAGGAACTCTTTTGAGTGGCAAATGATTGAAGGAAGTCAATTGGCCTCTAACTTCAGCTTCAAACTTACTTGGGGACACTCCTCACAATCCTCACCCTCATGTGCACCAGGGATTTCATTCGCTCTACACATCGTCAAACCCAAAATCACAGTACAACAAATTCAGTGCTAGAGATCAGGTACCCATAAATGCTGAGATCATGAGAGAATCCTAATCTTAATATTGAGCATTCACTTAATAGTTTTAATTTGGAGTAGTGTGTGGTCATCTTGCTTTTCAAGTCACTAATGAATACCCTTTCTAACTAATTACTAATGCAGGTACTGCGTGCAGTGAGAAAATTGGTAGATAAATACAAAGATGAGGAAATGAGTATAACGATAACAGGTCATAGCTTGGGTTCAGCACTTGCGACATTGAATGCAGTAGACATAGTTTCGGGAGGATATAATAAGCCCACGGGATCGGATAAAGCATGCATGGTCACAGCTTTCGTGTTTGCGAGCCCCAAGGTGGGAGACAAAGGCTTCAAGACTGCATTCAACAAACTCAGCAATCGTCATCTCTTGCACATTAGAAACATCAACGACATAGTTCCTAAATTGCCTTTTATTTTCTACTTTAAAGTGGGAAAGCAGCTAAAATTTGACACTACTAAGTCAACGTACGTAAAAGCTGATAATGCTAAGGCAATAGGTGCTTTGCATAATTTAGAGAATTATCTTCATGGAATTGCAGGGACGATGTCAGAAGGGAGTGGTAAATTTGAACTGATTGTTAAACGTAATATTGCACTCGTGAACAAAGGAGCAGATCTTTTGAAGAGTGAATTTGGTGTACCACCTTCCTATGATGAACAAAAGAATGGTTCAACAGAATGATGGCTCCTGGAAGTTGGAGTATTATGTTCCAGAGTGTCCTAGTTCCAGAGTATTATGTTATATTTATAGAAGAAATAGGTCGATTTTAGAATTGCAAATATGGCTACAATGACATGCGTCCTCCTGAAATTTGGACATAAATTGGACATTGTAACTAAATATATGATGCAAGTTGGTTTTCTATTACAGTTTGTGAGTACAGTTATCATGTAAATAAATCAAGGGCCAATTTATCGATTTATCGATACATTACATGCCGAAATTAATCACACAACGGAATAAAAATAATCAAAAGTTAAAACGGTAAAGGGGAAATAGTATTCTTACATCCATGGGACCAACTCCAACCAATTTTAATTAACTAAACTTGTCAAAATGTCAAATACAAGAAGTTTGGTCAAATGACACATCACCAACGTGCTCTGATAAACCCTAAGGTTTGACCGTACTCAAAGTTTGCTAGAACCCAAAGACATGTATTTGCATAAGAGGACAAAAAAGCTCTTAACCTTCATTGTTGTTTCATATAAATATCAAATAACTCACTTATGCTTAGTTTTAAAAACACGAATTCTCACCATCAAAAAAAGACCAGGGAGTTGCCTACACTGATATATCGTATATACACCCTATAAGTATTTTAATAAAATGTTTGTGAATTTATCATACTATGAGTGTAATCTGGAAGAAGTTTTTACGATTCGTTTATATTGTTTAATTAAAATATTGAATTGTTCTAAGACTACAAATTCCTTACAATTGATGCACATTTATTTGATTTCGCATCATGATCTCAAGCAATCAAGGTTGTTGGTTGATTGAGCTCATTTTTCTTTTTATTTTCAACAAACTAGTCACTCAGCTCTTTCAAAGTGACACCTTTTGAAGCCATTCCAAAATAAAAAGTGATTGATCATTCGAGCAAATCAAAATGAAAAGTAAGCTAATGAAAGTATTCTCAAATGGTGAACAAGAATACATATTTGGGGTTTAATATATGTGAAATTGATAAAAGTACATCTAAATCATTTATTTAGTATTCGATAATAAAGCACTCTAACAACCCAAAAAAACATCAAATTATGTTTACAAGTGGTTGAGCATGTGACCACAACTAATAATAATATTTCTTTGAAGGAAAAAGTGATCACAAGGAAATTTTTAAAGAGATCGAGCACAAATTGACATACCTTTTCTTAATAAAAGAAATTTAAGTTCAAATCATCGATGAAAAAAAAAGAATTCACTTATATTGGTCCATAAAATTAAAAGAAAATCATTATAAATTGATTAGAGTACAATTGTATCATAGAATATTATCAAAGTCATTTATGGGAATCAATTGCGTAATACTTAATAACACAGTTATGCAAGACATGGAGTTGAACATTCAAATAAATTAGCAGTGTTAAAGCGACACACTTCAAATCACTATTTATGACTTCGTCTTTTGTCTGTGTAGTATCCTCACAGGGGGTACAACATCTTTTGAGCACGCCCCACCACCCCTACCATGCAAACACCGCGCACCCACCTTCACCCCCACACCCAAAGCACACCCCCCCCCCCCCCCCCCCCCCCCCCCCCCCCCCAAGCCCCCCTATCTTTCCCTCATGGCCTATTTCTTGTCTTGATATTTACTTTTTAAAAGTCAATTTCACATATTCTTGCATTTTTTGGCACTATTGTTCCAATTCATGTAACTTTGTGTAGCTCTCACACTTACAATGAGGTAACCCTCTCCACAATCGATCTTCCAAAACATAAGGAGCAATACATTAAAAAAGATTAATCAAACATGACTTTCACACTCCAAGGTGAACTTTGAGTGTTAACATGACACTAAATAAGATTCGGTCATGCATGACTAAGCAATAGTAAATTATACATTTATTGATCATTATATTAATTAATTCTAATTGAAGCATAACAATTAACTTCCTCAAGTTTACAAAAGTTTGAAAATCAAGTGTCTTGGTGAATAAGTTAGTCAATTGTGCATTAGTGCGAATGCAATCTAAACAAATAGTTTTCTTTTTCAACACTTTATGAAGTGAAGGTTTTTTTAGTAGTACCTCTTTTGTTGCCATGATCAACAAGACAAGTAGTTAGTCTTTCACCAAACTCTTGGAGCTTGATTGAAACCGTATAATGCCTATTTAAGTTTGTACACATGACCATGCAAGTGAGGATCCTCAAATCCAATAGCTACTCCACATATACTTATTTCATCAAGAAACCATTCAAAAAAGCACTTTTACATCCATATGATATAGTTTAAATTTTAAACAACAAGAAAGTGCAAGCATCAATTGTATGGATTCAAGTCTTACCACAAGAGAAAATGTTTCATCAAAGTCTACTCTTTCTATTTGAGTGTATCCTTGAGTAACAAATGGAGCCTTATTCCTTACAATATTACCAAACTCATCAAATTTGTTTTTAAATTACTCATTTAGTTCTAATGACATTTTCATCAGTTTGTCATAATATAAGACTCCATATGTCATTCCGCTTGACTATTGCTCAAGTTTTTCTTGCATAACAGAAATCCAACAATCATTCATCAAGGTTTGTTTTGCAATTTTTCGACTTTGTCAAAGAGACAAAACATAAATGATTTATATCATTTTTCAATTTTCTCCTCGTAACCATTACCTTTTCTAAATTCCCTATTATAATTGATGGTGAACGAACTTTATAATGGAGTTTCCCTTCTTGATCTTCTCTAAGGTTAAGTAGCTTCCTCTATTATTTTCAATGTTGTAGGAAGTTTGAAAAGATTCAACTTCTCAATCAACTTAGTGGTTAGAACTTCTTGTATGTACTTCAGAAGTAAAAGATATGGTCATAGTAAAGTTTGGTGTTAGCGCAAAACTTTTGATCTCATCTTCCTTTGAGTCTTTACATAATTTTCCTCTTCACAAAGCACAACATGTATATATTCTATAATCTTCTCAATTTGCATATTATAGATTTTATAAGATCTACTATTAGCTAAATAACCTAAAAATATTCCCCCATCTTTTATAGCATCAAATTTTCTTAAATGCTATCTATCATTAAATATGTAACACTTAAACCTAAAAATATAAATATAAGATTGAAAAGACCAAGTGTCTTAAACTCATACTAGATCCGATCAGGTCAATTTCAACTCCTTACAAGGTCAAAATTGAAATCAACTATGTAACATTTGATGAATAATATTCATTTAGTTTTGCAACCCTAATTTGAATTTCTTCTTGGTATCAAAGCGACAAAAATCCTTCTATTTTTTTCAACTCTAAAATTTATTTTTGTATTTAAAATCATTTAGTTTCTTTTATTTTTTAATTTTGTATTTAAAAAAACCTATTTTCCTTACTTTTTTCTCTATTTTAAACAAAAACAATTAAACTAAAATTTCCCTCGCCCTCCCCCCCCCACCCAAGATTCTAGGGTTTCCTTTTTCGTTTGAATAATTTCAACTCACCCTCTATCTTTTTCTTCTCACCACTGCCACCCCAAAGTTTTGAAATCTTGTTAGTGCTAACCTTGATTTCTTCTCCAATTGTCACTTCTCATTTAGATGATCTTTTTCTTTGTTTCTGGCTGACTCTTTTACTCGAGACCGAGCCTTGCTTCTCCTCCAATGTCAACATAGTCTCCTTCTCTAATAGACTTTCTTTCTCTCCTTGAGTTCTTGTCGTTCTTTCTCTTCATCTCGCACGACACCCCTTTATCTCCAAGAAGCATTACATTGAGACCAAGCGTCTCGTGCTCTATTATATTCGTCGGCTCTTCTCTTTTCCAGTCTAACACTTCTCTCCTCCTGTGGATGAGTTATCTTATTCTAGTCTCTTCTACTCTTGAGTTCTTTTCACCAGTCGCCTTTTTCAATCTTCTAATCATCAGTCTCTATGGCTGATTTGAGAACAACTCTAATTTAGATGCCTCTTGGTAGTCCTCCCTCTAGTTTCTTATTGTTGACTATTTCTTCTCCTACCTTAATTCTTGTTGTTTCCATGGAGACTACTTCTTTTCATCATATCTTCCTCTAAGCACGATTTCTTTGACTATTCCTAGCTCTTTTGCCTCACTCCCTATAATAGTTAATATTGGTAGCTATTTTTCCGAGCTCATGGTATGCAATATGCATCTTGCATAGAAGTTTCAATTTATGAATGTACTTGCCATTCATGATTTACAATATTTGATTGTTGGTGATACACGTCCTCTACCATCATTACTTCTTGATGGCTCTTCTAATTGGCTTACTTACATAGGTTACTAGTAGACAAATTACTTTGACTTGGATTAAATCAATAGTATCACCTATAATTATTCAGTTTTTGTTGTTGTCCTATGTTATTACTGTTGAAGCATTGTCTCTAATTGATCGATGTCCAAATTCAATTTTTAGAATTCATCTCGCTCCCTCAGTGACAAATTGTAAACTTTCTAAAAAGCTTCTAATCAGACCATGATTGATTATCTCATTGATGCCAAGTTTATATTTGACTCCCTTGCTATAGTAGGGTTTCCTATTTTGGATGTCGATTTTGTAGAGTATGTCATTAATGGTTTAGGTCCCAAATACCAATCGTTTATCATATCTTTGCTTTTTCATCCTTCTATAACTTTTGATGAATTATATGATTTTCTCCTTCGCAAGGGGCATTTTCACAAGAACATATTTAAGTATGTCCTCTCCAGATGTTGCTATGGCTATGGCTCGATCATCCTCAAAATCTTTTGGTTCCTCTAACGTTTCTAGCAAGCACAGCTCCTATTTCAATGGTGGTAATAACTGTAAGCATGGGTGTGGGCGTGGTCATGGCCATAGGAGTGGTGCTTAATCTACTCCACAACCCATGTATTAGCCTTTCTTGCTCCTAACTCGACTAGTGTTCTTCCTCAAGGGCCTTGTCAAATTTGTGACAAACATGGGCACTCTGCTCGGGTTTATCCACAACAAGGAAACTTTACATATATAGCTAATTTTATGGCTACTTTTTTTGCTTTTATGTTCTTATTCAAATTAGTTTATAGACTCTAGTGCTATACATCATATGACACCTAGTGCTTCAGTTTTCATCCTCTTCTTACCATTCCACTGGTATGTCTTCTGTGATTATTGGCAGTGATCATTCATTGTCAAATCACATCAGGGGTCTATTTCTTTACCTAAATTACCTCACTATCCAGTTATTTTTATGATGTTTTATGTGTTACATCATTATATAAAAATTTGTTATCTATTCATAAGTTTACCTTTGACATTAATTTCGTATGTCTTATTGACTCATATGGTTTTTAATTAAGGATAAATAAATAGGTCAAATTATTTTTTCTAGTTGTAATAGTAATATCTATATCAATTTATTTCTCTTGTTATTGTCATCTATTCCTCTATTCATGTCTCATCTAATGTTTGGCATCATCATCTAGGTCATCCATCTTCCACAATGCTCAAGAATGTTCTTGCCTCTGTTTCCAATTGATTTTGTCCTTCATAGAATCCTTCATTAGTTTGTTAGGTATGCCTTCTTAGTAAAAGTCATCACCTCCCTTTTACCAAATGTACTTATACTATTCATAATCCTCTTGAGCTTCTTTAACTTGATGTTTGGGGTCTTACTTATGTTCAGTCGTTGTCATTTTTTTGTTATTATTTGTCTATTATTAATAATTTTAGTCGGTGCACATGGTTATATCTAATGTTTAGAAAGTCTGATGTTACTGTTGTATTTGCTAAATTTAAACTAAACATAGAGAAATTTTTTTTCTTATTTTATTCAAATTATTCGTTTGAATGGTGGTGGTGGTGAATTTGATAACAATTGTTCCTTCCTTAAGTCACATGGTATTACACATCAATTGGTTTGCTCTTATGCTTCTGCCTAACATGTTGTTGTTAAGAGGAAAAACCATGATATAGTGGAAAAAGGACATTGTCTTTTATTATAGGCTAACCTACCTCTACCCTTTAGGTAGAGGCTTTTTGTACTGTTGTGTTTTTTTATAACAAGTTGCCCATATCATTGCTCAAGAATAAAATGCTTTTAAAGTTCTACTTCACCATCCTCCAGACTATGGATGTTTATGCACTTTTGGTTGTGCTTATTATCCTTTACTTACCCCGACTACTTCATATAAATTGACACCTCGATCCACTTTATGCTTATTCTTAGGGTATGATGTTTCACATCGTAGGTATCATTGTCTACATTTGCCCACTAGTAATGTTTACATCTCTTGTCATGTTCTATTTCACGAGACCATCTTTTCTAGCTATGGTGCTACTTCTTCCTCCTTGGAGCCTCCTTTAAGGTTTCACTTCTTGTCAATTATGTCTATGGTTGTATAACTCTCAGATTTAATAGGTCCACCTTTCTTAACTACTCTTGTAATATGATCTAGTCTTGTATAATCTGATAGTAGTTTTCTACCACTCTCAGTCTCTACTAGCTTTCCTATTTCACTTTCAATTGCTCTAGCCTTTGTAAAGACCTTACTTTCTAATCGAGTTGAGACACCACTAATTCGACCTAAGTTTCAAAGCATCAATGAAATCATGGCTTCCTCTCCTTATGTGCTTTCTTGGGCTCTTTTTATTGAAGCTACTGACTCGAAATTCCATGAGCTAACCACCTTTAAGCAAGCTTAATCCTTTCCTCATTAACGTCAAGCAATAAGTGAAGAATATAACACTTTTATGCGAAACAACACTTAGGTTCTTATTCTGTTGTCTCCTTAACATAATTTGATTAATTTTCACTAGGTTTACAAGGCCAAACATCATATGGATGGGTCTATTGAGAGGTATAAGGCTTATCTGGTTGCCAAAGGTTTTCACCAGTAAACAGGTGTTGATTTTATTGATACATTAAGTCCTGTTGTCAAACCGACTACTATCCACATAATCCTTACTCTCGCCATAATGTATAACTAGTTGTTATGCCAACTTGATGTCAAAAATACATTATTTTAAGGGTACCTCACTGAAAAAGTATTCATAGAGTAGTTTTTTATATTCATGAAGTAGCTTTCTGGGTTCACAGACCCTAGTCAACCATCCCATATTTGTCATATTATTGAAGCAATCTATGCTTTTAAATACACACCTCAAGTGTGGCATCAATTGTTATATTCCTTTTTACTTGACTTTGGGTTTGTCAATAGTCAATCTAATCCTTCACTCTTCATTCATCGTACCTCTACATCAGTTGTGATTCTATTTGCTTATGTGGATGATTTGGTTATTACTAGCTCTGATACATCAGTTGTTATAGAGTATGTTTCTACTTTATGTTCTACCTTTGCTTACCAAAATTTGGATGCCCTTAATTTCTTCCTTGGTATGGAAGTTGTTCGATAGTCCACGACTTTGCATCTATCTTAACGACTCTACATGGTGGATTTTCTTTGTCAATTCCAACTTGACTCATATGCTCCTTATGTCACCTCTCTTGTTAATTCCAAGGTATCACCGTATGTTGATGATGATTTTCCTAGACCCTACACTCTATCGTAGCATGGTTGGTGGCCTATGGTATCTTACTCTCATTCAGCCTGATTTCATCTTTGTCGTCAATCAAGTAGCTCAACGCCTCTCTACACCTACTCACAAAAACATGTATGTAGTTAAGCATATTTTTTAGTATATTAAGGGTTCTCTATGTCATGGCCTCATCTTTCTTCTTGACTCTAATCCTCATGTTATTGCCTACTCTAATATTGATTAAGCTGCTAATGTTTCCATACACCACTTTGTTATTAGTGGTTACAGTTTTTTTTTATGCAACCTTATCTATTAAACCACCAAGAAATCAGTTGTTGTGTCCTAATCTAGTACTAAGTTAGAGTTATATGTCCTCGCACATATGATTGTTGATGTTTGATGGCTTTGCATCTTTTACAGGAGCTCGAAATTCTATTTCGTTCATCTCTACCTTTGTTGTGTGACAATCAGTTAACTCTACACATGACTACCAATCTTATGTTTCATGCTCGCACTCAGCATATTGTCATTAATCTGCATTTCATTTGTGAGTTGGTTGCTCATAGGGTTATTCGACTTTGACATGTTCTTACCATATCTTAACTTGTCTATATATTTACAAAAGGACTGTCTCATGAATACTTTATCTCCTTGTGTCATCAACTGTAGTTCCATGAACTACCACTGCAATTGCTTGGGAGTGTTAAATAAAATATTTATCTTATTATTTCATGTGTAATTAGTTTTAATTATTTACTAGGATTAGTATTCCTTATACGATTCATATTATTGTTCATATTAAGATTCAAAATTCTATTCATATTCAGACTGTCTTGTAATATTATAAATTGTACTTCATTTGGTGAATAATATTCATTCAATTTTACAATCGTAAATCGAATTTTTTCATCCCCAAACTTGGTTCAACTCTTAGATAACCTTAAAAGCCAAAATTACATAAACAAACTTTTATCTTGAAAATGATAGTAAAATTGAGACACTGTGAGATAAAAGTGCTGAAAAAGAGAAATGGAACTAAGGGATAAAAGGGTTACCTTGAAAGAGCCTTAATTTTTGGGTCACTTTTTAAGTGAACCGACCCCTTCAATACTAGTCAAATAAAATTTTCTGTCAAATTTGATGAGGATTTATTAGTTTGATCCTTCACACTTCACAATGTCAACTAGTTTGTGGGTTTTGCAGTATCTTCGTGAAAATTTTTGGGCTTCTGGAAGTAAGCTCCATAGGGTTTGCTAAATTGGTTTTCTAAGGTCCACCAATCTTAGGCCAAAGTTTTTGGGCCATTCGTTAAGTTGTCTTTTTCATCTTTACGTTGTAAGAGGGGCAAATTTTATAATTTAAGAGTTGGATTCAATCGAGGGAAGCCTTAATAACACCCAGTACAGGACTAACTTAAATACAAAAAACTCTGTTTAAAACAGATGAACTATAGTTTACACTCAATTGAAAAAATAAATAATAATAATTTATATTCATTCTGAATTGGCATAACTTTAAATATTTAAATAAATTTGAATTTACCTTGTTCTTTAGCTTGAACTAAACAATTTAAGTTTGAACCGAACCCAACTTTTAAGAGTTTAATTTTTCCCGAAATTTGGGAATCACTGCCTTCGGTAGTAGTGAGCAATGTTTAGAATTTCAGCATGAGTAAAAGGGTACCAGTTGGGTTCATTATCTAAAGGCAAATTGCTAAACTAATACCTTTTGCATTCAAATGTTTCATCTTCCATGTTATGTGCTTTTATGTTTTTTGGTTGATTTTAATTCAGTGGTGCACAGATCTACAAGCCGCCATTGTTGACTGGATTTGAAATTACAAACGGAGAGATGAATGATGAAAACTCGTTTCAACAAAACCAACAAACAACTTGACAAACAATAACTAATGAACGATGACTATTTCAGCTTTTCTTTTTTCAGGGGGTAAAGCATTATGTCCCACCATTTTTTACCCCAATCTCAAATCTATACCCACGGCAGATCAAAATCCACTTTTCCCACCCATGACCAAACTGTCATCCATTTTTGTTGTTAAAGGAAGGGGTAAAATAGTTATTTTACTGTTTATATTAAAAACTTATAAAATTTATTATTTTTCACTCCCATAGGTTTTAAAAACTAACATTTCATCTTTACCTAAAGTTTTTAAACTTTAAAAAGTAGCATTTTCACCCCCAAACCTAGGGTTTCCATATTTTTTAAAATGCAACCGCCCCCCATAACTTTCAAAAATAATAGTTTCACCCTCGTTCTTCAATTTTATCTTCCAACGTCATCATCAGCCTCCTCCTTCTCTTGGTGCGATGACAATGGTGCGACGAAGAGATCTACATCTCCCCGTTGCAAGGTGCGACGAATAGATGAAGATCTTTTCGTCACACGATGTGACAAAGAGATGGAAATATCTTCGTCACACCACTGTGCGACGAAGAGATCTCTCTTCATCGCTCCACCCAGACGATGAAGGATGACTCATCGTCGTCCTTCGTCGCTCATTGTGTCGTCCAGACATGACAACGAAGGACGACGAAATGTCGTCCTTCATCTATTCTTCTAGATCTAGACAACACTTCGTCCTCCAGATCTGGGTGACGAAGGGTCATCCTTCGTCGTCCTTTGTCGTCGGAGATGTGAGATCGGTGGAATGGGTCAGCCGTCGATGGTGGCCAGAGAATGAAGCAAATCATAGGGGTGAAATTAAACTTTTTAAACTTTGAAGATGGGTTGAGTTGTTAGTTTTTAAAACCTGAGGGGAAAAATGGCGAAATTTTAAAGTTTTGAGGTTTTAACTAGTAAAATATCGATTTTACCCCTGTCTTTAACTGAGAAATTAGACAGCAGTTTGGTCATAGGTGGGAAAAGTAGATTTTGATCTGTCGTGGGTATCAGTTTGAAATCAGCCTAAAAAATGGGTGGGAAATAGTCCTTTTCCCTTTTTCAGGCTATGAACATGAAAATATCTAGCTGCTGAAACAAATTCACTAAGGAGCCTAGCGATGAAGTCTTGGTAGCTTGATTCTCGTTGGTAAAACATTCCCATCTCTTGGCCTTCATCATGAAGGCTTCATGTTAGGCTTGCCCACAAAAATAGAAAGGCCCACGACATGACCCTATATATAGGGTTGTGTCATGTCAAGCCTTAAAGCAGGTTGGTCTATAGATCAACTTGTTTGAAATTAATAAAAAATAAATTTAAAAAATATTTAAATTTATTCATATAAATTTGTTTTCAAATTGATACAACTGAAGATTGTAAATTGTGAGTCAATCTTCTAAATCATATTTCGTTTATATTTTGAAATTATGTAAAATAATTTTTTATTTTGAGTTTTGATTATAGTTTGAATGATTTTTAAATTAAATTAAAGTATAAACTATATTTTTTTTAAATACAAATATATAACAAATAATACTATATATATTCACTTTAAATACATAATTTTTTATATTTATATGTGTTATTATATGAATGAGTATTAACAAATATAAATATATATATATAGTTTCATTATATGTATAACTATATTTGACAAAATTTATCAATATATAATATAACTTATATTTTTCATATTTATTTTATTATTTTTATACGTGTTTCATATATATATATATATATATATATAAATATATATATATATATTCAACATATTTATATTATGTTTTTAAAAATTATAATTCAATTAATTTTATTAAATAATATAAATTTAAAATAGAATTATTTTAATATATTTAAATCATAATTCAAACCAAATTAAACTATATTTTTTTAATTCATTTGGATTTGATTTAAAATTTAAAATTTAAAATAGTTAGATTAAATTTGAAAATTTTTTAAACTTTTTTTTTTTCAATTTAGTTTAACAAAATTTTCAAACCGAACTATAGATAACCCTAATTTCCATCATTATAAAAAAAATACATTGTACTACTTACTATGTATGACATCCAATTCAAATAGCTAATTACTTATGAAGTGATTAGATTCATTATCCACTAATTTTACTAAACAAAAAATTAAAAATTAAGAAAAACTATATATATTTAAAATAAATACTAATTTATATATTAATATAGATGTGTTATTATATAATTATTTATTATTTTATATTTAATTTAAAATTATTATTTTATATACTAATGTATCATCATTAATATATAAATTAATATTTATTATATATAATCACACATAATTTTATTAATTTTCTTATATTATTTTACAATGAGTTTTAATGTTTTTAATTTAAAGACTCTTAGGAGGTGTTTGGTTTTGATGGTAAAAAAGTTTATCTGATAATTTATCTTTTATTATTTATATTACTTTGTTTAGTTTATAAATAATAAAAAATTTGATAATATTTTATTACTTATAAAACTAAATAGAGATATTACTTATAAATAATAAAAACTAAATGCCCCTTTACTAGTAAGTGTGGTTACATATAACAAGAAAATGGAGATATTAATTTGAAATAAAAAATTGGCAGCCAATCAACTTTATCAATAAAAAATTAGTAGCCAACCACCAACTAACTTTTTAGAAGAAAATTAGTTGGTCAGGTGGCAACCAATTTTATTAAATTAAAAATTAGTTGGGCAGCTTGTTGGCCGGCCAATATAAAATAAACTAAAGTAATTTTAATCAATAAAACAATGATATAAGATTTTAAAAATCTAAAAATAATATAAGATTTTCAAAATCTGTAAGTCATTGGCTCTCTACCAGCTCAACAAAGTAGCTGGTAGGTCCCAAAGGGGTAATTAAACGGGGAAGGTCAGTTAGGTGCAAGTAAAAGAGTATTGAGTTTAACTTCATTTATGATGAATTAAGAAAAGAATTTGGATTTATTTGATAAAGTTAATTGTTAGAATATGAGCTTAACATAGTTTGTGTGATTAATTTTGTTTTGAAGAGATAATCTGAATCTAATTCAAATAAGAGTTTTTCATTAATAAAAACATAATAATTGACAAAAAGTCTATTACTAGATATATAGTTTGATTTATTTGATGTAATCGACTTTGTCTCAAAAAGATAATTTGGCTAAAATTTTTGGTTAAAACTATTGTTATTAAAACTGTTTGGACCAGTTGATTCAACCGGTTCAACCGTGAACCAGCTCTTAATTTGGTTTTGTTCGTCTAAAAAATATCGGTTTTTCTCTTTTATATATATTTATATAAAAAAATAAAATGATAGTGGATAACATTAAAAAAGTATAATTAACTAATTAATTGGAAGTTAAATAATTATTATTAAAAATAAATAAATATTAATTAAAGAGAATAATTGAATTCATTTGATTTTGATAGATTGAAATAAGTTAATTATTTATACAAGTATTTTTAATAGAAAAAAATTATATAAATAATATTAGATTATTTTGTTTGCATACATATTATTTATATTTTAAAATAATAATAAATATTTAATAATATTTAAGAAACATATTATAATTTAAAAATTAATTAAACTATTTGATTCACCTAATTAAATTATAAATTAATAAAATAATTGGTTCAATTACTGTTTTACTTTTATAAAGGCTGGTTATAAAAAAAAAGCAAAAACAAAAACAAAAATAGATGGCAGGGGCTACCGACGCCAAGTTCCAACAAGGATCTAGCCTGACGAAGACCTAATAAACTAAAGATAAAGTTCAAAAAAAAAAAAAAAAAACAAATTTGACTCCCCTTTGGATTTGTGCCGCTATTGTGAAAATATACCAATGTTTTTTTTTTAAATTTTATTTCTATATTATGTTTTAATTTATTTTTGAATTTAATATTAGTATTTTTTATTTTATTATTATTTTAGTAATTAAACTTTGAAATCTAACAAATTTTAGAAATTTTAATTGAAAAGATTATAACCAATTAAATGGTTAAGGGTATCAAAGTCTTTCTGTCGTTAAATCTTAAAATTAACCGCATGAGTGCTAAATTAAGTTACCATTTTATGTTTCTTTTGTCCCTCTATTTAACAAAATAATTATTTTATTTTTAAATTGAAAAAAAATATACATACAAAATTTTGTGTACAATCTAAGGTGACATTTTTTAATTAATAAATATAATTACTTTTTTTCTCATTTTAAAATCTCTTAATCAGATGTTACTATAATATATAAAAGTTTATATAATTTGTTTATATAATATTACTCAATTAAAAAAAGGTATTTTATACGTATTCACTTTTGAATATATATAAATAAATATGTATATAATGATATATTATCATATAATTAAATATTAATTTATCTTTAATTTAAAATTATATAATTATTTGATGATAAATATTAACTGTATTGAAAAAATTGAAACTTGGTTCTTTTTAGTATTTCATGAAAAAGTTTCTAAATTGATTATATCCTGTTTTATTATGATCAAAGAATCCAGATTCAACTTGCAGTTCAAATTGATTGGAAGCCGCAACTGGGAAATTAGATTGAGATTTGGTTCCGAAAGGACGTAGGCTACTGAGAACGAACTTCACGTGTGTGATTTCGCCGTCATGTGATACAACATTTGGTTCAAAGTTTACTTATTATTGACATTTCAGCTTGGTGTGTTTGGCAATTCAAACTTTGCAGTCAGAATTAGCGACGCCAAGTATATTTTGGCCGGTGATTGCAGGAAATCTGACTAAAGTGTAACCACAAGTTTGAGCTCCACAGCAATTGCCTGGAAGCTGATGGGACTTTTATACTTGCAATTTTTTTTAGGGGCTTTCTTCATAGAGCTTCGAAGTCTATAAAAGACGCCTCAAAATAAATAAATAAATAATTACATAAATCAGGTCAGATATTCAAATTGTTATCATATGACAAATTTCTATTAATCCAATCAATGTTTGGTGAAAACTCTGTCTTAGTTATCAAATGTCAAAACGCTCTAGGCAATGATCCATTATGTAGTTTTAACATAGCAAATGGATCTCTTCCCCTAGAATCATCATTTTTAGGTTAGTTTTGCAGATTTTAAATTGAGAGTTTGATCTCAAAATGTTATTAGTAAAAACTTAAACTTTTTTATATATAAAACTATTCTTTTATCATTTAAATTAAATTAGAGTTATTAATGTTATAGGTACAATATTTATGTGGAAAGACCTTTTGGTGTGAGAAAATGAAAAAACCATGGTAACCAAAGGTTCCTTCTAAATAAAACTAGAGGAATACACTAATTTTCAATACCTAATAATTTTGACAAAAAAGGAAAAATTTTAAATTAAATAAAGGATTATTCTATCCAAAACAGGAGGCCAATTTCAGGCTTAATTTCTCTTTGTTCAGAATTCCAAACTAGACCTCCCTCGTTCACAATGAATAGCAATGAGTCACGAACCAGCATGTAAATTTTGAGATCAATCGGATTTGATCAAAGCAGTTGATACAGGCCGGTCAGAATCACAAAAAGCCAGAAAATTTTTACCTTTTTTCTGTTTCTTGTTCAAATTCTTCACTTCACACAATAACATAAAAGAGAAATCTGAAATCTATCGTTTTCTTCTTGGTTTAATTACTCAAATAAAATTGTCAAAAAAAGAACAAAAAGAGAATAAAAATTTAATATTGTTTGGTTGTTTCTCTCCTAATCCCAAAAAAAAAAAAAAAAAACAAAAAGAAAGGTCAAAACTTCCGAAAGTCTTCTAAAAGATCTTTATTATTTTTTTTTCCACATAGGTCCACCACCTACGCAAGTCACCTCAACAATATTCATCAACCGATGCCTCCAATGAGAATCCTTGAATATTCCAAGCAATTAATAATTCAATACAATGTGCTTCAATCACTCTCTCCACTCCGTTCTTATCTTAAATTCCTATGAGGACAATGGCATCAGGAATTATCCATATGCTCTCCATTGACAATGATCAAATAAAAAAAGGCCAAAGGACTTATTCCCACCTAAGGTTTGGAGTAAATCCACTTTCATCCATTAACTTTTGAAAACTCAAATACCTATCCTTCTATTAAAATTTTCAGATAGGGTTAAAGGTAAAATCGTCATTTATCAAAAGTATTTAACAAACTAAAATTTTATCTCATTTTCACTCCTTAATTTTAAAAAATAATAATTTCACCAAAATCTAAATTTTGAAAAGTTATCATTTCCCCCTCGTTATTTTTTTCTCTTCTCTAGCAATCGTCTCCACTCCAACTGATGCCAAAAACCTTACCATCTTCTTCCCCTATCGACACACAAAGATTGACAACCACTTTCATTGGACAAAGACAAATTGTCTTCATTCGACAAAGAGATAAAGATGATCTGCGATCTTCATCTCTTCAGGTCAGACAAAGATGGTTCATCTTTGTCCAATCAAACATCAATGTGGGAGAGTTGTCTTCATTCGATATTTTGAAGAAACGAACAAGATTTGGAGTAGATTTTTCAATTTGGAGAAGTTGAGGAAAACAAATGAGATTTGTTGAGATTTTATCGATTTTGTTGGTCGCTTGTGATTGGGTGTGACAAAGAGCCTTGGAGAAAGGTCATTAGTCTCTAAGAAGGTGGCTAGAGTGGATGTTGTCTTAGGAAAATAGGTTGGTTTTTCAGTTAACCCTAATAGGGGGAAATGGTAATTTTTCAAAACTTAGGTTTTGGGGAAAATTGTTATTTTTTAAAACCAAGAGGTGAAAACGAGATAAAATTTTAGTTTGCCAAATATTTTTTGATAAATTACCATTTTACTTTAATCCTTACTAAAAATTTTAATAGAAAAATAGGTATTTAGGTTTTCAAAAGTTAGTGGGTGAGGTTGACTTGCACCAAACCTTGGATGGGAAAAAGTCTTTTGGCCAATAAAAAATTATATAGCTGCCTATGAATGTAGAAGAAATCAAATATGGTTTCGCAAATTCAGAAATTATGTTGTTGATTTTTATTTTTTTCATCTCTCTTGGGTCGATAACTTCATATTCCGGTCAAGAGAACGGCTTTTTGCTATGTTTTTCGTCTCATTTAGAGCATTCTAATCAAACTTCCCAAGTTTTAATCACCCGGAATAGTTCTGATTATTCTTCTCTGCTGAGATCCTCCATACGGAACGCCAGATTCCTCAACACTTCAACACCGAAGCTTCCAGTGTTTATTGTAACTCCATTTCATGTGTCTCATGTCCAATCTGCCGTAGTCTGTTCCGAAGAAAATGACTTGCAAATAAGAGTTCGAAGCGGAGGCCATGACTATGAGGGACTGTCTTATGTGGGTGAAGCTGATGTTCCTTTTCTCATGGTTGATCTTTTCAATCTTCGATCAATTAGTGTTGACATTGAAAATGAGAGTGCGTGGGTGGAGTCTGGATCAACTCTGGGAGAATTATACTACAAAATTGCGGAGAAAAGTAAGCTCTATGGCTTCCCTGCCGGAAGTTGTTCCACCGTTGGTGTTGGAGGACACATTAGCGGCGGCGGATTTGGTACCATGTTCAGAAAGTATGGTTTGGCTGCTGATAATGTAATTGATGCTAAGATGGTGGATGTTAATGGAAAAATACTGTTTCGAGAAAGTATGGGAGAAGATCTTTTCTGGGCCATTAGAGGGGGTGGCGGAGCAAGTTATGGAGTCATTTTATCCTGGAAACTTCGTCTGGTTCCAGTTCCACCTGCCGTAACAGTTTTCAGTGTTGGACACACATTGGAACAAGGAGCAAGCAGGCTTCTTCAGAAGTGGCAAACCATTGGAAATGAGCTTATTGAAGACCTTTTCATTCATGCGGTGTTGGAAGTTACTGAGGCAAGAAGCGTTAGAGTTTCATTTCTGTCTTTGTATCTTGGTGAGGTTCGAAATCTGATACCTCTGATGCAAGAAAGTTTCCCTGAATTGGGTTTAATGCGAGAAAACTGCAGTGAAATGAGTTGGATTCAGTCAGTTCTCTATTTTGCGGGCTTCTCAATTCATGATTCTCTAGAAGTTTTGCTTGATAGAACTACGCAATTCACGGGGTTCTCCAAGGCGAAATCAGATTATGTGAAAGAACCCGTTTCGGAAGCTGGGTTGGCAGGCCTATACAAAATGCTTCTTGAAGAAGCGACGTCGTATCTGATTTTGACACCTTATGGAGGAAAAATGAGTGAGATTTCGGATACTGAAATCCCATTTCCGCACAGGATTGGGAATTTATACAAAATCCAGTATTTGGTAACCTGGGATGTTGAAGATGGAACAGAGCAACACATTGGCTGGATCAGAAGGCTTTATGAATATATGAAACCTTTTGTTTCAAAGGCTCCAAGAGCTGCATACTTCAACTACAGGGATCTTGATTTGGGAAGGAATAACAATGGAAATACAAGCTTTGAACAGGCAAGAATTTGGGGTTTGAAGTATTTCAAAAAGAATTTCAGAAGATTGGTTCTGGTAAAGACTGCTGTTGATCCTGGTAACTTCTTCAGGAATGAGCAAAGCATCCCAGTTTTCCCTTTAAAATGACAAGAAAATTAGAAAAAGAAATTGGAATGTTAACAAAGCAACAATGAGAACGAAGTGATAGCAGCAATCAAGCATAATGAATAGAGTGTTAACAAAGCAAGAACAGATTCAGAGCAGTATGTCAACCACGTCTAGAACAATAATAAAAGCAACAGTATTGGTAGTATTAACAATAACAACATGCAGGCACAAGGTAAAGGCAGCATATCACTAATACAATCAGACACAAGGTAAAGGTAGCATATCACAAATGCACTCAGACACAGGGTAAAGGCAGCATATGACTAATACAATCAGACACAAGGTAAAGTTAGCATATCACGAATGCACTCAGACACAGGGTAAAGGCAGCATATCTCTAATATTACCAATATGAATAATGGCACCGATTCACACGCATGGCGTGCTTATTTAGCACAAGGATAAGCGGAAGCAGCATAACTTTAATATGGCTAAAGTCAAGCACAACCATAATCAGGGGATTGCAATACATCGGACAGAGTGTTTTATTATATTTTTGCTTTATTTCTTACCAAGAGAGTGTTCACGAGTGTAAACATATAAAGAATCCCTGGGACATGCAAACCTGTGAGCTGGAAAGGCTTTGTTCAAGACGTTAACCCTTTGATGTTCACTAGGGACATATTGAATTTTCACATTTTTTGCAGCCACTTGGTCTCTTATATATGTAATAAACATCTATTTCAATATGTTCAGTTCAAACAAGAAAACAAGGTTGGAAGTTAGAGCATTGACATTCTGATTATCACACTGAATGATTGTATTAGATTACAAACTCTAGCTACATTTCAATGTTTTCGTTTAAAATAACAATATGTTTTCCATCTAACACTTTGTCTACTCTATTTTATTTTTCTTCACCATTAATTTCTCTTGATCTAAGAAACCCTAACTTCTCCAATTGAAATCTACTATTCCTATCAGAAAATTGAATTACATAGAAGTAGCTTAAATAATAGAACTAGCTAGGCACATATGGATCCGTAGCTAAAATAATGGACGTTAGTGAACGTAAACTCTCTCACCAGTCCCTTACTCTTGCCTCATTCTTCTTCAGTTCATTTAGAGATTTCATAGTTAAAGAGTTGTGATTTTATAGTAAACAGTTGATTTTGTAACATCTAGAAAGTTTGGTGTTGAAATTTTGGTTATTTTGGAAAAATAATAGATGAAAAAGAAGATGCAAAAAATGTCATAAATGTAGGTAGAACAATAATCAAAGCATGATTAAGACATATAAGAAAATGATGAAACTTTTACCTACTCCTTCACCTACTACAGGGATATAGGATAATAGATTATGCTCTTCACTTAAAGAAGCTCCAAAAGAATACATCTACCAAACCAAAACTTAGAGAGATGGGAGAGCTTTTAATTTGTTTTATGAGAAAAAGTAAAGTGCAAGAATGTTTATATTAGTTCAAAATAAACTAAAATGGTGGCCCATTTTGCAATTTTAAAATTCTTATTTGGCCCAACAAATTCATAATTTGAAGCCTTGTCATGTATGTATATCAAATATATACCTTAATCACCCTAATTTCATCTTACTAACATCTTCATATTTAAAATGTTATTTTTGCACCCATATAACATTTTATATGATTTTCATTATACTTCGGAAGATGCTAGCCATCCTCGAATAATTAATTCTCCCTCTCAAAAGCTTGGTTTATTGGTGTAATCCTTTAAGTTTATGATGACGTAGTTGTGAGTCTCTTTTTAGACATTCTGAAAGTGAATTCAAAAACTCAATGACTACAATAAACATCTAGCAATGTGTCATAGCCTTTAAGCCACGATAAAGAAATACTTCATCAAACCTAATATGTTTGATCATACGTTTTGTGTAGACAATATCCTTCTGTTATCCAATCCAAATCAATTTTGAACTCATAGATCGTTAAAGTCCTAATTTCGATTCTTTTTGAATCATCAATTTAAATATTCAGAACACATCATTACAAACATTATTCGCATGACTTACATTATATTATGATGAGAGATTTCAATTTCCAATATTTATCGATGTTCGTTTCAAAACTCATATCTGAGTCGAATCAAACAATATTCAAAACCTAATACTGTCCAAGTTAGTGAATCCTATCTTAATCATCATTTGTCTCTATATACAAATAACACATGACCAATATGGTTTCTTGTACGAAATGTGGTTAATCACATATTCATATACCACATGAATCATGCCTATCCATATTGGATTCGACCATGATGTCTCAGGTCAAATGATTACTTTATACACTAGTACGATCATACGATAAGTCATTGACTACGATTCGATGACCATGCAACTTATCATTATTGGTCATGTTTGAAAAACGATTCTCTAATTGTTAAACCATACTAATACCCTAATGACATAACCATCATCATCACCCGCACTAATGTCATCTAATGACATTCAACAGAGATATTTAGTATGTCTACTATATGATATAATTGCCCAAGTTATATCATGTCCATAGGAAACAATTCGATGATTCAGTTTGTATTATATGAGTCATTCAAATAGTTTATACACATATTTTATATTTCACAAAATAAATGAAACAACTTATGCATATGAACAAAAGAATTGCTTCTTTATTAATAAATTATTTAAAAGATTATATACAAGATGAAATACTATGAAACTGACAACACGAATAGTTCTATGACATACACTAACAAAACTCCAACTTGCACTAGAGTCATTCACTGTTGTATCATATACCCATCTTCTCAAGATGGTGGTCTAACTGTTTCAGTGTTATCACCTTAATCAATGGGTCAATAACATTCTCTGCTAATGGTGTTTTCTAAATTATGATCTCTCCAGTTTTGACGAATTCTCTTAAAATGTAATATTTTCTTTAAATATGTTTGGACTTCTAATGTGCCCTTTATTCTTTTACTTGTCAAACAACACCGGTATTGTCACAGAACATGGTTATTACCACACCAAGTTTAAATATGAACTTGCATATCCATACGACCTTTTTTGCAACTTCTAAAGTAGTAATATATTCAGTTTCTAAAGTAATAATATATTTAGTTTCTATTTTGGATTCAATTGCAGTTGATTGTTTGGAACTCTTCCAACTACCTGCACCCCTATTACAAATAAAAATGAACCATAACGTAGATTTTATAGTCAACATTCGATTGGAAATCAAAGTCTGAGTATCTTTGGATGTTTAACTTTGAACACCGATAACTCAGAATAAGATCTTTAGTCTTTCTTAAGTACTTAAGGATTGATTTCACAGATAACCAATATTTCTCTCTTGGATTGGTCTGATATCTGCTTGTACCACTTGTAGAAAATTTTATATTAAGCTTTGTACATAACATTACGTACATGAGTCTGTCTACAGCCAAAACATAAGAAACATCACACATTCGTTGTCACTCCTCATCATTCTTTGGACCTATATCTTTAGAAAGGCGAAGACCATGAGTGAAAGACAAAAGTCCTCTTTTCGAGTTTTCTATGTTGAACCTTTTTAACAACATTTCTATGTACATTTTTTTGGATTATCCAATTATCTTTTTTGTTCTATCACTATAAATATGAATTCTAAGGACATATGTAGCATCTCCCAAATTTTTCATTGAGAAGGTTCTAGATAACCAAATCTTGACCTTATTTATCATACTAATGTCATTGCCCATTAGTAGTATTTCATCTATATACAATATAAGAAATGTAACAATATGATCCTTAACCCATTTGTAAACACAAGGTTTATCCAAATTTTTTTTGAAACCAAACGATTTGATTGTTTTATCAAATTGAATGTTTTAGCTTTTGGAAGCTTGCTTCAATCCATAAAACGATTTATGCAATTTACATACCTTGTATCTTTTGAAAGTGAATACAAAACCTATGGATTGTTCTATATATATGTTTTCCTTAATGAATCCATTGAGGAATGTGATCTTGACATCCATTTGTCAAATTTTATAACTATGGTATGTTACGATAGCTAGCATTATTTGAATGAATTAAACCATAGCCATGGGCGAAAAAGATTCCTCAAATTTCAACCCTTGTTTCTGAGTATAACCTTTCATTGCAAGTCATGCCTTATAGGTCTCCACCTATCCATCCTTGCTAATCTTTCTCTTGAAAACCCACTTATAGCTAACAGAAACAATTCTTTCGAGTGGATCAACAAGTGTCTTAACTTGATTAGCATACATGAATTCTATTTTAGAATTCACTACTTCTAACCATTTATCTAAATCAATATCCAATATTGCTTCCTTATAGCTTTTAGGATCATAATTATGATTTATTTCTCCCACTAAATAAGATTCAAAATTTTGCTCATAGAGAAATTCGTATCTTTCTAAAGGTTTCATACTCTAGAAGATCTTTGAGCTAGAATTGGTACACAAATATAGAGGTTTACTAAGAAGACTTTTTTGGTTTAGCCTGTTTGATTTGAGGATTTTTAAAATTTTCTTTGAGCCCTATTATTATTCCCATACCTATTTCTTGCAAGAACTTTTTCTTGAAGAAGTGCATATTTCTTATTGATCAGTTGGAAAGTAAAAGTAATATCCTAAATAATCTTTAAAATATCCTATGAACCGAGCTTTTTAAGATTTGATATCTAGCTTATTGGTTTTAATTAATTTAACATAAGTTAGACATCCCTAAATTTTAATATAATTAACACTGGGAGGCTTACCTACCACATCTCATATAGTGTTTTCAAAATTGATTTGGATGATGCTTTATTTAGAATTTGCACAATAGTAAGTAATGCATATCCCTATAATGATTTTTGTAGGTTTGTAAATCTTACTATGAACCATGTCATATCTAATAGGATATGATTCCTCATTTTCTAATACACCGTTGTGTTGTGGTATGTATGGATAAATCATTTGGGATATGATTCCATTTCCCTTTAGGTAGTTTCAAAATTTTATACTTAAATATTCACCTCCACAATCTGATCATAGGACATTAATATTCTTTTTGGATTGTTTCTCTACTTCATTCTTGAATTCCCTGAATTTTTTAAAAGATTTAGATTTGTATTTTATTAAATAAACATACCCATACCTTGAATAATCGTCGGTAAAGGTGATGAAGTATTAAAAACCATCTCTCACCATTTCATCAAATAGCCTCATACATCATAATGTATTAATTTCAGTAGTTCTTTGAATGTTTCCCCTTTACTTTTAAAGGGTGATTTGGTTAGTTTTCCTTGAAGACAAGATTCACAAGTTAGATAGGTTCAAAACCTAATGAATTCAAAATTCCACTTATTTCTAATCTCATTATTTTGTTATCTCCTTTATGATCTAAACGATGATGTCAAAGTAACCTTGTATTAATTTCTTCTCCAAATATTTTATTCATGATAGAATTTATAATATTTAGACCATTTAGTTCCAAAATATACAAACCATTTATATTTATTACTTTGCCAACTAGAGAATTTCCAATATGAATCAAACATTCAATAACATTGAATTGCATATTGTAACCATTTGTACATAAGACAAATACATAAATTATATTTCTAGTAGCTTTAGCAAAATAGGAAACTTTGTACAATCTCAAAAGATGTCTTGATGGAAGTTTCAAAGAACAATCTCCTATGGCTTCAGTTGTAACTCTTGCTCCTTTGGCCATCTTCAAAATGACTTTATTCTTAGACAATATAGAACTATTTTGTAGGTCTTGTAATGACAGACATATATGAGATGTAGCTACTGAAGCTATTATCTAGATTTGATCATTTGAATTAACATTTAACTCAAATTCTATCACAAATAAAGGAAATATACCTATTTTCTTTTCCTTTAGACTCTGAAGGTATAAAAGACAATTCCTCTTTTGTAGGTCTTTGTTGCAGTGGAAACACTGCCCCTTTTCCTTAGCCATATGTGTATTAGGTTGGACTTTCTTAAAGTTCTTTTTTTTTCGTCCAACTTTTGGACCTTTTCTGAGTTTTTTTGTGTTGTTTCTTTGCTCCACCTATGGAGACAATGTTAGCTTTCCTATGCCTTTCCATTGCTTATAAAATTCTTAAATCTCATTTAGAAGCTCTAGGAGTGTGCATTCAATTTTATTCGAATTGTAATTGGTATAAACAACTTATAATTGTTTAGGAGAGATTAGAGAATCAAGTTCATCTTGACTTTGTAGTAAATCATAAGCCTATAGACATTTAGCTACTCCAAAATATTTACCATCCTAATGATATGGTCATCTAGAGGTATTCCCTCTCGTAGTCTCATTTTGAAGAATGTTGCACACAAATCATACTCGATCACTCATGAATTCTTGTCATACAACTTTTGTAAGGCCATGAGTATATTGAATACACTTTGCATCTTCTCATGCCTTGTTTAAAGCTCTCTGTTTGTTAAAGCTAGCATATAACTTCAGCCTTTCAGATTATGATCTTGTTAGAGTTTGAAAATTTCCTTTTCATCATTTGTGGCATTCGGAGCCAAGTCAAATAGAATGGGTATTTCCAATACATATGTAGCCTTTTCAAAGGTGAGAACAATTCTCAAATTTCTTAGAAAATCTTTAAAGTTCGATCTGGTTAATATATTATTATCTAGAATTTGTAGCAAGACATTACTGGCCATTGCTTTTTTATTATCATAATCGTTTAGAAAATATTGCAAAGAAAATTTAATTTTTATTAGTATCTTGTATATTTGTATGAATTTAAACTTTTTTATTACATAATCTCATTAGCTCCCACTATTTTATTCAAATCTCGCACTCCCTTAGACAGGATCCAAAAATTCCATTAGATTAAATTTCTTCATTTAGATCGTCTTCGGGTCCTTGTCCAATTGCTTCGATTACATTCAAAATTAAGGCACATAGTCTTGATAGAATAAAATTAAACAAATGGAATGAGGTTATTTTATACAAACCCCTTAGTTAAAAGAATATTATAACCAAATTATTCCAATTTTGAAAGAAGGCAAATTACATCCATGATCATCCCTTAATCAACCATCCATCCAACCTTCACATTAACATTTAATATAAATTATGAACTCATTCATAATCTATTAAACATTAATCCATAAAATATGATCTAATAAAAAACATGCAATGATTTAGTCATTTAAGCATAAATAGCATGATGTGTATTATTTAAATATTTATAATATTTATTTTAGGTAACATTTACCTAACATTAGACTATGACAACTTTCATATTTAATCAACATTAAATGTTAGTTAACCTTATGCACTTTTATCAACTCATACACATGATCATATTAATGTAAGTTAATACTTGTACACAATGTCTCATTCAACTAATGCACCTAATCATATTAATACAAGTTGATTCTTGTACACAATATTTTATTCAACTAATGTATCTAATTATATTAATGCAAGCTGATTCTTGAACACAATTTTTCATTCAACTAAAGTGAAAAAAAAACATGCACATCGCCTCATGGCTTATACACATCCATTACCATTCAAAACAACATGCATGTTCTTTCACCATGCATCATATCTTTTAGATTATATGTGATTACATTAATCACATACATCATAATCTTCACCCAAGTGTCCTAATCAAAATTAAAACATCATTTAACATGTCCAAATGTGAACTTGAAAAATCCAAAATTTTTTTTATGAACATTTCAACATGTATATGCAAATTTATTAACATATCTCCATACATCAAACTTTCTTATGCATATATTATACATGCATGTCCTTAATTCATGCATTTTATGTACAATACACAAAATTAACATAAAATTTTCAATGTATATCATCATATACATTCAGCCAACATGCATCAATAAAACTTCCAGGATTCAAGTTTCAATTCTCAAGCCAAAAAACATATGCATGTCAAAATCAAACATATATATATGTATCCCATGAGCACTTCATCATGTACATGTCATATATCACATGTTCTTTACTTTGAAAACACTAGAACATGAAGAGAAAGATAAAAACCCAGCCAAGACAATCTAGCCATGACATTCAAGAGGAGAACATGCTTGGAAATCTTGATTTCATGGCAAAATTAGAACATGCATGCATATATATGATATCAATACATATTTTTATGTATTTTAAACACATATTTGGCTTCAGAAAGACATACAAGGAGCTGTTCTAGCTCAGATACCATTTTTAAGATAAAAGATGAAGAAAAAGATGCAAGAAATGTCATGCATGTAGGTAAAACAAGAATCAAAGCATGATGAAGACATAAAAGAATAATGAAAATTTTATTTACTCTTTTGCCTCTTATAGGGATATAGGATGATGGATTAAGCTTCTCACTTAAAGAACCTCCAAAGGAATACACCTTCAAAACAAAACTTAGAGAGAGGAGAGAGTTTTTAATTTGTTTTGTGAGAGAAAGTAAAGTGCAAGAATGCTTATATTAGCTCAAAATAAACTAAAATGCATTTTGTATAACGGTGGCCCATTTTGCAATTTTAAAATTCTTATTTAGCCCAACAAATTCATAATTTGAAGCTTTGCCATACATGTATATCAAATTTATATGTTTGCCATCCTAATTTAATCTCACCAGCATCTTAACATTTAAAATGTTATTTTTGCACTTATATAACATTTTATATGATTTTCATTATCCTTTAGAAGGGGCTAGCATAATTAATTCTCTCTCTTGAAAGTTGGTTTATTGGTGTGACCCTTTAGGTTTATTGTGGTATAGCCTTGAGTCCCTTTCTAGGTGATCCGAAAATGTATCCAAAAATTCAACATTTATGGTAAACATCTAGCAATATGTTATAGCCCCTAAACCACTATGAAGAAATACTCCATTAAACCTAATATCTTCACTCATTCTTTCTATATAGGTAATATTATTTAGTTATTCAATCCAGATCGATTTTAAACTCATGGGTTGCCAAAGTCTTAATTTCTATTCTTTATGAATCGTCAATTTAACTATTCAAAATACATCATTACAAACATACTTCGCATGTCTTACATTATATTTTGGCCAGAGATTTTAATTTCCAATATTTATCAACTTTTGCTTCAAAACTTAGATCCGGATCGAATTAACAGATATTCAAAACCCAATACTTTTTGAGTCAATGGATCCCATATTGATTATCATTCATCTTCATATACAAATAATACATGACCAATATAGTTTTTTGTATAGAATGTGATTAACCCCATATTCACACATTATATGAATTATGTGTATCCCTATTGGATCCAACCATGATGTTTAAGGTCAAAGGATTATTTTATAGATAAGTTATTGACTACAATTTAATAACTATGTGACTTATTGTTATTGGTTATGTTCAAAAAATGGATATTTAATTATTAATCCATACTAATACCATAATAACACGACCATCATTGTTACTCACACTAATATCATCTCATGACATTCAACGGAGATATTCAGTATGTCTATTATATGATATAATTGTCTAAGTTATATTACATTTGTAGGGAACAATTCTATGATTCAATTTGTATTAAAAGAGTTATTTAGACAGTTCATACACATACTTTATATTATCACAAAGTAAAGGAAACAACTTATGTATATGAACAAAAGAACAACTTCTTTATTAATGAATTATTTGAAAAGATTAAATACAAGATAAAATGCTTTGAGACTGACAAGATGAATGGTTTTTAGGACAAACACTAACAATTTCAAATTTATCTAAGATTTATCAAGTGACTTCATATTATTTTATCTCCACATAAACTGTCATTTCAATGAGAGCAAACATTGAAAAATTTTGTGAATTAAAATTGCTAAAATAATTTTAAAATACACTGGACAAAGACATTGACATCAAGTGTTATGTAAATGTTTGTTGTTCTATCACCAATTCTTTAGGTATTCAATATGCAAGTGATAATAGTTTGGAAGCTAACATGATTGTTGGTGGTAGAGGATATTATGTTATTTCATTTGATTAATTATTGAAAATGATCTTTGTCCATAATAGTTTATATAATATTCATGATAAAATAGTGCCTCTTAATCTCCTTATTAGAAAAAATGAAAACACTTAATGCATATGATCATGTTATTTTCATTTATGATGTTTTATATCACAAAAAATTGAAGAACCCTGATAGTTATTCTCACAGAATTGATCTTCTAAACTAAGACAAAGTACTAAATATGATATTTCTCATAGGCACAAATCTTTATCTTGATTAATATTAGTCAAAAAAATGCATGAGAAAACTATTAATCCAATGTATCCCAAAATCAATGGGACTTATAAGGCTTTCGAGCGCAAGCTAATTGATTTTGCAAGTTAAACATACACAAACAATTAAAGATGTATGAGCTATATACAGATTTGGATTTTAAATGAAACTTGGGTCAACCCATGTTTTATTTAATTCTTCATTGATGGGTCAAATCCATATAATTAACCCATATTGTGTAGCCTAAACTAACCCAAACAAACAATTAACAAAATAAAAATATTAAAAAAATAAAACTATATACATAACTTTTATACACAAACAATGATGTATCATTATGTGATTAGTTACTGTTTTATCTTTAATTTTAACTATCTAATCATATGATAACATATCGTTGTTTGTATACAAAGTTGTGTATAAAAGGTATGCATATAACACTACTCTTAAAAAAATATAAATATTAAAAAGATATTCAAACCCTACCTGATTGAAAAAATTCCAAATTTAGAAATGCAAAACTAATTGATTCTCGGTTGATTAATTTGGTAATTTGAAATCTTTGCCAATTTTTGTTAATCTGGTGACTTATACTAGAATTGAAATTTACATGTTTATATCTTTTATTCATATTAATAGATTGAAACTCATTATACTTTTTGTTGATGTTGGTAAGTTTAGTTTAGTTATATTCTTTGTAAGTAATGGCACCAGATAAGTAATGGATGAATCTTGTTAATAATTGATTAAGTAAATCACATAAATAAGACATTAAGGACTTCTAAACTATGAAATTCAATGTCCATGTGTGAAGTGTAATAACACTTACTCTAGATGTTATACAGTGGTTGAAACTTATTTAACATATTATGGAATAGTCCAAATTATACATTTTGGTATCACCATGGAGAAAGGTTAAGTGAATATGAATATGAGGGTGAAGAAGATGAGATAGTAGAAACTAGAAGAGAGGAACAAATTCATGGGATTATGAGGGATTTTCTCCCCTAGCTTTGATGACTTCAACAAAATGGAGTGAATTTCATTGGCTTAAGACATAATGTTCAAAAAATGGGTCCTAATGATGAAGCAAATAAATTCAATATATTTTTAAGAGATTTCAAGCAACCATTATATGAGGTTTCTAGGATTTCAAAATTGTTGATATAATCAAACTTTTACATTTCAAGTGCCTTGTTCATTGGAGTAATGAGTCATTTATCATGTTATTACAAATGTTAAAAGAAAAATTACTCCCTAATGGTTAAACACTACCAAATTCATAAAATGAGACAAAGAAGATTATTCAAGATCTTAGGCTTTCTTATAGAAAAATAGATGCATGTGTTAATAATTATATGTTATATTGGAAGAAAGATGATGAGTTTAATTTTTGTACTATATGTGGTGTTTTAAGATGGAAAAATGATAATTGTAGCAGAGAAATCAAAGTTGGAATGAATGACAAAAGAAAACAAATAAAAATATTACAATACTTCCCTTTAAAGTTAAGATTTCAAAGGCTATTCATATCTAGTAAGACAAATAACGTCGTTTATGAGATGACATCATGAAAAAATAGTGGATGATGAAGTAATGAGGCACCCAATTGATTTCTTTACAATGAAAATCTTTTGATGAAATACACAAAATTTTAGCTTCAAAGCTTTGTTATGTGAGACTTAGTCTTCCAAGCGATGTGTTCTAACCATCTGCTCGTTCTAAGACTTCAATAGTATTTGGCCAATATTCCTTAATCTGTACAATTCAAGTCCTTGTATGTGCATGAAAAACTCTAATTTCATTTTATTATTGTTCATACTTGGTCATGAATGTCCAGGGGATTCTTTTGATGTCTATCTATAACCTTTGATAGAAGAATTGCAAGAGTTTGGGAATTAGGAGTTGAAACATTTGATGCTTCAATTCACCAAAATTTCAAGATGTATGTAGCTTTATTGTGGATCATTAATGACTTTCCTGCATATGAAAACATGTCAAGTTAGAGCATTAAAGTAAATTAGCTTGTCCTCGTTGTAATAAGGATACAATTTCTATAAGGTTAGACAATGGTAAAAAGCAATATTTCATATCTTCCAATGTACCACAAATGGCATGGTGACAAGAAATTATTTAATGGCACAAAAAAGTATGGATTACCACCAAAACCTCTTGTTGGTGGGGATACTCTAAATCAAGTGAAAGATCTAGAAAGGGCCATTTTATCAAAAGATGTTTAGAAAAAAAAACAAAAGTTTTACATGATGATAGAGGGGATAATTGGAATAAGAAAAACATTTTTTTCAAACTTCCATACTAGAGTAGTATTATGTTGTGGCATGATTTGGATGTGATCCATATCGAGAAAAACATATGTGATAATGTGTTTGGAACAATTATAAACATTAAAGGGGGGACCAAAGATATTGTTAGAACTCATCTTGATATGGAAGCAATAAATATCAAACTAGAGTTGCACCCAATAAAGAAAGGAAATAAGTTTGTGTTTCTCGTTGCATCATACACATTATCTCCAAAAGGAAAACATATTTTTTTGTTTGTTTTTAAAGAAATTGAAAGTTCTAGATAGATTTTCATCTAACATTTCACATTGTGTTCTTATGAAAGAAGATAATATCTTAGGTTTGATCAGTCATGATTGTCATGTTCTATTATAACACCTACTTCCTCTTGCATTATGTGGTATTGTTCCCAAATCAATATATGAACCACTTTTTGAGTTGTTTTTCTTTATCAAAATTTTCGGATCTAAACTAATTTATGAGTTAGAGAAAATTGAATCTCATATTTCAATTTGAGATTCAATAAATTAGAAATTAACTTTCCCCTTTCATTTTTTGTTGTGATGGTTCATTTGCCTAGTCATTTAACCTTCGAAGCCAAAATTGTTAGGCCTGTCCAATATAGTTAACAAATTTTAATTGACTTGATTAGAATCATGATGATGATATTCCAAAAAACAAAAGTGAATTATTAATATTTTCACTTCATGGATGTTCATTAGGATCTGGTATGACTTGAAAGTTTCATATTGATCAGTGGAAACAAGCTCATCTTTATGTTTTGAAGAATTGTGATGAAGTTTAACTTTTTTGAGTAAGGCTCCATCATCAAAATAATTTCTCTTCTATATGTTCTTTTTTGAAAATATTGTTAATAACATTGCATCTTATTTGTGATTTGATAGAGGGAGTTTTTATAACTCTAGTCTAATGCAACATTGTAAATGAAAATTGAGGAATGGAATAGAAAGTTTATTGATTGGTTTAAAATTAAAATAAGTGAATTGTCTTTTCCACACACACACACACACACACACACATATATATATATAATACTTAAATAAGCATATATTGAAATTTTAATAATTGATTTTTTAATTTGTAGGTTACAATGCTACAAAAACAAGGTAATTATAAAATAGTAGAGAAATTGGTCTCACTGTGACATGGTCCTTCTTAGTGTGTTTGTTGCTTCAATGGTTATGTTGTGAACGGATATAGGTTTCATGTAGAATGTAATGACAACGAATTTAACACACAAAATTGTAAGGTGCTTGTGACTATTGACATTGGTTTTGAAATGAAAAATATAGATTGTTATGGGATTTTAATTGAAATTATTGAGTTGCAGTATCTAGGTGGTAAAAGGGTGGTATTATTTCTTTGTAAATGGTTTGATGTGCCTCATAATGAAATGGAGCCAAAGTCGATGAGTATGGTTTCACTAGTTTTAATTGTAATCATTTGGTAAAAGGTGAATGAGCCATTTTCTTGGCATACCAAGTATCCCAAGTGTTTTATGCCATTGGCACTATCAATAAAGGGTAGCACGTTGTTTTGAAAATACAACCACTAGATTCTTATGAATTGCCTTTACAAATGGATGATAATTGTCATGAAATGAATAATGTTAGTGAAGCATGTCAACAAGAGAAATCATTTAGTTATAAAGAGACAACTCCCATGTCAACTACAATAAACAATGAAATCAATTAGGTAAAGGAAAATTTAGAGCCAATGGAGGTTGAAGTAGTAACTAATATAGAGAAGAAAAAGACGTTAGAAATTTCATTAACACATGAGTATAAATTAAATTGTTCTTTTATTTATTTATTTTTCTCTTTCATAAAGGTAAGCAATTATACACTTATATATGATATGTCCCTTAATTATCACTTTTGTTATTAACTACAATGTAATTTTTTTTTTGTCTCATCGCAGGTTTAAGTAAATGATGTGACAGTCCAAAGCCGTAAAAGGTTGTTGTTAAAGACAAAAATGTTTATAGCTCCTATTAGAATGTCACATGATAATCCAAGTTCTAGTATCTTTCTCTACTATGCCTACATTCTAAATAGTAGTTACCATGTTCATTGTTACTTATTAATGTTTAACTGATTGTTTATATGATTCATAAATATTAGAACCTCCAAAAGCAACAAATGTTAAGATACATGCTGGTTTCAAAGAAGACAATAAAATATCCATTACCGGGCATGTAAAATGATGGGCTAAAGTTACTAGTGTACTTAAGTGGTATATATAAAATCATTACTATTTAATTAGATATTCAAAATGGTCTTGAAAAAATTTCATGCATAGCATTGAAAAGGCATGTATTATGCAAAACTGTTTTTTCTGATTAAAAATTTGATGTGCAGATTTTAACTTGTAATTTTCATTAATAGCATTGAATGGTTTTTGTAACATGTTTTGGGAATTTCTCTTACCAATAGGAGTTGTTGGATATTAAATTATTGCAAAGTATACTCCTATGATTCATGATGGTAAATCAAGTGAACCAGTGTTTATTATATCAAAAAATGTAATTGGCAGTAAGTATATGATATTCCAGTCTTAACTTGCTTTATATTTAGTTACATGTATTTCAATTTTTTTTTTTTAATTTCCAAATTCTTAGAGGAGAAATTTATACTCAAAAAACGAAGTCCAAGGAAAAAAATCAGAACAAAAAGGTAGTTGGTCAAATGGAGAAGATCATCCATTTGTCTTCTACAATAATCGAACAGTGGGAGACATTCATCAATTATGGTTAAGGCACTTGGAAAGAATTGTGCGTAATTGAAACATTTGTCCTATACAAGTAAAATCTTGGAAAGATAATGGAGAAAATGAGAAAAATCACATATGGGAATCAGTTAAGGTACATTATCCAATTTACTTTATCTAATAATGTGATTGTACATTTAAAATAGATATGCTTAAATCACATACTCTTTTCTAATTTTAAAAATAAATTATTGACCTTTATTTCTGTTAAAATTTATTTTAATAGGATAAATTTGAAAATCTTTTGACATCGAGTTGTACCATGACTACACTTAGGAACATATGAATATCTTATGGGTACATTGGAGATCAAATTTAAATGTAATATATGTTAAACCCTGCAAACCTGTAGTTGAGGCTTTGAAAAAAAGTCAGAAAGTATGGAAAAAAGAGGAATTGGAATGACTTTAGACAAAACATTTTTTAACTAAGGATTTTCAGGTATAATCTATTTTGAATACACAAGTGCAAAATGATTTTAATGTTTTGCTTCATTATTGCTACATGTCAAATAATATATATATTTTTTTTTGTTTCCATATAGAAAATAATGTCTTAACGTTATGATGATATTAACACTCGATGAAATTCAACTTATTTAATATTAAAATTTTATGGTAAATATAAAACAACAATAACCTTATTTTGTAATAGACATTCAAAAGATCCTAAAATCTTTTTGTTTTTTTACTGAATATCATTGAGAAATTAACAATGTTATATATAGTTAATATGTTAAAGCCCTTAAAAAATTCTACCAATCAATGTTTAGTAATTTACTATCCTACAATTTGGTTAGTTTTTACTGTATAATGAACATTAATTTTGTTTGTAAAGACCATAAATATCATCACATTTTTTTAACATATTGCACAACAAAAAAAGGAGTATAAATTTAAAAACTATTTGAAAGATACCCTTTTGTTGTTTGCTACAACCACTATATTAGATCCTAGATTATTAAGAGTTATAAGCGAAAATTTTTTAGAACTTCTATGTGTAATAATAGATGATGTTAAAAAAATTTTGTTTGAAATATATACTATGTAGATGCTAAATATGGAAACTTTACACACACCTTAAAATCACAAGTAAGTTCAACATGTTTGTCCAAATGCAAGATGGTTTCTATTTTGACAAAAGGTAAGCAACCGATAGGTTCAAGTTCTAATTTTAGTAGATGTACTAATTTTTTAAATATTGATCATTTATATGAAATTATAAATACAAATGAAAATTTTGATATATGGTATAATAGAGAGCACATAAAAAAAGCTCATCTTGTGTTTTCCACCATGACATGTGATCTACTATAGTCTCAAGTATCTATGGTGAAAGTCAGCCTTGCCATGACTTTCATAAAGAATTAATAAAGCATGCTCAAGTTCCAGCAGATTTCGAGCATGGTTTTAGCCTTCATATTCATTTGTGCTCTATGTGAATATTGAAGGGAAAAAAGCAACTTAGTAACCTTTTGCCATCAACAAAAAATGAATGAGCTATTTAAAACAGGTGTATCTAATAAACACCTTATGTGTATTTTATTTGTGTTGTAAATTAATTTTCTATGAGGATGATCCAAAAAAAGGTTTGGTGGTATGTGAGCATAGTTTAATTGAAATTTTAAATGGTTACTCCACTGCTTGAAGACCATAAAATCCCTATATCGATATCAGAGACACCCTCAAGAGATTAATTCACAAAATATATCTGTGGATTATTTGTCAATTCTATTGCATAATATTTTTGTTGGTACTGAATGTTATTTAATATGTAATTGTTGTTACAAAATTATAGTAGCAATTTTATAATTGATGCAATGAAAACATAAATTTTTTGTTGATCGTTGATATTTAATTTCTTTGTTTTTATTGATAATTATAGTGTTTTTAATTTTTTTAAATTTTGGTTGATGTCTGGTTTTGCGTAGTTGTGCAAAGTTGTTCTTGTTATGTGTTGATGCACACAATAAGTTTTATCAAAACAAGATTGACTTTCATGTCAGTTTCCCTATTTTGAGATTAGTTTTCAGATTTTGGGAAATATTCCAGAATTTTGTTTCATGACAAAACCGAGAATATGCACTATGTTCGGGAGTGCTTGGAACGAGCACTCGCCATTGTGTAATTCCCAAGCATGTATGCCTGGAAGTCTTTTGAGAAAACACATTGTACAGGTGTACATGGACCAATGAACACTTGTACATGATTTCTTCATGGGTGTACATCCCCTTGTACGTACATGCATGGATTTTGATGTTGTATACACTTGTACATACTGAATATATGCATATACATGCATTTAAAAATTGTTTGACCAAATTGAACTTGATTACAATTTTTGAAATGTTTGGGGGTGTACAAATTTTGTAAAAATTAAGCGACTACATTGTAATTTAAGAAACTGGTAAATAATAATTAAATTTATTTAATTATTATATGGATGTTTGATTAATACGCATAGTGCCCAGTACACAACTTACAAATCAATGATGAATGCTTTTTAATTTTGGGTTTGTAATTTTTATAAATTTATCATGTATTTTTCTCACTAAACTCACCTCCAATGTAACTAGGAAACGAAGTCATGTACTTATAAAATTTAAAGACGAAGGAATATCGAAGACCTGAAGAGTAGGACCTAGATTGACTAGTTAATTCCTCATGGCACGGAGAATCGACACTAGCTAAAGTTGTATACTAACAAAATTTTAATTTACATTGTAGTATATATGTTAATTTTAATTTCTTAAATATCATCTCACATGCTAAATAACTAAATTCGTGAGACCATAATAAATTTCTTAAAAATATTTAGTCAAAAATGACCAATGTGTTTCAGTACGATGCCTCGAGTAAAGCTCTTGTTCTCCATATTGAATGGTATACTTCTACAAGGTGGAAAATTGAGTCATTGTCTGTGTTGGGTCTAACTTAACTAGTACATCTAACTTATTCGTCAAAGCAAAGGTGAAGTATAGTAAAGGTAGAGTTAGAGACATGTAATTATGGTTGCAGAGATGATATGTAGAATCCACCATATTGTTATCGAGAATCACAATTGATATCACACAATTGGTTCACGTGTAATCGTTGAATTAGAGATCATGGGTTTTTGTGTTTGATTTGTGTAATAACTACAAGTAAGTCCAAGGGCCTTTTGATCTTTTTCCTTGTATTTATTTAAGATTATTGGTAAGTTTTTAATAGGATACATGCCTATGTATTTGGTATATATAACCGTGCATCATTAGTGAAAATTTTGAATTAGAGATAAGATAAGGATCGTGACAAAATTGAAAATTGCCTTAGTTGTACAATGTCATACACGCTTGTGTATAGGATATGCACACCTATTTATCATGTTTGACAATGAAAATTAAAAGATTGTTTAACCTAATTTTGAGTTATTTTACTCACCATAGTCGTACCCCTAGAAAGAGAAGAGGGAGTTGATGCGTGGAGATGCGAGAAAGGAGCCGTCAATCGTTGAAAAAGTCATAGCCATGCGAGGACCTTCCTTGAATGCTTGAGCATATGTAAGTAAGGTGACTTCTTGGTTTAGTTTCCGTAACATTTATGCCAAGTGATGATTATGGTGTTCATAAGTACTATTCTATGCTATGAGGATTCACATAAGCATAATTAAATCACCAAGCATTTGATATATAATAAGCATATGTGAAAATTTCTACTGGAGAATGTATTTATGCATATATATAAATATATTGATGTTAATGTTTAGAGGTATTGAATTAGTGAGTCGATTATCTACAATCTTAGATACACCTACGGGTTAAACTTTGTTAGAAATATGTTTAAAACACTTGGAATGCATTTAACAAAGAGTAAAGCCTATGGTTTGCGTTTAGATTTCCAAAATTCATAGAAACAATAGGATAAATGATTTTCCCATATCATAATACATGATTATGTAAGGTAGCTAACACGCTCGTGTATCCTTTGTACAAAAAATGAAATTCAGCTTCCTACAGAGAGGCACACATAACAATGTGGTATAGGACACATTTCTTGTGTGGCTTAAAAGAAATAAGGAAGAAAAATGAAGCAAAGATGACATGCACGTACATTTCAAGCAAGAATGAAGGCATAGGAAGAACAAGCATGAGAATGTTATAAGATAGACCTACTCCAAGCTTTCTTTCTTCGATGGAGATGATGGAAAGAGTCTTTCAAGTGCAAGACCTCCAAAAGATTGCACCAACCAAGCTTGAAACCTACGTTAGCTAAACTAGAGAGAAGGAAAAGAGATTTTTATCTTAGTGAGAGAATGGTTTAGCTCAAAATGAGTTTAATGCTTATAAAATGAACTAATGACCTATTTTTGTATTGGTGGCTAGTTAACAATTAAGTAAATGTTGTTTTATCCTTTTAAATTCTTAATTTAAACTATGACCATGCAAGTATATCAAATATATATTTTAGCCATCCTAAGTTTATCTCATTAACATCTTAACTTTTAAAATTTTACTTTTGACCCGCATAACGTTTTATATGATTTTATTTTATTATCCTTCGGAAGGTGCTAGCCAACATCAAATAATCAATCCTTACTATTAAAATGTTTGGTTTATTGGTGTGACCCTTTAGGGTTAGTGTGACATAACAACAAACCCTTTTTCAGATGATATGAAAACACATCTAAAAAACTCAACAACTATAGTAAACATATAACAATATGTCTAGCCTCTAAACCACAATGAAGAAACATTCCATCAAACCCAGTATTTTCAAGTCAATGAATTCCATCTTGATAATCATTCATCTCTGTATGCAAACAATGTATGACAAACATGGCCTTTCATATGGAATGTGGTTAACCTTGTATTTATACACCATATGAATCATTTGCATCCACACTGGATTTGATCATGATGTCTCAGGTTAAAGAATTACTCTGTATACTAATACAATCATACGATGAGTATTGACTATGACTTAATAACTATGTGACTTATCATTATTCGTCATATTCAAAAAAATGTTTTATCAATTATTAATCCATACTAATGTCTTAATGATGTGACCATCATTGTTACCATATCATCTCATGATATTCAATAGAGGCATTCAGTATGTGCACTATGTGATGTTATTGCTCAAATTATATCATATTTGTAAGGAATAATTTGATAATTCCATTTTATAGATTAAGTGAATTGTCCGGACAATCCATATACATATTTTATATTAATGCAAATAAAGGAAACATTTTATGTATATGAACAAAAAGAACACTTTCTTTTATTAATGAATAATTACACACACACATACACATATATATACAAGATAAAATGCTTTAAAATCGACAACATGAGTGGTTCTTAGGCTCCAAAAGTAGACGTCATGTTAAGAATTAAACACACTCATGCATGAGTATGTTTAATTTCTAACACAGGGGTGTGGCTAGAACGACATGCCCATGTATATGCATGAGTGTGTTTAATTTCTAACATAAGGGTGTGGCTAGAGTGACATGCCCATGTATATGCATATAGAAAGAGACGAGGGTGTAAGGAAAAGACACACTAGTGTATCCACCAAGAAATAGAAAAAGACCACTTTACCTCTAGGTTATGTGCAAGGAAGAGAAGAACAAAGAGAGAGAACCAAAAGATCTCAATAAGACAAGATAAGTTAATTAGCTAAAGAAAGGTGCTCCACTATGTGGAAGATGACATAGACCCTAACTCAGTTAAATATGACGAGACTGTTAATTGTGTCTGTAAGTGGCATGATACATGAAAACATTAAGGCTATATGAGAAATAGATACCTATAAGATGTATCATGCACTCGACACTAAGGCGTATTAGCCAGACAATTTAGTTTAATTTAGGTATGCATAATAAGGGATATGACCTTTTAGTTAGTTCCTCAAATGGTTAATAAGACGCATCATATAGATGTTTGTGGTAAGGGTTATTCGAGGATGGTTTTTCAGTTAGTAATCTTATAGTTATATGTATATGGTAAGGGAGGGACTACGACCAATTTTTCTATGTAACTAGGGTATCATATATAGTTAGATTGTCTAATAGACTGTATGGCATATGCACAAGGCATAATTGTTAGTACACACGCAAGGTGTCATTTACTTTAATTAGGGCATTAAATAAGTCGAGATTTATTTAGGCCTTAGTAATATTTATGAATGACCTATGTATAAGGCATGAGAGTGCTAAGTTGTAACCACATCAAGATTTACTAGTAGAGTGTCAGTCTTAGTTTGAGGCTTTAACAAGATATCGAGAAGTCATTTACTTATTGAGTATTTTTCACTCACGCATTCCTTTTTTTGGTATTATTGGTATAGGAGTAGCAGAGTATACGAGGGAGTCAATAGTCCAACTGAGTAGTTGTATGAGGGTGAAGGGTAAAATAGTTGTTTTCAAATTTTATGTTATTTATGTGTTTATGTCTCAATTATGCACTTTGTGGATCTGTAATTGTTTTCAAACACTTGATTCGTAACAATAGAAGATTTTAATACATTTAAAGTATTTATTTAGTTTACACCTTTTTGTAAGTGATTAATTACATCCTCTCAATTTCTGCTATTTGGATGAGAGTTTAAGTTGTACATACTATTTCAAGTTGTATTCCAAAGCCTTGAGTAGGGCATTAAGGATAAAGACCATGAGGCAAAAAATGACTAGATAGATAGAATTATTAGATCAGCATATACAAGTAACCTTAGCTCACAGACATGATAAGACAGTGTCGGGTGGTAGTTAAGAGCATGGTAGCCATGATAGAGGTAGTAAAGATTTTATAGATAAAAGGACCTTTTAGTCTAAGAGTAATAAGAATAATTTGAAGGGTAATAAATCAAGGAGAAAGGAATAGTTGAGGCAAGATAATCCCTCTTCTTATTGTTGATATAGGTAGAGAAATACTGGTCAGAAGTGTGTTACAAGTGTAAGCACCTTGACTACTTTACCAGAAAGTGCACTACAATAACAATACCAAACCCTGTAAATCAGATAATTGATGGAAGACATGTTAGAGTATTTATAGCCACACAAACTCAGGTCGAGGCTAGCTCAACAATAGTTAAAGGTTAGTTAATCTTTCATTCTTGTCATTTATATGTTTAGATTGACTCTGGTGTCACACATTATTTTGTTGCAAGTGGCATAGTAGAAAGGATAAGATATGAGCCCATGCTAATCTCACATATCAATATTGAGATACTGGATGGAGGTAAAGTCCATAACAATCATATGTTGATTGGAGAGATAGTTTTTCTAAGAGGTCGAGAGTTGGCCATAGATTTGATTGTAATAGACATGTTATATTTTGATGTGATACTCGATATGGATTTCTTAAGCAAATCTAGGGTAAAGATTGACTACCAAAAGAAAAAGATCTGGTTCAACTTTGATAATTATGAGGAGTTGACATTTGGAAAAGGATGAGTTCCTAGTATGATGATCAACATGTAATGTCTAAGCTAGAAAAATGCTAAGTATAAGGTGCATAGGGTATTTGGCACATATAGTAAACAAGTTAGATGAGGTAGTCCTGGGTGTATGAGATACTCTAATGGTGTAAGAATTTTTAGATATATTCCCTAACAATCCATAGGGTTCATACAAGAAAAAGAGGTGCAATTTAACATAAAGTTAGCCTTGTGGACCATATAGAATAACCTTAGTTGAACTATAAGAATTAATGAAATAGTTAAAAAGTTGTTGGATAGTGGTTTCATCAACGTTTTCATTCATCATGGGGTACACCAATTCTGTTTATTAAAAAAAAGGATAGATCAATGAATATGTGCATAGACTATCGAAAATTAAATAAAGTGATGGTGAATAATAAGAACCCACTATTGAGAATAGATAATTTGTTTGATCGGCTCAAGGGTGCCTTAGTGTTCTCCAAGATTGACTTAAGGCCAAGATATCATTAGGTCTGGGTTATCAAGCAAGACATATCTAAAACTGCTTTTAGAACAAGGTATGAAGATAATGAGTTTGTAGTTATGCCTTTTAGGTTAACAAATGCCCTAGCAGTGTTTATAGATCTGATGAACAGTGTGTTTAAAATTGTCTAGACAAGTTCATAGTGGTGTTTATAGATGACATCTTTGTATATTCTAGAACTAATAAAAAACATGCATAACATATAAGGTTCATGCTACAAAGGTTAAGAGAGAGAAACAGTTGCATGCCAAGTTTTCTAAGTGTGAGTTTTGGTTAGACAAAGTGACTATCCTTAGACACATAGTCTCAATATATGGTATCATAGTAGACCCCAATAAGATAGAGATTGTATTAGAGTGACCAAAATCAAAGACAGTTAAGGAGGTGAAGTGTAAGACCCAGATTTAGGTATGTCAGTAAACTTCACTTCTAAAATTACCCCTAGAGTTGATTTTATAACTTGTTGTTTAAAGAAATTGTAAAAGAATTATAGAAAACTACTAAATGAGCAATAATTTTCAAATGGGGTAAAATGGTCATTTAGAAAGATTTAAGGGACAAAGTAGGAATGAAAATTGAATGGCACACTTGAAATTATATGGTGGTGCTAAGGGCTTTTGGTAATTGACTAAGGATAAAATAGTCATTTATGGAAAAGGTTAAGGGCAAATTGGTCCAAAAGGCTTATAAACCCATAACCTATTCATCTTCTTCTTCATTTAGCTGAGCACTCCATGAATTGAACTAAATTTTTTCCTTAAGTAAAATTCATCAAAAAACCTAGCTAAACCACCTAATTTCCAAAGCCTCTTGTTATAAAAAGTATAGATCTGTCAATTCTGGTCAGTTCTAAGGTAAAAAATTTAATTTTTAAGATATGTCAAATTTAGGGTTTTGATGGATGATTATATTTTTGATTGATTAAGATTGCTAGGAAAAAGAAAAGGAGGATAAACTTAAATCACCAAATTAGCAAAGAAAAGATAAGAATTTCATACTTTACATACTTGAAGTAATTTGAGTTAGGTTATTTAAATAACCTTTACTTATATAAGTGTGTAAGGTATTAGAATTAAGGTGATTTATGCTTAAAAGGATAAAGAAATTCATTAGGATTCATGATGTAATTTTTGGCCATAAGGGTATTTTAGACATTTCATATTCCTAGGGTTAGCTTAATAGATTTTGCTTAATTATGTGCATGATATGTGAACTAACCCTTATATTAAGTCTATATTGTATATTTGAAATTAATTTAATGCATGAGATATATATAAATGCATGAGAAAATAATATGATGTTTGATAAGAAGTGAAAAAAATACGAGAAAATAATGAATGGGCATATTTCATATTATGGTTATACATGCATATATAAGGAATAATAGCATATGCATGATTTCAGAAAAATAAAGAAAGAGGAAAAACATTTTCTAAGCTATGCATGTTTTCAGAAAATGGAAAACAAATGTTTTTGGTTTTATAATGACTCATATGATACAGGAAAGCAGAAAACATACTTAAAATCCTTACACGCGAGTTATACTGTATGGATAACAAAGAAAAATATCGGTTGTACTATGTGGACAACCAGCTGTACTGGGTGGACAACAAAGAAAAATATTAGTTGTACTGTATGGACAACAAAGAAACTAAAATAAAATAAAATATGCGTGTAAGAAAGAATTGTACTTTGTATGGTGACTACAAGTACTGTCATATGTAGTCTAGACCGGTCAATGAAAATATTTGAAAAAAGAAAGAAAGAGAGAGAAAGAATTAGTAAATATTTTATGAAAGTCATTTGCATTAGAATTATGCATACAAGCCTGTGTGGCTGATAAATAGTTGAGAAAGATGAACGATCAGAAAATAGAAAAGTCATGACACTTATACATGCATAAATCATAACGAGTGAATCATATTTGTATAGTAAGAAAATAAATAAATGGGTGAAAGAAAAGAATTATGATATGTGTTTAATGAGTGATTTGTGTAATTATTTTGTTGTAAATAGCTCAGACACATTGAGTATGGAAGAGATTAGTACTGATATGAAATACTTTGAGTATTGGGAATGATTTTCTTACTGAACCATGGTTGCTCACTCCGTTTAATTTAATATTTTACAGGTAAAGAGTTACAGCAAAGGTTCCCGGGGAGTACTAGTGAGACATGAGGCAAAGGGAGAAAGGCACCATAATTTTTTTGATTTATATGTTTTGATGTATATATGAATATATGCATATATATATATATATATATATATATATATATATATATATACTTGATGTAGATATTGGTGGATATGTATATATATATAACTAGTTATGAAAATTGGTTATAAAGTTTCTGTGCGTGATAATTTTTATGATGATTATTATTATGTACTTATTTTATTAATTGTGATTAAGTTGACAAAAAAAAATCCAGTTAGTTGATAGGACTGGTTTGTGTGAATTGCTAATTAGGAGTGTTATAGGGCATAATGAAAAAGAAAAAAATATTCCCGGGCCCTCTAAAATAGGGGAACTCTTGCCGTTTTTTTGTAACACACCTATTGGTTAGGAGAGATTACATTTTTGGTATTAGAGCGCGATTTTGAGCACTTAAAGGAAGATATAATAGAATGTGTGGTAATATAATACAATATATCTATAGTTTTGCATTCTAATATTGCATAGGTGCCCTTCATGTCTCACAAATTAGCTCCCGAGAATCAACTACAGTAAGTTGTTTTCTTTACCTATTTTCAAATAATAGTATAATAAATTCCTTATGCAGTTATTAAATGAGGAGTACCACAAGACGAGGACGAGGATGGGGTCGTGAAAGGGGTATTCAGAGAGAGACGGGAGAACCGTCTAACCCTACCCCGTCAGGTGCTTTAGGATTTAGGCTAATAGAAATTAGAGATATAATCTGTCAAGTGTTGATTGAGAGTCAAGATAGACCCATACCTGAAAATATAACCAGAGATGTCATTCGAAATGAGATTAGAAGTGAGATTCGTGAGGAGGTCATAGAAGAAATTAGAAATGAAATGAGGAATGAAGGGAGAGGAGAAGTTAGAGCTCAAAGGCAACTTGAGCCTATTTATTCCTTACCTAGTCAGCATACCCTTCTTGAATTTAAAGGTACTAAAGATCCTTTAGTGGTTGATGAATGGATCAAGTAGGTGGAAAGTTGATGCGAATGATCAAGGGATAACTTCACCAAATTCGCACATGGGGAAGCATAACGATGGAGGTTCAAATTCTACTTCAACAAACACGAAGAAGTTGGATCCATTGAGCTATGACGGAGGCCCAATTACACGAGCAAGAGCCAAAAAGATGAAAGCGGCAATCATTGGGCTTGTTCAAAGCCATTTGGAGCTTATGGGAAAGAGTCCAAGTGAAGTCAAAAGGGAACTCATGGTCAACGACATGACAATCATGAAGTGTAGTTCAAGGCTTGTGCATTTAATTCAATTTGAAGAATTAAAAAAGCTTACTTTAACACAAGGAGCCCAAATACATGAATTGGTCTAAGGGCAGCAAGAAGCACATGTTGGGCTTAGTCAAATAGGCATATGGAAGCCCAAGTCACATCAATTCAACTAGCCCTTTTGTGATTAGTTATTATCTAGTTGTTATCCTAGTTTAATTAGGAAAGCTTGTTTAGTTATTATCTAATTGTTATCCTAGTTTAACTAGGAATCCTAGTTTAATTAGGAGAGTGCTTAGTTGTCATGAGTTGTTATTTTCGTTTTTTTTTAAAGGATTTATTTCATTTTTTTGGGTTAGAAGCAACATATATATATGTATTAAACTCAAGATTATGGGAGCTTGATTTTAATAAAAATTCCGAATTTTTCCAAAGTTCTTGTGAGAGTTTTCTTTGAATTCATTTCTTGAGAAAGTTATAAATTCTTTCTTTGATAATTAGAGTTCCTTGTTGTTAGATAACAAGAGGGTTCTAATTCTTTTGGTTTATGCTAGATAGATCTTTGGGCAAGATTCCAATAGATTGTTATAGTTCTTGTTAGATCGATTAGCAAGGGTTGTATCAGTTTGGTATCAGAGCATTGGGTCTAGTATAAGCTACGTAACCTTTAGTCTTGTGTTCGTGCATCAATATAAAAAAAAAAGAAAAAAAAATATTGCATTATTCATCATCAAGTGATTGGCAGTAGCAAATTCAACATCAAAATTCTTCATACAAGTGGTTTGGGCAACATCAAATCAAGAGGAGCCGCAAAAGTACCAAAGTTCCATTCCTTGCCGATTTGCATCAAGTATCACCAAAATCACATATCATGATCCAAGCTTTAAGAGGTGTTCGAAGGCTTCCAGATCTGTTTAGCTAAGAGTTTTAGTGTTAATTAGTCATCAAAAAAAAAAAAAGAACAAAAAAACGAAAAAAAAAAATTCAAAGGCCATAATTTAATTTTTTTTTTTTTGTTAGCTCTAATTGTCAAGGGACTTTAATTTGTAATTCTCTCTAGAAAGTGAGTAGTAAAGGTCAACTCAAATAAGAACTCTAAGGGGAAATTCTGTGTGTGATTGTTTTGGTGGGCGTATTAGAGTATTGCAAACACATTTGAGCAAAAACACGTGAGAGAGTGTTAGAATAGGTGTTTTCTAACGTTTTTCTTGCAGGTTTACATCATGGACCCTAAGGAGAAAGTTACCTTAGAAGCAATACAAGGAATGTTATAGAAGATGATGTTACAACAAGAAGACATGAGGAGTGAAAACCGCAATGTCCAAGAAAGGTTGGAACAAGGTACCCCTAGCCGTGGCAAGATAAGAGACATAAAACGTAGCCTCTTTGATGATTTAGAAGGGGAGATTGAAGAAGAAGGATCTACACGTTCCAACAAAGGCAAATCAAAAGATGGGAATTTAGGTTAAATCAAAATGAAGATTCCAGCTTTTCATGGTAAAAGTGATCCAGAGGCATATTTAGAGTGGGAGAAGAAGGTAGAGCGTGTATTTGAGTGCCATAACTACACCAAAGAGAATAAGGTGAAATTGGCAGCCGTTGAATTCATCGACTATGCTAGTGTATGGTGGGATCAATTTACCTCTACTAGGCGCAGAAGCGGAGAAGGTCCTGTTTCTTCATGGTTTGAGATGAAAACAATCATGAGGAAGAGATTTGTACCACAACACTACTATAGGGAGTTGTACAATCGATTACAAAGGTTGAATCAAGGATCCAATAGTGTTGAAGAATATCACCAAGAGATGGAGATGGCAATGATTCGAGCCAATATTGAGGAGGATAGGGAAGCTACTATGGCACATTTTCTTTCAAGTTTGAACCGTGATATTGCTAACCTTGTTGAGTTGCATCATTATATAGATTTTGAGGATATGGTACACATGGCAACCAAGATTGAAAAACAACTAAGATAAAAAACCAAGGCTATTTCGACCACAACATCATGGAAGCCGAATTGGAAAGGGAACAAGGGAGGTGATGCAAATACAAATAAGGGCATATCTGATCAAAGCAAAAATAAAGAGCTCACTACACCAAAAATGCAACCAAAGGATGACAAATCCAAGGGTAAATCACGTGATATATAATGCTTTAAGTGCTTGGGATACGGACATAGAGCTGCACAATGTCCAAATGCAAAGGTGATGACCTTACGCAATGGGGAGATGGTGAGTGAAGATGGGAGCGAGGATGATGATGACTTGAGTGATATACCACCATTGAAAGATGTTTCAGAAGAAGAGGGCGATGAACCAACCCCTAAAGGACCAATTTTCACTTTGGTTGCAAGGCGTGCTCTAAACATGCAAGCTAAGGAGGATGAGGTACAACGCGAAAATATCTTTTATACTAGATGCATGATAGATAATAAATTGTGTAGTATGATTATTGATGGTGGTAGCTGCACTAATGTTGTTAATGCTGGTTTAGTTGATAAAGTGGGGTTAAAAACAACTAAACATCCTAGACCTTATAGGTTGCAATGGTTGAATAACAGTGGGGATATTAAGGTCACGAGGCAAGCATTAATTTCATTCTCTATTGGGCGTTATCATGATAAGGTTTTATGTGATGTAGTACCTATGCATGCTAGTCACATATTATTGGGACACCCTTGGCAATATGATAGGCGTGTTATACATGATGGGTATTTTAACCGATATTCATTCAACATGAATGGTAGACATGTCAACTTGTTACCTATGACGCTTAAAGAAGTATACGAAGATCAAAAAACTTTGAGTGAATGTGAGAGTGCACATGGCAAAGAAAAGATGCACAAGCAAAAGGAGAGCTGTGAGAAAAGCCAAGAGAGGTGTGCAAATAGAGAGGAAAAAGGAGAGCAAGTAGAGAGGATGCGCAGTGAGAAAAAAATTCATGAGAGTGCACATGCAAAAGGAGAGAATAGTGTACAAAGAGTGGCAAAAAAAGAGGTAAAAGGCAATTTTTATGCAAGAGGGAGTGAGGTTCGAAAGGCTTATTTAACAAGGCAGCCTTTAATACTATTAGTATTCAAGGATGCGTGTTTATCTTTTGAATCTAACTCAATTCTCTCTTCTCTCCCTAGTTCTTTTCAAGCTTTGTTACAGGAATTTGAAGATTTGTTTCCCAAATCCATGCCTGATGGTTTGCCGCCATTGAGGGGGATAAAACATCAAATTGACTTCATTCCTGGAGCACAAATTCCAAATCGCCCAGCTTATAGGAGCAATCCCGAAGAAACAAAGGAGTTACAACGTCAAGTGGATGAGTTGTTGTCAAAAGGGTTGATTAAAGAAAGCATGAGCCCATGTGCCGTTCCTGTTCTATTGGTGCCAAAAAAGGATGGATCATGGCGTATGTGTGTTGATTGTTGCGCCATCAACAAAATCACTGTAAAGTATCGCCATCCTATTCCTCGTTTAGATGATATGTTAGATGAATTGCATGGTGCACGTATATTCTCTAAAATTGATTTAATGGCTAGTTATCATCAAATTAGAATGAAAGAAGGAGATGAATGGAAAACTGCCTTTAAAACAAAATATGGTTTATATGAGTGGTTAGTGATGCCTTTTGGGTTAACTAATGCTCCTAGTACGTTCATGCGCTTGATGAACCATGTTTTGCATGAATTTATTGGCAAATTCGTTGTTGTCTATTTTGATGATATACTTGTGTATAGCAAATCACTTAAAGACCACATTTTGCATGTGAGATCTGTTTTTTGTGTTTTGCGTGCGCAAAAGTTGCATGCTAAGCTTGCTAAATATATGTTTTGTGTGCCTAAGGTTACATTTTTAGGTTATGTTGTTAGCGAGCATGGTATTGAGGTTGATAATGAAAAGGTTAAGGCTATTGAATCTTGGCCTACACCTCAAAACGTTGGGGATGTTCGAAGTTTCCATGGCTTAGCTAGTTTCTATAGGCGTTTTGTGCGTGATTTCTCTAGCATAGTCGCCCCTTTGACAGAAGTTATTAAAAGGAATGTTGGTTTTAAGTGGGGTGATGAACAAGATAGTGCGTTTAATATGCTTAAATCTAAGTTAATTTATGCTCCTATTCTTGCTTTGCCTAACTTTGATAAAACTTTTGAGATTAAATGTGATGCTTCGGGAGTGGGAATTGGTGCTGTTCTTTTGCAAGAGGGCAAGCCAATTGCATACTTTAGTGAAAAATTGAATGGCGCAGTATTGAACTACTCAACATATGACAAGGAAATGTATGCATTAGTGAGGGCATTAGAGATGTGGCAACACTACCTTGTGCCTAAAGAGTTCGTCATCCATACCGACAATGAAAGTTTGAAGTATTTGAAAGGTCAAAACAAACTCAATAAGCGACATGCAAAGTGGAGTGAATTTCTTGAATCCTTCCCATACGTCATCAAATATAAGCAAGGTAAGGAAAACGTTGTGGCTGATGCATTGTCAAGAAGGTATGCACTTCTTACTACTTTAGATGCTAAATTGCTTGATTTTGAGCATATTAAAGAGTTGTATGCACATGATCATGATTTTAGCAATGTGTATAATGCATGTGAGAAAGCTGCCTTTGAAAAATTTTATAAGCATAATGACTACTTGTTTCGTTTGAATAAGCTTTGTGTGCCTAAGTGTTCTTTGCGTTTGATGTTAATTCGTGAGGCACACGAAGGAGGTTTGATGGGTCACTTTGGCATAGCTAAAACTTTAGATATTTTACAAGAGCATTTTTTTTGGCCTAACATGAAATCTGATGTTTCTAAGTATTGCACCAATTGTATCACATGTTTGCAAGCTAAGTCTAAAGTGCATCCACATGGTTTGTACACGCCATTGCCTGTCCCACATTCACCTTGGGTAGATGTTTCTATGGATTTTGTACTTGGACTACCTAGGACTAGACGTGGTAATGACAACATCTATGTAGTAGTTGATTGGTTTTCTAAGATGGCACACTTTATTCCATGTCATAAAACTGATGATGCTTCACATGTTACTGATTTGTTCTTTAAAGAGGTAGTACGTTTGCATGGTATGCCAAGAACTATTGTTAGTGATAGGGATGCAAAATTTTTGTCCTACTTTTGGAAGACCTTCAAGGCGAAATTAGGAATTAAGTTGTTATTTAGTACTACTTGTCATCCACAAACTGATGGTCAAACTGAAGTTGTGAATAGAACTTTAGGGCAATTATTGCATGCTATCATAAAAAAGAATGTGAAGTCTTGGGATGAAAGTTTACCCCATGTAGAGTTTGCATATAATAGGGTTGTGCATTCATCCACGCATTATTCACCTTTTGAAATTGTGTATGGTTTTAATCCTTTAACACCATTAGATTTATCTCCTTTACCTTTGGAAGAGCGTGTTAATTTTGATGGTGCTAAGAAGGTAGAATTTGTGCGCAATTTCCATGAGAAAGTGAGGCAAAACATAGATAAAAGGAACCAACAAGTGGCAAACCAAAGGAATCAAGGGCGTAAGAAGTTGGTTTTTGAGCCTGACGATTGGGTTTGGCTACATTTGCGCAAAGAACGGTTCCTTTTGCAAAGGCGATCTAAACTTCACCCACGAGGAGATGGACCTTTTCAAGTTATTGCAAGGATTAATGACAATGCATATAAATTAGATCTCCCTGGTGAGTATAATGTTAGTGCAACCTTTAATGTTTCTGACCTTCTTCCTTTTGATTATGTAGGTGGAGATTCGAGGTCGAATCCTTTTGAGGAAGGGGGGAGTGATGCGAATGATCAAGGGATAACTTCACCAAATTCGCACATGGGGAAGCATAACGATGAAGGTTCAAATTCTACTTCAACAAACACGAAGAAGTTGGATCCATTGAGCTATGACGGAGGCCCAATTACACGAGCAAGAGCCAAGAAGATGAAAACGGCAATCATTGGGCTTGTTCAAAGCCATTTGGAGCTTATGGGAAAGAGTCCAAGTGAAGTCAAAAGGGAACTCATGGTCAACAACATGACAAGCATGAAGTGTAGTTCAAGGCTTGTGCATTTAATTCAATTTGAAGAATTAAAAGAGCTTACTTTAACACAAGGAGCCCAAATACATGAATTGGTCTAAGGGCAGCAAGGAGCACATGTTGGGCTTAGTCAAATATGCATATGGAAGCCCAAGTCACATCAATTCAACTAGCCCTTTTGTGATTAGTTATTATCTAGTTGTTATCCTAGTTTAATTAGGAAAGCTTGTTTAGTTATTATCTAATTGTTATCCTAGTTTAACTAGGAATCCTAGTTTAATTAGGAGAGTGCTTAGTTGTCATGAGTTGTTATTTTCCTTTTTTTTAAAGGATTTATTTCGTTTTTTAGGGTTAGAAGCAACATATATATATGTATTAAACTCAAGATTATGAGAGCTTGATTCTAATAAAAATTTCAAATTTCTCCAAAGTTCTTGTGAGAGTTTTCTTTGAATTCATTTCTTGAGAAAGTTATGAATTCTTTCTTTGATAATTAGAGTTCCTTGTTGTTAGATAACAAGAGGGTTCTAATTCTTTTAGTTTATGCTAGATAGATCTTTGGGCAAGATTCCAATAGATTGTTATAGTTCTTGTTAGATCGATTAGCAAGGGTTGTATCAAAAGTACTATAGATTTATTTCCTATGACTGATAGAGAAAAAGTTCAGTATACTAGTTTCTTGATAAGGGGAGAGGCCCGCGTATGGTGGGACCTAGTTAAATAAACTAGAAATATGCATCTGATGACCTAGCAGGACTTTATAAGGGCATTTGAGGCCCAATACAGAACAGCTGATATGGTAGCAGTCAAAGTTCAGGAGTTCATTTCTTTACAGCAGGGAGAGGGTTCAGTAAAGGATTATTCTACCAGTTTTGATGTCCTATCTAGTTTTGCTCCAGGTATGGTGAGTACATCTAGTCTCCGATTGGGTAGATTTCTTCAGGGCCTTAGACCAGAGATAACCTTACATGTGCTAGCTAGACCACAACCTCCTCAAACTCATGAAAAGGCATTGGAGAGAGCATTGAGATTGGAGGTATATGTTAATAAGCTACCAAGGAATATACCTTTCATGTTAACACCTCCATCATTAACAACACCTCAGACAGTGATGCCAAGTCGATCAGTTTTACCTGCTTCATTGATTATTTTAGCACCTATTACAACATCAGAGGGTAGTTCAATTGGCTCCAGTTTCATAAATAATAGGGGAAAAAGAAAATTTTAGTCAAAAGTAAGTAGAAAAGACGAGAAGAGTGACAAGAAACCTAGAAAAGAAAATATTCCCCAATGTCAGATTTGTGGGAGACGTCATAGTGGGGAATGTTGGTACCGACAGAAACAGGTGATTTGTTATAGATGCTGACAACCAGGGCATATAACAAAGGATTGCCAGAGTGCTGAGGTGTCAGTCCTGATACAACCATAGCAAAGCCTAATTCTACCAGTGCAACCAGGGAGAGGTACTAATGCACGAGTCTATTCAGCTACCTATAGTCAGATAGAGGCTAGCCCATCTGTAGTTACTGGTCAACTCTTATTCCATTCTGTTTCCTTATATGCATTGATTGATTCAGGAGCTACACATTCCTTTATTACACCAGGGGTTATTGAAATGGTAGGTTTAATACCTGTTAGATCTATCCATTCCATTAGAGTTGAGATGTCAGATGGTGGGAGTGTGGTTACTGATAAGATGTTAAAAGACCAGAGGGTAGTGATACATGGTTGTCTTTGATATGCCCAATTTTGATGTTATCTTGGGCATGGATTTCTTAGAAAAATATGGAGTCGAGATTGACTGTAGAGAGAAAAAGGCTCGATTCCAACTTGACAATGAGGATTACTTTAATTTTGGAGAGGGCTATCAGCCTAGTATGATGATCAGTAGTGTAAAGACGAAAAAATTATTGAAAAATAGGTGTACAGGATATTTAGCTTATGTGGTACATGAGCGTGATATTCAAAGATTGGGCATTCAGAATGTCCCAATAGTACGAGTTTCCCAGATATTTTTCCTGATGAACTACTAGGTTTACCTCCAGAGAGAGAGTTGAAGTTTAGTATAGAGTTAGAACCTGGCTCGACCCCAATTTCAAAAGCCCCTTATCGGATGGCTCCAACTGAATTACAAGAATTAAAGAAACAGTTACAAAAACTTTTAGATAAAGGTTTTATTAGACTTAGCCACTCTCCTTGGGGAGCACCCATACTATTTGTTAAAAAGAAAGATGGGTCGTTTTGTATGTGCATAGATTACAGGGAGTTAAATAAACTTATAGTGAAGAATAAATACCCGTTGCCTCGAATTAATGATTTATTTAATCAATTGAAGGGAGCTTCTATGTTCTCCAAAATTGACTTGAGGTCGAGTTATCACTAGGTGAGGATTGCAGAGCAAGATATTCCAAAGACAGCTTTTTAGACCCGCTACGGGTACTACGAGTTTATAGTGTTGCCTTTTGGATTGACTAATACTCCAGCAATCTTTATGGATTTAATGAATAGAGTATTTCATGATTGCCTTGACAAATTCTTAGTGGTATTTATTGATGATATCTTGATATACTCCAGATCAGAAAAAAAACATGTCGAACACTTGACATTTGTGCTACAAAGATTGAGAGAAAAGAAATTGTATGCCAAATTCTCTAAGTGTGAATTCTAGTTGGATCGAGTAGTATTTTTGGGACATGTGGTTACTAAGGAAGGTATAGCTATAGACCCTAGTAAAGTGGAAACAATACTTGATTGGGCGAGGCCGAAGACTGTGAAAGAGATCAGAAGCTTTTTAGGGCTAGCCGACTATTACAAGAGATTTGTACAGGGTTTTGCCCGGTTGGCCAGGCCATTTACAGCTCTTACTAGACAAGGAACTCCTTTTCTATAGACTAATAACTGTGAAAAGAGTTTCCAAGAGCTAAAAAGACGGTTGACTACAACTCCTATTTTAGTGTTACCAGATAAAGGTGTAGACTATGATATTTATTACAATGCCTCGCATAATGGTTTGGGAGTCGTGTTGATGCAAAGGGGTAAGGTGATAGCATATGTCTCTTGGTAGTTAAAAGATTATGAAACAAGCTACCATACCCATGATTTAGAGTTAGCGGCAGTGATTTTTGCTTTAAAAATTTAGAGGCATTATTTATGTGGAGTTAAATGTAATATCTACACTAACCATAAAAGTTTAAAATATTTTTTCACTTAGAAAGACTTGAATATGCGACAAAGAAGATAGTTGAAGCTAGTCAAAGATTATGAATGTTATATTAAATATCACCTAGGTAAAGCAAACGTGGTAGCCGATACCTTAAGTAGAAAGATTGCCATAGCTCATCTTACCACTCAGATAGAGTTACAGGAAGAGTTTCAAAGGGAACAAATTAAGGTGATAGGGAGTCGGGTGGCCAGATTGGAAATTCAACCTAATCTCTTCAATGAAATAAAAGAGAAACAAGTAAAAGATTTATGGTGCTAGAAAATAAGTCAATAGATATGTGAAGGGAAAACAACTGAGTTTCAAATGATAGATTGAGTGCTCAAGTTCAGAAACAGGGTATGTATTCCCCAAGATCTGGAATTGAGAAAGAAAATCTTAAGTGAAGCACATGATACACTCTACACTGCCTATCCTGGGGGAGTAAAAATGTATCAGGATTTAATGAAAACTTATTGGTGGATAGGTATGAAGAAAGATATTGGTGACTATATAGCTAAGTGCTTAGTATGTTAATAGGTCAAGGCCGAACATCAGAGACCTTCAGGTTTGCTCCATCCACTTAGTGTTCCTGAATGGAAGTGGGAAGATATTTCAATGGATTTCATCATTAGCCTACCTCGAGTACAAAAAGGCTATAATGTATTATGGGTGTTGTAGATAGATTGACTAAATCGACCTATTTTATTCTAGTGAAAGATAGTTTTGCTTTAGATCAACTGGCCCGGATTTATATACAGAAGATTGTAAGATTACATGGCATACCCAAAACTATTATGTCAGATTGAGACCCCAGATTTGTTTCAACTTTTTAGGGTAGTTTATAGAAAGCATTGGGTACTAGACTGGCATTTAGCATAGCATATCATCCTCAAACAGATGGCCAAACAGAGAAGGTGAATCTAATACTAGAAGATATGTTGAGGGCTTGTTGCTTAGATTACAAAATGACTTGGCATGAAATGGTTCCATTGATAGAATTTGCATATAATAATAGTTACCAATCTTCCATTAAAATGGCACCATATGAGGCTCTTTATGGATGAAAGTGTAGATCCCTATTACATTGGGATGACATAGGAGAGCGAGATGATTTGAGTCAAGTTCTTAGGCCTGAGTTAACCCAGAGGATAGTGGAAGATATAAAGACTATTAAGACTAGACTGAAGCAAGCTCAAGACAGATAAAAAAGCTATGCAAATTTGAAAAAGAAAGAAGTAGAGTTTCAACCGGGTGACAAAGTTTTTGTGAAAATAGCCCTTTATAAGCGCGTGATGAGATTTGGAAGAAAAGGGAAACTTGCTCCAAGATTTATTGGCCCATTTGAAATTTTAGAAAGAGTGGGCAAGGTGGCTTATAGGCTTGCACTTCCACCTAGTATGGATCGAGTTCATAATGTATTTCATATTTCTTTATTAGGAAAGTATATTAGCGATCCTTCACATATTTTGAAATCAGATGATGTGGAATTAAAAGAAGATTTAGCTTATGAGGAGCAACCAGTGCAAATACTAGACAAAAAAATAAAAAAGCTCCGAAATAAGACAATTCCCTTAGTGAAAGTATTATGGAAGAATCATAAGGTGGAAGAAGCCATATGGGAGGTTGAGCAACAAATGAGAGAGAGATTTCCCAACCTATTTGTTTAAATTTCGAGGACAACATTTTTTTTAAGGGGGGAAGAAATGTAACACTCGTATTTAGGTATGTCAGTAAACTTCACTTCCAAAATTATCCCCAGAGTTGATTTTATAACTTGTTGTTTAAAGAAATTGTAAAAGAATTATAGAACTACTAAATGAGCAATAATTTTCAAATGGGGTAAAATGGTCATTTTAGAAAGATTTAAGGGACAAAGTGGAAATGAAAATTAAATGGCACACTTGAAATTATATGGCGGTGCTAAGGGTTTTTGATAATTGACTAAGGATAAAATAGTCATTTGTGAAAAAGGTTAAGGGCAAATTGGTCTAAAAGGCTTATAAACCCATAACCTATTCATCTTCTTCTTCATTTAGCCGAGAACTCCATGAATTGAACTAAATTTTTTCCTTAAGCAAAATTCATCAAAAAACCTAGCTAAACCACCTAATTTCCAAAGCCTCCAATTATAAAAAGTATAGATCTGTCAATACTGGTCAGTTCTAAGGTAAAAAATTTAATTTTTAAGATATGTCAAGTTTAGGTTTTTGATGGATGATTATATTTTTGATTGATTAAGGTTGCTAGGAAGAAAAAAAGAAGGAGGATAAGCTTAAATCACCAAATTAGCAAAGAAAAGGTAAGAATTTCATACTTTACATACTTGAAGTAATTTGAGTTAGGTTATTTAAATAACCTTTACTTATATAAGTGTGTAAGGTATTAGAATTAAGGTGATTTATGCTTAAAAGGATAAAGAAATTCATTAGGATTCATGATGTAATTTTTGGCCATAAGGGTATTTTAGACATTTCATATTTCTAGGGTTAGCTTAATGGATTTTGCTTAATTATGTGCATGATATGTGAACTAACCCTTATATTAAGCCTATATTGTATATTTGAAATTAATTTAATGCATGAGATATATATAAATGCATGAGAAAATAATATGATGTTTGATAAGAAGTGAAAAAAATACGGGAAAATAATGAATGCGCATATTTCATATTATGGTTATACATGCATATATGAGGAATCATAGCATATGCATAATTTCAGAAAAATAAAGAAAGAGGAAAAACATTTTCTAAGCTATGCATGTTTTCAGAAAATGGAAAACAAATGTTTTTGGTTTTATAATGACTTATATGATACAGGAAAGTAGAAAACATACTTAAAATCCTTACACGCGAGCTATACTATGTGGACAGCAAAGAAAAATATCAGTTGTACTATGTGGACAACCAGCTGTACTGTGTGGACTGCAAAAAAAAAATATTAGTTGTACTGTGTGGATAGCAAAAAAAAAAATAAATAAAATATGCGTGTAAGAGAGAATTGTACTTTGTCTGATGACTACAAGTACTGTCATATATAGTATAGACCGGTCAATGAAAATATTTGAAAAAATAAAGAAAGAGAGAGAAACAGTTAGTAAATATTTTATGAAAGTCATTTGCATTAGAATTATGCATACAAGCCTGTGTGACTGATAAATAGTTGAGAAAGATGTACGATCAGAAAATAGAAAAGTCATGACACTCATACATGCATAAATCATAAGAGTGAATCATATTTGTATAGTAAGAAAATAAATAAATGGGTGAAAGAAAAGAATTATGATATGTGTTTAATGCGTGATTTGTGTAATTATTTTGTTGTAAATAGCTCAGACACGCTAAGTATGGAAGAGATTAGTACTGGTATGAAATACTTTGAGTATTGAGTATGATTTTCTTACTGAGCCATGGTTGTTCACTTCGTTTAATTTAATATTTTACAAGTAAAGAGTTACAACAAAGGTTCCCGGGGAGCGCTAGTGAGACATAAGGCAAAGGGAGAAAGGTACCATAATTTTGTTGATTTATATATTTTGATGTATATGTGAATATATGCATATATATATATATATACTTTATGTAGATATTGGTGGATAAGTATATATATATATATAACTAGTTATGAAAATTGGTTATAAAGTTCCTGTGGGTAATAATTTTTATGATGATTATTATTATGTACTTGTTTTATTAATTGTGATTAAGTTGACAAAAAAAAATTAAGTTAGTTGGTAGGACTGGTTTGTGTAAATTGCTAATTGGGAGTGTTACAGGACATAATGAAAAAGAAAAAAATATTCCCCGGGGCCCTCTAAAATTGGGGAACTCTTGCCCTTTTTTTGTAACACATTTATTGGTTAGGAGAGGTCACATGAAGAGTTTCCTTAGGTTGACAAGATAATAAAAGTGGTTTATAGAGGGCTTTGCTAAGTTACCCCAATTGCTCATAATGTTGACTCTCAAGGATGTTCCTTTCAAACGGTCTAATGTTTGTGAGTAGAGTTTCAAGAGTTTCCTTGGGTTGACATCAACTTTTATTTTGACTTTACTAACATAGGGCAAAAAGTATGAAAATACTATTATCAATAAAAATCTAAAAGTAATATATATTTTCTTTTTTTATTTTACAAACTATATACTATTATCATGGAACAAATAATATACTGTGCAAACTAGGGCATGTTCTATCCTACAATAGCACAATTGAATTACAATTCTTAAAAACAAACTTTAATCCTTAAATTATAATTCACATATATACCAAAATAAATGAAAATATAGAGACTTAGCTTTAAACAAGAAACTATTTTGACAGAACCACTTCACTATTCCAATGCCTTTTTCAACAATTTTTTTTTTTAAACTAACATTCACAATCTCTCTTTACTTTTCTTGAATGTTTGAGCTAGATGAAAGAAAATATTTTTTCTAAGTAAGTTTCAAAGGGATCACTTAATCTCTCATTTATTACAAATATTATCCTCTTCCTAATTAATTAAAAAAATATCTTAAAAAATATTTCCAACTTATTTGATCCTTTTTTAAAATTCAAATTTACCTTATCACTTTTTAAAAATTTCAAACTTACCTTAAAATAAATTTATCTTATTCCAGATGTTACAATTCTCTCCCCTAAAAAAAAATTTCGTCCTCGAAATTAGTACATACCTTAAACTTCAAAGAGTTATGGGTACATCTTTATTTTATTCTCTTTTTCCAAATGACCTCTTTCTTTTTAGTGATTATTCTAGTACATATTTACCAATGGGATAACTCTAGTCCTGAGAGAAATGGATCTTTTTAGTCAATGATTTCCAATGTTTGTCCTTATTAAACAAATTTTTTAAGGGTTGGTTGGTAGACAAACACATGGGGAGGGTCATGCAAATAATTTCTCAACACCAAAATATAAAACACATTGTGACACCTTGAGAGACTTGGTGGAAGGCTACACAATATTTAACCGCATTAACCATTTCCAAATTTCAAACAACCTTATAAACTCAACGCTTAGCTTACTTCCCTTGTTAAATAAAAAACCTTCCTTCTAAAGTCATATCCTTATAAAAACAAAATTTGAAATTTGAAATTCTAATTCTTACCTACAATGATCAACATAAATCTTTTGTCTTTCTATAATCAACTTGATTTTATCAAAAGTAATTTGAACAAGTCTTAGTCTTAAAACTCAAATCCAACATACAATATTAGAGTGAAAATAGTTGTTGCAAGAAGACTTCATTACCAAAAGTGGTCTTCCAAAAAATCACCCATCCATATCATTCTTCATGTATTGCCACAAAAATTATTCTTTAAGTCACAATATCTTTTATTTCTCTCTAGATCAAAACTATAAGGAGACTCATAATCTTTAAATTTATCATCTCAAACTATCATTATCAGGCACACACATCTGTTTTTCAAACCTCAAAATATCATTATCAAGAAAATTGAATTTTAGTTTATTACATTTCTTTACTTCGTCAACAATCTCTAATAATAATTGATCCTTCTTTTGAGCCACTTTAAATCTTTTAGTAAGCATTAGTTTTATCTTTATATTTAATAAGAGATTACTTGACCACTTGTCCAACCAATACTAACTTGATGCCACATTTCCTAAAACAGTCCAAAATATGTTTTTGAGTAGAAATCAATTGTGTTATACTTCCTTATGAACTTTTACTAAGAGCATTAACTATCATATTCACCTTCCTCATATAATAATTGATATGACAATAATAATTCTTTACAAGTTCTAACTATCTACTTCGTTACAAATTATTCCTTTTGAGTGAACAACTACTTCAAGAATTTTTTTATTACTAGTGCAACTCTCACATGTCTCATTAAAAGATAATTCCTCTAGATTTTTAAAGTAGATATCATGATAACCAATTTCAAATCATGAGTAAGATCATTTCATTCATAATTCTTGCATTATCCAAAAACATAGGCCACTACCTTACCACATTCATTAATACACATCTCAAGCATGTCTTAGATGTATTATAATAAATAATGAAATCACCACTGCTAAAAGGAATAGTTAACACTAGTCAAAAAATAAAATAAAAAATCGCAAATAACACTAGAGAACTTCCAAGTAATCCATTAGCATGAATGAAACTCTTAATCAATAAATCCAATAATTAAATCTTTAATTCATTTAACTCTCATTCTATAAGGAACCTTTAAAAATAAGAGTAGTCTTTAACACTAGGGAATTTGCAAACTCATTTTCTTTCAAGGTGTAAACCAAGCAAGTCCTTTGAAAAAAAAAATTAAAAAACTTCTTAAATATAGAGATATCTTCCAAACAAGTCTTAACATACCTATTTGACACTACACTAGCTAATAATCCTTTTCAAACCTTCATAAATATTTTCTTGCTTTAAATGGCAAAGATTAAGGCAATATTAGAATTTCACATTTTCAGAAATCAAAATTCTATATTTCTAAACAGTTGACACAAAACCTCTTTTATAAAAGAATTTATACTAGCATGGTATATTGTCAACTTAACTATCCCTATACCCCTATAACCTCAAAAGTTGTTCATGTCTAGCGATACCAAATCTATATTGAATTACTTACCATTGGAATAAATAATGCAAGTTTTATAAATCATATATTAGTATATCAACAATGCTATGCATATTATATACCATAAACCAAGATATATATTGTAACTTCTCATATCTTATCAAAAATCCTAAATAAATCTTATTAGATCTAATTTTAAAATCCTCAATCTCATCATTCTTTAATGAGCTACTAGATTCGTGGCTTAAACTCATTAAAACATCATGCTTATTCCTTTAAAGTCTATAGAATCATATCATAAACTCTGATACCACAACTGTAATACTTTAAAACTAACATAAATGCATAATAAAATTTAGAAATTTCTTAACCAAATAATGTCCTGATGGTCCCCTTAATTTTTTTTCAACCTCAAAACATTATAACAAAAATAATTGTGCTCAATAGAAAGCATACAATCAAATAGATGCAATTTTTTTTTCAGTCTCCTCAGTTGAGTTTTTTTGCTCCTTATTTCTCAATTGCTAAATAGTCACTCATACTTTATATCAAAATCTAATTTGCAAAAAATTAATGACGAGGAGGTCAGCCGTCAATTTGGTAAGCAAAAACTAAATGAAAATATGTGTGCAAAAATATTTAATTCAAATACTGACAAAAAGGGTTAAATGAAATTAGATATTTACACATAAAATAATGTATAAATACCAAAATATTTCTGAACTTTTTATATATCAACCTCAAGTAAAAAATATCATATATAAATCTCGAGTAAAAAATATCATATATCAATCTCCAGTAAAAAAATATTATATATCAATCTCAAATAAAAAATATTTTTCAGATTCATGCCACGTAGTGTCACCTGTAGTCCCGATGACTCAATTAGAATTTCAAAATCAGATGTCACCAGTAATTCTAGTGATCAGGCTAAAATTTCATAATCAAATGTCACTTGTAATCTCGGTGATCCGATCAAAATTTAGAAGTTTGCACTGTAGAACAGATAATCCAGTTAGACCAAACTTATAGTTTCAGAGTTCAGAGTAGATATTCAAAAACTATAAACAATGAGCCAAAACCATATACATACAAAGTGTAAATCTGTGACATAAACTAATGGTAGTCTTGTAAATAAGGAGCAAAGTTTGAACAAAGTTTGGGCTATAGTTATTGTCCAAGGGTAGTTTTGTCTTTGCTGTGTTTAATGCTTTAGCTAATGGTTATAAACCATTAGTTATAAGCTTTAACTAATGCTTTACGTTGAATGTTTCTTTTAGAAGAAAATAGGCTGCCTTTTGGGTGTGAAATATTTTCTCTTTGGATTCCTCCATTCTTCTTTGCTAGGGTTTACAAGAAATGCACCAGTCCACTAAGTTTGCTTAGATCTAGTTGTCTAAACACTTGAGTCAGTGTACAAGGTTACTGTGATGCTCGGGTTTAGGAGGGATTCAAGTCGAAAGGTTGGATTCATTTTCATTTGTGCCTGTAATGCTAGATTGGCTTCTGAATTATAAGTTGTACTATTTTTCTTATAAATTAGTGGATTTGCTAGAGGATTCCTCTGCCTTGGATGTAGGGTTCTAATCTTTTGAACCCGAACTAGTAAGTATTGGTGTGTTGATTTGTGTATGGTGTATTATATGATTCTTGTGTAATTCTTGACTGAAAATCAATCCGAAACTCTGATTAATATTCAAACTCAGTAAAATAAAACATTAACAAGTGGTATTATAGCACTCTTGAGTTGAATATTGTTATTCTTGTTTGAGGAAAATTGTTTGGAGTGTTTCTTGGTTCAAGATTTGTTATCTTGTTGTTCTTTACATTCTGATATTGCCATTTTGAAAGAGCTGAAATTATTTTTGCTTGTTATTTGTTCTCTGTTTGCCGATTGTGACTATACTGTTCATGTGTTAGATATTTTGTCACTATGGCTTAAAGAAATTAAAATAAATAAATAGCTTGCTTTGATCTCTTTCTGTTATTATGGCTTGTAAAGAACTGGATTAGTAAATACTTGATTAACAATGGCTTAAACAAAAATTGATGTTGAGAGATTTGATAGGAAGGGTGATTTTAATATGTTGAGAAAGAAAATGCATGTTATTCTTGTTCATAAAAAATGTGCTAAGGCATTGGGTGGTGAATCTGCTCTCCCTGAAAATATGGACCCTGATATGAAATCTGAAATTTTTGAAACTGCATATAGTCTTCTTATCTTGTATTTATCTGATAATGTCTTAAGACAGGTTGATAATGAAAACACTACTGCAAAGATTTGGTTGAAATTAGAGTCACTGTATATGACTAAGTCTCTAACTAATAAAATCTACCTGAAGGAACAATTGTTTGATTTTAAAATGGATTCTAATAAATCTCTTGATGATAATCTGGATGAATTTAATAAAATTTTCATTAGTTTGGCTAATATAGAAGAGAAGATATCTGATGAAAACCAAGCAATAATCATCTTGAACTCTTTACCTGGTTTTTTTAAAGATGTTAAAGCTGCGATAAAATATGGTAGGGAGTCTCTGTCTTTAGATGATGTATTGGGTGCCTTAAAATCAAAAGATTTAGAAATTAAATTTGAAAGGAAGGCAATCAATGAAGGGCTTCAGGTTAGAGGTAGGACTGAAAAGAGAAATACTCAGAAAAATAGGAAAACCTTTAGATCCAAATCTAAGAGTAAGAAAACTTGTTGTTAGTGTCATAAAGAGGGTCATTTTAAGAAGAATTACCCAGAGAAAAAGAAATTGTATAATAATAATAACAATTATGAAAACCATGACACAATAACTTTCCTAGAAGGGTATGAGAGTGCTGAGGTTCTTACATTAACAAAGAGAATGTTTAGTGAGAAATGGGTTATGGATTCAAGCTCCACTTTTCACATGACACCTAGGAAAGATTGGCTAACTGATATTAAATACTTGAATGGAGGTAAAACATTAATGGGAAATGATGAGTCATGTGATGTTATTGCTGTTGGTAGTGTCAAATTTAAAATGCATGATGGTTTTATTAAAATTCTTGAAAATGTGAGGTTGGTGCCTAATCTAAGGAGGAATTTAATCTCTTTAGGTACTTTAGATTCAAATGGATATGCTTTTAAATCTGAAAATGGTGTTTTTAAGGTAATGAGAGGGTCCTTAGTGGTTATGAAAGGGAAATTGAATCAGGGGCTGTATATCTTGGAAGTAACTATTGTGTCAGATTCTATGAATTTAAATCCTAAATCTGATGAAATTGTTTTGTGGCATAAAAGACTTGGACATATAAGTATTGCTGGATTGGATGAACTTTGTAAACAGAAATTGATTAATCTTGATAAGATTAGTAATTTGGATTTCTGTGAAAATTGTGTTCTGGGTAAGTCACATAAACTTAAATTTGCCTCTGCTACTCAAAGAACTAAGGATGTTTTAGAGTATATACACTCTGATTTGTGGTGATCTCCATAGATCCCCAATTCTTTGGCTAATTCTCATTACTTTATAACCTTTATTGATGATTACTCTAGGAAGGTATGGGTGTATTTTTTAAAACATAAGGATCAAGCCTTTGATTGTTTTAAAGAATGGAAAACACTTGTTGAGAATCAAACTAACAAAAAAATAAAGGTTTTAAGAACAGATAATGGATTGGAATTTTGTAATAAACCTTTTTTAGATTTTTGTAAGAAACACCTCAACAAAATGGGTTAGCTGAAAGAATGAATAGAATTATTATGAATAAAGTTAGGTGTATAATGGCAGATTCAGGTTTAAGCAAAAGATTTTGGGCAGAGGTAGTTGTCATTGCATGTTATTTGATTAATAGATCACCTTCATCAGCATTGAATTTTAAAACACCTATGGAACTTTGGAATAAAAAACCACCATCATTAAGCCATTTGAAACCCTTTGGATGTCTTGCATATGTTCATGTAAATCAGGGAAAATTAAATCCTAGGGCTTTAAAACCTATTTTTTTGGGTTATCCTACAGGTACAAAAGGCTATAAATTATGGTTGATTGATGATAAAAAATGTGTGATAAGTAGAGATGTAGTCTTTAATGAATTAAAATTTTATAAAGACTTGTTTATTAGTACTCAGTCTGGATAGGTTCAAATTGAGGTGGAGACACCATAGTCTAGTTTTCATAGGCAGTCTCAAGAGTCTAGTGGTGGACCTGAATTGGGTTTGGATGCAATTTGTGCTTCAAAGTACAAAATCTCAGACTTGAAACAACAACCATCACTACCTAGTTAAGAAGAAAGTTCTCAATCTGATAGTAGTCCTAATTTGTCCAATTATCAACTTGCTAGAGATAGGGTTAGAAGGGAAATTAGATTACCTTCTGGGTATGCACATGCAGATCTCATTTCATATGCATTACAGATAGGTGATGTGATAAAAATGGATGACCTTATTAATTTCAAGCAAGTGTGTAAAAGTAAATACAGGGATGATTGGATGAAAGCTATGGAGACTGAGATGACTTCTCTACAGAAAAATCACACATGATCACTTGTAAATAGACCCAAGGATAAAAAGGTAATTAGATGTAAATGGGTTTTCAAAAGAAAACCCGGTATACCTAGTATTGAACAAGCAAGATTTAAAGCAAGATTTGTTGCTAAAGGCTCCTCACAAAGAGAAGATATTGATTATAATGAGGTATTCTCTCCTATTATAAAGCATACATTTATTAGACTAATGTTATCTGTTGTTGTTTTGTTTGATTTAGAATTACAACAAATGGATGCTACTATTGCCTTTTTGCATGGAAAATTAGAAGAACAAATATACATGGAACAGCTTGAAGGGTTTGAGAAACCTGGTAATGAAAATAAGGTTTGTTTACTTCATAAATCTTTACATGGTCTTAAATAGTCACCTAGACAATGGTACAAAAGATTTGATGATTTTGTTCTTTCAATTGGATTTTCTAGATGCAGTTATGATCACTGTGTTTATTTTAAGAAAATTGAAAATGGCAGTTTTGTATATTTACTGATTTATGTGAATGACATGCTTATAACTTCTAAGGATATGAATGCTTTACTTGATTTGAAATGTATGTTGAATTCTGAATTTGAAATGAAGGACTTGGGTCCTACAAAGAGAATACTAGGTATGGATATAAGTAGGAATAGATTGAAAAGATGTTTAACTTTATCTCAATCTACTTATATTAGAAAAGTACTTGAACTATATCATATGATCAATGCAAAATGTGTGAATGTTCCTATGGGTGCTCATTTTAAATTAAAATCTACTGGATTTTTGTCTTCTGATGAATCTGATTTCATAAAGAATATACCATATTCTAATGTGGTAGGAAGTCTAATGTATGCAATGATAGGTACTAGACTTGATATAGTATATGCAATTAGTCTTGTTAGCAAATTTATGAGTAATCCAGGAAAAGAACATTGGAATGCAACAAAATGGTTATTGAGGTATTTGAAGGGTACATCTAATTATGGTTTATGTTATACTATTGATGGTACTAATATATTTTCTGTGAAAGGATTTTGTGATTCAGATTTTGCAGCTAATCTTGATAAAAGGAGATCCCTTACTGGATATATTTTCACCTTTGGTGGAAATGTTGTAAGCTGGAAGTGTAATTTGTAACACATTGTGGCACTTTCAACAACTGAGACTGAATATATAGCATTAACTGAAGTAGTTAAAGAAGCACTATGGCTGAAGGGAATTATTTTTGAATTAGGGCTGAATATTGATGTTACAGAAGTCTTCAGTGATTCACAGAATGCTATTCACTTGTCCAGAAATTTTGCATTTCATGAGAGGACTAAACACATTGATATGAGGCTACATTTCATCAGAGATGCGTTGACTGCTGGTAAAGTTAATGTGAAGAAAATATCAACAGATGTTAATCTAGCTGACTTCTTAACAAAGCCTATGCCATTGAGTAAGTTTAAGGATGCCTTGAATTTGCTCAAAATTTGTTCAATGTAAATATGTTGTGGTCTGCAGAGGAGTCTTTGGATATATTAGTTTTTGTCAAGGTGGAGTTTTGTAAATCTGTGACATAAACTAATGGTAGTCTTGTAAATAAAGAGCAAAGTTTGAGTAAAGTTTGGTCTATAGTTATTGTCTAGGGGTAGTTTTGTCTTTGTTGGGTTTAATGCTTTAACTAATGGTTATAAACCATTAGTTGGTTTTGAGAAAAGAGAGGAGAGAAAGGCTTTACGTTGGTTGTTTCTTTTAGAAGAAAATAAGCTGTCGTTTGGGTGTGAAATATTTTCTCTTTGGATTCCTCCATTCTTCTTTGCTAGGGTTTACAAAAAATACATCAGTCCACTAATTTTGCTTAGATCTAGCTATCTAAACACTTGAGTCAGTGTACAAGGTCGTTGTGATGCTCGGATTTAGGAGGGATTCGAATCGGAAGGTTGGATTCATTTCCGTTTGTATCTGTAATGCTAGATTGGCTTCTGAATCTATAAGTTGTACTATTTTTCTTACAAATTAGTGGATTTGCTGGAGGATTCCTCTGCCTTGGATGTAGGGTTCTAATCTTTTGAACCTGAACCAAGTAAATATTGGTGTGTTGATTTGTGTTTGGTGTATTATATAATTTTTGTACAATTCTTGATTGAAAATCGATCCGAAACTCTGATTAATATTCAAACTCGGTAAAATAAAACATTAACACAAAGTTTTATATCATAAATGCACCATAAGTAATTTTATTTTAGTTACTACCAAAATAAATTTGTAAATAAATGTCCAACTAAATAAAATTTAGGTAAATTAAAAATGTGTATAGAAATATTTTATAACTCACAAAAACCATTCCATATAAACAAAACAAAATGTCTATATTATATAACTTTTAAAAACACTTGTACCTAAATTAAAATTTCTAGATAACTTACGAAAAATATTTATATAAATTTTTAGTTTAAAAGAAACATTTACGAAAATATATTATAATTTACAAAAACTTTTATATACACATAAAACGACATATTTTTATAACTTAGAAAAATATTTATATACATCTTTTGGTTTAAAAGAAATGTTTACAAAAATATTTTTTTACTTGACAAAAACATTTGTATATAAATAAAACGAATTATTCATATAACTTATGAAAATATTTATATATAAACAAAATGAATTATTCATATAACTTATGAAAATATTTATATATACAAAAATGAAATATTTATATAAATTGTGAATTCATATATAAACAAAACCAACTATTCAAATGGCTCATGAAAACATTTATATACACACAAAATGAAATATTTATATAACTTACGAAAGAATTTTTATATAAATTAAATAAAATATTTATACAAGTTATGAAAACATTTGTATAAACATTTATATACAAATGTTTCCATAACTTATATAAATATTTGGCTTTAATAGAAAACGTGTATAAAATATTATATAGTTTACGAAAATTAAAATTTTCAGATTTAACTATCATTTCCAAACATATAACATTTATATGCATAAAAAAAATAGTTTTTACTTATCTCGATTAAGAGTAAAAATTTACACAACCCTTATATGTTTCAAGCTACTATGCAAAACCTACTGGATTCCTAGCCACAATCAATGAATTCAACTTGTATCAATAACTCTTAGAAATCGTTTTAGATTCCATTGAAAAACCTCAATTCAAACCTTATTTTACAAATTTTAAAGGTACCCAAATGAACAACCCTACATCTGACTAACACATGTCTACACCATATAACCTTTTTTTCATGAATTTTATAAATTTCTATACAAATAGAAATATAACAAAACTTAGCAAGGACAAAGAAGATGTATAAATAGTTTACTAAAAAAATATTCAACTTAAATGGATATAAAATACTCTTGAAAAATTAATTTCTTCCACAAGTTAAGAACACTATTAATAGTTTCAGGTTTGATGGCTCAAGTTTATAGTTATTTTATAAAATTCTATATAAATTTAAGAATTATGAAAATTTTCAAAAATAAACTTAACATATCTATGGTTTAAACAAATAAAAAATCAACCTGAAAAAGATTTAAAAAAACTAAGTAAGACAATTTCTTTAGTAAATCACTAACTGTGTTAAAAATCTTCTAGATTAGACATACAATATTGTAACAATTTTAATAAATATCATATAAATTATAAAATTGTAAAAATTTCCAAGATTAAACTAGTCATGTTAATTTATTTATAAAAATATTCAAGTTAAAAAAATAATTCAGAAGGCTCTAAAAATTATATTGTCTTCACAAGTCACAGGCCTTGCCATAGAAATTTCAGGTTTTATACTCAATCTTATAACAATTTTCATAAATCATATTAAATTGTAAGGGTCTAGAAGTTGAAACACAATTTGTTGGTTTAAAGCAAACTCTTATTTGTTTTACTTTCATGCAAGCATCACACATATGATTATTTTTTAAAACTAGTTTAGTAAACCTTTTACTAAATTTCTTTTTGAAAGTTTTTCCAAAACATCATGTCCTAACCTCTCATATCATAGCCACATGTCCTCCTCAGTTGACATGAGACATAGGTCTCTAGATACAATGTCGTGCAAGTCTATAATGTAAATATTAAAATGTCTATGTTCAATGAATGTAATGACATTTGTGCTAGCATCAACAATCTCACAACTTAATAAATAAAAACTAATTTTGAAGCGTCTGTTATATAATTGACTTGTGCTAAGTAAATTATATTTAAGATCTTCAAGTAACAAAACATTATTAATAGAGAAAAAAGAATGACCTATTATACTGATGTCAATTATCCTTCCTTTGGAGTTGTCGCCAAAGTTGATGTTTCCTTTATCTTTGGCCTTCAACGAGGAGAATAAACTCTTATCCCTTGTTATGTGTCTTGAACATCTAGTGTCCAAGGTAAACTTGCAAGGCACATTCATTCATTTGCTCTTTGGTACCCAAATAGTTTGGATCCAACAAGGTTAGTCTTGGACATACTTACCCAAAAAAGAAAAAGGTTAGCCTTCAACATACTTACCAATAAAAAGAAAATTACACTTCAACACCCCTTTAGAAACCCAAATTACCTTATTAACAAGTACTGGTGACATATGGCAGTGATGCAAACGTAGCTTATGGAAAAATCAATAAGTAGCCATATTTGGGATTCTAATACTGAACATTAATTTATTCTACAAATATTACATCGTATAAACAATGGAAAAATACCAATGACATTTATTATAGTCAGACCGAGATACAAGCTAAAAAAAATGAATTAAATACACAAAAACTAAAAAATGAACAAAAGAGCTTTAACTAGGATCCCCAGCTGAGTTCTAAAACACAACATTTTTTTTTGTCAAGAAAATTAAGCACTAGGACACTCTGGAACATAATACTCTAACTTCCATGAGCCATCATTCTGTTGAACCATTCTTTTGTTCATCATAGGATCCCACCATTCAGGTGGTACACCAAATTCGCTCTTCAAAAGATCCGCCCCTTTGTTCAAGAGTGCAATATCACGTTTAACAATCAATTCAAATTTACCACTCTCTTCAGACATCGTCCCTGCAATTCCGTGAAGATAATTCTCCAACTTATGCAAAGCACCTATTCGCTTAGCAGTATCAGCCTTTACGTAGGTTGACTTGGTAGTGTCAAATTTGAATTGTTTTCCCACTTTAAAGTAGAAAATAAAAGGCAATTTAGGAACTATGTCGTTGATGTTTCTGATGTGCAAAAGATGAAGATTGCTGAGTTTGTTGAACGCAGTCTTGAAGCCTTTGTCTCCCACCTTGGGGCTTGCAAACACGAAAGCTGTGACCATGCATGCTTGATCTGATCCCGTGGGCTTATTATATCCTCCGGAAACTATGTCCACTGCATTCAATGTTGCAAGTGCTGAACCCAAGCTATGACCTGTTATTGTTATACTGATTTCCTCGTCCTTGTACTTATCTACCAATTTCCTAAGTGCACTCAGTACCTATATATGAAGTAATTAGTTAGAAAAAATATCCATTCATTAGTGACTCGAAAATCATATTATCCCAAATTTTAAACTGTTAAGTAAAAGCTCAATATTTGGATTAGGATTTTCTCATGATCTTAGCTTTTTTGGATACCTGATCTCTAGCACTGAATTTATGTATTGTGATTTTGGGTTTGACGATGTGTAGAGTGAATGAAATCCCTGGTGCACATGAGGTTTAGGATTGTGATGAGTTTCCCCAAGTAAGTTGGAAGCTGAAGTTAGAGGCCAATTAACATCCTTCAACCATTCGCCAGTCAAAAGAGTTCCTCTCCATGAAATGAGAATGTCCCTTCGTCCTAAAGCAGCCTTTCCTTCATCTGTGGCCACTGCAATGTAACCGATCCACGAAGATTGGTCCTTGACTATCCAATCAATGCTGGAATCAATATCTGTCATTGCGTAGAGATAGTTGGTGACGGTATACTTGAAAGGATTTCCTTTCTCTAGGCCAACGTTGGAGAAAAGATCTTTGGGCGCGTATAGAGGAAATCCATACAATGCAGATGACTTGTCGTGATTGAAGGAATCATAAACAGCTTGAACCCTCTCGCCGTAGTGAATTATATATTTGCGGAGATTGATGTTAAGAGGATCCAAGAGACCTTCCCACTCATTCTCTCCGCTTAGCTGCTTCCAATTCTTTGCTAAGTCACCCATCAATGCTCTTGCTTTTGTGTTGCGACTTGGAATCTGAAAAATTAATTAAGAATGTAGTAATGTTCGTACTCGTTCAAAGAGAAGGCAGATGGAGTAATGTGTTCATTCGAAGAAAAGCCCGATGATATTTATAGACTTCAGTTTAAGTTGACAAAGTGACTAGTAATCGTTGACACATTCAAACAAATGGTGGACAATAAATTACATAGGAAATTGCTATAAAAATCTGTCTCTTTCGAAAGAATTTTCGTCCCAAAATAATCAAATTCGGCGATGCTGTTGACTCATGCGCACGTAGATTCATTCGCTCTGATACTAAACATGGGTAAGCAGTAATTAAAGACTTTTCCACAAATAAAATGAATCTGAATGAATTTTGCATTAAACGTCTGATTAGTAATTTGTTTTGTTTCTTCCGTACATATTTCGTTTAAGTTTATTTTGGAAGAAGTCCAAGTCAATTCTTTCTTCAGATCACTCATTGTCATTGACTTGTAGTTGTAATCATACTTTTCTATAATGCTATTTGTTTTACATTTGAGCGATTCAAATTTGGAAACATGCAGCTATTAAATTACAAATGTGTTGAATATTCAATATATTCTAGCTGGTTTTTGAGTGAACTTTCTTTTTGTTGAGAAAAAAATAATAATAATTGAAAGCAAAAATTGTCTTCCTCTAAGCTTGGTGCCCAAGAATGATTACTTTATTATTCCTTGACCAATGCCTGGTCCGCCTTCCATTAAACAGTATTTCAGCTATGACATAGTAAAATTTGCATCATCAAGAAATATGTATGAATCCAACGTTTGAGAAATGAAGAACCGAAGAAAATTTGAGAGAACTGGAAGCAAGAAATGAGATCTTTTTTAATTGAATTACATAAAATGGGCTGTTCAACCACAAGTCTGCACTCCAATTACAAAAACAATTTGCGCTTCCCAATTAAGTCAACGATCTGGATTTTTTAATCAACAACGTCTTGTTCTCAATAACACTATTCACAATTCACAATCTGTATTATTTTACTCAACCAATCTGGATTTTTCAAAATTATTATATCCAATATTTATTTTTAACAATCTGCAATTTCCAATTAAGTACAAACAACAGTTCCAGCAACGCGATTCACAGTCAACAATCTACATTTTTTTTTTTTGGGATAACAAGGTATATATAGACGAAAACAAGGCACCTACAAAAGAGAGCTTATGAACTAACTAAGCTCACTCTGCCTAGCTACAGGATAGCAGAAGCAAACTAGAATTGGTGCCACTACCCAAGAAAAGACTATACAAAGCTAGCGGGCCTATAAGGGTTTCTACAATGATAGAGTTCAAGAGAAAACCCCTAAAAGAACTAATAGAATCAAAAAAACCAAAAGTGGTCTTAAGCCAGTTCCTCATGGTCAAACTATACAAAAAAATCATTCACATCATAATGCATAGCAAAGACAACTATGAAAAGGTTAATGACTATGTCATTGGCATTGCTCGGACATATTGAGGTCACTTGAAGAAGAGACAAATGATGTTAAATAAAATATTCATTCTTATTCTAGATGATTATGATTTTATTTGATTTTGCTCTTGATGTGTGTACATTATTTTTCTTATTTCATAGGATTAGGAATCCTCACAAGATTCAAATTCCTATCAAACCATCATGTAATATTATAAATCATAAATTTAATCAATAATATTAATTCAATTTACACACCAATTCATAACACTTTCGGTATTAGAGTAGCTAAAATCCTCTTATACTTTTCAACATTAAAATTTGTCTTTTTCCTTCCAAACACTAAATGTTTCCATTTTTGTAAAACTGCATTCCCCTCTGTTTTTAAGGTTTTCTCTTTGCACTTTGGCAAATTTCAACTGACCCCCAATATTTTTCCTATTTTCACCTTCACCCTTAGCTTTTAAAATCTTTTTAACGCACCCTTTCTCTTATCCAAGAATATTGCTCCTTTTCCATCATTCATCCTTCTCCATCTCTAGCTTTCTATCTGCCAGAGACTATGCTGCCATCAACTTAGCATCCGTCTCCCATGAAGTTCTCTTCCTTTTGATGTAAACATAATGGTTTCTCTCATATTTTGCATTGTTCTTGAATGCCTCCCTCTTTTTGTTTTGTATGCCTACTTTAGTCAAATTCTTCATAGATGTTTCTTGGTTGTTGCTCGTCTTTTGTCATTGTGATCTCTCCATTAGAATAGATGTCTTCTAATCGATCGACATATTGCCCATGGCTAATGTTAAGACAACTATGGTCACCATCCCTCATGGTTGTCCATCCCTTGATTTCTCCATATCGACAACCCATTTTCACACCATAAATAATTTTTCTCCAATGGTGGTTAGTTTTTCGTCTGTGCTATTATTGCCCTTCCCATCAATTACTATAACCACTACTAATATGGGCTCTGTTTTCCTAATGTCCTTACTACCTATAATGGTCAAGATCGAGAGCTATTTTTCTTCACTCATGGTTTGCGATACTCATAGTGCATGGAAGTCTCTACTTCTTGATGTTCTTGCGATTCACAATTTGCAACTTTTGATTGCTTGTGATGCACGATCACTGCCACCATTCCTACTCGATGGCACTCCTAATCTATCTCATTCTCACTATTTATGAGTTGATAGATTGGTGTTGACTTGAATTAAATCCATATATCTCTTACACTTGTTCAGTCCTTGTTGTTGCTTTGTGCTATTACTTTTGAAGCATGGTCCTTGCTTTATGATTTCTTGAATCCAAATTTTGGGATCCATCTTTACTCTATTTATGACAAGTTATGCACTTTTTGGAAAGATTCAGATCAGATAATGGTTGATTATCTTATTGATGCCAAGTTTATCTTTGATTCTCTTGTTACAATTTATTTTTCTATTCCAAATACTGATTTTGTAGAGCATGTTGTTGATGGTTTAGGTCTTGAGTACCAATCCTTCTTTATTTTCTTACATTTTCGGTTATCCACTACATTTGATGAACTCTATAATGTTCTCCTTCATGATAAGGATCCTTAAAAAAATTCTTTGGTATGTTTCCTTTAGTTGTTGCTATGACTCCTACTTTATCCTCCCTACAATCATTGGGTTTGTCCAAGTCTTCTAATAAACGCAACTTTCATGGCTATAATAAGCCTAGTCATGTTCATGGTAATAGTGGACAATCTGCTTCTTGCCAGCAATCTCAACCCTCATATCAACTTCCTTTAATCTAGACTCTGCCTGGTGTTTTCCTCAAAATGCTTGCCAAATTTGAGATAAACATGGGCATTCTGCTCGTGTTTGTCCATAGCGAGAAAATTTTGCCTATACAGAAGATTCAGTGATTACTCATTTTGCTGCTATTTTCATGTGTGTTCTCTCTTATTCAAATTAGGTTTTGGACATTGGTCTATATATCATATGACACCTAATGCTTTGATCCTATCCTCTCCTTAACTTCACACTAGTATGTCTTTTGTGATTGTTGGTAATAGTGATTCATTGTCAATTCACATCAAGGGTCTATTTATTTATCTAAATCTCTTCATTCTCTAATTATCTTATTTGATGGCTTGTTTGTTCAATCATTACATAAAAATTTGTTGTCCATTCATTACTTCTAATACTAATTTTTTTTTTTGTCTTCTTGACTCGTTTGGTTTTGTGATTAAGGACAAATAGGCAATGTTAATTCTTCTCTTTGGTCACAACAGTAACATCTTTATTCGTTGACTCTCTTGTCATTATAGCCTATTCGTTTATTCGTGTCTCGTTTGATATCTAACATCATTGTCTTGATCATCCATCTTTTATACTGTTCAAAACTATACTTACCTCAATGTCTAGTCTAGCTTAGATCTCTCATTTGTTTGTCAAATATGTCATCTTGGTAAAGGTCATTGTCTCTCTTTTACCAAACGTATTTTTATTGCTTGCCGCCCTTTTGAGCTTCTTCACCTTAATGTTTGGGGTATTGCTCCCATCCTATCTTTGTCAACATTTTGGTATTATTTGTCTATTGTTGCTGATTTTAGTTGGCATGCATGGTTACACATTATGTTTAGAAAGTCTAACGTTATTGATGTATTTGTTAAATTTAAATTAATAATAGAAAACCTTCTTTCTTGTTTTATTCAAATTATTTTTTTTAATGGAGATAGTGAATTTGATAACAAATTATTTCGTTTCTTCCTTGAGTCACATGGTATTACACATCAATTATCTTATCCCTACACTCTTACTCAAAATAGTGTTGTTGAGAGCAAACATAATGACATAGTGGAAAAAATGACATTGTCTTTTATTGCAAGTTGACTTGCCCCCTGCTTTTTAGTGGAGACTTTCTTTATTATTGTGCTTTTGGGTAATAGGTTGCCCACACCATTACTCATGGATAAGAGTCCTTTTGAAGTTCTTTTTCACTGTCTTCCAAATAATGAATTTTTATGTACTTTTGGTTGTGTCTATATCCTTTGCTCACCCCAACTACTCTACATAAATTGGCACTCTAGTCTACTATATGTTTATTCTTAGGGTATGATACTTCACATCGTCGGTGTCATTGTCTCCATATATAGTTTCATGAGATTGTCTTTCTTGTCTATGGTATTGTTTCTCTCTTCTTAGATCCTTCTTCAAGGTTTCGCTCCTTGTTAGTCTTGTCTATAACTATTTAGCTCTTAAATATGGTTGGCCCACCTCTATCTAGTGTTTATATAGTGCCATTTGGTCTTGTGTAGCCTAACAATAGCTATCCACTGCTCATAGACTTTGCTAGTTCTCATATTTCACCTTCAGTTACTTTCACCTCTAAGAAGACCTTATTATTTGATTAATCTAAGACATCATCTATCTAGCCTAAGTTTTAGAGCATCAATGAGATCATGGATTCCTCTCTTCATGTGCTTCCTCAGGCTCTTATTATTGAAGCTACTAATCTTGTATTCTATGAGCTAACCACCTTCAAGCAAACTTAGTCATTTCCTTATTAGCATAAGATGATGAGTGAAGAATATGAAACTCTAATGAGAAATAACAAATAAATTCTTATTTTGTCATCTTATTAGTAGAATTTAGTTGGTTGTCATTAGGTTTACAAGGTCAAATGTTATGTAGATGGGTCTATTGAGAGGTATAAAGCTCGTTTGATTGCCAAGGGTTTTCAACAATAGATATGTGTAGATTTTAGAGATACATTTAGTCCTATTGTCAAATCGACTATTATCCGCATAGTTCTTACTATCGTAATTATGTATGAATAGTTGTTATGCAAACTCAATGTCAAGAATGCCTTTCTTTAGGGGTATGTCATTGAAAAAGTGCTCATAGAGTAACCTCTTAGGTTTATAGACCCCAATCAACCATCTCATGTTTGTCGTCTTATTAAGGTTATCTATAGCCTTAAACAGGCACCTCTAGTGTGTTATCATCATTTGTATTCCTTTTTACTTGACTATAGGTTTCTTAATAGTCAGTTTGATCACTCATTATTTATTCATCGTACATCTACATCAATTGTGATTCCACTTATTTATATGGATGATTTAGTTGTTATAGATTTTGATGCCTCGATTATTATAGATTGTGTCTCTATCTTATATTGTGTCATTGCTTGTCTAGATTTGGGTACACTCAATTTCTTTTTTGGTATGGAAGTTGTTTGCTAGTCTACCACTTTGAATCTAACTCAATGATGCTATATCGTCAATTTTCGTTGTCACTTCTAACTTGACATATGTGCTCCTTGTGTTATCCCTTTTGTTAGTTCCAAACCATAACCAATCATTGATGATGTCCCATTTCTAGAAGTTACATTTATCATAGGATGGTTGGTGGCCTTCAGTATCTTACTCTCATTTGGTTAACATCGTCTTTGCTATCAATCAAGTAGCTTAGCAACTATCTATTCCTACTTACAAAGACATGTGTACAATCAAACATATCTTGTGGTCTATTAAAGGCACCCTATTTCATGGCCTCACCTTTCATTATGACTTTAGCCTTCATTTTATTGCCTATTTGAATGTTAATTGAGCGACTGGTGTTTCCATATGACACTCCGTCACTAATGGTTGAATTTTTCTTGGACGCAACCTTGTTTATTGGACTACCAAGAAATAAGTTGTTGTGTCCCCTTCTAATGTAGAGTTTGACTATCATACACTTGCACATGTGACTGTTGATGTTTTATGGTTTTTTTATCTTTTATAGAAGCTCGGTATTCCACTGTATTCACTCCACTTCTATTTTATGACAATTAATTAGCTCTACACATGCCTACCAATCCCTGTTTCATACTCACACTTAACATATCAACATTGATCTATATTTCATTTGTGTGTTGGTTGCTCGTGAGGCTATTCGACTCCAACATATTCCTAGCATATCTCAGGTTGCAAATATTTTTAGAATGAGACTGTTTTGTGAGCGTTTTCTCTCGTTTTGTCAATAATTGTAGTTTTGTAAGTTCTTGCTATAATTTCAGGGGAGTGTTAAATAACATGTTCATTCCTATTCTAGATGATTCTAATTTTGTTTGATTTTGTTCTTGATGTGTACATTATTTTTCTTATTTCATAAGATTAGGAATTGTCATAGAATTCATATTCCTATTCAAATTGTCATGTAATATTATAAATTGTATAATATTTAATCAATAATTTTTATTCTATTTACATCCCAATTCATAACTCTTTTAGATGATAGGTACTAGGATTTGTTATGAGTGGCTTCTAATATCTTTTAATATTCTAATACCTTTCTTGGCTTTTTAGGTAAAATCAAGTATAGTATATGATCTTATTAGTTTAACAATATGGATTTTTCAATAATAACAAACCCAGTCTATATTTTCAGCAAACTATAGGTTTCAACCATAGACACTAGTTCCAATGATCACCATGTCACACAAATTGCATTGTTTAATCATTGACATCAGTTTCAACAATTAACATATCTCACAATCTTGCAACATCAATTAGTTTCAATCCATATTCAGCATCAATTACTACTAATTGAGCATCAAATAATCTTACAACAACCAATAACGAGAAAATACTTTAGCATTAACCTAGAACATTCTAATAGGTAACAATAACCACAATTAACTATTGTTTCTTTGCCTAGCAGTTATCATCAGAAAATTAGTGTAGTCAATACAGAAATTATTTGACTACAGAACAATCACCACTCTTTGATGAATTTATTGAATTTGTTATTAGAGAACTCTAAGTTTTTTTAAGATTTTAGAATGTGAATACAAGAGATTGTTGAAACATCTTCAAATGATTCTAATCTATATAGATTGAGAGAAAGCCTATGTATAGAAAATTGATAAGCGACTAAGAGTTTTATGACAATATTAACGTTTTGAAACTCACTTGGAACATATTTAATGACCAACCGTATGCTAGTGACTTTATCACAAATATAATGGGCTTCTATTTTTACATACTTGGTCTTGACAAAATATATTGGATTAAAGGCTATATGAACTAGCACTTTGATTATCACGCCATATCATTAGAGGAGCGCAAAAATTAAGACCAGGTCTAATAGATAAACTTATTATCCTAGCAATTAATTTATATTGTTGGTTGGATTAGTGTTTTGCATATATTTAGCCTCTGTTGAAAATAAAGCTTCAACCCTTTGCTTTGTGTAGAATTCCATTAAATGACAATAACTGGTTGTACACCTTTTTTCATGTAAACTATTAACCTAATCAACATAAAAGAAAATAGTTTAACTGCAAACTTATGTATCTAAGAACCTTATTGTAAGCTTTCTAATGAAAAAATGTTGGTTTTTAGCAAAAATTGACTCAGTCTATTGACAGAGAATGCAATATTTGGCCTAGATAAAGTAAGATATTGTAAAAACACCTATAATGCTTCTATAGACAGAAGAATTCTTAAAAGTTAGGTTTTCATCAAGGGACAGCCTAGTGCTAATCTCAAATGGTTTTGCTTGAAACATTTTGGCCTTAAAAAGCAAATCTTGTTCATATTTGGATTGATTTAGGTGTTTAACAAAAGCATTTCTAGTGACCCCAAAGTGATGGAAAAGGTGAGTTTCATTGGAAGTGTAAAGAAAGCAAAATTTCTCACCTTTGTTTTATAGATGACCTCCTCAGTTTTTGAAAGGCCAAAGAAAAATCATTAAAGCTCATCAAAGAAGCTTTATGTACTTTCAATAACTAGTCAGGACTGAAAGCTAACAACACCAAAAGCAACATTTACCTTTCTGGGGTCATCAATGAAGAGAAAGTTTTGTTGAAGGAGATCCTCAAATTTTGAAGTTGGGACTATTCCTTTTAAATACCTTGGAGTTCCCATGGTCTTTACTAAGCTTTCCTTGAAAGATTGCAAACTGCTCATAAATAAAAACCATGGTATAATTACCTCTTGCAATATTAAATTCCTCTTCTATGTTGGAAGACTAATGTTGATTGAATCTATCCTTTTTAGCATTCAAATTTATTGATCGTCTCCCTTTTTATAAGGAGATAGATGCCAAGCTTTAGTCCTTCTTTTGGTCAGACATCAACCTTAACCATAACAAAGCTAAAGTTGCTTGGGAGGAAGTTTGTGCTTCAAAGAAGGAAGGTGCTTTGGGTACCATGAAAAGCAAAGACTAGAATAAAACGGCTATGACCAAGAATCTTTGGGACCTCACTCAAATCAAGAGCTCCTTCGTATAGGTAAATTAGATGAAAACAAATAGGCTTAAAGGTAAGAGCCTTTGGGAGATTAAAACCATTAATGATAACCTATGGTATTGGGAGAAGCTAATAAAGTTGAGAGAGGATATGAGAGATAGAATCCAACACCGTATTGGGAATGGGGAAAATACTTTTCTTTGGATGGACAATTGGCACCCAGTGGGCTCGCTTCTTGATAAGTATGACAATAGAATTATTGATGATTCAAGTCTTAGGAGAAATGCTAAAATGGAGGATATCATAAATGGTAAGGATTGGAAATGGTCAATGGAAAACTCGGTAGACTTAATAGAGGTTAAGGAGTTGGTTAAAGATCACTTTACTAGAAAATCAGATATTTTGGTTTGGACCCCTAGCCCTAATCAGACATTTTCTATTAGTTCAGCTTGAATGAATTTCATGCAAGGAGAAATGAAGTTAGTTGGGCTGATATAGTTTGGCATAAAAAATTCATTTCAATACATGTTGTTATCTTGTGGCTAGCCATGAAACAAAAGCTTTCTATGAAGGACAAGTTACATAGAATTGGAATCATAAATTCCGCAACTTGTGTGTTATGTGGCTCTCATGATGAGGACATCAACTGCCTCTTTTTCCAATGTAATTTTAGTAGTTACATTTGGAAAGAAATTCTTGAGAGATTTGAGCTGGACTATGGAGGTCAACCTTGGATGAGGTATATTGAAATAAATGCAAGAGAATGGAAAAGGAATAAATTGAAGCATGTGATGGGAAAATTGAGGTTGGGAGCAACTACCTATATTATCTAGAGAGAAAGAAACAACAGAATTTTTTCAAGAGGCATGCAATCCAAGGAATGCATTAAGGAGAACATAAGAAGATTAGTGGGGGACAAACGCACTGAGCTTACAAATGCGCAACCCTCATGGAGTAATGGAAGAATAGCTAGGAAATAGGACCTGCCAATGTGCATATTTAAACAAGCTCTGCAACATGCCCAAGAACATGTCCAAGATGTTGTGCAAGAGGAAGTTTTTTTTTCTATCAAAGGTTCTATTTTTCAGCTGTTATGCTTGGAGCCTTGTTGGCGGCTGGTTTCTGGAAATTTAGTTAATCCAGACCTGCTGCTTCTCCTCATTTCCTGAAAGTTGCTAAAATTAGATTACTACATGACTTACTACTTGGTTTATCCTCCCTGCTGCATGTTTACTCTCCTAGATATTTCTAGTGCAAGGGTGTTGATCAGCTTTTCAAGAACCTTCCTACAGAAGAATGCACTCACTGTCCTGGCCACAGCTACATATCCTCATTCTTGAAGATTTTTCTTTCAACCTGCTCCTTGCACAGTGCTTCTTGCAAATCTACATTTCTCCTTGGCAAGATATTTGCTTGGTTACTGCAGGTGGTTACCAATTTAAAGCAAGCTGATGCTGCCTAGTGCACTTGTGGTCCTTTGTTGCTTTCCTCGGACGTGTTTTGGCTAGCTAATCTGCTGACTGCCTCTGATGTCCTATACTTGCTGTTGGATAATTTTTTGCATGTGGATTTCTTTACTGTTATATACTGCTTGTTGGTGATCTGCAAAGTCCTCTGTATGGCTACTATATACTACTTCGGTCAAAATTCTCTATTTTTGTAGAATGTGCTGTTGTCAAGGTTTCTGCTATTGCACCTGCTCCTTCCTCATGCCGCAGCTTCCTCCAGTCCCAGGTTTGGCCTTTTGGCCTCTCTGGAATTTTTTCCAGGTTGATCTGCAATTTCCCCAACAGCTCCTGGTGGTTTTCCTGAAACAGACCCATTGCAGCTCCAGGTGGTTTTATTATATTAATGTTGTTTTTTTGTTTCTCTGAATTTTATCATTGTAGAAACTCTGATAAGTCTTCAAAAGGAATTGACCATCGCTAGCTTGTACGTTTATGATGCAAGCCTGGTTTGGATCTAGTCTTTTCCTTCATTGTACTCCCCTGGAGATGGGTGAGCTTAGTCTGTTTGTCCGGGCCCTTGCTTGGCCCGTTGTTTCTTTGTACAAATATATTTTCACCTAACCAAAAAAGGAAAAAAAAAAAGTGAAGGAAATAATGAAGAAATCATAAGACCTTTAAGGAAAATTTATCATTCAAATGTTTTACTAAAATGTCAATTAGCTCCACATCATATTTAGTGAGGACTATATCATCAGCATATACTAACACATATATAACCTTGTGGTTAGTCTGATATAAAAAGATATTGGTGCCCACTATAACACTGACAAAGCCCTAAGACAACAATACAACCTTCAATTTTTGAAATCAGAACCTAAAAGCCTGTTTTAAACCAAACAAATCTCTGTTCATTTTACTGATGCACTTGAAATCATTATTGACATAGCAAAATGCTCAAGTTGACTCAGTTACACTTGCTCTTCTAAATCCCTGTTTAAGAAGACATTATTAATATCAATCTATTTAATGGTCTAGCCATACACAACTAATCTAAGAATAATTCAAATGGTGGCAACTTTAAAAACTAGACCAAATGTTTTAAAATAATCTACTCTTAATGTTCGTTGAAATCTCTTAGCTATACCAGCCTAGTTTTATATCTTTGAACTAAGCCATCAATGTTATATTTAACTTCTAAAAACACATTTTCACCTCACCAAGTGCATATCAGTTGGGTGAGGGACCAAAGTCCAAGTATTGTTAGTTATTAAATCATCATTATCAGCTTGGTAGGTTTCCACTCAGGATTAGAAAGAGCTTCAACAGTGTTGGTAGTTTGTAATTTAATAAGGGACTTAAAGTGGGGTGTTTTGGTTATGAAGAAAGAGGAATGCGGTGCTCCTATTTTGGTTCTAGTCAACATCAGATGTAAACTGATTGATTGAGTAGAATTAAGTAAGTTTGTATTGGATAATATGCTAAAATTTGGTAGTTGGACTTCAAAATTTACAATGGAGAAAAAAGATTATAAAGAGATCGCTTTGGGAATATATGTGATAAGGTAAAAGCAACAAGTGTAGGTAAAGATTTAGAGTAGACTAACAGAATTCAGAAGGTATAGTTTGAAGAGATATAGAATGTGAGATATGAGTAGTGGGCGAAGAGATGATCTTATTTGGAGTTATAGCATAACAGGTAGGAGAATTTGAAGATGTTAATACTTTGTGTTGATTAAGACTTATAAAAGGACTGTACTGATAGAGGCATCGTAGACGCATCGAGCCCTCAAGAAGATCCACTACATATTCCGATTGGGCCAATTACGAGGAGCAGAGCTAAGAAGATGCAACAAGCCTTAGTTGGACTCGTGGAGGGCTTGGTGACTAAGATCAGCTCACTCAAGGACGATTGGATGCTTGAAGGAGCCAACAGAGAGATCAACTTGATTCAGGCCCAAGCTTATGTGCGAGCAAACTTTGAACGGCCATAACTTTTGATCCGGGAAGAGTTATGGGGCCTGTAATATATCAACGCGAAGCTCGTTTCAAGCTATATAACCATAACCTGGAGGTTTTCTGGTTGAACTCAAGTTGGAGGCCCAAATAACGTCATTTCAGTCCGCATTTCATAGTTTTTTTGTTACCCAAATCTAGGATTTTCAGTTTTATGATTTTTGATCTTGTTTGTGATTGGGCTAGACTTTATTGAGCCCAAGTGACATCTTTTCTTTTAATTTAATTAGTGCTTTGGGTAGTTACTTAGGTAATGGGCTTGGGAAGTTTGGAAGTCCATTGGGTCATGGGTAGTTAGGGTTAAGTTGGCATTGCACTATAAAAACAAAACAGTTCATGATGAAAAAAAACTTTTTGCTGATTTTTCACAAATAGCTTGCTTACTATTGAGTTTACAATCTCTGAACTTATCAAGCTTGTCTTGTGGCGTTCACCATTCTCATTACCAAGGTTCATTCGATTCCATATCGATTTGGGTCAAGGTTTAATTACGTGACGAAACCGATTCAATCCTGAGAAAAATATCTTCTTGAGTGTTGGGTCTTGCGACAAATCGTCAAGGTTCGCATCATGTACGTTCAAGATATAATGGGCTAAAGTAAGATGAATTTTGTGAAGAATTAGAATTTGAAATGCTTCAAACTATACACCAAATAACAAGAATTACACAAGGCTATCCAAGTTTCACCAAAATAATCAACCACGGAGCAAAGAACAGAATGAATAATACCTCAAGAGCTTCATTCATCAACAGAATCATAAGGGATTTACAACCAAGAGTTCACAACCCACTACGAAAATCTCGATCAAGACTTTTATACAAAACTAAAACTACATATAGCTAATCACTAACTCATGACAATAGCAGAAACTTGAATCACTCACTGTTCATCCAAATGACACCGTCTTGTCGTCAAATCTCCCGTAGAATGGTTAAAGTCTTCGGTCTTTTCCAGAAGCATCGAATAGATGAGAGAGGGCTTTGTAAAACAGAAAAGTAGAAAAAAAATATCTCCGCTGTTTGTCTTCCTTTATACAAATTCAAAACGCACTGCTTTTAAAATCCATCGTTAGAAAATATTCACTCCGCTAAAATGTAGTTTATGTTTCTTAACATTCTCTCGCAAGTCAAAACACAGTGCATGACTTTAAAAAAAGCATAAACTACAGCATGTCAACGCCAATCAATTATCTGCAACTTAACCAATCAATCCCCAATACAAGCAGTCCTGCATAAACAAAAAGAAAAAAAACTAACAGCACAGATCTCCAAAATACACGCGAATCCTCTCTAACGTTCACACACAAAAGAACACTCCATCCCAAGGCACACAAGCAATTCCTCGTTGAACTTCCACAATCCATACTCAAGAAAAACAATCACAAATCCTCCTCGAGTTCATTGAGTTAAAATACTTCCTGAGACAAAAAGAATCAGCAGCAGAATAGGTAAAAAAACATAGCACATACACAGAATGTAACTAGCAGGCAACAGGCCACACATCATCACCATTTAGCATTCTTCTTGGTCTTCTACAACAGAGCTGTTTTAGGATCATTTCCTTCATCCATTGTTCAGTATTTAACTTTTCTTTCAAAACTGAAAACCTGGCTATGCGCAGAGGTTAAGTTAGGATGTGAGCTATTTGAAATTTAGTTAGTCATACTGAATTTCAAGTACCTTAGTTGCATCTATTCTCTAATAAAGGGCACAACTATCTTAATGTGCTTTGCCCTGCTATGAAACACCACATTAGAGGCAAGTGCATCAACATTCACATTATCACTCCAAACTACAATAAGACTAATTGTATTCCACTTGAATTTCCTTCAACAAGTGCTTTATCCAAGCAATCTCAATAGAAACCTAAGGGGCCTGTACTCAGCTTATGTTGATGATAGGGAAAAAACTTTCTATTTTCTTGAACTTCATTACACCAGAATATTACCAAAAAAGACACAATAGCCACTAGTAAATCTCTTATGCTCGATATTTCAGCATCTGCATAAGCTTTTATCTTAAAAATTTGAGTTAGTTTAAACAATATCGCACTAGTTAGAGAGCCGTTTATGTATCTGTTAGGAACCTAGCTCTTATTCAACCAAAACACAAAATTAAAACACAAAATATATAATAAACTAAAACCATTTCATTAACCAAAACATTACAATGATAAACCGAATATTTCGAGGAGTTTGAGACCTCCCATTTTCCGACCGTTCGAGGCGTCGGAGACCACCCTAAATCAGCTAAGGATGGTTGCCCTTAAACCAAGCCCTAATATATTTTTTCTCCCTTTTGAAATTCAAAATACATATTTATAATAAAGAGTAACCATTGGATTGAGGACAAGTATCCCAATCCTAACATTTCTCTTCCCTTCAAAACTCAAGATGAGTTTTTTTTTTTTTTAGCTGTGCCCCATTTCAGTCTCTTCCTTTTCTCTTTTATTTTTTTGGTCAACTGTCTCTGCCTGTCTAAAACTGTTTCCCGCTCATTTCTCTTTTTTTTTTTTTTCCAATTGTCTCTGCCTGTCTAAAGTTGTTTCCCGCTCATTTCTCTTTTTTTTTTTTTTTCCAATTGTCTCTGCCTGTCTAAAGCTGTTTCTCGCCCACTATTTTTACTTTTTTTTTTTTTTTCATTTACAATTGTCTTCTTTTTTTTTCTTTAATATATATTTTTTTTCTCTCTTCTTCATCCTTCTTTCTTCTCCTTCATCCCTCTTTCTTCTTTCTTCTTCCTTCTGCCTTCTCTGTGTTTTCTTCTTTCTACCTTCTGTAATTTTTTTTTTCAAACTTTTGCCAACATTCTATTTTCATCTCTTTTTTCTGTTTTCATCTCCTTCTTCTTCTTTTTTCTTCTTGGCATTTTTCCAGCATGTAGCCACTGACTCATTTCTCCCTGTGATGAGTTTTCTTCAAGTTAGCCTCCTCCATCAACATTTTCCGGTGACTCTTCACTTTTTCGACCATCATCTATCTTCACCGTTGGATCGAAGAGGAACCCAACTCTTATTCAACGAAAACACAGAATACATAATAAACTAAAACCATTTCATTAACCAAAACATTACAATGATAAACCGAACATTTTGAGGAGTTCGGGGCCTCCCATTTTTTGACCATTCGAGGTGTGGGAGACCTCCCTAAATCAGCCAAGGATGGCTGCCCTTAAACCAAATCCTAATATATTTTTTCTCCCTTTTGAAATTTAAAACACATATTTATAATAAAAAATGACTGTTGATTAAGGACAAGTGTCCCAATTCTAACAGTATCTTAAGACCCTTTTGCATGCCTGCCATTGTAATTGGGTGGGGGCTTTAAAAAATTGACTTAATTTGTTCACATTAAAGACAATTTAGGTCTTGTCATAGTTAAATATTATGGTGCACTAACTATGCTTCTATACAGTGTGGGATTCTGAAACAACTCACTGTCTTCTACAAATAGCTTTGTACCAGCTAAAAAAGAGGTAGTTATTGTATGTGCCTCATTCATTCTTGTTTTCTGAAGCAAATCTGATGCATATTTGGACTGATTTGAAACTGGCCCATTTGCATTTCCTACAGCCTGAAACCTCAGAAAATAATTCAATTCTCCTAGTGTTTTAAGAGCAAACTCATCATTTCAATCAACAAAATATCATCTAAATATATCAACACAAACACAACCACCCTCAATTGTTCTATGTGAAGTACCAACAAACTACTATCTAAAACAACATTCTCAAACCTTTTCCTCAATAAGGCTGCCCTAAATTTTTCATACCTACTAGGCTTTAGGAGCTTACTTCAACCTATATAAGGCCTTAACTAGTTTGCATATATGTGAAAGTTTACCTGAGTCAATGAAACGTTGTGGCTGACTCATATATACATTTTCTTTTAACTCATCATTAAAAAATGCATTATTGATGTTAATCTGAAAGATTGGTGAGCCAAAATAAACTGTCATGCTGATAATTATCCTAATGGATATAGGTTCGATTACTAGATTAAGTGTTTTAAAATAATTTATCTATTGGGTGTGATGGAACCCTTTGACTGTCAATCTAGCCTTTAACCTGTATAGAGAACCATTACGATTTAGTTTAATCTTAAACACCTTTTTTTGATCAACAATGTGCATGTCTTGAGTATATAGAACCAAAATCCAAGTTTTGTTGCTCATTAGGGTAATATACTTTTATGTCACAGCCTCAAACTATAGTGGATTAGTCAAAGTCTCTTTTATGGTCTTAGGTTCTATAGGTATTGGGGTGGAACAGTTCTCTTTCAAGAAAACTCTAGATTTCGGTAAGGATCCTGTTTGGGATCTAGTTATCATTGGGTGAATAAAGGAATTTTCCACTGGTTTAGGATTAGATTTAGTGCGTGTTGAGTCTGTGTTAAATGGGTAAACAGGTTGGATACTCAGCTGAGAATTTTCTAGTCCCAGATTGTGTGCAATATGCGTGGGAACTATATTTAGTAAATGAATAGGTTGGGTACTCAGTTGAGGATTTGATAAATTAGTTATTTGTTTAAAACTGGATATACTAGATGTGCTTTTTGAAGGCAGAAGGAGCACAACATCTAAGTGAACAATGGACGTATCAGATGAATTTACAGTGTGAGGTTAGCTATAATTGATCCTATATTTTCTTTGTCAGAGTGAATATTTTTCACTTCTAAATTTGGAGTGGAGATAAGCTGATTATTGTCAAAGAGTGTACAAGGGCCAAAATTTTGTTGTGGAACGATCAATTGATTATTTTCAGCAACAGGAATATGGTTCTTAGAAAGAGAATCAAATAATTGCTAGGAATTGAAACACTAGATTTGGCCTGCTAAGTTCTTTGCTCTTATGATGTAAAAATACTATTTGTAAATGCAGGTGATGCAATTTCCAAAATTGGAGTTTTTGAAACTGAACTTGTGACAAAAAATGCATCATCTTTGAAAGGAAATTACTCTCATCAAAATAAACACTAGCAGAAACAAACACTTTTCCAAACTGACTTAGACATTTGTACACTTTATGAATCAAACTATAGCGTAGAAAGGCACATTTTTGGGTATGAAAATATGTTTTATGTCTATTGTAGGGTCCAAGGTATAGATAACATGCACAACCAAACACTCTAAAGTGTTAATATTCTACTTTTTTCTTATACAAGGCCTTAGGGATGTTCAAAACTAGTTAACCGAACCAGTTTGCTAATTTGTTGAATTGAACTGAATTTCAGTTTCGAAAAAATCATAAAACCGAACCGATTTAAAGATTAACCAATTTTGAACCAAATCAAACATACCAATTAACCAAACCGAATTATTGGTTAACTGGTTTTGAATCGAATTTCAAAAAATTATTATTTTTGTTATGTTTTCTAATTTTTTAAAAATATGTTCAATATTTTATTAATTTTTTATTTAACTTTTTAAAAACCGGTTTGATTCAATTAATCGGCTTTGAAAATTAGACAAATTGATAACTAAATCAAAAACTGAATTTTTTTATATTTTTAAACTAGTATCCGAAATGGTTTTTCAAATAATTTTTTTTTATTCGGTTTTTGGTTCAAAAATCTGTTCGATTTAGTTACCAGATAATTTTGAACACCTCTATAAGGCCTAATATAGTGATTCATTCCCTATTTCAAAATAAAGAAGTCTATTTATAAGGAAAACTGATGTTTGGAAAGCAGACCACCAAAAGCTAAGTGGCATGATAGCTTGGGAAAGCAACACTAATCCTAATTCAACTATATGTATGTGTTTTCGCTCTACCCTTATAATTTATTGATGAGTAGAAGGGCAAGGATGCCTAAAACCTAAGCCATTTTCTTTTAAACAAGCTGTGAAACTTGTATACTCCACCCCAATCACTGTGAAACATTTTAACTCTCCCATCAAATTGACTCTCAACTAGTTTATGGAACTTCACAAAAACATCCGATTTGGTTTTCAAGGGAAAATTTCATGTAAACCTGGAAAAATCATCGAGAAAATGTATGCAATATTTGGACTCTTCATTTAACATCACAGGAGCTAGTCCTCATTCATCATGATGGATTAATTCTAATGGTGCCTCAACTTTAGACTGACTCAATGGAAAAGTACTTTGTTTATGCTTACCAAACTGACAGCTTTCAAAAAAGAAACAAAAAAGAGAAAACTTTGTGTCTTTATGATTAAGCTCAACAATCATGTCTTTAAAATTTTTTTCTGAAAATATGAGAGTTAGGATGCTATAATCTTTGATGTCAAACTTTTTTATTCAATTTATTTGCATGCAACATAGTTTTAAAGGATTCAAAAGGTTCAAAACTATATGAATTCTCATTAGTACAAGGATTTTCAAAATTACAATGATTTTCGTAATTCTGAAAAACATGACACATGTCCATATAGATTTAGGAACATGACCATGTAATTAGGTAAATAGCCCCTATGTAAGGATAATTCATGAGCATATACATTTAGGGGCAAGCACTCGTCCGTGTGGTATTGGAGACATAACCATATGTACTACCTTAGGTTGCCACACCTGTGTAGGTTTGTAATGTGCCCATGTGTGATGATTAGGAAAACATATCTGTGTAAGAAGCACACACAACCATGTATATTTGGGAAATTTTGGAAAAGAACATGTGTAGAATTAGCTATGATTATCCATGGAAGTAAAATTACTATTTTACACCTAAGAGAGGAGAATATGAGGAATGAGAAAACTTTGGCCCTGTCAAATGCAAATTGAGTAAATTAGGTGTTTCGGGGGTGCTTGGCTATATGGATAATGCACAAACCTTGACTGTAGATATTTCAAATCAAAACTGAGAAATAATGTATTATTTTATTTGAGCCACCAAGTTATGTAGAGTGTGGTTGTGAAAGCATTAGGGTTACTTTGTGTGGCTTTAATACTCGTATGATTATTATGTATTGGTGCAGGGTGCCTTTGTTTGTGCATGCACTGACACTGGGGCGTATTAGCATTTGTGATGCTTGTGTGACATTGGGAGAGACATGAGGTTTTCCTCCTTTTGTGATAGGGTATCCTTAGCCAAACGTTGGGTAGTAAAAGTACTGAGTGCACTTTTTATTTAACATCTAGGATGTCTTATGTTTTCGTCATGCATCCAAAACGTCGATATACATTGTTTAAAATTAGTCGTCTAGGATTACACAACAATTGGAGATTGGGCACTGGGTGATGTTGGGGAAACATCCGAAATACAACAATAAGTTTGGTTATGGAAAACATATATGGTTTTATGGTTATTATGGATGTTGTGTGCAAGTTGCCAAGATGTCACATACTTACTAATTGTGTTCCTTTTGTGGTTTTACAGGTAGGTTTATGGATTAACGAGATGACAAAGAAGCCAACAGGTCAACTCGAGATGTTGTATGAGTCAAGGGGTGTTTTGGTCATTTGGGATCTTAATACATTATTTGCATTTTATCTTTTTTATGTTTACAATTATGCATTTGAAATTTGTATTTGTGGATATTAGACATTTTAATATGATGCACCTTGTTGTATTAATTTGCTAATTAATAAATATACCTTCTTTGGTGTCTGCGAGATTTGATTGTTACCATGCATTAATAATTGTTGCATTAATAATTGTTGCATCTATTTAGGGGAAAGTTTTAAGTTAACACATCTTATCGGATGTATAATTCAGGTAAGGGTATATATTCAAGGAGAGATGTTACACTCTTATACTTTTTCTATGTTTTCCAATCGACACATCACGATCCACAGTTTATTATTCATGCTAATCAATCTTTAGCTATTCCTAAACAATAGTACTATCCTTTAATCTTCATTATTCATGCTCAGATTCACAAATCATAAAATTATTATCCAACAAATCATACTTTATCGACATATATACACATACATATAATTATGCTTCATTATATCATGCTTTTACACATATAAAGTCATTGAACAAAATTTTCTCAATCAAATAATTGTCAAACTATCTATATAATGGAAAATAGGCCAACTACTTACTTGCCTTCCAACAATCGCTTAATCTTTGCTTGGTTAAAGAAAATTCCAGTGTTCTATTCTCTTTGATGCTCTTCTGGTAACACAAAAGTCACTTTTTCTTAGTTGTTGATTGTTAAAACTGAATATGCATAAAATAATTTAATCGAGCCTTGTACCTCTTTTTATTTTGCTAACCAAACACAATGAACAATCATGCATCTCTTATGCATAGACGTTCTTGCCATTATTTAATTAAAACATTTCCCGGAGCTATCAAAAAAAATATCTTATCTAATTTTCAAATTCAATGAATGGATGAATTAATGTGTACACATTCTTGTATGCACAAGTATTCATCACTCTGAACTTACTCATTTTTATTCACTCAACGTAAAATGACCATTCTATTATCCATGAGGCATGAATAGTCATCCACTTTCGCAATAAAGGATCGTTCACTCATTCCAACAACTTATACTTTATCAAGTCACATAATTTAGTGGAAAGACTAAAATAACCTTGTACGTACCTATAGGCGTTTCATAGTCATTTTCTACCTCAAACTTATTAAGTAATACTCTCTCTAAATGTTTTGTCTTCCAATGGAAATGTCGTTGATTTTGACAAAATGAGTATGAACAACTTAAAAGCATAAACCATATATCAAATTTAACCATTCCAATTTACAAAAATACCATTATATCATAAATTTGTGGAAAGGTAACAAAAGATGTAATATAAAATTAAATTCATCATCCAAACGTACATAATGTGTGTAGTCTAGCATAAATAAGTTATACCATAATCTTATCAACATAAAATGGAACATAACACCAATGCCCTTATGTCAGAACTAAACTAGAATAGGGATTTAAGACCTTAGTCATGTGAGCATTTGTTATGTAGTCAACTTCCTTACACCATTATTGGATTGTTGAATTATAACTATAATTATGCTTTTATATGAGCAAATACCTTACTATGAGTACGATATCCTACTGAGAGTGATGTAGGGAGTATATATTCACAGTGCCCTAGCATAACGATCCTATGATATGTTTAGCATGCATGCATCTAGAGCCTATACATCACTCGTGCCCTAACATTATCTCATCTGTTGGGCATATTAGGTATTATGCACACTTGAAACATCTACACTATTTTTTAAGACAATCTCATAAATATTTAGTTGGGTTTAACTTTCTTTACTTTACTTTAATTAATGAGCATCCTTCATCTAGATACACATGCATTCATATTATTACATACTAGACACAATTATCCCCTTAAGGGCATGCCTTTCTATCACTATAAGGACAGGCATGATGCTTTCAAGAGGTTAGACATCTCTTTTATTTATACCAAGAACAATAATTTGTCCTCATCAATTCTCATTTTGCCCTTCTTTAAACATGAACAATCGTCCTTCTATCAAAAGGAAGGGCATGTATCTTAAACTAGACTTAATCCCTAACAATAATTAGCTATGTTTCAACCTAGTCACTTTTTAAGGGTATTTCCACCATTTCACCTCACATACGATTGTTCTTAAAACAAGAACAGGCAAACTTCATGCCCTAGTTGACCAATCATCAGTCAATGATGTCTAATAATCATTGGAGAGTTAGAAAAGCTCATCTTAAAAATTAGGTCTCACATGAACCAATGTGTCCCATACCACATGATTGTTCATGACCTAAAATATATGTGTTTCAGTTATAGGACAATCATCTCTAGACTAGAGACGGTCACTCATAACATCCAAAATATGTGAAATTGACATAAATTCACACTCTAACTAGTCTCTATAAATTTCTATCAATCCAACAACAATTTACCAGGTCTCTAACCACTTAAAACTTACAAAATATGCATTACCAACTCAACAAAATCTTCATAAGGAAACATAACAGTTCCTACAACTTTTACATGCATTAGTTACATGAGAATCAATCTAGACATTATATCTTTGCATCCAAATGCTATAATCACATAATCACACACACACACACACACACACACACATATACCATACTCTAAGATGAAGATATTAATAAACAATTATAACCACAATAGCCATCATTATCATTACAAAAAATTAGTATAGGAAGACTTTTCAACCTACACTAACATATTGTACATAGTAGCAAAGAGATCCTACTTACTTAACTTCCCAGGCTTGATGATTTAGAGATGATCAAAAGCCTTCTTTCTCCCTTTCCTTTCTACCAACAACCTCACTAGAGCCTTTGAAACAATCAGCTTTGAATTCTCACTTTTTCTAGAGATTGCACAAGTTTGGATATGAATAAAAAATCATTAAAACACAGCTAACGTTAGTTATTTAAGCTACTCATACATAAACACCATGAACAGGCATGCATGCCTTGTGCACATGACTATTCATCACTTAAAATATTCCAACATGGCACTTTTCTACTTTGGCTGACATTGCAAGAGATGCACAAGCAATCCTATCCCATGCACAGTCGTTCCTCATTTTAATTTCACAATATTTAACTTATTTCTTCTTATCATAGTGATAAACATGCTTAAACATAAAAATATATGAGAACTGACTATATTGCTCTTAAGACGTACCTGTGGGTATCACGTAATATTAAATTGTGATATTCTTACATTATACCATATTCACCACTTTCTTAACTAAAGTGAAATTGATCATTCCCTTAAAAAGTAACATCAAATCTGTAACAACATTTCAATGCAATATAACTGCTCTTTCTGCGCAAGCAAACTACTTCAAGTTTCATAAAAGATCTACTTTTTCCTGTAGGCTGATAACCATCATTGTTATAACCTCTAAGTTGTGATTGTTGTCTATACCTACAATTAGTCTTTGTTGAATTACTATTAACAACAAAAGCTCCCATATCACTCACCACACTGTTACACCTAATTTATCTTAGCTCACTACCTTTAGTTCTTTTAGAAAAATTTGCTACTCCTTCTTTTACGTTGAAGACATACCTTGAACTTTGAACTAGCCTTTGTTCAAACTTTTACAACAAACTTTTAGTTTCTATCAAATTAATCTTTTTTGTTTCATAATCAAGTCATGACAAAATAAGGACTATCATATGATAATACTCAACTTCTAGTCCATCTATGATAAAGCTAATTAACTCATCCTCATTAATTAACTGGTCACTTGTAATTATACTGTCATAAATCTCCATAATTTTTCTAATATATTCACTCATATTCATTAACCCATTTATTAGTGTTTAATTGTCTTTAAATGGGTAACTCTTATTCTAGATTCAGAGATAAAAGGACTCTAGAAAACACTCCCTATCTCATTAGCAATGGCACATTTAGACACATTAGTAAACATATTCAAAAATCGAAGCTAAAAGCTATCCCATAATACCCTATCATGTTTCTTCCAAGCTGCATACTATAGATTTTGTCATTTAGTCATCTCAAAACAACTCTTGTCCTTAACATACATGATTGGTGAAAGACAAATCACTAACCCGGTTAAATGATCTTTAAGATCAAAAGCTCCTACCCCACCATATTCAAACTTTGTGCTCTCCAATATTGGTAGTTGTCTTTTGTTAACTTCGGATTTATCACAAGTATCACCATCCCTGAAACATCTTTGATTTATGCCATTGAAGAAATACCAACACTTTCAATATAGTCATTTCTCTTTGGTGTACTCATACCATATTGTGTAGCCAATGGATCCATCATCATGGCACAACTAAATAATGTCATTGGTGGCTTAGCTAATGTCATTAATGACATGAACCAACGGATTGATAAATTTGCCTCAACAAGACTTTGATTCCCTATTGATTATTAGTTGTAACGACATCACAAACCCCTCAAATGGCTACTTTGCATCGCCACTAATAGAGACACAAACAAGGTATCCTCAAGCCAAGCACCCAAAACTCTTTTCTGGTGTACAAATGGTAACTTATGTAACAAACCTATTGTTTTTCAACAAAACACAAACATACAATGTGCAACTCCTCACTCATGTCCATGAAGTGCCAATCCCCAACATGGGGAACATAACTCACATCCCAAAATCATAACTAATAATATACAAATCATAACTTAAATCATGATAATGTGTAGATCATAACTCACATTGCCAACCATTAACTCATGCCATTAAAACATAGGATCTCAACGTGCATCATATCCTAGACATACTATTTACGTTATTTTGACATCACAACCAAGGACCCCAATCCCCTCTCATCTGCTGTCATTACAAAAATGCAAACTTCTCACATTGCTACCCTTCCCCTTGACACAAGTCAAAAGTTGTTTAATGGAAAGAAGATCGGCTAGGTTTTGGTAAAAGATTAAAGTCATTCTTGGGCAGCAAAGCTTAGAAGAGTACAATTTTTTTTTTTTGGTTTCTACAAAAGAAAATTTGGCCAAAAACCAAGTCGATTATATTGAATATTCCACACATTGGTAATTTTATGGCTGCATATTTCCAAATTTGAATTGCTCAATTGTAAAACAAACAGTATTATGGAAAAGTATTGACGTTCTTCTCCGAAGCCAAGTTGCTTACAACTACAAGTCAATGCCAATGAGTGATTAGCCGAGTTGCTTACAACTACAAGTCAATGACAATGAGTGATCTAAAGAAACAAATGACTTGGACTTCTTCAAAAATAAACTTAAAAGGAAAACATGCGGAAGAAATAAAACAAATGACTAATCAGACGTTTAATGTAAAATTCATTCGGTTTCATTTTATTCGTGGAAAAGTCTTTAATTACTGCTTCCTTATGTCTGATATCCTGGGAGAATGAATCTCCGTGTGCATGAGTCAACAGCAGCGCCAAATTTGATTATTTTGGCACGAAAATTCTTTGAAAGAGAGATTTTTATAGCAATTTCCTAGGTAATTTATCCCCCGCCATTTGTTTGAATGTGTCAATGATCAATATACTCTTTGTCAACTAACTGAAGTCTATAAATATCATCCGGCTTTTCTTTGAAAGAACACATTACTCCATCAGCTTTCTCTTTGAAAGAGTGCGAACATTTCTACATTCTTAATTGATTTTTCAGATTCCAAGTCGCAAAACAAAAGCAAGAGTATTTGATGGGTGACATTACAAAGAATTGGAAACAACTAAGCGGTGAGAATGACTGGGAAGGTCTATTGGATCCTCTTCACATCAATCTCCGTCAATATATAATTCACTATGGCGAGAGGGTTCAAGCTGTTTACGACTCCTTCAATCATGACAAGTCATCTCCGTTGTATGGATTTCCTCTATACGCACCCAAAGATCTCTTCTCCAACGTTGGCCTAGAGAAAGGAAATCCTTTTAAGTATACCATCACCAACTATCTCTACGCAATGACAGATATCGATTCCAGTATTGATTGGATTGTAAAGGACCAATCTTCGTGGATCGGTTACATTGCTGTGGCCACAGATGAAGGAAAGGCTGCTTTAGGAAGGAGAGACATTCTCATTTCCTGGAGAGGAACTCTTTTGAGTGGCGAATGGTTGAAGGATGTCAATTGGCCTCTAACTTCAGCTTCAAACTTATTTGGGGACACTCCTCACAATCCTCACCCTCATGTGCACCAGGGATTTCATTCGCTCTACACATCGTCAAACCCAAAATCACAGTACAGCAAATTCAGTGCTAGAGATCAGGTATCCATAAATGCTGAGATCATGAGAGAATCCTAATCTTAATATTAAGCATTTACTTAATAGTTTTAATTTGGGGTAATATGTGGTCATCATGCTTTTCAAGTCACTAATGAATACTTTTTTTAAACTAATTACTACTCATACAGGTACTGCGTGCAGTGAGGAAATTGGTAGATAAATACAAAGACGAGGAAATTAGTATAACAATAACAGGTCATAGCTTGGGTTCGGCACTTGCGACATTGAATGCAGTAGACATAGTTTCGGGAGGATATAATAAGCCCACGGGAGCGGATAAAGCATGCATGGTCACAGCTTTTGTGTTTGCAAGCCCCAAGGTGGGAGACAAAGGCTTCAAGACTGCATTCAACAAACTCAGCAATCTTCATCTCTTGCACATTAGAAACATCAGTGACATAGTTCCTAAATTGCCTTTTATTTTCTACTTTAAAGTGGGAAAGCAGCTAAAATTTGACACTACTAATTCGACGTACGTAAAAGCTGATAATGCTGAGGAAATAGGTGCTTTGCATAATTTAGAGAATTATCTGCATGGAATTGCAGGGACGATGTCAGAAGGGAGTGGTAAATTTGAACTGATTGTTAAACGTGATATTGCACTCGTGAACAAAGGAGCAGATCTTTTGAAGAGTGAATTTGGTGTACCACCTGAATGGTGGAATCCTATGATGAACAAAAGAATGGTTCAACAGAATGATGGCTCCTGGAAGTTGGAGTATTATGTTCCAGAGTGTCCTAGTGGCTAATATTCTTGGGAATAAAATGTAATGTTGCAGGACTCAGCTTGGGGGTGCTAATGAAAGCTTTGTTTTGTAGTTTTTTGCTATTTAATAATTCATTTATTGCTTTGTACCTCGGCGTAACTATAATCAATAAAATGCCTTGCTCTTTTTCCAGTGTTTATTTGATGTCATATTTATAGAAGAAAAGTTCGATATTAGAATTGCAAACATGGCAACAATGACATGAGACCTCCTGAAATTTGGAGATAAATTGGACATTGTAACTAAATATATGATGCATGTTGGTTTCGTATACACTTTATGAGTACAGTTATCACGTAAATAAATCAAGGGCCAATTTATCGATTTACTGATTCATTACATGCTGAAATTAATCACAAAATGGAATAAAACTAATCAAAAGTAAAAACGGTAAATGGGATCAAAATAGAATGTTTGGATAAATTCAATTTTGGTTACTAAAAACAAAAATTTATAAATCAATATCGAGTAAGTAAATTTTGGATAAAACAAAAGCATTTACAAAATTATTTTATAATTTACAAAAGCATTTAGAGATAAACAAAATGAAATATATATAAAACTTATGAAAACATTTGTCTAAAATTTCGGTTTCAAAATAGAATGTTTATAAAATATTATATAACTAATGAAAACCAAATTTTTCAGATTTGACTATTATTTCCAAACATATAAGGTCAAAATCAAACATTTATAAACATACAAAACAAATAATTTTTATGTACCTTGATTAAGAGCAAAGATCCTAAGAGGTACTTGACCAGTTGTCAAACACCTAACCTTCTCCCCTCTAGTTCCAAACACTTAAACTGCACTTCCAGCAAACTTCGGTAGTCTTGCAACACTTAATGGTCCTCCAAATAAGTAAATACCCAAGCAAGTAATACTCAACCAACAATTCAAATGTAAAATACAAAATGACACAAGCAAGATAAACGATTCTAGAAATGTAACTTTTATTGATAACTTTGTAAATGGAAATTATAAGTTCAACACAACTACTAGTTTATATTTTTGGTAATTCTGATAAATATTGGCAACCTAACACCTACACTAAGCCTACTACTGTGCAAGATATTCGAGAGATTTGTTTTCTCCCTCAACTCATTTTCCTTGTTTTGAATTCTGAATATCTTTTTTGTTATTTTCCTTAACTCTTTTATTCTCCCTAACAGCCTGGTGACTCTTATGTATTGCGTTGCATTCCCTGATCATTATTGGTGGTCCAACAATCTATTGAGTTGACATCTATCCTAACTTGCTACTATCATTTGTCCTCTTATCTTCATAATTTCTTTTCTTACAAGAGACATATATGTGAGTCTTAACATTTTCCTTCCCATTTTGGGCACCTTGTCCTCAAGGTGAAAATGGGAAAAGGTTTACGAAATGAAATAAATGACCCCCATGAGTGTCCACTTGTAAGAAGGCCTTTTCATTTAACTAAAATTTCTAATTCTCACTTCTATAAATAGTTGTACTATAATACTTCAAAGGGTTGTGTTTCTAGCTCTCAATCCTCTGTCATACACTCTGGAAGTGTTTAACTATGCACTATAGAACTAACCCTCTTTTTCAATTAGGAAACATGAAAAACAAGGTGGATTTTTGCTAATGATGGTAAGGCTAGTCGATATGCTACTAAAATAATCCTCTCTAATACTTCGAAGGAATTATAGTACCTTAAGCTCAACTTCTTTCTGGGTTAAGATGCTAATTATCAAAATCGGTAAGGTTGTATTTTAAGGAAGACAAAGTCTTCTGCAACATATTGAATTCTCATGTCCCTTTGTTGATCTGTTTTTTCATTCTTACATGCACTTTAAACATATTTTCCTTTAATTCGTCTAACATTTCATTTTTTCATGCATCAACAAATTAACTTCCTTTACATTTGAAACCTCTTCTGTCCAGTGTAGTAATATTAGAGAGTCCTATTTGTATAAGGTTTTAAATGGTGTCATTCCTATAGAGTTATTAAAGGTTGAACCAATATTCGGTCCATGGTAGCCATTTCAATGATTGTTGTGGTTAATGAAAACAAAAACAATGAAGTTATGTCTCTAGGCTTTAGTTCATGACTTTGATTTAACTGTCTGATTGAGGATGATATGTTGAATTAAACTTAAAAGATGAGCTAACTATTTTAAAATTATCAACCTAAAACTAACTTAGAAATAAGTGATCTCGATCAAAAACTATAAACTGTGAAAACCTATGTAATTTCACCAATTTTTGTATAAATTTTTAGCCACCTCCATAATTGCAAATGGATAATACAGTGTTAAGAAATGCCCTTATTTCGTTAGGCAATTGACTAACATTAAGATAATCCCTACATTTTATGTTTCAAGAAGCATAATTATAAAGTCTAGGGATATGTCTTCTCACACTTAGGTTGGTATGGGCAATGGCTTAAGTGGCCTTGTTGGAGAAATTGCCTCTTCTTTCATGTGCTAACAAATTTCACATTCTGCGATAAATTTCCTCATATCAGTTTTTATACCTTTCTAATACAGTACTATAGCAACTTATTTGTATGTTCGAAAGAAACTCAAATGCCCCTCACAGTATAAGGAATGAAATTCAATCAAGAATATCAACATAAAGGAAGAATGTTTTTATAAAACTAACTTGCCCTTATACAACAATCACCCTCTTCTCAGTTAATACTCCTTACATGAGTCTAGATTGGCCATCAAATCATGGCTTATATTCTAAAGTCGATCATCCCTAGACAACTTATATTCGATTCCTTTTAGGCTGACTACTTGTGTAATAATTACCACTTTCATTTCTCTTTCTAAATTTGGGTTCCTTGACAATTCAATCGTTACTCCATTCTTCCTCCCTAGCTTGTATTATACCTCAAAATCAAACCCCAACATTTTTATTACCCGCTTATATTGGTCATTATTAATTACTCGTTGGTCAATTAAAAATCATAAACATTATTGATCTATTCAAACATTAAAATGAATTCCTAAAAGGTAAAAATGCCATTTCTAAAATGTCATTACGTTCACCATTAATTCCCATTCATAAACAGATTTTCCCTTGTTTTGAAGTAAGAGGGCTTTGTTGATGAAAGTGATTAGTATCCTCTTTTGTATTAAGACAACTCCTAATCCCAATCCAGAGGCATCAATTTCCACTACAAATTCTTTAAAGAAATCTGGTAATGCTTAAATTGGGACTATTAACATGGTTTCTTTAAGATTTTTAAAGGTTATGGTTGTTTCATCTGTCTAAGGGAAAACATCCTTTTTTAATCGCTAAGTAAGTGGCTCAGAATTTTTTTTTACCTATAAACAAAGCTTCGATAATATCCCATCAGCCTTAAAAACCCCCTAAATTCTTTTAAGCTTTTTGGTAATGGCCATTCTCTCATTACCTAAACCTTTTATGGGTCTACCTCATCCTCTTTTAAAAAATGATATGTCCTAAATAACCTATTCAACTATACCCAAAAGTGTACATTTTCTAGTTCACCACCAACTTGTGATCCTTCAGCAACTCCAACACTACCCTTAACTATCATTTGTGATCCCTAACATGTCGATTACATATCAATATATTGTAAAAAAAAAAAACAAGACCAAGCACCACAAGTAAAGCCTAAAAATCTCCTTCATGATTCCTTGGAATGTCATCAGACCATTTGAAAGTCGAAGGGTAGGACAAAGAATTCATAATGCCTATTATGTGTTTAAAAAGTCATCTTTTTGATATCTTTCTCTCTGACCCATATTTGGTGGTAGTGAGATTTTAAGTCTAGCTTATTAAATGTGGCTACCCCTGCCAATTCATTTAATAACTTGTCATTGGTTGAAATGGGAAATTTATCCAAGATTATCACTTTGTTTAAGACCCGATAGTAAATAGAAAATCTCCACCCTCGATCTTCTTCCTTACAAATAAGACAAGACTAGAGAAAGGGCTTACACTCAACCTAATTACCCCAGTAGCTAACATTTCTTAAACAATTCTCTTTCCTGTTTTTCTAGAAAAGAGGATACTAGTATGGTCAAATGTTAAGTGGTGAGACATTCGATAGTAGTTTGATGGTGTGGTCTTAAACATCTCTTAAGGAGAAGCCTTGTAGGTTCTCAGAATAGAGTTTTGCATTTCTTTAGTAGATCTTTTAATTGTTGGTCTATCTTCAGTTGTCCAAACTCTATTATCTAAAAGAGTCCTTTAAATTCGATCTAGTAACTTTTTCCCCCTTCTTTCAAGAAATTAACTACTATATTAAGATACAACTCCAGATGACATAGAGAAACATCATCCTTTAATTCGATATGCTTGCCTTTTTAATCAAACTTTATTATCTATAACTTCTAGTTCACTTTCACCTCTCCCAGTTTATGGAGCTAATCAACACATAGAATTACATCTATATTTCCCAATTTAAATAGAAAAACATTTTGTGCCACCTTTATCCCTTGACATTCTATTTCAGTCCGATCAGATCTCTCTAACCCTTTAAGCCTTTGTTCATCCCCCAAAGTAATCATGAAACACATTGGCATAATTGGTAGATTGAGTTCCTTCACCATCTTTCAAGATATAAAATTACGGGTTACCCCTCTACCTAAAAGGATAACAACTTGTTGGCCTTTGATTCTACCTATGAATTTCATGGTCTTAACTCATCCAATCCCACCATTGAGCTCTTGTTCAAACTCAACTTCAACTCCCTTTTTTTTGTTACTATTTCCTTCTCCCATGCTACTTTTATCTTTTCCTCTTCCTCTTCTTCCTCTTTTAAAGTCACCATAATCCAAAGTTGATAGAAATGACATATATGCCCTAGGTAGTACTCTTTATCACATCAAAAGTAAAGTTCTTTTTCTATCCTTGCTTAAAACTCCTTGACAAAAAGTCAACGATAACTTCTCTCTTTTTATGGCTTATTTGCAAATTCCATGGAGTTATTTCTCTATTTGGTGTCACATCAACTGTCACATTTGAGGATGCAACGAATTTCATCAATTGGGAATTTGGTGCAATATTTATAACTAGTTTAGACCAGTTCAGGCAACAGTTTATGAACTTGGGTTAAGCTGGTTTGGAAGTTGGTTAAGTTGTGTAATTGGGATGAAGATTTGGATGTGGGTTGGAGCTTGACATGGCATTAGGCTTTGGGCCATGAAATAAGAAATAATGAAGTTTCCAAATTAGGTTTTCACACTTGACCATTCAAGCAATTCTTGGGTCAAGCATCAATTATTCAATTTTTTTCTTCAATCTCTTGAGCTCAGATCATTGCTTCTTTAAGGGTGGGTGAGCCAAAGAGCTCGGATCATTGCTTCATCTCTCACCCACTTTTTTAGACCATCCATAAACACTAATAATAACACCTCCTTCGATGACTCTCTTAATGGTGTCAATTATTGAAAAAGAAATTAGCTCTTTAGGTTCCGTAAGGACTATTTTAATCTTTTTGTATTTTACTAAAGGCTACAAATAAAAGTCTTGGTTTTAATTCAAAATTATCCCAAAAATAATTGTAGTCAAACATAATTGTATTGAGAGATTCCTATTATTAGGGATCTCTAATAGTTTATTTTTCCTTTGTAACTATTATTTGGAGATAGTGAAAGTAATTAGCAACATCGAGGATGTAGATACCTTTATGGAACCTCATAAATTCTTGTGTTCTTTTTCTTTTATTTTTTTGCAATTTTATTTTCTACCTTAATTATTTATTATATTCAATAGCATAAAAATTGTGTTTTATATTTCTACTGCACAAAAAGTGATGAAGATTGTTATTCACTATCCAAAAAGTGATATCAGAAATATCCATTTAGGAAAGAGACGTTTGCAAGTAAGATGTAGAAGATATTAGAAAACAAGTATATCAAGAAGAGTAATGAAAATAGACTTTATTTGAATAAGAGACTGTTTCGTCTTCAATTGAAACTTGGTAAAAGTATAAGTGATCATATTGATACTTTTAACCAATTGATTGTTAATTTACTGAACCTAGATGAAAACTTTAAAGATGAAGGTAAGGTAATGTTTTTACTAGGATATCTTCTTGAAGAATTGAATCATTTAAGCATTACATTACTTCATGGAAAGGAGAAAGTGACTTACGATAAAGTATATGTTGTTTTGAATAATAAGGAAATTCAAAAGAAATATCAATAAGAGAATAAAGAGACAACTTTTGAAGTCTTTACTACAAGAGGATGAAGTCAAAGTCATAAATAAGAAAGAAAGGGTAGATCTCAGTCAAAGAAAACACCTAGTAAATATGTATGTGCTTTTTGTTGAGAGAAGGGATATTAGAAGAAAAATTATCTGAAGTTACAAAGGAAAGATAAAGGTAAGACCAAAGTTGCTTCAGATGCATGTGTAGTTGAAATTGAAGAAGATAAGTCAAACTTTGCTCTAGTGAGTCTATCATTGACATCTCATTATGATGAATGGCTTCTAAATGGTAGATTTGTTTTCATGGGTAATGACAGTCCTTGCAAAACAGTGGGGATAGGTTCAATATGGTTAAAGAATAATGATAGATCAACTAGAGTTTTGATAGACGTTTTACATGTACCATAGTTGAAGAAAAGTCTCATCTCTTTGGAAGTTTTGGAATCCAAAGGCTTCAATGTGTCAATGCAAGATAAAGTCTTAAAAGTTTTCTTTGGTGCCTTTGTAGTGATGAAAGGTACAAGAAGAAATAACTTGTATTATTATAATAGTGGTACAGTCTTTGAATCAACGGTTGCAATATCTAAAAATGATGTAAATAATGAAACAACAAAACTTTGGCATATGCGTTTGGGACATACAGGGGAAAAAACCTTATTTAGTTTAGTGAAATAAGACTTATTAAAAGGAGCAAAAACCTACAAGTTAGATTTTTGTGAGTACTATGTCTTAGGAAAATAGACAAAAGTAAGATTTAGTACTGCAATTCATAATACTAAAGATATTTTGGATTATGTTCAATCTAATGTGTGAGGACCTACTAAGACAACTTCCTCGGGAAATAGGTATCACTTTGTTACTTTTGTTAATGACTTTTTGAGAAAGACATAAGTGTACACTTCAAAGAAGAAGAATGACGTATTAGGCTTTTTCCTGAAATAGAAAAAGATAGTTGAAACTCAGACTAGCAGAAAGAACAAACGATTAAGGACTGATAATGGTGGTGAGTATACTAGTGATCTATTTTTTAAAGTTTGTCAAGCTAAATGTATTGTACGTCATTTCTCAATCAAAGGAACATTATAATAGAATAGGTTGGTTAAACGCATGAATCGAACCTTACTGGAGAAGGTTAGATGTATGTTGCCTAATATTGCGTTAGGCAAAACATTTTGGGATGAAGTAGTTACATATGCATGTCATCTCATTAATCGTTTACCATCCATTGCAATAGAGGGAAAAACACCCTTTGAGGTATGGTTTGGAAAACCTACTGATGATTATGATTCCTTACGAGTGTTTGGTTATACTGTCTATTATCATATAAATGAATTTAAATTAGATCTAAGGGCTATAAAAGCAATTTTCATAAGGATTAGTTTTGGAGTGAAAAGATATCATCTTTCGTGTCCAAATCTAAAGAAAATCATTCATAGTAAGGATTTTACCTTTGATGAATCTGCCATATTAAAAAAAGAACAAAGAAGATCGATAATACTCAATAACATATGGAGTGTACTTCACAACAAGTAGAGTTTGAGATAATCATAACAATAAACTCAGTCAAGTTGTTGAAAATGATAGTGATACTTTAATGGCAGAAGCGAAGAGTAGCGATGGGGAGGTTTCATCCCAATAACCTTAACAACAATAAGAATCAATTGCATTACATAGGCCAAAATGAGAAATACGTAAACCTACTTCATTTGCTAATATAATGGCTTATGCACTTTCAGTTGTAAATGATGATATTTCTTCCACTTATAAAGAAGCAGTCAGAAGTCCAGAAGCTAAAAAGTGGAAGAAAGCCATAAATGAGGAATTACAATCCCTTCATAAAAATGAAACTTGGTAGTTAATTCAATTACTAAAGAACAAGAAGGCAATTAGGTGCACGTAGATTATGCAAGAAAAAATAGATTTCCTAACAAAGAAGATGTTCACTATAACGCAAGGTTGGTAGCCAAAGTTTATGCTCAAAAGGAAGGGATTGATTTCAATGAGGTATTTTCTCTAGTTATTAAACATTCCTCTATTAGAATTTTGTTAGCCTTGGTAGCATAGTTGAATCTCGAACTAGTTCAACTTGATATGAAAACTACATTTCTATATGGTAATTTGGAAGAAGAAACTTACATGACTCAGCCCAAAGGATTTAAGGTTATTGATAAAGAGAATTGGGTTTGCAAACTGAAGAGATCACTTTATGGATTCAAACATTCACCATGACAGTGGTATAAGCAATTTGATCAATTGAAGATGGAACATAGGTATGTAAGACGTAAGTATGATAATTATATATATTTTCAGAGGCTACAAGATGGGTTTATCATTTATCTATTATTATATGTTGATGATATGTTGATAGCTTTAAAGAACCAAGAAGAAATTAAGAAATTGAAGACACAATTCAATTAAGAGTTTGAAATAAAAGATCTGGAAGAAGCCAAAAAGATTCTAGGTATAGAGATTAGTAAAGATAGAAGAAGAAGCAAGGTTAGTTTGACTCAAAAAGAATATTTAAAAAAGGTACTACACCGTTTTGAAATTTCTAATACTCTACTTACTTCCCATTTCAAGATCAGTGCACCCTTATCTTCATGTACAAATGAAGAGCAAAGATATATGTCACGAGTTCTATGTTCTAATACGATTGGTAGCTTGATGTATGCAATAGTGTGTATGAGGCCCAACATTTCATATGCAGTTGGAGTTGTGAGTAGGTATATGCATGATCCTGGTAAGGGACATTAGTAGGCTGTGAAATCGATTATATGGTACTTACTAAAGACTGTAGATGTTGGTTTAGTATTTGAGCAGGATGATGTACTTAGTCAGGATGTGATTAGATATGTTGACTCTAATTTTATTGGTGATTTGGATAAACGTCGATCAACTATTGGTTATGTCTTTACTCTTTAGAAAACACCAGTTAGTTAGAAATCTACCTTACAGTCTATAGTTGTTTTGTCTACTACAAAGGCAGAGTATATGGCAGTTACAAAGGTTGTAAAGGAAGTTATTTGGTTACAAGGATTGCTAAAAGATTTAGGAATTGTTCAGAAGCATATCAATGTGTATTCTAAAAGTCAAAGTGTAATTCATTTGGCAAAGAATCTAGTATTTCATGTATGGACTAAATATATAGACGTTAGACATCATTTTGTAAGAAGGATTATTGAAGAAGGGAATATACAACTCCTGAAAATTAGGACTGTTAAGAACCATGCAGATATGATGACCATGGTGGTAACATCGATCAAGTTCAATCATTGTTTGAACTTGATCAACATCCTGCAAACTTAAATAGCGCCAAAAGGTAAAGTTGAAGTCATCACAAAAGAAGAAAATATAAGGGAAATTTGGTGGGACTCGTTAAATCACCAAGGTGGAGATTATTAAAAAAAAATTGGCTCTTTAGGTCCCACATGGACTATTTTAATCTCTTTATATTTTATCAAAGGCTATAAATAGAAGCCTTGGTTTTAATTCAAAATCATCCCAAAAATAATTGTAGCCAAACATAATTATATTGAAAGAATCTTATTATTAGGGATCTCTAATAGTTTATTTTTCCTTTATAACTATTCTTTGGAGATAAAAAAAATAATCAGTAATGTCGAGGACATGGGTACATTTATCGAACCTCATAAATTTTTGTGTTCTTTTTCTTCTATTTTCTATATTTTTATTTTTTGTCTTAATTATTTATTATATTCAACAACATAGAAATTGTATTTTATATTTTCGTTACACAACATCAATATCACCTCAAACAAACTCCAAAAATCTTCCATAGTATCTGTTTACCTCAAATCCATTAAATCTATATTAAAAGACCCTTTCTATGTTGAACGAAACTAAAGAAGCAACTTTTTTTCAACTTGTTCTAGTCAATGAGTGACTATCTAGTCTTATTCTATTACAGCCACCTCAGTGTTTTCCCATTCATACATACGGCAACGGTTGCTAGCTTTTCACGTTCAGTGAGTCAATTGACAGAAAAGTAATATTCTATCTTAAAACTCCATCCTATTAGATCCTCTCCCACGAATACGAATAACTTTAGATGTCCATGCACAGAATCACAGCGGATGCCCTTTATACTGTCGCCAACATTAATCCTCTATTCGCTTAATTCTTTTTCTTACTCTTGTTCCTTGGTGATGATTCATGAGAAAGAAGATGAAGGCTTCATAAGAGGTTTTCCTCTATCTTTAGTTCTATTATCCTTTGCAAATAAGAGCTCCCTAAATTCATGAAAATACTCTTTCATTTTCCTTATTCATGTCTTTATGCCATCAATTACCCCTTAACCTCTTCCATATTTCTATTCATATCTCTCATTTTCCTTTTATGATGACCTTCTTACCTGCCCTTCACTAGCTCCAGTTCCCTCACCATTCCATCGACCTTAGCCTTCATCATTGTCATTTGGTTTGATAGGTACCCGACTAGTTGTTAAACGGCCAGCCTTTTCTTCTTCGATTCTAGACACTTAGACTCCAGCTCTGACAAACTTCAGGAGTCTCATAACACTCAATAGTCCTCCAAACAACCAAACACTTAAGTAAGCTAACCCTTGTTTTACACTATACAACCTTTGTTTCTTGAATTTTATAAATTTCTATACTATTTGAAATATTACAAAACTTGACAAAGATAAAGAAGACACATAAATAGTTCATCAAAAAAATATTCAACTTAAAAGGGATATAAAAGCTTTTCAAAAATTAATTTCTTCCACAGCATATGAACGCTGCCACAGTTTTTAGTTTTGATAGCTCAAGTTTTGAGTAATTTTAAAATGTCTTATATAACTTATAAAATTACAAAATTTTGCAAAACTAAACTAAACATATTAATGTTTAAATTAAAAAATATCAATCATAAAATAATTTGAAAAATCCTATAAAACGAATTTCCTTCACAAATCAATACCACTGTAAAATCTTCTAGACTTAACACTCAATTTTATAACATTTTTAATAAATCATATATAACTTGTAAAATTGCTGAAATTTCTAGAATTAAATTACACATACTAATTTATTTATAAAAAATGTTCAAGTGAAAAAGGATTTAGAAAGCTCTGAAAACAAAATTCTTTTACAGGACACAAACTTTGTAAAAGAAATTCCAAGTTTGACACTCAATATTATAATTATTTGAATAAATCATGTTTAATTTGTAAAATTTTAAAAAATTCCAAAACAAAACTAGACATATTAAGTTATATCTAAAAAACTTTTCAATTTAAAAATAATATTGAAAGCTATGAAAAAACTAAACCTTTTTACAAGTGACAAACATTGCCAAAAATTTCTAGTTTTAACACTTTAAGATTATAGTAAATTTGACGAAATTTTTATAACTTATAAAATCATGAAAATTTATAAAAGGGTTAATAATATTTTGTGACATCTTAAATAAAATTTTCAAAATTTTTAGAATACTATACACTAATTGAAATGCCCAAAAATTTGTTCATAGAGGTAAAAGTTCCTTGTTAGGAAGGTCTAGCCCAAAATAGTAATTTGTGAAGACTTATGGGGTTATGTGAAATATTGTGTAAGTATAGGGTTTAAAGAGTAAATCTTCCTTTAACTTAATAAATAAGGCCATCAGACTTTTTTCTTTTTCTACGGGGAAAAACAAAAAGCATAGAGGAGAAGAGAGAAAAAAGAGAAAAAAGAGAAAGGAGAGAAGAAAAGAAAGGAGAAAGGAAAAGAGAAAAAAAAAAAAGGGAAAGAAAAAGAAAGAAGAAGAAGAAGAAGAGGAAATTGATGGGAAAATTGGGATAAGGTGTTAGAATATGCCTTAAAAACCAATCGTTTTATTGGTTTTAAGGGTTTTATATCTTGCATATACATTATTAATAAAAGAAAAGTTTTGTTATACTTCATATGTTTTCTACATCACTTTTATATCTATGTTATAGTTGTATATTATATCTATATTAACTATATGCATATGACATGTGAAAGGTCTCAATGAGTTTTAATAAACGTCATCAAATCATTCCTTTCATAGACAATCTATTTGGGCAATAGTATTACATAGTGGGTGTGTGCTATATTACCACAGTATATCAGTGGATGATATTAGACATGGTAGATATACATATGGGTAAACAATAGAACCATTTGATGATTAGAGAATTGATCAAAGGTTATTATATTATATTGTTTATTGTTTATCGAACGTGACTGCTGAATGATGATCACATAGGCATTAATATGTAGTCAATGATACATCGTAAATCATACTAGTGTATAGATCCTTTGACTTGAGATATCACAGTTATGTTTCGTTTCGAAATGTATAGTTCATACGATGTATACCATAAGGCTAATCATGTTTTATTCAGAAGCCGCTTTGATCATATGTTGCTTGAGTGAGAGGATAAGTGATGATCATATAGGGATCTGTCAGCTCGACTACTCTCGAGTTCCCATACAAATATAGAGAAACATGAAAATCTAAGACACTGGCTGGTGTAGATAAATGACCACATGAAGAGAGTTTCCATGTGGCATGTTATGATATATTACTTGATATTTGAAAAGATTAAATATTAGATTTTGACATTCCATGAATCCGAGTTTAATTGGGATGTAACGACAGAGGGATTGGACTATATGGTAAGTATGAGTAAGAAAGCTTCATTTGGCATTATGTGAAACTTGTACTTTATTATGATGTAGGGGTTATGGGACATTGCTAGATGACACCATATGATCAGTGGGAGCTTCATTCTGTAGCAGGAAATGAAGTATATCGGTTAACAATAATTTTGGGTTATACAATGATATAATGAAATGTATCATCCAATATAGGGCCCACAGCTATGTCACTATGAACCTTGAAGGTCACACCCATATTTCAAGGAAGAAAATTGTGCTATGAAGCTGAAAATATTTATCCATGGTTGCCTAGCACTTTCGAGGATAAAAAATGTGCTTTTCAAATAAGATTCAGAAAAGGGGCAAAATTATCATTTTGCACCTTTTAAATTGTTTAGAAAGTTGCCTGAATAATTTTAAGCACAAATTATTCAACATGTGTCAAATTATGATTTACTCTTAATTATCAACCAATGAGAATTAAATACATGATTTAACTTGATAAATATCAAGTTTTAGTTTAATAAATAAGAGAGAAATGTAGAAAAACAATACATTTTTTCTTTTTCTTCTTCTTCTTCTTCTTTTGCTGGGAAAGCTTCCATTTTTCTTCCTTGAAGGGTGCAAGTTAAGAGATCACTTATTTTAGTGATTCAAACTTCATAACTTCAAATTAAATTACAAGGTACAAAGTAGTTTACATGTTTCTATGTTTTATTTCTTGAAACATCATATAAATTTTATATTACTATTGTTACATATGATGTGAACATGATCTAAAAATTTTAATTTTCTTACCATAATCCTACAAATGGTATCAGATCAAGAGTTTGATGCTTGAATGACAAGAACATGCCATAATTTTAGGTGTTTGAAAGTGTTAGTAATCAAAACCTAAGATATAAGTTTTGTTATGTGTGATTGGTTTAAACCAAGTGTACATATGTTATTAGGAATGCCTTAATAGCATTTGATAAGCTTTAAATTGTTGAAATTGTGTTGGGTAACGTTTGACATAAATAAATAAAAAAACTCTAATTTTAGAAATTTGGGTGTTTTTGAAATTAATGGTTTAATCATGATTTATACATGATTGTCATAATATACACATGAATTTTAATCTTTACTTTATATGGGAATGTGTTTTTAAGAAACTCAGTTTGTATGACTTGATGAAGGGCATGAACAAGTTGACATGATTTCCATGTGTTTGGTTGATGGAAATAACATTCAATGTTGATTGAATTGTTATTAATTCATTAAACTAGTGTTTGACTTGGTTTGATTTGAGAATTGAATTCTTGATAGCTTGGATTAGATAAATTACATTATGAGTAACCATATTCATGCTTGAATAATTATTACATAGTGAGATGGATTATGTTTGAGTGATGAATGATTCATATATGTCATGATTTAGTGAAATGCATGACACTTGTGAATTTGGCTCACATTAGGCATGTGTTATGTATTTATTTTACAACTAGTCATTCTAAAATCTATTCATGTTTAAGTATGAACTGAAACATGTTTAGCAAGATTTTGGTGAACTTGGTATGTGTTTTGGAAACATCAAGAGTTAGGGTTTCATGGTTGGTTTCAAGAAAAATATAATATAAAATTTTGGTTTAATTACTTTGTATACTTCTGATGGTTTGATCTTGTACACACCAAACATTAGATGTGTTTGTGTTTTAGCAAACTTGAATAAAGAGCATAAAGTATGGTAAGTTATTTGTTAAGTTTACCAAATTACAAATTTAATTTCTAAGTTTGAATGTTTGACTATGGTGTTACAAATATTAGTATGGTGCCCACAATGTCATGTTATTATAGGTATATGTGATATGTGTGACATGTGTATGCTATATGTGAGACATTATGACATGTTAAACATCATGCATCTAAATGCTTAACATTATGTATGCTAGATTGAAATGGATTTAACATATTGGATATGTTTGTTGTCTTAGATACATAAATAAGAACTCAAGTTTGCTAGTTTAGGATTAAGTTATAAGATTTGGATCTCTTATATGCAAGATCAACCTAATGTACATTTTAGATATGTGATATGCTAAGTTGTATGAAAATATGACTTCTTTTGATTATTGAATAATATAGTTGATATGTGTTCAATAGCATGCCTAAGTTTTATGTTTTAAATTATCATATAATTTATTTATGGCATATGATACATAGTTTTGTGTTTTAGAGAACTAAAACTTTTAGGCATGAAATACTCTTAGAAATACCATTTAGGATATTAGAAAAGTTTTCAATGGCATAAATTGTAAGAATATGGTTTAGTAACATGTCTTGGGTGAGAAATATGTATCCAAAGATACATACTAGACTACTCAAGATATAAACTAAACCTAATTACTAATAATAAAAGCTTCCCCAAATTTTCAATATCAAATTCGAGTCTTCCATTATTGGTTGATTAGGGTTACATCATAAGGTTGGAAATCCTAGATTTCTATTATGTGACGAATACTATGCCATATGACATAAAATTAGTCGATTGGTGTCTAGAGTATTATATCTGTCATTCAATAGATTCTATTATGTGTAGGAGTGATGGGGTATTATATCTGGAAAACGCGATGAGTTGAATTTGACTAGTTTAGAGTGCTTAGATCTATTATGTGCGGTGCTCAAAACTAGAGACTTACATGAATCATAGCTTGCATTTGGAATGCAAAAGGAAATCGATTCTAACTTATTGACCTTGACAGACTTAGATATATTATATGCGGTTTGGCAAGTTTGATAAGAACTTGATTCTCCACTAGAAAGTGAACCAATAAACTTTTCGAATCTTCAGGTGGAGAAGTATAAGATTTGAATAAAATAGTGGGAGCTAATGAGATTACGTTTATTGGTCATTACTAATGAATTTCTTATTTCTTACAGTATTCTCTCTTGTGATATAGAATCTCAAAATGTCAATGACAAACAATATACTCCTAAAATTGATGGACTCGCATGTGCTTATTAGCCCCAATTTTAAAGATTGGCTGAGAAATCTAACAATTGTTCTCAATCTTGAAAAGTCAACTTATGTCTTGGAGGCACTTTTACCAGTAGCAGTAGACCCAGATGCCCCTAAGGAAGAGCAAAGGGCTTATGCTGAATGGGTAGATGTTGACTTACGAGTTCTCAATTATATGCTAACATTAATGAATTCTGAACTTCAAACTCAATTTGAGAATGTGCAGAGTGCGTATGAAATTATCACTACTTTAAGACAATTATATAGTGAAAATGCTCGAGTAAAGGATTATAATTTGATGACTTCATTATTCCCTCCAACTTTATATAGTGCATATGGCTTAAGGAGGGCATTTCCCTATATGATCATGTTATTAATAAGACTAGGGAGTTACAGATTATGGGCACAGATTATGTTCGAGTGAATTTGATTCTCCATTGACTCCCTTCAACTTTTAAGCCATTTATTACAAATTATAATCTCAATAGGATTGAGAAGAAAAGGAAAACACTAGCTGAGTTGCTAGCTACTTTTGCCATGAGAGGCAAAAAAAGGCAAGCTCAAAAGCCTTGGATGAGACCAAAAGTACAAAGAAAAGGTTTTAAGAAAACCACTACCAAGCCTTCTAGGATAAAGGGTTCTAACATCAGGCTAGCACATTCTCAGCCTCCATGACCATCTGTTCCATAGAAAGAAAAGAAGCAGAAGAAGAGCAATTATTTTATTACAACTAAGAGGGGCATTGGAAGAGGAACTACCATTTATACCTTCATGATCTGAGAAAAAGCAAAACAAATACATATCAGTGTTATGTAATTGAATTTGAATTAAATGTTAATTCAAACATTGATTCCTGGATATTAGATTTTGTTGCAACTTCACATGTTTGTACTTGTTTATAGCATTTGTAGAATAGGTCTGCCTTGAGACGTGATGAGATCATACTTAGACTGGTCGATAGGGCACAAGTTTCTGCAAAGGCTGTAAGTGTATGTAGTGTACAGTTACCTACTAGACATGTAATAACTTTGTATAAAACTTTGTATTTTGCTAATGTCACCAAAAATATCATCTCTATTCAAGTTTTGTATAAAAATGGTTATTAGTTTACATTTAATGGAAATGAATGTCTAATTTATTTTGGGAATAAATTAGTAGGAAATGTTATCAATACAAATGGTTTGTATATGGTAGAACTTGATTTACATAGCGCCATGTATTCCAAATCATCTAAAAGAACTAGAGAACATATAAATCCAATAGTTCTATGGTATCACAGATTTGGCAATATTAGAGAGGATCAGATTCGACAATTAAAAGAAAATAGACTTTTAGGTTCGTTGGGTTCAAAACCCTATCCTACTTATGAATCTTGTCTTCAAGGAAAAATAATCAAGCTTCTGTTTAAGAATAAAGAGGAGTGAGCCAAAAATATATGAGAATTGATACACACTAATGTGTGTGGCCTCTTTAATGAAATGGCCTGAGAGGGTTTTTCATACTTTATTACCTTTATCGATGATTATTCTCGATATGAATATTTATATTTGATGAAATACACATCTAAAGCTTTTGAAAAGTTTAGAAAGCTCCAAAAGGAAATAGAAAACTAGACTGAAAAGAATATTAAAGCTTTGTGTTTAGATCATAAAGGTAAATACTTGAGTACAAAATTTTAAGAGTTCTTAAGAGATAAAGGAATACTATGTCAGTTGACTCTGTTATTCACACTACAACATAATGGTGTGTTTGAACAGAGAAATCATACTATATTAGATATGGTATGATCTATGATGAGTTTTACTGATTTGCCAGTTTATTTATGGGGATATGCTCTTCAGAAAACACTACATGTGCTAAATAAAGCACTAACAAAGTTCATTTGAAAGACACTATGCGAATTATGGTATGGCAAACTTCCAAGTGTAAACTACCTAAAAATCTAGAGATGTCCAATATTTGTTAAAGTGGTTAGAACTGAGAAATTAGAGTCCCAAACAGAAAAGAGCCAGTTCATTAGGTATCCAAAAAAAATTTTAGGATATTATTTCTACTTTCACTTTGATCAAAGGATTATAGTTAGTAGAAATGTAAATTTTCTTGAGAAAGAGTTTTTGGAGGAAGGTGGTGCGTGAAGGAAAATTGTGCTTAAAGAAGAGTCTAGAAAGCTAGTGACTGAGCCTGTTTACATAAATCCTCCAAGTATACAATCACCTATACCAACTACAATAGCTCAAATAAGAAAGTCTGTCAGAGTGCCTTGACCTCTTGAGAGATATGGATTTCTGATAGAAAGGGATTTTGAATCGCTTCTAATAGGAGAAACTGAGCATCTAGAGGATCTAAAAACTTATCAAGAGGTAATACTAGATATTGACTCTAGTAGATGGCTAGAGGCAATGAATTCAAAAATTGAATCTATGAATGCCAATCAAGTATAGATACTCGTTGATCCACTTGATAGAATAGTTTCAATCGGATGTAAGTAGATCTTCAAGAGGAAAATTAGCAAGGATGGAAAAGTTGAAACTTATAAAGTTCAATTGGTAGTTAAAGGTTATACTTAAAAATAAGGGTTGGATTATGAGGAGACTTTTTCACCAGTCGCAATACTTAAATCTATCATAATCCTACTAGCCATCATAACACACTATTATTATAAGATATGGCAGATGGATGTTAAAACTGCTTTTCTCAATAGGTACCGAGAGGCATAAGTGTGCAAACTACATCGATCTATATATGGATTGAAAAAAGCTTCAAAAAGCTAGAATATCCAGCTTGATGAAACAATTTGAGTATTCGATTTCATTAAAAATCTGGATGAGTTATGTGTCTATCAATTGGATAGGGATAAAATTATCGTTTTCCTAGTCTTGTATATAGATGACATATTATCAATTAGAAACAACATTGGCGCTATGATTGAGATTAAGCTATGGCTAGCGAAATCCTTTTCCATTAAGGATCTAGGATAAGTAATCTATATTCTAGGTATTCACATCTATAGAGATAGAACAAAAGGATTAATAGGTTTATTTCAAAAGTTATAGATAGAGAAAGTATTGAAACGTTTTCACATGCAAGACCCTAAGAGAGGTCTTTTATCGTTTCCTTATAGAACACATCTATCAAAAGATATGTGTGCAAAGACTGATGAGGAGCGATAACGAATGTATGAAGTGTCATATGCTTTAGCAACAGGTAGTCTCATATACGCTGTAACATCCGAATTCAGGTGTGTCAGTAAACTCCACTTCCAAAATTACCCCTAGAATGGATTTTATAACTTGTTGTGTAAAGAAATTACAAAAGAATCATAGAAAACTACTAAATGAGCAATATTTTTCAAAGGGGGTAAAATGGTAATTTTATAAAGATTCAAGGGACAAAGTGGGAATTAAAATTGAAGGGCACACTTGAAATTATATGGTGGTGCTAAGGGTTTTTGGTAATTGGCTAAGGATAAAATAATAATTTATGGAAAAGATTAAGGGCAAAATGGTCCAATAGGCTTATAAATTTATTTCTATTCATTTTCTCTTCCATTTTGCCGAGAACCTCCATTGTTTGAGCTAAAAACTTTCCTTAACCAAAATTCGTCCAAAAACCTAGCTAAACCACCTAATTTCCAGAGGCCCCAGTTATAAAAAGTGTAGATCTGTCAATTCTGGTCAGTTCTAAGGTAAGAAATTTAATTTTTAAGATATGTGAAATTTGGAAGTTTGATGGATGATCATATTTTTGGTTGATTAAGGTTGCCAGAAAGAAGAAAAAAAGGTGAATACGCTTAAATCACCAAATCAGCAAAGAAAATGTAAGAATTTCATACTTTACATACTTGAAGTAAATTTGAGTTAGGTTATTTAAATAACCTTTACTTATATCAGTATGTAAGGTATTACAATTAAGGTGATTTATGCTCAAAAGGATAAAGAAATTCATTAGGATTCATGATGTAATTTTTGGCCATAAGGGTAAAATGGTAATTTTGGCCATAAGGGTAAAAATGTCATTTTATGTGATATAGGTTAATTTGGCTTAATTATGTGCATAAAATGGGTGATAACCCTTATATTAAGCCTACATTGTATATTTTGAAATTAATTAAATGTATGCGATATATAAATGCATGAGAAAATAATATGATATTTGAGAAGGAATGAAAAGAATAAGAGAAAACAATGAATGAACATATTTTATATTATGGTTATATATGCATACATGAGGAATCATAACATATGCATGATTTAGAAAAAAATAAAGAAAGAGGAAAAATATTTTCTAAGTCATGCATGTTTTTATAATGACTCATATGATATAGGAAAACAGAAAACATACTTAAAATCCTTACACGCCAGCTGTACTGTGTGGACAGCAAATAAAATAATCGGTTGTACTGTGTGGACAACCAGCTGTACTGTGTGGACAGTAAAGAAAAAAATATCAACTGTACTGTGTGGACAGCAAAGAAAAAAATCAGCTGTACTGTGTGGACAGCAAAAGAAAAATATCAGCTGTACTGTGTGGACAGCAAAGAAAAATATTAGCTGTACTGTGTGGACAGCAAAGAAAAAAAAATAATATATGCGTGTAAGAGAGAATTATACTTTGTATGGTGACTGCAAGTACTATCATATGTAGTCTAGATCGATCAATGAGAAAGAGAGAGAAACAAATTAGTAAATATTTTATGAAAGTCATTTGCATTAGAATTATGCATACAAGCCTATGTGGCTGATAAAGAGTTGAGAAAGATGTACGATCAAAAAATAGAAATGTCATGGCACTCATACATGCATAGATCATAACGAGTGAATCATATTTGTATAGTAAGGAAATGAATAAATGTGTGAAAGAAAAGAATTATGATATGTGTTAAATGCGTGTTCTGTGTCAATTATTTTGTTGTAAATAGTTCAGACACGCTAAGTATGAAAAAGATTAGAGAAGATTAGTACTGGTATAAAATGCTTTAAGTGTTTAGTATGATTTTCTTACTGAGCCATAGTCGCTCACTCCGTTTAATTTAATATTTTACAGGTAAAGAAATGCAGCAAAGGTTCCTGGGGAGCACTAATGAGACATGAGGCTAAGGGAGGAAGGCACCATATTTTTATTGATATATATATGTTTTGATGTATATGTGAATATATGTCTATATATATATATATATACTTGATGTAGATATTGGTGGATATGTATATATATATATATATACAACTAGTTATGAAAATTGATTATAAAGTTTCTGTGGGTGATAATTTTTATAATTGTTATTATTATTATGTATTTATTTTACTAATTGTGATTAAGTTGATAAAAATCCAATCGATTGGTAGGACTGGTTTGCGTGAATTATAAATTGGGAGTGTTACAGGGCATAATGAAAAAGAGAAAAATATTCCCCGGACCCTCTAAAATAGGGGAACTCATGCCGATTTTCTGTAACACACCCAATGGTTAGGAGAGGTTACATTTTTGGTATCAGAGCGCGATTTTGGGCGCTTAAAGGAAGATATAATATAATGTGTGGTAATATAATACAATATATCTATGGTTTTGCATTCTAATATTGCACAGGTGCCCCTCATGTCTCACAGATCAGCTCCCGAGAATCGATTGTAGTAAGTTATTTTCTTTACCTGTATTCAAATAATAGAATATTATGTAATTACACTTATGCAGTTATTAGATGAGTACCACAAGACGAGGACGAGGACGGGGTCGTGGAAGAGGTATTCAGAAAGAGACGGGAGAACCGTCTAACCCTGCCCCGTCAGTTGGTTCAGGATTTGGGCTAGCAGAAATACGAGATATAGTCCGTCAGGTGTTGACTGAGAGTCAAGATAGACCCACACCTGAAAATATAGCCGGAGATGCCATCCGAGATGAGATTAGAAGTGAGATTCGGGAGGAAGTCATAGAAGAAATCAGAAATGAAATAAGGAATGAAGGGAGAGGAGAAATTAGAGCTCAAAGGCGACTTGAGCCCATTTATTGCTTACCTAATCAGCATACCCCTCCTGAATTCAAAGGTACTAAAGATCCTTTAGTGGCTGATGAATGGATCAAGCAAGTGGAAAGTACTATGGATTTATTTTCTATGACTGATAGAGAAAAAGTTCGGTATGCCAGTTTCTTGATGAGGGGAGAGGCCCGCGTATGGTGGGATCTAGTTAAAGAAACCAGAAATGTAGATCTGATGACCTGGAAAGACTTTAGAAAGGTGTTTGAGGCCCAATACAGAACAGCTGATGTGGTAGCAGTCAAAGTTCAAGAGTTTATTTCTTTACAGCAGGGAGAGGGTTCAGTAAAGGATTACTCTACCCGTTTTGATGTCTTAGCCAGTTTTGCTCCAGGTATGGTGAGTACTCCTAGTCTCCGGTTGGACAGATTTCTTCAAGGTCTTAAACCGGAGATAGCCTTGCATGTGCTAGCTGGACCACAACCTCTTCAAACTTATGAAGAGACATTGGAGAGAGCATTGAGGTTGGAGGTATATGTTAATAAGCTACCCAGGAATGCACCTTCTATGTCAACACCTCTATCATTGACAGTACCCCAAACAGTGATGCCAAGTCAGTCAGCTTTACCTGCTTCATTGACTATTTCAGCACCTGCTACAGCATCAGGAGGTAGTTCAATTGGCTCCAGTTTCAGAAACAATAGGGGAAAAAGAAAATTCCAGTCAAAAGCAAGTAGAAAAGGCTGGAAGAGTGACAAGAAGCCTAGAAAAGAAAATATTCCCCAATGTCAGATTTGTGGGAGACGTCATAGTGGAGAATGTTGGTACCAGCAGAAACAGGTGATTTGTTATAGATGCCGACAACCAGGGCATATAGCAAAAGATTGCCCAAGTACCAAAGTGCCAATTCAGATACAGCCACAACAAACCCTAATTCCACCAGTGCAACCAGGGAGAGGTACTAATGCACGGGTTTATACAGCTACCCATAGTCAGGCGGAGGCTAGTCCATCTGCAGTTACTGGTCAGCTCTTTTTCCACTCTGTTTCTTTATATGCATTGATTGATTCAGGAGCTACACACTCCTTTATTGCACCAGGGGTTATTGAAAGGGTAGGTTTAGTGTCTGTTAGATCTACCCATTCCATTAGAATTGAGATGCCAAATGGTGGGAGTGTGATTACAGATAAAATGCTAAAAGACCAGAAGGTAGTGATACATGGGAGAGAGTTAAAGGTGGACTTGATTGTCTTTGATATGCTCGATTTTGATGTTATCTTAGGTATGGATTTCTTAGAAAGGTATGGAGTTGAGATTGACTGTAGAAAGAAAAAGGCTCGATTCCAACTCGATAATGGGGATTACTTTAATTTCGGAGAGGGCCATCAGCCTAGTATGATGATCAGTAATGTAAAAGCACAAAAATTATTGAAAAAAGGATGTACGGGATATTTAGCTCATGTGGTACATGAGCATGATGTTTAAAGATTGGGTGTTCAGGATGTCCCAATAGTACAAGATTTCCCAGATGTCTTTCCTGATGAGCTACCAGGTTTACCTCCAGAGAGAGAGTTGGAGTTTAGTATCGAGTTAGAACCTGGCTCAGCCCCAATTTCAAAAGCCCCTTATCGAATGGCTCCAGCTGAATTACAAGAATTAAAGAAACAGTTGCAAGAACTTTTAGATAAGGGTTTTATTAGACCTAGCCACTCTCCTTGGGGAGCACCCATACTATTTGTCAAAAAGAAAGATGGGTCGCTTCGTATGTGTATTGATTACAGAGAGTTGAATAAATTGACAGTGAAGAATAAATACCCGTTGCCTCGAATTGATGATTTATTTGATCAATTGAAAGGAGCTTCTGTGTTATCCAAAATTGACTTGAGGTCGGGTTATCACCAGGTGAGGATTGCAGAGCAGGATATTCCAAAGACAGCTTTTCGGACTCGCTACGGGCACTACGAGTTTGTGGTAATGCCCTTTGGATTGACTAATGCTCCAGCAATCTTTATGGATTTAATGAATCGAGTATTTCATGATTACCTTGACAAATTCTTGGTGGTATTTATTGATGATATCTTGATATACTCCAGATCAGAAGAAGAACATGCCGAACACTTGAGATTTGTGCTACAAAGATTGAGAGAAAAGAAATTGTATGCCAAATTCTCTAAGTGTGAATTCTGGTTGGATCGAGTAGTATTTTTGGGACATGTGGTTACTAAGGAAGGTATAGCTGTGGACCCCAGTAAAGTAGAAACAATACTTGAATGGGTGTGGCCGAAAACTGTGAAAGAGATTAGAAGCTTTTTAGAGCTAGCCGGCTATTACAGAAGATTTGTTCAAGGTTTTGCCCGGTTAGCCAAGCCACTTACAGCTCTTACCAGACAAGGAACTCCTTTTATATGGACTGATTCTTGTGAGAAGAGTTTCCAAGAGCTAAAAAGGCGGTTGACTACAGCTCCTATTTTAGTATTACCAGAGGAAGGTGTAGATTATGATATTTATTGTGATGCCTCGCATAATGGCTTGGGAGCCGTGCTGATGCAAAGGGGTAAGGTGATAGCGTATGCCTCTCGGCAGTTAAAAGATTATGAAACACGCTACCCTACCCGTGATTTAAAGTTAGCAGCAGTGGTTTTTGCTTAAAAATTTGGAGGCATTATTTATATGGAGTTAAATGTAATATCTACACCGACCATAAAAGTCTAAAATATTTCTTCACTCAAAAAGACTTGAATATGAGACAAAGAAGATGGTTGGAGCTAGTCAAAGATTATGAATGTGATATTAAATATCAACCGGGTAAAGCAAATGTGGTAGCCAATGCCTTGAGTAGAAAGATTGCCATAGCTCACCTCACCATTCAGATAGAGTTACAAAAAGAGTTTCAGAGGGAACAGATTGAGGTGATAAGAAGTCAAGTGGCCAGATTGGAAATTCAACCTAATCTCCTCAATGAAATAAAAGAGAAGCAAGTAGAAGATTTATGGTGCCAGAAAATAAGTCAACAGATATGCGAAGGGAAAACAACTGAGTTTCAAATGATAGATGGAGTGCTCAAGTTCAGAAACAGGGTATGTATTCCCCAAGATCTAGAATTGAGAAAGAAAATCCTAAGTGAAGCACATGATACACTTTACACTGCTCATCCTGGGGGAGTAAAGATGTATCAGGATTTAAAGAAAACTTATTGGTGGATAGGTATGAAGAAAGATATTGGTGACTATGTAGCTAAGTGCTTGGTATGTCAACAGGTCAAGGCCGAGCATCAGAGACCTTCAGGTTTGCTTCACCCACTTAGTATTCCTGAATGGAAGTGGGAAGATATTTCAATGGATTTCATTATTGGCCTACCTCGAGTACAAAAAGGTTATAATGCATTATGGGTGATTGTAGATAGATTGACTAAATCGGCCCATTTTATTCCAGTGAAAGATAGTTTTACTTCAGATCAATTGGCCCAGATTTATATACGGGAGATTGTGAGATTACATGGCGTACCCAAAACTATTGTGTCAGATAGAGACCCCAGATTTATTTCAGCTTTTTGGGGTAGCTTACAAAGAGCATTGGGTACTAAGCTGGCATTTAGCACAGCATATCATCCTCAAACAGATGGCCAAACAGAAATGGTGAATCAAATACTAGAGGATATGTTGAGGGCCTGTTGTTTAGATTATAAAATGACTTGGCATGAAATGATTCCATTGATCGAATTTGCATATAATAATAGTTACTAGTCCACTATTAAAATGGCACCATATGAGGCTCTTTATGGACGAAAGTGTAGATCTCCATTACATTGGGATGATATAGGAGAGCGAGATGATTTGAGTCAAGTTCTTGGGCCTGAGTTAACCCAAAGGATGGTGGAAGATATAAAGATTATCAAGACTAGATTGAAGCAAGCTCAGGACAGACAAAAGAGCTATGCAGATTTGAAAAGGAAAGAAGTAGAGTTTCAACCGGGTGATAAAGTATTTGTGAAAGTAGCCCCTTACAAGCACGTGATGAGATTTGGAAGAAAAGGGAAACTTGCTCCAAGATTTATTGGCCCATTTGAAATTTTAGAAAAAGTGGGCAAGGTGGCTTATAGACTTGCACTTCCACCTAGTATGGATCGAGTTCATAATGTATTTCATATTTCTTTATTGAGAAAATACATTAGCGATCCTTCACATGTCTTAAAATCAGACGATGTGGAATTAAAAGAAGATTTAGCTTATGAGGAGCAACCAGTGCAGATACTGGATAGAAAAATAAAAGAGCTCCGAAATAAGACAATTCCATTAGTGAAAGTATTATGGAAGAATCATAAGGTGGAAGAAGCCACATGGGAGGTTGAGCAACAAATGAGAGAGAGATTTTCCAACTTATTTGTTTAAATTTCGAGGACGAAATTCTTTTAAGGGGGGAAGAAATGTAACATCCGAATTCAGGTGTGTCAGTAAACTCCACTTCCAAAATTACCCCTAGAATGGATTTTATAACTTGTTGTGTAAAGAAACTGCAAAAGAATCATAGAAAACTACTAAATGAGCAATATTTTTCAAAGGGGGTAAAATGGTAATTTTATAAAGATTCAAGGGACAAAGTGGGAATTAAAATTGAAGGGCACACTTGAAATTATATGGTGGTGCTAAGGGTTTTTGGTAATTGGCTAAGGATAAAATAATAATTTATGGAAAAGATTAAGGGTAAAATGGTCCAATAGGCTTATAAATTTATTTCTATTCATTTTCTCTTCCATTTTGCCGAGAACCTCCATTGTTTGAGCTAAAAACTTTCCTTAACCAAAATTCGTCCAAAAACCTAGCTAAACCACCTAATTTCCAGAGGCCCCAGTTATAAAAAGTGTAGATCTATCAATTCTGGTCAGTTCTAAGGTAAGAAATTTAATTTTTAAGATATGTGAAATTTGGGAGTTTGATGGATGATCATATTTTTGGTTGATTAAGGTTGCCAGAAAGAAGAAAAGAAGGTGAATAAGCTTAAATCACCAAATCAGCAAAGAAAAGGTAAGAATTTCATACTTTACATACTTGAAGTAAATTTGAGTTAGGTTATTTAAATAACCTTTACTTATATCAGTATGTAAGGTATTACAATTAAGGTGATTTATGCTCAAAAGGATAAAGAAATTCATTAGGATTCATGATGTAATTTTTGGCCATAAGGGTAAAATGGTAATTTTGGCCATAAGGGTAAAAATGTCATTTTATGTGATATAGGTTAATTTGGCTTAATTATGTGCATAAAATGGGTGATAACCCTTATATTAAGCCTACATTGTATATTTTGAAATTAATTAAATGTATGCGATATATAAATGCATGAGAAAATAATATGATATTTGAGAAGGAATGAAAAGAATAAGAGAAAACAATGAATGAACATATTTTATATTATGGTTATATATGCATACATGAGGAATCATAACATATGCATGATTTAGAAAAAAATAAAGAAAGAGGAAAAATATTTTCTAAGTCATGCATGTTTTTATAATGACTCATATGATATAGGAAAGCAGAAAACATACTTAAAATCCTTACACGCCAGCTATACTGTGTGGACAGCAAATAAAATAATCGGTTGTACTGTATGGACAACCAGCTATACTGTGTGGACAGCAAAGAAAAAAATATCAGCTGTACTGTGTGGACAGCAAAGAAAAAAACCAGCTGTACTGTGTGGACAGCAAAAGAAAAATATCAGCTGTACTGTGTGGACAGCAAAGAAAAATATTAGCTGTACTGTGTAGACAGCAAAGAAAAAAAAAATAATATATGCGTGTAAGAGAGAATTATACTTTGTATGGTGACTGCAAGTACTATCATATGTAGTCTAGATCGATCAATGAGAAAAAGAGAGAAACAAATTAGTAAATATTTTATGAAAGTCATTTGCATTAGAATTATGCATACAAGCCTATGTGGCTGATAAAGAGTTGAGAAAGATGTACGATCAAAAAATAGAAATGTCATGGCACTCATACATGCATAAATCATAACGAGTGAATCATATTTGTATAGTAAGGAAATGAATAAATGTGTGAAAGAAAAGAATTATGATATGTGTTAAATGCGTGTTCTGTGTCAATTATTTTGTTGTAAATAGTTCAGACACGCTAAGTATGAAAAAGATTAGAGAAGATTAGTACTGGTATAAAATGCTTTAAGTGTTCAGTATGATTTTCTTACTGAGCCATAGTCGCTCACTCCGTTTAATTTAATATTTTACAGGTAAAGAAATGCAGCAAAGGTTCCCGGGGAGCACTAATGAGACATGAGGCTAAGGGAGGAAGGCACCATATTTTTATTGATATATATATGTTTTGATGTATATGTGAATATATGTCTATATATATATATATATACTTGATGTAGATATTGGTGGATATGTATATATATATACAACTAGTTATGAAAATTGATTATAAAGTTTCTGTGGGTGATAATTTTTATAATTGTTATTATTATTATGTATTTATTTTACTAATTGTGATTAAGTTGATAAAAATCCAATCGATTGGTAGGACTGGTTTGTGTGAATTATAAATTGGGAGTGTTACAGGGCATAATGAAAAAGAGAAAAATATTCCCCGGGCCTTCTAAAATAGGGGAACTCATGCCGATTTTCTGTAACACACCCAATGGTTAGGAGAGGTTACATACGCCATGTTATGTACATGACTAGACATTGCTTTGTAGTTAGTGTTGTTAGCAAATATCAGTCAAATCCTAGGAAAAGGCACTAGACAATAGTAAAAGCTCTCCTAAAGTATTTAAGGAGGACCAAGGAGTTGATATTAGGTTATAGAGGTTCAGAATTAATGCTTAAAGGATACTCAAATTTTTATTTTTAGTTAGATGTAGACGATGGAAAGTCTATGTCTGTATTTGTTTTTGTTTATAATTAAGGCACAGTCAATTGAAAAAGTGCCAAACAGTCGACTACTGTAGACTTTACTACAAAAGTTGAGTATATTGCCTCTTTAGAAGCTACAAAAGAAGTTGTTTTGATGCAAAAATTCCCTATAGAGTTGGGCATGATTCCTCAAATGAGTCAACCAATAATTATATTATATAACAATACTGGTGTCATAACATAGGTAAAGAAATCAAGAGCGCATTAAAGGTCAAAGCATGTTCAATGGAAATATCACAACTTGAGGGAATTTGTTAGAGCTAGAGATATTGTCATTAAAAAAATTACTTCAGCGAACAATCTTACTAACCCACTAACTAAAACACTAACGCAAAGACTATTGGACTAATATCTAGAAAGGATGGGTATTAGGTACTATAGCAATTGGTTTTAGTGCAAATAGGAGTTCTTGTTAGAATATGCCCTAAAAACTAATCATTTTTTTGGTTTGAAGGGTTGTATATCTTGCATATACGTTATTAATAAAAGAAGAGTTCTTTCATACTTCACATGTTTTTTGTATCACTTTTATATCTATGTTGTAGTTATATATTATATTCATATTAGCTACAAGCATATGACATGTGAAAGGTCTGATGAGTTTTAATAAACGTAATCAAATCGTTCCCTATATAGGTAATATGTTTAGGCAATAGTGTTGCATAGTGGGTATATGTTATATCACCACAGTATATCAATAGATGATATTAAACATGGTGGGTAAACAATATAACTATTTAATGATTAGAGAATTGATCAAAGGTTATTATATTATATTATTTATCAAACGTGACTGTTGAACGATGATCACATGAGCATTAATATGTAGTCAATGATACATCATAAATCATACTAGCGTACAAATCCTTTGACTTGAGATATCACAGTTGTGTTTCTTTCTAGAACGTATGGTTCATACGGTGTATACCATGAGACTAATCATGTCTCATTCAGAAGTTGCTTTGATCATATGTTGCTTGAGCGAAAGGACAAGTGATGATCATACAAGGATCCATCAGCTCGACTACTCTCGAGTTCCTATACGAATATTGAGAAACATAAAAATCTAAGACACTAGCTAGTGTAGATAAAAGACCACATGAAGAGAGTTTTGATGTAGCACGTTATGATGTATTACTTGATATTCAAAAAGATTAAAGATTGGATTTTGACATTCCAAGAATCCAAGCTTAATCGTGATGTAACAACGGAGGAATTGGACTACTTGGTAAGTGTGAGTAAGAAAGGTTCATTTGGCATTATGTGAAGCTTGTACTTCATTGTGATGTAGGGGTCATGGGACATTGATAGATGACACCACATGATCAGTGGGAGCTTCGTTTTGTAGAAAAAACAAAGTATATCGGTTAACGATAGTTTTGGGTTATACAATGATATAATAAAACGTATCATTTGATATAGGGCCCACGGCCACGTCACTATGAACTTTAAAGGTCACACCCATATTTCAAAGAAGAAAATGGTGTGATGATGCTAAAAATATTTATCCATGGTTGGCTAGCACTTTCCGAGGATAAAAATTATGCTTTTTAAATAAGATTCAGAAAAGAGGCGAAATTATCATTTAGCACCTTTTAAAATTTTTAGAAATTTGCATGAATAATTTTAGGCACAAATTATTCAACACATGTCAAATTATGATTTATTCTTAATTATCAATCAATGAGAATTAGACACATGATTTAACTTGATAAATATCAAGTTTTAGTTTAATAAATGGGAGAGAAATGTAGAAAAATAGTACATTTTTTCTTCTTTCTCTTCTTTTGCTAGGAAAGCTTCCATTTTTCTTCTTAAAGGGTGCAAGTCAAGAGATCACTTATTTTAGTAATTCAATCTTCCTAACTTCAAATCAAATTACAAGGTACAAGGTAGTTTACATATTTCTATGTTTTATTTCTTGAAACAACATGTAAATTTTATATTACCATTGTTACATATAATGTGAACATGATCTAAAAATTTTAATTTTCTTACCATAATCCTATATAAGGTATCAAATTTTCAACTAATAAACTATAGAGTTTGAAATCACTATTCAAATTAGGGATTTCCAAATTTGAACTATGTTGCTTTAAATTGGTGTGACTGGGTGTAATTGCTTCAAATTTTATATTACCATTGCTCAAATTGTGAGTGAGAAACAAACCTTGAACTATATTTTTAAATTATGCAAACTTACATTTTTGTTTTCAATCCTTGATAAATGATATTGTGGATTTTATTATGCATACTGTTGATTTTGACTATGGGTAATTATAGCATAAAGGCAACTTAAATTCAATGTTGTGTATTATTGTAAATTTGAATGTTAAATTAATTGAGGCTATATGTGTGGCTGGGAGCAAAAGTCAATTAAGTAAAAAATGGCTTACTGAAATTCTGAATATATTAATTAATGATGTTGAGTAGTTGTAGAGGTGAAAGGTATTTAAGTAGTTTAATGGGTGATTGAAATTTGTTGAATGTTAATTGATTTAATGTTTGAGTAGCTTTAAAGTTGAAAGTATTTAATTCAGTTCTACAGGTGATTGGAATTTTTTTAATATTAGTTGATTTGACATTGTATGTAGCTGTGAAACTGAAAGATATTTAAAAACAGCTCTAATGGGCCTAAAATGGCTAAATGTTATTTGAATTGATGTTTGTGAGCATGTAAAGTTAAAGGTGATTTAAATCTAGTTTATGGATGACTAAAGTTGCTAAATAATTTATTTATTAATAGGTGTATAATGGTAGAGTTGAAGAAACCCTAATTCAGTGATGGATGTGACTATATTGGTGAATGCTACCAAATTGGTATTGTAGTGGGATGTACAATGAATATAGTTAATTCAGTATAGCAAGGTCATGGTTATCTGATGATGATTAGTCTAAGATTTTATTATTGAGTTATTAAATTATGAATACAGTATTAAAAGAATTATATCGTTGCATATCTGGTGATTAGTTGCTCTGCCTATGTAGTATTTCACGCCAGGTATAAAAGATGTTAGTTGGTCTGTTTGTGTAGTGTTTCATGCCAGGTATGACAAATTTTCAATTACTTTGCCTGCGTAACATTTCACATCAGGTATGATAGATGTTAGTTACTTTGCCTATGCAGTATTTCATGTCAGGTATGACAAATTTTCAGTTACTCAGCCTATGTAGTATTTTACCCCAAGTATGACAGATTTCAATTGCTCTGCCCAAGCAAGATTAAGCACTTTAGATATGACAGTTCTTTCTCGCTTTACTTATGTTGGGGACACCCATCGGGTATGATAGATTTCTTCTTGAGAATATTAGTAGTGATGTATAGCTTAAGTTATTGTATTGGTGAGAGGTTCAGAAATAAAAAAATAAAATAAAATATGAGTTGTTGATAATCATATCTTCTTTTTAAAGATGATATTCCTTAAGCATAATTTTATCACTCGTGCAATGTGTATTCCTTTAAATTTATTCAAAATATTGAGTACGCATAGGAACTGTTGGCAACCTCGTTGTCATAAGTGTGTTGCCATATAAAAAAAAAATATTGGATGTGGTCATGAACTTTGTTCAATGGTAAATGCAACTTTTGAAATATTTTGGAAGGTTATATGTTCATTCAGTAAGAATTTCAAAAATTAGTTCAAGTGTGATATTCCTGATTAATCTTAATTATTAGTAGTAAATGATTTTATTTTAGTGATGATGGTTCTAATTATTTCTTCAAAATTAAATATCTTCGAATGGGTTAATACATTAGGAACTTTTGCATATTTTTGTTGATATGTATGTAGTATTCAAGAATGTTTCATAAACTTCCACTCACTGAGTTTTTAGCTCACCTTTATAGAATTTTGCCCTTCAGAACCGTATCGAGCAATAACTTTGCCTAAAGTTGTGCCATGATATAGGATCTTTAGTAAGTGTCCCAGTTTGTATACATATATTTGGATTTTCTTTGAGAAATTTATGAAATGTTGAAGGCCAGAGGCCTAGTTAAACTATTTTCATGATTTTGATTGGAAATCAAGATGTAAAATTATTGTTATGTATACAATAAGGTCAGAGGCCTAATTAAAACTTATTTTATGTTTCGAATTTGAAATCAAGTTGTTATTTTGCTATATAATTATAGTAAGGCTAGAGGCCTAGACATGATATTAAAAAAAATTAAGTGTTACAGATATGTGTGTTGCAAAATATTTAAAAAATTTACTAGATACATCTCGATCTCCTATATTTCCATAAGAGTGTTTGGGTGTTATGGGGTTTTAGAGAGTTGGGACGGTTCCTGTCAACTTGGTATCACAACCTAGGTTTTAGATTCAACGGGCATTTCATGAAACATACACATGAGTTTAGTCTAAAGTAAATTTAAGTGCATGGTGTAGACATTAGCATAAGACGACGTGGCTAACCTTGCACAAGGCTTATGGGAGATTTCTTAACTCCCCAAGTTGCAAGAGGGGAAATGCCTTTGAGTTGAAGTAATAGGACTATTTATCTTTATTATTTTTTTTTGTAAAAAGTAAATTCTTACCTAAAAAATAAATAAAAAAATAGCTAGACATGTATTCAATGTCTTGCTTGGGATATTGTAGACTTCCTTTTGAAAACAGTCTGACTTATGTCATTACTGCTTCTTCAACTAAGGATTACTCGTGGAAATTGTTTGTATAAATGTTGTTACATATAGAGATACTAGGTTTGGAGTTTTATATATATATAGTAACTGGTTTTGAAATTGATGAAATATCTCTTTTAATTATTCTTACAAAATTCATCATTCATTTAACTCTTGCTTTTGACATGGATGTTATTAACTGATGCTCATTTGGTGTAGTGTTTTTCTTTACATCAGCTTCAACATATAAACCCTTGTTTATACGAAATTGACTCAGAAACACTCTTTGATCTAGTAAAAGGTAGTTCCTCTTTTGTTTCGAGACCTTTAGCTTTACTAAACCTTCTCAGTAAAGGTGATTAATTTCATGTCCTATCTCATTTTGATCAGAAATCAAAAACTTAGGCACCTAAGACCTTTTTATACCAATCTTGCTTGGCTAGACCTTAGGCATATATTACATTTTCCTTATTGTTCCAATTCAAACAGAATTTATTTATTACCCTTATTCCAATATACATATCGATTAATATATATTTATATATATTTCCTTTGTTTGAGCACTTTGACCTATACAAGTGCAAGGATATTCTCTGGCTTAATATCCTTCTGGTTTTTGTAAAAATTGTAAGAAAGTCACTTAGTTATTTTGGAATCTTGTGGTATTTAAGTTCACTAACTATCATGTATGATAGATATCTTAAAATTTAGCATGTTTGTGTAGATGATTCCTTTTAGTTTAATTGATGTAGATGTCCTAAAGGTTTTGTAGCCAATTTATATTAGAATGACACCTATAATAACTTATTTCTTACAGGGTTATAGATATTGTTACTTTAGCCACTTTTGAGTGATGACAATGTTAATAAAAGGAGTACTGTGCAATGCATTAGAAAGTTGAAGTTGTTATGCATTTGTAAATTATGATAAAAGATTAAACAAGATGCAAGTGTGGATCTTGATTAGTAATCATTTATTAATCCAGAACTCTTGATTTTTTGAATTTATACTTTTATTTTCCTATTGTCTTGTATTCCTGAACTGTTCATCACTAAAATACTACCACACAAGAAGCGTATAGTCTACTTATCATCTATTGATTTAGTGTTCATTAATGGGAGGTTGGTTTTCATCTTGAGACAAGTTTGATGTACTTGTGTTTTCCCACATTTAGTTATTTGTTTTTGTTGCTCGACATCAATTTTAACATTACCAAAGGGAGAAAAAGAGGAATTATATGGACTAAGATATGGAGTTAGTAATTAGAAAATAAGTAGATGCCTTATGAATTCTCAATGGCTATTGTGACTTGACCATCTCTCCTTTCTCTCTCTAAGATGATGATCAGTGATGTTTTTGTGATGTTGGCATTACTTATCACAAAAATATTCTATGTGAAACAAATATAGGCTATGTTTGGAAACTTGTTTCAAGAGTACAGGTGTTTATTGAGACTAATGGAGTTTTCGATTCTTGTTAGTTAGTGATAGAATTTTGGAGGCATGAGCAATATTTGATGGATGAAAGATTAATGACTTAACATAAGTAGTTCATCATTATCCTTAAAAGTTCATATGCATTAAAAAATCAATGTATAGTAAAATATATGGTCATATTAACTATTGGTTTGTTTTATCAGCATGAATAATGGAACTTCAATAAAGGATAAAAATTTATAGAGAGAACAAAAGAGAAAAAGAAAAGGTCTCTAAATGAAGTAATGGATTGTGAGTTGATTTATAATAAAAGATGATGGCGTGCTAATGATGGGAAATGGAATGGTGTACCAGATCATAAGAGAAATTAAAGGGGAAATTTTATAATAGGTTCATACTTTAGCATATGTCTTGCATATAGGTAGTACTAAGATGTATCATGCCTTGAGGGAACCTTATTGGTGGCAAAGAATGAAAAGAGAGATCAGAGAAATTGTTTTTTGATGTTTATAGCCAACGAGTTAAAGCTAAACATCAAAGATTAGTTAGATTCTTGCAACCCTTCTTTATCCCTCGATGGAAATGGGAACATGTTACCCAAATTTTCTATCAAGCCTCCCTTATACTAAGAGTGGTCTGGATAACATTTGGGTCATCCTAGATCATCTAACAAAGTTAGCTAACATTTTGCTAATCAAAGCCACACATTCACTCAATAAGTTAGAAACTATTTAGGTTTTAGAGGTTGTATGCCTTTATGGTGCTTCAATATCCACAAAGCCAGACAAAGATCTTAGATTTATGTCTCGATTTTGGTTAAGTTCCGGTACGAGTTGAAATTTAGCATGACATCCATTTTCAAATAGATGGGTAGTAAGAAAAAACCACTCAAACATTAAAGGATATGTTAAGGGATGGTGTGATGGAGTTCAGGGGAAGTTTGAATAATTAATTGTGTTTAGCAAAATTTGCCTACAATAATAATTATCAAGCCAACATTGTAATGTCTCTATACGAAGCCTTGTTTGGTAAGAAGTGCAGAACTCCAATATGTTAGAGTGAAGTAAGCAAGAAGGTATTGTTAGGCCCTAAGATTGTGCAACATAATAATAAGAAGATTAATCTAATCTGAGAAAGACTAAAAGTAGTTAAGATAGATCGAAAAGCTATGTTGATAGCATAGGAGAGAATTGGAGTTCAAGTAGGTGTTTCTATGAGTTTCACTCTAAATGGGAAACGAGGCAAGTGTTTCACACTAGAGCCATTCCTTGGAATGAGGTATAATGTGAAAAATTAGTTGATAAAGGAAGTGACTTGGGAACACAAAGACGATATGCGAGCTTAGTATCAAAAATTGTTTTAATTAGGCATAAAATTTCGAGGACGAAATTTTTTTAAGGGGAAAAGGTTGAAATACCCAAAAATTTGTTCATGGGGGTAAAAGTTGTGTGTTAGGAAGGTCTAGCTCAAAATAGTAATTTGTGAAGACTTATGGGGTTATGTGAAATATTATGTAAGTATAAGGTTTAAAGAGTAAATTTTCCTTTAACTTATTAAATAAAACCATCAGGCTTTCTTCTTCTTTTATAGGGAAAAACAGAAAGCGCAGAGGAGAAAAGAGAAAAGAGAGAAAAGGAGAGAAGAAAAGAAAAGGGAAAGAAAAAGAGAAAAAAAAGGGGGAAAGAAAAAGAAAGAAGAATGAGAAGAGGAAATTGATAGGAAAATAGGGATAAGGTATCAAATTTTCATCTGATAAACTCTAGGGTTTGAAATCACTATTCAAATTGGGGATTTTCCAAATTTGAACTATGTTGCTTCAAACTGGTGTGAATAGGTGAAAAATGAGGAAGATTCATAAAGAATTCTAGCATCAGCTTTGGGTCCGATCAAATTGTGAGTGGGAAACAAACCTCGAACTATATTTTTAAATTATGCAACCTTTTGTTTTTGTTTTCAATCCTTGATAAATGATATTATGGATTTTATTCTGCATATTGTTGATTCTGACTGTGGGTAATTGTAAAGTTAAGGTAACTTAAATTCAATGTTGTGTATTATTGCAAATTTGAATGTTAAATTAATTGAGGCTATATGTGTGGCTGCGAGCAAAAGTCAATTAAGTTAGAAATGATTGATTGAAATTCTGAATATTTAATTATTGATGTTAAGTAGCTATAAAGGTGAAAGACATTTAAGTAGTTTTATGGGTGATTGAAATTTGTTGAATGTTAATTGATTTAATGTTTGTGTAGCTTTAAAGTTTAAAGTAATTAATTTAGTTCTACAAGTGACTAGAATTTTTTTAATGTTAATTGATTTGACGTTGTACATAGTTGTAAAACGGAAAGATATTTAAAAATAGTTCTATAGGGGCCTAAAATGGCTAAATGTTATTTGAATTGATGTTTGTGAGCATGTAGAGTTGAAGGTGATTTAAATCCAGTTTATAGATGACTAAAGTTACTAAATAATTTATTTATTAATAAGTGTATAATGGTACAGTTGAAGAAACCTTAATTCAGTGATGGATATGACCATATTGCTAAATGCTACAAAATTGGTATTGTAATGGGTTGTAGAATTGAATAAAGTTAATTAAGTATAGTGAGGTTGTGGCTATCTAATGATGATTAGTCTAAGATTTTATTATTAAGTTATTAAATTATGAATATGGTACTAAAAGAATTATGTTGTTGCATATCTAGTGATCAGTTGCTCTACTTGCACAATATTTCACGCCAGGTATGACAAATTTTCAATTGTTCTACCTACGCAATATTTCACGTTAGGTATGACAGATGTTAGTTGCTTTGCCTGTGCAGTATTTCATGTCAGGTAGACAGATTTTCAGTTGCTCTGCCTATGTAGTATTTTACCCCAGGTATGATAGATTTTAATTGCTCTGCCCAAGCAAGATTCAACACTTTAGATATGACAATTCTTTCTCGTTTTGCCTGTGTTGGGACACCCACCGGGTATAACAGATTTATCCTTGAGAATATTAGTAGTGATGTACAGCTTAAATTATTATATTGGTGAGAGGTTCATAAATAAATAAATAAAATAAAATATGAGTTGTTAATAATCAAATATTCCTTTTAAAGATGATATTCCCTAAGCATAATTTTATCACTCCTGCAATGTGTTCCTTTAAATTTATTCAAAATATTGAGTATGTATAGGAACTGTTGGCAACCTCGTTGTCATAAGTATGTTACCATATAAAGAAAACAATATTGGATGTGGTCGTGAACTTTGTTTAATGGTAAATGCAACCTTTGAAATATTTTGGGAGGTTGTGTGTTCATTCAGTAAGAATTTCAACAATTAGTTCAAGTATGATATTCCTGATTAATCTTAATTATTAGCAGTAAATAATTTTATTTTAGTAGTGATGGTTCTAATTATTTCTTAGAATTTAAATATCTTCGAATGGGTTAATACATTAGGAACTCTTGCATATTTTTATTGATATATATATAGTATTCAAGAATGTTTTATAAACTACCACTCATTGAGCTTTTAGCTTACCTTTATAGAATTTTACCTTCCAGGACATCTCTAAGACCATATCAAGCAATGACTTTGCCCAAGGTTGTGCCACGATATAGCATCTTCAATAGGTGTCCCAATTTGCATACATATATTTGGATTTTCTTTGAGAAACTTATGAAACGTGGAAGGTCAGAGGCCTAGTTAAACTATTTTCATGATTTTGAATGGAAATTAAGATGTAAAATTATTGTTGTGCATACGATAGGGCTAGAGGCCTAATTAAAACTTATTTTATGTTTTGAATTTAAAATCAGGTTGTTATTTTGTTGTATAATTATGGTAAGGCTACAGGCCTAGACATGATGTTAAAAAAAAATGAAGTGTTCTAGATATGTGTGTTGCAGAATATTTAAAAATTTTACAGGATGCATCTCGATCTCCTAAGTTCCCATAAGAGTGTTTAGGTGTTATGGGGTTAGGGAGTTGGGATGGTTCCTGTCACTAATAATTTAATTTCATCAAGTTGATATGTAAACAAACTATTAGAAATTCAAGTTTTTATAGAATTTAATTAGTAGACAAAATAAAATAAAATAAAATAAAATACATATGAAATATTTTTATTATAAAGTAGAAAAATTCAAGGATAATATAAATCTTATAAATAAAATCAAGAAAATAATATATATTTTATTTATTTTACATATTAATATGTTAATATAATGGAGCAAAGAGTATACAATGTAAAATAGGGAATTTTATATCCTCTAACAGTAAAATTGAATTGTAATTCTAAAAAAATACTTTAATTCTCGAATCATAAGTCATATTCATACACAAATATTTAAATATTGAGACTTACCGTACAACACTTCTAGCAATACTGTTTTACTACATTAAATTTTTATTCAGCAATGTTTTTTTTTTTTCCTCTTAAGGTAGTAATGATAATCTCTCTTATTTTTCTTTTTAGTTTTCTTGGTAGGTTGGATGAAAATTCAAAAAGCTTTAAAATGTTATCATAGTTAATCTCCAATTAATGAGAAATATTGGTGAGTTAATTCCTTATTCTTATCCCTAATTTATTTAAAACTTGCCAAATTCAAATTCACCTTGCCCTTATTAAAATTTAAATCCTAACACATCCCTTATCCCAATATAAAATTTATCCTATTTAAATAATAATAATAATAATAATAATAATAGTGCAGGGCAATACAATTTCTCCTCCTAAAATAATTTTATCCCTAAAATTAATGGATACCTTAAAGAGTTAGGGATACTTCTCCCTTATTTTTGCCTCTCTTTCCCACGTGATCTCTCCTAACGAGTGATTTCTCCAACACATTTTTACAAATGGGATAACTCTAGTCCGTAGAAATTGCCCCTTTCTATCAATGATTTCCATTGTTTGTTCTTTATATAACAAATCTTCTGATATTTAGATCAATTGGTAGTCTAGTACATGGGAAGGATTACGTAAATATTTCCTTAACACTAAAATATCAAATACATTATGAAGCCTTGAGAGACATTCTGACAAGGCCACATGATATGCAACTGTACCAACTTTTTCTAAATTCTTAAATGGTGCTATAAACTTAGGGTTTGGTTTCCCTTTCTTTCCAAATCGAAAAACTCCTTTCTAAGGTGGTACTTTTGGAAAAACAAAATCCCCAACTTCAAACTCCAATTCTCACCTATGATGACCAACATAACTCTTTTGTCTACTGTGAATTGTGTGAAGCCTTTCTCTAATTAACTTAATTTTATCAAATGTAATTTGAAAAAGTTCTTGTCCAAACTTTCTTTGTCCAACTTATCCCAAAAAATAGGTGATCTATACTTATATTCATACAAAGCTTTATAAGGAGTCATCACAATAATAGAATGAAAGTTGTCACTAGAAGCAAATTCTATCAATGGTAAATGGTCTTCCCAATAACCAACCAAGTCTAACATACAAGCTCTTAACATATCCTTAAGGGTTTGGATGGTCATGTTTGATTGACCATTAGTTTAAGGATGGAAGCGGTAATAAAACTAAGTTTTGTTCTAAGGTTTATTCTAAGCTTCTGATGAAAACTTACCCAAATTTTAAAGGAGAACTGTGCATCTTCATTGAACACAATAGACTGAGGAATTCCATGTAATCTCATAATCCTCAAATAAACAAGTTAACAAATTGGAACATATTATAAGTAGTTTTCACTGCTAAGAAATGTGCTAATTTGGTCAAATGGTTAACCACCACTCGTACAAAATCATATCCCTTTTTTGAATGAGGTAAACCACCCATGAAATCCATTGAAATATGACCTCATTTCTATTCAGGAATAGGTAATGGCTATATAAATCCTCTAGGTCTTTGATGTTCAATCTTCCCTTATTTACACATCAAACATTTAGAGATATATTCAACAATATCATTCTTCATTTTCTCCACCAAAAGTTATTTCTCAAATCATGATACATTTTAATACTCCTTTGATGAATGTTATAAGCAGACTCATAAGCTTTGCTTAAAATTTCTTTTCTCAAATTATTATATTTAGGCACACATATTCATTTTACAAACCTCAAAATGTCATCATCAGACAATCTAAATTCTAATTTGTTACCCTTCTTTACTTCTTTAGAAATCTCTAATAATAACAGACTTCCTTTTGAGCCACATTAATCTTCTCAATTAACGTCAGTTGAACCTTTATAATTACTAGTAAATGTAAAACTTTCATCCAAGGTTACCTTTGTCTTTTGGTTGTATTTATGATTGATTATGTTTAATTATAAGTGTGTATGAATTTGGAGTGCACGATCAAATAGGAATGCCACATGCCCATGCATGATGGCCATACATGGTTAATGGGTTTGAATTTTAAATAAAGAGCAATTTCGTGATGATTTTGAAAATTGTCATTAATAGGTAACAACATACAACATTTTATCATTTTTTCAGTTAAAAAATAAAAGGATCTCAAACACGTTTGGCTGAGGTTGATCATAATTCTCACAAATAATGTTCTGAGAGTTAAAAGGGATTTGAAGCCTTGGACACAAGAGAAAGTATTTGGGGATTTATCTAACCCACATAAAAACAAGTATTTTGTTGGAAGCAAGGTAAGTAGGCAAACTTTATACCCAAGGTTGTCAAATTTTATGTTTAATCTAGATTGATTGATCATATGATGATGGATTTATTTCGCAGGTATGTTAATGGATTGAAAAGATAAACTCAATGATTAATTAAAATTACTTGATGTAAGCTTATATGAATCATGTGTATGATTGTGTTCACGTATGGTTTTATGAATGAAATATTTGTGAGTGTTATTTGAGATCTATAATGGTTGTAAAGCATTTCTGTAATAGCAGGTAACAGATTCAGTAGATGTGATCAACATATTATACATTTTAAAGAAAGGCAATTATGTTGAAGATTATAAGTAAAACAAACAAGCATATTACTTTGTGATTTGGATGTATTGAGTTACTTTTTTGATGTATACAATGGTAAAGTTGTGAGATTAGTATTGGTATATGGATTGATTTTGACGTTATTCATGATGTTAAATGGACTAGAAAACACATAAAACATAATTCAATAATATATATTTGTGTTTTTAAGGAAAATTCTACCCATGTTAGGGCAAAGCTAGAGAAGTGTAAAATCAGAAATGGACACACACTTGTATGGTATGGGACACATAATTGAACATAATAATCTTAATCAAAGCATTGCCAAACTATCTATAAAAAGGAAAAAAGGCCAATACTTTCCCTTCAACAGTCGTTTCCTCTTTACTTGTTTGAAAAAACTTTCGATGATCCACTCTCCTTGATGCTTCTCTAGTCACATTAAAGTCTCCTTTTTTCTTACTATTTGGCTGCAAAAATTGAATTTGCCAACCAACATGATTTTGCTAACTTAATCAAGTCTTGCGCCTTTCTTTATTTGCCAATCAAACATGATTTTGCTAACCAAACATGATGAATGGTCATGCATCTTTTATGCACAAACGTTCTTGTCATCATTTAACTTAAAACTTGTCCCAATGCTATTAGGAAACATATCTTATCCAATTTTCAAATTCAATGAATGGATGAATGTGCATGCATTCCTATATGCATGGGTGTTTATCATTTCCATGCACTTAATGTGAAATGATTGTTTGACCATCCATGAGAAACAAATGGGCATCCATCCTTGTGATGAACAACCGTTCGCTCACTCTAACAACTTACACTTTATCAAGTCACATAATTCAAAAGAAAAGACTAAAATAACCTTGTATGTATCTGTGGATACTACATAGTCACTTTTTACTTCAGATTGATTATGTAAAACCCTATTTAGAAGTGTTGTCTTCTAAAGAAAGATGTCACTAACTTTGACAAAATAAACATGAACAACTTAAAAACATAAACTATATATGAAATACAACCATTCTAATTTACAAAAAATACCATTATATCATAACTTTGTGAAAACATAAAAAGGATTTCATATAAAATTAAATTCATTATCCAAATGTATAGAATGTTTGTAAGCTCGTTGAACACTGCTCATCTTATAACCATCAAGATCACTTATACCTACACATATAAAAAAGTATGGGAGTGAATTCAAAGTTACTTAGTAAATAGAAAACTAAACTAATATTTTTTTCATAATCATAAAAATTCCCTCAGATCAACTTATCATAACTTCGTTATATAGAGTCTATCCTTAAACTTCTATAAAGATGGTAAAGGATCTTATATCTCACAAGTGTAACTCATTTTTGTACTTGAGAACCTTTAAGCTACATAACATATCTCTCGAGGTTACCTATATCCCACTAGGTTATTAAGGAATCATTATAGATCCCAAATTGATGTGACCATATCATTTCTCAATGCAAGTACTATCATAGCAATAAACTATAGTTATATACTTAGTTGATCAAACTGGGCCAATACAGGGATTTGACATCTTGGCTATGTAAGCATTTGTTATGTAGTCCACTCATTTATACCATTATTGGATTGTCAAACTATAATTATAATTATGTTCCATTCGAGCAAGTACCTTACTACGAGTACAGTATCCTACTAAGTGCAGTATAAAGAGTATATATTTATGGTGCCCCCTCTTAATAATCCTATGATATGTTTAGCATGTAGACATCTGGGGCCTTAGATCACCTTGATATCATCTTAGTTTTCATTCTATACATAACTTGTGACCTACAATTATCTCATCTCTTTGGCACATTAGGTATTACTATACACACGAAACATTTATATTATCTCTCAAGACGATCTAATAAACATTTTGGTCTAGTTCAACTTTCTTTACTTTGCTCTTATAAATAGGCATCCCTCATCAAGATACATGAGTGTTCATATTCTTACATACTAGACATAATTATCCCTTCAATGGCGTGCCCTTCTATCACTATAGAAACAAGCATGCTACTTTCAGAAGGTTAGACATCTTTTTTTTTTTATAACATGAACAACTATCTAACTTTATCAACTTTCATGGTGCCCTTCTTTAAACATGAATAGGCATTCTTTTATCGAAGGGATGGGCATGTATCCTGAACTAGACTTAATTTTTTTCAATACTTATCTCTATTTCAACCTAGTCATTTCTTAGGGCATTTCCATCATTTCACCTCACATAAGATCGTTCTCAAAACATGAATTAGGAAACTTCATGCCCTAGTTGACCAATCATCAATAAACGACATCCAATAATTGTTAGATTGTTATAAAAACTCAACTTAAAAACTGGGTCATGCATGAACGGATGTGTGTCCCATAACACATGACCTATAATATATATGTTTCACCACAATGGTCATCGTAATCATTACACAAAACTAGCAGGGGAAGACTCATCAATCAATCACTAACATACTCTATATAAAAGTGAAAAGATCCTGCAAACCTAACTTTCCAAACTTGACGATTTGGCGATGATCAGAGACCTTCCTTTTCTTTTTCCTTGCTACTAATAACATCACTAGAGCCTTTGAAACAATCATCCTTGAACTCTCCTCTTTCTGGATATTACACATGTTTGGAGAGGAATAACAAATTTCTAAAACATCACTAACGACCTTCATTTAAATTACTTATGCTTAACGTCATGAACAAGCGTGCATGCCTTGCACACACAACTATTCATCATTTAAAATATTTTGATGTGGCACTTATCTTCGACTAATGTTGCCAGAGATGTATAGACATTCCTATCCCATGCACAATCATGCTTCAATTTAATTTCATAATACTAAACTTATTTCTTCTTATCTTAGTCGTAAACATGCTTAAACAAAAAAATACATGAGAAATGACTATATTGCCCTTGAGATGTACTTGTGGTTGTCACATAATATTAAATTGTGTTTTTCTACATTATACCATATTCACTACTTTCTTGACTAAAGTGAAATTGATCATTCCCTAAAAAAGTAAATCAAATCTATAGCAACACTTCAATACAATATGACCACTCTTTCCACACAAACAAACCACTTTTATGTTCCATAAAAGACCTGTTTTTTCCTTTAGACAGATAACCATCATTGTTATAACCTCTAAGCTGTGATTATTGTCTATACCTAGAATTAGTCTTTATTGGACTATTATTATCAACAAAAGCTCTCATATAACACATCACACTACTAGACATAATTTGTTTTATCTCACTACCTTTAGTTCCTCTAGCAAAATTTGCTAGTCGCCATTTTACATCAAAGACATACCTTGAACTTCAAGTTAGCCTTTGTTCAAACTTTTACAATAGATTTTTAGTTTCTATCAAATTAATCTTTTCTGTTTCATAATCAAGTCTTAACAGAATAAGGATTATCATAAGATCATACTCAACTCCTAGCCCATCTATGATAAAACTATTAACTCCTCCTCAATAATTAATTGGCCACTCACAGTTATGCTTTCATAAATCTTTAAATGGGTAATTCTCATTCTAGATTCAGAGATAAAAGGACTCTTAAGAGAACTCCATATCTTATTAGTAGTGACACATTTAGACAAATTAGTGAGCATATTTAAAAATCGAAGCTAAAAGCTATGACATTAATACTCTATCATGTTTCTTCCAAGCTAAATACTACATACTTTGTCTTTTAATCATCTCGAAACAACTCTTGTCCTTAACATACATGGATGTTGAAGGAAAAATTAGTAACTCGATTAAATGATCTTCAAGATCAAAAGTTCCTACCCCATCTTATTCAGACTCTGTGCTCCCCAATATTGATAGTTGTCTTTTGTTAACTTCAAATTTATCACAAATATCACCATCCCTGAAACACCTCTGATCTATGCCACTAAAAATGTACCAACACTTTCACTATAGTCATTTCTCTTTTGTGTACTCATACCATATTGTGTTGCCAATAGATCCATCATCTTGGCACAACTAAATGATGTCACTAGTGGCTTAACTGATGTCATCAATGACATAAACCAACGAATTGATAAATCTACCTTAATAAGGACTTCGATTCCCTCTTGATTATTAATTGTGACAGTGTCACAAACCCCTCACATGGCTACCTTGTGTCTCCACTAACAGAAACATGAACAAGGTGTGCTCAAGCTAAGCACCCATAACTCTTTTTTGATGTACAAATGGCAACTGATATAACAAACTTATTGTTTTTTGACGAAACATAAACATACAATGTGCAACTCCTCACTCATCTCATGAAGTGCCAACCCCCGAACATAAGTCACATCCCAAAATCATAAGCAATAATATACAAGTCATAACTTAAGTCATGATAATGTGTAGGTCATGACTCACATTAACATAGTGTCAACATATGATGAGTAACCATTAACTCATGCCATGAAAACATAGAATCTCAACGTGCATCATATCCCAGACATACTATTTACGCTATTTTGACATCAAAACCAAGGACCCCAATCCCCTCTCATCTGCTGCTGTTACAAAAATACAAACTTCTCACATTGCTACCCTTCATTCCCCTCGACATAAGTCAAAAGTTGTTTAATGGAAGGAAGATCGCCTAGGTTTTGGTAAAAGATTAAAGTCATTCTTGGGCAACAAAGCTTAGCAGAGTACATTTTTTTTTTTGGTTTCTACAAAAGAAAATTCGGCCAAACACCAAGTCGACTATATTGAATATTCCACACAATGGCAATTTTATGGCTGCATATTTCCAAATTTGAATTTCTCAATTGTAAAACAAACAGTATTATGGAAAAGTATTGACGTTCTTCTCCGAAGCCGAGTTGCTTACAACTACAAGTCAATGCCAATGAGTTATAAGCCGAGTTGCTTACAACTACAAGTCAATGCCAATGAGTGATAAGCCGAGTTGCTTACAACTACAAGTCAATGACAATGAGTGATCTAAAGAAACAAATGACTTGGACTTCTTCCAAAATAAACTTAGAAGGAAAACATACGGAAGAAATAAAACAAACGACTAATCAGACATTTAATGTAAAATTCATTCGGTTTCATTTTATTCGTGGAAAAGTCTTTAATTACTGCTTCCCCATGTCTGGTATCCTGGGAGAATGAATCTCCGTGTGCATGAGTCAACAGCAGCGCCAAATTTGATTATTTTGGCACGAAAATTCATTGAAAGAGAGATTTTTATAGCGATTTCCTAGGTAATTTATCCCCCGCCATTTGTTTGAATGTGTCAATGATCAATATACTCTTTGTCAACTAACTGAAGTCTATAAATATCGTCCGGCTTTTCTTTGAAAGAACACATTACTCCATCTGCTTTCTCTTTGAAAGAGTACGAACATTACTACATTCTTAATTGATTTTTTAGATTCCAAGTCGCAAAACAAAAGCAAGAGTATTTGATGGGTGACATAACAAAGAATTGGAAACAACTAAGCGGTGAGAATGACTGGGAAGGTCTATTGGATCCTCTTCACATCAATCTCCGTCAATATATTATTCACTATGGCGAGAGGGTTCAAGCTGTTTACGACTCCTTCAATCACGACAAGTCATCTCCGTTGTATGGATTTCCTCTATACGCACCCAAAGATCTCTTCTCCAACGTTGGCCTAGAGAAAGGAAATCCTTTTAAGTATACCATCACCAACTATCTCTACGCAATGACAGATATCGATTCCAGTATTGATTGGATTGTAAAGGACCAATCTTCGTGGATCGGTTACATTGCTGTGGCCACAGATGAAGGAAAGGCTGCTTTAGGAAGGAGAGACATTCTCATTTCCTGGAGAGGAACTCTTTTGAGTGGCGAATGGTTGAAGGATGTCAATTGGCCTCTAACTTCAGCTTCAAACTTATTTGGGGACACTCCTCACAATCCTCACCCTCATGTGCACCAGGGATTTCATTCGCTCTACACATCGTCAAACCCAAAATCACAGTACAACAAATTCAGTGCTAGAGATCAGGTATCCATAAATGCTGAGATCATGAGAGAATCCTAATCTTAATATTAAGCATTTACTTAATAGTTTTAATTTGGGGTAATATGTGGTCATCTTGCTTTTCAAGTCACTAATGAATACTTTTTTTAAACTAATTACTACTCATACAGGTACTGCGTGCAGTGAGGAAATCGGTAGATAAATACAAAGACGAGGAAATTAGTATAACAATAACAGGTCATAGCTTGGGTTCGGCACTTGCGACATTGAATGCAGTAGACATAGTTTCGGGAGGATATAATAAGCCCACGGGAGCGGATAAAGCATGCATGGTCACAGCTTTTGTGTTTGCAAGCCCCAAGGTGGGAGACAAAGGCTTCAAGACTGCATTCAACAAACTCAGCAATCTTCATCTCTTGCACATTAGAAACATCGGTGACATAGTTCCTAAATTGCCTTTTATTTTCTACTTTAAAGTGGGAAAGCAGCTAAAATTTGACACTACTAAGTCGACGTACGTAAAAGCTGATAATGCTGAGGAAATAGGTGCTTTGCATAATTTAGAGAATTATCTGCATGGAATTGCAGGGACGATGTCAGAAGGGAGTGGTAAATTTGAACTGATTGTTAAACGTGATATTGCACTCGTGAACAAAGGAGCAGATCTTTTGAAGAGTGAATTTGGTGTACCACCTGAATGGTGGGATCCTATGATGAACAAAAGAATGGTTCAACAGAATGATGGCTCCTGGAAGTTGGAGTATTATGTTCCAGAGTGTCCTTGTGGCTAATATTCTTGGGAATAAAATGTAATGTTGCAGGACTCAGCTTGGGGGTGCTAATGAAAGCTTTGTTTTGTAGTTTTTTTCTATTTAATAATTCATTTATTGCTTTGTACCTCGGCGTAACTATAATCAATAAAATGCCTTGCTCTTTTTCCAGTGTTTATTTGATGTCATATTTATAGAAGAAAAGTTCGATATTAGAATTGCAAACATGGCAACAATGACATGAGACCTCCTGAAATTTGGAGATAAATTGGACATTGTAACTAAATATATGATGCATGTTGGTTTCGTATACACTTTATGAGTACAGTTATCACGTAAATAAATCAAGGGCCAATTTATCGATTTACTGATTCATTACATGCTGAAATTAATCACAAAATGGAATAAAACTAATCAAAAGTAAAAACGGTAAATGGGATCAAAATAGAATGTTTGGATAAATTCAATTTTGGTTACTAAAAAAAAAATTTATAAATCAATATCGAGTAAGTAAATTTTGGATAAAACAAAAGCATTTACAAAATTATTTTATAATTTACAAAAGCAATTAGAGATAAACAAAATGAAATATATATAAAACTTATGAAAACATTTGTCTAAATTTTTGGTTTCAAAATAGAATGTTTATAAAATATTATATAACTAATGAAAACCAAATTTTTCAGATTTGACTATTATTTCCAAACATATAAGGTCAAAATCAAACATTTATAAACATACAAAACAAATAATTTTTATGTACCTTGATTAAGAGCAAAGATCCTAATAGGTACTTGACCAGTTGTTAAACACCTAACCTTCTCCCCTCTAGTTCCAAACACTTAAACTGCACTTCCAGCAAACTTCGGTAGTCTTGCAACACTTAATGGTCCTCCAAATAAGTAAATACCCAAGCAAGTAATACCTAACCAACAATTCAAATGTAAAATACAAAATGACACAAGCAAGAAAAACGATTCTAGAAATGTAACTTTTATTGATAACTTTGTAAATGGAAATTATAAGTTCAACACAACTACTTGTTTATATTTTTGATAATTCTGATAAATATTGGCAACCTAACACCTACACTAAGCCTACTACTGTGCAAGACATTCGAGAGATTTGTTTTCTCCCTCAACTCATTTTCCTTGTTTTGAATTCTGAATATCTTTTTTGTTATTTTCCTCACCTCTTTTATTCTCCCTAACAGCCTGGTGACTCTTATGTACTGTGTTGCATTCCCTAATCATTATTGGTGGTCCAACAATCTGTTGAGTTGACATCTATCCTAACTTGCTACTATCATTTGTCCTCTTATCTTCATAATTTCTTTTCTTACAAGAGGCATATATGTGAGTCTTAACATTTTCCTTCCCATTTATGGGCACTTTGTCCTCAAGGTGAAAATGGGAAAAAGGTTTACGAAATGAAATAAATGATCCCCATGAGAGTCCACTTGTAAGAAGGCCTTTTCATTTAACTAAAATTTCTAATTCTCACTTCTATAAATAGTTATACTATAATACTTCAAAGGGTTGTGTTTCTAGCTCTCAATCCTATGTCATACACTCTGGAAGTGTTTAACTATGCACTATAGAACTAACCCTCTTTTTCAATTAGGAAACATGAAAAACAAGGTGGATTTTTGCTAATGATGGTAAGGCTAGTCGATATGCTACTAAACTAATCCTCTCTAATACTTCGAAGGAATTATAGTACCTTAAGCTCAGCTTCTTTTTGGGTCAAGATGCTAATTATCAAAATCAGTAAGGTTGTATTTTAAGGAAGACAAAGTCTTCTGCAACATATTGAATTTCTCATGTCCCTTTATTGATCTGTTTTTTCATTCTTACATGCACTTTAAACATATTTTCCTTTAATTTGTCTAAGATTTCATTTTTTCATGCATCAACAAATTAACTTCCTCTGCATTTGAAACCTCTTCTGTCCAGTGTAGTAATATTAGAGAGTCCTATTTGTATAAGGTTTTAAATGGTGTCATTCCTATAAAGTTATTAAAGGTTGAACCAATATTCGGTCCATGGTAGCCATTTCAATGATTGTTGTGGTTAATGAAAACAAAAACAATGAAGTTATGTCTCTAGCCTTTAGTTCATGACTTTGATTTAACTGTCTGATTGAGGATGATATGTTGAATTAAACTTAAGAGATGAGCTAACTGTTTTAAAATTATCAACCTAAAACTAACTTAGAAATAAGTGATCTCGATCAAAAACTATAAACTGTGGAAACCTATGTAATTTCACTAATTTTTGTATAAATTTTTAGCCAACTCCACAATTGCAAATAGATAATACAGTGTTAAGAAATGCCCTTATTTGGTTAGGCAATTGACTAACATTAAGATAATCCCTACATTTTATGTTTCAAGAAGCACAATTATAAAGTCTAGGGATATGTCTTCTCACACTTAGGTCGGTATGGGCAATGGCTAAAGTAGGCTTGTTGGAGAAATTGCCTCTTCTTTCATGTGCTAACAAATTTCACATTCTGCGATAAATTTCCTCATATCAGTTTTTATACCTTTCTAATACAGTACTATAGCAACTTATTTGTGTGTTCAAAAGAAACTCAAATGCCCCTCATAGTATAAGGAATGAAATTCAATCAAGAATATCAAGATAAAGGAAAATTTTTTTTATAAAACTAACTTGCCCTTATACAACAATCACCCTCTTCTCAGTTAATACTCCTTACATGAGTCTAGATTGGCCATCAAATCATGGCTTATATTCTAAAGTCGATCATCCCTAGACAACTTATGTTCGATTCCTTCTAGGTTGACTACTTGTGTAGTAATTACCACTTTCATTTCTCTTTCTAAATTTGGGTTCCTTGGCAATGCAGTCGTTACTCCATTCTTCCTCCCTAGCTTGTATTATATCAAAATCAAACCCCAACATTTTTATTACCCACTTCTATTGGTCATTATTAATTACTCGTTGGTCAGTTAAAAATCATAAACATTATTGATCTATTCAAACATTAAAATGAATTCCTAAGAGGTAAAAATGTCATTTCTAAAATGTCATTACGTTCACCATTAATTCCCATTCATAAATAGACTCTCCCTTGTTTTGAAGTAACAAGGCTTTGTTGATGAAAGTGATTAGTATCCCCTTTTGTATTAAGACAACTCCTAATCCCAATCCAGAGGCATCAATTTCCACTACAAATTCTTTAAAGAAATTTGGTAATGCTTAAATTGGGATTGTTAACATGGTTTCTTTAAGATTTTTAAAGGTTGTGGTTGTTTCATCTGTCCAAGGGAAAACATCCTTTTTTAATCGCTAAGTAAGTGACTCCGAATTTTTTTTATACCTATAAACAAAGCTTCGATAATATCCTATCAGCCTTAAAAACCCCTTAAATTCTTGTAAGCTTTTTGGTAATGGCCATTCTCTCATTACCTAAACCTTCTATGGGTCTACCTTATCCTCTTTTAAAAAATGATATGTCCTAAATAACCTATTCAACTATACCTAAAAGTGTACATTTTTTAGTTCACCACTAACTTGTGATCCTTCAGCAACTCTAACACTACCCTTAACTATCATTTGTGATCCCTAACATGTCGATTGTATATCAATATATCGTAAAAAAAAAAAAAGGACCAAGCACCACAAGTAAAGCCTAAAAATCTCTTTCATGATTCCCTGGAATGTCATCGGACCATTTGAAAGTTGAAGGGTAGGACAAAGAATTCATAATGCCCATTGTGTGTTTAAAAAGTCATCTTTTTGATATCTTTCTCTCTGACCCATATTTGGTGGTAGTGAGATTTTAAGTCTAGCTTATTAAATGTGGCTACCCCTGCCAATTCATTTAATAGCTTGTCAATGGTTGAAATGGGAAATTTATCTAAGATTATCACCTTGTTTAAGACCTGATAGTAAATAGAAAATCTCCACCCTCAATCTTCTTCCTTACAAATAAGACAAGACTAGAGAAAGGGCTTACACTCAACCTAATTACCCTAATAGCTAACATTTCTTAGACAATTTTTTTTCCTGTTTTTCTAGAAAAGAGGATACTAGTATGGTCAAATGTTAAGTGGTGAGACATTTGATAGTAGTTTGATGGTGTGGTCTTAAACATCTCTTAAAGAGAAGCCTTGTAGGTTCTCATAATAGAGTTTCACATTTCTTTAGTAGATCTTTTAATTGTTGGTCTATCTTCAGTTCTCCAAACTCTATTATCTAAAGGAGTCCTTTAAATTTGATCCAGTAACCCTTTCCCCCTTCTTTCAACAAATTAACTACTATATTAAGATACAACTCTAGATGACATAGAGAAACATCACCCTTTAATTCGGTATGCTTGCCTTTTTAATCAAACTTTATTATCTATAACTTCCAGTTCACTTTCACCTCTCCCAGTTTATAGAGCTAATCAACACATCGAATTACATCTATATTTCCCAATTTAAATAGAAAAAAATTTTGTACCACCTTTATCCCCTAACATTCTATTTCAATTCGATCAGATCTCTCTAATCCTTTAAGCCTTTGTTCATCCCCCAAAGTAATCATGAATCATATTACATAATTGGTAGATTGAGTTCCTTCACCATCTTTCAAGATATAAAATTATGGGTTACCCCACTACCTAAGAGGATAACAACTTGTTGGCCTTTGATTCTACCTATGAATTTCATGGTCTTAACTCATCCAATCCTACCATTGAGCTCTTGTTCAAAGTCAACTTCAACTCCTTTTCTTTTGTTACTATTTCCTTCTCCCATGCTACTTTTATCTTTTCCTCTTCCTCTTCTTCCTCTTTTGAAGTCACCATAATCCAAAGTTGATAGAAATGACATATATGCCCTAGGTAGTACCTTTCATCACATCAAAAGTAAAGTCCTTTTTCTAACCTTGCTTAAAACTCCTTGACAAAAAGTCAACGATAACTTCTCTCTTTTTATGGCTTATTTGCAAATTTCATGCAGTTGTTTCTCTATTTGGTGTCGCATCAACTGTCACATTTGAGGGTGCAACGAATTTCATCAATTGGGAATTTGGTGTAATATTTATAACTGGTTTAGACTAGTTTAGGCAACAATTTGTGAACATGGGTTAAGCTGGTTTGGAAGTTAGTTAGGTTGTGTAATTGGGATAAAGATTTGGGTGTGGGTAGGAGCTTGACATGGCATTAGGCTTTGGGCCATGAAATAAGAAATAATGAAGTTTCCAAATTGGGTTTTCACACTTGACCATTCAAGCAATTCTTGGGTCAAGCATCAATTATTCAATTTTTTTTCTTCAATCTCTTGAGCTTAGATCATTGCTTCTTTAAGGGTGGGCGAGCCAAAGAGCTCGGATCATTGCTTCATCTCTCACCCATTTTTTTAGACCATTCATAAACACTAATAATAACAACTCCTTTGATGACTCCTTTAATGGTGTCAATTATTGAAAAAGAAATTGGCTCTTTAGGTCCCATATGGACTATTTTAATCTTTTTGTATTTTACAAAAGACTATAAATAAAAGTCTTGGTTTTAATTCAAAATTATACCAAAAACAATTGTAGTCAAACACAATTGTATTGAGAGAATCCTACTATTAGGGATCTCTAATAGTTTATTTTTCCTTTGTAACTATTATTTGGAGATAGTGAAAGTAATTTGCAACATTGAGGATGTAGATACATTTATTGAACCTCATAAATTCTTGTGTTCTCTTTCTTTTATTTTTCTACAATTTTATTTTCTACCTTAATTACTTATTATATTCAATAGCATAGAAATTGTGTTTTATATTTCTACTACACAAAAAGTGATATAACTTTTAGGAAAGAGATAGCTATTCACTGTCCAAAAAGTGATATCAGAAATATCCATTTAAGAAAGAGACGTTTGTGAGTAAGATGTAGAAGATATTAGAAAACAAGTATATCAAGAAGAGTAATGAGAATAGACTTTATTTGAATAAGAGACTGTTTCGTCTTCAATTGAAACTTGGTAAAAGTATAAGTGATCATATTGATATTTTTAACCAACTGATTATTAATTTACTGAACCTAGATGAAAACTTTAAAGATGAAGATAAGGTAATGCTTTTACTAGGATATCTTCTTGAAGAATTGAATCATTTAAGCATTACATTACTTTATGGAAATGAGAAAGTGACTTACGATGAAGTATGTGTTGTTTTGAATAATAAGGAAATTCAAAAGAAATATCAACAAGAGGATAAAGTCAAAGTCATAAACAAGAAAAAAAAGGTAGATCTTACTCAAAGAAAAGACCTAGCAAAGATGTATGTGCTTTTTGTTGAGAGAAGAGATATTAGAAGAAAGATTATTTGAAGTTATAAAGGAAAGATAAAGGTAAGACCAAAGTTGCTTCAGATGCATGTGTAGTTGAAATTGAAGAAGATAAGTCAAACTTTGCTCTAGTAAGTCTATCATTGACATCTCATTATGATGAATGGCTTCTAAATGGTAGATTTGTTTTCATGGGTGATGATAGTCCTTGCAAAACAATGGGGATAGGTTCAATATGGTTAAAGAATAATGATAGATCAACTAGAGTTTTGACAGACGTTTTACATGTACCATAGTTGAAGAAAAGTCTCATCTCTTTAGTAGTTTTGGAATCCAAAGGCTTCAATGTGTCAATGCAAGATGAAGTCTTAAAAGTTTTCTTTGGTGCCCTTGTAGTGATGAAAGGTACAAGAAGAAATAACTTGTATTATTATAATAGTGATACAGTCTTTGAATTAGCAGTTGCAGTATCTAAAAATGATGTAAATAATGAAACAACAAAACTTTGGCATATGTGTCTGGGACATACAAGGGAAAAAACCTTATTTAGTTTAGTGAAATAAGAGTTATTGAAAGGAGCAAAAACCTACAAGTTAGATTATTGTGAGCACTATGTCTTAGGAAAATAGACAAAAGTAAGATTTAATACTGCAATTCATAATACTAAAGGTATTTTGGATTATGTTCAATCTAATGTATGAGGACCTACTAAGACAACTTCCTCTGGAGATAGGCATTACTTTGTTACTTTTGTTGATGACTTTTTGAGAAAGACATAAGTGTACACTTTAAAGAAGAAGAATGACGTATTACGCTTTTTCCTGTAATAGAAAAAGATAGTTAAAACTCAGACTAGCAGAAAGATCAAACGATTAAGGACTGATAATGGTGGTGAGTATACTAGTGATCTGTTTTTTAAAGTTTGTCAGGCTAAAGTATTGTACTTCATTTCTCAATCAAAGGAACATTATAATAGAATAGGGCAGTTAAACGCATGAATCGAACCTTACTGGAGAAGGTTAGAAGTATGTTGCCTAATGTTAGGTTGGGCAAAACATTTTGGGATAAAGTAGTTACATATGCATGTCATCTCATTAATCGTTTACCATCCATTGCAATTGAGTGGAAAACACCCTTTAAGGTATGGTTTGGAAAACCTACTGATGATTATGATTCCTTACGAGTGTTTGGTTCTACTGTCTATTATCATATAAATGAATTTAAATTAAATCCAAGGGCTATAAAAGCAATTTTCATAAGGATTAGTTTTGGAGTGAAAAGATATCATCTTTCGTGTCTAAATTTAAAGAAAATCATTCACAGTAGGGATTTTACCTTTGATGAATCTGCCATGTTAAAAAAAAGGAACAAAGAAGATCGATAATACTCAATAACATATAGAATGTACTTCACAACAGGTAGAGTTTGAGATAATCACAACAATAAACTCAGTCAAGTTGTTGAAAATGATAGTGATACTCTAGTGGTAAAAGCGAAGAGTAACGATAGAGAGGTTTCATCCCAAGAACCTTAACAGCAATAAGAATCAATTGCATTACATAAGCCAAAATGAGAAATACATAAACCTACTAGATTTGCTAATATAATGGCCTATGCACTTTCAATTGTAAATGATGATATTTCTTCCACCTATAAAGAAGCAGTCAGAAGTCCAGAAGCTAAAAAGTGGAAGAAAGCCATAAATGAGGAATTACAATCCCTTTAGAAAAATAAAACTTGGTAGTTAATTCAATTACTAAAGAACAAGAAGGTAATTGGGTGCAAGTAGGTGTATGCAAGAAAAAATAGATTTCCTAACAAAAAAGATCTTGGTTATAAGGCAAAGTTGGTAGCCAAAGGTTACGCTCAAAAGGAAGGGATTGATTTCAATAAGGTATTTTCTCCAATTATTAAACATTCCTCTATTAGAATTTTGTTGGCCTTGGTAGCACAATTGAATCCGAACTAGTTCAATTTGATGTGAAAACTATGTTTCTATATGGTAATTTGGAAGAAGAAACTTACATGACTCAGCCCAAAGGATTTAAGGTTATTGATAAAGAGAATTGGGTTTGCAAACTAAAGAGATCACTTTATGGATTGAAACATTCACCATGACAGTGGTATAAGCAATTTGATCGATTCAAGATAGAGCATAGGTATGCAAGACGTAAGTATGATAATTATATATATTTTCAGAGGCTACAAGATGGGTTTATCATTTATCTGTTATTGTATGTTGATGATATGTTGATAGCTTTAAAGAACCAAGAAGAAATTAAGAAATTGAAGACACAATTCAATCAAGAGTTTGAAATAAAAGATCTGGAAAAAGCCAAAAAGATTCTAGGTACGGAGATTAGTAAGGATAGAAGAAGAAGCAAGGTTAGTTTGACTCAAAAAGAATATTTGGAAAAGGTACTACACCATTTTGAAATTTCTAATACTCCACATACTTCCCATTCCAAGATCAGTGCACCTTTATCTTCATGTGCAAATGAAGAGCAAAGATATATGTCACGAGTTCTATTTTCTAATACGATTGATAGCTTGATGTATACAATGGTGTGTACGAGTCCCAACATTTCATATGTAGTTGGAGTTGTGAGTAGGTATATGCATGATCCTGGTAAAGGACATTATTAGGCTGTGAAATGGATTCTATGGTACTTACTAAAGACTATGGATGTTGGTTTAGTATTTGAGCAGGATGATGTACTTAGTCAGGATGTGATTGGATATGTTGACTCTAATTATGCTGGTGATTTGGATAAACGTTGATCAACTACTGGTTATGTCTTTACTCTTAAGAAAACACCGGTTAGTTAGAAGTCTACCTTACAGTCTATAGTTGTTTTGTCTACTACAGAGGTAGAGTATATGGCAGTTACAAAGGTTGTAAAGGAAGCTATTTGGTTACAAGGATTGCTAAAAGATTTAGGAATTGTTCAGAAACATATCAATGTGTATTCTGTAAGTCAAAGCGTAATTCATTTGGCAAAGAATCTAGTATTTCATACATGGACTAAACATATTGATGCTAGACATCATTTTGTAAGAATGATTATTGAAGAAGAGAATATACAACTCCTGAAAATTAGGACTGTTGAGAACCATGCAGATATGATGACCAAGGTGGTAACAATGATCAAGTTTAATCATTGTTTGAACTTGATCAACATCCTGCAAGCTTAAATAGCACCAAAAGGCATAATTGAAGTCATCACTAAAGAAGAAAATATAAGGGAAATTTGGTGGGACTCGTTAAATCACCAAGGTGGAGATTATTAAAAAAAAAAAATTGGCTTTTTAGGTCCTACATGGACTATTTTAATCTCTTTATATTTTATCAAAGGCTATAAATAGAAGCCTTGGTTTTAATTCAAAATCATCCCAAAAATAATTATAGTCAAACATAATTGTATTGAAAGAATCTTATTATTAGGGATCTCTAATAGTTTATTTTTCCTTTATAATTATTCTTTGAAGATAGTAAAAATAATCAGTAATGTCAAGGACATAGGTATATTTATCGAACCTCATAAATTCTTGTGTTCTTTTTCTTTTATTTTCTATATTTTTATTTTTTGTCTTAATTATTTATTTTATTCAACAACATAGAAATTGTATTTTATATTTCCGTTACACAACATCAATATCACCTCAAACAGACTCCAAAAATCTTCCATAGTATCTGTTTACCTCAAAGCCATTAAATCCATATTAAAAGACCCTTTCTATGCTGAACGAAACTAAAGAAGCAACTTTTTTTCAACTTGTTCTAGTCAGCGAATGACTATCTAGTCTTATTCCATTGCAGCCACCTTAGTGTTTTCCCATTCATACATACGGCGGCGGTTGCTAGCTTTTCACGTTCAGTGAGTCAATTGATAGAAAAGTAATATTCCACCTAAAAAATCCATCCTATTAGATCCTCTCCCACGAATATGAATAACTTTAGATGTCCATGCACAGAATCACAGTGGATGCCCCCTACACTGTCGCCAACATTGATCCTCTATTCTCTTAATTCTTCTTCTTACTCTTGTTCCTCGGTGATGATTCATAAGAAAGAAGATGAAGGCTTCATAAGAGGTTTTCCTCTATCTATAGTTCTGTTATCCTTTGCAAATAAGAGCTCCCTAAATTTATGAAAATACTCTTTCATTTTCCTTATTCATGTCTTTATGCCATCAATTACCCCTTAACCTCTTCCATAGTTCTGTTTATATCTCTCATTTTTCTTTTATGATGACCTTCCTACCTGCCCTTCACTATCTCCAATTCCCTCAGCATTCCATTGACCTTAGCCTTCATCATTGTCATTTGGTTTGATAGGTACCCGACTAGTTGTTAAACGGCTAGCCTTTTCTCCTTTGATTCTAGACACTCAGACTCCAGCTCTAACAAACTTCAGTAGTTTTATAACACTCAATAGTCCTCCAAACAACCAAACACCTAAGCAAGCAATACTCAACCAACGGTTCAAATGTAAAATGCAAAATGAAATAAGAAAGACAAATGATTATGGAAAATGTAAGTTTTACTGATAACTTTGTAAATGGAAATCATAAGTTCAATACAACTACTAGTTCATATATTTTAGAATTCTGATAAACATTGATAACCTTACACATATGCTAAGTCTACTGCTATGCAAGGCATTCAAGAGGTCTGCTTTTTCCTTCAACTCTTCTTCCTTCTTTTGAATTCTAAATATCTCTCTTATTTTATTCTCTTTAGTAGTCTGGTGACTCTTGTGTGTTGTATTGGTTCCATTATCATTTTTGGTGGTCCCACAATCAGTTTAGTAAATATCTATCCTAACTTTTTGTTGCCATTTGTCCTTCTTTCTCTAGAATTTCTTTTCCTACAAGAGACATATATGTGAGTCCTAACAAATCCATGGAAACTCTTATAGGTTTCAAATTACAACATAAAAACTTGCTCGGATCTTAGCTATAGTCAATGAATTCAATTTGTATCGAGAACCTCTTAGAAATATTCTTAATCTTTATTGAAAAACCTCATTTCAGTACTAATTTCATAAATTCTATTAGTATCCCAATGAACAAGCCTAGACCTAGCTAACCCTTGTTTTACACTATACAACCTTTGTTTCTTGAATTTTATAAATTTCTATACTATTTGAAATATTACAAAACTTGACAAAGATAAAGAAGACACATAAATAGTTCATCAAAAAAATATTCAACTTAAAAGGGATATAAAAGCTTTTCAAAAATTAATTTCTTCCACAACACATGAACGCTGCCACAGTTTTCAGATTTGATAGCTCAAGTTTTTAGTAATTTTAAAATGTCTTATATAACTTATAAAATTACAAAATTTTGCAAAACTAAACTAAACATATTAATGTGTAAATTAAAAAATATCAATCATAAAATAATTTGAAAAATCCTGTAAAACGAATTTCCTTCACAAATCAATACCACTGCAAAATCTTCTAGACTTAACACTCAATTTTATAACATTTTTAATAAATCATATATAACTTGTAAAATTACTGAAATTTCTAGAATTAAACTACACATACTAATTTATTTATAAAAAATGTTCAAGTTAAAAAGGATTTAGAAAGCCCTAAAAACAAAATTCTTTTACAGGACACAAACTTTGTAAAAGAAATTCCAAGTTTGACACTCAATATTATAATTATTTGAATAAATCATGTTTAATTTGTAAAATTTTAAAAAATTCCAAAACAAAACTAGACATATTAAGTTATATCTAAAAAACTTTTCAATTTAAAAATAATATAGAAAGCTATGAAAAAAATAAACCTTTTTACAAGTGACAAAAATTGCCAAAAATTTCTAGTTTTAACACTTTAAGATTATAGTAAATTTTACAAAATTTTTATAACTTATAAAATCATGAAAATTTATAAAAGGGTTAGTAATATTTTGTGACATCTTAAATAAAATTTTCAAAATTTTTAGAATACTATACATTAATTGAAATGCCCAAAAATTTGTTCATGGAGGTAAAAGTTCCTTGTTAGGAAGGTCTAGCCCAAAATTGTAATTTGTGAAGACTTATGAGGTTATGTGAAATATTGTGTAAGTATAGGGTTTAAAGAGTAAATTTTCCTTTAACTTAATAAATAAGGCCATCAGACTTTTTTCCTTTTCTACGGGGAAAAACAAAAAGCATAGAGGAGAAGAGAGAAAAAAGAGAAAGGGGAGAAGAAAAAAAAGAAGAAAGGAAAAGAGAAAAAAAAGGGGAAAGAAAAAGAAAGAAGAAGAAGAAGAGGAAATTGATAGGAAAATTGGGATAAGGTGTTAGAATATGCCCTAAAAACCATCGTTTTGTTGGTTTCAAGGGTTTTATATCTTGCATATACATTATTAATAAAAGAAGAGTTTTGTTATACTTCATATGTTTTCTACGTCACTTTTATATCTATGTTGTAGTTGTATATTATATCTATATTAACTACATGCATATGACATGTGAAAGGTCCTGATGAGTTTTAATAAACATCATCAAGTTGTTTCTTGCATAGGCAATCTATTTGGGCAATGGTATTGCATAGTGGGGTGTGTGCTATATCATCACAGTATATCAGTGGATGATATTAGACATGGTAGATATACATATGGGTAAACAATAAAACCATTTGATGATTAGAGAATTGATCAAAGGTTATTATATTATATTGTTTATTGTTTATCGAACGTGACTACTGAACGATGATCATATGGGCATTAATATGTAGTCAATGATACATCGTAAATCATACTAGTGTATAGATCCTTTGACTTGAGATATCACAGTTATGCTTCGTTTCGGAATGTATAGTTCATACGATGTATACCACAAGGCTAATCATGTCTTATTCAGATGCCACTTTGATCATATATTGCTTGAGTGAGAGGATAAGTGATGATCATATAGGGATCTGTCAGCTCGACTGCTCTCGAGTTCCTATACAAATATCGAGAAACATGAAACTCTAAGACACTGGCTAGTGTAGATAAATGACCACATGAAGAGAGTTTCAATGTGGCATGTTATGATATATTACTTGATATTTGAAAAGATTAAATATTAGATTTTGACATTCCATGAATCCAACTTAATTGGGATGTAACAACACAAGGATTGGACTATATGGTAAGTATGAGTAAGAAAGGTTCATTTGGCATTATGTGAAACTTGTACTTTATTGTGATGTAGGGGTTATGGGACATTGCTAGATGACACCATATAATCAGTGAGAGCTTCGTTCTGTAGCGGGAAATGAAGTATATCGGTTAACGATAATTTTGGGTTATACAATGATATAATAAAATATATCGTCAGATATGGGGCCCATAGCTATGTCACTATAAACCTTGAAGGTCATACCCATATTTCAAGGAAGAAAATGGTGTTATGAAGTTGAAAATATTTATCCATGGTTGCCTAGCACTTTCGAGGATAAAAATTATGCTTTTCAAATAAGATTCAGAAAAGGGGCAAAATTGTCATTTTGCACCTTTTAAATTGTTTAGAAAGTTGCCTGAATAATTTTAAGCATAAATTATTCAACATATGTCAAATTATGATTTACTCTTAATTATCAACCAATGGGAATTAAATGCATGATTTAACTTGATAAATATCAAGTTTTAGTTTAATAAATGGGAGAGAAATGTAGAAAAACAATACATTTTTTCTTTTTCTTTTTCTTCTTCTTCTTCTTTTGCTGGGAAAGCTTCCATTTTTCTTCCTTGAAGGTTGCAAGTTAAAAGATCACTTATTTTAGTGATTTAAGCTTCCTAACTTCAAATTAAATTACAAGGTACAAGGTAGTTTACATGTTTCTATGTTTTATTTCTTCAAACAACATGTAAATTTTATATTACTATTGTTATATATGATGTGAACATGATCTAAAAATTTTAATTTCCTTACCATAATCCTACAAATGATATCAGAGCAAGAGTTTGATGCTTGAATGACAAGAACATGCCGTAATTTTAGGTGTTTGGAAGTGTTAGTAATCAAAACCTAAGATATAAGTTTTGTTATGTGTGATTGGTTTAAATCAAGTGTAGATATGTTATTAGGAATGTCTTAATAGCATTTGATAATCTTTAAATTGTTGAAATTGTGTTGGATAACGTTTGACATAAATAAAAAAAAAACTATAATTTTAGAAATTTGGGTGTTTTTGAAATTAATGGTTTAATCATGATTTATACATGATTGTCATGATATACACATGAATTTTAATCTTGACTTTACATAGGAATGTGTTTTTAAGAAACTTAGTTTGTATGACTTGGTGAAGGGCATGAACAAGTTGACATGATTTTCATGTGTTTGGTTGATGGAAATAACATTCAATGTTGATTGAATTGTTCTTAATTCATTAAACTAGTGTTTGACTTGGTTTGATTTGAGAATTGAATTCTTGATAGCTTGGATTGGATAATTATTACATGGTGAGATGGATTATGTTTGAGTGATGAATGATTCATTTGGTGAAATGCATGACACTTGTGAATTTGGCTCACATTAGGCATGTGTTATGTATTTATTTTACAACTAGTCATTCTAAATTCTATTCATGTTTAAGTATGAACTGAAACATGTTTAGCAAGATTTTGGTGAACTTGGTATGTGTTTTGGAAACATCAAGAGTTAGGGTTTCATGGTTGGTTTCAAGAAAAATGTAATATAAAATTTTGGTTTAATTACTTTGTATACTTGTGATGGTTTGATCTTGTAGACATCAAACATTGGATGTGTTTGTGTTTTAGCAAACTTGAATAAAGAGCATAAAGTATGGTAAGTTATTTGTTAAGTTTACCAAATTACAAATTTAATTTCTAAGTTTGAATGTTTGACTATGGTGTTACAAATATTAGTATAGTGCCCACAATGTCATGTTATTATAGGTATATGTGATATGTGTGACATATGTATGCTATATGTGAGACATTATGACATGCTAAACATCATGCATCTAAATGCTTAACATTATGTATGCTAGATTGAAATGGATTTAACATATTAGATATGTTTGTTGTCTTAGATACATAAATAAGAACTCAAGTTTGCTAGTCTAGGATTAAGTTATAAGATATTGGATCTCTTACATGCAAGATCAACCTATTGTATATTTTAGATATGTGATATGCTAAGTTGTATGAAAATATGACTTCTTTTTATTATTGAATAATATAGTTGATATGTGTTCAATAGCATGCCTAAGTTTTATGTTTTAAATTATCATATAAATTATTTATGGCATATGATACATAGTTTTGTGTTTTAGAGAACTAAAACTTTTAGGCATGAAATATTATTACAAATACCATTTAGGATATTAGAAAAGTTTTCAATTGCATAAATTGTAAGAATATGGTTTAGTAACATGTCTTGGGTGAGAAATATGTATCCAAAGATATATACTAGACTACTCAAGATATAAACTAAACCTAATTAATAATAATAAAATCTTCCCCAAATTTTCAATATCAAATTCGAACCTTCTATTATTGGTTGATTAGGGTTACATCATAAGGTTGAAAATCCTAGATTTCTATTATATGACGAATACTATGCCATATGACATAAAATTAATCGATTGGTGTCTAGAGTACTATTTCTGTCATTCATTAGATTCTATTATGTGTAGGAGTGATGGGGTATTATATCTGGAAAACACGATTAGTTGAATTTGACTAGTTTAGAGTGCTTAGATCTATTATGTGCGGTGCTCAAAATTAGAGACTTACATGAATCATAGCTTGCATTTGGAATGCAAAAGGAAATCGATTCTAACTTATTAAGCTTGACAAACTTAGATATATTATATGTTGTTTGACAAGTTTGATAAGAACTTGATTCCCCACTAGAAAGTGATCCAATGAACTTTCCGAATCTTCAGCTAGGGAAGTATAAGATTTGAATAAAATAGTGGGAGCTAATAAGATTAGGTTTATTGGTCATTACTAATGAATTTGTTATTTCTTGCAGTATTCTCTCTTGTGATATAGAATCTCAAAATGTCAATGACAAACAATATACTCCTGAAATTGATGGACTCGCATATGCTTATTGGCCCCAATTTTAAAGATTGGCTAAGAAATCTAACAATTGTTCTCAATCTTGAAAAGTCAGCATATGTCTTGGAGGCACTTTTACCAGTAGCAGTGGACCCTGATGCCCCTGAGGAAAAGTAAAAGGCTTATACTGAATGGGTAGATGTTGACTTACGAGTTCTCAATTATATGCTAACATTAATGAATTCTGAACTTCAAACTCAGTTTGAGAACATGCAGAGTATGTATGAAATTATCACTACTTTAAGACAATTATATAGTGAAAATGCTCGAGTAAAGGATTATAATTTGATGACTTCATTATTCCCTCCAACTTTATATAGTGCATATGGTTTAAGAAGGGCATTTCCCTATATGATCATGTAATTAACAAGACTGGGGAGTTACAGATTATAGGCACAGATTTGTAGTATAATGTTCAGGTGAATTTGATTCTCCATTGACTCTCTTCAACTTTTAAGCCGTTTATTACAAATTATAATCTCAATAAGATTGAGAAAAAAAGGAAAACACCAGCTGAGTTGCTAGCTACTTTTGCCATGAGAGGCAAAAAAAGGCAAGCTCAAAAGCCTTAGATGAGACCAAAAGTACAAAGAAAAAGTTTTAAGAAAACCACTACCAAGCCTTCTAGGATAAAGGGTTCTAATATCAAGCTAGCATGTTCTCAGCCTCCATGACCATCTGTTCCATAGAAAGAAAAGAAACAGAAGAAAAGCAATTACTTTTATTATAACCAAGAGGGGCATTGGAAGAGGAACTACCCTTTAAACCTTCATGATTGAGAAAAAGCAAAACAGATACATATCAGTGTTATGTAATTGAATTTGAATTAAATATTAATTCAAACATTGATTATTGGATATTAGATTCTGTTGCAATTTCACATGTTTGTGCTTGTTTATAGCATCTATAGAATAGGTCTGCCTTGAGACGTGATGAGATTATACTTAGACTGGTCGATAGGGCACAAGTTTCTGCAAAGGTTGTAAGTGTATATAGTGTACAGTTACCTACTAGACATGTAATAACTTTGTATTTTGCTAATGCCACCAGAAATATCATCTCTATTCAAGTTTTGTATAAAAATGGTTATCAGTTTACATTTAATGGAAATGAATGTCTAATTTATTTTGGGAATAAATTAGTAGGAAATGTTATCAATACAAATGGTTTGTATATGGTAGAACTTGATTTACATAGCGTCATGTATTCCAAATCATCTAAAAGAACTAGAGAACACTAATCCAATAGTTCTATGGTATCACAGATTTGGTCATATTGGAGAGGATCGGATTCGACAATTAAAAGAAAATAGACTTTTAGGTTCGTTGGGTTCAAAACCCTATCCTACTTATGAATCTTGTCTTCAAGGAAAAATAATCAAGCTTCTATTTAAGAATAAAGGGGGTGAGCCAAAAATATATTAGAATTGATACACACTAATGTATGTGGCCTCTTTAATGAAATGGCCTGAGAGGGTTTTTCATACTTTATTACCTTTATCGATGATTATTCTCGATACGAGTATTTATATTTGATGAAATACAAATCTAAAGCTTTTGAAAAGTTTAGAAAGTTCCAAAAGGAAGTAGAAAACCAGATTGGAAAGAATATTAAAGCTTTGTGTTTAGATCATAAAGGTAAATACTTAAGTACAGAATTTTAAGAGTTCTTAAGAGATACAGGAATACTATCTCAGTTGACTCTGTTATTCACACTACAACATAATGGTGTATCTGAATAGAGAAATCATATTATATTAGATATGGCACGATCTATGATGAGTTTTACTGATTTGCTAGTTTATTTATGAGGATATGTTCTTCAGACAACACTACATGTGCTGAACAAAGCATTATCAAATTTCATTTGAAAGACACCATACGAATTATAGTATGACAAACTTCCAAGTGTAAACTACATAAAAATCTAGAGATGTCCAACATTTGTCAAAGTGGTTAGAACTGATAAATTGGAGTCCTAAGCAGAAAAGGGTCAGTTCATTGGGTATCCAAAAAAAATTTTAGGATATTATTTCTACTTTCACTTTGATTAAAGGATTATAGTTAGTAGAAATGTACATTTTCTTGAAAAAGAGTTCTTGGAGAAAGGTGGTGCGTGAAGGAAAATTGTGCTTAAAGAAGAGTTTAGAAAGCTAGTGACTGAGCCTGTTTACATAAATCCTCCAAGTATACAATCACCTTTACCAACTACAATAGCTCAAATAAGAAAGTCTGCTAGAGTTCCTTGACCTCTTGAGAGATATGGATTTCTGACAGAAAGGGATTTTGAATCGCTTCTAATAGGAGAAACTGAGCATCTAGAGGATCCAAAAACTTATCAAGAGGTAATGTTAGACATTGACTCTAGTAGATGGCTAAAGGCAATGAATTCAGAAATTGAATCTATGAATGCCAATCAAGTATAGATACTCATTGATCTACCTGATGGAATAGTTTTAATCGCATGTAAGTAGATCTTCAAGAGGAAAATTGGCAAGGATGGAAAAGTTGAAACTTATAAAGTTCAATTGGTAGCTAAAGGTTATACTTAAAAACAAGGGTTAGATTATGAGGAGACTTTTTCACCAGTCGCAATGCTTAAATCCATCAGAATCCTACTAGCCATCACAACACACTATTATTATAAGATATGGCAGATGGATGTTAAAACTGCTTTTCTCAATGGGTACCGAGAGGCATAAGTGTGCAAACTTCATCAATCTATATATGGATTGAAACAAGCTTCAAAAAGCTAGAATATCCGATTTGATGAAACAATTTGAGTATTCAGTTTCATTAAAAATCTGGATGAGTTATGTGTCTATCAATTGGATAGGGATAAAATTATCGTTTTCCTAGTCTTGTATGTAGATGACATATTATTAATTAAAAACGACATTGGCACTATGATTGAGATTAAGCTATGGCTAGTGAAATCCTTTTCCATGAAGGATCTAGGATAAGTAATCTATATTCTAGGTATTCGCATCTATTGAGATAGAGCGAAAGGATTAATAGGTTTATCTCAAAAATTGTAGATAGCGAAAGTGTTGAAACGTTTTCACATGCAAGACCCTAAGAGAGGTCTTCTGTCATTTCCTCATGGAACACATCTATCAAAAGATATGTGTGCAAAGACTGATGAGGAGCGATAACAAATGTATGAAGTGTCATATGCTTTAGCAGTAGGTAGTCTCATGTACGCCATGTTTTGTACATGACCAGACATTGCTTTGTAGTTAGTGTAGTTAGCAAATATTAGTCAAATCCTAGGAAAAGGCACTAGACAATAGTAAAAGCTATCCTAAAGTATTTAAGAAGGACTAAGGAGTTGATATTAAGTTATGGAGGTTCAGAATTAATGCTCAAAGGATACTCAAATTCTGATTTTTCGTTAGATGTAGATGATGGAAAGTCTATGTTTGTATTTTTTTTTGTTTGTAATTAAGGCACAGTCAATTGGAAAAGTGCCAAACAGTCGACTACTATAGACTTTACTATAAAAGCTGAGTATATTGCCTCTTTAAAAGCTACAAAAGAAGTCGTTTTGATGCATAAATTCCTTATAGAGTTGGGCGTGATTCCTCAAATGAGTCAACCAATAATTATATTATGTGACAATACTGGTGCCATAACATAGGTAAAGGAATCAAGAGCGTATTAAAGGTCAAAACATGTTCAACGGAAATATCACATCTTAAGGGAATTTGTTAGAGCTAGAGATATTGTCATTAAGAAGATTACTTCGGCGAACAATCTTATTAACCCACTAACTAAAACACTAACGCAAAGACTATTGGACCAACATCTAGAAAGGATAGGTATTAGGTACTATAGCAATTGGTTTTAGTGCAAATGGGAGTTCTTGTTAGAATATGCCCTAAAAACCAATCATTTTGTTGGTTTCAAGGGTTGTATATCTTGCATATACGTTATTAATAAAAGAAGAGTTCTGTCATACTTCACATGTTTTTTGCGTCACTTCTATATCTATGTTGTAGTTGTATATTACATTCATATTAGCTATATGCATATGACATGTGAAAGGTTGATGAGTTTTAATAAACGTAATCAAATCGTTCCCTACATAGGTAATCTGTTTGGGCAATAGTGTTGCATAGTGGGTATGTGTTATATCACCATAATATATCAATAGATGATATTAGACATAATGGGTAAACAATATAACTATTTAATGATTAGAGAATTGATCAAAGATTATTATATTATATTATTTATCAAACGTGACTGTTGAACGATGATCACAGGAGCATTAATATGTAGTCAATGATACATCATAAATTATACTAGTGTACAGATCCTTTGACTTGAGATATCACAGTTGTGTTTCTTTCTAGAACGTATGGTTCATACGGTGTATACCATGAGACTAATCATGTCTCATTCAGAAGTTACTTTGATCATATGTTGCTTGAGCGAAAGGACAAGTGATGATCATACAAGGATCCATCAGTTCGACTACTCCCGAGTTCCTATACGAATATTGAGAAACATAAAAATCTAAGACACTGGCTAGTGTAGATAAAAGACCACATGAAGAGAGTTTTGATGTAGCATGTTATGATGTATTATTTGATATTCAAAAAGATTAAATATTGGATTTTGACATTCCAAGAATCCAAGCTTAATCGTGATGTAACAATGGAGGAATTGGACTACTTGGTAAGTGTGAGTAAGAAAGGTTCATTTGGCATTATGTGAAGCTTTTACTTTATTGTGATGTAGGGGTCATGGGACATTGATAGATGACACACATGATCAGTGGGAGCTTCGTTTTGTAGCAAAAAACGAAGTATATCAGTGAACGATAGTTTTGGGTTATACAATGATATAATAAAACGTATCGTTTGATATAGGGTCCACGACTACGTCACTATGAACTTTAAAGGTCACACCCATATTTCAAGGAAGAAAATGGTGTAATGATGCTGAAAATATTTATCCATAGTTGGCTAGCACTTTCCGAGGATAAAAATTATGTTTTTCAAATAAGATTCAAAAAAGGGGTGAAATTATCATTTTGCACCTTTTAAAATTTTTAGAAAGTTGCATGAATAATTTTAGGCACAAATTATTCAATACATGTCAAATTATGATTTACTCTTAATTATCAATCAATGGGAATTAGACACATGATTTAACTTGATAAATATCAAGTTTTAGTTTAATAAATGGGAGAGAAATGTACAAAAATAGTACATTTTTTCTTCTTCTTCTTCTTTTGCCAGGAAAGCTTCCATTTTTCTTCCTTGAAGGGTGCAAGTCAAGAGATCACTTATTTTAGTAATTCAATCTTCCTAACTTCAAATCAAATTACAAGGTATAAGGTAGTTTACATGTTTCTATGTTTTATTTTTGAAACAATATGTAAATTTTATATTACCATTGTTACATATAATGTGAACATGATCTAAAAATTTCAATTTTCTTACGATAATCCTACATAAGGTATCAAATTTTCATCTAATAAACTCTAGAGTTTGAAATCACTATTTAAATTGGGGATTTCCAAATTTGAACTATGTTGCTTTAAATTGGTGTGACTAGGTGTAATTGCTTCAAATTTTATATTACCATTGCTCAAATTGTGAGTGAGAAACAAACCTTGAACTACATTTTTAAATTATGCAAACTTACGTTTTTGTTTTCAATCCTTGATAAATGATATTGTGGATTTTATTATGCATACTATTGATTTTGACTATGGGTAATTATAGAGTAAAGGCAACTTAAATTCAATGTTGTGTATTATTGTAAATTTGAATGTTAAATTAATTAAGGCTATATGTATGGCTGGGAGCAAAAGTCAATTAAGTAAAAAATGGCTTACTGAAATTCTGAATATTTAATTAATGATGTTGAGTAGTTGTAGAGATGAAAGGCATTTAAGTAGTTTAATGGGTGATTGAAATTTGTTGAATTTAATTGATTTAATGTTTGTGTAGCTTTAAAGTTGAAAGTATTTAATTCAATTCTATAGGTGACTGGAATTTTTTTAATGTTAGTTGATTTGACATTGTATGTAGCTGTAAAACTGAAAGATATTTAAAAACAGCTCTATGTGGGCCTAAAATGTCTAAATGTTATTTGAATTGATGTTTGTGAGCATGTAGAGTTGAAGGTGATTTAAATCTAGTTTATGGATGATTAAAGTTGCTAAATAATTTATTTATTAATAGGTGTATAATGGTAGAGTTGAAGAAACCCTAATTCAGTGATGGATATGGCTATATTGGTGAATGCTACCAAATTGGTATTATAATGGGATGTAGAATGAATATAGTTAATTCAGTATAGGAGGTCATGGTTATCTGATGATGATTAGACTAAGATTTTATTATTGAGTTATTAAATTATGAATACGGTATTAAAAGAATTATATCGTTGCATATCTAGTGATTAGTTGCTCTGCCTGTGTAGTATTTCACGCTAGGTATAACAGATGTTAGTTGGTCTGTTTGTGCAGTGTTTCATGCCAGTTATGACAAATTTTCAATTACTTTGCCTGCGCAACATTTCATATCAGGTATGACAGATGTTAGTTACTTTGCCTACACAGTATTTCATGTCAGGTATGACAAATTTTCAGTTACTCAGCCTATGTAGTATTTTACCCCGAGTATGACAGATTTCAATTGCTCTGCCCAAACAAGATTTAGCATTTTAGATATGATAGTTCTTTCTCGCTTTGCTTATGTTGGGGACACCCACCGAGTATGATAGATTTCTCCTTGAGAATATTAGTAGTGATGTATAGCTTAAGTTATTGTATTGGTGAAAAGTTCAGAAATAAAAAAATAAAATAAAATATGAGTTGTTGATAATCAGATCTTCTTTTTAAAGATGATATTCCTTAAGCATAATTTTATCACTCATGCAATGTGTGTTCCTTTAAATTTATTCAAAATATTGAGTACGCATAGGAACTGTTGGCAACCTCGTTGTCATAAGTGTGTTGCCATATAAAAAAAAAATATTGGATGTGGTCATGAACTTTGTTCAATGGTAAATGCAACTTTTGAAATATTTTGGAAGGTTATGTGTTCATTCAGTAAGAATTTCAATAATTAGTTCAAGTGTGATATTCCTGATTAATCTTAATTATTAGCAATAAATGATTTTATTTTAGTGATGATAGTTCTAATTATTTCTTCAGAATTAAATATCTTTGAATGGGTTAATATATTAGGAACTTTTGCATATTTTTATTGATATGTATGTAGTATTCAAGAATGTTTATAAACTTCCACTCACTGAGTTTTTAGCTCACCTTTATAGAATTTTGCCCTCTAGGACCGTATCGAGCAATAACTTTGCCTAAGGTTGTGCCACGATATAGGATCTTCAGTAAGTGTCCCAGTTTGTATACATATATTTGGATTTTCTTTGAGAAATTTATGAAACGTTGAAGGCCAGAGGCCTAGTTAAACTATTTTCATGATTTTGATTGGAAATCAAGATGTAAAATTATTGTTATGCATACGATAAGGTCGGAGGCCTAATTAAAACTTATTTTATGTTTTGAATTTGAAATCAGGTTGTTATTTTGCTATATAATTATAGTAAGGCTAGAGGTCTAGACATGATGTTAAAAAAAATTAAGTGTTACAGATGTGTGTGTTGCAAAATATTTAAAAAATTTACGGGATGCGTTTAGATCTCCTATGTTTCCATAAGGGTGTTTGGGTGTTATGGGGTTAGAGAGTTGGGATGGTTCCTGTCAAATTGGTATCACAGCCTAGGTTTTAGATTCAATGGGCATTTCATAAAGCATACACATGAGTTTGGTCTAAAGTAAATTTAAGTGCATGTTGTAGACATTAGCATAAGACGACGTGGCTAACCTTGCACGAGGCTTATGGGAGATTTCTTAACTCCCAAGTTGCAAGAGGGGAAATGCCTTTGAGTTGAAGTAATAGGAGTATTTATCTTCATTATTTTTTTTGCAAGAAGTAAATTCTTACCCAAAAAAAAAAAAGAAAATAACTAGACATGTATTCAATGTCTTGTTTAGGATATTGTAGACTTCCCTTTGAAAACCGTCTGACTTATGTCATTACTGCTTCTTCAACTAAGGATTACTCGTGGAAACTGTTTGCATAAATTTTATTACATATAGAGATACTAGGTTTGGAGTTTTTTATATATATATAGTAACTAGTTTGAAATTGATGAAATATCTCTTTTAATTATTCTCACAAAATTCATCCTTCATTTAACTCTTGCTTTTGACATGGATGTTATTAACTAATGCTCAATTGGTGTAGTGTTTTTCTTTACATCAGATTCAACATATAAACCCTTGTTTATATGAAATTGACTCAGAAACACTATTTGATCTAGTAAAGGGTAATTCCTCTTTTGTTTCAAGACCCTTAGCTTTACTAAACCTTCTCAATAAAGGTGATTAATTTCATGTCCTATCTCACTTTGATCAGAAATCAAAAACTTAGGCACCTAAGACTTTTTTATACCAATCTTGCTTGGCCAGACCTTAGGCATATAATACATTTTTCCTTATTGTTCCAATTCAAACAGAACTTATTTATTACCCTTATTCCAATATACATATCGATTAATATATATTTATATATATTTCCTTTGTTTGAGCACTTTGACCTATACAGGTGCAAGCATATTCTCTGGCTTAATATCCTTTTGGTTTTTGTAAAAATTGCAAGAAAGTCACTTAGTTATTTTGGAATCTTGTGGTATTTAAGTTCACTAACTATTATGTATGATAGATATCTTAAAATTTAGCATGTTTGTGTAGATGATTCCTTTTAGTTTAATTGATGTAGATGTCCTGAAGTTTTTGTAGCCAATTTATATTAGAATGACACCTATAATAACTTATTTCTTACAGGGTTATAGATATTGTTACTTTAGCGACTTTTGAGTGATGACAATGCTAATAAAAGGAGTACTGTGCAATGCATTAGAAAGTTGAAGTTGTTATGCATTTGTAAATTATGATAAAAGATTAAACAAGATGCAAGTATGGATCTTGATTAGTAATCATTTATTAATCTAGAACTCTTGATTTTTTGAATTTAGACTTTTATTTTCCTATTGTCTTGTATTCCTGAACTGTTCATCACTAAAATACTATCACACAAGAAGCGTACAGTCTACTTATCATCTATTGATTTAGTGTTCATTAATGGAGGTTGGTTTTCATCTTGAGAAAAGTTTGATGTACTTGTGTTTTCCCACATTTAGTTATTTGTTTTTGTTGCTCGACATCAATTTTAACATTACCAAAGGGAGAAAAAGAGGAATTATATGGACTAAGATATGGAGTTAGTAATTAGAAAATAAATAGATGCCTTATGAATTCTCAATGGCTATTGTGACTTGACCATCTCTCCTTTCTCTCTCTAAGATGATGATCGGTGATGCTTTTGCAATGTTGGCATTACTTAGCACAAAAATATTCTATGTGAAACAAATATAAGCTATGTTTGGAAACATGTTTCAAGAGTGCAGGTGTTTATTGAGATTAATGGAGTTTTCAATTCTTGTAAGTTAGTGATAGAATTTTGGAGGCATGAGCAATATTTGATGGACGAAAGATAAATGACTTAACATAAGTAGCTCATCATTATCCTCAAAAGTTCATATGCATTAAAAAATCAATGTATAGTATAATATATGGTCATATTAAGTATTGGTTTGTGTTATCTGCATGAATAATGGAACTTCAAGAAAGGAAAAAAATTTATAGAGAGAACATAAAAGAAAAAGAAAGGGTCTCTAAATGAAGTAATGGATTGTGAGTTGATTTATAATAAAAGATGATGACGTGCTAATGATGGGAAATGGAATGGTGTACCAGATCATAAGAGAAATTAAAGAGGGAAATTTTATAATAGGTTCATACTTCAGCATATGTCTTGCATATAGGTAGTACTGAGATGTATCATGCCTTGAGGGAACCTTATTAGTGGCAAAGAATGAAAAGAGAGATCAGAGAAATTGTTTTTAGATGTTTAGTACGCCAACGAGTTAAAGCTAAACATCAAAGATTAGTTAGATTCTTGCAACCCTTCCTTATCCCTCGATGGAAATAGGAGCATGTTACCCTGAATTTTCTGTCAAGCCTCCCTTATACTAAGAATGGTCGGGATAACATTTGGGTCATCCTAGATCGTCTAACAAAGTTAGCTAACTTTTTGCTAATCAAAGCCACACATTCACTCAATAAGTTAGAAACTATTTAGGTTTTAGAGGTTGTATGCCTTTATGGTGCTTCAATATCCATAAAGCCAGACAAAGATCTTAGATTTATGTCTCAATTTTGGTTAAGTTCTGGTACGAGTTGAAATTTAGCATGACATCCACTCTCAAATAGATGGGTAGTAAGAAAAAACCACTCAAACATTAAAGGATATGTTAAGGGATGGTGTGATGGAGTTCAGGGGAAGTTTGAATAATTAATTGTGTTTAGCAAAATTTGCCTACAATAATAGTTATCAAGCCAACATTGGAATGTCTCTATACGAAGCCTTGTTTGGTAAGAAGTGTAAAACTCCAATATGTTGGAGTGAAGTAAGCAAGAAGGTATTGTTAGGCCCTAAGATTGTGCAACATAACAATAAGAAGATTAATCTAATCTGAGAAAGACTAAAAGTAGTTAAGATAGATCGGAAAGCTATGTTGATAGGCATGGGAGAGAATTGGAGTTCAAGTAGGTGTTTCTATGAGTTTCACCCTAAATGGGAAACAAGGTAAGTGTTTCACATAAGAGCCATTCCTTGGAATGAGGTATAATGTGAAAAATTAGTTGATGAAGGAAGTGACTTGGGAACACAAAGAAAACATGCGAGCTTAGTATCAAAAATTGTTTTAATTAGGTATAACATTTTGAGGACGAAATTTTTTTAAGGGGGAAAGGTTGAAATACCCAAAAATTTGTTCATGGGGGTAAAAGTTGTATGTTAGGAAGGTCTAGCTCAAAATAGTAATTTGTGAAGACTTATGGGGTTATGTGAAATATTATGTAAGTATAGGGTTTAAAGAGTAAATTTTCCTTTAACTTATTAAATAAAACCATCAGGCTTTCTTCTTCTTCTATAAGGAAAAACAGAAAGCGCAGAGCAGAAAAGAGAAAAGAGAGAAAAGAGAGAAGAAAAGAAAAGGGAAAGAAAAGAGAAAAAAAGAGGGGAAAGAAAAAGAAAGAAGAAGGAGAAGAGGAAATTGATAGGAAAATAGGGATAAGGTATCAAATTTTCATCTAATAAACTCTAGGGTTTGAAATCACTATTCAAATTGGGGATTTCCAAATTTGAACTATGTTGCTTCAAATTGGTGTGAATAGGTGAAAAATAAGAAAGATTCATAAAAAATTCTAGCATCAACTTTGGGTCCGATCAAATTGTGAGTGGGAAACAAACCTTGAACTATATTTTTAAATTATGCAAACTTTTTTTTTTGTTTTCAAACCTTGATAAATGATATTATGGATTTTATTATGCATATTGTTGATTTTGACTGTGGGTAATTGTAGAGTAAAGGTAACTTAAATTCAATGTTATGTATTATTGCAAATTTGAATGTTAAATTAATTGAGGCTATATGTGTGGTTGCGAGCAAAAGTCAATTAAGTTAGAAATGATTCATTGAAATTCTGAATATTTAATTATTGATGTTGAGCAGCTATAAAGGTGACAGACATTTAAATAATTTTATGGGTGATTGAAATTTGTTGAATGTTAATTGATTTAATGTTTGTGTAGCTTTAAAGTTTAAAGTATTTAATTTAGTTCTGCAGGTGACTAGAATTTTTTTAATGTTAATTGATTTGACGTTGTACGTAGTTGTAAAACGGAAAGATATTTAAAAATAGTTCTATAGGGGCCTAAAATGGCTAAATGTTATTTGAATTGATGTTTGTGAGCATGTAGAGTTGAAGGTGATTTAAATCCAGTTTATGGATGACTAAAGTTGCTAAATAATTGATTTATTAATGAGTGTATAATGGTACAGTTGAAGAAACCTTAATTCAGTGATGGATATGACCATATTGTTGAATGCTACAAAATTGGTATTGTAATGGGTTGTAGAATTGAATAAAGTTAATTCGGTATAGCGAGGTTGTGGCTATCTAATGATGATTAGTCTAAGATTTTATTATTAAGTTATTAAATTATGAATATGGTACTAAAAGAATTATGTTGTTGCATATCTGGTGATCAGTTGCTTTACCTGCGCAATATTTCACGTCAGGTATGACAGATTTTCAATTGCTCTACCTGCGCAATATTTTATGTCAGGTATGACAGATGTTAGTTGCTTTTGCCTGTGCAGTATTTCATGTCAGGTAGACAGATTTTCAATTGCTCTGCCTATGTAGTATTTTACCCCAAGTATGACAGATTTTAATTGCTCTGCCCAAGCAAGATTCAGCACTTTAGATATGACAATTCTTTCTCGCTTTGCCTGTGTTGGGACACCCACCTGGTATGACAGATTTATCCTTGAGAATATTAGTAATGATGTACAATTTAAGTTATTATATTGGTGAGAGGTTCATAAATAAATAAATAAAATAAAATATGAGTTGTTAATAATCAAATCTTCCTTTTAAAGATGATATTCCCTAAGCATAATTTTATCACTCATGCAATGTGTGTTCCTTTAAATTTATTCAAAATATTGAGTACGCATAGGAACTATTGGCAACCTCGTTGTCATAAGTATGTTACCTTATAAAGAAAACAATATTCGATGTGGTCGTGAATTTTGTTTAATGGTAAATGCAACTTTTGAAATATTTTGGGAGGTTGTGTGTTCATTCAGTAAGAATTTCAATAATTAGTTCAAGTGTGATATTTCTGATTAATCTTAATTATTAGCAGTAAATAATTTTATTTTAGTAGTGATGGTTCTAATTATTTCTTAGAATTTAAATATGTTCGAATGGGTTAATACATTAGGAACTCTTGCATATCTTTATTGATATATATGTAGTATTCAAGAATGTTTTATAAACTACCACTCATTGAGCTTTTAGCTTACCTTTACAGAATTTTACCTTCTAGGACATCTCTAAGACCATATCAAGCAATGATTTTGCCCAAGGTTGTGCCACGATATAGCATCTTCAATAGGTGTCCCAATTTGCATACATATATTTGGATTTTCTTTGAGAAACTTATGAAACGTTGAAGGTCAAAGGCCTAGTTAAACTATTTTCATGATTTTGAATGGAAATTAAGATGTAAAATTATTGTTATGCATACGATAGGGCTAGAGGCCTAATTAAAACTTATTTTATGTTTTGAATTTAAAATCAGGTTGTTATTTTGCTGTATAATTATGGTAAGGCTAGAGGCCTAGACATGATATTAAAAAAAATTAAGTGTTATAGATATGTGTGTTGCAGAATATTTAAAAATTTTACGGGATGTATCTCGATCTCCTAAGTTCCCATAAGAGTGTTTAGGTGTTATGGGGTTAGGGAATTGGGATGGTTCCTGTCACTAATAATTTAATTTCATTAAGTTGATATGTAAACAAACTATTAGAAATTCAAGTTTTTATAGAATTTAATTAGTAGACAAAATAAAATAAAATACATATGAAATATTTTTATTAGAAAGTAGAAAAGTTCAAGGATAATATAAATCTTATAAATAAAATCAAGAAAATAATATATATATTTTATTTATTTTACATATTAATATGTTAATATAATGGAGCAAAGAGTATACAATGTAAAATAAGGAATTTTGTATCCTCTAACAGTAAAATTGAATTGTAATTCTAAAAAAAATACTTTAATTCTCGAATCATAAGTCATATTCATACACAAATATTTAAATATTGAGACTTACCATTCAACACTTCTAGCAATACTGTTTTACTACATTAAATTGTTATTCAGCAATGTTTTTTTTTTTTCCTCTTAAGGTAGTAATGATAATCTCTCTTATTTTTCTTTTTAGTTTTCTTGGTAGGTTGAATGAAAATTCAAAAAGCTTTAAAATGTTATCATAGTTAATCTCCAATTAATGAGAAATATTGGTGAGTTAATTCCTTATTCTTATCCCTAATTTATTTAAAACTTGCCAAATTCAAATTCACCTTGCCCTTATTAAAATTTATGTCCTAACACATCCCTTATCCCAATATAAAATTTATCCTATTTAAATAATAATAATAATAATAGTGCAGGGCATACAATTTCTCCTCCTAAAATAATTTTATCCCCAAAATTAATGAATACCTTAAAGAGTTAGGGATACTTCTCCCTTATTTTTGCCTTTCTTTCCCACGTGATCTCTCCTAACGAGTGATTTCTCCAACACATTTTTACAAATGGGATAACTCTAGTTCGTAGAAATTGCCCCTTTCTATCAATGATTTCCATTGTTTGTTCTTTATATAACAAATCTTCTGATATTTGGATCAATTGGTAGTCTAGTACATGGGAAGGATTAGGTAAATATTTCCTTAACACTGAAATATCAAACACATTATGAAGCCTTGAGAGACATTCTGACAAGGCCACATGATATGCAACTGTACCAACTTTTTCTAAATTCTTAAATGGTGCTATAAACTTAGGGCTTGGTTTCCCATTCTTTCCAAATCGAAAAACTCCTTTCCAAGGTGGTACGTTTGGAAAAACAAAATCCCCAACTTCAAACTCCAATTCTCGCCTATGATGACCAACATAATTCTTTTGTCTACTGTGAATTGTGTGAAGCCTTTCTCTAATTAACTTAATTTTATCAAATGTAATTTGAAAAAGTTCTTGTCCAAACAACTTTCTTTCTCCAACTTATCCCAAAAAATAGGTGATCTATACTTACATTCATACAAAGCTTTATAAGGAGTCATCACAATAATAGAATGAAAGTTGTCACTTGAAGCAAATTCTATCAATGGTAAATGGTCTTCCCAATAACCAACCAAGTCTAACATACAAGCTCTTAACATATCCTTAAGGGTTTCGATGGTCCTGTTTGATTGACCATTAGTTTAAGGATGGAAGCGGTAATAAAACTAAGTTTTGTTCTAAGGTTTATTCTAAGCTTCTGATGAAAACTTACCCAAATTTTAAAGGAGAACTATGCATCTTCATTGAACACAATAGACTGAGGAATTCCGTGTAATCTCATAATCTCTCAAATAAACAAGTTAACAAATTGGAACATATTATAAGTAGTTTTCACTACTAAGAAATGTGCTAATTTGGTCAAATGGTTAACCACCACCCGTACAAAATCATATCCCTTTTTTGAATGAGGTAAACCACCCATGAAATCCATTGAAATATGGCTCCATTTCCATTTGGAATAGGTAATGGCTATATAAATCCTCTAGGTCTTTGATGTTCAATCTTCCCTTATTTACACATCAAACATTTAGAGATATATTCAACAATATCATTCTTCATTTTCTCCACCAAAAGTTATTTGTCAAATCATGATACATTTTAATACTCCTTGGATGAATGTTATAAGCAAACTCATGAGCTTTGCTTAAAATTTCTTTTCTCAAATTATTATATTTAGGCACACATATTCATTTTCCAAACCTCAAAATGTCATCATCAGACAATCTAAATTCTAATTTGTTACCCTTCTTTACTTCTTTAGAAATCTCTAATAATAACAGACTTCCTTTTGAGCCACATTAATCTTCTCAATTAACGTCAGTTGAACCTTTATAATTGCTAGTAAATGTAAAACTTTCATCCAAGGTTACCTTTGTCTTTTGGTTGTATTTATGATTAATTATGTTTAATTATTAGTGTGTATGAATTTGGAGTGCACGATCAAATAGGAATGCCACATGCCCATGTATGTGTTGGCAAAGGTAAAATAGTCCTTTTCCATTTCATGTTTGATAATTGGTAAAATATGGATTACATGCATGCTTATGTATAAGTAGGTACATGCCCATGCATGATGGCCATACATGGTTAATGTGTTTGAATTTTAAATAAAGAGCAATTTCATGATGATTTCGAAAATTGTCATTAATAGGTAACAACATACACATTTTATGAAAATAGTACATACCCATTTATCATTTTTTCAATTAAAAAATAAAAGGATCTCAAACACGTTTGGCTAAGGTTGATCGTAATTCTCACAAATAATGCTCAGAGAGTTAAAAGGGATTTGAAGCCTTGGACACAAGAGAAAGTATTTGGAGATTTATCTAACCCAGATAAAAACAAGTATTTTGTTGGAAGGAAGGTAAGTAGGCAAACCTTATACCCAAGGTTGTCAAATTTTATGTTTAATCTAGATTGATTGATTATGTGATGATGGATTTATTTTGTAGGTACGTTATTGGATTGAAAAGATAAACTCAATGATTAATTGAAATTACTTGATGTAAGCTTATATGAATCATGTGTATGATTGTGTTCACGTATGGTTTTATGAATGAAATATTTGTGAGTGTTATTTGAGATCTATAATGGTTGTAAAGCATTTCAACAATAGCAGGTAACAGATTCAGTAGATGTGATCAACATATTATACATTTTAAAGAAAGGCAATTATGTTGAAGATTATAAGTAAAACAAACAAGCATATTACTTTGTGATTTGGATGTATTGAGTTACTTTTTTGATGTATACAATGGTAAAGTTGTGAGATTAGTATTGGTATATGGATTGATTTTGAGGCTATTCATGATGTCAAATGGACTAGAAAACACATAAAACATAATTCAATAATATATATTTGTGTGTTTTTAAGGAAAATTCTACCCATGTTAGGGTGAAGCTAGAGAAGTGTAAAATCAAAAATGGACACACGCCTGTATGGTATGGGACACATAATTGAACATAATAATCTGAATCAAAGCATTGCCAAACTATCTATAAAAAGGAAAAAAGGCCAATACTTGCCCTTCAACAGTTGTTTCATCTTTACGTGTTTGAAAAAACTTTCGATGATCCACTCTCCTTAATGCTTCTCTAGTCACATTAAAATCTCCTTTTTTCTTACTATTTGGCTGCAAAAATTAAATTTGAAAACCAAACATCATTTTGCTAACTTAATCAAGTCTTCCGCCTTTCTTTATTTTCCAATCAAACGTATTTTGCTAACCAAACATGATGGATGGTAATGCATCTTTTATGCACAAACATTCTTGTCATCATTTAACTTAAAACTTGTCCCAATGCTATTAGGAAACGTATCTTATCAAATTTTCAAATTCAATGAATGGATGAATGTGCATGCATTCCTATATGCTTGAGTGTTTATCATTTCCATGCACTTAATGTGAAATGACTGTTTTACCATCCATGAGAGACAAATGGGCATCCATCCTTGTGATGAACAACTGTTCGCTCACTAAAACAACTTACACTTTATCAAGTCACATAATTCAAAAGAAAAGACTAAAATAACCTTGTATGTATCTGTGGATATTACATAGTCACTTTTTACTTCAAATTGATTATGTAAAACCCTCTTTAGAAGTGTTGTCTTCTAGAGAAAGATGTCACTAACTTTGACAAAATAAGCATGAACAACTTAAAAGCATAAACTATATATGAAATACAACCATTCTAATTTACAAAAAATACCATTATATCATAACTTTGTGAAAACATAAAAAAGATTTCATATAAAATTAAATTCATTATCCAAATGTATAGAATGTTTGTAAGCTCGTTGAACACTGCTCATCTTATAACCATCAAGATCACTTATACCTACACATATAAAAAAGTATAAGAGTGAATTCAAAGTTACTCAGTAAGTAGAAAACTAAACTAATATTTTTTTCATAATTATAAAAATTCCCTCAGATCAATTTATCATAATTTCGTTATATAGAGTCTATCCTTAAACTTCTATTAGGATGGTAAAGGATCTTATATCTCACAAGAGTAACTCATTTTTGTACTTGAGAACCTTTAAGCTACATAACATATCTCTCGAGGTTACCTATATCCCACTAGGTCATTAAGGAATCATTATAGATCCCAAATTGACATGACCATATCATTCCTCAATGCAAGTATTATCATAGCAATAAACTATAGTTATATACTTAGTTGATCAAACTGGGCCAATATGGGGATTTGACATCTTGGCTATGTAAGCATTTGTTATGTAGTCCACTCATTTATACCATTATTGGATTGTCATATTGTAATTATAATTATGTTCCATTACGAGCAAGTACCTTACTACGAGTACAGTATCCTACTAAGTGCAGTGTAAGGAGTATATATTTATGGTGCCCCCTCCTAATAATCCTATGATATGTTTAGCATGTAGACATCTAGAGCATTAGATCACCTTGATATCATCTTAGTTTTCACTCTATACATAACTTGTGACCTACAATTATCTCATCTCTTTGGCACATTAGGTATTACTATACACACGAAACATTTATATTATCTCTCAAGACGATCTAATAAACATTTAGTCTAGTTCAACTTTCTTTACTTTGCTCTTATAAATAGGCATCCCTCATCAAGATACATGAGTGTTCATATTCTTACATACTAGACATAATTATCCCTTCAATGGCGTGCCTTTCTATCACTATAGGGACAAGCATGCTACTTTCAGAAGGTGAGACATCTCTTTTTTTTTATAACATGAACAACTATCTAACTTCATCAACTTTCATGGTACCCTTCTTTAAACATGAATAGGAGTTCTTTTATCGAAAGGATGGGCATGTATCCTGAACCAGACTTAATTTTTTTCAATACTCATCTCTATTTCAACCTAGTCATTTCTTAAGGCATTTCTATTATTTCACCTCACATAAGATAGTTCTCAAAACATGAATTAGGAGACTTCATGCCCTAGTTGACCAATCATCAATAAACGACATCTAATAATTGTTAGATTGTTATAAAAACTCAACTTAAAAACTGGGTCATGCATGAACGGATGTGTGTCCCATAACACATGACCTATAATATATATGTTTCACCACAATGGTCATCGTAATCATTACATAAAACCAGTAGGGGAAGACTCATCAATCAATCACTAACATACTCTATATAAAATTGAAAAGATCCTGCAAACCTAACTTTCCAAACTTGACGATTTGGAGATGATCAGAGACCTTCCTTTTCTTTTTCCTTGCTACTAATAACATCACTAGAGCCTTTGAAACAATCATCCTTGAACTTTCCCTTTTTCTGGATATTACACATGTTTGAAGAGGAACAAAAAAATTCTAAAACATCACTAATGACCTTCATTTAAATTGCTCATGCTTAACGCCATGAACAAGCGTGCATGCCTTGCACACACAGCTATTCATCATTTAAAATATTTTGATGTGGCACTTATCTTCAACTAATGTTGCCAGAGATGTATAAACATTCGTATCCCATGCACAATCGTGCTTCATTTTAATTTCATAATACTAAACTTATTTCTTCTTATCTTAGTCGTAAACATGCTTAAACAAAAAAATACATGAGAAATGACTATATTACCCTTGAGATGTACTCGTGGTTGTCACATAATATTAAATTGTGTCTTCCTACATTATACCATATTCACTACTTTCTTGACTAAAGTGAAATTGATCATTCCCTAAAAAAGTAAATCAAATCTATAGCAACACTTCAATACAATATGACCACTCTTTTCCACACAAACAAACCACTTTTATGTTCCATAAAAGACCTGTTTTTTCCTTTAGACAGATAACCATCATTGTTATAACCTCTAAGCTGTGATTATTGTCTATACCTAGAATCAGTCTTTATTGGACTACTGTTATCAACAAAAGCTCTCATATAACACATCACACTGCTAGACATAATTTGTTTTATCTCACTACCTTTAGTTCCTCTAGTAAAATTTGCTAGTCGCCATTTTACATCAAAGACATACCTTGAACCTCAAGTTAGCCTATGTTCAAACTTTTACAACAGATTTTTAGTTTCTATCAAATTAATCTTTTCTGTTTCATAATCAAGTCTTATCATAAGATCATACTCAACTCCTAGCCCATCTATGATAAAACTGTTAACTCCTCCTCAATAATTAATTGGCCACTCACAGTTATGCTTTCATAAATCTTTAAATGGGTAATTCTCATTCTAGATTCAGAGATAAAAGGACTCTTAAGAGAACTCCATATCTTATTAGTAGTGACACATTTAGACAAATTAGTGAGCATATTCAAAAATCGAAGCTAAAAGCTATGACATTAATACTCTATCATGTTTCTTCCAAGCTAAATACTACATACTTTGTCTTTTAATCATCTTGAAACAACTCTTGTCCTTAACATACATGGATGTTGAAGGACAAATTAGTAACTCGATTAAATGATCTTCAAGATCAAAAGTTCCTACCCCATCTTATTCAGACTCTGTGCTCCCTAATATTGATAGTTGTCTTTTGTTAACTTCAAATTTAGCACAAATATCACCATCCCTGAAACACCTTTGATCTATGCCACTAAAGATGTACCAACACTTTCAATATAGTCATTTCTCTTTGGTGTACTCATACCATATTGTGTTGCCAACGAATCCATCATCTTGGCACAACTAAATGATGTCACTAGTGGCTTAACTGATGTCATCAATGACATAAACCAACGAGTTGATAAATCTACCTTAATAAGGACTTTGATTCCCTCTTGATTATTAATTGTGACAGTGTCACAAACCCCTCACATGGCTACCTTGTGTCTCCACCAACAGAGACATGAACAAGGTGTGCTCAAGCTAAGCACCCAGAACTCTTTTTTGATGTACAAATGGCAACTGATATAACAAACTTACTGTTTTTTGACGAAACACGAACATACAGTGTGCAACTCCTCACTCATCTCATGAAGTGCCAACCCCCGAACATAACTCACATCCCAAAATCATAAGCAGCAATATACAAGTCATAACTTAAATCATGATAATGTGTAGGTCATGACTCACATTAACATAGTGTCAACATATGATGAGTAACCATTAACTCATGCCATGAAAACATAGAATCTCAACGTGCATCATATATCAGACATACTATTTACGCTATTTTGACATCAAAACCAAGGACCCCAATCCCCTCTCATCTGCTGCTGTTACAAAAATACAAACTTCTCACATTGCTACCCTTCATTCCCCTCGACATAAGTCAAAAGTTGTTTAATGGAAGGAAGATCGCCTAGGTTTTGGTAAAAGATTAAAGTCATTCTTGGGCAGCAAAGCTTAGAAGAGTACATTTTTTTTGTTTTTTGGTTTCTACAAAAGAAAATTCGGCCAAAAACCAAGTCGACTATATTGAATATTCCACACAATGGCATTTTTATGGCTGCATATTTCCAAATTTGAATTTCTCAATTGCAAAACAAACAGTATTATGGAAAAGTATTGACGTTCTTCTCCGAAGCCGAGTTGCTTACAACTACAAGTCAATGCCAGTGAGTTATAAGCCGAGTTGCTTACAACTACAGGTCAATGCCAATGAGTGATAAGCCGAGTTGCTTACAACTACAAGTCAATGACAATGAGTGATCTAAAGAAACAAATGACTTGGACTTCTTCCAAAATAAACTTAAAAGGAAAACATACGGAAGAAATAAAACAAACGACTAATCAGACGTTTAATGTAAAATTCATTCGGTTTCATTTTATTCGTGGAAAAGTCTTTAATTACTGCTTCCCCATGTCTGGTATCCTGGGAGAATGAATCTCCGTGTGCATGAGTCAACAGCAGCGCCAAATTTGATTATTTTGGCACGAAAATTCTTTGAAAGAGAGATTTTTATAGCGATTTCCTAGGTAATTTATCCCCCGCCATTTGTTTGAATGTGTCAATGATCAATATACTCTTTGTCAACTAACTGAAGTCTATAAATATCGTCCGGCTTTTCTTTGAAAGAACACATTACTCCATCTGCTTTCTCTTTGAAAGAGTACGAACATTACTACATTCTTAATTGATTTTTCAGATTCCAAGTCGCAAAACAAAAGCAAGAGTATTTGATGGGTGACATAACAAAGAATTGGAAACAACTAAGCGGTGAGAATGACTGGGAAGGTCTATTGGATCCTCTTCACATCAATCTCCGTCAATATATAATTCACTATGGCGAGAGGGTTCAAGCTGTTTACGACTCCTTCAATCACGACAAGTCATCTCCATTGTATGGATTTCCTCTATACGCACCCAAAGATCTCTTCTCCAACGTTGGCCTAGAGAAAGGAAATCCTTTTAAGTATACCATCACCAACTATCTCTACGCAATGACAGATATCGATTCCAGTATTGATTGGATTGTAAAGGACCAATCTTCGTGGATCGGTTACATTGCTGTGGCCACAGATGAAGGAAAGGCTGCTTTAGGAAGGAGAGATATTCTCATTTCCTGGAGAGGAACTCTTTTGAGTGGCGAATGGTTGAAGGATGTCAATTGGCCTCTAACTTCAGCTTCAAACTTATTTGGGGACACTCCTCACAATCCTCACCCTCATGTGCACCAGGGATTTCATTCGCTCTACACATCGTCAAACCCAAAATCACAGTACAGCAAATTCAGTGCTAGAGATCAGGTATCCATAAATGCTGAGATCATGAGAGAATTCTAATCTTAATATTAAGCATTTACTTAATAGTTTTAATTTGGGGTAATATGTGGTCATCTTGCTTTTCAAGTCACTAATGAATACTTTTTTTAAACTAATTACTACTCATACAGGTACTGCGTGCAGTGAGGAAATTGGTAGATAAATACAAAGACGAGGAAATTAGTATAACAATAACAGGTCATAGCTTGGGTTCGGCACTTGCGACATTGAATGCAGTAGACATAGTTTCGGGAGGATATAATAAGCCCACGGGAGCGGATAAAGCATGCATGGTCACAGCTTTTGTGTTTGCAAGCCCCAAGGTGGGAGACAAAGGCTTCAAGACTGCATTCAACAAATTCAGCAATCTTCATCTCTTGCACATTAGAAACATCGGTGACATAGTTCCTAAATTGCCTTTTATTTTCTACTTTAAAGTGGGAAAGCAGCTAAAATTTGACACTACTAAGTCGACGTACGTAAAAGCCGATAATGCTGAGGAAATAGGTGCTTTGCATAATTTAGAGAATTATCTGCATGGAATTGCAGGGACGATGTCAGAAGGGAGTGGTAAATTTGAACTGATTGTTAAACGTGATATTGCACTCGTGAACAAAGGAGCAGATCTTTTGAAGAGTGAATTTGGTGTACCACCTGAATGGTGGGATCCTATGATGAACAAAAGAATGGTTCAACAGAATGATGGCTCCTGGAAGTTGGAGTATTATGTTCCAGAGTGTCCTAGTGGCTAATATTCTTGGGAATAAAATGTAATGTTGCAGGACTCAGCTTGGGGGTGCTAATAAAAGCTTTGTTACCTAGTTTTTTGCTATTTAATAATTCATTTATTGGTTTGTAGCTCGGTGTAACTATAATCAATAAAATGCCTTGCTCTTTTTCCAGTGTTTATTTGATGTCATATTTATAGAAGAAAAGTTCGATATTAGTTTTAATGACATTAAATGGATTTGATTCATGGGCTGCCCAAACAAAGATCAGCTGTAACATTAATTCATAGTAAACTCCCTTAAGTCAATTATTAGTATATTAATCTTCTTCTTTTTTTTTTTTTTTCTCTTGTTGTTGAAAGTTGTCCGTGAGGGCCAAGACGTGAAGAGTGATTGTGAGTTATGTTAGGTAATGAAGGATAAACAATATATGAATATGTCAAGCTTTGCTAGAGTGTTAAACACTCAAAAATTATTGTCCAAATAATCAATTTCTTTCCAAAGACACAATTACTTATTGCTTTGAAACCCTATTTCTGGTGTATTATAGTTTACAAACATATAATGACACAAGTTAATGAAGCTATAATGTATTAGCCTGAAAATTTTTCATATAATTTCTATTAGGTTTAGGTTTACTCATAATAGATTGATTCGATCCGATTACATAAACTATTATAGACAATTAGAGGAGTAATTGAAGAGATAGTTAGATATATATAAAATATCCTAAAACTGTCACAGTTAATATGCTACGTAAATCTTTCTCTTCTCCAAAAAGAACATAAAAAATTTGTTCTCCCAAATACGCAAAATTTGATAGAGAATGCAGACATATAGAGGCAACAATGACATGAGACCTCCTGAAATTTGGAGATAAATTGGACATTGTAACTAAATATATGATGCATGTTGGTTTTGTATACACTTTATGGGTACAGTTATCACGTAAATAAATCAAGGGCCAATTTATCGATTTATTGATTCATTACATGCTGAAATTAATCACAAAATGAAATAAAAATAATCAAAAGTAAAAACGGTAATGGGGAAATAGTGTTCTTACATCCATGAGACCAACTCCAACCAATTTTAATTAACTAAACTTGTCAAATGTCAAATACAAGGAATTTGATCAAATGACACAACTAACCAGCTTACCCTGATAAACTTATAACTAATAAAGTATACACATATCTGAAATAGATACAAGTACCCACCCATGTTTTTAAGCTTTCCACTTAGGGTGCATTTGATTTGGGTAATTTTGTATTACCAATAATAAATATTACCAAAAGATAGATTATTTAAAAGATTATTAGGTATAAATTATTACTATATTTGATAAAAATTTGTTTGGATAGAAATAATAACATATTACTGAGTTATCATTTTAATTAAATGATCTTGGTATAATTATTTTAAAATATTATTTATATTACTTGTTATATTAATTAAAAATGAAGATATTTTTATTTTAAAAAATTAATAAGTAAGAATACAATTGTAGTAAAAAGATTCATAAACAATTTAAATAACATTATAAATAAAAGATACATTATCGACTAAACACCAAATTACCACCTTATTTTTTAAAAGTTGGATTGAATTAGTATCACAAAAAAATAGAAAATTTATACATAAATGTCCAACAAAAATAGCTCTTTTGCTATTAGATTTTGATACAATTATCATACAATCCATACTAGATTTCATATGGATTTTCTTCTTATTGTTGCACACAATTTGATTTTAAGTTTTATTAGAACTAACAAAAATATTGTATATGATGCCTAAATAATCTACAACAAGAAACCTCTCATCTTCTTCTTCTTCCTCCATGATTCATCTTGCTAGTAAAGTCGAATTGATGAACTAGTTGAAGAGAGGTGAGCAAAGACTTACAAAGCTTTACAACAATGGAGCATTCTTGAGAAACTTAAATATTGAAATGATTTTCTCAAGAATCTAGACCGAATGGATTGTGAGTCAATGGGTCACCCAATCCTAAGTCAATGGTCAGCACAATGACAGAGCAACAGTCGATCGAGTCAACCAACAGGTTGTTTGAACCAAAATCTAGGTCAACCTAAACCACTCTTGGCACCGTGCATGTAAGCATGAGCATTTTCCATCTGGCATGTGGAGGCAAGTTGTTAGCGTGTTCTTAACATTGAGTTTGCATTGGGCATTGCTGATATTGATATAGCATTACAAGTTGATGAACCTCCAAGACTTATTGATAAGAGTTCACCAGTTGAGAAAGAGTATTATGGAAAATGGAAAAGACCTAACACACCCAACATTATTACTATGAAAAGGATCATTGTTGAGTATCTTTTAGGTAGCCTATCAAAGTTCACAAATGCTAGAGAGCCTTTTGATATCATTAGATAGAAATATCAAGTTTGCAATCATGCTAAAGCTTCTTACTTGATGAATGAGCAGTTAAGATGATAGTTTTAAAGGGGTTAAGGAATTTATTTTGAAAATTGTGGGGATATAACCAAAGCTAAAAAATCATAATGCTCCCCTTAATGGCAATTATATTGTCTATTATGCCCTCATTTCTTTTCCTATATAGTTCATTCAGATTAAAATGGTTTATAATCCTGTAAGAGAGAATTAGACTGTTAACGACTTGATTACTAGATGTGTGAATGAAAAGGAGAAACTAAAATTAGAAAAGTAGAAAACTATAATTATGGTTGGTTCATATAAGAATCAATCTAAAAGGAAATGGCATAGTAAGAAATTCAAGTTTCATGGTCTAAAGAATACAAGTATTTCTAAAAGAAGGGATTCATATCATTCTTAGATGAAAGTAAGAATGAAGGATAAATGTCTTTTCTACAAGAAGAAAGGTCATATGAAGATAGATTATAAGAAGTTGAAGACTTGGTTGGAAAATAGGAAGAAAGGATAAGGTAATGTCCTAGCCTATGTGTGTTTTGAATCTAATATTATTGATGTGTCTAAAGATAGTTAGTGGATTGATAGTGATGCTACTATTCATGTGACTATTTTTTACAAGGTCTAATTAGCTGATGTAGATCAGTTGATAGGGTGGCCAAACTTAAAGTGGGAAATGATGTTGATATTGAAGTAATTTATTTTAGCACTACCAAATTATTATTAGAGACTAGTTTTGAATTTTGTTTAAAAAACTATTTTTATATACCCTTTTTTAGGAGGAATTTATTTTCTGTTTAATTGTTGGACAAATCTGGTTATAAACTTATATTTGGAAATGGAAAGGTTAATTTATGGTTAAATTCACAGTCTATTGGTAGTAGTTTTCTTTCTAATAATCTATATAGACTTTGTTTCTCTCGCAATAATGTTCATTATTCTTTCAATGCTAAAAATGTTGGCATTAAAAGGTCTTTGATTAGAAAGAAGTCATCCTTATTTTGACACAGATGGCTAGGGCATCTCTCTAAAGAGAGGGTTGATAGAATGATTAAAGATGAAAGTCTTCTATCTTTGGATTATTAAAATCTAGGGACTTATGTTGATTGTATAAGGGAAAAATTAAGAATAAAAAATGTTGTTCAACTAGAATTATGAGCTTCTAGAGCTTATTAATAAAGATATTAGTAGGCCCTATTCATCCACCTTATGTGGTAATAAGTATTTAATCACCTTTATTAATTACTATTCTAGATATAAGTATGTTCTTTTAATTAAAGAGAAATCTAGTGTTCTTAAAAAATTCGGATTTTTAAGATAAAATCAGAGAAACAAACTAGGAAATCATCAAGGTTGTAAGGTCTAATCAAGATGAAGAGTATTCTGGTAGATACAATGATTCAAGGCATTAAATCGATCCTTTTGCCGAGTATCTGCAAGATTGTAGAATTATTTCTTAGAACACCATGTCAAGGACTTCTCAACAGAATAATGTAGTTGAAAGGTGTAATCATACCCTTAGGGTTCATTTGGTTCCAAAATTTAAAGATTACCTTAGTAATCTATTTTTTATTATCTTGTTTGATTTGTCAGTAATAAAAAATTACAATAATCTTTTATTACTAATATTAACATGATAGGTAATATAGGTGGTAATCTGATTACCACTTTTACCTCATGTATTAAAAAATTACCAAGGTAATTTTGATTTTATTATAATTTATTTATTTTTCAAGAAAAAAAAATTTATTTTTAATTAATATAACAAATAATATAAAAATTATTTAAAAAAATTTATATTCAAGGATATTTAAGTAAAATAATTTACTAGTATTTTTTTTTATCTTTAACCAAATATAATAATTATTTATACTTACCAAATTTTATCAAACATAGTAATTATTTATACCTACCAAATTTTATCAAACATAGTAATTGTTTATACCCAATAATCTTCTAAGTAATCTATCTTCAAAGTAATCTCTCTATTTTGGTAATAAAACATTACCCAAACTGAACGCCCTCTTAAAGATATGGTTAAAATTATGATGTATAGATCTAATTTGCTAAAGTATTTATGGGGTGAAGTTATCAAGACTACATTATACATTTTGAACAAGGTTCCTTCTAAATCATTACCCAAGACTCGTTATGAGCTTTGGATAGGAAGAAAACTTAGTATTAGACAATTTTGAGTTTGGGGTTATTTTGTTGAAAAAAGGGTTTATAATCCTAACGAGAAGAAATTAGATCCTAAGACTATTCAAAGATTTTTCATTGGTTATCATATGCATTTCAAAGGATACATATTTTATTACCTTTTTTACAACACCAAAGTGGTTGAGTCACTAACAGCTAAATTTTTTGAGCTAGATTCAATAGAAGGTAATAGCTTTTAACCATTGAAGGACTTTGAAAAAGGTTTATATGGATTGGAGCTATTTACTAAAGTATGTAGTGGTATTTTATTAGCTCTTATTGAGGAACCCAAATAATAAGACTTTGATAATCCCACAAAGCATGAGCCTATTCAAAATAAAAGCACTATTGACGACACTTTTTTAGATCTCTCACTAGTTTAGTTGTTTATGTATGATCCTATACTCGATAAGCCCATAATTGTAATTCTAATTAAAAGATCATCTAGATATAGACAACTATCTATCTTTGATGATTATCATGTTTATCTTGGTGAATTTGATTATGCTATTGGTAAGATTGTAGATCTTGTGAATTTTAAATAGGCCATTTCTTGCCCTTAGTCAGATAAATGATTTAAGGCTATGAAGGAAGAAATGTAGCCTATGTGTTATAATGGTATATGGGATCTTACAAAGCTACTTGAAAAGAGTTAAATCTATTTGTTGTAAATGGGTTTTCAAGACCAAAAAAGACTCTAAAAGTATAACTGATAGATTTAAAGCTAGATTGGTTGCTAATGGTTTTACCTAGAGTAAATGCATAGACTTCAATGAGACTTTTTCCCTTGTATCTATTATTGATTCATTCAGAATTACTATGACTTTGGTGGCTCATCTTGATTTAGAGCTTCACCAAATAGATGTGAAAATGGTTTTTTCATTTTTAATGTAAATCTTTATAAAGAATTTTATATGATATAGCTAAAGTTCAATAAGAAAATAACTTCATATGAGTTTTTTTAAAACAAATTTGATTAAATATCAAGATCAATGGGAGGTGATTCATCTTTCTAATTTTTATGTTGATGATATTCTGTGGGCCAATAATGATGGTAATTTGCTTTATGAGTCGAGGCAATTTTTGTCTAAGGCTTTTGATATGAAAAACCTTGGAGATACACCTTTTGTCCTTGATATTAAGATTCATCGTGGCAGGGATCATATGTTACTAGAATTATCACAAAGGGTTTACATCGAATAAGTGCTTAAAAGATATAATATGCACAATCATACTGGTTGTGAGGTACCTGTGGTGAAAGGAGATAAGCTTAGTGTTAAGCAATATCCTCAAAATGATGTGGAAAGGGTATTTATTTCTTATGATCCTTATCCTAGTGAGATAAGGAGCTTACTGTATGCTTAAGTTTATACTAGGTCAGACATTGCATTCATTTTAATGTGCTTGGTTGTTACCTTTCTAATCCATGTACTAATCATTGAATTACAATCAAGAAAGTCACGAGATATTTACATAAGATAAAAGATTTCAAACTAATATACAAAAGGGTTGAGAATCTTAAAGTAGTAAGGCATCATGATTCAAACTTTGGTGACTACATTGATTATTACAAGTCTACTTTAGGATTCTTTTTAATGCTCTTTGGTGAGGTCATATCATGAAAAAATGCAAAATAGACTTTGATAGCATTTTCAACCATATATGCAGAATTTGTTACTTGTTATGATGTAGCCATACAAGTAATGTGGTTGAAGAATTTTATTGTTAAGCTTTAGGTAATTGATTTCATCTCAAAGCCTTTGATAATTTATTGTGATAATAATGCGGTTGTATTCTTTTCTAAGAAAAAAATTATCAATAAATTAAAACAGATGGAAATAAAGTATTTTATAGTCGGGGGTCTAGTCAAGAAATGTGACATTGTCATAAAATACATTGATGTAAACTTTATGTTGGTAGATCTACTAACCAAAAGACTAAAGCCCATTATTTTTAAACAATGTATAGTGAATATAGATGTCTTGGAATCTTTTGATATCTTAGGTTACTATAAGGAATTATTAATGTATTTCTTGTTGTCTTCATAAAGTTTATTGTGATAAGCATTCAAATATATTTTGGTATGATATTCATTGACTGATATAAATATATTAAATATATGTGCATATATTTGTACATACTATTTTATAAAACATGTATAATAAGAATAAGGTTTCTCTTGAGTATGACCATTTTACAATTGATGATGTTATGATATAAGCACAACATGTTCTCAAGAACAAGGTTTATGTTGAGTATGAAAGTTGTACAAGCATTTCTTTTGCATATCTCAAGATTATTGGTGAAATATGCAGGCTTCGTTGGAAGTTGTAGACTTTATTTGAAATTGTGAGATTTCTCTTGTTTATTTTGCAATAACAAGGTTAAAGAAAAATCATATAAAAAGGACCAACAAGGCATATATTTATTATGATTACATATGATATAATTGTAGATAATTGTAATTATGGGCATCCTATGTTGTTTTTTATAGATTTAGATTGTCTTGGTTCATTATTGGCATAATTGTTTTAGATTTAAGTGTTATTTTTGAACTATATTGTTTTCTTATAAATTAGTGGTCACTTTAAAATAATCAAATATCATTTACCCGAATTTATTTTAAAGGATTTTATATGTATGTATATATATATATATATATATAATATTGTAAAAGTAAGAGAATGTTGGAAATGGGCACACATTGATTAAAATTTTTATCATTTAATAAAACCAGATGAATATGTATTCTAGAAAAAAATTTATTTTATGAGCTAGATGTGATCATTTGGAAACGAGCTAATACACTTTATATTATGGTTATTAATTTAGATTATAAGTGTGGTCTAATATAAGACTATTAGGCTTTTGATAGGATAATCTAATTAACCAATTTTATTTTTTCAAAAAAAGAATAGGAGGATCTCCTTCCCAATTACGCAATATAATTCTTAACACCACTTCTATGAATCACTATAGAAGACTAGTAAAAAAGACTTACAATCCTGCAACACTTTTCTGCAATAAAAACTCAGAGCGCTCATAATCGAGTTATTTTGCAACAAAGTGGTGCAAATAGGTTTGTCTATATCCCTAATCTTCAAATATAGGGTTTATATTTTATTACGATTAAATCATAAGTTTGGGTAATCATTACGTTTTGTGATTTTGTAGTTGGGTGTACAATTATATTTTCTGCTTACATATTAATCCAAAATTTTTCCCAATAATAAAAATTATTGACATCTCACTATATGATATATTCATTTCAATATATATTTGGTTATTTTTCCAAAATCACTGAAATTTTAAACCCAATAATACAAGTTGTTCATCTATTAATTTAAATTTTTAACAACCGAATTTGGTATAGTGAAAGAAAGAAACAATCTTGTTTTGTTATAACATGTCAAATGTGTGGTGCCTATTAGTCTTGTACAATTATAAACCCCAATTGTAAGTATAGGAGTGTATATATATAACTTAATTAGGCTTTTACATACGTCGCTTTCACCCTTGAATCACATTACCCTTATGCCCTAACTTATGTGTACACACTCTTTGAATTGTTGAAAGACTGATTGTCAAGGACTTTTTGGTGTCATCTATCGTAGGCCATTGTCAGGATCTATGAAAGATGTTGACATTAGAAGTATTTACGTTCTTCTAGCTCCAAATTGTTGATTTGATTTCTTGTCACAAACTAATGTAACACCCCAAAACAATCATGAAACCTACATACAATACACTTGAGAAATTTCTTAAAAAATGTGAAGTCTTGAATACAAAATTTTTAACTAATAATTGTCCTCAACCTAAAACACAGAACCAATAAATATTAAGACTCAACTGACTCTTTAAATTTTTATTCCTGAGTTACTAAATAGTCACTTATACTCTATGTAATCTTTAATCTACAAAAAGTTAATGACAAGGAGGTGAGTTGTCAACTAGCTAAGCAAAAATTAAGCACAATATATGCATGCATAAACATTTAGTTCAAATACTAGTAGAAAAGTTATCAAACAAAAGAAGATTATTTCAAAACCTTTCAAATACCAAACTTAATTTAAAATATATTTTAAACTCATGTCACGTAGTGTCACCTATACTCTTGGTGACCTGACAAGAATTTTAGAATCATATATAACCTCTAATCTCAGCAACTTGACCAAAATTCAAAAGTCTACACAACGAAACAAATAATCTTATTGGACCAAACTTATAATTTCAAAGTTTAAAGTAGATATTCAAAAATTACGAACAATTAGTCAAAACTTACATATATGCAAAATCTCATATTATACATGAATAATACGTTTCTCCTTTTTTTTAGAAAATATGTCATAAGCAATTCTATTTTGGTTACTAAAAAAAATAAATTTATAAATCAATATCTAGTAAGTAAAATTTGGATAAAACAAAAGCATTTAGAGATAAACAAAATGAAATATATATAAAACTTACGAAAACATTTGTGTAAAATTTTGGTTTCAAAACAGAATGTTTAAAAAATATTATATAACTAATGAAAACCAAATTTTTCAAATTTGGCTATCGTTTCTAAACATATAGGGTCAAAATCAAATATTTATGTATATACAAAACGAATAATTTCTACTTACCTTGATTAAGAGCAAAGATCCTGATAAATACCTAACCAGTTGTTAAACGCCCCAACCTTCTCTTTTCTAGCTCCAAACACTTAAACTGCACCTCCAACAAACTTCAATAGTCTCACAACACTTAATAGTCCTCCAAACAGGCAAATAGCCAAGCAAGTAATACTCAATCAACAATTCAAATGTAAAATACAAAATGACACAAGCAAGATAAATGATTTTGGAAACGTAACTTTTACTGATAACTTTGTAAATGGAAATTATAAGTTCAACACAACTACTAGTTTATATTTTTGAGAATTCTGATAAATATGGGCAACCTAACGCCTACACTAAAACTACTACTATGCAAGGCATTCAAGAGGTATGTTCTTTCCTTTAACTCATTTTCTTTCTTATGAATTTTGATTATCCTTTTTGTTGTTTTCCTCACCTCTTTTATTCTCCCTAACAGCTTGGTGACTCTTATGTATTATGTTGCATTCTATGATCATTGGTGGTCCAATAATCTGTTAAGTTGACATCTATCCTAACTCTATTGTCATTTGTCCTCTTATCTTCATAATTCCTCTTCTAACAAGAGACATATATATGAGTCCTAACATTTTCCCTCCCATCTATAGACACCTTGTCCTCAAGGTGAAAATGAGAAAAAAGTTTACAAAATGAAGTAAACAACTCCCATAAGTTTCCACTTGTAAAAAGGCCTTTCCATTTAACTAAAATTTCTAATTTGCACTTCTATGAATAGTTGTACTATAACACTTCAAAGAGTTGTGTTTCTAGCTCTCAATCCTATATTATACACTTTGGAAGTGGTTGACTATGCATTGTGGAACTAACCGTCTTTTTCAATTGAGAAACATGAAAAACAAGGTGGATTTTTGCTAATGATGGTAAGGCTAGTTGATATGTTATTGAACCAATCCTCTTTAATACTTTGAAGGGACTATAGTACCTCAAGCTTAGCTTCTCGTTGGGTTAAGATGTTAATGATCAAAATCGGCAAGGTGGTATTTTAAGAAAGACAAAGTCTCCCACAGCGTACTGAATTTTTTAAATCTATTTGTCGATTTTTCTTTTCATTCTTACTTGCTTTTTGAATAGATTTTTCTTTGATTCATCTAAGATTTCATTTTTTTCATCCATCAACAAATTAACTTCCTCTACTTTTAAAACCTCTTCTATCTAGTGTAGTAATACTGATGAGTCTTATTCATATAAGGTTTTAAATAATGCCATCCTTATGAAGTTATTAAAGGTTGAACCAATATTTTGTCCATGGTAGCCATTTTAATGATTGTCATGGTTGATGAAAATAGAAACAACAAAGTTATGTCAATAGGCTTTAGTTCATGACTTTGATTTAACTGTCCAATTAAGGATGATATTTTGAATTAAACTTAAGAGATGTGCTAGTTGCTTTAAAAATATTGACCCAAAACTAACTTAGAAATAATTGATCCCGATCAAAAACTATAAACTATGGAAACCCATGTAATTTCACCAACTTTTGTATAAATTTTTTAGCCACTTTTACTATCGTAAATAGATGACATAGTGCCAAGAAATGCCCGTATTTAGTTAGGCAGTTGACTACCATTAAGATAGTGTCTAAATTCTATGTTTCAAGAAGCCTAATTATAAAGTCTAAGGATATGTCTTCCCACACTTGGGTTGGTACGGGCAATGGTTGAAGTAGCCTAATTGGAGAAATTGCCTCTTCTTTTATGTGTTGGCAAATTTCACACTTTTGTAATGAATTTCCTTACATCAGCTTTCATACCTTCCTAGTATAGTACTATAGCAACTTATTTGTACGCTCAAAAGAAACCAGAATGCCCCCCATGATATAAGGAATGAAATTTAGTCAAGAATATCAAGATAATGAAAGAATTTTTTGGTAAAACTAACCTTCCCTTATACAACAATCACCCTCTTCTCAGTTCGCACCCTTTGCATAAGTCTAGATTGGCCATCAAATCATGGATTATATTTTGAAGTCGGTCATCCCTAGACACCTCATGTTTTATTCCTTTCAGGCTGACTACCTATGTAGTAGTTACCACTTTCATTTCTCCTTTAAAATTTAGGTTCCTCGACATTGCATTCATTACTCTATTCTCCCTCCCTAGCTTGTATTATACCTCAAAATCAAACTCCAACATTTTTATTACCCAGTTCTATTAGTCATTTGCAATTTCTCATTGTTTAGTTAAAAATCATAGACTTCATTAATCTATTCAAACATTAAAATACATTCCTAAAAGGTGACAATGCCATTTCTGAAATGTCATTACATTCACTATTTATTCTTATTCATAAATAGGATTTCCCTTGTTCTAAAGTAATAAGGCTTTGTTGATGAAAATGATTGGTATCCCTTTTTAACTTAGGACAACTCCTAATCCCAATCCAAACGCATTAGTTTCGACTATAAATTATTTAAAGAAATTTGGTAGTGCTTAAACCAGGACTATTAAGATGGCTTCTTTAAGATTTTTGAAGGTTGTGGTTGTTTCATTTGTCTAAAGGAAAACATTCTTTTTTATAGCTGAGTAAGTGGCTCGTAAATTTTTTTGTACTTACAAACAAAGCTTCGATAGTATCTCATTAGCCTTAAAAACCTCTTAAATTCCTATAAGCATTTTGGCAATGGCCATTCGCTCATTACCTAAACCTTTTATAGGTTTACCATAACCTCTTCTAAAAAACCATATGCCCTAAATAACCTATTCTACTCTACCCAAAAGTGAGCATTTTCCAATTCACCACCAACTTGTGATCTTTCAACAACTCTAACATTACCTTTAACTATCTTTTGTGATCCCTAATGTGTTGATTGTATATCAATATATCATAAAAAACAAAACAAAACATTGCAAGTAGGGCTTGAAAATCTCCTTCATGATTCCATGGAATGTCATAAGACCATTTGAAAGGTTGAAGGGCATAATAAATAATTCATAATGCCTATCGTGTATTTAGAAAGTCATTTTTTTTATGTCTTCCTTTCTGACCCATATTTAGTGGTAACGAGATTTTAAGTCTAGTTTACTAAATGTGGTTATCCCTGCCAATTTATTTAATAGCTCATCAATGGTTGAAATAGGAAATTTATCCAAGATTGTTACCGTATAAACAAGATGAGACTAGAGAAAGGGCTTACACTTAACCTGATTACCCCAATAACTAACATTTCTATGGTCAAATGTTAGGCGATAAGGCATTCGATAGTAGTTTGATAGTGTGGTCCTAACTTCTTTAGAGGAGAAGCCTTGTAGGTTCTAGAAATAGAGTCTCACATTCCTTTAATAGCTTTTGTAACCATTAACCTATTTTTGGTTCTCCAAACTCCGCTATCTAAAAGAGTCCTTTAAATTCAATCCAATAGTCCTCTCTTCTTTCTCTCAACAAATTAACCTTCTTTCTAAGAGACAACTTTAGATGACATAGAGGAACATCACCCTTTAATTTAGTGTGCTTGTCTTCCCAATCATATTTCATTATCTATAACTTCTAGTTCACTTTCACATCTTCCAGTTTATAGAGCTAATCAACACATAGAATTACATCTATATTTCCCAATTTAAATAGAAAAAAAAATTTGTACCACTTTTATCCCCAGACATTCTTTTTCAATCCTATCACATCTTTCTGACCCTTTAAGCCTTCATTCATCCCCTACAGTAATCATGAAACACATTGGCACAATTGGCAAACTAGGTTCTTTTACCATCCTCTATGATATAAAATTAAGGGTGTGCCACTATCTAAGAGGATAATTACTTGTTGGCCTTTGATTCTACCTATGAATTTCATAGTCTTAAGGTTATCCAATTCCACCATTGATCTCTTGTTCAAAGTCAACTTCAACTCCCTTTCCTTTATTACTGTTTCTTTCTCCTATGGTACTTCCATCTTTTCCTCTTCCTCTTCCTCTTCATCTTCTTTCAAAGCCACTATAATCCAAAGTTGACAGAAATGACATATATGCCTTAGGTAGTACTTTTCATCATATTGGAAACAAAGTCTTTTTTCTAACCTTGGTTAAAACTCCTTGACAAAAAGTCAACGATAGCTTCTTTCTTTTGATGGCTGATTTACAAATTCTATGAAGTTGTTTGCTCTATTTCGTGTCACATCGATTGTCACATTTGAGGATGTAGCGAATTTTATCAATTGGGAATTTGGTGTAATATTTAGTAACTAGTTCAAACCAGTTTAGGCAATGGTTTGTAAACTTGGGTTAAGTTGGTTTGGGAGTTAGTTAGGTTATGTATTTAGGATGAAGCTTTGGGCGTGGGTGGGAGCTTAACATGGCATTAGGCTTTGGCAATAGAATAAGAAGTAATAGAGTTTAGGGATTAGGTTTTCACATTTGAGCATTCGAGCAATTCTTGGGTCATGCATCAATTATTCAATTTTTTTCATCGATCTCTTAAGCTTGGATCATTGCTTCATTAAAGATGGACAAACCAATGAATTTAACTTCATCTCTCACCTTATTTTTTAGACCATTCATAAATGTCGATAGCAACAACTCATCTGATGACTCTCTTAATGGTGTCAATATCACCTTAAATAGACTCCAAAAATCTTTCATAGTATATATTTACCTCAAAGCCATTAAATCCTTGTATAACGACCCCTTCTATGTTGAACAAAACTGAAGAAGCAACTCTTTTTTCAACTTATTCTAGTTAGCGAATAACTGCCAAGTCTCATTCTATTAGAGCCATCTCAGCGTTTTCCCATTCATACATACGGTGATGGTTGCTAGCTTCTCACATTCAGTAAGTCAATTGATAGAAAAGTAATATTCCACCTAAAAAATCCATCTTATCAGATCCTCTCCCACGAATACAAATAACTCTAGAAGTCTATGCACGAAATCACAATAGATGCCCCTTACATTATTACCAATGTTGATCCTCTATTCTCTCAGTTCTTTTTCTTACTCTTGCTCTTCGATAATGATTCATGATGAAGAAGGTGGAGGCTTCATAAGAGGTTTTCTTTAATCTACAATTCTGTTATCCTTTGCAACCAATAGCTCCCTAAATTCATGTAAATACTCTTTTATTTTCTTTATTCCTGTCTCTACGCCCATCAGTCACCCCTTAACCTCTTTCATATTTCTGTTCATATCTCCTATTTTCCTTTTATGGCCTTCCTACTTGTCTTTTACCATCTCCCGTTCCCTCACCATTCCATCGACCTTAGCCTTCATCCTTGTTATTTGCTCTAATATTGGGTTTGATAGATACTCGACTAGTTATTAAACGTCTAGCCTTCTCTCCTTTGATTCTAAACACTCAGACTTTACCTCTAACAAACTTCAGTAGTCTTACAACACTCAGTAGTCTTTTGAACAACCAAACACCCAAGCAAGCAATACTATACTAACAGTTCAAATGTAAAATGCAAAATGAAATAAGCAAGATAAATGATTCTGGAAGATGTAAATTTTATTGATAACTTTATGAATGGAAATCATAAGTTCAATACAGCTACTAGTTCATATTTTTTAGAATTCTGATAAACATTGATAACCTAATACATATGCTAAGTCTACTGTTATGCAAGGCATTCAAGAGGTATGCTTTCTCTCTCACCTCCTTTTTCATCTTCTGAATTTTGAATATCTTGTTGACTAATTCAACAACGTAGCTTATTGCATGTCTTTTTAAAACTTATTTAGCAAGTTTGTTGCTTATTTTATTCCTAGTCTTATGAGTTGTCCTTGTCTTTAGGAGAAAATAATTGAGATAAGTTAATATTTTATTTGTTGTTATTCTCTAGTTCACAAGTCTATATAAAGGCTTGTTCGTGAATTTTTAGTGTACTCTGCCACTCATTTAATAAAAAAGAGATTAGAGTTGTTTTCTCAAAATATTTGTGTCCAGTTTGATTTTCTTTCTAACTAATAACATTGTGGAATCAGAGCAGGGTTTAAAAGGCAGAAGAGAGATAATATGCAAAAGGAGCAGAGAAAAAAAAAAAAAAACACCAATTGTAGAACAGAACAGCTAGAATTTGCCAAGTCTGATGGCATTTAATAATAATGCTAGTCAGAACATTCCCATTTTCAGTGGTACCAACTATCAATTTTGGGCTACAAAGATACAGACTTTTTTTAAGTCTCTAGATCTATGGGACTTAGTTGAGAATGGATTCAAATAACCTATAGAAATCGATCACACTCCAAGATTACCAGCAACCCAACGAAATGTGTTAAAAGAATAGCAAAAAAAAAAAGATGCTAAAGCTCTGCACATCATTCAACAAGGTGTAATAGATAATCTATTTTCAAAAGTCATGGGAGCAGATACTTCAAATGAGGCATGAGACTTGCTCAAAGAACAATATAAAGGGTTGAGTATTGTAACAATAAGACTACAGTCACTACGATGAGAATTTGAGACTTTATGGATACAACCCACTGAGTCAGTTTAAGAGTTTTTAGTAAAAATAGATTCTCTTGTGAATCAAATCCGATCCTTTGGTAAAGAATTACTAGATCAAAAAATTGTTGAGAAGGTGTTAAGGAGTTTTCTCCCAAAATTTAATCACATTGTAGCACCTATTGAAGAATCCAAAGATTTGTTAGCATATACATTAGTTGAACTAATGGGCTCCTTCGAGTCTTATGAATCTCATTTGAATAGATTAACCAAGATGCCTCTTGAGCAAGCTTTTCAAATGAAGATGGATGTAGAGAAATCTTCAGATAGTGCGGGAAGAGTTAGAAATAGTAACAAGAGTGGATGTGGGCACGGTCAATCATATCGTGGAAGAGGTCGAGGTCAATCAAATGGTCAAGGGAGAAATCAAGCATGTTCTCACAGTGGTAAAACTAATCGCATTGAAAAAAAGTGTTGGTATAAAAATAATGATAAAAATGTTATTAAATGTTACAATTGCAATAAGTACGGTCATATTAAAGAAATTGTAAGGTGATGTAGTAGGCAAATTTCCATAATAAGAATAAAGAAGAAGATAATTAGTTAATAATTTGTTTATTGCTTGTTTGACTACTAATATTGGCTTGTCTTCTAAAATTTGGTTCTTAGATAGTGGTTGCAGTAACCACATGACTGGTAATAAAAATTATTTTGTAGAGATTGATGACTCGTGGAATTTGGAAGTCACTTTAGGCAATAATAGTCAAGTATAGGTGTGTGGTATAGGCACGATTTCTGTGGAGTGCAAAATTGGTAGGAAACTTTTTCACAATGTTATGTATGTGTCTGGTATAGCTCAAAATCTTTTGAGTTTGGGTCAATTATTGAAGAATGGTTATTATGCCATATTTGACAATGGAGAATGTTTGATCTTTGACAAAAAAAGCAATAAGCTAGTGTATTCCATGAAGATGTCAGCAAATAAAATGTTTCCTATCAATTTTTCACATCTTTATTTTATTGCCTTTAAAGTCTTATGTGATGATGCAATGTTGTGGCATAGAAGATATACACATCTTAGTTTTGGTGGGTTGAATATATTGCATAAAAAAAAAATGGTGTTAGGCCTACCATTGATACAGTTCATTGACAACAAATGTAAACCTTGCAATTTTGGAAAACAACATCAGGATAAGTTTCAAGAAGGAAAGTTTTGGAGAGCTAGCAGACCGTTAATGCTTATTCATGCAAACATTTGTGGTCCTATGCAAACTTCATCCTTGAGTGGAAGTAAGTATTTTCTCATCTTTGTTGATGATTTTTCAAGAATAACTTAGGTATATTTTTTGAACAAGAAATCAAAGGCTTTCAATTATTTCAAACAATTCAAGACAATCGCAGAAAAGAAATCTAGAAACTTAATCATAAAATTAGGGATTGACCGTAGGGGTGAATTTGCTTCTAAGGAATTTCAATTATTCTGCAGAAATGTTGATATACAATGACAATTAATGGCTAGCTACACACCACAACAAAATGCTGTAGCAGAGCAGAAAAATATAACCATCATTGAAGCAGCCAAGAGTATATTCCTAGACAAGAATCTTCCAAACAAGTTTTGGGTAGAGGCAGTAGCTACAACAGTGTATATAATCAATCAATCACCAACACGAGCACTTGAAGAAAAAATTCCTTATGAAGCTTGGTGTGATAAGCGACCAAATGTGAGACACTTGAAGATTTTTAGATCCATTGTCTATGCTTTTGTTCCAACAGAATTAAGGAGGAAATTAGATGAGAAAAGTGTCGAGTGTATTTTCATCGGATATAGTGAAGAAACAAAAGGCTACAAGCTCTTTAATCCCATCACCAAAAAATTAATTATTAGTCGGGATGTTATTTTCAATAAAGATGAAGCTTAGGTTTGGGAAGATGAAGCTTAGGTTTGGGAAGATGAAGCTTAGGCTTGGGAAGATGCTGCTCTACAAACCTATAAAGAAATTTTAGATAGTGATTTTGAGTTTACAAATACTCTTTCTGATGTTCCTTTTACTACAGATTCTCCTTTAAAAAAGGTAAAAAGCTTATCAAATATTTATGCTTCCACAAAATTTGTCTCTTTTGTTGCAAAGCCCACTTATTTTAAAGATGCAGTCATTAGTGAAGAATGGGTGAAAGCGATGAAAGAAGAGATAGCAACCATTGAAAAAAATCAGACATGGACTTTGGTAGACTTGCCAGAAAAGAAAAATGCAATTAGCTTGAAATGGATCTACAAGTCAAAGTTCAATCCAGATGGTACCTTAAAAAGTAATAAAGCTCGACTGATTGTGAAGGGCTATTCTCAAGTTCCAGGTACAGATTTTACAAAAACATTTGCTCCTATTGCACGCTTAGATACAATGAGGTAAATTTTAACTATAGTTGCTCATCATAATTGGCCTATCTTACAATTACATATTAAATCAGCCTTTTTTAATGGTGATTTAATTAAAAACATATATGTTGAACAACCAAGGGGTTTGAAGTTAAAGGAGCAGAACATAAAGTGTATAAATTACACAAAGCATTCTACAAACTCAAACAAACACCACGGGCATGGTATAGCCAAATTAATTCTTATTTGGCTAAAACCGATTTTCAAAAAAGTGTTAGTGAACCCACTTTGTATGTTAAGAGTTGTGGAGATGATTTTTTGATAGTATGCTTATATGTAGACGATATAATTTACATTGGAAATTCTTTTGAGATGATGGAAGCCTTTAAGGAGTCTATGATGAAGACTTTTGAAATGTCTGATTTGGGACCACTCCATTATTTCTTGGGTTTAGAAGTTGTGAAAGATACAGGTGGAATATCTCTTTATCAAAAAAAGTATGTTATGGATCTTTTAAAGAAATTTGGAATATCAAATTGCAAAACTGTCAATGCTCTACTTAATGTGAATGAAAAATTGACTTTAGATGATGAAGTTGAAAAAATAGATGAAAAGTATTTTTGAAGCATGGTGGGTGGTTTGATGTATCTCACAAACACACAACCAAATCTGATGTTTGTCGTAAGTCTTATCTCTCGATTTATGCACAGTCCAAGCAAACATCACCTTGGAGCAACCAAAAGAATTATAAGGTATGTCTAGGGAATAATCAGCTATAGGATCAGGTATGAGTATAGTTCAAGCAATGAACTTTTAGCTTTCACAGATAGTGATTGGGCTAGTTTTTTAGATGATAGGAAAAGTACAATAGGATATATTTTTTGTCTGGGGACTAGAGCAGTTTTGTGGATGTCAAAGAAGTAACAAGTCACTACCTTATCTAGCACAGAGGCTGAATATATAGCTACTACAACCACAGCTTGTCATGCAGTCTGGATAAGAAGAATATTGTAAGATTTGAAGCATAAGCAAGCCTAACCAACAACAATTTTTTGTGACAAGAGATCCACCATTCATATCATAAAAAATCCAGTTCACCAAAGAAGAAGCAAGCACATTGAGACCCGATTTCATTTAATTAGAGAACTAGTTACCAAAGGAGAGATTAATTTGCATCATTGTAAAACTCGAGACCAACCTGCTGACATGTTAACAAAAGCTTTGACTGAAAGCAAAATTGAGAAGTTACGAAGTATGGTTAGAGTAGTTTCCCTTCTTTAAATAAAGGGGGGAATGTTGACTAATTCAACAACTTAGCTTATTATGTGTCTTTTTAGACTTATTCAGCAAGTTTGTTGCTCATTTTAGTCCTAGTCTTATGAGTTGTCCTTGTCTTTAGGAGAAAATAATTGAAATAAGTTAATATTTTATTTGTTGCTATTTTCCAGTGTCACAAGTCTATACAAAGGCTTGTTAGTGACTTTTCAGTGTACTCTGCCACTCATTTAATAAAGAAGAGATTAGAGTTGTTTTCTCAAAATATTTGTGTCCAATTTGATTTTCTTTCTGACTAACAACATATCTCTCCCTTTTTATTCTTCCTAGTAGTCTGGTGACTCTTGTGTGTTATGCTGTGTTCCATTATCATTTTTGGTGGTCCAATAATTAGTTGAGTTGACATCTGTTCTAACTTCTTGTTGCCATTTGTCTTCCTTTCTCTAGAATTTCTTTTCCTACAAGAGACAAATATGTGAGTTCTAACATATCCACACAAACTCTTACAAGTTTCAAGCCATCACACAAGAACCTATTCAGATCCTACCCATAGTCGATGAATTCAATTTGTATCAAGAACCTCTTAGAAATATTCTTAATCTTCATTGAGCAACCACAATTCAATACTAATTTTATAAATTCTAATGGTACCTGAATGGACAATCCTAGATATAGCTAACTCTTGTTTACACTATATAACCTTTGTTTTATGAATTTTATAAATTTTTATACTACTTGAAATATTACAAAACTTGGCAAAGACAAAAAAAAAACATATAAATAGATCACCAAAAAAATATTCAACTTAAAAAGGATATAAAAACTTCTCAAAAAGTAATTTCTTCCACAGCACATGAACACTACCACTGTTTGTAGTTTTGATAGCTCAAGTTTCTAATAATTTTAAAACATCCTATATAACTTATAAAATTACAAAATTTTGCAAAATTAAAGTGAACATATTAATGGTTTACATTAAAAAATATCAACCTGAAAATAATTTAAAAAATCCTGTAAAACGAATTTTTTTCACAAATCAATAACACTACAAAATCTTCCAGACTTAACACTCAATTTTATAACATTTTTAATAAATCATATATGACTTGTAAAATTGCTAAAATTTTTAGAATTAAATGAGACATACAAATTTATTTATAAAAAAATGTTCAAGTTAAAAAAGATTTAGAAAGCTCTAAAAGAAAAATTCTTTTACAAGTCACAAACTTTGTAAAAGAAATTCCAAGTTTGACACTCAATATTATAATTGTTTGAATAAATCATATCTAATTTGTAAAATTACAAAAAATTCCAAAATAGAACTAGACATATTATGTTATATCTAAAAACATATTCAAATTGAAAATGATGTACAAAACTAAAAAAAAAAAAAACTAAACTCTTTCACAGGTGACAAACATTGTCAAAAAATTTCTAGTTTTAACACTTTTAAGATTCTAGTAAATTTTATGAAATTTTTATAATTTATAAAATCATGAAAATTTTTAAAAGGGTTAGTAGTACTTTGTGATATCTTAAATAAAATTTTCAAAAATTTTAGAATACTATAAACTAATAATTTCATTTCATTTAGTCAATGTAAACAAATTACAAGAAATTTCAGGTTTTTATAAAATTTAATTAATAGACAAAATAAAATAAAATAAAATGTATATGAAATATTTTTATAAGAAAGTAGATAAATTCAAGGGTAATATTAATCTTATAAATAAAATCTAAAAATAATATATATTTTTTATTTATTTTATATATTAATATGTTAATATCATAGAATAAAGAGTATACAATGCAAAAAAGACATGTTCTATTCTATAACAGTAAAACTGAATTGTAATTCTAAAAAATACTCTAATCCTTGAATTATAAATCATATTCATACACAAATATTCAAATATTGAGACTAACGGTACAACACTTCCAAACAATACTTTTTTGCTACATTAAATTCTTATTCAACAATGTTTTTTTTTTTTCTCTTAAGGTAGTAATAATAATTTCTCTTATTTTTCTTTTTAGTTTGCTTGGTAGGTTGGATGAAAATTCAAAAAGTTTTAAGATGTTATCACATTTAATCTCCAATTAATGAGAAATATTGGTGAGTTAATTCCTTATTCTTATCCCTAATTTATTTAAAACTTTTACCAAATTCAAATTCATCTGACCCTCTTTAAAATTTAAATCCTAACACATCCCTTACCCTAATATAAAATTTATCCTATTTAAAATAATAATAATAAATGCAGGGTAATACAATTTCTCCTCCTAAAAAATTTTATTCTCAAAATTAGTGCATACCTTAAGAGTTAGGGATATTTTTCCTTTATTTCCACCTCTCCTTCCCACATGGTCTTTTCAAATGAGTGATTTTCCAACACAATTTTACAAATAGAATAACTCTAGCCATAGAAATTACTCCTTTCTATCAATAATTTTTAATGTTTGTTCTTCATATGACAAATCTTCTAATATTTGGATCAGTTGCTAGTCTAGTACATAGGAAGGATAGGATAAATATTTCCTCAACACTAAAATATGAAACACATTGTGAAGCCTTGAGAGACATTGTGGCAAGGCTACACGATATGCAACTGCACCAACCTTTCCAAATTTTCAAGTGGCCTTATAAACCTAAGGCTTACCTTCCCTTTTTTTCCAAATCAAAAAACTCCTTTCCAAGGTGATACTTTTAGGAAAACAAAATCCCCAACCTCAAACTCCAATTCTCACCTACGATGACTAGCATAACGCTTTTGTCTACTTTGAACTGTGCAAAGCCTTTCTCTAATTAACTTAATTTTATCATAATTAATTTGAACAAGTTCTAGCCTAGCAACTTTCTTTCTCCAACTTCATCCCAAAAAATAAGTGATCTACACTTACATCCATAAATAGCTTCATAAGAAGCCATCACAATACTAGAATGAAAATTGTTATTGGAAGCAAATTCTATCAGCGGTCAATGGTCTTCCTCAGAACCATCCAAGTCTAACATACAAGCTCTCACCATATCCTCAAGGTTTTGGATGGTCCTTTTTAATTGATCATCGGTTTAAGGATGGAAGCGATACTAAAACTAAGTTTTTTTCTAAGCTTTATACCAAGCTTTTGATGTAAACTTACCAAAACTTTAAAGGTGAATAGTTGATCTCCATTGAACACAATAGACTGAGGAATTTCATGCAATCTCACAATCTCTCAAATAAACAAGTTAGCCAATTGGAACATATTATTAGTGTTTTCACTGCCAAAAAATGTGCTAATTTGGTTAAATGGTTAACCACTACCCATACAGAATTATATCCCTTTTTCGAATGAGGTAAATCACCCACAAAATCCATTGAAATATGGTCTCATTTCCATTTAGGAATAGGTAATGGCTATAGAAGTTTTCTAGGTCTTTGATGTTTACTCTTCCCTTGTTTACATACCAAACATTTAGAGACATATTTAATAATATCATTCTTCATTTTCTCCATCAAAAGTTATTTCTCAAATCATGATACATTTTAGTAATCCTTGGATGAATGCTATAGGTAGACTCATGAGTTTCACTTAAAATTTCTTTTCTCAAATTATTGTCATTAGGCACACATATTCATTTTCCAAACCTCAAAATGTCATCATTAGCCAATCTGAATTCCAATTTATTACCCTTCTTTACTTCTTCAAAAATCTCTAATAATAACAGATCTTTCTTTTGAGCCACCTTAATCTTCTCAATTGATGTCTATTGAACCTCTATAATTGCTAGTAAATGTAAAACTTTCATCCAAGGTTACCTTTGTCTTTTAGTTGTATTTATGATTGATTATGTTTAATTAATAGTGTGTATGAATTTGGAGTGCACGACCATGTGGGAAGGCCACATGCCTATGTATGTGTTGGTAACGGTAAAATAGTCAATTTCCATTAGAGGTTTGATAATTGGTGAAGTATGGATTATATGCATCCTTATGTATAAGGAGGTACATGCCCATGCATGATGTTCGTACATGGGGTTAGTGCATTTCAATTTTAAATTAGGAGTTGTTTCGTGATGATTTTGAAAATTGCCATTAATGGGTAACGACATACACATTGTGTGTAAATAGTACATACCCATTTATCATGCGTTTCAGTTAAAAAAATAAAAGGATCTCAAACACATTTGGTTGAGGTTGATCATCATTCTCACAAAAAATAGTCATAAAGTTGAGATGGATTTGGAGCCTTGGGGAGCCTTGGACACAAAAGAAAGTATTTGGGAATCAATCTAACCCACGTGAAGACAAGTATTTTGTTAGAAGAATGGTAAGTAAGCAAACCTTATACCTAAGGTTCACTAATTCTATGTTTAATCTAGATTAATTGATTATGTGATGATGGATTTATTTTGTGGATATGTTAATAAATTGAAAAGATAGACTCAATGATTAATTGAAATAACTTGATGCAAGCTTATATGATTCATGTGTATGATTGTGTTCACGTATGGTGTTAGAGATGAAATTTTCTTGAGTGTTATTTGAGATCTATAACGGTTGTAAAGTATTTCAGTAATAGCATGTAACGGATTCTATAGATGGGATCAACATATTATACATTTTAAAGAAAGACAGTGATGTTGAAGATTATTAGTAAGGCAAATAGACATGTTACTTTGTGATTTGGATATATTGAGTTACTGTTTTGATGCATACGGTGATAAAGTTATGAGATTAGTATTGGTATATGGATCAATTTTGATGTTATTCATGATGTTAGATGGACTAGAAAACACATAAAAACATAATTTAAAATTTTGAAATTCAGCAATATACACTCTTGTGTTTTAGGAAAAATTCTCCTCATGTAAAGCGAAGCCAAAGGAATGTAGAATTAGGAATGGACACACGCCCATATAGTATGAGACACATAGTTGAACATGGTTATCTCAATAAGAGAACTGTCAAACTATTTATGAAAGGGAAATGAGGCCAACATCTTACTTGCCTTTTAATAGTCATTTCATCTTTGCTTGGTTGAAGAAAATTTTAGTGATCCACTCTCCTTGATGCTCCTTTGGTCATATTAAAGTCTCTTTTTTTCTTACTAGTTGGCTACGAAAATTGAATTTGCATGACTTAATCATTTAATTTTGCTAGCCAAACGTGATAAACGATCATGCACCTTTTATGCACAAACGTTCTTGCCATTATTTAACTTATCCTGGAGCTATCAGTAAATGTACCTTATCTAATTTTCAAATTCAATGAATGGATAAATGTGCACGTATTCCTATATGCATGGGTGTTTATCACTCTAAAGTTAATATTTTTCGTGCACTTATTGTGAAATGATCATTTTACCATCTATGAGACACAAATAGACATCCACTTTTGTAATGAACAACCGTTCACTCACTCTAACAACTTATACTTATCAAGTCACAAAATTTAGAGAAAAAGACTAAAACAACCTTGTATGTACCCATGGGTGTTAGATAGTCACTTTTTACTTTACTCTTATTATGTAAAACCCCCTCTAAAAGTGTTATCTTCTAAAGGAAGATGTCACTAACTTTGACAAAATGAGCATGCACAACTTAAAAGCATAAACTATATATCAAATACAACCATTCAAATTCACAAAAAATATCATTATATCATAAATTTACGAAAACGTACAAAGGATGTCATATAAAATTAAATTTATCATCCAAATGTATTTAGTGTTTGTAGTCTATAGATCATATCAACACAAACTAGAACATAACACCAATGCCCTTATGCCAGAACTAAACTCGTTAAACACTGCTCACCCTACAACCATCAAGGTCACTTGTACCTATATATATGAAAAAGTCAGGGAGTGAATTCAAAGTCACTTGGTAAGTAGAAGACTAAACTAATATCTTTTTCATAATCATAAAAATTCCCTTAGATCAACTGATCATAACTTTGTTATATAGAGTCTATCCCTAAACTCCCATTAGAATGGTAATGGATCCAATATCTCTCAAATGTAACTCATTTTTGTACTTGAGAAACTCTAGGCTACATAACATATCTCTTGAGGTTTCCTATATCCCACTAGTTGAGTAAAGAATCATTATAGATCCTAAACTGGTGTGACTATATCATCTCTCAGTGCAAGCACTACCATATCATTAAACTATAGTTATATACTAAGTCGATCAAACTAGACTAATACAAGGATTGGCATTTTAGCCATGTAAGCATTTGTTATGTAATCCACTCGTCTAAACCATTGTTGGATTGTCAACTTGTAACTATAACTATGCTCCATTGCGAGCAAGTACCCAACTATGAATACGGTATCCTAGTAAAAGTAGTATAAGAAGTACATATTCATAATGCCTTTTCTAACGATCCTATGATAAATCTAGCACGTATGTATCTCGAGCCTTAGATCACCTCGATCTCATTTAGTTTTCACCTTATACATAACTCATACCCTACAATTATCTCAACTCAACTTCTAGTCCATCTATGATAAAACTAATGAACTTGTCCTTAGTAATTAACTGGCCACTCACAGTTATGCTGTCATAAATCTCAATATTTTTTCTAATATATTCACATATGTTCTTTAACCCATTTGTTAGTGTTTGTAAGCTTGTTTTTAAATGGGTAACTCTCATTCTAGATTCAAAGATAAAAGGACTTTGAAGAGTACTCCTAATCTCATTAGCAGTGACACATTTAGACACGTCAGTGAACATATTCAAGATTCGAAGCTAAAAGCTATGACATTAATACCCTATCATGTTTCTTCCAAACTAAAAACTACAGGCTGTATCTTTTAATCATCTCAAAACAACTCTTGTCTTTAACATACATGAACAGTGAAGGATAAATCACTAACCTAGTTAAATGATCTTCAAGATCAAAAGCTCCTACCCCACCATATTCAGACTTTGTGCTCTCCAATATCAATAGTTGCCTTTTGTTAACTTCAGATTTATCACAAGTATCACCATCCCTGAAACACCTTTGATCTATGCCACTAAAGATGTACCAACACTTTCAACATAGTCATTTCTCTTTGGTGTACTCATGCCATACTGTGTAGCCAATGGATCCATCATCTTGGCACAACTAAATAATGTCATTGATGGCTTACCTAAGGTCATTAATGACATGAACCAGTGAATTGATAAATCTACCTCAACAAGACTGCGACTCCCTCTTGATTATTAGTTGTGACAACATCACAAACCCCTCACATGGCTACCTTGCATCTCCACTAACAGAGACACAAACAGGGTGTCCTCAAGCCAAGCAGCCAAAATCAAGGACCCCAACGCCCGCTCATCCACTACCGTTACAAGAATACAAACTTCTCACATTGCTACCCTTTATTCCACTTGACACAATTCAAAAGTTGTTAAATGGAAAGGAGATCAGCTAGGTTTTGGTAAAAGATTGAAGTCATTCTTGGGCAGAAAGCTTAGAAGAGTTCAATTTTTATTTTTTTTTACAAAAAGAAAATTTAGCCAAAAACCAAGTCGACTATATTGAATATTCCACACATTGGTAATTTTATGGCTGCATATTTCCAAATTTGAATAATTCAATTGCAAAACAAATATTGACGCTCTCCTCCGAAGCCGAGTTGCTTACAACTACAAGTCAATGAAAATCAGTGATAAACCGAGTTGCTTCCAACTACAAGTCAATGAATATGAGTGTGTCTGAAGAAAGAAATGACTTGGACTTCTTCCAAAATAAATTTAAAAGGAAAGTATACGGAAGAAACAAAACAAAGTACTAATCAGACGTTTAATGTAAAATTCATTCAGTTTCATTTTATTCGTGGAAAAGTCTTTAATTACTGCTTCCCCATGTTTAGTGGCCTGAGAGAATGAATCTGCGTGTGCATGAGTCAACAGCAGCGTCAAATTTGATTATTTTGCACGAAAATTCGTTGAAAGAGAGAATTTTTATGGCAATTTCCTAGGTAATTTATCCCCCGCCATTTGTTTGAATGTGTCAATGATCAATATACTCTGTCAACTAACTGAAGTCTATAAATATCGTCCGGCTTTTCTTTGAAAGAACACATTACTCCATCTGCTTTCTCTTTGAAAGAGTACAAACATTACTACATTCTTAATTGATTTTTCAGATTCCAAGGCGCAAAACAAAAGCAAGAGTATTTGATGGGTGACATAACAAAGAACTGGAAACAACTAAGCGGTGAGAATGACTGGGAAGGTCTATTGGATCCTCTTCACATCAATCTCCGTCAATATATAATTCACTATGGCGAGAGGGTTCAAGCTGTTTACGACTCCTTCAATCACGACAAGTCATCTCCATTGTATGGATTTCCTCTATACGCACCCAAAGATCTCTTCTCCAACGTTGGCCTAGAGAAAGGAAATCCTTTTAAGTATACCATCACCAACTATCTCTACGCAATGACAGATATCGATTCCAGCATTGATTGGATTGTAAAGGACCAATCTTCGTGGATCGGTTACATTGCTGTGGCCACAGATGAAGGAAAGGCGGCTTTAGGAAGGAGAGACATTCTCATTTCCTGGAGAGGAACTCTTTTGAGTGGCGAATGGTTGAAGGATGTCAATTGGCCTCTAACTTCAGCTTCAAACTTACTTGGGGACACTCCTCACAATCCTCACCCTCATGTGCACCAGGGATTTCATTCGCTCTACACATCGTCAAACCCAAAATCACAGTACAACAAATTCAGTGCTAGAGATCAGGTACCCATAAATGCTGAGATCATGAGAGAATCCTAATCTTCATATTGAGCATTTACTTAATAGTTTTAATTTGGAATAATATGTGGTCATTTTGCTTTTCAAGTCACTAACGAATACCTTTTCTAACTAATTACTAATGCAGGTACTGCGTGCAGTGAGAAAATTGGTAGATAAATACAAAGACGAGGAAATGAGTATAACAATAACAGGTCATAGCTTGGGTTCAGCACTTGCGACATTGAATGCAGTAGACATAGTTTCGGGAGGATATAATAAACCCACGGGATCGGATAAAGCATGCATGGTCACAGCTTTCGTGTTTGCGAGCCCCAAGGTGGGAGACAAAGGCTTCAAGACTGCATTCAACAAACTCAGCAATCTTCATCTCTTGCACATTAGAAACATCAACGACATAGTTCCTAAATTGCCTTTTATTTTCTACTTTAAAGTGGGAAAGCAGCTAAAATTTGACACTACTAAGTCGACGTACGTAAAAGCTGATAATGCTAAGGAAATAGGTGCTTTGCATAATTTAGAGAATTATCTTCATGGAATTGCAGGGACGATGTCAGAAGGGAGTGGTAAATTTGAACTGATTGTTAAACGTGATATTGCACTCGTGAACAAAGGAGCAGATCTTCTGAAGAGTGAATTTGGTGTACCACCTGAATGGTGGGATCCTATGATGAACAAAAGAATGGTTCAACAGAATGATGGCTCCTGGAAGTTGGAGTATTATGTTCCAGAGTATCCTAGTGCCTAATATTTTTGAGAAAAAAATGTAATGTTGCAGGACTCAGCTTGGGGGTGCTAATGAAAGCTTTGTTTTGTAGTTTTTGGCTATTTAATAATTCATTTATTGGCTTGTAGCTCGGTATAACTATAATCAATAAAATGCCTTTTTCTTTTTCCATTTTTTATACTATGTTATATTTATAGAAGAAATAGGTCGATATTAGAATTGCAAATATGGCTACAATGACATGCGTCCTCCTGAAATTTGGAGATAAATTGGACATTGTAACTAAATATATGATGCAAGTTGGTTTTCTATTAGAGTTTGTGAGTACAGTTATCATGTAAATAAAATCAAGGGCCAATTTATCAATTTATCGATACATTACATGCCGAAATTAATCACACAACGGAATAAAAATAATAAAAAGTTAAAACGGTAAAGGGGAAATAGTATTCTTACATCCATGGGACCAACTCCAACCAATTTTAATTAACTAAACTTATCAAAATGTCAAATACAAGAAGTTTGGTCAAATGACACATCACCAACGTGCTCTGATAAACCCTAAGCACAGAGAGCTTTTTTGTCCTCTTATGCAAATACAATTGTTTTTGGGTTCTAGCAAACTTTGAGTACGGTCAAACCTTCATTGTTGTTTTGTATAAATATCAAATAGCTCACTTACGCTTAGTTCTAAAAACATGAATTCTCACCATCAAAAAAAGACCAAGGAGTTGCCTACACTGATATATCATATATACACCCTATGAGTATTTTAATAAAATGTTTGTGAATTTATCATACTATGAGTGTAATCCGAAAGAAGTTTTTACAATTTGTTTATATTGTTTAATTAAAATATTGAATTGTTCTAAGACTACAAATTCCTTACAATTGATGCACATTTATTTGATTCCGCATCATGATCTCAAGCAATCAAGGTTGTTAGTTGATTGAGCTCATTTTTCTTTTTATTTTCAACAAACTAGTGACTCAGCTCTTTCAAAGTGACACCTTTTGAAGCCATTCCAAAATAAAAGTGATTGATCATTCAAGCAAATCAGAATGAAAAGTAAGCTAATGAAAGTATTCTCAAATGGTGAACAAGAATACGTATTTGGGGTTTAAAATATGTGAAATTGATAAAAGTACATTTAAATCATTTATTTAGTATTGGATAATAAAGCAATCTAACAACCCAAAAAAACATCAAATTATGTTTACAAGTGGTTGAGCATGTGACCACAACTAATAATAATATTTCCTCGAAGGAAAAACTGATCACAAGGAAATTTTTAAAGAGATCGAGCACAAATTGACAAACCTTTTCTTAATAAAAGAAATTTAAGTTCAAATCACCATTGAAAAAAAAAATTCACAGGGGGTACATCATCTTTTGAGCACGCCCCACCACCCCCACCATGCAAACACCGCTCCCTATTGTTCCCATTCATGTAACTTTGTGTAGCTCTCACACTTACAATGAGGTAACCCTCTCCACAATAGATCTTCCAAAACATAAGGAACAATACATTAAAAAAGATTAATCAAACATGACTTTCACACTCCAAGGTGAACTTTGAGTGTCAACATGACACTTAATAAGATTCGGTCATGCATGACCAAGCAATATTAAATTATACATTTATTGATCATTATATTAATTAATTCTAATTGAATCAGAACAATTAACTTCCTCAAGTTTACAAAAGTTTGAAAATCAAGTGTCTTGGTGAATAAGTTAGTCAATTGTGCATTAGTACGAATGCAATCTAAACAAACAGTTTTCTTTTTCAACACTCTATGAAGTGAAGGTTTTCTCAGTAGTACCTCTTTTGTTGCCATGATCAACAAGACAAGTAGTTAGTCTTTTACCAAACTCTTGGAGCTTGATTGAAACCATATAGTGCCTATTTAAGTTTGCACACATGACCATGCAAGTGAGGATCCTCAAATCCAACAGCTACTCCACATATACTTATTTCATCAAGAAACCATTCAAAAAAGCACTTTTACATCCATATGATATAGTTTAAATTTTAAACAACAAGAAAGTGCAAGCATCAATTGTTTCTATTTGATTGTATCCTTGAGCAACAAATGAAGCCATATTCCTTACAATATTACCAAACTCATCAAATTTGTTTTAAAAATACTCATTTGGTTCTAATGACATTTTCATCAGTTTGTCATAATATAAGACTCCATATGTCATTCCGCTTGACTATTGCTCAAGTTTTTCTTGCATAACAAAAATCCAACAATCATTCATCAAGGTTTTTTTTGCAATTTTTCGGCTTTATCAAAGAGACAAAACATAAATGATTTATATCATTTTTCAATTTTCTCCTTGTAACCATTACCTCTTCTAAATTCCCTATTATAATTGATGGTGAACGAACTTTATGATGGAGTTTCCCTTCTTGATCTTCTCTAAGGTTAAGTAGCTTCCTCTATTATTTTCAATGTTGTAGGAAGTTTGAAAAGATTCAACTTCTCAATCAACTTAGTGGTTAGAACTTCTTGTATGTACTTCAGAAGTAGAAGATATGGTTATAGTAAAGTTTGGTGTTAGCACAAAACTTTTGATCTCATCTTCCTTTAAGTCTTTACATAATTTTCCTCTTCACAAAGCACAACATGTATAGATTCTATAATCTTCTCAATTTGCATATTATAGATTTTATAAGATCTACTGTTAGCTAAATAACATAAAAATATTCCATCTTTTATAGCATCAAATTTTCTTAAATGTTATCTATCATTAAATATGTAACACCTAAACCTAAAAATATAAATATAAGATTGAAAGGACTAGGTGCCCTAAGCTCATACTAGATCTGATCAAGTCAATTTCAACTCCTTACAAGGTCAAAACTGAAATCAAATATGTAACATTTGATGAATAATATTCATTTAGTTTTGCAACCCTAATTTGAATTTCTTCATGGTATTAAAGTGACAAAAGTCCTTCTATTTTTTTCAACTCTAAAATTTGTTTCTTTAATTTTTTAATTTTGTATTTAAAAAAAAAAAACCTATTTTCTTTACTTTCTTTCTCTCCCTAAGTTCATGTCGTTCTTTCTCTCTATGTTGCACGACACCCCTTTATCTCCAAGAAGCATCACACTGAGACCAAGCATCTCGCACTTTATTCTATAAGTCGGTTCTTCTCTTTTCCAGTTTAACACTTCTCCCCTCCTGTGGATGAGTTATCTTATTCCAGTCTCTTTTGCTCTTGAGTTCTTTTCACCAGTCGCCTTTTTCAATCGTCTAATCATCAGTCTATATGGTTGATTTGAGAACAACTCCGATTTAGATGCCTCTCGGTAGTCCTCCCCTTAGTTTCTTATTGTTGACCACTTCTTCTCCTACCTCAATTCTTATTGTTTCCGTGGGGACTACTTCTTTTCATCATATCTTCCTCTAAGCATGATTTCTCTGACTATTCCTAGCTCTTGTGCCTCGCTCCCTATAATGATTAATATTGGTAGCTATTTTTCCTTGCTCATGGTACGCGATATGTATCTTGCATAGAAGTCTCAATTTATGAATGTACTTGCCATTCATCATTTATAATATTTGATTGTTGGTGATACACATCCTCCACCATCATTACTTCTTGATGGCTCTTCTAATTTGGCTTACTTACATCGGTTACTAGCCAACAAATTACTTTGACTTGGATTAAATCAATAGTATCACCTATAATTATTCAGTTTTTGTTGTTACCCTATGTTATTATTGTTGAAACATTGTCTCTGATTGATCGATGTCCGAATTCAATTTTGAGAATTCATCTTTGCTCCCTCCATGACAAATTGCAAACTCTCTAAAAAGCTTTTAATCAGACCATGATTGATTATCTCATTGATGCCAAGTTTATATTTGACTCTCTTGCTATAGTGGGATTTCCTATTCTGGATGTCGATTTTGTAAAGTATGTCATTAATGATTTAGGTCCCAAATACCAACTGTTTATCACATCTTTGCTTTTTCATCCTTTTATAACTTTTGATGAATTATATAATCTTCTCCTTCTTGAGGAGCATTTTCACAAGAACATATTCAGGTATATCCTATCCAGATGTTGCTATGGCTATGGCTATGGCTTGATCATCCTCAAAATCTTCTGGTTCCTCTAACTTTTCTAGCAAACACAACTCTTATTTCTGTGGTGGTAATAATTGTTGGCATAGGTGTAGGCGTGGTCATGGCCATAGGAGCGGCGCTTAGTCTACTCCTTCATAACCTATGTATCAGCCTCCCTTGGTCCTGACTCGACTAGTGTTCTTCCTTAAGGGCCTTGTCAAATTTGTGACAAACATGGGCACTCTGCTCGGGTTTTTCCACAACAAGGAAACTTTACATATATAGCTGATTTTATGGCTACTTTTTTTGCTGCTATGTTCTTATTCAAATTAGTTTATAGACTCTAGAGATATACATCATATGACACCTAGTGCTTCAATTTTCATCCTCTCCTTACCATTCCACTGGTATGTCTTCTGTGATTATTGGAAGTGGTCATTCATTGTCAAATCACATCAGAGGTCTATTTGTCTCCTAAATTACCTTACTATCCATTTATTTCTATGATGTATTGTGTGTTACATCATTCTATAAAAATTTGTTATCCATTCATAAGTTTACCTTTAACATTAATTTCGTATGTCTTATTGACTCATATGGTTTTTTTATTAAGGATAAATAGATAGGTCAAATTCTTTTTTCTAGTTGTAATAATAATATCTGTATCAATTTACTTCTCTTATTACTATCGTCTATTCCTCTATTCATGTCTCATCTAATGTTTTGGAGTAGTCTTTTGTATTCATGAAGTACCCTTCTGGGTTCATAGACCTTAGTCAACCATCCCATATTTGTCATCTTATTAAGGCAATCTATGCCCTTAAATAGGCAGCTTGAGTGTGGCATCAATTGTTATATTCCTTTTTACTTGACTTTGGGTTTGTCAACAGTCATTCTAATCCCTCACTCTTCATTCATCGTACCTTCACATCAGTTGCGATTATATTTATTTATGTGGATGATTTGGTTATTACTTGCTCTAATACATCAGTTGTTACAGAATATGTTTCTACTTTATGTTCTACCTTTGCTTACTAGAGTTTGAGTGCCTTCAATTTCTTCCTTGGTATGGAAGTTGTTCGACAGTCCATGACTTTGCATCTATCTCAATGGCGTTACATGGTGGATTTGCTCTGTCAATTCCAACTTGGCTCGTATGGTCCTTATGCCACCTCTCTTATTAATTTCAAGGTATCACCATCTATTGATGATGATTTTCCCAGACCCTACACTCTATCATAGCATGATTGGTGGCTTATAGTATCTTACTCTTATTCGGCCTGATATCGTCTTTGTTCTCAATCAAGTAGCTCAATGCCTCTCTACACCTACTCACAAAGACATGCGTGTAGTTAAGCATATTTTTGAATGCATTAAGGGTTCTTTATGTCATGGCCTCATATTTCTTTGTGACTTTAATCCTCATCTTATTGTCGACTCTAATGTTGATTAAGTTGTTGATGTTTCCACACACCACTTTGTTATTAGTGGTTACATTTTTTTTTTAGATGCAACCTTATATATTAAACCACCAAGAAACCAGTTGTTGTGTACTAATCTAATGTCGAGTTAGAGTTATGTGTCCTCGCACATATGATTGTTGATGTTTGATGGTTTTGCATCTTTTACAGGAGCTCAAAATTCCACTTCATTCATCTCCACCTTTGTTGTGTGACAATCAGTTAACTCTGCACATGACTACCAATCTTGTGTTTCATGCTTGCACTTAGCATATTGTCATTAATCTACCTTTCATTTGTGAGTTGGTTGCTCATGGGTTTATTCGACTTTGACATGTTCTTACCATATCTCAACTTGTCTATATATTTACAAAAGGACTGTCTCATGAACACTTTATCTCCTTGTGTCATCAATTGTAGCTCCATGAACTATCGCTGCAATTGTATGGGAGTGTTAAATAAAATATTTATCTTATTATTTCATGTGTAATTAGTTTTAATTATTTACTAGGATTAGTATTCCCTATACGATTCATATTATTGTTCATATTAAGATTCAAAATTCTATTAATATTCAGAGTGTCTTGTAATATTATAAATTTTACTTCATTTGATGAATAATATTCATTTAATTTTACAATCGCAAATCGAATTTTTTCATCCCCAAACTTGGTTCAACTCTTAGATAACCTTAAAAGCCAAAATTACATAAACAAACTTTTATCTTGAAAATGTTAGTAAAATTGAGACACTATGAGATAAAAGTGCTGAAAAAGAGAAATGGAACTAAGGGATAAAAGGGTTACCTTGAAAGAGCCTTAATTTTTGGGTCACTTTTTAAGTGAACCCTTCAATACTAGTCAAATAAAATTTTCTGTCAAATTTGATAAGGATTTATTAGTTTGATCCTTCACACTTCACAATACTGGTTTATAGGTTTTGCAGTATCTCTGTGGAAATTTTTGGGCTTCTGGAAGTGGACTCCATAGGGTTTGCTAAATTGGTTTTCCAAGGTCCACTAATCTTAGGCCAGAGTTTTTAGGCCATTGGTTAAGTTGTCTTTTTCATCTTTATGTTGTAAGAGGGGCAAATTTTATATATTATGTGTGTCCATTAGTCAATCGATCATGTCACTCTTACGGGAGATTGGACTTGATCATAGATACATAGGAATATAATACAATAATAAATGAGGGATTAAAAGGATGTTAGTATTATCGAGTAAGTTTGAGATACTGTAAGACTAACTTTTTATCATTTTATTCAAGTTGAAACGACTATGTTATTCCTAACAAATGTATAGTAAATTAGCTCCTAAAGTAGGTTGCAAGACACATTTATCAATATGAATTACTCTATTGTGTGAGATTTCTGTGTAAAAGTTCTTAGATTTGAATTACCCCATCATGTATGAGTGGGAGATATTTGATCTAGTCCACCCATGATTGATTGACCCACTCAATTAAAGTTAAAAGATGTCTTTTTTTTAATAATCCTTATATTAAAAATAACTTCTTTGCTCTTGGCAGTTATTGAAGTTAATTGTCTCTCTTTCTTTTCAATAAAAAAGTCATGTAACTTTAAGAGTATGTAAGTTCTGTTTTAATAGAACTCTCAAAACACGCTCTTTTTACTGTTTCTCCTCTCTGGAATATTTCTCATAGAAAATAGAAAGGCAAATTAAGCAAAGTGTGTTATGGGTTGTTAATTAAAACATATCGGATTACTAATCATCATCAGAGTACAAGATATTGAATCTGGGTATGTTTTTTTTATGATCTTGGATTTTTTTTGTTTCTACTAACAAGAGATATACAATATGCTCTCAAAGTCGTGGCCACCATTACAGATTTTGAGCTAATAACCAACATGTTTGGTGCAAATAACAACTATTTGAACATGGGATTCTCACAATAGGGTCATGATAAGTAAAGGCTTTGGCATTGATGAAGAATTGAACTAAGCAATTTTGATATACGCTCGTAAAACCAAGGTATATGATGCATTTGTTTTATTGTAGACTATGTTGGAGACTCATTGTGTGGAGTTTCTTTGATCTGTTAAGCATTGGAGAAAGGTTTCATAGACTGAAGAAGAAGTAGTCCATGGAGTAAAAGAAACAGTGGAATAAAATAAGTTAATTTTTCCATTAGTGTGTGGTGACTGGTTTGTAAAGAGTTTCTCAAATACAATCATGAATAATGTAGTGAAATTTGGTAAAGTTAAGTAGAGGAGTAGTAGATGCGAACAAGTAAGACAAGCATAAACATTGACTCATAAAATGTGAGAATAATCAGATGACCAAAGCACTTATTCCTACCCAAGTTTTAGTCGACCCCAAGCACTCACCTCTAGGGTTTTAAAAACTCAAATTCTCACCTATCATCCAACTGCAGTTAATTTTTTTTGTTAATTGTAAGGGTAAAATCATCATCATACTATTAATATTAAAATAAATAAAATTACATCTTATTTTCCCGTCTTAGTTTAAAAAACTAACGATTTTTCTCACCTAAAATTTTAAAAACTTGCATTTTCCACCTATTAAGGTTGGTTTTTTCATTTGGGCTTTCTGGTGACCAATTGATTTTGATTGTTGGCTAGTCATTTGTGCATCTTTCTCCCCAATGGTTTCTTTGCATGAAAACCACCAAAATTTGGTCAAAATGAAAATCTATGGGACATTGCATAGATTTATGCATTGTCAATCATTTGTGCATTGACCAGTCTGATGACTCACAGATCCATGTGACATTGCACAAATATGTGCAATGTTGTCTAACTATTTTAAGAAGATTTTGGATGGTTTTCATTTCAGGAAACCACTGGGAGGGAGGTGCATAGAAGATCGGCCAACCATCAGAACTGATTGATTGTTAAAGAGCCTAAATGAAAAAATCAAACACTAACAAGGAGAAATGCAACTTTTCAAATTTTTGGGTGGGGAAAACTGTTAATTTTTTATATTAAGAGGAGAAAATGAAATGTAATTTTATTTATTTTAATATTAATGATAAAATAATAATTTTACTCTTATAATTAAAACCTTATATATGGGTGTTTGAGAAGAAACTAAAACTTGGGTGGGAATAAGTCTTTTGACCTAATCACTCTGATAGTGATGGGGATCATAGTTAGTAAATATACATATTATTCATGTTCCTATATTATTCGTGTATTAAACATGTTCAAACCAAAAAGTATTAAATACGTATTTCATATCTTTCCCATATTAAACACGAATTATATGTTATATTTTTCGTTTGTCATATTTTTTAATTTTTGGCTAAACGTAAAGTGCAAAATTGTCACTTCTATTTTTACTTATTTATGAAAATGACACTCTCATTTTAAAAAAAAAAAACCCTACAACATTTCTTTCTTAGTTCTCAACCCTAATTTTGCGTTTTTCTCCCCTATGACTTAAACAATGATTCAGTCTAATCTAAAGTTTGAAATCCAAACTAATTAATTTGTTTATTTTTTCAATTAGCTGGTACGTTACTTATTATATAAAGAATTTTGATTATATATTATGTTATATTATATTTAATAGTTAATTAAATATTTTACATTTTAATTGTTATATTGATTTTCAATAAGAAATTCGTAAAATGTACTAAAATTATTATAATATTATCATATTTTTAAAAACAAATTATTGACGATGTACCATATTGAACTCCTATATTCATGTTTTATGCTTTTCTTGTATGCAAATTTTATGCGTTTTTTTTACAAACATATTTTTCATAATTCATTGTATTATACCCGTATAATTCATGACTAGGGTGGGGATGACAAGATAAGAAGTTCAAAAAAAAAACTAATTTTTTTTCTTGATTCAAACAATTTTCGAACATTTTGGGTGAAATAAAAAAAATGAGTTTATCATTAAAATTTTAAAAAGTCATGTAAAAATTCCACATGTTGTATAAAAGACTTCATGTGATCCCCCAAAACTTACACAAAATTACATTTACCGTTTAATTACACAATTTGTCAGTCTAATTAGTAAAGACACGAATAATTCATATTTAATTTGCATACTAAATATAGTGTTTTGAATTTTTAAACTCAAAACGTATTAAACGTGTATTTTACACATTTTCCATATTAAACACATATCAAACAGTTGTTTTATTCATTTTTTGTTTTTTTAATTTTTAAAGAAATCCAAAATGACATTGTTTCGATGCCCAAGGTAAAATACAAAAGTGTCCCTCTAATTTTCAATTAATTACCATAATGTCAACCCATTTTTTTCAAGTGCCTAACCTCTCCATTCATCACATCAAATCCGTATTCATAACAACATCAAATTTTTTTGTATAAAATTTTTTACAGCAGATCGATGTTTTTCTTTTTATGAGGCTCAACACCTTAACTGTATTATTCTCCAAAAAGGTAAATTTTCATTATCTTTTTCTTCGCTTATTTGTAACTTCGTCATGTGTGTAATTCATTTATTGTCTAATATATGGATTGATTTGAGGCACCAATCTTTCATTAATTTTGTTACATATATCACTTGGATGGTGTAGTGGTTAAATATGATGTATTATATTATATTAGTTTTAATAGTCAATTAAATATTTCACATATGAATTATTATATTGATTTTAACAAAGAGATTAATGAAAAGTGATAAAATTATTATTGATATTGTCATATTTTTAAAAATATAGTACTGACGATATGTTGTATTAAACTCGTATGTACATGTTTTGTATTTTTTTAATCCAAATTTTATAGCCATTTTTTTTTACAAACATATTTTCACCATTCACTATATCATACCAGTATAATTTATGTACCCTTTTTTCATGTTCTCGTATTTACCAACTAGATTTGCAAGTTTAGTGTAAATTTGTAACAATGTTTTTAAAATCGGACCAATGATTGAACCGCTTGTTTCAATGGTTTATGGTTCGACTGAAAACATGTTAGTTCAACTTATTATCAAATTATAATGAACAGATTTTTTTTTTTAAATTTGTAAAAAAACTAAATCAATCAGGATATTTAAACCTATGGTGATTAAAACATATCATTTTTAAAGAGTGATAATTATTTATTTGATTTCAATAAAATAATTAGAAGAAAAAAGTCTCTATCTCATAATATTGAAAAAATATATAATTCTACAAATCAGTGTCTATAAAAAAAATTTCATTTTATTTGAGTGAAAATTACTTATCTAATTCCAATTAAACAACTAGATGAAAAAAATATCCTCATCTCAAGACAGGGACAAAAAAAATAATTCTATAAATCATTGTGTACAAAAGATTTTTTAATAGATATAAGATATTTTTCTTTTTTATTTTATTTTTAAACTTATATTTTCTTTATAAACCTTTAAAAATTTATTCAATCTAATATAAAATAATTAAATTATCTAAAAATAATTAAAATTTGAAAACCGGTCAATTTTTCGCATAAGTATGGAGGGGGTTTACGCTAGTTTTATGAAACCACCTAATACTCACATTTCAAATATGGAGTGATTTGTAATGTGAGTTTTAGGTAGTTTCTGAAAATTTTATGTGACGTTCGCAAAACTAGCGAAAACCCCCTCCATACTTATGCAAAAAATTACCAAACCAGCTCCAAAGTCCGTACTCTCATAAAACATGCCAAACCCCCTCCAAACTCGCACAAAGCATTCATCTGCTCCCAGTCGCGTAAAAAAATTCATATACGCCAAGGAAAAAAGTACGCAACCTGGGTTTAAAAATTTTATGAGCTGGGTGTATTTTTTGTCATTCATGTTGAACTTTTTTTCCAACTTTTTGCATCCTGAAATCTCTAAAACTATTTACAAACTTATGTAAAACATATTATGCACTATTTAAAGTTAAGATTCATCTTCATACTAGTAATATTTTTCACTTGTTTTAAGATTTTGAGTGTGAGATAATCTAAATAAGAGTTTTAGATGGATTAGATTATGTTTTGTTTCAGGGTTTTGATGAATCATTAAATATAATCACACACAAGGTTTTAAGGACTAGATTAGATCATAAACCATTTTGAAGTCTAGTTCTGATTGAACCAATCAAACTGATTTGATTGACTCATCCAACCGGATGTTTTATTTTATGCAAAATTATATAGTTGTCAACATACATTATAACACATAAAATTATGTAATCATCAACAACATACATACCAATAGAAAACATACAAAGAAGGGACCACACTGAACCGGACATACTCAAAATAAATTACATAACAACATATATAACAAATCTATAATACTTCATATAAGTCCATTTATCTGTAAACGGTTATCATTAATGAATTTTTGTCAGATAAAATGATAAAATATACAATTTATATGGTAATAAAAGAATTTAATTTTCAATACATATTATAATCGTTACATCAAAGGAAAAACTAAAACCTATGCCTCTTTTAATTATGGTATCAAATACTTTTATTTGAAGGTAAAGAAATTGTCAATGCACCATCAAAATACACACTTTTTTTATTCTTCTTCAGCCAGCTCATCCTTTGCGTGGCAAGGGCCCTTTTTTCCTTCTTCAACCAACATTGTCCTTTGGCAGATCAAATATGATGATGATGATGATCAGAGTGATGGGATGGTAGTGGTTTCACGATCTATCAAACCAGCAGAGACGTCACACAGAAGCAAACCAGCATGCAGAGCTGAAGTTGAAGAAGATATAATCCCTTTTTTTTTTTTTCTCTTAAACTTTAAAAACTAAAAATTTCCTCTAACCAAAGTTTTAAAAAATAATAATTTTCTCCTAAAATTTAATTTTTAAATCTCCGATGTCATCTCTAACGCTATTGTTAATAACTTATCTCTCCCAAATTTTCTCTTCCTTCGGCGGTCTCTCTCCACCTATTTAGACACTCAATCAATGTCGAATGAGGTTTGGGGGAAGATGGGAAACGAAAACGAGATTTTGTCTTGGTCCTGTAAAAATTTTGGTCTGGTAAGAAAGTGTTATGGTAAAATTGTAATTTGATCTTATAAAAAAGTGCTTTGTAAACCTAATGACGATACAGTAGTGCTTAGGGTAAAAAGGTATTTGTGATTAAACATTTAAAATTTGAGGGTCCATTAATTCATTTTTCCTCTTTTAAGGTTCCGTTTGATAAGAAATATAAAAAATTACCATACGAATGTCGACTTGGAAACCTTACGATAACCTAGCGAGTGATATTGTGCGCATTAATTTATAATTTTTTTGAAGGAGGTGTGGAACATGACTTTCATAAATGAATCAAATAAGCAAGGCTTAAATTCCACCAACCCTAACAGAAAATATTGATGACTATTAATTTCAAGTTGAAAAAGAAAAGACCTAGTCAGCTGAAGGACAAAGTTTAGCCGCCTATCTTTATCATAGTTTCTTGCACTTCTTCTGGCTCTTAGGCAGGTGATAATTGTAACATCTCTGGTCTAATAATCTGGTTCATTGTCAAGCTATTATCTACTTTGAACACACAGTTCATCATAGTTTTATTTTTAGGTTTTGCAACCCAAAATTCGTTTTAATAGTTTAAGGAGCTCACAGGCTATTTAACCAGTCAAATCTCTCACCACTAACTGATGTGGGATACATAGACAGACCTAGCATCTCTCCCATGCTTTGTTGATGTGCAATTTGCCTAAAGGTATCACACACACCCCCCTTACGGGACTCAGCCCTCGCTAACGTTTGCCCTACCATCATTCAGAGGACGCATAGAGCCACTCTTATACCATTTGTAACATCTTTGGTCTAATAACCTAGCCCACTATCAAGATATTATCCACTTTGAATACACAGTCCATCATGGTTTTTTTTTTGGGTTTTGTAACCCAAAATACGTCTTAATAGTTTAAAGAGCTCACGGACTATTTAACTACTCAAATTCTCCCACTACTAACTGATGTGGGATACATAGATAGAGTACAGACAGACCCAACATCTCTAATGTATTTTGTCGATATGGGATTTCTCTCAGAGTATCATATATACCCTCCTTACGGGACTCAACGTCCTCCTTGAGGTTTGTCTAATCATCTTTCAAAAGGACACGTGGTGCCGCTCTTATACCATTTGTAACATCTCTAGGCTAATAACCTGACCCACTATCAAGATATTATCCACTTTGAACACACAGTCCATCATGGTTTTGTTTTTGGGCTTTGCAACCCAAAATGCGTCTTAATAGTTTAAGGAGCTCACAGACTATTTAACTACTCAAATTCTCTCACCACTAACCGATGTGGGATACATAGATAGAGTACAGACAGACCCAACATCTCTTATGTATTTTGTCGATGTGAGATTTCTCTAAGAGTATCACATACACCCTCCTTACGGGACTCAACGTCCTCCTTGAGGTTTGTCTCATCATCTTTCAAAAGGACATGTGGTGCCGCTCTTATATCATTTGTAACATCTCTAGTCTAATAACCTGACCCACTGTCAAGGTATTGTCCACTATGAACACACAGTCCATCATGATTTTGCTTTTGGGTTTTGCAACCCAAAATGCGTCTTAACAATTTAAGGAGTTCACAAACTATTTAACCAGTCAAATTCTTCCGCCACTAATCAATGTGGGATATATAGACAGAGTACAGACAAACCCAACATCTCTCCTATGTTTTGTCAATGTGAGATTTACTTATGGCTATCACATACACCCCCCCTTATAGGACTCAATGTCTTCACTGAGATTTGCCCCACCATCGTTCAAGAGGACACGTGAAGTTACTCTGATACCATTTGTAACATCCTTGGTCTAATAACCCAGTCCACTGTCAAGATATTATCCACTTCACACATACATTCCATTATGGTTTTGCTTTTGGGTTTTGTAACCCAAAATGTGTCTTAACAGTTTAAGGAGCTCGCAGGCTATTTAACTAATCAAATTCTCCTACTACTAACCAATATGGAATACATAGATAGAGTACAAACAGACCCAGCATCTCTCTCATACTTCGTCAATATGAGATTTGTCTAATGGTATCAGAGCAGCTCCACGCGATGGTGGGTCAAACCTTAGCGAGGAGGCTGAGTCCGTAAAAAGGGTGTATATGATACCCTTAGGCAAATCCCACATTGACAAAGCACATCGAGATGTTGGGTCTATTTGTACTCTGTTTATGTATCTCACATCAATTAGTAGTAAAAGAATTTGACTGATTAAATAGCTTGTAAGCTCTTTAAACTGTTAAGACACATTTTGGGTTGCAAAGCCCAAAAGCAAAACCATGATGAATTATGTGTTCAAAGTAGACAATATCTTGACAGTGGGTCAGGTTATTAGACCAAGGATGTTACAAATGGTATCAAAGCGGCTCTGCATGTCCTCTTGAACGATGATGGGGCAAACCTAAGCGAGAACATTGAGTCCCGTAAGAGGGGGTATATGTGATACCCTTAGGCAAATTCCACATCAACAAAGCATGGGAGAGATGTTGGGTCTGTTTGTACTCTGTTTATGTATCTCACATTGGTTAATAGTGAGAGAATTTGGTTGGTTAAATACCCTGTGAGTTTTTTAAACTGTTAAGATGCATTTTGAGTTGTAAAACCCAAAAGCAAAACTATAATAGACTGTGTGCTCAAAGTGGATAATATCTTGATAGTTGGTCGGGTTATTAGACCAAGGATGTTACAATAATGGATTAATTATGTTCTTAACTTGATTACTTATTTTGCCTGAAGTAATGTTAAAGTTTAATTCACATTGTGAGAATAGTTCTTTTCATTAAATTATCACCTTGTTTAATCCTTAACCATGCTTAAAGGTTGCTTGTTTTTATCACTTATGTCTAATCCGAATAGGGTGTGCAGGAATGTTGTCGAAGCAAAAAACTACACTAACGGGATGTACATTAAATTGTGATATCAATTCAGTACAAAGAATTAAGAATAATATATATAAATTATGAACTAATTAAGTGCAATTTTTAAATAATCATAAATGAAGAAAAAAAGATGTTGGTGAAGATGAAAAGTCGTGGAAGAAAATGAATTTGTCAGAGATTTGCTTGAGTCAAGCTAGCTAACCTATTACTGAGCCAAACACCAATTTGGGGAACACTTTACTCTTGGTATAACTGTGTTAAATGCTACTTGAAAATTCAGAGTGAGATCCTACTCGGTTAACCTGATATGGAATATCGTAATATGAAAGAAATCTGAATTAAAAAAAGTAAAAGGGAACATGACCATTCATCCACTAAATAATTTATCAGCAATACTAACAGTATTTCTCATTGTAGTAGTTGAATAACTGCATATACATGCAGAAACAATCGCCAGCTTGGCTATGCACTTTGATGAAAAGTAGCACAGCCACTCTGCAAGATTTTTGTTTCCTATAGGAAATGAAGGTTTTTTACACCTGAGCAAAATGAGTTTAAACATGAATGGAGTTTATTTTAGCCTAGTAATATAATTTTTTATCTAAATGAATATTAACCATATCCATGGATAACTCTGATACGAATTACAAAAAGACCGAGAATTGTCCTATGGCTTACTTGGAGGAGGGATACTCTGCTTATTCCAGAAGAAATTTTCTGGATCAAACATTGTCTTTACTTTCACCAATCTCTCATAGTTCTAATTAAAATACTTCAACTCATAAACTTCACCTTCATTAACACAGTCTTTTCCATTATGGTTAATGCCAATATCAAGATCTTGTAGTTCAAGTAAGCCCTCCTAGGATTTTTTTGACACAAATTGAGTGATGAAATTGTAAAGGTTTATTATCTGAAAGGTGCAGTTCTTTTCAACCTCAATATCAGGCTTATCCCAATTCCCTGAGTATTGTATCTTGGACAAATTTCCAGCTCTGTGTGGACATGTTGTCTCGGATGATGAAATTTCACTCATTCTCCCACCATATGGATTGAAAACGAGTCCATTTTTTTTTTCCAGTTCGATCAAAGTTTTATGTGCCCTTATTTATTTCCAATAAACATAGTGGGTACATATCGTATAGGAATATACTTTTGTTCTCGCTGGTTGATTTTAATTCAATGGTGCACAGTACCTCAAAGCCAGCATTGTTGACTGGATTTGCAATCACAGCAGGAGATATGAATGATGATAATTCGTTTCAACAAAACCAGCAGACAACCTGACAAACAATAAATAATGAACCATGACTATTTCAGCTTTTCAATTTTGAAGTTGATGAAAATAAAAATAGCTAGCTGCTGAAACAAACCGACTAATATGCCTAGCGATTTAGTCTTGGTAGCTTTGTTATCATTTTGGTAAACCATTCCCATCTGATGGACTTAGGGTAGGTTCCAGCCAGCCGAGCCTGAATGAAAGTTAACTTGAGCTTTATTTGAATTTAAAAATTTGAGTTCTAGTTAAGGATGAATTTGACTGATATGTAACTGAAAAATGCCAAAATAATCATCAAAGAAATAGAAATTATTAACGAAGAAGAAAAATTATTGAAAATGATGAATATATTAATGACTTGCTTGAGTTAAGTTAGCGTAACTTAAACCCAACTTAAGTTTGGTTCATTCTTACTAAACATTAAGATGAGCTTGAGTCATCCCCTCTGTAGATCCATCCATACTCTTAATATAACAGTATCAATGCTACTTAGAATTTAAGAGAATAAAACGTAATATTATACTTTTGTCAACAAACATGACATTTAGGGACACTTAGTTTAGAGAATGTTTTATTATTGAAATTAGAGATTATCTTGAAGATAGATTATCTTGAGAATTAGTGGGTATAAATTATTTTTATATTTGATAAAATTTGATAAACTAAGCAGGTATAAATAATTATTATGTTTGGTTAAAGATAATAAAACAATAGTAATATATTATTTTACTTAAATATTTTTTAGTATTATTATTCTAAAATTTTTTATATTATTTGTTATATTAATTGAAAATAAGATTATTTTTACTCTAAAAAAATTAATAAATAATAAAATAAAGATTACTTTAATAATCTTTTTAATATCTAAGATGAAAGTGATAATCAGATTACCCATTATATTACCTGTCATATCACTATTTGTAATAGAATATTATTAAAATCATTTATTACTTATAAATTAAACAAAGTAATATAATTAATGAAAGATAGAATACTAGAGTAATCTTTAATACCTTCCAACCAAATACATCCTTAGTTTAAAGGATTCATCATGACCAGTCCAATGCCAATTGAATCATGTATCCTTGAGAGCAGCATTATGCATTCAGAGTGAGATCCTACTCGGCTAACCTGATATGAGACTGTTGGTTTTAGGGTTAATGACCAATTTAACCCGTTATGGTAATCTTTATGGATAATGCAAGCAAACGTAAAGCATCAAAAGAAACTCAACCAAAAAAGTTTCTTGGTTCGGGTTTGCTGACTGATCCCAACATTTAATTACTTTAATCGAATCCACTTGATATAAGAGATTTATAGTTTATGGTACAAACAAATGACCTCGTTCTAGACAAGATATTATGCAGAATTCTCGAAACAAAGCAATACAGGATCACAGCCAACTAATCTCATCGAGACCAGATCAAAAAGCAAACAAACTATTTTCTTTGTTCCACAATAAACCCTTGCAGATAAAAATGAAAGAAGAGAGACGAGCGAAATGCTCATTAAAAAGCGCCGACTCTATTAACCTTGGTTTATATACCAAGGTCAAGAACGATATTTACCCAGCAGATGACTATTTTAGCCCTACAGACAATTACATAAAACTCCCTGCATATCACAATTACCTTTATAACCGTGACGTTATAAGTCTAAGACAGTTATATTACAGAAATATTCAAATGTGAAAGAAATCTGTATTACAAAAAGTTAAAGTGAACATGACCATTCATCCACTAAATAATATCAAAACGAGTGGAGCCAAGATTTAAATGACAACTGACAATCTTATTGATTGGTTAAACTAGTATTTCTTAGTGTACTGGTTGAATTACTGCATATACATACAGAAATGATAGCCAGCTTGGCTACACACTTTGATGAAAAGTAGCACAGAACCCACTCTGCAAGATTTAAAGGACACTAGAAAATCTAATTGGTTCTACATCTAGTTGTATTTCATAATGTAATGTTTGAATTACTGCACATACAAACAGAAATGGCTTTACAGCTTGTAAATAAATTTTGATGAAATGTAACACAACTCCAATTGCTAGATTTTGTTAAGCTTGGAGAAGAATATTGAAGTGTTGGGCCACTCGGATACAATTTTGCAGTCCGCAAAGAGAAAAGTGTGTGCCAATTTGGATTTATTTAAAAAAAAAAAAAAGGCCTTAACGATACGTCCCACTGAAGATCCAGAGTCAAAAATTGCAATAATGAAAACTCCTTTATGTCAATATAATTCTACAAAAGAGAAGCGAGTACATCAAGAAAAGAACTCCAAGCAGCTTCCAGGAAATTGAGTTGGAGGTCCATTGCATGCTTTTTACACCTGAGCAAAATGAGTTTAACATGAATTGAGTTTATTTTAGCGTTGTAATATAACTTTTTTATCTGAATAAATATTAACCATGTCCATGGATAACTCTGATACGAATTACACAAAGACCGAGAATTATCCTATGGCTTACTTGGCTGAGGAGGGATACTCTGCTCATTCCAGAAGAAATTTTCTGGATCAAACATTGTCTTTACTTTCACCAATCTCTCATAATTCTCATTAAAATACTTCAACCCAAAAACTTCACCTTCGTTAACACTGTCTTTTCTATTGTGATTAATGCCAATATCAAGATCTCTGTAGTTCAAGTAAGCCCTCCTAGGATTTTTTGACACAAATGGAGTCATGAAATTGTAAAGGCTTCTTATCTGAAATGTGCAGTTCTTTTCAACCTCAATATCAGGCTTATACCAATTCACTGAGTATTGTATCTTGAACAAATTCCCAGCTCTGTGTGGAAATGCTGTCTCAGATGATGAAATTTCACTCATTCTCCCACCATATGGATTGAAAACCAGTCCAGTTTTATCCAATTCGATCAAAGTTTCAAACAACAACATCAAGGAATTCTTCGGAATTGGCTTCTGAACATAATCTGATTTCCTCTTCAAGAAAATAGCTGAGTCAAGTTCTCTATCAAGCAGAGCACTTGCTGAAAATGAAGTGCCATTGTTAAGCTTATACCACCAAAGAATTGAATCAGCCCAACTCATCTCCATACAATTTTCTTTCTTCAACCCTAGTTCAGGAAAATCCTTAGCCAACAGAGACACAAGACTCTCAGCCCCGCCTAAATACAATGTCACAATCGATATTCTAATTGTCTTATTCTTATTTCGAGTAATGGGCTGTATAAGCATTCTCATGAACAAATTATTATCAGTCACTGGTGCCACAAGCTGCCATTTATAGGCCACCTCAATCGCATTTTCTTCCAAAACTCTTTCAATTCTGAATACAGTAACCATTTCAGGAACAGCAACCAACTTGATTTTATAAGATAAAACAACCCCAAAACTTGCTCCACCGCCTCCTCTAAGCGCCCAAAAAAGATCCTCCCCCATTGCTTTTCTATCAAGAATTCTCCCCTCAACATCAACAATCTTTGCATCCACAACATTATCAGTCGACAAGCCGTATTTTCTCAACATATTGCCATAACCGCCGCCACTCAAATGCCCACCGACACCAACACTGGGGCAAATACTAGCTGGAAAGCCATGAACTTTACTCTTTTCCCAAATCGCATAGTAAACCTCACCCAATGTGGCGCCGGCTTCAACCCACCCCGTCTCTTCTCTTATGTCAACAGATACAGATCGTAGATTCCCCATATCAAGAATAAAAAAGGGGTGGTCAGAGATATACGATATGCCCTCAAAGTCGTGGCCGCCACTGCGGATTTTGAGCTGATAGCCAACTTGTTTGGTGCAAATAACGGCTGCTTGAACATGGGATTCTTGTAATGGGGTCATGATAAGGAAAGGCTTTGGCGTTGATGAAGAATTGAACCGGGCGTTCCTGATATACGCTCGTAAAACTGAGGTGTACGATGCATTTGTTTGGCTGTAGACTATGTTGGAGACTTGTGTGGAGTTTGCTTGATGAGTTAAGCATTGGAGAAAGGTTTCATAGACTGAATTAGAACTAGCCCATGGAAAGGAAACATGGAGTAAAAGAAGAAGCAGAAGTAAAGAACTTGATTTTTCCATTAATGTCCGGTGATTGCTTTGGAAAGAGTTTCTCACATACAATAATGAATTATCTAGTGGAATTTTGCAAACTTGAGTAGACGAGTAGCAGATGGGGACAGGTAGACAGGCATAAAGATTGAGTCGTAAAGGGTGAGAAGAATCAGAGTGGCGGAGGTGGGGATGAGCACATAATAAGAATAACTAATTTAAATAATTATTTAACAAGTGTAGACACGGCGTCGGGTTGGACCGGCTTTGGTGCTGCCCACTATATCTGCGGGCCATATCAGGCGAGGGTCTATATAATAGCAGGTCTTGTCGACCGGGTCAGCTTGCACAAACACTAAGGCTCACAGTACGGCCCACTCTTTAGGAGGTTGTATCATATCATACTCTTACCAAGTCGATCCACAGATCTTGTCATTGACTGACTTGGTTTTTAATTAATAAATTGATTTTTTAAATTATTATTAAATTTTATAAATTTATATTTATTTTTTAATTAATACAACTGATACTCCTAAATAGTAGGTTGATCCTTCCAATAATATTTTGTATTTTAAATAATGTAAAATTATTTTTATTACTTATTATTATATTTTATTTAAAAAAACTCTTCATTTCATCCGTTTTCGCATTGAGACTTTTTCTTTAACTATATTTTATAGTTCACTTGACATTTGAGTTAGGACAACTATCGCTCATACGTTCCCCCAATAAAAAGAACCAAGAAACTCGCGTGAATGGGCATCAAACATTGTCGCTTTTGTCTTTTTGTTTTATCTGCTACTCAACCATTTGTTGAATGACTAATAACTTAGTTTTGATTTTGTTTTAACAATTTTGTTATTTTTTTCTTTAAAATACCTCAATAATGAAAATTTTTAATATATTTTAAACAAAAAATGTGTTCAAACGATTGAAACAACTTCACTTTTATAGACTCAATTTACCCAAAATAAGTATAGTGTAAACACTATAAAAGAGACCTTATAGAAACAAATCAAAACTTTTATTTGTTTTGATGAGGTCTCTCTTACAGTATTTATACTAAATTTATTCCTTTTCATTTAAACCTATAAAAGTGAAATTGCCTCAATTGTTTGAACACTTTTTCCATTTAAAACATATTAAGTTTTTTCTTAATTAACAAAATTAGAAAAACAAAGTAGAAAATAAGTTGTTATACATTAAAAAAATAGTAGAAGTATCATATAAAATGAAAAAACGAGTGACACTGTCTGAAGGTTATACGTGCGACTTTCTTAATGCAAATGTTGGCGAAGTGTATGAATAATAACTATCTTGGATGTCAAGCATTAGGTAAACCAAGAAAACGTAGTTAGAAAAAAAAACTTCACCCAACGTAATTGATAAAATAAAGAGTTTTTTTCATTAGAATATAATAATAAATAATAAAAAATGATTTTAATCATTTAAAAATAAATACAAAATCATTTTAAATCATTTAAAAATAAATATAAAATGTGATTTAGAGAATCGACCTACTATTTATGATCCTCAGTTGTATTAATTTGAAAGTAAGTATAAATTAGTAAAATTTAATAATTAATTTTTTTAAAAAAATTAATTTATTAATAAAAAACTAAACACAAAAAAATAAATGAAAAAAATACAAAATTGTTAAACAAACGGAATCTAAGTTACTAGAGAGAATTAAAATTTGATTGAAATCTAAGAGAGTTTGAGATTAAAATTAAACGAAGAAAATGTTGAGAGTGATTGAGAAATCACGTTTGGGTTGTGGTTTGGAGGGTGGGCAAAGGGGTTTAGATAGAAAATAAAAAAAGAAAAAAAATTAAAAAATGAATAAACTTTTTCAAGGCACGACTTTTGCGGGTGCAGAAGCAGTTTTGCACCAACAAAAACCATTTAAAATTTATTAAATTTATTTTTATTTTTTAAACCACCTACTAAAGTAGGTGGTCATATCAAGCTAACTTGTTCTAATAATGGGTCATGCTCCCACAAGCTAGGCTTTATGAAGGGCCTCAAGCCAGGCCTTGAGCTGGCCGAACCCTCTTTGCCCTGTCTAATCAAGTTTTAATAAATATAATTAATAAAAGTTCATTTTTTTTCTAAGATTTTTATATATTAATTTATATTAAAACCATAAACAAATATAATTTCAATAAAAGTTAATATTATTAAGATTTACCACAAAATCAAAGGAAAAAAATCATTATATCATTACTATTATCATACTTCACTATTTAAAAATCTATGCATCAATTGAAGGTTAAAATGTTTTTTTTTTTTAAGTTAGGGTTTTCGAGTTTTTAATATTGATTTCGATGTAGTAAAAGAAATTATGAATGTTGTTAAGATTTAAAAGATTAGAAGTGTCTATTTATTTATCTATTGTTTCAGGCAGTTTTTTGACAATATGGGTGAAAAAAATCGATTTAGATTAATCACTTAAATATAAAAAATGTATTTTATGTTGCATTAAAAAAACTTGAGGAACCATCTAAAACTTTCATGAAAAGTTCACTTACCTCGTAATTATATGATATGATAATTAAGTATAATTTGTTAACTCACATTTAAAGGTTTTTTTGAAATATTACCTAACCCATGTAAAAATAGTAGTGTTATATATACAATTTTAATGCATAAACAATAACGTGTCATTATATAATTGAATACTTAAAAATTAAATATAAAATAATACCCAATAGTATATGATGACATATTGTTGTTTGTATACAAAATTATGCATAAAACTTGTGCATATAGTTTTATTGGTGTAATACTTAAAAAGAAAATGACTAAACTCCCTCCAAACTCATGTAAAAAAATTATTTACTCTCACTCATGTAAAAATAAATCATATACCCATGTGAAAAAAAGCACATAAAAATTGTAAGGGCTTGGTATTTTCTTTGTTATTCAAGTTTGACTTTTTTTTACTATTATGCACCCTTGTTGAATCTCAAAAACTATTTTCAAACTTATGTATAACATATTATACATCGTTTAATGTTAAAATTCATCTTCATACCTAAACATAATAATGCTTTTCATTTAATTTTAGATTTTAAATTGTTAGGGATGTGTCCTAAGCCAATTGATACAAGGTCATCGAATTGTCTTATACAAAGACCATTATGGTTTGACAACACCTAACGTCCCACCACCAATAGAGGACACTCTTGAGCACAAGAGAAGACATTTCTAATGAAAATACTGAAAAACATCAATGGCCATATAAATCTGTGGTCATAGTGGGATTGGGTTAAAGCCTTATCCAGATTATTCAATCATTGATGAATATCATTTCATATCCAAGACTTGTTGAGATAAACACATATCTGTGTCTTAGCTTTGAGAGATGTTAGTTATTGAAAAGATCATATTACGCGTAACTGTGGAGTTGGTAAGACTTTAAAGTTGTTCATTGACACTATGTTCACTAGGTGGTCATGATGTTTTGTTAGAAACCAATCTTGGTTTATGTTTAAATTCAATCCGAATTCAAACACTACCAACTCAATAGAGAGCTTATAGGTCACACATATATTAGGAGTTGTTTTAGACTCATAAGACATAGGATTATCAGAGATGGATCTGTTTCAGATACTGGATTGAGGGTATTGAGTCTTGGAAGGTTTTAGAGACCAAAATGTAATAATCTTGGAGTTTATGGGTTGTGGAGAAAATGTGATTGAATTGGGCTTGCCCAGTAGAACTAAAAATCTTAATTAGCTTTTGCCAAAAGAACAAACAATCATTCCTCTTACAAGAACACTCGTTCATGTTAATTCAAATTTGAATATTTTATTTGAAATCTTATCTATGTGCGCAATGCAACTTCCAAGGTTTCACATATTTGGATAATATAAGATAAAAAGTGGAATGATCATGTATTACAGTACAACGATCGTATATAGATAAGGTGCTGACTAGATTCAATATGCAATCAATAAAAACCTGGTTATCTAAGTGTTTCTCCATAAAGGACTAAGGCGAAATAGATCTCGTAGGCTATTTGGACTAAGTCAGAATGCATACATAGATAAGGTGCTGACTAGATTCAACATGCAAAAATCTAAGACAGGATCTTGCCCATGTCTCATAGTGTATATCTGTCAAAAGAGATGTGCCTTTAGAGACAATTTGAGAGGAATAAGATAATTAGGATCCCATATGTATTTATTGTAGGGTCTGTCATGTATGTCATGCTATGTACAACGATTCATATCTCATACGCTTTAAACATTTGCAGTCGATATCAATCGTATCTAGGTGAAAGACACTTGAAAACTAGTATAAACATTCTAGAGTACTTGAGAAGGATTAAGGATCTATTTTTAGTTTATAGGGAAGAGCCTAAACTCATTGTAAGAGGATATAGTGATGTGAGTTTCCAGATAGATTAGAATGACTTTAAATCCCAATCAGGATTTTTGTTTTGCTTGAATGATGGTGCATTTTGTTAGAAAAGCTCTAAGTAAAGTACAATAGCTAATTTCAATATAGAGTCCAAGTACATTGTCCTTTCTGAAGTGGTAAAGGAAGTTGTTTGGAGCAAGAAGGTTATTTTAGAACTTGGAGTGGTTTCCAACATTGTCGAACCAGTAAAGCTATATTGCAACATTAATGGAGTCATTTCACAAGCAAAAGAATCGCAGTTTCACCAGAGGTCTAAACATATACTTGGACAATATCATCTGATTCAGGAGATCATTCAACATATAGTTATACAGATAGATGATAATTTGCTAACCCATTGACAAAGCCTATGTTACAACAGAAACAATGTAGACATGTAGTCGTATATGATATTAGACATATGAATGATTGGTTGTAGTGTAAGTGAAAGATTTTTAGGGTTATGTCTTAGAGCCAATCAAATTTGTGTATTTGTAATTGAATATTTATTAATTATTATTAATAAATGGTTTTATCATTTATTATATTTGTGATTTAACAATATGTTCGTAAAAATGATATACCTATAGAATAGTATAACTGTGACGATAGAATCAAATAACCAATCATGGAAACCCTATATACATATTAAGTGGTCATTCTAAAAGCATCTATAATCTTGACATTACATTGATTAAGGGCACAAACAATGATAATGAGATTATCATTGTGTTGAGCAACTCTATTGGAAAATGGCGATAGTTTCTGTGGAAGGCTTAGTGCAATACAAGGGTGCATATTGTTATTCTAATGTCAATGGAATAAATCCTCTAACTCATGGGTGCATGTGATCCTTTAACTTGAGGTCATCAGGGCATCTCATACAAGCACTATTATGGTTTGATGTTACTCAATATGTCATCGTAAAAAAGGTAGCTATAAAGGTGGTTGTTGGTCATATCAAAATCTGTATGGAGGCTATAGTAGATTAATAAAGGATTTGCCACTCTTCAGCATGAGATAAGACATCTCTAATAAGAATACTGGAGGGTATTAATAACCACTTAAATCTGTGGCCATAGTAGGACTAGGTCAAAGCCGATTTGGATAATTCAACCATTAATGAATATCAGTTCATATCTATTGATGAATGGATCATATTACGCATAACCTTAGATTTGGTAAGGCCTTAGAGTTGTTCGTTGACACTCTATTGATCGGGTGCCATGAAACTTTATTAGAAGTCAATCTTAGTTTGTGTCAAGATTTGATTTGATTTGAACATTATCATCTTAATAGAGAGCTTATGGATTGCACACATATAAAGAGTTATTATAAACTTAGGAGACATAGGATTATCCGAGATAGATTCAGTTTGGATATCAGATTAAGGGTTTTGAGTCTTGAAAGGTCTTAGGGACCAAAATGTAATAATCTTAGTGTTTATGGGTTATGGAGAAAAAGTGAGTGAATTAGGCTTGTCTATTAAGATTGAAAAGCCTAATTAGCTTTTTGCCAAGAAGACGAATGACCATTCCTCTTGTAGTTTTAACCTAGTTTATTTGATAGGGACCAAACTATAAGTTTTTTGAAGTTTTGGGTTGAATTAAAAAACATGTAAAAATTAAGAGAGTAAAATATAATTTGACACTTGGATATTCCATTTGCTCAAAAAGTATAATGAATTATTTATAGTTGATGATGCTAATAATGGTGCTTCTAGTTCTTTCTCACAACCATCAACTCTACCTAGTCTTTCCTCTCCAACAACTTCTACAAATCCTCATAGCTTTACATCTTCAACTCTGATCTCCTCTTAAAGCTTTTCATCAACTCTTCCAAGAAAATGGAATTCTTTAAAAGAGATTTATAAATAGCTTGAAAGATGTCAATTTACATCAGTTCAAGAGTTAAATTGTTTTGAAGATATTGTCCAAATCAAGGAATGGTATGCATCTATGGATGAAGAAATCAAAGCTTTAAAGCAACATGATGCTTGTGACCTTGTCAAGTTAGCAAATGGCAAGGAACAAGTGGGTTTAAAATCAGATATAGACCTAATAGTTCAATACAAAAATACAAAGTATGACTGGCTGCTAGAGGCTAAACACAACATGAAGGTATTGATTTTAATGAAACTTTTGTTCTAGTAGCTAGATTTAACACCATTAGAATTGTTTTGACTATTGTTGCTCAGTATAAATGGAATTTTTATCAATTGGATGTAAAATCAGCTTTTTTAAATGGTATTTTGAATGAGGAAGTATTTGTAAAGTTGTTAATAGGTTATTAAGTTAAAGGGGAAGAAAATAAGGTTTTATCAACTAAAAAAGGCTTTGTATGGCCTTAAGCAAGCATTAAGGGCTTGGTACCCAAAAATGAATGGATATTTCAGCAAACTTGGATTGAAAAAGAGTTCTAGTGAGCCAAATTTGTATGTCAAAGCTAAAGGAACTCAATACTCATCATTTGTCTTTATGTTAATGATTTAATTTATATTACAAATAGTGTTGCCTTGATGAGGGATTTTAAAAGACTGATGATTAATGAATTTGAGATAACTTATTTGAGTTTGATGAGCTATTTTTTTAGGATGGAAGCAAAGCAAAATGGTGTTGGAATTTTTCTTTCTCAAGAGAAATATGTAAATGATCTACTTGAGAGATTTCAGATGCAAAATTGTAATCTAGTGAAGACTTCTCTTAACACTAAATAGAAATTCAATTTAGAAGATGGAGAAGAAAAAATTGATGGCGATATGTATCAAAGTTTGATTGGAAGTCTATTATATCTCACCAATAATAAGCCAAACATCATGCATGCAACTAGCTTATTGTCACAGTTCATGCAAAATCCAAGCAAAATTCATTTTGGAGTTGTTAGAAGAATACTTAGATATTTGAAAGGAACTACCTTTTATTGGCTTTGGTTCTCTAATGTCAATAATCTTGTGTTGTGTGGTTTTTCACATAGTGATTGGGCAAGTTCTCCTGATGATCAAAAGAGCACATCTAGATATGTTTTTAATCTTGGTTTGGATGTTATATGTTAAAACTCAAAGAAGCAATGACTGCTATTATATCCTCATTAGAAGCTGAGTGTGTTGTTGTTACTTCAACAACTTGTCAAGCAATATGGTTATAGTGAATACTAACTGATGTTGGGCAAAAGCAAGAGAATGAAACAACTATTTTTTTGTGACAACCAGTCAACCTTGCTATGACAAGGAATCCAATGCATCATAGTCATTCAAGACATATTGAGACTTGACATCACTTTATAAGGGAATTGGTGACTAAAGAGAATATAAAGATAGTTTATTACAACACTAATGAGCAATTACCTGATTTTATTTACAAATACTCTTTCGCGTGAAAAGTTTGAGTACTTGAGGAATATGTTTGATGTTGTAAAATTCTACATTATGTGGGAGTGTTAAAGAATAATGCAAATATTAGTTAGTGTATTTTCTTATAATTGTGTCATTACTAGGTCAATTTGTAGTTATTTGTGGGTTGTGTTTCTAGTTTGTAGGAGTTATGTGTTAAGCAGTGAATGTGTTTTAGGAGTTGTGTTAAATGGTGATTGTATTTCTAGTTTGTAGGAGTAGTGTGTTAAGTGGTGATTACGGTGTCTAAACTTTAGGTATTATTATTTTATTTGTTGTGTATTTAAAGGAGGCTTGATGCATAATAAACTTGTAATTTTCTGCTCAATATTTCTTATGCCTATAACCTATTTGATTAAAAAATTTTCCTAATTTTCACTTTTTTATTTTTTGTCATTGAAAAGAGAAGCTTGTGAGAGTAATAGAGCAAAGACAACGCGGAGTGGTCCTTGATCACTGTACTGAATATAGAGCAAGTAAAGAGTAGTTACGATCTTCTTATCATGCTATGGGAAAACTGCCTGCACCACGCACCTACTTAAGATTATTGAATGTAAATATTAGGCCAAATGACTTTCCCACCCAAGGTTTGGTGCAATTTCAACTTTTTATTCGTTAACTATTGAAAATCTAAATATCCACCTGTCTATTAAATTTCACTGTTACTATTAGGGATAAAATCATCATTTAAAGATTTTATTTAAAGGAAAAAATCCTTTTCCCACCTTAGTTTTAAAAACTAACAATTTCCCCCTTAGCCTCAAATTTCCCATGTTTAAAAACTGATTTCCTCCTCCCCCCAAGTCTAGGGCTTGCACAACATCTATATTTGTTCTATTGCAGCCACCCCCTAACCTTCTAAAACATTTGAGTTTCACTCTCACTTCACCATTAGCTTCCAAATCGTCGCTGGAAACCTTCTTCCTCCGTCTTTGACATCTCTACCATCAAGCACGAGCCATCGACATCCATCTCCCTACCATATCTCTACCGTTCAAAGCAAAAATCGATAGAAATCAAGTGAGAGATCTTGCTCGATTTCAGCCTCCTTGGTATATCATGTCAATGTGAGGCACCAAAGAGGCCGAAATCGAGCGAGATCTCTTGCTCCATTTCCATCGGTTTTTGCTTCGAACGACAAAGATATGGTAGGGAGATAGACACCAACAACTCATGCTCGGTAGTGGAGATGTCGAAGACAGAGGGAGAAGGTCACTGACGACGATCTGGAAACTGATGGTAAAGTGGGGGTGAAACTCAAATGTTTTAGAAGATTGGGGGGCAGCTGCAATAGAAAAAATATGGAGATTGTGCAAACCTTAGACTTAGGGGGAAAAAGTCAGTTTTTAAACTTGGGAAATTTGAGGCTAGGGGAACATTGTTAGTTTTTAAAATTAAGGTGAGAAAATGAACTTTTTTTATATAAAATCTTTAAATGAGGATTTTACCTTTACAGTAACAATGAAATTTAATAGACAGGTAGATATTTGAATTTTTGATAATTAACATATGAGAAGTTGGAATTGCACTAAACCTTAGGTGGGAAATAGTCATTTGGCCTAAATATTATCGAATGTAATTAATATGTAAAAAGGATGGAAATTAAGAAAAACCCACTATGTGAAATCGGAATCTCAATACCATTACTGATCATAGTATCATCCATCTTTACCATCATATTCGAAATGAATGGATAGGTTCTGTAACAAACATGAATATTTACGATGAGAGGCTTTAGGGTCTAAATCCTGTTTTTATTGCAGGGCAGATACAAAACGAGATTTACAGTGTAAGGTAATGTGACCCAATTTGTTATAGAGCTTGCAAATTTCACAAGACTGACTGAAATTATTTGATAAAGGCGACCATCTTGTTGGCCAAATATATGGGTTTTTGTTCTCATCCCAGCAATTCTGATGGTTTTTTGTAGGACTAGCATGGCTGTTATTGTTGTGATGTGGTTAGCTCCCTTTCTTTTACAGTTGTCGAAGCAACTTTTATGCTTTTTCTTTGCTTTTTGTTACGTTGGTTGAATTAGCAAGGTAGTGATGAGCTTATTTTCTTTTTTGGTGTCTTCCCTCCTAAGGGAACTCTCATAGTTGCCTAATTTGTTACAAAGATCTTCTAAAGTGACTAAAATGTCCCCTTCATGAATAATTTTAATCTTCTTATATTTATGTTCAAGTTAGTTAAAACATATAGAACTAAACATCTTGGGTATTGGGATTCTTTCATTAACATGGGTTTTGTTCTTATGCCATGAATAGTTTCATAGAGTACAGTTTGCAAGCTCGAATTTGAACTTGCTATTATTAGAGTTAGTATGGCAATTCTATTATTGTATATCCACAATATTATTCTCACGTCTCAACTATTACCCATTTACATAGTTTTCTTCAGTTACTAAAGAATGAATTCATCATGACCAATCTTGGATCATTGAATTATTGTTTTGGGCATTATACGCTTCTCATAATGATGAATAGAACATACATGTTATTCTTTCATCTATCCCATATACCATTTATATACGATGATAATGTAAGTGCTACATACATGGCTATCAATCCTGTTTAACATGCTCAATTCATACATATTGAAATAGCTGTTCACTTAAGTGAAAAAGTTATTATATTATTCTGCACAAATGGTTACATAGCGTGGTGTTGTTAGGCCCTATCTAATTTTATCATGCTCAAAGATTGGTCAAATTCACATATAATATAAATCCTGAAAACCAATTTTCTTTTTTCAGTACTGTAATCATACTTGATTTGTACATTAGTATTTGTAGTATTTCCAATACCACGGATTTCATTAATGCAAAAGATGATGGTTCGCTAGCCGGACATGGAGCCATCGCTGTCACTTTTGCCATAGTAAACTGGATCCAAGCCTCTCTTCAAGATGCAGCCCACATTCTACTATGATAATGTCAACACAATACATACATTTGTTTACTTCACCCATACTTGTCTCTGGCCTGAAACACATTGATTTCAAACACAAGGTTAAAAGTAGTTTACAAAGAAAAACTTCTTATAGTTAAAATCAAGACTGGTGTACACAATAATTGCACACATTCAGGGGTGTGTATAATTCAGTTTGGTGTGGACAAAGGTTCCTATAAAAAGGGGAAATGCCCTACCTTTGAGTGCGGTTTGAATCATTGATTTACGTAACTGGAAGTAACTAATTAGGTTTATTACAAAACCTATGAATCAATCACTAATCCAATTTGAATATCTCTTTTGTATAGGCCTCAATAGAAAACTAAAGAGTAATAGCAATAAGTGTTCAAATAGATTTTCATATGAATTTTCTTTTTTTATGAAAATTTTCAAACCAAATTGAAAAAATATAATTTGTTTTTATTTGGATTATGTTTTGAAACAATAAAAAATTGGTATACTTACAAATATTTTCTACTTAATAAATAACAACTTCTATTTCAATTACACCATTGTCCCTATAAAATAGAATAGACCAAAAGCATTCTTTCTTTTTTTTTTTCAATTTTCAAAAACCTATGAAAAAATTCATTAACACTCCTCCTATTTTCAAAACTTAAATTTACCCCAAACATACGAATATATATCATTAAAATCTCTATCTATATTTATTCTAGTAATTTTTTATAATTTATAATTGAAATTAATATAAATTAAAATAAAAAAATTATTTAATAAAATTTGGAAACAAATTATATTTACTTTAAGTGTTTTTTTAAATCTTTTTATTAATTTTATGAAAAACTTAAGAATTTATAAAATACTTATTTGGTCTTTATATATTTTTAAAAACATACACATTTTGGTTTAGTTTTCAAACCCCACGGTCGACTGTTTTTCCAGCGTGCCAGGAAACTAATCTTATTCACAATTAATCAGCCGTCGCTTGGCTTCTTCCAATCAAGCAATTAAATCAAAATGACGATTGGTAGATCACATATATTAATCCTAAAATTCGGTTTTCACTATTATAATAATGCCAGCTATATATCAAATTTGCATTTCTACATAGTTTTATGTATCAATCAATGCATACAAATTGACAAGTAGAATGAATGAAAATCTTCCCTTAACTAGAAAAGAAATTCTAAGCGCCTATATTATCAAAATATTGTTAATTCATGGTATCTTATATAATAGGGGAAAAGGACAATTTCCTACCCAAAATTTAGTCTATTCCTAAATACATATCTATTATAAATGAAAAACCTAAATACCCACTGATAAGCTAATAGTTATTAAAATTTTTAGTTTGAGATAGGAGTAAAATCATCATTTTACTCATAAACCCTAAAATTTTAAAAATTTATATTATTATCTTTCCTTAATTTAAAAAACTAACAATATTTTCTCACCCCTCCATGATAAACTTTGAAAAATTTACTTTTCCCCCCTTTCTAAGTTTCATTTTCGATGGCTTAGGGAATCAACCCAATGATCGAGAAGAAGAAATGGTCTTCTTTGATGAAGGATAACTCTTCGTCATCCAAATCAAGAAGAAGCAATGAAAGATGACGCTTTGTCGTCCTTTGTATTGTGGGTGACTGTCTTTCGTAGTTGGATTTGGAAGATAAGTGAAAAGTGTCAGTTGTTAGCCGAAGAAAGGAAACAAACTCTAGGGGTAAAATTTAAACTTTTCAAATTCTGAGAATGAGGTGAATTAATTTTTAAAACATAGAGAGAAAATGATATAAATTTTCAGATTTTCAGATTTTCAGATTTAGGATAAAATAATAATTTGACTTTTATCTCTAACTGAAAATTTTAATGACAATTAATTTATGAGTAGATGTTTAAGTTTTTATTTATCATAAATATAATTTTAAGATTGGACTATACTTTGGGTGAGAAATAGTCCTCTTCCCTATATAATAATTAATAGCCCTAGAATTAAAACATATTATGTTTTGAAATTTCATGCTTGGCTATTTTTATTTATGATAGGGACAGCTTACCTTTATGATCAGACAGCTTCGGAAGTCCGTTGCCATTTCCAATATTTTCTAATGTCTCAATTAAATTGAAGAAATTTGAAAGTACTCTTTTACATTCATATTTTTCTATTTGTTAAATGCCGCCATTGTTGATTAATAAAAGGGCGAATCACGAGATCAAGCCAGAAAATCCAACGAACACTGCTGGATTAATTCCCATCGAAAGGGACTTCCAAAGTCAGGAGATATGCATAGCAAATAATGGAAGCATACATAAGTTTTGTATTTTTTTAAAGAAAAAAACAATCTACCTTCAATAACAAGAGTCTTGGCCCTTGCATTCCATTATTTTATTTATAATCAATGTTATATATATATTTTTTAAATATATAAAATAGATATATAAATAATAAATTACGATATTATTTAATTTAAAATTATTTAACTATATGATAATATATTATTTATATATCTATTTTATATACTTAAAATATATATATAATTTATTATTTGTTTATTGAAATTACGGAAAAGTTCATCAAAAATACTATTTTCTTATTAAAGAGAATGTATTACGTGGAGCCATCTAACGCAAGACGTGTTATGCGAATACATTAAATTAAATTCTACATTTCATTTTTACATATATCCTAACATCATGTAATATTTAATAATAAAATTATGTGTATACATATATTTTAGTATATATTGAGATACATAAATAATATATTATTATATAACTGAATAATTTTGAATTAAAAATAAAATAATATTTAATCATATAATAACATATTACCTATATATTCAAATACATACTAAAAATGTGAACATTGCACAACATTTAATTGGGTAAAGATCATCTCCTAACTTAATATTTTTCCTTAACAAATAAAGATTTATAATTACTAGATATAAAACAATACTATGTGTATTCAGTTTTAAGTGCTACTTAGATGATCATGTAATTATTTATTTAAAATTACTCAATCACATTATAATATATCATTAAAATATCTAATTAGATATTCAAAATTATATGTATACAGTGTCACTGATAGTTATATTATACAAATATAACAATTGTCAACTCTAAGTAAATAATCCTTGAAGTGAAGCATTACTATAAAAGTAATGTTATGTGTATAAATAAAAATGTATCATCATATAATTAGATTAGTTAAAATTAAAGATAAAATAATATTTAATTATTTAATAATATATTATTATTTATGTACATAATTATATTGTTAATATAAAACATTATTTCAGAGTGTAATCCTAACCGGGTAGCCTGAAAAATCCTGTACAAGTCGGAAAGGAATCTTTATTTCTATTGGAGAAGTTAATGGGCAACATGACCATCCACTAAATGTTTCATCTGCAACAGTGGGAAATATCAACACCAGTGGCCATAATTAAAAGAACCGCAAACAAATATCTACTCAGTGCATGAATTTTTCATCATGTGGCAGTTGAATTACTGCACAAAAGCAGAGACATGTTAGACTTATAAGAAACTAAATTTTGCAGAAGCTGAATGAATGACCATTTTGTGGGCATGAAATTAATGTAGTGGCACAGATGCATGGCACAATCTGCAAGATTTGTGGAGCCTGGATGAAGAGGAATAATGGGAAATTATTGAAGGATTTCAAACAAGATTGTTGTGCGGGAGGGTAGGTGGTTTTGTGTTGAATTTTTGGGCATTCAAAAGGACATGAGTTGGTGCAGTCTAGAAAGTTGAAAATGAAATTTACCTTTAAGAAATTTACGGCATTATTCAATGAAGCTTCAATCTTGAAGGAGGCATATATGGCAGTGATGAAGAATTGACGAGGAAAATCAAAAGAAGAATGGGCTCATTCATCACCGCATTCAGCGGCGCATGAACTCGGTTGATAGCCGAAGAACGGGAGACATGGGTCAACAAATATTATGTTGCTTTTTGTTTTTTAATATTTTTGGGTCTTAACTCTTAATTACTGCACACGCCATTATATTTTTATATGATGAATACTCAAGTTTAAATATACATAATTTTATTAAAGAATAAAATTATATGTATGAATTGAACGATAAATATTAATTGGTATAAATAAATTAATGTATCATTATATGTTTGAGTAAGTTAATTATTCTTTTATCTATAATTAATAATTATTAAATCACACTTATAATATGATGATACATCAATTTGTGTATATTCATTGACACTTAATATGTAACTGTTTTGTTAAAAGTGGAATTATATATATTTAATAAGAGTGTTGTTGACAGTAAAAATAATTATTAATTAAAAAATATTTGTATTTTGTTGAAAATAATTCATCGTGAGGGTCAAAAATTGAATCTTAGTATCCCCTAATATATAATATCAAATATCATTCAAATTGTTAATCAAGCCTTTGTGACACACATGTTCATCTAAATTAATTAATTAATATACTTAGATGGACTTCACATGAAAGCATTGAACTTGTTTAATACGCATAATAAATAATTAATAAAATTATGTATATTTAATTTTAAATTTTTATTAAATTTTTAGATAATATGTCATTATATAATTGAGTAATTTTGAATTAAAAACAAAATAATATTTAATTATATAATAATACATTATTTAAATATCCAATTCGATAATTAAGATTGAATACATATAACATTATTATTAAATAAATAATTATATAATAAAACAAGCATGCACACATGAGAACAGAACATATAGCACATGATCCATAATCAAACAAATTTATTGGTAGGGTGTTATCATCAGCCACAACTTCAAAATATTCCCTTCCCCATATAAATATATAAATACTAACATAATTAAATAAATAAAACTTAATCACAACATTAATTAAATTTATATTACATAAGATTGACATATTGCTTAGGGCAACAACCTGTTAAAATAGTAAAATCCCTTTCAGCCTAGTCTTATCAAGCTTAAATTAATCATGCCTTTCCATAAAGAAGAATTGAAAATAATTTATCATTTTTTAAGATATTCTTTGACCCATGCTGCAAAATAGAATTTATATCCAGAACATGTAAGCTTGACAATTGTCTAAATTATATGAAACAGGTAGAAATATTAAACTTGAAAATTATGAAATAGTCAGCATCAGTTTGGATCAATAATAGCTGAGTGTCATCTTGTGTTGCTCTTTCAACATGCAGCCTTCATTTTCAACTTTTTCTTTCAGTTCTTTTCATGGTTTCTGTTTATATGAAATCTTGTGTATTTTCATGTCTTAATCTCTTAATGATGGCGGGTTGGACCAACCTAAGAGATTAATTTTATCATCATGTTTACATTGAATTTTTTTAACACTTTGCCTTCACATGTTAACTAGTCTATCACACATTTAGATATATAAATTATATATTATCATATGATTGAGTATTATTTTATCATTAATTCAAAATCGTTCAATCATATAATGATACATTATTTATATATATAATTGTGTATTTAAAAGTGTGTACATATAATTTTATTAAAAAAACAGTATTATGTATACCCAGTTTTGAATACTTAATTGGATAGTTAAATAATCTGTCATAATGTAATCATATTTTATTTTATTATTGATTCAAAATTAATCAATCATATGATATTATATTATCCATATAATTAATTAGATATTCAATTGGATATATATAATTTTATTGTATATGTAAAGGCTGGAAGTGATGGAGATATTATTTGGGTTTAAGGGATACAAGTTTGATGCGTGTAAATATTGTGAAGACAAAATGTGTAAGAAACAAGTTGTAGTTAGACGGTCGATTTGTTCATAATTTTAACAATCCCTAGAAGCTTGTTTTGGGAAGTATAATATTGCTTAATCTGGTGAACGATTAATCTTCTGTATCAATCTACTTATTTAAGGGCTAATTTCAATCGTCCTCAACTGATCATGAACATCCTTAAGTGGCCCAAATTTGGAAATTATTACATATATCTATCATGGGATTTTTTTTTTTTTTAAATACTTTTATAAGTGAAGTTTTAATATTTTTAGAATTTTTTTATATATTTTAAGAAGATCAGGAATAATTTAAAGAGTTATTTAATAATTTTTAAAAAAAATTAGCCTTTTGAGATTAAGCAATCTCCAATGGGAATTAACCCTCTATTATTATTACTATTATTTGTTGTGGGATAACTGTACTTAATGATGACATTCCATGCATATCTCTTTAGTTTTATCAAATGACTACAAAATGGAAATAATTTTACTGAAGTTTAGTGAATTTGGAGTTTCTTCTTTGAATGTTTGTGAAGAGCATAAAGTCGATGAACACGGCTTTAAAAAGTTTGAGACACAAACAATGGAGGTTGTTGAGTCATTTCGAAAATTAATATTATTTATTCAACGTGAGTTCTACTCAGTTGAATGAACAATCCTCATTTCTAAAAGACTCTCTTTTGATTTCTTCACATGCATGATTCACGCGTCAATTTTTTTTTTTTTTACCAAACTCGGTTGGTGTAAAGCCCAATTACCAAACTAATAAATCTAGAAAAGATTAGTCTAATAATTTACTATTAAAATTTTCCAATTCGATATAAATATATCAAAAAATGTTCGTCTGTGTGTTTAAATTTATATGTAAAGTATAAAGTTAAACTTGAATCCTGTAACTCTAAACTTAAAATTTCATGCTCTAGTCCATTGTTCTTCCGAAGGTGGATCACAAGAAAATTTTACACAAAAGTATAATAGGAATTCCAACCCTTTTCTCTGTTTACCTCTTTTTAATGATTTTGGTTTATGTAGATCTCCATTTCTTGTTAAGTGGAAAAGAAATTCAATGTGAAGTGATGTTACCAATCTATTATTACTTGAACTGAAGAATCAGATAACTTGGCCTAACTTTTGGTGGACAAATTAAACGTTATCCATGTGCATCATATTACAAGAACCACCTAATGATCAAATAAAGGAGGTAGACGAACTCAGGTTTGACCCTGGGCCTCCCAGCAAGTCCATCTCACAGTTGAAAAATCATTAAATGTTAGAACATTAGATATTATTATAAATGTATCTTATATTCATCAAAAGTTAAGTATAAAATACACATAGTAAATGTTAACGTATTCGTCACAAAATTATCATGACCTTTTTTTTGTAAGAGGTGTTATTTTAGGTTTAATGATCAACTTCACAACTACTATATTAAGTAAATCAAAAAATTAATTTCAAAATATCGTCAGAGGATTTGAGCTCTTGCTTTTATGTTTAGAATCTCACTTCTTCGTTACTCGAACTACAATAAGAGGTAAAATTATGACAAACAATATTATGAGTATTACTTTGTATACATAAATAAATACAAATATAATATATGTCATTATATGATAGAGTGTTATTTTATTTTTAATTTAAAATAATCAATCAGATAATAATATATATCATATATGTATCTATTTATACATTCAAGTAGATATGTATACTTGTATTGAATTAAAATACATTGATTAGAAGAGGACGACCCCGAGATACAGGTGTAATTGGAATAAGAGGAAATGGACAAATTTTCTGAGTCACAGTTCAAAGTCTAATTCCCAGAAATTACATGGAAAATTCTACTTAAATTAATGCAGTAAGAATGTAAATTCGAAACATGACGTTAGGATTAGCTCAAATACACGTTATGATCATCCCCAGAATTCATATATAAATACAACTCGAACTCTTACTTCTTTTAACACAAACACCGAAGAACTCTGAGAAAATGAAGTTTACAATTGTATCATTGCTCATTTTTTTGTCAGCTTCATGGGCAATTTCACTTCCAGTTCAAGAGAGATTTTCGCATTGCCTGAATTCTAATTCTCAGGTTTCCATTCCCTTCTCAACTTTTTGCAGCCCAAACGACTCTTCATTTTCTTCAATCCTGGAATCTTCCGCTCAAAATCTCAGGTTTTTGGAGCCTTCAAAGCCAAAACCAGTGTTTATCTTCACACCTTTGTATGAATCCCATGTCCAGGCAGCTGTTATTTGCTCCAGGAAGCTTGGAATTCACATGAGAGTCCGCAGTGGAGGCCATGACTATGAGGGAATCTCTTATGTCTCTGAAATCGAAACTCCGTTTATCGTTGTAGACCTCGCCAAGCTTCGATCCATAAGTGTTAACATTCCAGATAACAGTGCCTGGATTCAGGCAGGCGCCACAATCGGTGAAGTCTACTACAGGATTTCAGAGAAAAGCAACACTCATGGCTTTCCTGCAGGCCTTTGTCCAAGTTTAGGCGTTGGGGGTCACATCACCGGAGGTGCTTATGGCTCCATGATGAGAAAATATGGCCTTGGAGCTGACAATGTTATCGATGCTCGAATCATTGATGTTCATGGCAGAATTCTCGACCGCGCAGCAATGGGAGAAGACCTCTTTTGGGCAATAAGAGGAGGTGGAGGAGCAAGTTTTGGAGTAATACTTTCCTGGAAAATAAAACTTGTTCCTGTGCCACCAATTGTGACAGTTTTTACAGTTACAAAGGCCCTTGAAGAAGGAGCCACAAAGACTCTTTACAGATGGCAACAAGTTGCAGATAAACTTGATGAAAATCTCTTCATTAGAGTTGTCATTCAAGTGGCTCCAAGCACAGTTAATAAGGGCCAGAGAACTGTCACAACCTCATACAACGCCTTGTTTCTCGGCGGAGCTGACAGGCTTCTCCAGGTTATGCAACATAGTTTTCCTGAACTGGGATTAACTCAAAAGGATTTCATCGAAATGAGCTGGATCAAATCTGTACTTTACATTGGAGGCTATCCAAGCAACACAACACCAGAAGTTCTCCTCAAGGGGAAGTCTACATTCAAGAACTATTTCAAGGCCAAATCAGACTTTGTCAAAGAACCAATTCCCGAAACTGCATTGGAATGCTTATGGACAAGGCTTCTTCAGGAAGATTCCCCATTGATGATATGGAACCCATATGGAGGAATGATGAGCAAAATTTCGGAAACTGAAATCCCATTTCCTCACAGGAAGGGAACCATTTTCAAAATCCAGTATGTAAGTCTGTGGGAAGATGGTGAAAAGAACGCAGCAAGGCACATGGATTGGATCAGGAAGCTGTACAATTACATGGCTCCTTATGTGTCAAAGTCTCCCAGGGAGGCTTATGTGAATTACAGGGATCTTGATTTGGGGATGAACAAGAAAAGCAACACAAGTTCTATTGAGGCTAGTGCTTGGGGTGCCAAGTATTTTAAAGATAATTTTAACAGATTGGTGAGAGTGAAGACTATGGTTGATCCTGGTAATTTCTTTAGGCATGAGCAGAGTATTCCTCCACTTCCTGTGAAGCATTTCTAGGAAGAACTTCTGGGTTATTAAATTTACAAGTCTAAGTGGTTTATTTTGTAATGGTTTTTTGTATGGCTGGTTAATTACACAGAATAAAAACGATAAAATAAAAATGTGTCATGGCTTGAAATGTTATAGAGAAGATTATGTAATGCTTTCTCTGCCAAGTTTGTTTGGTTCTACGCTTTCATTGTCAGGAAAAGTAAAAATATGAACTGTGGACAGGTACCACGAAATTAGACTTACTGCTTTATCTTTCAATTTGTGATCTTAAACGCGAGACTTATAATCTTTAATATAAATCCATCAAAAGAACTTTGGGTTTGCATGGAGAACATGATCAAGAGCTAGTGAAGTTGTCCCTCATGTTATTACACTAGATGATACGAATGCTGAATTGTTTTATCTTTAGCTCTTGCATAAGTTAATTGAACCAGACTATTTCAGCTCCAATTTGGGTCAGAGCTCTGTATTCACTCTTGGTGTTAGACTTGGACACTGCCATTTGTTTCTTTAAACTTCAAGCTATGAGATTATTAGTGGAATTCTATATAGAAATCTCAAGTAGGTTATCCATCTTTTAAATCACACTCCTCATCTACATTCAAAGCTTGAATTTCAGATTTTCCTTCAGAGGTGTATAAAATATTAGGTTAACAGTCCCCTTCACGTATCTCAACATTCTCTTTAACTCCTTACCAATGACGTTCCACTGGACCACTACAGAAATTTTATAGTTTATTTGTAGAATTGTCTATGTTAGGTCTTGTAATCGTAGCATATTGAAGTGTTCCAATGGTACTTTTATTAGTTCTATAGGGCTAGGCCTTGAGAAAGGATTCCCATAATCTTTAGTTTATTTATGGCCTACAATCATGGGTTTAGGACATGGACGGTTTGCAGTATTGAATTTGAGTCTTTCAGAAAGCATCTTGTATACATTATCTTTTTGAGAGGTAAGAGATATTTCTTGTTTGCTTGCTTGAATTCCTAAGAATTAAGACAAAGAATCTAGGTGCTTTAAAGCAAACTTCTTGTTGACTATTGTGATAACATAAGACATGATTGATGTCGCACTTCCTATGATGATAATATCATCAACATATAAGTAGAATAAGAACGCCATCTTGTTAATGAAGATAGAATTATGATAAGTCAGTCTTAAAGCTATTGAAACCTCATCGAACTAAGCTGATGATGAGATCCCCAAAGATAAAGAAGCTTCATTAAAGAAATGAAGTCTTTAAAGAAAACAAATATACCAATAACTCCTTAGAACTAAGCTGATGATGAGATCCCCAAAGATAAAGAAGCTTCATTAAAGAAATGAAGTCTTTAAAGAAAACAAATATACCAATAACTCCTTAAATCGAGCCAACTAAACTCAAAGTCGAACTAAAACTACTCTTAACTCAAGTTCAGCTCATTCAAACCAAATACTAAACTAACTCAACTCAAATGCCTTAGGTAGTACAAATTTCTAGGATAGTTTTCAGCGATTGGTTAGAGTGAAGACCGAGGTTAATCCTTACAATATCTTTAGGCATGAGCAGACTATTCCTCCAGTTCCTTTGACGCAAGGCTAGCAGGAACTTCTGGGTTGATTGAAATTACAATTCTGAAGCAGTGTATTTTGTCTTGATTAACTGTTTAGTCAGTTCGTTAATTAAACAGAATAAAAAATATAAAAATCTAACTCATGCCTTTAATCTTAAACAAACATGAACTTCGAGGCGTCCAAGAATACAGAATGTTTACAAGCAGCCTTCCATAATAACAGTTCCCTGTCAAACATGGCTCTCCTTCCTAAGCACATAGACAATTTAGCATTAAAGTAATAGGGCCTAACATCCAAGGATTACAACTATCTGACATCTTCAACACTGTACTAACCAATATCTTTGTTTTTTAATGCTAAGCAATAGCCTAACCTTCATATCGAGTTCATCAAGTTTGAAACTCACTAATAAGAGTAGCAAAATACATTAGCTCAGCATCAATGGGAAACCAAAGATCACTGTGCTCTGCTTACAGGTTCAAGAGCTTCAACAGTGACAACACTGTTTCCTCTGATAACCTGCAGGAGATATGTGATTTAATTAGAAAGACTGTTGCAATGTCATTACTCAATTGGAAGTTGATCATGGGTAAACAAAAGGTAAAGACAAAAAAGACTCACCACCATCCCTATGTCAGTTTTCTCATTGCCATTCACCTCCACTGTGTTGTCAACCACAAGATTCATAAACTGATCAAACCCACGAAGTGTTCCAACAATCATCCGGTTGGCATTCAGCTTGACTGCAGTACGGAATACAAATTGAATTTTTTAAATGTTTGGAAAATTAATTAATAATCTTCCTAACAGATGTCCATGCTATCTATGAAAGACATAAACAAGCACACATCGAATGTCAATCAATGCTACAAGTCTGTGGAACATGCCCCAGAACTCTAATCATGTTTGTTTCTATGGATGTTTATGGGATTGTCTTAGAAAGGGTTTATCCTGATCACTTTACACAGGCACTAGACAAACATGGTAGTGCAACATATAATGATTACCAATAAAAGAATCTAAAAAGCAATTTTTTTAATGGCTAGAAAACAAAGAAGCCATAATAGAACAAAAAACCATAAAAAAATGAAGAAAAGACACTATAAAACCATTAAATACTGTAAAAGAATGAAATGGAAACCCACCAAAGATATGCATCAAAGTTAACATCAATAGATATGCATAGGCAAATATACTACTATTGATCACTTGATAAACAAACATGATAGGAGTAAACAGAAATTTTTAAAATCTATTTTTTCAATTGAAGCAAATTACAATGTTATAACTACAAGGACATAGATGCCACATTTATAATAATGTAATCCTCATATAGACTTTACTTGCTTTGATACTGGATCTCACTGTTGAGTAGTAGTCCATCAACTGATATCCAGCACAAAGAAAGATATATTATATATAAAAATGAATCAGCAAAATGAGAAAACAAAAGCGATTTAGTAGCATTGCTGGAACAAATGCAAAGATAGTGCCCCAGCCACAAGAAATTTTTCTTGGACTCTTACTCACTTCTAAGAATTTTAAAATAAAAAAGTTAGTTGACAGTTAATTTAGCAACAGAAAAGGGTGCCCAAATTCAAGGACAAAATAAGTCAGCGTGGTTCCGTTAATTCTTTCATTAAAGTTACTTGCTTCAGCTTATAGAAATACGCATCTGAAAGCCAAAGCACAACCCTCATCAATAGGAGAGTAGCTGAAAGTGGAAGTAACTGGGGAATGCTTACCAAAAATAAAGGAAATCTTGGCATTCTCTTAATGAGTAAGCTACATACCAAAATACCATATAGTTAACAATGTTATTCCCCCAATAACATAGCATTTTGCACAACCCAAATTTCTATTTCTAGTAAATTTACATCTCAGACAGGTTAAAACACAATGATACTACAATAATGTCAATCAAGAAGTTTAAGTTTCATTCATTTGAATATAACATACAAAGAGTTCTGTCCTGGAGAGGGAAATGTATAATTAGCTAATTGAAACGGAAAATTGCACAGAGTATATGAAAGTAGAAATAAAAAATGAAAGTTTCTTGACGCAGAATTACATAGCCAGGAAATCTATGAAGAAGTTCAGTTCTAAGGAATCCATAGCAGGACCTCAACAAAAATAAATTGAATTGATTGCATAACAACAATCTCAACTGAATTCTAAAATGTAACATCCATGAACAAACTGAACCAAACATTTGAGAAAGATTAACATACCCATACATAACCCATGAGAAAACACAATAATTAATTTTCCAGAAACCCAAATACTAGCTGAATCAAGCTGCAACCATTATAACAAATAAAACAAAAACTGTAGCCCAAGTATTAGGATCCTAGATAAACCCTACTTTTTAGCACAAATATAACTGTTACTCCCCAAAAACCAAAAAAGAAAAAAAAAGCATAGAAGATAACTTACTCTGAAGCTTCTTGTCCATGTACCTGAATCAATGCAAAATTCAAACCACAATCAGTGTGGTGACTTAAACAACAAACATAGATGCAACAATAAAATATAACATTACAAATAAATAGAGAGTGCATGAAATTACTTCTTCAAATCCGGAGGCTGGCCCGATCTGCTCATAGTGAGATTGACTGAGAGACAAAGAAAGCGAGCGAGTGTGAAGGAGGATAGTTACGAAAAAATAGTATAAAAAAATAGCAGAAAGCATAAATATGAAAAAACAGAAATAGAAAATTAAATCACGTATAATCGAAAATTTCGCAATGCAAGTTTTTGCAGATAATTATTCCTGTAATATATAATTATCAAAATATTATACAAATAAAATCTTAAGTATCAGTAAAAGAAATGGCAGATATAATAGCTCTACTCCAGAACTCATGACTTCATCAATATGGGAAAATAGCATGTTCTATAAAGATTAAACTCGGAGATTTCAAAACTCCTAAGAAAATTTAAACGGAGAAAACGAGTTTCAAGAACTTCAAATTTCTCGGTAACCAAACACGCGATAATTAGACAATGAAGGACGGAGGAAGAACCTGAGGTGAGGCTACTAACAGCTGCTCAAAGTGCGGCTCAGTAGGCAATAGGAAGTCGGCGTCGTCGGTAGCAGCTCTTGGTATTGTGTTGAGTCTAGGGTTTGTCAATTTATGCTTTTCTTTTGGTGGCAATGGTTGGGGGAGGGAATATCGTCTGTGATAATTACACGTAAAACCTTTTAATGTAGCGAATGATCAACAGCCACGTCGACATCACTCAATAGCAATCCTCAAGTGTACATGAATCAGGTTCGGGCCATTTAATTAATAGGGAAATTAAAATAAATGCCCTTTTTTGTGGGGTAATAAAAAATTAACCTCAAATTTTGGGGTTAAAGATAAATACCCTTAAATTGAAGTATTTAAACGAAAATGCTCCAAATATCCTTTTAAATACCAAAACTACCTTTCTAATTTAAATTACTATTTTATTTAAGGGTAATAAATAAATTTACCATAAATTTTGGGGTTAAAGCATAAATACCCTTAAATCAAAGTATTTAAACAAAAATGCCCCAAAATAATACCAAAACTACCCTTCCTCTATTTCTATATAAACCACATATCTTCTTTCATTTTTAACATATCTGAGAGAGATTTCTGAAGAGAGAAAATAAGTTCGTGTTCAAGATTTCAGAGGTGAAGAGAAAAGTTCGTCATTACGAGGTATTTATCCATGTCATTACTTTAATCATTATTATTTTATTAATAATGCAATTATATGTAATATTTTATATAATAAATTATAGTTATATGTAATATGTAAAATAATAAAAATTAGATAGGTTATGCTTTAAATATTATAGTAGTATAGGATAACATGATATTACTTCAATCGTTATTATTTTATTAATAATGTAATTATATGTGATATTTTATATAATAAATTGTAATTGTGTATAATAAGTAAAATAATAAAAATTAGTAGGGTATGTTTAATAATATTATTTTGTCAAATTGAAGTATGAAATAGATATAATTGTGTAATAGATATCTGTAAATACTATTTTCAGTCGTATTATTTATGTTGATTATATATTTGATTTAGGCAATATACAATTTAGCTCCAAATTTTAGGAGTTAAGCGAAAATACCCTTATATTAAAGTATTTAAACAAAAATACCCCAAATATCCTCTTAAATACCAAAACTACCCTTTTAAATTAAATTATTATTTTTTAAAGGATAATGCCAAAACATGATATATTTAAGTAGTCACAATATATAATAGAATTACAGAATAGGTATAATTATGTAATAGACATCTGTAAATATTATTTTCAGTCGTATTATTTATGTTGATTATATATTTTATTATAGGATTAATCTAAATTGCTGGATATGCTTTAATTAGATATGGGGGAAATTGGATAGAAAAGGGTGATAATATTATAAAATATGTTGGAGGTAATAGGAAATTGATTAAAATTCCCGAACACACATCATTCGAAGAATTAATCGAAATAGTGAGCGACAAGTGTAATATAGATCGACGGATATTTAACATTCAGTTGAGTATGAAATCGAGACATCTCGACGACGGTGCTCCGATAGAAATTTCGAATGATGAGGATGTTGAGGTTCTTAACGGTCTATCTAACCTCTTCAAAGAATGTGTTCCAGTTTTTGTTATAACTACAGTTACTAATGATATTTATGAGACTCAACAAGCAAATGAAGATTTTCAAGGTGGGGAGTCGAGCAGTTATCCAGAAAATCAAACTATTGGTGTAGAAGAGATTCAAAATATCGAGATCAATCCGAAACAAGAATTCTTAGAGGAAGATTTTGCACATATAAATGAAGTTAACGTTGATGCATTGTATCGCGCAGAAGAATTCCTTAATGGGAACGAAGCAACTTTTTTCAGACTAGAGTGAATTTAATGGAAAGGTTGAACAGAATATTCCAATCGAAGAACCAGAGATTGAAGAGAAGATCTATGGTAATAACGATATTGGAGGTACGAGTTATTTTCCAAAAATAAATCCTGTTGGTGGGAATGTTCTTACTGATGCATTTCATTGGTTACCACCTTTTCCTGATCAACCATCTACATCTAAAAACTCTAAAGCATCGACCGATACTGATTCTCCAAAAGCTGGTACATTATTTCCTAGTAAACAACATGTCATTGATGCGATAACTCAAGACGCGCTTCGTAGGGGATATCAATTTTTTGTGAAAAAATCAGACACGCATAGATGGGTTATTAAATGTCGCAACACAGAATGTAAATGACATGCACGGGCAGTTAGGGTGGGAGAATTTGATAGCTTTGAATTACGTCGTATAGATAGCTGTCACACATGTTGTAGAAATCAGATATTACCTCATCATAGGCAAGCAGGTGCTCGAGCTTTGGGGCAGATTTTGAGGACCAAATTCATTTTAGTTGATCGTGTTTATCGATCGAAGGAGATCATTGCTGATATCATTGCAGCTAGTAAATGTGGTATCATCGACGTATATCCCAACATCCTTTGCCTAAATAGCTCCGGGTCAGCTGTGAAACTCTGTAAGGAGTCGTAAACTATAATCTTCCACTCCTTCAAATCCAACACCCCTGTTACCCAATGAGCATCTTGTAATTAGATCTTAATCGATTATTCTTCAAAATGTACTCGATACTCGATTACTAACCTCATCGATCATACCACAAGGTTGCAAATGCAACTCAGGTAGGTAATCTGCATCCACCATACGTGTAAAGAGCGAAGGGAACTGGTAGCCATCCGGATCCCTCGTCCAGGCCGCATACTCATGAGGGATATATCCAACAAAACAACTCAAAACCGTCGTCCAATTCTGCCGAACATTCATCGTATCGTCATGCTGGCGTCGACGTAGTAACCCCAAAAACAAATCAACATGCTGAAAAAATAGAAGATATAACGTCATCAGGTCATAAAAGGATTATATAACCAAAATACGAAATTCATTTGTTAAAGTGAACTCACCTCGTCAGACAACCATCCAGAGGTGTTCATGAGTGTACCCCAAAATGCAATTTTGGTCCGTACACCTATGTCATACACATGACGTTTCTCGAACATGTTCGGCTCTGCATACCACTTCTTGAAAACCTCCTCATGTTCGGTTTTCGATAACTGCACAATGGGTCTCGTTCGTTGGCCACGTGGTTTTAGAGGATTCGTGTATGGACTACAAATCAGGGGTCCCTTCTTGACAATCCTACCATGAATTGTGTGAAAATACTACACCAAAACAAATGAAACATTAGGTCAAATGAATAATAAATTATTACAAGCAAATTTATTAAATTTATTAAAAATTTAAACTTTTTAATACCTTCTGTATCGCTGGAGTCATAGCTGGAGAATCTGCAAGTGAAGCTATCTCGAATATATTTTCTTTCGAGACCGACTGTATTCAAATACATGAATCGACTAAATAGAATGATAAATTATTTAAATGAAAATAAGTTATTAAACTTCTTGAAAATTCAATTACCTGCTCCTGGTCCTCGTGTGCAGTGATCTCAACAACATCATCAGTGACCTCATCATCCTGAGAAACAATATCGATCACCTGTTTTCCTTTGCTTGGAGTGTTGAGATAGATCAAACGAAGATCCTATTGTAACAGGATAGAAAGGTTAAACAATTGTTGAAATTAACAAATGTAACATATGATAAAAGAAATTTCTGGCACTTCACCTCAACCTCCTCCCAATCCGTAATCGGAGCATCCGCATGTGGTGATCGATCGACATCGGTAATATCCTATGACAATATTAACATTTAATATTAGTAAATCAAACTATTAAGAAAAGAAATAACAAAGTATTCATTATACAATGTACGCACCTCTAATGTCGAAACAGACGTTACAATGGGAGCCGTAATCAGAGCATCCGCATGTGGTGATCGATCGACATCGGTAATATCCTATGACAATATTAACATTTAATATTAGTAAATCAAACTATTAAGAAAAGAAATAACAAAGTATTCATTATACAATGTACGTACCTCTAATGTCGAAATAGACGTCACAATGGGAGTCGTAATCGGCGCAGCCACAGAAACGTCAGGCCGCTGTCACAAAGGACGATATTAACAAGTTTAGAAAAAATCAAATTACATATGTGTAAATGAGATATAATATTGTATATCTATGTTTGACTAACCGGAATAATCACAGAAGGTGTCGACGAAGAAGACCGCATGTGAAGTGATCCATCGTCGCTGACATCCTGTATCAGTATTAGCAATTAATATTAATTAATCGATAAGTTATATTTAACGGGATTAATAAATGTATAATCAAATAATTCAGATATAACATTTATTTCAAAATGACGTTCTAATTACCTGAACCATCGTATGAGGTGTCATCAAGAAAACCTCATGCGATGATATATAATCGCTGATATCAACAGTCAATATCATATCTTCTCGGGATGGTCTCTCATCAAATAACCGACGCTGTAATAATTTTAACATATTAAAATTTATTTCAAAAGTAACATTCTTAAAAAACTATAAGCAGTTAACACTCACATCGATAACAGGTGGAGACGGGAACGTGAAAGCCCCTGTCGATAGTCTGTCACCATCGTCCCGAGAAGGCTGTAATATAATTTACAATTATTATAAAATTACATATGATTGCGTATATAAATAGATGAAATATCTTATAAAATATTAACTTTTTTACCTGTCCGACAGTATCTGTGTGGTGATGAGAGTGTCCGACCTCCGTACGAGTCATCGTATCCACTATACGACTCAATCTATCCTCCATAAGAGTCATCCTACCCTCGATGACTCTAAACCTATCCTCCATCCTAGCCTCTAATCCAGTAAGTCGATCTAAGATAAGATTTCCCCATTGAGCCAATGCAGCATCAAAATGATGAATGGAGAAATCTGATCCAGTGGTAGGAGGATCATCTGATATCTGCTCAGTGGTAGGAGGCATAGGCACGGGATCCGGTGATATGTGCTCAGTGGTAGGGGGCCTAGGCCCGGGACCCGGTGATATAAGCTCCTCGATAGGGTCGCTAATCGGGCACGTGGGAGGAGGCTGAACAGAAGCATCAACAGGAGGAGGAGCAACGATCGGAGAACTGACGTCACGAGGACTCGATGGTGCATCTCCTGACGCCGAAGAAGATCGACTATCCGATATCCCTGTATATCGAACGATATCCTCATACCACTCCGTATCTCTCTCAACAGGAGATAAATCTAATGGAAAATTAACATCATCCTACAAGATATTTATTTTCAGTATTCATTATTGTCATATCCAGAGTATTTGTTAATATTTAATTAATTAGTACTTACTAGATCTCCAGTGAAGATAGCTGAGATAGAATCCCATCCCAGAATGTCCTTCGTGTGCCATCTCAACATCCGGACGGCTCCAACATACGGCGACTCGTCTACCCATCGAAATAACGAGTCCAGCGTCTCGTAAATCCAAAACTGCAATATCAATATAAATCGATTATTGTATATATTTACAATCATATTAAACTAATTTTATTTTAAACATTCATTTTTTGTTTGAATTAATAAATATCATAATTACCTGAAACGCTAATGGAAATCCCATAATGTCATACTGCTTAAGCTGATTTTTCTTTTTCTTTTTCGGATCGGAATCAATAGAAATTTGGGAGATGTTATCGTATATAGAGCGATATGTCATCTGCCACACTCGTACTCCCCACGGGTATGCATTAAACCCATCCAAATGATCAGCTAATTGTAATATCTTCTGGGGAATTGTTTTTCTCAAGTCACTCCCTAACAACCCCATGTGAAGATAAAACAACAATGCTAACTTAACTGCATCAGTGTCATCCTCCCCCCACGGTCTCTGCTGGAAAACACGACTTAGATCAGCATATGTAACTGATTTACACCCGTGAAAATATGTCTGGAGGATCCGATCTGTGGCCTTCGATGGAATATAGAGGTCGATATCTACCAAATGACTGAATCGAAGGCCTGTCATAATAGCAAACTCATATGCATTGAATCTGACATCCACGTCATTAACTAGAAACCATAACTCCTCTCCCGAAGTCACCTTATTTACTGCTCGAAGGATGAAGGAATGTATTAGGACCCCACTAAATCGACTATCCTTCAACTCTAGGAAGTGTCCGAAACATGTACGTCGAAACATTTGTAATTGTCTCTCTGTTAATAATTTTTTTATCACGGCTCCAACATCTTTATATCCACGTGTAGTAACTTGAGCCTTGAAGTGCTTTTCGAGAGGGAATCGCAGTTCATCTCTGCTTTCGTCTCTTTTTCTCTTTTGTACAGCTCCCTGTATGAAAATTAAATTACAATTATATTAAATTTTTATAAATTTTAGAGAATAAATTATTCAATTCTATACAGGGAGAAGGACTATTTCCCACCCAACTTTTGATGCATTCTCAAATTGGCACCCACGGCAGATGAAAATCCAATTTTCCCACCCGTGAGCTGTTAAAATGGATGATTTCTGTTTGCATAAGGATAAAATGTCTATTTTACCCTTGTTAGATGAAATGACAAAAATACCCCTCAATTTAATTTCTCAAAATTAATGTGAGAGTTTCACCATTCACCCCCCTTAGGTTTTAGAAACTAACATTTTCACCCCACGGCAGATGACAAAATACCCCTCAACTTTAAAAACTAACATTTTCACCCCAAACCTAGGGTTTCCATATTTTTCAAAATACAGCCGCCCCCCATAACTTTTAAAACTAGCATTTCACCCCCATTCTCCAACTTCAACTCCGGACGTCTTCTCCGGCGTCGTCACCGGCCTCCTCCTTCTCCTGGTGCGACGGCGGTGGTGCGACGAAGAGATCTTCCTCTCCTCATCGCACGGTGCGACGAAGAGACGGAGATCCCTTCATCGCATGATGCGACGAAGAGACGGAGATGGGGGGCGTCGATCTGGAAGAACAGACGGAGATGGGAGATCTAGAAGAACAGACGAAGCGTCGTCGTCGTCGAAGTGTCCCTCGTTGAAGCGTCGTCGTTTGTAGTCGTCGTCGAAGCGTCGTCCTTCGTCGTCCTTTGTAGTCGGAGATGGGAGATCGGTCGAATGCGTCGGCCGTCGATGGTGGCCGGAGAAGGAAGCAAACCCCAAGGGTGCAATCTAAACTTTTCAAACTTTGAGGATGGGTTAGTTATTAGTTTTTAAAACCTGGAGGGGGGAAACGGTAAAATTTAAAAATTTTAATGTTTTAAATAGCAAATGACGATTTTGCCCCTGTCCCTAACTGAAAAATTGGACGGTAGTTTGGTCACGGGTGGGAAATCTGGATTTTCATCTGCCGTTGGTGGCAAGTTGAGAACGCATCAAAAGTTGGGTGGGAAATAGTCCTTCTCCCTTCTATACATAGAGGCCTTATTCGGAAAAACAGATATCAAATTCGAATTCTACACATCAAAAAACCTTAAGATGGTTAAATTTCAATTTGATCCCATATGAAAAATATCAAAACAGCCCTAAAATTTAATAGAATTGTATTCTGCCCCCCTGATTCCAACAAGAGCAAACGCATGTTGGATAACTCTGGAAAATCACAATTTGCCCCACCACATGAATTCGCCTGTCCACCACGCGAATTTGCGCGTCAACCGCGCGAATTCGTGAGTCAATCGCACAAATTCGGGGGGTTGACCGTAATTTTGCCAGCCCACAACGTTTTCCTATTTATGCTATGCCCCACCACACGATGAAAACACGCATTTTCATCCCCAACCACACAAACACGTGTAGTCCAGGTGGTTTGAAAAGTTCAAAACACCTCCCCGTCCACACGAATTCTGACCACACGAATTCGTGTGGTCACTGCGCCATTCGCGTGGTGACTGCCGAATTCGTGTGGCCACATTTCACCTTCCAAACTTCGTTTTTCAAACTCCATTTCAATAACAATCAACTCTAAACCTAATCTAACATAAAAGCCCTAACAAAATTCATCAAAATCAGCAAGAAATCAAGCATTTTCTTCGAAAATTTCAAACCGTAAACCCTAACTCAAAACACCCAAATTTCGCATCAAATCGCTCAAATTGTGAAACGAAATGCATAAAGAGATGACAAGGGTTCTTTTACTAACCGTTTTGTCCATCGTCGTTGCCGGAAGACGTCGGAAAAATCGTCGGATGAAATCGAAGTTGCCGAGTGCGCGAATCGTGTATTCAAAATTTTCAGTTTTGTGTGTTTGGTTGTTGTGCGCGTGGTTTTGGACGATTTTGAGTGGAGGGGCATTTTCGTCTCTTTACAATTTTGGGGCATTTTCGTCTCTTCACAATTTTGGGGCATTTTCGTTTAGTGTCAAAATTTAGGGGTAATTTCGTTTTAGCCCTTAATCTTTGGGGCAATTATTTTAATTTCCCTAATTAATAACTTGAACGCAAATGAATAAATTCAAATCTGATTTATTCTGATCAAATGGTTGGGTAGGTGTACCGGTATGGATTCAGTCTAAATTCACTGTTTATCTTGAACAGTTAAATTTGAATTAAAACAATTTTAACATATTGAATCTAAATAAAACTTGCGATCACGTTGATGATAAAACTCATTTAACTGGTTGATTATTCTTTTTTTTTAATTATGATTATTTATTATCCTCTTTTCTTTATCTTTGATAATTTTTCTTTTATTTTTTAAACAATTTTTTTGTATTATTATTCGCTTATTCAAAATAATCATTTTAAATTTGATTCAAGTTCAAATATAAAAGGCAATGCAAAATTATGGTTTCAAATGCATAAACAATTATATCAAGAAATGGCATAGGAAGAATTATAGGATGTGCCAACTAAACAAATGGCTAAGAGATAAGGTTGTCTTGTCAATGGGATTAAAGAGAGATTAAGTGCATATATCCAAGCCCAAAGGCCCACCACCCTTAATTATGTAGTCAATCTAGTAAAGTTTTTTGAGAGCTAGTCCACTTCTATACAAGCCTCTCAAATTAGACTCGTGATCCCAAACCCACAAAGAGGCTCTCACCCAGGGTGATTAACTAGTTTTAACAATGGGATTTTGTTTTGCCATGAACACTAACACCGGTGGCTAGTTTATACTTATGGATTTACAACAACGTTGCCAATTGGGCTTAGACTTTCATTGCATTGAATCGTTTATGGCTAACCATGACTATAAGAAGCTTTTCCTCATTAATTTAGTTGGAACAAGGAGTTGATAATGACCCATAAAGTGAGTTGGTAGATTTTATACCCACTAGCAATTTTTGTTGGTTTGCCAATCTTAATTCTACAACAGTTTTACTTGTTGAATAAATCTTATTATTTGTCATATTTTATGGGAACCAATTGCTATTTTTCCAGCAAGTCAGTGTGCATGTTGGAGATATAACCTTGATTTTGGGATTTAATTGTCATTCTTTTGTTGCATCCATCAATACCTATACCTAGATAAAGGCATCATTTAGAAATTGATTGTATCTAGTTTTCATTGCTATAAGTAATAAAACATTCTTCCTCCTCTTGGTTTTTGCTATTTCTTTTATTCTCTTGCATCATTTTATTGCCATATTTTTATCTAGTTACAACTGTGGTATTAGAGCTAGTGTAATGAATAATTCAACTCAAATTTCAAATCCTGTCTTGGATGGGAATAATTACAACTAGTGGAATGTCCAAATTAAGGTGTTGTTTGATTACCATGAATTGCTAGATGTCATGGAGAATGGGGTAACTACTTTAGCATAAAATGCATCAACACACAGAAGAATACCTACTATGAGATCAAGAAGAAAGATAAGAAGACATTATATTTCATCTATCAAAGGATGAATAACGAAGTTTTTTAGAAGATTGTAGGAGCAACCATATCAAAGCAAGCATAAGATATCTTGATGATGTCATACAAAAGTTCTGAGAGAGTTAAAATGGTAAGACTCCAAACTTTGAGATGTTAATATGAGCTTTTACAAATAGTTTTTTGAAACTATTGCTAATTACATTAGTCAAGTTCTTGCTTTGATAAATCAAATGAAAAATCAAATTCTAGCTATCAACAAAATTCAAGAAGTCATGGTTATGGATGTGGTAGAGGAAGGTATGAAAAATCCAATATTGAATGTTCGTCTTGTCATATATGTGGCCATTATTCAAGTGAATGCAAAATAAGGATAATATTCAAAATGCTCATTATACACAAGAAGAAGATGATGATGACAACCACACTTTCTTGATGGTCACTGTAGATGGCGAAACACCAAACTACCACACATGATTCCTTGACACTAGGTGTACTAATCATATGTGCAACAAAAAAGGAGTTATTTACTGATCTTGATAAGTCATTTCACACCAAAGTCAAAATTATCGATGACAAAACTATACTAGTGACTGAAAAAGGGTAGATTCTTATCAATTTAAAGAATAAAGATCATAAGTATATTTTTGATGTATTATGTGCCAGACATGAAGAGTAATTTGCTTTGTGTCGGCTAATTGGCAGAGAAAGGGTATGCTATAAACCTTCATGACAATCAACTCTTGATTCTTGATAAAAAAAAATGTATATTCATTCTTAAGGCCCCTTTAACAAAGAATAATATGTTTTAAGTTTATATTTGTAGAAATTTTTATGATTGTCTCAATTCTATTATGAATGATGAATCTTGGTTGTGACATTTTTGCTTTGGACGTTTGAACTTTCGAAGTCTAAAATTGCTTACAAACGAAATATGGTGAAAGGCATGCCTAGTATTCATCATCCAAAACAATTGTGTAAAGCTTGCACTCTTGGAAAGAATCATATTTTCATTTATAACAGAATAATGGCAAGTAATACAAGCACTGAAGCTCATTCATTCCAATGTAAGTGGACCAATGAATATTTTGTCAAATGATAGAAATACATTGTTTTTAACTATTAATGATGATTTGATGATTTTACTAGAAAAAATTTGTTTTATGTTTTGTAAAGGACGTTCGAAGTTCTTGATTGCTTTTAGAAGTTCAAGTTGAAAGTTGAAAAGCAAAGCAACTATCAAGTTGAAATTTTACGAACTAATGGTGGAGGTGAATATATTTCCAATGAATTTAATAACTATTGTGAAGAACAATGAATAAAGCATAAAGTCACTTTTCCCTACACTCCACAACATAACGGAGTTATTAAAAAGAAAAATAGAACTATAATAGACATATGAGGAGCATGATAAAGGTGAAAGGTATACTTAATTCATTCTGGGGTAAAGTTGTTTCATGTTTTATTTACTTGTTGAATAGGTCTCCAACAAGGATTGTTCAAAATATCATTCTTAATGAAACATGGAGTGATTTCAAGCCAAGTATGAAATATCTTAAAATATTTTGTTTTGTTGCTTATACCCACATTCAGACAGAGACAAAGACAAAGTTAGATGATTGAGCAGAGAAAATAGTTTTTGATGGTTACAAGTATGGGGGTATAAGTTATTCAATCCTAAAAAAATAGTTTTTGTTGGTCACAAGATGTAATCTTTGTTAAAAAAGAAGCTTGGAAAAGGATGTGGATACCCATAAAGACTTTAAAAAATCTATTCTCTATGCTCTTGAAGAAGAAGTAGAAGCTTTCATCATAAACAAAGTAGCCTCATCAAGCTTTGCTTAAGAATTTTTTTTGCCAAAAGCCTTAATAGAATCTAAAAGGCCCAAGATGACAACACCACCAATTAGTATACCTATAAGATTATAAGGTAACGTTTGAAGATAAAATTGATGATGATGGAACATTAGTACAATTTGCTTTCTTTGCTAATATTGAACTTATGATATTTGAGAAGGCAATTCAAGATCTTGAATGGGTGAATGCCATGAATGAGAAGATCAAAGCAATTGAAAGAAACAATACGTGAGAACTAACTGATATCTAGTGAGGTCGTAAAACGATTGATGTGAAGTATGTTTTCAAGACAAAGATAAAGCCAAATCGCAAGGTGGAGAGACACAAAGCAAGATTAGGAGTGAAAGGATTTTAGCAAAGGCCTAGCTATGATAACCAAGAAATTTTCTCGCCTACTACCCCAATTTGAACAGTTAAACTTTTAATTGCTTTAATTGCTCATAAGCAATGGAAAATCCATCAAATGGATATGAAGTCAACATTTCTAAATGGTTCACTTGAAAATGAGGTTTTTGTTAAACAACTTTTTGGATTCATAAAGCATGAAAGTAAAGATAAGGCATACAGATTGAAGAAAGCACAGTACAATCACAAACAAGCACCACAAGTATGGATAAGGTGCATTAACTCTTTCTTCCATAGAATCGGTTTCAAAAAATGCCCATTTGAATATGTTTTATATGTGAAGGTTGACAATTCTTGTGATGTCTTGATGTTATATCTTTACGTTAAGATTTAACATTCACAAACAATAATCTTAAAATGATTGAAGATTTCAAAAAGTCTATGATGCAAGAGTTTGAAATGGCTAATGTTAGGCTCATGTCGTATTTCATTGGTATTGAAGTAATGTAAAAATAATATGAGATTTTTATCTACCAAAAGAGGTATGCCACTAAAATTTTAAAGAAGCTTTGTATGTATGATTGTAATCTTGTGAGAACTCTTGTGGATGTTGGTACTAAATTGTCCAAGGAAGGTGATGATAAACATGTTGATTCTACTTATTTCAAGCAAATGGTTGGGAGTTTGAGATATCTCACATGCACAAGGTCAGACATCTGTTATGGTGTCGGTATGATTAGCTAATTTTTAAAATCTCCTCATCAATCTCTTATGCAAGTGGCCAAAAGAATCATGCGATACCTAAAAGGCATTTATGATCATAATTTATTTTATTCTTCATATATTGATTATGCACTTATAGGTTTTTCAAATAGTGATCAAGGTGGAGATTTAGATGATCAGAAAAACACTTCTTGTTTAGCTAGGGTTTAACAATAGTGGGAGAGGGAATATTATTGGTGGATAAGTATATATAAAACCTTCTGACATATTGAATGATCAACAACCATGTTGACGCCAATTAATAGTAATCATTAGGTGTAGATGGACCAAGTCTAACCCATTTAATAAATAACTTGAACCAAAATGAACAAATTCAAATAGAATTTACCTTATTCAAGTGGTTAGCTTGGTATACAATTATGGATTCATCCAAGCTCATTGTTTGGCTCGAATGAATCCGTTATGGTGTCGGTATGATTAGCTAATTTTTAGAATCTCCTCATCAATCTCTTATGCAAGTGGCCAAAAGAATCATGCGATACCTAAAAGGCATTTATGATCATAGTTTATTTTATTCTTCATATATTGATTATGCACTTATAGGTTTTTCAAATAGTGATCAAGGTGGAGATTTAGATGATTAGAAAAACACGTCTTGTTTAGCTAGGGTTTAACAATAGTGGGAGAGGGAATATTATTGATGGATAAGTATATATAAAACCTTCTGATGTATTGAATAATCAACAACCACGTTGACGCCAATTAATAGTAATCATTAGGTGTAGATGGACCAAGTCTAACCCATTTAATTAATAACTTGAACCAAAATGAACAAATTCAAATGGAATTTACCTTAGTCAAGTGGTTAGCTTGGTATACAATTATGGATTCATCCAAGCTCATTGTTTGGCTCGAATGAATCAAACTTAAATTAAAACAATTTTAACTTATCGAGTTTGAATGAAACTCGCAATCAATGTTGACATCAAAACGCATTTAACTAACTATTCCTTTTATTTTTACTATTCATTATCCTTTTTTTTCTCTCTTTAAGAATTCTTCTTTTTTTAAGAATTCTTTTTTTTTTTTTGGTATTATTTGCCTATTCTTAATAATCATTCTAGATTTTATTTGAGTTCTAGTATCAAAGGCAATACACAATTATGGTTTCAAACAAATAAATAATTATACCAAGAAATGACGTAAGAAGAATTATAGGACGAGCCAACTACGCGAATGGCCAACAAGTAAGGTTATCTCATTAATAGGTTTAAAGAGAGATTAAGGGCTGATATCTAAGCCCAAAAGCCTCCCACCTTTAATTATGCAATCAGACTAGTAAAGTTGATTGATAGTTAGTCCACTTCTATCTAAGGCTCTCAAATTAGACTCATCATCCCTAACCCATGAAGAGGCTCTTATTAAGAGTGTTCAACTAGTTTCAGCAGCGAAACTTTTTTGCCATGAACATTAACATTGTTCGCTGGTTAACACCTATGGATTTATATTAATGTTATTATAACACCCACAAGCAAGCTCAAGGGTATTTTAGTCTTTTTACTTAAATTAAATTGAGTTCATTAATATTTTCTAAAGTGATAGTGAGTGTGTATAAAGGTATACACAACGATGTATTGTCAACAAGTTTGAATTTTTAAATAAGATAAGAATTACAATAAGATTGGGTGTTTCCCTAGTTGTGCAATGCAACACACGCTTGTGTAGAGTTCATACATGCTAGTGTATCGCATCTAATAAGCAAAAATAAAAGTGTGTTAAACCTAATTTCTTTCATTCTTTTGACATTCAGTCTCCCCCAATCGAGAGAGTTGTGAGAGGAGAGTCTTGTAATCACTGGAAAAGGGTTGTCAGTTGTCAGAAATCATTGTAGCCACGCAAAGAATTATTTCTACTTCAAAAGACAAGTAAGTAGGTTTCTTATTCTCACGACAAAACAAGCATACTCGTAATTGGGTTAATAGTTGTAATGAAAAGTTATGATTTCAGGGTAGATACATGATGTGATGATGAGTATTCAATGTTTGTAACAAGTTTGTATGTTGTTATATTTGTTCACAAATGTTATGGACTAATTTTGTAGGATATCTTAAGGTTTAAAGATTATATTGTCAATAATTTATGATGTTGAGTGATTTTATGTGTGACCAATTAATGAAACATGTTTATGATGCTTAGATATTCTTTTTGTATGATAATATGTGTTAGAATCACTAAAGGTTTGTCAGAATTAGTAGAACACGTAGGTTTTTATGATATTTAAATCATGATACACGGTCATGTATGGCTTCATACAGACCTATTTATCCCTAGTTTAAATTAGGAAATTCCATAATTTCCACACTTATTTTGAGAAAAGTCAAACATGACCATGTGGTATGAGACACATGTCTATGTGTGACTTTCCAAAAATAGATACCGTGGTTAAAAGTGGCACACAGGGGTACGCCCTATGTATACACTTGTATAACCAGCAAAAGGACCATTTTATCCCTAGTTCAAGCATAGTGAAAGGGAAGAAGAAAAAAAACTAAGAATATGAGATTTTAGTAGAGAAAACATAGTTAGATAATATTAGAAAGAGTATCCAACTATAAGGAAGATGACATGAGACTTTGATTGAGTCAGATCTTGATAAAAAAGAAAAAACGTTAAGGAAAGTTGTTCACATCCAGATAGCTACTAATTGTACGCATAAGTAGTAATATTTGTGAAAGCACTAGAGTTGGATACCAATGAGATGCATCATACACTTGGCACCAAGGTGCATAACCACCCAGTTTATTTAGATGTGCATGGTAAGGATTGTGGCTTTTCAAATATTTCCTTATGTAGTTAGCAAGATGCACCACGTATGTACCTATAATATATGGCTATTCTAAGATGGTTTAGATGACAGTTTTGATTAGCTTATGTGGTCAAGGAAGTAATTACTGCCAGATTTTTTTCCTATGTGATTAGGGTGTCTCAAATAGCTAGTCTAATCGGCCATATGACATATGCGTAAGACAAAACAGATAATAACATATAAGGTGTCTTATGCTTTCACTAGGACATTAAACATGTCAATTTTAGCTTAGGCCTTAATAATCTTTATAGATGGCCTATGTCAGAGCATGAAAGTGCTAAGTTATGACCATATTCAAATTAACAATTGAAATTTTAGGCTTACCAGTTTTATGAATATTTAGAGTGTCAAAAGTTTAACAACTTACTAAGTGTTTTCACTCACGCGTTCTTTTTTGTTGTTTTACAGGTAAAAGTGAATAGTAAGGCATGCAAGGGAGTTAGTGGTCCAACCAACAGATGCACGAGGTGAAGGGCATAACTGCCATTTTTAGACTTTCTTTCCTTTTATGTATTTTGAACATTTTAGTTACGTTTCTAAGATTTATTTATACACAATAACTTCTGATGAAGTTTTTAGACTTTTCATGCATTGGTGAATTTTCAATGAGGTATATTACACCTTTTTGCATGTTTAAATATTTATGATCATGCATTAAATGATGAGATTATAAATTAAATAGTTTAGTTATGCACGTCTCTTCAAGTCATATTCCAAGTAGGGGTATGTATTTATAGAGTAGTATTCCAATTGCCAGTAGGGCATATGCTTTCATTGCATGAACCATTCATGGCTAACCATGATTGCAAGAAGCTTTTCCTTATTAATTAAGCTGGAATAGAAGGCTGATGATGACCTAAAAAGTGAGCTGGTAGATCTCATATCCACGGGTGATTTCTTTTAGTTTGCTAATCTTGATTCTAAAGTGGTTTTATTTATTGAATAAAACTTATTATTTGTCATATTTTTTAAGAACTATTTTTATTTTTCAAGCAAGTCAATATACATGTTGGAGATATAGCCTTGATTTTAGGATTTAGTTGTTTTACTTTTGTTGTATCAGTTGGTATTTATGCCTATATAAAGGCATCATTAAAAATTGATTGTATCTATTTTTCATTGCTATAAATAATAAAATATTCTTCCTCCTCTTGGTTCTTGCTGTTTTTTTAATTCTCTTGCATCATTTTTTTGCTACATTTTATCTAGTTATAATAGTGGTATTAGAGCTAGTGCAATGAATAACTTGATTTAAATTTTGATTTTTGTTTTGGATAGGAAAAATTACAACCAATGGAATGTCCAAATGAGGGTGTTTTTTGATTACCACAAATCACTAGATGTTGTGAAGAATGAGGTAACTATTTTAGTAGAAAACAAATTGACATGTAAAAGAATGCCTACTGTGAGATCAAGAAAAAGGATAAGAAGACATCATATTTCATCCATCAAGAGGTGAATGTTCAAGTTTTTTAAAAGATTGTAGAAGCAACCATATCAAAGCAAGCATAAGATGTCTTGATGATGTCATACAAAAGTTTTGAGAGAGTTAAAAAGGTGAGACCACAAACTTTGAGACATTAATTTGGGATTTTACAAATTGAGTCTTCTGAAACTATTTTTACTTACATTGGTTGAGTTCTTAGTTTGACAAATCAAATGAAAAATCAAATTCTAGCCATTAACAAAATTCAAGAAGTCCAAGAAGTCATGGTTGTGGACGTGGTAGAGGAAGGTATCACAAATCCAATATTAAATGTTATTCTTGTCATAGACATGAACATTGTTCAAGTGATGCAAATATAAGGATAATATTCAGAATGCTTACTATGTATAAGATGATGATGATGATGGTGGTCATACTTTCTTGATAGTCATTACAGTTGGTAAAACACCAAACTACCACACATGGTTCCTTGACACTCGGTGTACTAATCATATGTGTGATAAAAGGGAGTTATTTGCTGATCTTAATAAGTCATTTCAGAACAAAATCAAAATTATCGATGACAACACTATACCAATGATCAAAAAAGGGTAAATTATTATTAATTTGAAGAATGGATATCATAAGTATATTTTTGATGTATTCTATATATTAGGCACGAAGAGTAATTTGTATTGGGCTTAGTTCACCCATGATGGGTTGACAAAACTGCCCTTGGTAGTTACCAGCAGTTGGGATTTTCAAATCCCAACTGCCTCCTAAATAAAAGTAACACAAAAAATATAAAAGGATAGGAAGACTAAGTATTTCTTTCATATCTTCCAAAAACTTTTCTTCATATACAAAAAACCAGAAACTTATAATCTAAAGAGAAAGAGGGTAAATAGTGTTATGGAAAATTCAAGAGGTTACAAAAGCTTCTACAAAGAATCATCAACCAGGTAAGTCAATAAAAACCTCGATCTTGGAAATTTATTTTTCTTTAGAATTGATTAATGGAAATGCTTACATTGGTATCAGAGCCTATGTTTTTTTGTTGACTTATGATTGTGATCATTTTGGCTTGTGAATGATTAGATTGTGGTATAATTTAATCTAATTTTTGATAATTTATAGGTTAAATTTTTATATAAATTTGGGTTGTGTTTTTGCTTAATTTGATGCAATTGAATAAAATTGATGCATAGAATCATTTTAGGATGATTGTTGGATGGTTGTTGCATGTTTTAATTTCAAAATCTTATCGAAATTGGCTTCAACTTGCTGAATCCAAAAGCCAAAATTGCCACCTTATGACATGACTTTTATGTCCCAAATTCATTGAATTTAGACGATGTTGACATTAGAAATTATTATGACCAAAGATGTTATGATATGGGTTTCAATAGCCCTATCATGTTGTCATTGATCGACACAAGAAGGCAATCAATTTCATTGGTAGCAAGTTTAGGGTTTTTCACAGATGCAGGTTATGATCGAGTTGGAAAAACCTGATTGACCATCCTGTTGGTCAATAGGTTAGTTAAAACCCATCAATCAAAGGGTCAACTAGGTGGCCCAATGTGACTCTTAACTTGTAGGTCAATTGACCGTCAATGGTTAATGTTTGAGCAATCAACAATTAAAGTTTGACTGACACCAGTAAAAGCAGAACACCAACACTTAAAGTGTTTTCTCTAATGTATGATAGTGCATAAAGAGTTTTCACTAGTGCATGGCAGTGTGTGATAATGTGTATAAGCTTCCTATTGATGTGTAACAGCTTGTACAGGCTTAGATCGATGCATTGACTCAAATCGTATAGGTCATATGTTGTGTAAGAGCTTGTATAACCTATTTTTGCATGAAACGAACATTTATCGATGTTTTCGAGATGTGTTTTGAATTAGACATTACAAAATAACATGTGAACGTATGTTGTTTGTATAGATATGCATGTGTAATTTATTATTGTCCATTTGTTGTTCATATATAAAGTGAATATATTGACTAAGGGCTACTATCTAAATTATAAGATGAATCCAGAACATAACCTCTTCAAACACATTTGGACCATAATTGAGAAAATATTGGAATTAAGATATCAGAGCATGTCCTTAGCCCGAAATGAAAGGATATATGGACTTTTGATGTCAATGTCTAACCATTGGGCTCCTACAATCACCATTCTTATCTGGAACAATAACAAGGTAATGACCTATTAGGATCGTTTGTGTGAGTTACAACTTGCAAAAGAGCAAAACATTGTCATAAACATAAGAAAATCAATGGATTTGTCCATTTTCCCAAATCAATGAAGTGTGAGACATGTAAGCTATCACAAACAATGTAGAAACTTTACCATAGATAAAGTCATTTCGAGGATCATTGAAAAAGCTAAAAAGGTCTTTAGCCCCCATGATTGGTATAGATTGCAAGAATAGTTGTTAGTTAAAATGTCACGTTTTAATGATTATAAGCCTCAAATCAAAGACGGTTTAGATGCCAATTCTAGTCAGGAATAGTTTTAGTCATTAAAATGATTTGAATTTCATGTATATATGATCGTTTCTGTTAGTAATGTTTTTGTACAAAACTTCATTATGGATTATAAATATGTTGAACCATTTGTTGATTCTATAATTGTCTTGATCATTTGTGAGAATTTTGATATTGGTAGAATTTAATAATTTTTGTCTAGAATTTACATTGGCACAATTGGATTAAATTTTGAGATATTGAACATTTGTATCATAGACAATGATTGAGAACATAGTAAATTTTTGACTCTATGTCTTATGTAAACTATTTTAATTTTAATACACAATTGCGCAAAATAAAATTTGTATATATCTTGATTAGTTGATGATGTGTTGCTATGTCTTTGTAGTTCTATAAATAATAGCTTCGAAAAATATTATCGTCGACTTGAAGAAGGGAGATAGATTGAATGGAAACAACTATAAGATCTAAAGAATGAGAATACATTATATCCTAGATGAACAGGAGGCCTTGAAGGCTGTAAATCAAGTCATGGAAGAGCCTCAGCTGGCTGGAGGGTAGAATCTTAATAATGGCCAGTATAAACATGACATGGATGCTTACAACACCTAAAAGAAGAAAAATTCAACTGCTAGAAGAATCCTTATCAGTTCAATGAATGATGACATTGCTTATAAGTATGAGCAATGTAAAACTGCATATGTTATGTGGGTGGCATTGATGGAGAAGTTTGAAGGAACCACCGTCTCCAAACTTAGGTAGATGACTATCAAGTTCAGCATGTACAAGAAAACTTCCAATAAGTCAATGAAACAACATTTAAGAGAAATATCGAACATGATAACTGAGCTAAAGAAGGTTGGGCATAACCTGATTGATAAACAGTAAGTTAAGGATGTTATACAATCTCTTCTTGATAATTAGGAGTACATAGAAGCTGAGTGCATAGAGTCTACTAGACTAGGAGTTTACACACATGTTGTTAAGTTTAGTTCCAAGAAGTTTTCTAGCTACAAGTGAAAATGGCATTTGTCTAGAAAATGGAAATAGATCATCCAAAGACCTGTGAATAAGAATAAACAATTCAAGTGCAAAAGAGATAAACACATTGGGAAAATAGATAAAACCAATTTGACATGTTACAACTATGGGAACAAAGGTCACTTCGCCCGTGAGTGCACAAAGCCGAAAAAGGTATTGTCTTATCTTGTCTTGAATTGTAAGATTTATGTTTTTAGTACCATTTTATTATCTAAATCTTATCTTATGTGAACTGTAGACTTATGAGCCATAGACTATATAGCTCGTGATAAAGGAGCTTTTGTAAAATTTCATCGAATACCAAAAAAGTAAAGGTAAAAGGAATGGGCACATGCAAATTAGTTTTGTGTGGTGGTCAAACCTTATTCCTACATGAACTTTTGTATGCTCTAGAAATTCAACGAAAATCGATCTCTATGCTTGGTCGATTGAAGCCAAGATATAATTTGTTTTTCTTTTTGAATTTGGTTAAAATTTATTATGGTACTACGTATTATGAATCTGGATTTTTGTTAAAAGGTTTTATGGTACTAGATACTTTATTATGTAATTATGATAATTTTGTTAGTTTTTTGTTATTTGCAACTTCTAGTAGTTTGGATGTGGATGTGAATATATGACATGCTAGATTAAGATACATTGGCCTATGAAGATTTATTAGGATCTATCACAAAATTAGACTTGCCTGTTTGTGAACACTGCCTAGTAAGAAAAACTATTAAAAAATCTTTTGAAAGCTATTAGAAAAGGTACATCATATTTCATCACTTCCATATTTGATTATTCATATTTTGGTCATGTTTATTTGATCTCCTATAAATCAAAAGCAATAGATTGTTTTATACATTATATAAATGAGGTTGAGAATCGATTAGACAAAAGAATAAAAGTCTTGAGAACTGATCAAGTTCGTGAATATTTATATACCAAATTCAAGGAGTTATGCAGTGAAAAAGGAATAGTGAGATAACTAACAATTCCAAAAACTTTGCAACAAAATGGTGTAGTAGAGAGAAGTAACCGAACTCTATTAGAAACGATTAGGTCTATGATGGCACAAGCAAATATTCCAATTTTGTATTGGGGAGATGCCTTGTTGACTACAACTTATGTACTTAATTGCGTGTCCTCTATGTCAATCACTTTTACTCCTTATGAGTTATGAATATGTAGAAAATTTGATTTGAATATGATATGACCTTAAGGGTCGGCAACATGCATCCATGACTCCTCGCATAAATTCAAAAAATTGGGACCAAGGGGAAAAAAATGTATCTTTATAAGATACTCAGAACACTCCAAACGATAGGTGTTCATAAAGAAGGACTCTGATGAAAGAGTGATTGAAATAGAACTTAGATGCAACATTCATAGAAAATAACTTTCCTAACAGGGATGACATTAAAAAAGTCTTCATCTAAATGAGATAAAAGAGAAATATAGAGAAGGCATGTCTTAATGACTATCAATTGTGTCATAAAAGACAATGTCTTTACTTGTTCCAAATAGTAGGAGCAATGAGATTGAGATCCAACCTATTTCAGATAATAGTAGTGAAGATCTTCAATTTCGTAAGAGTAAACATCTTAGAATCCCTAAGTGACATTTTAAAATTGAAAACAAAGTTTTCATAACCGTTTCTCTAAAAGATTAAGAGTCTAAAAATATCAAAGAAGTTCTATTATCCCTTGATAAGGAAAGATGACAAGAAACATTGGAGGAAAAAATGAAATCCATGGAAATTAACTAAGTTTGGAGTTTGATGGACTTATCGCTAGGTCAAAAACCCATTAAGAATAAATGGATTCTCAAAATTAAACGTAAGATAGATGGCTTAATAGACAGACATAAAGCTCGTCTTGTGGCAAAAATTATACCCAATAAGAAGGTATAGATTATGAAGAAACTTTTTCGCTTGTCATAAGATTTACTTCAATTCGTGTAATTTTTGCTATAGTAGCACATTTAAATCTTGAATTGTATCAAATGGACGTTAAGGCAGTTTTCCTTAATAAAGAACTTGACGAAGAGATCTACATTGATTAACCTGTAGGTTTTATGGTAAAAGGTCAAGCACATAAAGTATGCAAACTCTAAAAATCAATATCTTGCCTGAAACAGTTATCAAGACAATGATACTTAAAATTTCATAAGGCTATGTTGTCTTATTATTTTAAGATGTTAGAATAAGGTCACTGTGTCTATATCAAAAGTTCTAATAACAAGTTTGCAATTCAATTTCTTTATGTGGATGTTGTACTAATAGCTAAGAGTGATTTGAAGTATATGATAACCATTAAGAATTGGTTATCCACAAATTTTAACATGAAGGATATGAGTGAAGTAGATTATATTTTGGGTATTAAAATCAAAAGAGATAGTTCTAAGAAACTTTTGACTTTGTCACAAAAGCATTATATCCAAAAGATTTTGGAACAATTCAACATGGCAAACTATAAACCTATAGATAATCATGTGTCAAAAAGCAATTTCTTGAGCCAAGACATATGTCCTAAGACTCAAAATGAGAAAAACGAAATGTTGTTAGTACCTTATTCAAATGTGGTTGGAAGTTTTATATATGTTATGATGTGTATTCACCCTAATATTTGTTTTATTGTCTAGTTGATCAGTCGATATCAATCAAACCCTAGAAGGGAACAATGAAAGACTATTAAGAGGATATTTAGATATTTAAAAGACAATGTGGATTACTATTTATGCTACCAAGGATCATATTTGCATATTGTTGACTATTTGAATACCAACTAATGTGGTGATTTAGACCAACGCAAATCAACTTCTGGCTATGCTTTCTTACTCTAAACAGATGTCATGTCTTGGAGTAGTAAGAAATAGAAATGCATAGTCTTATCCATAATGGAAGTAGAATTTGTAATTTATTCTATAGCTATGCAAGAAGTTGTTTGGTTATGGAGATTTTTTGAGAATTTAGGCATGCAAGATAAAATAATTGGTCCAATAGTCATACATTGTGATAATCAAGTTGTTATAGCTTTCATAAAAGATCCTAAATTCCATAATAGAATCAAACAAACCAACACTAAATATAATTTTATCAGAGACATCATTTCGAAAAAGAAAATGATTGTATAATATATTTCTATGCAAAATATGGTTGCACACATCCAAATAATTTGTGAATACCATATGTGAGTTCTTAATAAATAGTAATACCTGAAAAATTGGAGAAATGATTAAGAACTTAAGTTAGACATTAGATATAATGACTAAACTAATATCTGTACAATGATAGTAATGACATTTGAGAAGATACACACTGTAGCATATGATTCATACCATGTGTGCGTAAGTAAGACGACCATTTGAAGTAGTGAAAGGATGAATCTCTACTCCCTTACTATGTGAAACTTTATGAGAATTACCTCATGTTGGTACCATTTGACTCTTTATTGTTATTTGATGTTTACTCTTAATGTTGGTATTTTAGCTTGACACTTATAGCCACACATGATTAGAAAAACAGCTAAATTTAAATTGAGAATTTCAAGTAGAAGAGGAATACTTATATATTATGTGTATCTATTGGTCAATCGATCTTGTCACTCATATGAGAGAATAGACTTGATCATAAATACATATAAAAATAACACAATGATAAATTAGAGATTAAAAGGAGCTAATGTTATTGAATAAGTCTAAAGTGTTGTGAGACTAATTTTTTATCATTTTCTTCAGGTTGAACAACTATGTTATTCTGAATAGATACATAGTAAATTAGCTCCCAAGTATAGGTTGCGTGCAAGGTCGTATGACATATTTGCTAGTATGAAATACTCTACTTTGTGAAATTTCTATGTTAGAGTTTTGATATGGATCACCTATCACATATGAGTGACAGATATTAGGCTTGGTCCTCCCATGATGTATTAACCCAACCCATATCTAGATAATAAGGGAATTGTCTTGATTGCCTTTGGGATAGGATTTGACAAAATCACCTTTAGCAATTACCAACAGTTAATATAAGTTAGAATTTTGAAATCTTAGCTTTCTCCCAAATAAAAGTAACGCAAAAATAGAGAAGGATAAGGAGACTACGTATTTCTTTCATATATTCCCAAAATTCTTCTTCATATACAAAAAAACCAAAAACTTAGAATATAGAGAGAAAAAGGGCAAATAGTACTGTGAAAAATTCAGGAGGCTACAAAAGCTTCGTCTACAAGCAATCATGAATTAGGTAACTCTAAAACCTTAATCCTAAAAATTTATTTTTCCCTAAAATTGATTTATAATTTGCTTAGTGTGGGTCAGTTGGTAGTGAGAAGGTATGTTATAAACCTTCGAGACAATCAACTCTTGATTATTGATAAAAAAATGTATACTTATTTTCAATGCCTCTTTGACAAAAAATCGTATGTTTTAAGTTGATTTTTTTAATGGCATTTATAATTGTCTCAATGTTATTGTAAATGATGAATCTTGGTTGTGGCATTTTCACTTTGGACATTGGACTTTTGGAGTTTAAAATTGCTTGCAAAGGGAAATATGGTGAAAGGTTTGCCTAGTATTCATCATCTAGAACAATTGTGTGAAGCTTGCACTCTCATAAAGAATTACATATTGTTGTTTATAACAGAACAACAAGGTGCAACACAACCACCAAAGCTTATTCATTTTGATGTATGTAGCCCAAGGAATATTTAAATTCTATAAACTGACAGTAGAGGTGAATATACTTCTAATGAATTTAATAAATATTATGCGAAAAAAAGAATAAAGCATGAAGTCACCTTTCCTTATACTCCGTAACACGGTGCAGTTGTTGAAAGGAAGAACATAACTATAATGGACATGGCGAAAAGTATGACAAAGGTGAAAGGTATGCTTAATTCATTCTAAGGTGAAGTTATTTCATGTTTTGTTTTCTTGTGGAATAGGTCTTTAAGATGGAATGTTCAAAATATCAACCTACTGAACACGTGAAATAGTTTCAAGCAGAGTGTGAAACATCTTAAAGTATTTGGTTCTATTGCTTATGCCCATATTCTGACAAAGACAAGGGCAAAGCTAGATGATTGAGTAAAAAAGATAGTTTTTGTTTGTTACAAACGTGAAGGGTACAAGCTGTTTAATCTTGAGACAAAAAAGGTGATTATCAGTCGAAATGTAATATTTGCTAAAGAAGAAGCTTGGATATGAGACGTGGATACCCATAAGAACTCTAAAAAACATCTTACTATATCCTTGAGGAAGAAGCAAAAGCTTCCATCACAAATGTAGTTTTATCAAGCTTTGCTTAAGAAATTTGTTTGCCATAGGATTTAACAGAATCTAAAAGGCTAAAGTGACAATGCCAATAATCAATATGCTTGCAACATTATGAGGTAACTCTTGATGATAGAGTTGATGATGACAGAGAATTAGTATACTTTGCTTTCTTTGTAGATATTGAACCTGTGACATTCAAAAAGGCATTTCAATATCCTAAATGGGTGAATGCCATGAATGAGGAGATCAAGGCAATTGAAGAAATAATAAGTGGGAACTAACTAATATCCCACGAGGGCATAAAGCTATTGATATGAAGTAGGTTTTCAAGACAGATGAAGTCAAATGGTGAGGTGGTGAGACATAAAACATAATTGGTGGTGAAAGGATTTGAACAAATGCCTAACCATGATTACTAAGAAATCTTCTCTCATGTTGCTTGAATTAGAACAATTAGACTTCTAATTGCTTTAGCTACCCTCAAGCAATGGAAAATCCACCAAATGGATGTGAAGTCAGCATTTTTAGGTGGTTCATTTGAAGAAGAGGTTTTTGTCAAGCAACTATATGGATTCATGAAGTAGGGAAGTAAAGATAAGGTTTACACATTGAAGAAAGCATTGTACAACTTAAACAAACACTACGAGCATAAATAAGGCACACTAACTCTTTCTTCCATACAATTAGTTTCCAAAAATGCCCATCTAAATATGTTTTATATGTGAAGGTTAACAATTTTGGTGATGTATTAATGTTATGTCATTACGTTGATGATTTAACATTAACAGACAATAATCCCAAAATGATTGAAGATTTTAAAAGGTCTATGATGCAAGAGCTTGAAATGACAAACCTTGGGCTTGTGTATTATTTTTTTAGTATTAAGTAATGCAAAGAGAAGATGAGATTTTTATTTGCTAGAAAAGGTATGCCACTAAAATTTTAAAGAAGTTTTGTATGTATAATTGTAATCATGTGAGAACTCTTGTGTAACCTCTCCTAACCATTAGGGGTGTTACAAAAAAACGGCCAGAGTTCCCCAATTTTAGAGGGCCCAGAGAAATTTTTTATTATTATTTTTAATGCCCTGTAACATTCCTAATTAGCAATTCATACAAACTAGTCCTACTAATCGACTGGATTTTCATCAACATAATCACAATTAACAAAATAAATACTTAATAGTAACTATCATAAAAATTAGAACCTACAGAAACTTTATAACCAATTTCAATGACTAGTCATATATATATATACATATATAGATATAGATATACACAATCACATATATACATATAGGAAACAAAATATATACATATCCACCAATATCTATATCAAGTGTGTGTGTGTGTGTGTATATATATATATATATATATATATATATATATATATATGTATATGCATATATTCACATATACATCAAAAACATATAAATCAACAACAATATGGTGTCTTCTTCCCTCAGCCTCATGTCTCACTAGTGCTCCCCGGGAACCTTTGCTGCAACTCTTTACCTGTAAAATATTAAGTTAAACGAAGTGAGTGACCATGGGTCAGTAAAAAGATCATACTCAATACTCAAAGCATTTCATATCAATACTAATTTCTTTCATACTCAGCATGTCTGGGCTATTTACAAACAAATAATTGACACGAAACACGCATTAAACACATATCATAATTCTCTTCTGTCACCCATTTATTTATTTCCTTACTATATAAATATAATTCACTCGTTATGATTTATGTATGTATGAGTGTCATGACTTTCATAAAATATTTGCTAATTCTTTTTCTTTTTTTTTTGTCAAATATTTTCATTGACCGGTCTAGACTACATAGAACAGTACTCGCAGTCACCATACAAGGTACAATCCTTTCTTACACGCATATTTCTCTATTATTATTTTTTTCTTTACTATCCACACAGTAAAGCTGACATCTTTATTTGTTATCCACACAATATAATTAATATTTTTCTTTGTTGTCCACACAGTATAGTTGGTGTGTAAGAATTTTAAGCATGCTTTCTGTTTTCTTGTATCATATGAGTCATTATAAAACCAAAAACACTTGTTTTCCATTTTTTGAAAACATGCATAACTTAGAAAATATTTTTCCTTTTTCTTTATTTTTCTGAAATATGCATATGCTATGATTCCTTATGTATACATGTATAACCATAATATGAAATATGTTCATTCATTGTTTTCCCTTATTCTTTTCACTCCTTATCAAACATCATATTATTTTCTCATGCATTTATATATATCTCATGCATCAAATTAATTTCAAAATGTACAATATAGGCTTATTATAAAGGTTATTACACATATCATGCACATAATTGAGCAAAATTAACATATATCACATAAAATGACACTTTTGTCCTTGTGGCCAAAAGTCATATGCCTACCCTTAGTGTAAATTATTCCATCAATTCATCAATTCTCACATACTCAATACACAAAATCCACTAAACTAACCCCAAGAATATGAAATGTCTAAAATACCCTTATGAAAAAAATTACATCATAAGTCCTAATGAATTTCTTTAATCTTTTAAGCATAAATCACCTTAATTCTAATACCTTACACACTTACATAAGTAAAGGTTATTTAAATAACCTATCTCAAATTACTTCAAGTATGTAAAGTATGAAATTTTTACCTTTTCTTTGCTAATTAGGTGATTTAAGTCTATCCTCCTTTTCTTCTTCCTAGCAACCTTAATCAACCAAAAGCAAAATCATTCATTAAAACTCTAAACTTTACATCTCTTAAAAATTAAATTTTTTACCTTAGAACTTACCAGAATTGATAGATCTACACTTTTTATAACTGGAGGCTCTGGAAATTAGGTGATTTAGTTAGGTCTTTTGATGAATTTTTGCTTAAAGAAAAAGCTTTAGTAAAATTATGGAGATTCTCGGCCAAGGAAGAAGAAAATGAATAGTTGGTTGGTTTTATAAACATTTTGGACTAATTTACCCTTAACCTTTTTCAAAAATGACTATTTTATCCTTATCCAATTACCAAAAACCCTTAGCACCATTATATAATTTCAAGTATCATTCAATTTACATTCCCACTTTGTCTCTTAAATCCTTCTAAAATAACCATTTTACCCCCTTTAAAAATTATTGCTCATTTAATAGTTTTCTATAATTCTTTTGCAATGTCTTTAAACAACAAGTTATAAAATCAACTCTAGGGGTAATTTTGGAAATGGAGTTTACTAACATACTTGATTCCGGGTGTTACATCTTGTGGAATTTGGTACCTAATTGTCCAAGAAAGGTGATGATAGACACGTTGAATCCACTTATTTCAAGCAAATTGTTGAGAGTTTGAGATATCTCACATGCACAAGGTTGAACATCTATTATGGTGTTTGTATGATTAGAAGATTTTTGGAATCTCCTCATTAATCTCATATATAGGTGGCCAAAAGAATCATACAGTATCTAAATGACACTTATAATCATGGTTTATTCTATTCTTCATATATTCATTATGCTCTTATAGGTTTTTCAAACAATGATTAGGATGGAGATTTAGATGACCAAAAAAGCACTTCTGGTTATTATTTTAATTTTGGTGTTATAACTTGTTCATGGTCTTCAAAGAAGCAGCCTATAGTTGCACTTTTAACTTGTGAAACAGAATTTGTAGTCGTAACTTCAAGTGCATGTCAAGCAATATGGTTGTGTAATGTAGTAAGCCAATTAAAATCTTTATTGACAAAGTTTTTTGCAATTGACTTGGTAAAGAATCCTATCACACATGGAAGAAGCAAGCATATTGACATACACTATCATTTCTTGAGAAATCAAGTTAGGAAGAAAGTAATTGAGCTAGTATTTAGCAAGTCTGACGACCAATTGGCGAATGTTCTCTTCAAACCTTTGAAGTATAAGACATTTGCCAAATGGAACCGTATGCTCAGAATGATGACTTTTCCAAATCAAAATTAAATGAGGGTGTTGGTTTGTTAATCTTGATTCTATAACACTTTTATTTGTTGAATAAGTCTTATTATTTGTCAAATTCTTTAGGAAATAGTTGTTATTCTTCATGCCAGTCAGTATACATGTTGGAGATATTGACTTGATTTTAGGATTTAGTTGTTTTTCCTTTGTTGTATCTATTGGTACCTATGTTTATATAAAGGCATCATTCAAAAATTGATTGTATCCAATTTTCATTGCTATATGTAATAAAACATACTTCCTCCTCTAGGCTTTTCTATTTCTTTTATTCTCTTACATCGTTTTATTGCCAAATTTTTATCAAATTACAACAATTTCCTTACAAGTTCAATCAAGAGAAACAATGCTAGTCCAAGCAAAGCTTGGTTTGTCGGCTTTACATCCACTCACAATTTCTTAAATGAAATAGTGGCTTGGATCATATGACCGTTGATGGAACAATGTCCTTCTATGCAGGTTATGGTCGTATCTGGTGAACAAAAAAAAAAAAACACTAGAGCAATGGGCTATGTAAGCTTAATAAAGTAGACTTTTGTAAAAAAAAAAAAAATTCGAACTAGATTTCGTCTACTATTAAAAGGGTACGTCATGATTTTAAGATTTCAATAGCTTCAAATAGACAAGGGAATAGGTCATGTCGGGTCAAATTCGGCATGGCTTTCTATGCCCACGAGTTGTATTGTGCCATGACTTGCCCAAATAATAGGCTTTGCAGGTTGATCAGTTATATTATATATTTTAATTTTAAAAAATTAGTAATTTATAACCATTTTCAAATTAAATGAAATGATTACAATACTCCTAATAACAGTTGTTACATGATAGTAAAATAAAAAAATAAAATCGTACATAGAAAATAAATCACTAACAAAATATAGAAGTATCAGTATTAATCTATCATACTTTTTAGTCATCTTCGACATCTTAATTCTTGAAGTCTTCAAATATATATCTCAGCTACTTAATCTTACAACTTGAAATATGTAGTCACTCGATTCTTCATGCATATAATGACCTCGACCATATATTGGTTTAAATTTGACTATTTGTCATCCAAGATATATTCACCTTACACTACAAGCTTATTTAAATGCAATAGTAGCCACCAAAGTGTTAGTAAATTATGTGTCATAATGAAAAACACAAAATGTTTCTTTTTAATGTTTTTCCCTATACCAGAATATCAAAATTTTCATTTTCATTTATAATTTTAGATAATTGAGCAATATTATAATAATTAGTAAATTCACTAAAATTATAACTGAAACCTATAGGTACATTGCTTACCTTTCGTGAGGATAAAGAACAAGTGCATCTTGCCTTTGGACAAATCGGTTGAACTTGTTGTGCTTATGAAGTGGATGCAATGTTTCCATACATAACTTCATACACAATATACATTTTATACAAAAAATTATTAACATCATCTACTGTTACAGATAAAGGTTTTAACAAAATTTGAACTCCCAATAGTTTAGACTTAAAATCTAAAACAATTGCTACAACAAAGGTGTATCTTTCTAATATTTCTTAAATTTATCTTTAATTGGTTTTGCAACATGTCTAAAAATGTGATGATATCAATACTCTTTAAAAATAAAACTAATGACTATTATACGACATAAAACTAAACAAGTTGTGGGATAGTAATTTCCTTTAAATTGATCAGTAGAATTTTCTAATAGCTTTAACATATTCATTAAAATACAGTCAATTTTCTAATCATGTTTAGTAGAAAGAAAATAGGATTTTTAAGATCTTTTGGTTGTATATTAAAAAATTGGGTCATTATTATTTTATAGATATCACAAGATTTTATAATTAAACAAGTTGAATTTCATCAAGTTTTAACATAAGGTTTTAATTTTTTCCTTATTAAACCCATTTATTTATACATGATATGGTGTGCTTGTAAACATGCCGAAGATTATGAAATATAAGTTTTGACATATGTAATTATTCCTATTTCATCATTTGTCTGACTCTTTCTATTTTGTGTTATTAAGTTCATTATATGACAAATGCATCAAACATAATTTTCTATTAAATGGTAAACTTTAATGTTTTATCATTAAATCAACAACTTTATCATTAGATTTTATATTATCAAATGTAATAGAACAAATATTTTTATTTATTTTATATTCATTAAAGATGTTATCTAATGTTGTATAAATGGTTACACCTAGAAATATACATAATTCAATTTAAACTATAAAACCAGACTCAACCGTTCAAAAATTATGATTTAATTTGGTTTAGATTGAAAATTGTTGGTAAAACGGTTAATAGTTTAGGTTAAGGTTTGAGTAATTTCTAAACCAAACTGTATTTTTTAATAATATATAGGAAAAATGACTATTTCCCACCCAAGGTATGATGAAATGACATATTATCCCTTTTTAAATTTGAAAAAAATATTTTTCTCACCATATACTAAATTTATTAAAATTTTAAATTTTTTTATAAAATTGTTGAATAGACAAAAGACCCCCAAGTTGTATAACACTTTGTTCCTAAAAATTTTAAACAATTTTTGTATCCCTAATTTATATTAATTTCAATTAAAAATAAAAAAAAATTATAAGTATAAATAGAAGTGTCAATGTTATATAAGTGTATGTTTGAAGGTGTTTTGTAGTTTTTAAAAATTTTAGGAGTGTTAATGATTTTTTGCAAGGGTTTTTGGAAATTCACAAAAAAAAAAAGTTTGGGGGTAATTTTGAAAATTTTAAATTTTAATATATTTTTTAATAGTTTCAAAAATGGCATTTACACCCTCAAATAATTGAACATAATCTAACAAATTAAAGGTTTACATCATTTGTTTTTTTATATTTATCTTGTCATTTTCTTTACTTGTTTGTTGTATATATATTTCATTTTAATTTTACATATTTATTTCATATCTTAAATAACTATAATTCAATATTATTTATTTAGTAAAGAATATTTAAAAATAAATGATTTTTAAAATATTCAAACAGTAATTCAAACCAAATCAAAATGTATTTTTCCAATTTGGTTTGATTTGAAATTTTTTCAAATTTTTTTTTTCAATTTAATTTTAAAAAGTTCTTAAACTGCATCAAACTAAACCATACATACCTTCAGTTACACCATTAGTGATGATATTTTATCACTCTAAATGTAATAATTTTTTTTTTTTTGTAATTGCCCATCAAGATGATAAAATGAGTAGCTACGCAAATATACCTTAAATTTTGATTACTAGATAAATAAATTAGAAATTATTAAAATAATACTATTAAAATTACTTAGTTCAGTTTTAGCTTAAATTTTTTTAAATTTAAAAATTCTAACTATATCTAATTTTAATATTGTCCTAAGGACTTTTTTAAAGATTGGTTGAACATTATTTTACATCATCAATTTTAATATTGTATCATTAATATAACTAAAATGTTGATGATCAATGATTACGTATTGACTATGTAGTCTCATATTACTTGTTAATTGTAGTTGAAGTTGGATATTTCCTTTATGTTGAAACCAAATGATTAACTTGAAAAAGATTTATAAATTAATCTTGATTTTGGAAAGACAATTTGTTGTTACCCTTTCAAGTGTTATGATTTTTTTTACAATATTGTTGATGGAGACGTTTGGTGCCCTCGAACTTGCATATAATAAGCATGAACTATATTGTTTGCACATAATTTGTTGAACCAATTTACCATTTATGTTTTTCCTTAGTTTGATCAAAAGTTTCCACACAATCAATTTTTACATTTTTTTTAGTGGTAGTGCATGCTCTTGAGAGTGAGATTCTTCATTGAAATATTGATTTTTTTATTTTTTTTGTTTTCAAAATAATCAAAATTATTAAACTCGTGTGATATTGGATTCAATTAGATATGAATGAAATGAAATAATAATTGATAAATTATTGAATAGAAATCAAAACAAAATAACTTGGAAAATTGAAAATTGATATAAAGAAATTGAGACTGAGAGAATTTAGGAGAGAAAGCGGATTCTTGTTTGAAATTATGAATTTGGGGAATATTAATAATTAAAAAGAAAAAAGAAAGGCTCCCCCACCAAATTAAAAGTACTAAAATTAAAAAAATATATTGGTTTTTTAAGACCCCAAAAAAGAATTTGACCATGAATGTAGAAGGTGGGAAGAGGCTATTAAAATAAGTTTGACACAAGCCTTGATGCAAATAAAACATTGAAGCCTTGCACATGGAACCTGTAAATTACTTTTATTCATGAAGACAAAAGCAGTCCGACCAATATACTTACAGGCCTTATTTCAGCCGATGAAAATGCACGGTGGGGTGGCTAGACATATTTTCAAATCGAACAAAAAAAAAAAAAGGAGTTTCGTAAAATCTCAAACTAAATAAAACTACCCAAGTTTTAAACCAAACCAAATCAAATTAAAAAATTGTTATTTGATATAATTTGTAAGCATAAATAAAGTGAAGTGTTCTTCACTTTATTTTGATTATTATATTATTATTCTATCGATCAAATCATTCGAGTTTTTTCTACTAGGTATAACCAACCTTCTTAACAATATATAAACTAATATATAAAGTTATCATGCTAATTTTACAAATTTACTATTACTATCATTTTTTAATACATTTTTGTTGGATTTATTTTATTATATGCTTGCATTAATAAAAAGGACAAACGCAGTTAGTTCCACATAGTGTCTCACCTTCAATATTGGAATTATCAACTTTCTTTTGTTTGAATACAGCTTGTTTAAGCAGCTGCCGATCAGAAAAGATCTCCAGTTGAAATATTACATCCCACAGGGACAAAACTACTCAAATATAAACACACTAGGACTCAATTGCATAAGAAGCTGAAAATGAAACAAATTATTGTTCTAATTTCTATTTTGATCGCAGTTTCATGGGCAACTTCTCGTCCAATCCAAGAAGAATTCAGGCAATGCATGTCAACCCAATTCAAAGCCTACACTAGAAGCTTTGAGATAATTTTCCCTCGAAATTCCTCTTTATATTCATCTCTCTTGCAGTCTACTATACAGAATCCCAGATGGTTAAATGCCACAACTTTTAAGCCTCTTCTTATAGTGACACCATTTCATGAGTCTGAAGTTCAGGCAGCCATTCTTTGTAGCCGAAAATATGACCTGCAAATAAGAGTGAGAAGTGGGGGTCATGACTATGAAGGCCTTTCTTTCCTTTGCCGGACCCCGTTTATCATCATTGATCTCATCAATATGAGATCGATTGAGGTTGATATTAAAGAAGAAACAGCATGGATACAGTCAGGAGCAACGCTCGGTGAGCTTTACTACACGATCGCAAAGAAAAGTTTAGTTCATGGATTCCCTGCTGGGTTGTGTCCTACCGTTGGAATTGGTGGGCACTTGAGTGGAGGAGGGTTTGGAACATTGGTGAGAAAGTTTGGAGTTGCAGCTGATAATGTTGTTGACGCTTATCTTATAGATGTTAATGGGAGACTTGTTGACAGAAAAGCAATGGGAGAGGAGTTGTTTTGGGCCATTAGAGGAGGTGGTGGAGGGAACTTTGGGGTCATACTTTCCTGGAAAATAAAGCTTGTTCGAGTTCCCAAAAGTGTGACTGTTTTTACAGTTCCAAGAACAGTGGAACAAAGCGCCAGTGAGCTTATTCATAGATGGCAATACATTGCACCTGAAATGCATGAAGATCTTTTCATTAGAATTGTCATTCTGGGTGTGGGAGAAAAGAGTAGTAAAGGTAAGAGAATTGACAATGTTTCTTTCAACTCATTGTTTCTGGGGGGAATCGACAGCCTAATCCCATTAATGAACAAAAATTTTCCTGAGTTGGGATTGAAGGCTGAAGATTGCACTGAAATGACCTGGGTTGAATCGACTATCTATTTTGCTGGATTCCCAAAAGGGTCACCCTTAGAAGTATTGCTGGACAAGGAACAACTGTACAAAAGCAAGTTCAAGGCCAAATCTGACTTTGTGACAGAACCAATACCAAAGAATGCGATTGAAGGAATATGGAAGATGTTCCAGGAAGAAGAAGAAATAGCTATAATGATAATGGATCCTTTTGGGGGAAAGATGAATGAAATATTAGAATTTGAAGTTCCATTTCCCCACAGAAAAGGAAATCTTTATAATATACAGTACATGGTGAAGTGGGATGAGGATGGCTTGGAGACATCCAGCAGGCATGTGAATTGGATTAGGTCATTATACAATTACATGACACCATTTGTTTCAAAGTTTCCAAGGGCAGCCTATGTTAACTACAGGGATCTTGATTTGGGAACCAACAAAAATGGTAAAACCGCAACTTACCGGGAAGCTGCAGCTTGGGGTGACAAGTATTTCAAAGACAACTTCAAGAGATTGGCACGGGTGAAGAACAAAGTTGACCCTGAGAATTTCTTCAGAAATGAGCAAAGTATTCCATTGCTTCCTGAACCATGGAAATAGAATTAGGAAATTATGCAATAATGTTTCCCTTCAAAATTTTGAGATGTCTGAAATTCATCTCCTCTGCAATAACAGTAGCCTTGAGAAGTTTTCACAAATTTAAACTCAGAAATTTAATGATTCATAGAAAATTACAGGAAGTTCAGGCCAAAACTCAGTTCCATAAGAATAAAACTTGACCAAAGGTAGATACCTAGCTTGAACATTGCAAAGCATCAGAAATACAAAATTTTATTACATGAAGACTAACAAAATCTACAAATTTACTTAAGAGGAATGAAGCACAAAAGACTTCATCAACTTTTTTTCAAAATTTCTCTGGTGATTCAAAATCATAGTTTCCGAGAAGCAACTCTGTTCTTGATAGTAGAATCCATCAAAATTTTCAGTTTTGATCATAGTTCATAATAGACATAACTTCAATAAAGGCATCCATCCCACTTCAAAATGCTGGGTACCCAGAAGGTAGATATACATACGGTTCTGGAGTTATAAATTCAGGGTTTTGTAGCAAAATCAGGGCACTGCAAGAGGCTAAATGACAAGGCCTGATTCTTGTTGCTCAGAGATGAAAACCATTTCTTTATATGATCAGCTGCTGGAATTGACTGACTTGCAATGGTTGAATACTCCTTGTTAGTCTTAATGATTTGCTCAAAATCCAGAGAAAGAAGCCCAAGCAGAGCAGAAACAATGGCAATTTGAACAGGAAGACTAGCTCTAGTGGCAGTATCCCGCCACAGAAAGGTGGACAATTTGCTTCTGAAGCTCTCAACTTCCTTATCTTCATACCCACAAGCATTAACTCTAAGTCTGAAATTTATAACATAATTTGAAGTAAGAATAAGCTTACATACAATATAATTAAATTATCTTTTGTATATGTAAATAACAAAATAGAAAAATGAGTTCCATTTCTTTTCTCTAACTAAGCTAGGATTGACATTACACCAATTTAGTCAAACAAAAAGCACTGCATATGAGTAGAAATTAATTAGAGTTCACAAACAAAAATTTATAACAATAAAATTCAGCATGCAACATAAAAACGAAATTGATAAATTCAGAAATAAGAAAAATATGAAATAAATTCTTAGGCCTTCATAAGTTATCCCCTGCCAATGGTAAGCTGGCTGAAACAGACAAGATATCTCTTCCTATACTCAAAGTCCATTTAACCGAATAATAAGAGGCAATGATATCCGGAAATATGAGGAAAACAGTTTTTCAACAACAGAATCAGTAATTGGAAAAGGATTCAAATACGTTGAAAATCATAGAATAGATAATGCCAGAGCACAACTTTTCACAGACCTTCCAAGCTGCCCAAGAAGAATGACAATGGCTACCGTGAAGCTCTCCTGCATGGGTGATTCCAACATCCTCAACAGCTCAGGGATTATTTTAGTGCATGTCCAATCCCATCTCTGCATTTAAAGAGGAAAACAAGTCACACGTTAGGTTTGATTCTCCCAACACCAGATGGAGCAAACAATAATTCAGGAACCACTTATGTTCCCCCTCAGATTTTCCCGTTTTCACTGAAGAGTGTTCTTGTTTCACTTGTCAAAAAACAGCATAAAACAATTGCAAGTTTTTTGGTTTGTAAGAGAATACAATTTTTCAGTCGTTTTTTCAGAAATTTGTTAAATCGTCACATCTTCAAAAGACAACACTAGCTTATAGTGATCATGCTCCTGAATCACAATGAAATGGCTTCTAAAACTATCATGGCTCAAGGGACAAGAAGATTTGAAGTAAGAGTGTGCACGGTTTGATTTGGTGCGATTTGAGAGTTTTTCCAAACTAAACTAAAAAAACAGTTTGAAAAATTTTCAAATCAAATCAAACCATTTTAGCTTTCAAACTAAACCAAACCAAACTGAAAAAATACAATTAAGTCCGGCTTGAATTATGGTTTGAAACTATTAAAATCAGTCACTTCTAAATACATATTATTTAATAAAATTAATTGAATTATAATTTTCTAGAACATAATATAATCATATAAAATAAATATAAAATATATATATAATATATATGAAAAGAAAATAATAAAATAAATATAAAAAAAAACAAGTTATACATCTAATTGCTTATTAAAAAATTGTCAAATATAGTTATATATATATATTTTAAAAAATAAGGTTTGGTTCAAAACCACAATCCAATCTAAAAATTGTTTTTCAAAATTTTATCACCCCAATTCAAACCATTTTACAAACCAAACCATAATTTTTAAATGATTTAGTTTGGTTTTACAGTTTAAATCGAATTAAGTACACCCCTAATTTGAATCTAAGGTACAAAAATGCAAGTAGTTAGAAAAGCCTACTTCCATGGCTGTCAAGTCAAGAACATCTCAAGGTGACAAGACAGTGAGACATGACAGAAGCATTAACAGTAAAATAAAGATAGAAAGCCATACCATGTTGCATGCAAGCAGTTCCATCAACGACAAAACATCAGTGACATGGCACAAAGTCATATTGACAACAGATTCTGATTGGAAAGTGGGCATCTCATACTTTTTCAAGGAGCATGATTCATCATCCTTCATGTCACAAATATTACAAAGGTCTTGGCAAATTTGTTCAGTTTCGTCCTCATGGAATAGGACATTCACGGTCTCAGACTGAGTACACCTCTTAAGCTTTTCCAGGAGCAATGATATGGCAAAATCTACAGAAACTGCATCCTTTGCAAATGGGCATTCAACACAGGGAAGGAACTCAGTTTGAAAATCACTTGTAGATGGAAGACAAGAAGTTTCAGCAGATTGTACACTTCTTCTCTCAAGATATGTGACTATTGATTTCACTACAGTCATTGTTAAATTGTCTTTTGCCAAGGTAACGAACTCTTCCCCACCCAAGTAAGCCAAAATGTGAAGAACGGTCAGCAACAGGGGAGGATCATTCCTGTGTGTCCGAGAAACATTGTATGCAGCCTCACTAATATAAGCAATGTGATTGGTTGATGCAGATATTGATGCCAATATAATGCTCCCTGCTACCACCTGGTCAGCTGAAGCTGCTTCAAATGAGAACATTGCATTTGCACCATCTAGATGGACATTGACTTTTGAATTACTTTCGCTCAATGTTGCAGAAGATCCATCAGTGCATTTCATGACTCTTCCATCCACTAGGAAATCCTCAATGAGACTGAGCAGCTCATCCAAACTTAAATCTTCTAGCATGCTTCTTGCCTCAGCATCAGACATTACTACAAATGAGCATTAAATTCAACTCAGTGTATCAATACATAAAACAAGCAGATTGTAAAATTTTAATAACTAGTGATTACATATCATACTCCAAATTCCATACCTGCATGAACATGTCTGGCAAAAGAATCTGAGCAGACCGTGAAATCCCTACTCAAAATGTTCCCAGGCTGTCCTGGAGCGGTGATTGAGAAGTTGAGAAGTAACAGTGAAAATAATACAGAGGCTTTTTCCCTAAACAGGTCAACAGAAGAAGTAAATTAAGTGGTGCTGATTAGCTATCTGAATGAGCATTAAATTTCTATAAATTAACTACCATGGCAATATCTAACAAATGCAGACAATAAACACAAAAAGCATAAGCTAACTGATAAACATATGAAGAATCCAACAAAGTATATAAGAACTTACTTTGAAAGCAAATTTTCTTCCATTTTAAGAGCAAGCAAAAGCTTTTGCAATATCCACTCTGTTTGAGTAACCAACAAGCATCGATCCATACAAGATTTTGTGGCACAATATATTCTGGATATACTGCTATTGTCCTTAAAATCACCTAGTACAATGAAGAGGTTAGAAACATTATTACATGCAGGTCCAACTTCACTTTCAAAAGGCACAACTCCATCTCTAGATCTAAATGGATCAGATATTACCCCATCCAATCCAAAGTCCTCAAACAGATGATCACAAGCTTTTCCTGCTTGCTTATTACCATGAAAACCATTATCATTACCCCCTTGAGGTTCATAGGAATCGACAGGACCTTCATTCTCATACAATAATGAAGTAGAAATACATTTCTTTAAATCATTGGAATTAATCTCAGCATTGATGACTTCAAAACTGCAAGAAGGCACCATATTTTCTTTTTCATCAGATAAACCGTTGTACAAATTTTTTTCAGCCAAAGGTTCAGATTTACTCATTTCAGATGTTTCAGCACCCTGAAACTCAATCTCAGGAAGAGTAGGCGACAGAGGCATTTCCATTGCTGTTCTGTAACATTCCTCATCAACAGGATTATCCAAGTCCAGCAATTTCATAAAATCTCCATCTGCCATTTCCTCAAATTTTTCATTTGTTTGCACGTCACTAATAATTGAATCATTAATAAGCTCTGCACATGGCCATGCAGATCCTATTGGACCAATAGTAGATTGGCAAACTTCTCTAGACAGATTTGCATCTTCATGGATATTACCACCAACTTTCTGTGTCTTCTTCCGTTCATCAGTACTCAACAAATACTGAATACCTACAGTCTCTTTATGTGATGTCTTTTTCTTCTTGTGGCACCGCTCATGCTTGACAAATGAATTCTCTTGAAGTTTAGGTACTATATTATTTGCCTCTTCCAAGGATTCACCAACTTGTCTGTTTAACTTACAATGAAAATCAGACAGCTTCTCTTCCATCTGTAGATGCAACTGCTTACCCTCTGAGTGCAACAATTCAATGGATTCAATTGCATCAAGTGATCTCTTTCTCTTCTTATTAAATCCATTGCCATTTCCAATGCCAGAAATTTTAAGAGGACTTCTAACATTATCTTCAGTGACCACAGCAAGATTTTTCTTGCATCTCATTTTGTTAACTTCACCAGACATATTGGAAATTGTTGGCTGAGCATTCAAGCTCTCTTCCATAAATTTTGAGCATGTGGTGACAGAAGAAGCACCTTTTCCCTGAGAGCCCATGAATAGTCCATCAGAAAAAGAAGCCGAACTGGAATTTATTGCACAACTCTGTAACATTTTTCGGCTAGAGCCTCCAACCAGAGACTCCAATTTAGAATCTTTAGAATCAATACCTGAAAAGGATTCACAACAGTTCCCTCCAGATAAGGACTGTGATGGCACAAGACATTGAAGTGTTTGCCTAAGAGGACCAAAGGCAGCACTAGTCCGGTAACAAGGCTTTAGAAGTTCATTTTCACTTTGAAGGTAACTCTGAAATGGCTCTACACCAATGACTTCTTCCTTCAATGTTTGCATGTTTGGTTGTTCCATAACCTGCACAGTGCATTAAACCTTTCAGTAAAAAAGCAGAAGCAGATGCTAGTGCAGATTGAGGACAAGGAAAGCAGGCAATATGAGAAGCTATAGACTCATAATCAAAATATAAACCGAAAGTTGATATCTAATTTAAAAAAAAATGTTCCTACATATTATCATGCAAATGAATCAGAAGTTGATCTAATGATTCCAAAAACTAATGTTCTAACATTTCCATTTAAAGATATATTAAAGTAACTGCTTATAAACAGCTGAAACAAACACTTAGTTTATTTACAAAAATATATGAGACAGTATAAAATGCCAACATGACCGAGATAGAACATTTCAATCTAAATATACTTAGTAAGAGAAAGGAGGAAGAAATTCTCATTTTTTGTTGGAATTTGTATAGCCCACCGGTGGTCTGCAAGTAAGTCTAAAACTGTCCACACAACAAAGTACCAAATACAAACTAATGCTTTACCCAATATGTCATTACACTAAAGCGGCTTCAAGTAATCATGCTTCTGAGAAAAATCAATCAGTAGCAAAGTTCAGCAACAAATGCCAACACCTGTATGCTAGCAAAAATAAAAAGAGAATGCAAAAAGAGCTAGTAGGGTGACAAACTAACCTTTTCCTTTACCAGATTATCTATACCTTCAGCCTTGAGCGAGAAGCATTTATCCACTAAATCTAGGCGATCAGAAAATTGAACAAGATCCAACTTCAAGCGACATAGTACTTCTCGCAGAATAATATTATGTCGTTTCTCCAACTTAGCCACTTGTTTGGCATGCTTTACTTGCATTTTTTCAAACTTCAATTGTTTTTTCATAAGCTTCATTTTCCCAGAGTCAGCATTCAAATGCTTTTCAGGTGAAACAGCAGAAGCCTTGATCATTTTTCTACAGGACTGAAGGACATATATCTGCTTCTGCAATTCATCAATCTTTCCTGTAGCTTCTTCTAACCGTTGGGAAAGCTGATTGGACAAGCATTTTTCTTTCTGAACTCTATGTCTAGTCTCTTCCAACTGCAGAGACAAACTTTCAGCACGACATTTTTCTGTCTCAGCCTGATTCCGATTGGCTTCTGCTAGCTTTCTTAGCTCCTGTGCTTTATTCATCTCTGCATCTGCATGTTTTCTCTCTTTGGTTGCCTTCTGTTTTTCAGCTTCAAGTTTTTTGTTTCCCTCAGCCAACTTTAATGTCACAGAATGTAATTTCGCTTTAGTATCATCAACCTCTTTACTCATTGCCTCCAACTGTAACCTATATTCCTTAGCCTTCTCTCCTTTAGTATTTGCTAACTTCCTTTCTTCATCAGCTTTACTCTTTTCCACTTTAACATATTTCCATGCTTCAGTAGCTCTCTTCTTCTCTGCTTCAGCATTCTTCTTTTCAGAATCTGCCCTTTTTTTCTCTTTCTCAAGCAGCTCTTTCAGCCGATTTATTTCTTTTTCCCTGTCAGAAATACAAACTTGCAGGAGTTTCACATCCTCACTCTTATCTTCAGCATGCGATCTTCCTCTCTTTTGTAATATAGAAATTTCAGACTTCAAGGCAGATATCTCATTCTCCAATGAATCTCTTGCAGCCAATTCTTGCTCTCTTCCCACTTTCTCAACTTCTGCACGCGCCCGCTCTTCTTCACATGCTGAGAAAGAAAAGTTACAAATTAATTTTTTTTTTTTTAAAAGTGTGCTTTCATCCACAAAGGAAAAAATCGGAAGTGAGTTGGATGTTTGGGTAAAAGCTTCAATAAATGATACTAGGCTACTTCTTTGAAACTCACGTTTTTATTACCTGTGTGACCTAACTAATTTTTCCATTTTCAATCACAATTACTAACTATTTTGTACTTTGAATAACTCACAATATTTATAAAGCAACGTTTTCTATCTATCAATATAGAAAAATTATCCACATATGAACAAACACTGCCAAGTGAAACTCTAAAACAGAAAATATACATGAAATGCAGCACCAGGCTCATCCAAATCAGCTTTACGTATGCTAAAACAAAGATGTGTCCAACATCTCGGCAGAAAAAACTTAACACATACCCTTCACATTTGTAAATACTAGCATCAGCATGATCTGAAATCAAATCAAAGATTTCAGACTACCGAATCATACTTAATAACCAGACTGATATTAAATATAACTAAAATCATATGTTATAAGCTTGATAACAATGCCCATACCATGGAGAGACTACCAGCTTAATGCAATATTAGATCCCACTTACCTTTCTTGAGAGAGAGATTTTCAGCTTGAACCTTATCAAGTTGTTGCTCGAAAAGCTTCAGAGCTTGGCGCAATGCGCTCCGCTTCTCTTGTAGCTGAGAGCACCTATTTCTCCACTGTTATACATCAATCTCCAATTAATATTATTTCAAAAAAAATCCTGAAATAAAAATAAATATAAGTACAAAAGCCCTAAAATCATACCAATTGACAGCAGGGATTCACCGGCGCCTGCTTTTCTGAACCTTCCACTGCCATTTCTACAAGTAGAAGATTTAAAGATAAACTAAAACCCGGAATCAAAAACCGAATCGTAACATCAAAAGAAAAACACTTACTTGATTGCAGTTAGTCTTTCATCAACGTAAAACCCCTAAACCCTAACCATCTCTGTTCTGGACTAAAGGAGAAAGAAGTAAACATGAGACTTTAGTGTGTAGCAGACTGCAGGGAAGAGTAACCCTAGGAAGGAATAGCTAGTCGGGTCAGGTTGGACTCATAGTCGGTCTAAAACCTGGGCCTGAAAATTGACGATCACTTCCTTCAAATTAACGGGCTTCGGTGAAAGTTATGTTAGGAATTCTATTACGGGCCTCCGTAAAGAAGCTATTTTTTTTGAAGAATTAATATTTAAAGGTCCATTGTTCACTCTTTTTGTCCCGTTTCAGAAACAAAAATACAAAACCCTAATCTCCATCATCAATGAGAGTCACTCTATGGATCAAAATTAATCTAGGGTATTTTTCCTATTTAATTAGTTGATTGATTGAATGTATTGTTTATTTGAATTAATTTGTGTGTTGACTAAGTCTACGTTGAAATGGATATGCTTTTAACATAATACATGTCTAAAATTAGACTTGCCAAGCAAACGGATGAAATTGGATTGAATACAAATGAAATTGATACGGATACAAGTAAATAAATACTTGTAAAAAAAAATATCAATTTAAATATGTAAGAAATATGAAAACTCTTATCCAATCCTACAGATATGGGTAAATCCATAATTATCAGTATAATTGAAGTTTTTTATTTTTAAATTTGTAAATAAAAAAATGCATTGGTTTTTCATGATATGCATTAATATATATAAATTAGTATTGAATATTTGTATGGTATAATTAACAAATTTTTTAGTCAATTGAATTTTTGGGGCTTATCTCTCACGGATAGATTTTAATAGAGACTTTGCCTAATGGCTAATGTAAATACTAGAAAAACTTAACATTATAAAACTCAATTCACCTGTACACAAATAAAAAAAAGGCAACAAAATGAGATGATTAATTCCATTGGAATTTCATATATAAGTTACAATCTTCTTCCTTGGAATCTAATATATTAGTTCCTATGATAAATTCTATTCTTCAATCTTCATATAAACCCACACAATGCAATATGAACAATTTAAAGATTAAAAAACTACAAATTTCTTACTAATTTTACAAAACTTCATATGTAGTAACACAAAATGAGAACTCGTTCAACGTTTTTATCAAAAGAAAACATCTTACCAAGAACTCTTTTCACCCGTTTTTAGTATAAACTTTCATTCAACAAAGAAAGATTATAGGCAAGAAAGTGGGAACAAGCAATAGAAACCATCACAAGAAAATGCATGTTCACATTCACAACTAACTAAGAATAAGAAAGAAAAAGACATCAATATTTACTACATTTAAATAAAATTCAACATATCTAAACCACCATGCAATATATATTTGGTGGTGACTTGCAAGCTCTGATGAAAGTGTCTTAACCTTGGTGTAATCTATAACATGAAAAATTAAATTTAACATATACAAAATCTTTAGCTTTATAAATAGAAAATTGAAAAGTAAATCATAAATGCAATTAAATATAAATAGAAATGGATAATGTGATTACTTCAAATAAAATTCATTGCACAATTGTGGTGTTGGTGGATTCCTGTGATTCTATAATCATTGGATTAATTAATGGCACAAGAATAACACCATGATCAATTTCATCATATAAAGTGAAGAACAATAATAAAATGTTAATATCTTATCGCATTAACAATATCAATATATTAACAATAAAAAATATCAAAATATTTGAAATATTATGTTAACATGTTACCTTTAAATTTATATTCACGCAATTAGGTTTGAGTGCACATTAAAGGTTCCAAATTATCTGGTTGAAGTGAGTTTTAATATTTATTGAGCATTTTGTTACCAATACTAAAAGCAAACTCCAAAGCAACAATTGTTATTGGTATATTCATAATACCACGAATCATTATGACAAGTATTGGATAATAATCATAATATATTTTTCTGTTGGATCCAATCTACCTATGATGGATTGACTCGATTCATTAGAGTTGAAATATCTAAATAACCCTAATAGTGAAAATTGTCTTTCTATCTTTGACAATTATAGAAGTTAATAACAGTTAGAATTTCAAACTTTGAAATTCTAATTGTCGCTTGATACTAAAACACAGAAGTTACGTAACTTCTGCGTGGCTCTCTACTTCTTCTTCTTCCCTGCAAAACAACAAAATACCTATGAACCAAACCCATAGAATACAAAAAGAATAAAAGGGCAAACTATGTTATGGATTATCAATTGAGACATGGATTATTAAACATCATCAGAGAACATATATTTTGCAATTCAGGTACAAATTTTCTATGATCTTGGAATTATTAATTTTCGATTACTCTTCCAATATTCAACGATATCCATATTGTATTGCTTGATGATATCATACTTCAACTCTCCTAAATGAAAGTCTAATTCAAACTTTTTAGTAGAAGTAGCTCTAAACTCACCCACATAGTAGTCAAATTCCTACACCATTTAAATACAAAAATTTCAAATGCAAACAATAATAATAATAATCCATATTTTATTAATTACAAGAATATAATAAAGTATAATGACTTAGACATATGTTATCTCCAATGCTACTAGGACCAATAGTCACAATTAATGGGACGGTGGGAACTTATTTATAAAATTAAACCTCATAAGCTTCAAAAAGCTTATACAACTCTTGATTGACAACCTTCAACTTTTTTTGTGTAATAGTTGGGTTATAAACCTTTTTGTAGCAAAACTCTACAAACTCAAACTTGAAATGAGGATCAAGAACAACTGCAATAACTAATGCAATATTATAAGAATTGTAATATTTTTCAAATTTTGGTTTCATTTATATTGTCATGTCATCAGTAACTTTATCCTCGCTGTTCATCTCTTCATTAAAAAACAACTAAATTTGCACATATTTTGCAAATACAAGTTTGCAGTGGGATATTTAGAACCTAAAAAGAGAGTTGTTATATCATAAAATGGCTTCAAAAATTTGCATATCCTTTCCCTCACGTCCCATTCTTCATTTAATGGACAATAAGTATAACCTATCAAAGAAAAATGAACAAAGACATGATGATATAATCAAACACTTTCAGACATTAAAAAAGTTGAATTTCATCTAGAGGAACATCCATTCTCAATCCTGTTGCACTTATCACACCATTTTCTTGAACAAGTTCTCTAAATTTAATTCTTTTACCCATACTTCATTTGATATATTTCACACTTTCTTGAATCTCATGTATTGCCACATTAGTAACTTTTAACCCTTCTTAAACAATAAGATTCAAGATATGTGTACAATATCGTACATAAAAAAAACATCTTTACATAACAATGTATTTTGCACACAAAATTTACTCTTTATAATATCTTTCATCTTATCATTATTATTTGCATTGTCTAAAGTAATAGAAAAAATTTTCTTTTCAATTCTTCCTTTTTTTAAGAAGCCAAATAATTTCTTAGACAAAACAACCCCTCAAAGTGGTGGAATATGACAAAAATTGAGAATTTTATTTTGTAACAACAAATTCTTATATATGTAATGAGCATTCAAAGATATATACCCTTCAATCTTACAAGAAGTCCATATATAAGAAATAAACATTTTCTACTAAGAACCCTCCTAAAATCATGCTTAATCTTTTCTATCTCACTTTTATATATTTTTACGCAATCTGCCTTGGCAGTGCTCCTATTGTAAAACTTAACCTCAAGATTCAAATATTTAACAAACATCCCTAATTCAATCATTCTCCACTTGAATATGAATAATTATATTTAATAATTTACATTGTCATCTTCTCACGATAAGTCTTTTGACAAATCTTTTTAGTTCGTAATTTATTCTCAAATCCAACGTTTATTGATGTGCATTAGTGTTGACATGTTTAAGACAATGTTCCATGTGACACTTCAAAATTTTAGTCCCATGCTAGGAACTACTAGATGCATGAGTTTTATTGCAACATAGACACATTGCCCTTTTGCTCATTTTTTCATCAAAATATGTTTCTAATTGTTTAAACACCCAAACTTTTACATTTACTTTTAAAATTAACATTACTATTGGTAAGACGTTTCATTTTTTATTTAAAGATTAAGACTTCTCCGTAGGGATACTTATGTGTTGTGTCATAAGACTAGCAAAACAAAAATTTGTAAAATCACATAAAAATATTGGAACCTAAAAATTTATAAACAAAAATATTTTTTATAAAATCAATAAAAGACAATGTAATTATTCAAATGTCTAGTCACAACATAATCAACTTAAATAATAAATAAATACTAGTAATATAGAATATATTAATTTTGGATTGTATTCTCAATCGGAAATTAATACACATGGATTCTCAATCAGGGTTTTCGATTAGAGTACAAATGAAAGGAAATCTATGTAGGGAATTTTCGGCAAAGGTAGCAAAATATATTTAAAGATCCAATCAGCTCGAAAACCTATTTTTGTAAGATTATGTTTTAGAAGATAATTTCATGAAACATGGTAAAACAACCATAGAATGTTTTAAAAACACGATAACTGCATTTGCAGACTCCTTTGACTTTACATGGCAATGAAGCCACAATCCAACCTACTAAAAGGCAGTGTCTCAATATCCATCTGAAGCATAAACAAATAGAGGCTAGAGACGTCTATTTGAGACTATTAGGGCTTTGTGAATGGGGAGAGTGTTTAGATGAATGGGTGTTTGTCTTTGAATTATGGCAACAAGTGTGAAATTACAAAATTGCGTTCTTATTTATAAGACGCATGGTCATTTATCATTGATTCTAATCTCATACGATATATGATTTATCTATATTCCTAGTCATAAATTCGGATACAATTCGAATAAAGTTTTATCCAAATCTATGTCACCATGAATGGATGTTCATGGCACATGAATTATTGTTCACGGTCAAGTAAAAAGTCAAACTGGGCTAATTCAATTTTATTGGACAAGCCTAGTCGATTCACAATTTCATCTTCACTCAAACATTGTAGGATTATCACCAATAACCCTATAACTCAAGAGTTCAAATCAAACTTTATATTCATATGACCCATAAGCTCTTTATTGAGCTGATAGTGTTTAGATTCACGTCAAATGTAAACATATACCAAGATTGGCTTCTAACAAAACATCATAACCACCCCGATCAATAAAGCTCAACCAATAACTCCAAAGCTTTGTCAACTTCACAATTAGGAATAATACAATCCTTTTGTCAATCGATATCTCTCAGAGCTAAGACATATATTTGAGTTTATCTCAATGACTTCTTGACATAAACTGATACACATCAATAATCGTATAACTTATATCGGGCTACAACCCAATCCCATTGTGACCATAGTTTCAAGTGGTTATTGATATCTTTTAGTATTCTCATTCAAGACCTCTTCTTCTATACTCAAGAGTGATAAATCCTCTGTTAATCTGCTATAATCTCTATATCGATCTTGATATAGCCAATTACCACATTTGTGGTTACCCCTTATTACGGAGGCACGTTAGATGTAATCAAAACATATCGATCTTTGTACAAGATAATATGGTGATCTCAAGTCTATGGATCACATGTACCTGTAAGTTAAAGGATGTATTCCATAGACATTGAAGTAACCATCCATATGAAAATCTTCTCATTGGGTCAGTCCAATGAACATATATTCAAAATGCATCCACGTGTTGCACCAAACTATTAGCTAAAAACTTTGACAAGTAAAAATTGTTGCCACCTTTTGATAAGGTCATTCAACACTGATAATTTTATCTTTATTACTTGTGTCCTTGGTTGAAGTAATATCAGGATTATAGACGTTTATAGAATAACCATCTAATATGTTTATAAGGTTTTCATGATCAGTTATCTTATCCTTTCGTCATGATTTTAGCATTCTAAGGGCATATTATTCTCATGAACGTATCATGTGCACATTAATGTTAATGGATAATAGATACATTTTATTAATAAATGAATAAAATTACATAATATACAAATACAAACCAATTGGCTCTAGGATACTACCTTAACAATATCTCACTTACACTATAACTAGTCACTCATATGTCTAAGTCATATGCAATTAAATGTTTATCATGCTTCTACTACGATAGAGGCTTAGTCAACAGGCTACCAAATTGTCACTTATGTCAACCTTGTGATTTGTATGTCTGCACACTAAACAATCTCTTGAATCAGGTGATATTGTCTGAATATATGTTTGGACCTCTAGTGAGACTGCAATTCTTTTGCTTTAGTAATAGTTCCATTATTATCGTAATAAAGCTCAATTGGTTTGACTTATGATAAACTTTTTGATCCAAATAGCTTTCTTTAAGATTTCATAAAGGGCAATGTACTCAAACTCCATTGTAAAATCAATAATGGTACTTTACTTAGAGCTTTTCAAGCTGATTACTTCACTATTCAAATAAAACACCCGATTAGGATTTAAAGTTATCTTGATCAGTCTAAAAACTAAAATCACTATATCTTTTTATAATGAGCTCAAGGTCTCCTCTATAAATTAGGAATATGTCCTTATTCTTTCTGTAACATCTCTCCCTAGAAGTACTACCCACTGAAGGAGAAATATTACGAATTAATATCCGGAGCATCCATTTTTTTTCTTTTAAAAATATTTTAAAATGATCGCATCACTAAAAGTATTTAGAAAGTATTCTAAGAAAACTGAAAATCTGGAAGCAAACAAAAAATATATATACTCATATGAAAAACTCATCTGAAAACATGGAGTAATCATATACAGCTGTACAATCATCCCAAAAAGGTCCAAAAACAATAAGAACATGCGACTGTATGCATGTAATATAAACTAGAGATAACCTGCTCCAATCGGATCTATCTACGCTGACCGACCCTGCCTCACAGCTACTTCGATCATTTGTACCTGCAATCATGAAAAAAAAGGAAGTGAGTGATAAGAACACTCAGTAAGGGAAAAGAATTAAGTAAACTATCTCCTTTCCTGTTCTAACTCACTCTCGAGACTCAACTTTACTCACAACCCCTATAAGAAATCGAGGGGATAATCTAGTTCATTTTTTACTATTTGGGTCATACTTTGTCCCATCTGGTGTCTATTTGATACTTTCTAGAAGCTAACTATAGGGATTTGGCACTTTTTTAAGCTCGAGCTCTCTTTCTTTCTTTCACTACACCATTTCTGAATCTAAATTGACCTCTACTGCGAGCAAACCCTACTAGAGGTTTATGTCCTACTACGGACGTGTCCTACTACGGGCGGTGTAGTGTAAAGTGCCCCCTTATAGTTTATAGCATGTATGCGAGTCTTATATCTTACTAATTTTACTTCCATCTAAATTTATTCATAACTCACCAGACATTACTCTTGGGACAACCCCTAAATCTTGAGCCCCAAATTCCTTTTCTTGTTTTTCTTTCTTTTTCTTTTCTTGTTTTCTCACCTTTCTTTCCTTTCCTTTCCTTTCTTTTCTTTCTACTTCCTTTCTTTTTTTTTTTCTCCTCATTTTCTTTCTTTCTTGCCCAAAACTATGAAATACTGTTTATAGAACAGTTATTTAGCAGGGCAGCCTTCTTTTTCATATAATTTAATAGCCCAAATGGTTTCTAATTCATACAAGCTATATATTGTTGAAACGAGAATTCAAAGATCTTTCCAACAAGTTATAATAGCACTCATAATTCAATAGATAAGACAGTCAAAACGTGAGATAAAATCAGTGGTAAAAACTGCCTCCTCTGTTTATTTGGTAAAACAGTCCTTGTGGTTCATATAATATTTAACAATCCAAATGATCTCTAATTCATACAAGTTATATATCACTGAAACGAGAATTCAAAGAGCTTTCCAACAAGATATAATAGCACTTATAAATCCTTAGATAAGACAGTCAAAACGTGAGATGAAATCAGTGGCAAAACTGCCTCCTCTATTTATTTAGTAAAGCAGTCCTTTTGGTTCATACAATATTTAACAGTTTAAATGATCTCTAATTCATACAAGCTATACATCCTTGGAAATAGGATTCAAAGAGCTTTCCAACAAGATATAATAGCACTCATAATTCATCAGATAAGGTAGCCAAAATATGGGATGAACTCAGTGGCAAAAACTGTAAATATTATGCAACTTTCTGCCATGAACAAAATCACACACATAGACATCCCAAATAGCAAAACAACAGTTTTTAACTTCAAAATCATCATTTATAACAGAGATCCAAGGAACCAAAAGCCTAAAACATGTAACATTTCAAGGATGATACCCCTTACCTTGTTTCAAGTCAAATATTTGCAAGTTGACTTCCTTCTCTTTGTTTTGTTTCCAAGGTTCCCAAAGTGCTTCCTTTTATCTTCCAAAACCCTCCCAAAATCACTCACTGTTCTTAAAAATGCAGCAAAGAAAGGAAGAAGACTGCCTTCTTCTAGAAGAGACGAGAGAATGATGGAAAAAACAAAAGGTAAAGGTTTCCTTTATTGACTTTTCTCCCCAAACATGTATATCTCCATACTTTTTCAATATATTATTATATATATGTGTGTGTTTTTTATCTATATATATATATATATATATATATATATATATATATCTAAAAACACACACATTCAATTGGAAATATCTACCAATAAAGTCAAAAGACGTAATTGCCCCTGAAACATACCTGAGGGTATTACAACTTTTTCCCTCTCACAAGAATTTCGTCCTCGAAATTCACAAAAACAACTCTGGATACTTCTCCTTCATGGTTTGCTCAATTTCCCAAGTGGCCTCCTCTACCTTTTGGTTTCTCCATAGGACCTTTACTAGAGGAATCTGTCGATTCCTTAGTTGTTTAATTCTCCTATCAAGTATCTGAATCGGTTTTTTTTCATAACTAAGGTCTTCTGATAACTTAATATCATCTGTATTCATGACTTGGGAATGATCACTAAGGCATTTCCTCAATGATGAGACATAAAATACATTATGAATCAAGTCCATACTCACTGGTAATGCCAATTTGTAAGCCATTTTACCAACTTTTTCAATTATCTCATATGGACCAATAAATCTAGGAGCTAGCTTTCCTTTCTTTCTGAATCTCATCAAATGCTTGAATGGAACAACCTTTACAAAGACAAATTCACCTACATTGAATTCCAAGTTTCGGCGTCGATGGTCTGCATAACTTTTCTGTCAATCCTAGGCCTGTTTTATTCTTTACCTGATCAGTTGGACATCATCAATCATTTTCTGGGTCAATTTAGGCCCAAGAGAGTTGGATAACACATCTCTCTCTCTCCTATCTCATCCCAGTGAAGAAGAGAATGACACTTCTTACCATATAATGTCTCATAAGGTGTCATCTGAATAGTCGTCTGGTAGCTATTATTATAAGCAAACTCTACCAAGAGTAACATTTCTACCCATGTAGTTTTATGATCTAGACAATAAGCTCTTAACATACCTTCCAAAATCTGATTAACCCTCTTCGTCTGACTATCCATTTAAGGATGATAGGTTGTACTAAATGCCAAATTAGTACCCAAGGATCTTTGAAGACTCTTCCAGAAAGCTGATACAAATCTTGTATCACGATTAGATACTATCATTTTGGGTACACCATGTAATCTAATAATCTCCCTAACATATAATCTCCCCAGCTGATCTGTGGTAGTAGTATCTTTGATAGGCAGAAAATGAACTGACTTGGTCAATCTATCCATAATCACCCAGATAGCATTACATCCATTCTGAACTCTAGGGAGTCCACTGATGTAGTCCATAGAGATATGCTCCCATTTCCATTCTGGAATAGGTAGAGGCTGAAGCAACCCTGAAGGTCTCTGGTGTTCGGCCTTAATTCGCTGACAGGTGAGACATCTAGTAACAAACTCACCTATATCCCTTTTCATGCCTAACCACCAAAAATGTCTTTTTAAATCTTGATACATTTTTACACCCTCAGGGTAGGCAGTGGAAAGAATTATATGTCTCAATTCAATCATCTGAGGAACATATACTCGATCTTTGAATTTGAGAATTTCATTTGATACTTGAAAATCTGTCTCGAGACCCTTTTGAACCTTTTGAATTTTCTGTTGACACCATTCATCTTGTGTCTGAGCCTCTTGAATCTGATTTATGAGAGTAGGTTGAATCTCTAATCTAGCGAGGGCTCCAATCACAAGCTCAATATGCTCTTGGTCCATATCTCTCTGAATTTCTCTCTGGACCGTTAGTTGTGATATCATCACATTTCTACTGAGGGCATCTGCAACCACATTAGCCTTGCCTGGATGGTACTTAATATCACAGTTATAGTCTTTTACTAACTCGAGCCATCGCCTCTGTCTCATATTTAACTCTTTCTAAGTGAAGAAATATCTGAGACTCTTATGGTCAGTATAAATATTACATCTTAACCCATACAAATAATGTCTCTAGATTTTTAAAGCAAAAATTACCGTTGTTAACTTCAAATCATGAGTGGGGTATCGGGTTTCAAATTCTTTCAATTATCTTGAGGCATATGTTATCACCTTGCCTCGCTGCATCAATACTACTCCTAAACCACCGTGTGAGGCATCAGTGTATAAATCGTACTCAACTCCCTCCTTTGGGAATGCTAACACCGGAACAGTCTTCAATCTTCTTTTCAATTCTTGGAAGCTTGTTTCACAAGCATCTGACCACTAAAATGGCATTGCTTTCTTTGTGAGGGTTGTAAGAGGTCTAGCTAATCTGGCAAATCCCTCCATAACCTTCTGTAATACCCTGCCAAACCCAGGAAACTATAAACCTCGTTGACTGTCTTTGGTCTCTACCATTCAACTATTGCCTCAATCTTACTAGGATCTACGGATATACTCTTTGTTGAAATCACATGTCCCAAAAAGGTAACTCTATCTAGCCAAAATTCACATTTTGAGAATTTGGCATACAATTGTTTCTCTCTCAATCTCTGGAGGGTAAACCTCAAGTGTTGTTCATGCTCCTCTCGACTGCAAGAATATACTAAGATATCATCAATGAATACCACAATAAATTTATCCAGACAGTTATGGAATACCCTGTTCATCAAATCCATAAATACTGCAAGGGCATTTATTAATCTGAACGGTATCACTACAAACTCAAAGTGGTTATACCTCATTCGGAAAGTTGTCTTGGGTATATCCTTCTCTGCCACTCTCACCTGGTGATAACCAGATCTCAAATCTATCTTGGAGAAGACCATGGATCCCTTCAACTGATCAAATAAATCATCAATCCTGGGTAACGGGTACTTGTTCTTAACTATGACTTTATTTAACTCTTTGTAATCAATGTACATCCTCATGGACCCATCTTTATTTTTCACAAATAGGATGGGAGCTCCCCAAGGAGAATGACTCGGTTTGATAAAACCATGATCTAATAACTCTTGAAGTTGCTTCTTCAATTCTTGTAACTCGGCAAGGGCCATTAGATAGGGTGCTCTTGAAATAGGTGTTGTGCTAGGTGCCAACTCTATACTAAACTCAATCTCTCGCTCGGGAGCTAATCCAGGTAGCTCACTTAGAAACACATCTGAAAACTCACGTACTACTGGGATCTCCTCAATAGTTAGGTCTGACTCAACCTTGCTCACTATATGAGCCAAATATCCTGTACACCCCATTTTTAACATTTTACTATCTTTTAACATACTGATCATCAAACTTCGGATATGACTCTCATCGAACTCGAATTGATCTCCAGAGTCTAAGTTAAATCTCACTTTCTTCTTTTTACAATCAATTTCAGCTCCGTATCTCCCCAAAAAGTCCATTCCTAAAATCATGTCAAAATCTGACATTTCGAACAAAATCAGGTCTACTAGTAACTGTCGACTCTGAATCATAATACTCTGTCCTAACAACATCATCTCACTAATGATTGACCCCCTATCAGGCAACTCGATCATAATCCTCTAGGTTATTCTAACTGGTTGTACATTTAGCCTTTCAAGCAAACTATTGGCTACAAAACAATGAATAGCTCCACAATCAACTAAAACATAAATAGGAGTATCAAGATAGAGAATCTGACTCGTAACTACTGATAGGTTAGCCTCTGTTGTGCCCTAAGTGATCGTATAAACTCTGGTTGTAGCCCCTCTAATAGGCTTCTGCTACTCTACTCTCACTGAGGCAGCTGTACAAAAACGAGCAATATGTTCAGGCTGACGACATCTGAAACAAACTATCTGGCTTGTCAAACACTCTCCTCTATGTTGCTTCTCACATTTTTGGCAAACTAGTATCTCAGGTCCTCTTTGTTTCTTTCCACTCTTCCAGTTCTTTTTCATGCCTCTGAACTGAAGAGGTTGTTTACCCTTTCTGTCTTGGTTTAGAAGAGGGTCTCTCTGTGCTGAAACTATACCACTACTCATCGGAGGAACTGGCATGGCAATAAAAGGTGTAACTAGGGGTGTTCAAAATCAGTTAACCGAATCGTTTTGCCCATTTTTTGAACCGAACAATTTTTGGTTTAAAAAAAATCATGAACCGAAACCGAACCGATTTAAAAATTAACCAATTTTGAATCGAACCGAAAATATCAATTAACCGAACCGAATTTTTAATTAATCGATTTTTAAACCGAATTTTAAAAAATCATCATATTTTATTATTTTTTTCTAATTTTTTGAAAATTTATTCAATATTCTATTAATATTTTATTAAATTTTTATTCGATTTTTTAAAAATCGATTCGGTTTGGTTAACCGGTTTTGAAAATTTGGTAAACCGATAATCGAACCAAAAATTCGGTTTTTATATATTTTTGAATCGGTATCCATACCGATTTTTCAAATAACCTATTTTTCAGTTAGGGTTTCGGTTTAAAAATCGGTTCGATTTGATTATCGGATAATTTTGAACACCTTTAGGTGTAACATTTTGCCCTGTGGTCTGACCAAACCTCCTCCTAACAAAAGCCTCTACCCTCAAAGCTCTATTAAGGGCCTCTGCATAAGTTATGGGTGGTTGCGCCTCTGTCATAACATCTCGAGCTATCTCTGGATCTAGCCCGTACATAAACTTCTGCATATGCCTCATTTATGTGCTAGCTATCTCAGGGGCATACTGGGACAGCTGATTAAACTTCGTGGAATATTTTTTTACAGAATTTGTCCCTTGTACTAGATTAATAAACTCTTGGGCCCTGATACAAGTAACATCGGTGCCCTTGTACTCTACCTCAAATCGGCGCCTGAACTCAGACCATGTCATTTTTGAGACATTAACTGTCTCCCTGACTAAGTTCCACCATATTCTTGCCGTTGACTTGAAAAGATAGGTGGCATATCTCACTCTCTCTTGGTCAGTCATGTCAAATAGGGTCATTGCACTCTCTACTGATTCTAATCATTCTTCAACTGCTATTGGGTCATTTGCACCATCAAATTTTTGAGGTTGGTGCATACTTAGGAGGTTGAAAATAAGATGCAACTGAGTCCTTATTAAGGCTGTTGTAGATGCTGAAGTAACCTCCCTCATATCATGTCCCTAGATTGGCGGCGTATGCGCCGTCTCACTTCCCTGTGTAGGAGCACCTCTATGCTCTCTCATCATCTCTCTAAAAATCTCTTGCACATCATGTGCATTGAGTGCCCCCTAGGGTACCTAGGAGGTTGCTCCTTCACTCTAGCTCCTCTGAGAAGGATCTACTGGTGTTTGACTCATAGGTCCTGAAAATGAACATATTAGTTTCATAAAACTCAGCAGGTATAAGTGAAAATTTAACTTACAGTGATCGGCTGCACGGGTGGTCAGTGTGGCTTGAGGGTATTCTATCTCTGTGTTACTTTGGATTACTCCATTGAAAACATCTTTTGGGTTCCAAAATCATGTTATGATACCAACTTGTAACATCCCTCCCTAAAAGTACTACCCACCAAAGGAGAAATGTTACGAATTAATATCCGAAGCTTCTATTTTTTTTAAATATTTTAAAATGATTGCATTACTAAAAGTATTTAGAAGTATTCTAAGAAAACTGAAAATCTGAAAATCTGAAAACAAATAAAAAATATACATACTCATATGAAAAACTCATCTGAAAGCATCTGAAAACATGGAGTAATCATATACAACTGTATAATCATCCCAAAAAGTCCAAAAGCAATGAGAACATGCGACTGTATGCATGTAATATAAACTAGAGATAACCTACTCCAGCCGGATCTACCTACGCTAACCTAACCCTACCTCACAGCTACCTCGATCACTTGTACCTACAATCATGAAAGAAAAGAAAGTGAGTGATAAGAACACTCAGTATGGGGAAAGAATTAAGTAAACTATCTCCTTTCCTGTTCTAACTCACTCTCGGGACTCAACTTCACTCACAACCCCTATAAGAAATCGAAAGGATAATCTAGTTCATTTTTTACTATTTGGGTCATACTTTGTCCCATCTGATGTCTATTTGATACTTTATAGAAGCTAACTATAGGGATTTGACACTTTTCTAAGCTCGTGCTCTTTTTCTTTTTTTCACTACACTATTTCTGAATCTGAATTAAGCTCTACAGTAAGCATGCTCTACTACGAGCGGACCCTAGTAGGGGTCTATGTCCTACTACGGACGTGTCCTACTGCGGACATGCCCTACTGCAGGCGATATAGTGTAAAGTGCCCCCTCATAGTTTATAGTATGCATGCGGGTCTTATATTTTACTAATTTTGCTTCCATCTAAATTTATTTATAACTCACCAGACATTACTCTTGGGACGACCCCTAAATCTTGAGCCCCAAATTCTTTTTCTTGCTTTTCTTTCTTTTTCTTTTCTTCTTTTCTTTTTTTCTCTCTTTTCTTTCCTTTCCTTTATTTCCTTTTTCTCCTTCTTTTCTTGCTTTCTTTCTTGCCCAAAACTACGAAATACTGTTTACAGAACAGTTATTTAGTAAGGCAGCTTTCTTTTTCATATAATTTAATAGCCCAAACGGTTTCTAATTCATACAAGCTATATATCGTTGAAACGAGAATTCAAAGATCTTTCCAACAAGTTATAATAGCACTCATAATTCAATAGATAAGGCAATAAAAATGTGAGATAAAATCAGTAGCAAAAATTGCCTCCTCTGTTTATTTGGTAAAGCAGTCTTTGTGGTTCATGCAATATTTAACAATCCAAATGATCCCCAATTCATACAAGTTATATATCACTGAAACTAGAATTCAAAGAGCTTTCCAATAAGATATAATAGCACTCATAAATCCTTAGATAAGATAGTCAAAACGTGAGTGAAATCAGTGGTAAAACTATCTCCTCTGTTTATTTGGTAAAGCAGTCCTTTTGGTTCATACAATGTTTAACAGTCCAAATGATTTCTAATTCATACAAGCTATATATCATTGGAAAGAGGATTCAAAGATATTTTTAAAAAGATATAATAGCTCTCATAATTCATCAGATAAGGTAGCCAAAACATGGGACGAACTCAGTGATGAAAACTGTAAATATTATGCAACTTTCTGCCATGAACAAAATCACACACATAGACATCCCAAATGGCAAAACAACATTTCTCAACTTCAAAATCATCAACATGCAACATATCAAGGATGATACCCTTTACCTTGTTTCAAGCCAAATATTTGCAAGTTGGCTTCATTCTCTTTGTTTTGTTTCTAAGGCTCCCAAAGTGCTTCCTCTTATTCTCCTTCCTTATTTATCTTCCAAAACCCTCCCAATATCACTCACTGTTCTTAAAAATGCAGCAAAGAAAGGAATAAGACTACCTTCTTCTGGAAGAGACGAGAGAATGATGGAAAAAGCAAAAGGTAAAGGTTTCCTTTATTGACTTTTCTCCCCAAACATATATATCTCCATACTTTTTCAATATATTATTATATATATGTGTGTGTGTTTTTTTTTTCTTATATATATATATATATATATATATATCTAAAAACACATACATACAATTGGAAATATCTCTCAACAGGGTCAAAAGACATAATTGCCCCTGAAACATACCTGAGGGTATTACACTTTCTTAGGTATTTTAGGATATTTTTAATAAATATCAAGTATTTTTTACTTGAATTAGATTAATATCTACTACAAATGCTTAAGATATATAAGAAGTTAACCTTGGTACATAGTATGACATATTTATGATCAATCCTATTATAGATGCATACGAGATTCGACTCATCTTATCCCTATCAGATTGTGTCTAGGAACACGTATATTTTGAGAGATATACGCCATGGGACAGGGACAAAAATCTTTTCTTGGATTCTTTAATGCTAAACTTAGTCAACACATTGTCTTAATACATGCATTGACTTAATCTAAACAATCTACATGATCAATTACGATAGGTTTTAATATTAAGGATATAGGTTGCTTCTCCTATGTTTTTCATGGAAAAGCCCTTAGATAACCAAGTTTTTACCAATTGCAAGTTCAGTACATTATTCCCAATAATCAATATGTTATTGATTTAAATGTTGTATACTCTCATTGACTTTCTTGTATACACAAGGTTTATCTTCATTTTGATAAAGTTAAACTTGAGTACAACTTCATCAAAACAAATGTTTCAACTCTTTGAAGCTTGCTTGAGTCTATAAATGGACCTTTACAACTTACATATATGATCGACTTATCCAATAAGAACGAAACTACAAGGTTATGTCATATACACACCCTTGACTTGATTACCATTCAGGAACATTGTCTTGACATACATCTACGAGATTTCATAGTCATAGTATGCAACAATCATAAGCATATCATGACCATACCAAATTTCTATACTAATTAATAAAGTTGCCTCAATTGAGCTTGTTAACCTTTTCAAGAATTGATTGAAACGTGATTACTGAAATAGTGATTTGTTTGTCTACAATAACAAATTGAAAGGATTAGTAATTTAATTAATTTACTAGTTCTTTTAACTATGGATTTTAAATTAAATGTTTTCACTATTTTTCTCAAGTCAACAACCCTTATTGTTGGACTTAGAAAGTTATGGTGGAATTCTTAGTGGATTGAGATCCCATTAGATTAACTCAACTTTTGCTTTAGTGAACATGCTAAAATTGACATAATTAGTTAATTCTAAAAATTAATGACAAAAGCCAATAATCTCAAGATAATACAATTTCAATTGTGACTCTCGATATTAGTAGGGTGGATACTATATATCACCTTACATCGACAAATGCAATCTCTACTCTACCTCTAACACACTTTACATTCACTTTGATGAATAAGCAAAATACGTTAGTTAAGTCAGACCCAATATAATTACCACTTTCATTTGGTAGAAGTGTACCATTCACTTTAGGGAAAAAAGTTCCAACAAATAGGGGTTTAATCAAGGTTTCATATTTTTGAGGTGCCAATCATTAATCTTTAACTTAATATTAATTTAGGGATTTAATATTATTGTCTCACTAGTTTTAGTCTGCATGTGAGCTAATATTTTACGAAAAGTAAAACCTAAACATGCATTCAATTGAAGGTTTAGAATAAAGAGAATGATGAAAATCATTTATGCTATAGTTGTATTAAAAAAGAAAAAAACCAAGCATACAAGAAGAAAGTGGAGAAAAAAATTACCTACTCCTTTGCTAATTTTACTTGATTCTTTTAGTATGGGTGGAGTTGAGCCTTGAAACCACAAAACCTCTAAAAGAAATCCACACCCTTGCAAACTAGAGAGAGAACCAAATTTGACAAGTTTTTCAAATGAGAACTTATCACTTAAATGATATAATAATTGCTTTTTTATACAAAAAGTTTATGGAACAATTTCTAAATTGTTTACACGCCTTAGACAAAGTAATTATTCTTAAAAAGTCCTTGGTATAAATCTCATTCATATATTTGGTTTATGTATTAATTTATTCAACATTTTAACACCTTCAAATGTATATTTACATTCATGAAACAATTTCACAAGAAATGACTTTTATTACCCTTGGAAAGTATTAGTCATCTTTGGATAATCAATTTTCTCTCTACCTTTTCTTTAATCGCTTAGGTTTTATGTGTGACCTTTTAGGCTCATTGTTGTCTAACTGTGAGTTCAAAATTGATTTCTTAAAAAATATGTCTGAAAGCTCCTTAACTATGGTAAACATCTAACCATAGGTCATAGTCCTTAAACCATAATGAAGATGAACTTTGTTGAACCTTTTTTTTTTATCGCACATGCCATGTACTAAAAATCCTTCTATTGTCGAATATCCTGATCGAGGATAGGTTCATGATATGTCAAAACCCTAGCCTTAATCATTTATCAAATTATTGATCAATATATTTAAAATATGTCACCACGAACAATCTTTTGTGTGACTTTCTTTATACTCTAACTAGAGATTTATATTTCCAATATTTATCAATATTCATTTAGAAACTTAAAATTAACTTATTTTGAGCCAACGAAGTCCTTCTTTCCTATACTTATTTCTGTATATGAACAACGTATGACCAATCCAGCTTATTCTACATGACATAAATAGTCTCGTACTTATACATCATATGAAACATACGTATGTATATCAGATCCAATTGTAATATCTCAAGTCTAAGGATCAATGATACACTAGTACAATCTTACGATGAATAATTGATTAATTTTAAATGTTTATGTGATTCATTGAAATCAATCATGTTTAAAAACAATTCACTAACCATTAATCTACACTTATGCCCTAATGATACTACTTTCACAATCACCCATACTAATATCATCTTATGATAGTCAACGGAGACATTTAACATGCCTACTGTGTGATATTATTACCCAATTAGCTTCACATATGTAAGGAAGGCTTTGATGATCTGATATTCCAAAGTTTTGTATCATCCAGAAAATTCACATGTATACACGGTATTAAAAAAATAAATAAATAAAGTGAAGCAAAATACACATGTGGAAAACATAACGCTTCTTTTATTAATATAAATTATATGTACAAGATAAAATGTCTTGAAACTGAAAACACGATTAGTTCTTAGAGCACTAACACCTACAACATAAAGTAAACATGTCGGTATACAACTTATTCTAAAGTCAAACCTTTTAAGCTATGAAGCGTTGATTGGTTAACCTAAGTCCTTCTCTTTGGTCTTCAAAGCTCCTTCATCTTCATTCTTAAAATGTAAATGACCTTATTTCCTAGTTACATATTTTATAATAAAATAAAACTAATTTTACATTTGATAAAATTAGAGGCCTCGAGTTACATTTAAGGGGAGTAAAGTGAGAAAAAAAGTATATCTAGAATAATAAGAGAAGGTAGGACACAGAAAACCCTATCTTCAAAACTTACAAGCATACATTCCCAAAAGAAACATAAAACAACCATAGGTTTTTTTGTTGTACACCAGACATTATGCATATACATTCATACATACATATATCACAATCAAAATCAAATTAAATTAATTTTGATTATTAGGTTATGTGTCGAATCATTTTTAGTCCCTCAATTTTTGCATAATAAATTCAACTCCAAAGGATTAAAAATTCACAATTTGGTCCCTATTTAACAAATTGGATTAAAACACAATTTCCACCTCAAATGAGCATACAAATCTTCATGGACAATCATCCATCATCTTATATAAAAAATTTGACAAAATTCCATACACATGAATTATGAGACAAACAACCACGTGAATGAGTGAAATTTGCACTAATGAACAAGCGTTCATGCTAGATGAACAGACGTCCATCAATGAAAAGCTTCACGGCTAGAGAGATTTTGCGCTTGTCATGGCAATAGAATACGCTAATGAATGGTCAAGAGTCATTGTGTGCATGCCCATTCACAATGCATTTTCTTGGTTCTATTGTGAAGTAATGACAAGAAAATCTCCCTAAATCTAGTGTGCATTCATTGAGATAAAACAACATGACATGTAAGACTATCTTATACTAGCAATAACCCTCGAAAAGCATAATGACACCAATCAAAGGTGATTTCATGCAACAATAAAAAATCCAAGTAATTCAATTTTATTAGACAAACCTAGTCTATTCACAATTTCATCTCCACCCAAACGCTCGAAGATTATCACTAAATAACCTATACCTCTAGAGTTCAAATCAACTTTTATATGCGTGTGACCTATAGTCTCTTATTTAGTTGGTAATGTATGTATTCAAGTCGAATATGCACATAGACAAAGATTAGCTTTTAAAAAGCATCATAGCCACTTAATCAATAGAGTGTTAACAAACAACTATAAAGTTTTGTCAACTTCATGATCATGCACAACACGATTCCTTTGTCAATGGACCTCTTTTAAAGTTGAGATATAAATGTGTGTTTATCTTAGTGATTTCCCAATATAAAATGATACAAATCAATAACTGTATAACTTGGATTGGGTTACAACCCAATTTCATTATGGCCACAATTTCAAATGGTTATTGATATCTTTCAATGTTCTTATTCTAGACATTTTCTCATGTGCTCAAGAGTAACAAATCCTCTATTGATCCATCATTGTCTCTATACAAATCTCGATATAGCCAGTTACCACATTTACGGCTATCCTTATTACGGGGGCATTTTATGTGGCATCAACCATATTTATTCTTACACGAGATTATTTGATAAACTCAAGTCTAAAAATCACATGTACTTGTGAGTTAAAGAATCGATTCTATATACATTAGAGTAACAATCCATATGAAAATCCTCTAGTCTGGTCAGTTTGATAAACATGTCTACAACACGTATCCATATTTTGTACCAAATTATTTGCTAATAACTTCGACATGTGATAACTATCATCATTTTTCAGTGGGTTTGTTTAACATTATGATAATCTCATCTTTATTACTTATGTTCTTGTTATAGTTCTACCATTCCAAGAGTAAATTATTCTTTGAAAACATAATTTTAAAAATTTATTTAATAAAAAATTATTTTTATTAAAATTAATGGGTCGGCCCAGTAAAGACCCATAGGCCAACTTGTTAAATGCTTGTGGAGACACAACCCAAGGGGCCTTGGACTGTGTCATAGACCTAAGAGTTTTAGTGAGTTGGTCTGACTTGCAAGGCCCAATACTATTCTGTCTAGTCCTAACATAACTTGCAGGCATAGTGGGCTACCCTAAAGCTGACTTGGCTCAACCTAGCATGACCCACTGTTATGTCTAGTTTTATTAATGATTTACAATACCATTGATCAAAATTTTTATACAAATTTACATAGTAACAAACCAAGAAGGATTTTGAGTTTCATTGGAAATGCAAGGATAGCAAGCTCTCACACCTTTGCTTCGTCGACGAATTGATCATCTTCTGCAAAGTTGAAGCCAAAGTAGTAAAGTTGATAAAGAAGGGTCTTGATAACTTCCATAAATGGTTTGGGCTTAAACCGAATCAAACTAAAAGCAACATCTTTCTTTCTGGAATCTCTAGGGAGGAGAAGACCAAAATCTGTGTCATTACTGAGTTTGATTTAGGTAGTCTCCCTTTCAAGTACCTTGGGGTTCTTATGGTTTCTTCCAAGCTCTCTATGAAAAACTGCAAATCCTTGCTAGAATTACATCTTGGAAGAATAGATCTCTTTCTTGTGCGGGAAGACTCTTGCTCATAAAAGATATTCTTTTTAGTATGCAAGTTTATTGGTCCCCCATGTTTATCCTTCCCTAAAAAATCCTTGGGAAGATTGATACTAACTTGAGTACTTTCTTTTGGGTAAGAGTAGACCTTAGTGAGTACAAAGCAAAAGTCGCATGAGAAGATGTTTGTGCCCCAAAAAAGGAAGACGACTTGGGTCTTATGACTAGCAAAGATTGGAACAAGGCGGTGGTAACAAAGAACCTTTGGAACCTTGCTCAACCCAATAGTAGCTATATTTGGGTGAATTAGGTTTAAAAAAGTAGGTTGAAGAGGAAAAATCTTTGGGAAAGTAAAGTAACAGGTGAATGTCCATGGTATTAGAGGAAGCTCATGAAGCTTAGAGAAGAGATAAGGGGAAAAATTAAAAACCACATAGGTAATAGTCAAAGTACCTCTGTTTAGCACAATAATTGACACCCTTTGGGTCTCTCATGGAGAAATATGAGAATTATATAGTTTATATTTCACGGCCTAGTATGCGCACCTAGGTTAGTGACATCATTGAGGAAGATCAATGGAATTGGCCGGTAACCAATTCAAGAGACTTGATTGAAGTAATTGGTAACTTAAAGTTTTGCCCTTTGAATGGTGAAGACAAAGTTTTGTGGATTCCTAACTCTAAAGGAATTTTCAACATCAAATCGTCTTGGGAAGAGCTAAGGACAAGAAGATATAAAGTAAGCTTGCATGACTTGATTTGGCACAAGAAATGCATCCCTAAACACTCTATTATCCTTTGGTTGGATATAAGAGGGAGACTCAACACTAAAGCCAAGCTCCTAATGTATGGAATGATAAATGATGCAACATGCAAGGTTTGTAACAATTGTAATGACAACCTTGAAAACCTCTTCTTCCAATATGACTTTAGCAACTATATTTGGAAGGAAACACTTGATATTAATTCTATGAACCATAGAAATCAAAGATGGGCTTTCTATATTGAAACTATTGCCAATGATTGGAAAGGGGAGTATCTTCAACAAATCATGGCTAAGATGAGATTGGGGGCTTGTGTCTATGCTATTTGGATAGAGTGAAATAATAGGTGCTTCTCCACCAAAATGCAACCGAAGGAGAGGATTGTTGAGAACATTAGATTACTGAGAGATAAAGGAGCTAAAATCTCAAACATCAAGCTCAACAATAAAAATGCTAACATTGCCAAGAGGTGGAACCTTCCAAAATGCATTTTTAAACAATAAGCATAGAACAAAAGTTAGTAAGAAGGATTGGTCTAGTCTCTGGATTGAACCTAGCCGCCCCTCCCTCTCAGCCCTTTATCTGATCCAGTACAAGCTGATTTACATGGCTCTCTCTCTCCTGGGATTATTAGTTGCCTTTCCCCTGCTGGGATCTCTTTCTTTTGGCTCCATGCCTGTGAATGGTCCAAGCTTAGAGAGGCTCTCTGGTTCTGCTTGAAGGCCTCTGCTGAGCTGATCCAAGAAAATGCCTGTCTCATGCTTCTGTCCTGGTTCTATTGGCAGTGTGCTAAACTCCTCTGGGTCATGAAAGTCTTCATAATCATGGCCAGGCTCTTCTTCAGCTTGTGGAGAATTATTTTAGCTAACTGGTTTGCTGTTTTGCAGGTGCAGTTGGGAAAGTTTTTCCTTCAATACCATGTTGTCTGGGCTTTCTCTGCTGTACGTTGCTACAGGGAATTTTATTTGATAATTTTCAGTTGCTGGAATCCCTTCCACTGTGGCTGCAAATTCAAGCCAAGAAGCTGCCATTGGATGAAGTTGGGCTGCAATATGGTCTGCTGCTATGTTCTGCTCTTTTTTTTTTTTTGGTCTTCCTGGCCTTGTCTGCTCCTGCTGCAGCCTCATTCAAATTGCAATTTCCTGGTTACTCTTGCTTCTTATTCTAGGCTAAATGTTTTTCCTGGCTCCTGCTGCTTCTGCACTCTTAGGCACCGCAGTTTGTTTTCTCCTCATGTTGTTCCCCTCTTGTCCAGCTTGGTGCCATCTCTCATTGGCTTCTCATCCTTCAATGGCCTCCTCCTGCCTCATGATTAAGTTTGCTTCTTTTCTCATGTCTGTCTTGCAGCCTGCATGGCTTATACCCATCAAAGCGTTGCTGCAACTTGCAGAGAATTCCAGCATGCTGAACATTGAGAGTTTTGCAATTAGTGTCACTCCTCCCTGCTCCTGTCATGCTTCTGCAGCCCCTCTGGACTTCTTTCACTTCTTGTTGTCTACAGGTGCTGACATTCTGTGTGCTTTCTTACATCTTGCTGTCTGGATGCTGGGCCCCTTCTGCATTATTCAGATGCTGCCCTGGCATATGTGGTGCATCTGTCTCGCTTGCTGGTTGATAGCTTTCTCTAGCTCAGTTCCCAGATTCTGCCTTCAGGTTCTTCTTGGCATGGAATTGGCCTCAGTGCAACTGGTCATAGGTGATTGCTTCTCCTTCTGCTCTTGGACTGAAATTCATTAAGATTTTTCCATTGGTTTAAAGAATTATCTTTATGGCCTTTATAATGGGGTCTAGAACACTAACTCTCTTGTAGATATGATTAATGAGTGTTGTCTTTCTCTTGAACCCTATCATTATAGGAATTTTGATAGATATTCAAAAAGAGTCGATATTAGATTATTTTAATTGTAAGCGTGGAGCTTGTGTTTTCCTCTAGTTTTGGTCTACTATCCTTGTCCAATGGACAGGATGAACTTAGTTTGTTTTTGGGACCTCATTTGTAGGCCCGTTTTTTTAGTTTAATATAAATTTACTTACCAAAAAAAAAGGTGTTCCGAATAATTATTCCCTTATCTCATTTTTTAAACAATGTTTTCATACTTAAACTAGGTATTGGTCCTATAAAGAGATTGTTTCATTATCTTTTTTTGTCCAATTGGCTGAATCAGACGATATGTACATTACTTTGTCAATAGAAAATTTTATATAGAACTATATAACAAAAATTTTAACTTAACGGGTACTAAATTTAAGAAATTTTCTTTCACAAATAGGGTATAACAAGGAAATAGCAGTTACATTTATACATGACTTCTGATGATAAAAAAACTACACAATATTGACACCACCCATGACCTGGCAGCAATCAATTAGACTACCCACCCTAGTATAAATTTATAGCAGAAGAAAGAATGTTTTAACACATGTTATGGGCAAATAATAATGAACAGTTGATATATACCATCTTCGTTTATTCATTTCTTCTTCTCAGCTGATCTACTTTGGGGAAGTGTCCCGAACACCCAATCCCATAGGGAAGATGTGATTCCGAATCCCTTATCTTGGATTCTAAAGTGATGATTCAAGTGATATTTCTGCAAAATGCAAGCAATAGATAAATTATCATGCATTTGGATTCAGCAGTTGGAGCCATAGGAAAAAGCAAAAGATCATTTACAGACACCAAGGGTTGGACTTTAATAATATCAGAAAATCTACCCTTTAATTTCATTCTGAGTGATTTTAAGCTAAAATGGGCAAGAGGTAATCTTTCAGCAATGCAAGATATGCACCATTCTTACCTTGAGGTGTTTAGGTACTCCACTTGAGGGCTGACCATGGTGCAGGTAGTAATGGGTACAATCATACATCACATAGCCAAGTAAACCGCCTCCAAATAGTGCTGGAGTTGTTGATGGAGTTGCTAGAAGCTTTACAAAATTCCATAACTGGCAGGGATGGGAAATGAAGAGAAAATAAGCAAAAGATATGCACTTTACTCCCATTAATATATGTACAAAGAGTTACTTCCAATGTTCCAATTATTGGAATTCAAACACAAATTTAAATTATGGGTGGATTTTCATGTTAAGGATAGTAAAAATAGCAAATCATAAATGTACCTGCCCTGTTTTAAGATCAGTTCTTCAAGGAATTTTCTAATCATATGCTCTATGAAACATATTTTAGTATAGAGACTGAATTGAATTCCTCAAATGGTAAAAGAATATATGTTACCAAGTCTTAACATGTATTCATAGGGCTTTGTCAAGAAGAAAGCTAAATAATATTTATTTCTTACCATTTTAATAGTATTAACACAATTTCTTTGCATACAAAGAGAACCCTTACAAGTTTAATAAAGTTCTATTCTAAGATCTACAGCCTTTGATATGGTAACATAATGCCTATTGATTGCATCATTTGGTAAGGTTTGTGTAGACTAAAATACCAATAGAATCATTTAACAACTTATTGGTTTAATGTGATACATTTGGTAGTGTCATGCATGGAACAAACAACATTATTAGGAAAAAGTTGTCATCCAAGTCATGGTAACAATAGTCAGAAAACAACAATATACAAATTTACCCTAGTACAATAATTATTATGAAATAAGGCAAAAACTACATACCGGTACACATAAAACAGCTGTTGCAGCAGGGGGGAAAACAAGCCTTAGGCCATCCATAGGATGCTTATGATGGCAACCATGAATAAGATAATGAAAAGTATTACCCCTGCAAGTTCTAACAAATTTAGGGTGCTAGGTAAAGCACAAACAGAGCATAAATGCCCTAATTGTGACTCAAAATAAAAATGAAAATGCATTAGTTCATTTAAAAGTTTTTATACGTAAGCCACAGAAATAAAGAGAATTAGAGCAAAAACCAACCAATAGCTCTTTGTTTTGATGTGGAAAAGGAAACGATGCAAAGTGTATTCCATCAATGTCCAAACAAAAATGCCAAAAATCACCATTTCTGCTATCTCTAGAAATGTATGGCCCATTCTTACAGACATGGAGATGCAGTAGAATACAACTGGCAGCCAAATGACTGGAATTGCCCACCAGACAGTGCGAGTCAAGAACTGTTCCAGGCAAAGGTGAGATACGTTATTTCAGAAGAGGAATTATTATATTATATTTTATGAATGAGCGCATGAACATAAGTAGGAAAATGCTATGTATGAAGAAAGAGGCTATACCTCCCAAAAGTCACTTTCAAAAAATCGAGGGCCTTCCCTCGTAGGAATTGGCTGGTGAACCCATTCCTCATATGCTTCTCCAAGATGACCAACCTGTGATATGCTCTCTCAAAGATAAAAATCAGTACTTAAACAAGGTGTAATACCAACAAAGTAAACTTAGCATCAAAGAAAAAGTTAATAACATATGGAAGATAGATATGCTATAAAAGTGAAAAAGAAACGAAAGAAAATAAAAGAAGGGGGCCAGGCCCAATCCAAGAAAAGAAGAAATCAGAAAAATGAACAATTAATTCTGAACAGTGGACTAAATTAAGGGAAAGGAAGCTAAACTAACAAAATCAAACAGTTTTTAGTAAACTACAGCAGCGACCATAAGAGCAAATTCTGTTCATCAGTTTAACTGTCTCCAATCCAAAATAACATTACTGAAGAAACAAAGTATAATTTGATCTAAGGTCATAGGGTAATAATAAACCTTAAAGCTAGTTACAGTCAGCCACATAAGAATAACTCCTTACATTTGATGTTGATTATATACTAAAATTTTAACTGATCAATAGTAAAATAGCTTCCAAATACATATAGCATTTTGAAGCATAGGCGGACCTAAACTTTTGAAAAGCATTTCTTTCTTTTTCTAAACCTGCTTGAATTTGCACGTGAATCAACAGTATGATTAAAGAGATGATTTGGAACTTGGCTGGTTCATAGTTGATATAATGATAAAAAATTGAGAAAAATATAAAATACACAGTAACGGTAACTTAATCACAAGTTAAACAAGATGCTCAGTGTAGTTATCTTTCCTTTTTGCGATAAATAGGTGATAAAGCTGATGTAGATGTAAGTTAATTTTTTACGCAGAATCACTACAGCACGAGCCTGTAGGCTCCTCATTATAATTAATGCTTCTATGTATACAAGTGTTTCCACACACATACATACCGTTTAGTATGAACAATAAAATCATTATCAACCATCCAAGAGTTGTTTCCTCAAAATTTTTATGATTATGTAATATTTCTATTCATAAATATCATCAATCATTAAAAACACAATAATACAAGTATATATCACAATTAGTTATAGATATTTGGCTCAAAACAAATACCATCAAGGACATGTGACTTTACAAGAAAGAAGTAAAAGCAATTCAAATCTACCTGGAAGACAAGAGGTTTGTTTAAATCGACAATGAATTCCGGGGCAACCATCTTGGCAACTTACTATACAACTGAAATCACACATAAAAAACACAAATGATTAAGTAGAAAATAAGCAAAATCAACACACAAATCACCCCCTTAAAAAAATTTCCATTAGCATAACATGCAATGAAACTTCACTTTTCCAAATCTCCTAGAGACATTACCGACTACTCGCAAGTTTAACTTAAGTTCTGATTAAAATTGTATGTCTTAATGTTCACTCTTTTTCCTGTTTTAAAAAAGAAAGACCTTACTTGAAAACAACGCATACCATCAAATAATGATTCTACAAAAAGACATCCATTCGACCATTTAAATAGTTCTCATGGATCGGTGGCCCCATGGAATCAAAACTAAAAGTTCCAGTGACACAACTTTTAACATTGACTCTTCAACAATGAGGAACATTTAACTGCACAACATTTGTCTTCAAACACAAATGACTAGTGTCGAGTGCTTATCACCATCTGCTACAGCTCAATTCTGCCTAATTCAAACATTCAATCACGGAACAACGAAATCTTCATTTCAGTTCCATGGAATTCGAAAAGCGTAACACTTCCAACGAAACAGAATGTAAACAACGGAGTTAAAAAGAAACAAATTCAAACAACTAATCCGAAACGATTCAAAACGTAGATCAACGATAAATTAAAAAACAGACAAAATGAACAAACCGAGTACAATGCGGGTCGGATCTGAATCCAAACACGAGAGCTTCGTTATCTTTAAAGGTGACGCAACCGCCGTCAAGCCACCGCGACAAGGACAAGGGTAGTGTCAGAGACGAAAGTTTGCGCTACAGGATTTTCTCTCTTGAAGTAGTGAAGTCCTAGGATGAGAGTTTTGGAGATACAATAGTGAAGAAGTGATTTGGTGCTTGTACTTTTAACGAGCATAGGACGTTTGGGGATCCGGAATCAATTAAGAGAATCAAGCCAGCAGATGTTCACATTGGATTTTAACAATTGCCAGTCTGGCACTTTTCAGAGACAGCTAGACATCGACTTTATTTTGAGGAAAGCAGAGTGAATGGAAGTCATACGTGTCAGCAGGTTTCGAGCTGACGCGGCGGGATGTTATTGGACGAAAGGGCCGTAAGTTTCTGTTCTTGGAGGACTACGGTACCTACCGTGTAGACGATTCCTCGTAGAGAACAGTCAGCAGTCAACGCTACTCCTCCTTCGTTCTCTTGAAAGTAGTTAACCTAACGGCCTAACGGGAAAAATTTTGGGTACAAATATCATTTTAGTCCAATAAAACTCAGACAGTGTTTTCGACCATATTAGTTATGGTTCAATCCAAAATGACTTTAATTTAGCTCCAAGTTCAGATTAAAAAAATGTTTGGATGGAACTTGAATAATATGAACTAAATTCAATCATGATTGAGTGAATTGATGATGTCAGTATAATTGTTAATATCTTACAATACACTATGCATATCTTATGATATAATATAAAACAATAAAACTATGTATACCCACTTTAGGTACATAAATATATACACATTTATATGTGTTATCATGTGATTTGATGATTTTGAATTAGGAATAAAACAATAACCAATCATATGATGACACATATGAGTGTGTATATATTTGTGTACCCAAAATGGGTATACATAGTATTGCTCAATATAAAATATGTTAAAAATAATATTTATCATAAAATATATCAATCAATATAATATTATGGAAATATCATATAATAAGATACGTGTTTTAAAATATAATATATATTACTGATATAAATCGACCATCTTTTTAGAAAAATAATGAAATAATAGAGATGTATATAAAATTTTAAATTTTTAAAAGTATTTGTGATATTTTTTAAGATAATGATATGATAATTAGAAATTTTTGTTATTATTTTTTTAAAATGTATCCTATTATATGTATGATACTCGATATATAATATAAAAAATTTAATTTTTGATATACAATATGTTATATGTTCAACTACTATAGATGTCATAGGCAAAACTGAAGCTCAACTCAAATAAATTGAACCCAATTTGGCGAAATAGAAGCGAAGTGAAATATATATTACGGGTAAGCATAGGTGATACGGGTAAGTATAGGTGAAGACGGGGAAGTTTGGATAATATAATGTGTATCAATTAAGAGAAAAATATATACGGCGACAACATTTAATGGTAGAAGCAAGCGGTCATTGGCGATAATTGCTTGTTAGCCACTTGTTAGGCCATGTTTTACATCTTCATAACACATTTTAATTGTGTTTACTGTTTTCCTATTCGCAATCAAACAATTTAATTTAGGTAATCCACAAAAATATTTAGAGTAATCAACGTTTTCCAGGAGAGGTTTGATGCAAAAATAATTTTTCACTTGTAAATGGTATAAATAATAATTTCTCATTTAAATAGTAATTTTGTTAATGTAAAATTTTGAATAAAATATCGAAAACTTAATTTTGTGTTAATAAAAAAGGGAAAATTAATTAAAATAGACACCTAATTTGCCACTTAAACTTTTTTTTGGTAAGATTTCTCAACTTTTACCTTTTTGAGCAAATGGTATTTTTTATTCCAAAAATACCCTTCATCCTATTTTTTTTATTTACAATAGTTTTCATAGATTAAACTTTTATATTTCAGAGTATATGGATTAAACTTATTTTTTTATAATAAATAAGATGTACAGATGAAAAACGGATTAATTTAGGATGTAATAATTGATATTTATATATCTTTATACCTTTACAGAATGATAAACATAAAACGGTGCGTTTTTCGAGCGAGTGTAAAAATGTGAGAAGGTGTAAAGGAGTGTATGAAAATGTGAAGGGGTGCATAAAAGTCTGAAAGAGGTGCATCAACTTCGAAGGGGTGCGTGAAATCGTAAAAGGATGCGTCAACTCCGAAGGGGTGTGTTAACTCAAAAGGGGTGCGTGAAATTGTAAAAGGGTGCGTCATTCTCTTAAGGGATGCGTGAAATCTTAAAAGGATATATCATTCTTTTAAGGGGTGTGTGAAATCTTAAAAGAGTGCATCAACCTCTGAAGGAATGCGTGAAAGGGTGCAACATTTTGAAAGGATGTGTCATAACTTGAAGGGATGCGTGAAATCGTAAAAGGGTGCGTCATTCTCTTAAGGGGTGCGTGAAATCTTAAAAGGATATGTCATTCTCTTAAAGGGTGCGTGAAATCTTAAAAGAGTGCATCAACCTCTGAAGGGATGCGTGAAAGGGTGCAACATTTTGAAAGGATGCGTCATAACCTGAAGGAGTGCGTAAAAGGGTGCAGCAACGCTAAAAGAGTACGTGAAAGTATAAAGGGGTGCATGAAACTATAAAGGGGTGTCTGAAATTGTAAAAGGGTGCGTGAAACTGTAAACAAGTACGTAAAACTGTGAAAGAGTGCGTGAAAGTGTGAAGAGGTGCGTAAAAGTGTGAAGGGGTATATAAAAATATGAAGGAGTACATGAAAATATAAAAATGTGTATAATAATAATAATAATAATAATAATAATAATAATAATATATAATATAATATAAATAGAAGTTATATAATATATGTAATATATTATATACCTTTTGCATTTATATATATATATATATATAATTAATATAATATATATATATAATATAATATATATTTTTTATATTTCATGCACTCGCATCCTTCCACGCACTCACACCCTTTCACGCATCCCTTTACACACCCGCAACCCTTCCTGCACCCTTTCACGCACCATTTCTAAATTGCTACATCCTTCCACATACCCGTACCCCTTCACGCACCCACACCCACACCCTTTCACACACCCTTTCTAAATTGTCGCATCCTTCTACACACCCACATCCCTTCACGCACCCTTTTCAAATTGTTGCACCCTTTCATGCACTCGTACCTATATCCTTTCTTGCACCCTTCCACGTACCCGCACCCTTCCACGTACCCGCACCCTTTCACGCACCCTTTCAAACATGTCGCACCTTCCACGCACTCACACCCGTTCACGCACCCCGTCAACGTTGTTGCATTCTTCTACGTACCGCACCTTTTCACGTACCATTTCGTACATTTTCACACCTGCTTGAAGAATCACACTGTTTTGAGAAAACACTTAGTATATCTATCATTTTGTAATTGTATAAAAGTATATAAGAATAAATTATTATATAAAAAATTAATCTTATTTATTGCAAAAAAATTAAACTTAATGCGTATCCTCTAAAATATAAGAGATTAATCTATAAAAATTGCTATAAAAGCTACTGTAAACGCTGAGATATAAGATAAGAGGTATTTTTAGAATGAAAAATATGATTTGCTTAAAAAGGTAAAAGTTAAAAACTAAAAATTTTTGTCAAAAAAAGTTTACACGACAAACTGACTACTTATTTTAATTAATTTCTCATAAAAAAGCCATAAAACTTATTCTTATCTAAGATATAGTGAAATTTTAAAGTTATATCCTCTAACTTTAGAAAATTTAAACTCTCGTCTATGAGCGAATTTCTTTAATAGTTTTTATTAATGAAAGGGGTATTTTAATAAAATTGTCGCGTTAATTTTAAAATAAAAACGGAATTAAAAAATGTATTAAAAAAGTGTTTATTAAAACAAAATTCTGAAAAAAATTAAATATGCATCACTCTGTAAATTTACATACAATGCATCGGCAAACGACGCGTGTCAAGTGTTTAAATTCAAACTACGTTTTTGGCGCCTTTGAGCAGCACGTTAATCTCTGATGGACGGCATGGAACAATCAAAATGGGACACATTGAAAAAGTGTAAGTTTTTTAAAAAAGTCGGTGGCTCATTTTGCCACACTTGGACACAGTGCGTTCTGTTGGTTTTAAATGTGCCATGATTATTGATATCAATGGTTAACAATTTTTGGGCAAAGATCAACGGCCACGGATGAACAAAGGATAAATTAGTCAATACAAAAGTGACACGTGCAAGGCAGTTTTGTCATTAGAAAAGATGTTGAAAAAAATCAATGAAAAATCGACACGTGTGGAATTACGTTTAAATGCAATATGCAGGAAAATGAACGAAAGTTTCTATTCTTTTGCTTTACAAGTGAGTTCTCTGTGGATTTCGAGTGTTTTGTGTGTTGATTCATCGAATGATTGCTGACAACGACGTATGAATGACGACAAGAGTTTCAATGACATTTACAAGGGCAAACGAAGTAGTGTTTGCACAAAGAACGACGAACGATAATAACATAAACGAAATACTATCACTGATTTTCCCAGCAATAACATCGACGACAACTGTGCCAGTATTCCTTGGGTTGTTTAAGCATGAAAGACGATGCAGACTACATCTATTAAGGGATTTAGCACTTAATACTTTATTTTTTACATGCATTTGATGTCATGTAGTTCCTTTGTTTCCATAATTAATTTTTCCCAAATTTTTTTAAGCTGCTAATTTTCCCCTAATATTTCCTGTATACAAAGAATGACCATCCCCACTATGACAAGTCAGTTTGCAAGGTTTCTGTTTGCACCAGCTTCATCTTCCAGTCAACACCCAAGTGTATGTGCAGCTCAAAACATCTTCATCTTCCTCTTTTATATATATATGTGTATATATATATATGTGTGTGTATATATATATACACACATATATATATCTTTTTTCACATTTTGATGGCTTATAATTGTTGTACCAATAGGTTGAATTTTTCAATTTTTTTTTCCACAGGTATTAACAACCCATAATTGCATAAAGCCTCAAGCCATCCAAGCCAATAGAAGAGTGGAGAAGCAAAAAATGTGCCCACTGAACATTTTAATGTTTTTGTTCATTACTCGTGTACATTTTTTTTGCCATGGATGATGTTTCTTTTTTCTATCAAAATCTTAGAACACTATAGTGTTTTGGGATGAGTACAATAACAATTTTAGTCTTTATTTTGTTCACTATCAGATATGTCAATCAATAAAGTTGCAGATGTTTATATTGCAGTTGCAGTGCTGTATTATTAGTAACTGTTGATATATGGAATTTGACCTGTTGATATCTGTTGGTTATTGTTATTGTGATGTCTTCTGTTGGATATTGCTTTTTGGTGTAACTGGTTATTGCATAATCCAGTATGAAGATGGTTATGTAAATTGCAAACTGTCTGGGTTTTGTTATTGTTTAAATGTTCTCTAGCTTGTCTGTTTGAACTTTGCATATTTTCATGTTGACTTCAAGTTGTTTATGGTATTGTGAGCACATGTAACATTTCTATTGAAATCAACATGTTCCTGCTTGTTTGTGTTTAGTTTGCATATTTATATATGCAATTACATTGATTTCCAGATTCACTAGAATTCTGAACTAGAATTCTGGTTCTGCATGAAACAGCTTCCAGATTATTACAAGTGTTGGAGTTTATAGGTTTCATGCTTATTCTGCAGGTGTTTTGCATGACTCAGCTTCCAATCATAATTCTGCACGAATTCTAATAGGATAAAGTAATATGTAAAAATTTGTCTGCAAAATTATTAGAATTCATTAGAATTAGCCCTTCCAATGTACTGGAATCCATCATAAACTAATCAAATAAAACAGCATAAAAATGCATTGAAGGGTATTTTTGCCATTTTAATTGGGAGGAGGTAAAAATGTCATTTCAATCTTTCCCTTATAGAAACCATTAATGGAATTTTCTCATGAGTAGGAGTTTGGATTTTTTAAAGTTTGAGGGTATTAGTTTGGTATTTGACTATATCTTTCGTGGGATCAAGTGTTTTGGCCTAATAAAAATTAATTGACTCTGCAAACTTTGGGCTCAATGCACAAAAATATTTTTATTTAGTTATGAAAATATTCTTTCATTCTCTTGGTATTCTCTCTTTCAAACTCTCTCGTGCTCTCTCTCTATAATTGCAAAAAACAAGACCTACCAACCGGCCTTCTTGCTAAATTCTGGTTGTCATTCACGACAGCGACTGTTCTGTCTAATATTGCTAACTTTAAACTCATCTTTTTCAACAATTTATATCTTCCTTTTATCTATCATATAAAACTCAATATCATCATTTTGTCACAATCGACCACCTCAAGATTCATGACTGTGAATCCTTTCCACCACTTCGTGACCTTGGGTCATCATCTCTATTGCCACTATCACTACTCATCATCCCCATCACCTTCCATTTGTTGTCCTTATGAAGTCTGGTTTGTATTCATTGATTGGTGTTAATTGGGTTTGAGTTGAGTTTTGTTTGATTGAAATTAGAACAGAGTTGTTATAGTGATAAAACTTATTCTGGCTATGATATGCAACGAAGATTGTTTGTTCTGAATCAAACAGGAATATACTTATTTTTACTAAATTTATCCAACTTGTGGTGTGGATAAAACCCCTTACGATACTTATTAATTCTCTGCCCTTTTAACAAAGCAACAACTACCTATTTATAATAGCAATTGAAACTAACGATGCTAATTATTCTCAACAAATTGAACCAAGTCTACCATATCCTAGAATTCCTAAAATGAAGTAATCTTAATAGCAGCACCAATATCTCTTGTAATGGAATATCTCTTGTAACGACTAATAGTCAAGTCAATCCCTTATCTTCAGAGCTTCAACTGTGGCTTTAATCTTGGTACTTGGGATTTGATCTCCTCCTCTTTGTAGGTCTAACATATAGATGTGGTCAGTTGGAGTTTGACTATGGTTTGATTTTTATCGAAGAAGCTAATTGGTTTGTCATGATTTTGTGCACAGGTGTTTGATAATAAGTGAATGAGGAGCTTTTTGTTCATTGTACCAAAGGTGTTTGTTTTATGGGAAATTGAAATTGTTACCCTTATTTTAATCCGTGTATACATAAATACCACCTATCTTAAAGCTTAAACAAATATACCACAACAGTAATAAACTTCTCCAAAATACCCTTCTTTAATCTTTTATGCAGAGATTCTTTTTTTTTTTCTCTGTAACTTTTTCTCTCTTCTTTCAAGTGATAAAAAAATCATACAGAGAGATCCTCTCTCTTCTTCGTCATCTTAAAAAACAAAAGAAAAAAGGAAAAAACTGAATTCTTCAGATTAAGAATTTTTCAAAGTAAGGATTTAAAAAAAAAGAGCAACCCACAAAAACTCAATCACATACACTTTATACCTTAGAAAAAATGATGATCGAAGAAGATCATTTAGTAGTATTTAACTGAAAAAAAATAAAAAATTGGCATTTAAGGATTTAACTTAAAAAAAATTCTTAGCATTTAACTTTGAAAAAAAAATGATTGGCGTGAAAGCTGCCAAGGTAATAACGCCAACCCTTATTTTAACCATTATATATTATATATTATAATATATAATATTATAATATTATATTATATATTATAATATATAAATATTATATAATATAATATATTATAATTATAAAATATATAAATATTATATAATATAATATATTATAATTATAACATAATTATAATATAATTATAATTATATAATATATTATATATTATAACGTAATTATAATATAATTATAATTATATAATATATTATTAATAAGGGTCGGCGTCAACGCCAAAGGTTAGTGTTGACGCTAACCCTGATTTTAACCATATAATATAATATATTATATATTATATAATTATATAATATAATTATAATTAAATGGTGGATGTCAACCATTTTTTTACTATTATTTATAATTTTTTGGACATAAAATTATTATATTATATTTTCACCAGTCTTAGAATTCTCACAAATAACCATAAAATATATTATATTATATCAACATGGAGTTCAACATTTTCATAGTTTGGACATGAAATTCAATTATTACGACCAACTTCCAAATCATCATTGACTTGAGATTTGTACGCTCTAAAACAGAGCATTTTGATAATTAAACGCTCTCCATATTTGTAAGGATTCGATCTCTATCAATTAGATTGATAAAAAACATTTTATCTATCTTTAACAATATTAGGAGTAACTTTATCTAAGGTAAATTTATTATAATGCTTGCAATAGCCTACATGTCTCACACCTTATTGATTTGGGAAAATAGAGAGAGATGTTGACTTTCTTATATTTATTACAATTCTGCGTTCTTCAGTAAGTTGTAATTTATCCACACATTGTCAATAATTTTTGAATTTCTTATGTCGGACAAGATAAAAAATTATTGAAGTCCAATAATCTGGTAATGACCTTAGTAATCCAGATATCTTCTCATTTTTAGTTAATTTTATGTCTTTGTCTTTTAAATCATAATATCTCTCATGCATGACACCAAGATGAGTGAAAAGGTTGTGCACTAGATTTATCTTATAGTGTAAATAGTAGTCCTTAGTCAACATGTTCACCTTATAGATGACCAACAAATAGAGAACAATAATTAATATGTGCAAAACAATATAAATATTTACTTTAAACAAAATATATATTTTTGTTTAAATATAAATAAGTTAAGCCAAAATAAAAAATGTATTTTTAAAATATAAATAAATTAAGCCAAAATTCAATAATAAGGCGTCGCCAACCCCTTATTTTTTCTAAATCTTTCCAGCCAAAATCAGCTTTCTAACAGTTTTTTCTATTTTAAAATTTAACCAATTGGCTAATCAACAATATTATCAAAATTGTAATATTTAACAATATGTTGATTTACTTAATTGAATTCCGATAAAATTAATTGAAGTGATTTAGAATGAATCCAAATTGATATAATTTTGGTACAATACAATACACATACATTTATGCTACCTTACCTATTGTCCTACCATTATTTCGTCTCTGCAAATCCAACAAGTTTCGTCAGCCAATTGCTCAATAAAATTTTTTCTCGTGCAAAGTATAGATCTCTCTTTTGTGGTATGTTTAAGATAGATGTGATATATATATATATATATATATATATATATATATATATATATATATAATATTAAGACATGTTTCACGTGAATACTATTGCTAAAATGCATCCCTGCAAGTCAATTTATTCTCTACAATATTCTACTGCAATATTCCTTCATGCTTCTACAATAAAATTTAGCAAAAATTTAGGGTAGGCCCACCCTTGTAAAAGCTAAAAGAAAATTGGTATAAAAAAAAGGTTGGCGTGTTAGCTTTAATTTAGGGTGGGCCCACCCTTGTATAAATTAAGAGATTGTTGGTGTATACGCCAACCCTTTTTTTATTTGTTTTTTATTGCAGATCGCCAACTCCTTTTCCCACCCTTTAATTATTCTTCTGAATCTTTATTGTTATGCAGAGTTTTTTAAAAAAGTATTTCCAGATGAAATAATGAATCCTGACATAAAGTTGAATTATTGACATGAATAGTACATAATTTTATTAAGGAATGCATGAATGTAGAGTATCCTAAATTATATATATGAATAATTCACTGACATGAATAGTGCATTTACTTTAATAATTCACTGGCTGCCATGTCTCAATAATTCACTGGAGCGTTTTGCTTGACTGGAAATATATATGTGCAAGTGTTTTCATTTTTTTCCCATTAAAGTTTTTAGTTGCTTGCTTCCAATATTTCCCACAAAAGTGTTTAGTTGCTTGGTCCAGGTTATTTTCTCGTTCAGAAGAAAATCCAGCAAATAGCTTCATCGAACATCGATACTATCAGCGTAATGGCAGGAAGACAGGTTAGGATTCGTTATATCAAATTTAATAATATATATTTTCAAAGGTTTTTTTTTTGGGTTGGATTAATATGATCAAAGATTTTTGTGGATTAGATTATGTAGTTTAGCATAATTTACCAATTTTGTCCTTTTTCATTTTTCATTGACAACAATTTTTGTGGGTTTGGCGCATTTAGTTTAGTTATTTATTTATTAATGGTTTTTTTTTTCCTTTTTGAGTGGAATTTTATGAATTTTGATTTCGTTTCACTACAGAAGTAAATTAGTTAATGGTTTAAGCTAAGGAAACAATTTTATAATTTGTGTCTATGCTTGAGGAAAATGAAGTTAGTTTGTTGGGGGTTCGAATTTTGCATTTAGTTAGTTTTTATTTTTCTTTCAGAATTAAATTATTCTTTCTCTCTGTATTGAGAATATAAATTATTTCTTGATTGACTTTAGTTGTATGAAATTTAAGTTCGTTCAGCGTGCATTTTCTAAAGATACATATGTTTAATTATGACTAATATAAAACCTTTCATTAATGTACTTTAAGGAATTAATATATATTTTTAGGCATTTGCAATCAACCATTAAGAGGGGGCGTATAGATTCCACGATGCATATAGATTCCTTGTGCACATGTCACTTTGGACAAAAATGGACACTATTACTATAATTAGGAATAAACTAACATTTACTCAAAGAGCCATTTTTCGGACAACTTGTTTTGGACATTTATTAGATTTGACGGAGCCACGATTCAGTGTCGTTTTTATTCAAGCAATGTTATTACGTATGATCAACTGCGGGAACCCAGACAAGGAAATGTGGATTAGAATAAATGGTGTTGAATTTTGAATTAGCTCTGTTGAGTTTGCACTCGTGACTGGTTTGATTTTCGGGGAGAACATGGACGTGTCCAATTACGTTGATTGCACGGATACGCCTCAATTGAGAGAGAAATACTTCCCGAACATTCACAAGTTGTTGTCTTATGGGGAGATCGAGCAAGCATTTGACAATAAAGTTTGGGGAGACAATGATGATGACATAGTGAAGTTTGCGGTATTGTATTACGCATTTACAAGATTATTAGGGGCAGACAACAAAACTAAAGTACCTGATCATTTTTTGCATTTAGCGAACAATTTAGATGCATTTAGTCGATACCCATGGGAAAAACTGACATGGAATAAAACAGTTGACTTGATACGAAAAGGTATACATAACAAATATCAATATTGTGTTGAACATTACCCACCGTACACAAGTCTGCTCCCACTTCTCAGTTACATTATTTTGGGATACCCAATTGCTTTTCAAGTAAGTATCATATAATAGATAAAGTTTACATTTATATTGAGTATTGTAAATACTAACCATAAATGTTGTACATTGTGTAGTATTGGATTTATAAGACGATTCAAAATCTATCGCCTTATATCCGTTTGGAAACAAATGATTGAATCCCCCGTATCCTAAAATGGAAAACAATTGTACTACCTACATGGGATGACATATCGATACTTTGGGATGCTTCTCTGGTATGTTGCTAATTTATATTTTATTATTCTGTTTTGTATTTCAATAAATTTTATAAATTTCTTTCACGTTCTAGGAGGATATTACAACTGTATTACATCCGACCGAGATTGAGCGTTACTTTGAGTGGTATATTTGATCTTTGGAGTTTATGAAAGAACACACACCATCTATGCATTCAGACGATGATGATGCCATCCAGTCGAACCGTCCTATTGTCTTTCAGACAGCCCTCAGAGGGTCTTCATCATCTTCTAGTACTTCCGTACGAATTTCTTTATCATGAGGTGCTAGACCCATGGTTCCTAGGACGTTTTATATTGGACATACATCTCTTCCATAGGTGTCATCTTCCCGCACAACATACCCTCACCAGTCACATAGGGACACACCTAATATACCTATTTCCCTACCACGGAGGTCTACTTCCTATGCCTCCCATTCTCGAGAGCACTAGATAAACAAGCCTGTAAGACGGTCTATGAAACATCATACAGTGGTGTTTTATACGACCATCTTCAACAAATATTAATGGAACATGGAAGAGGCATCAACTCTCAGATGTAGTAATAATTAGACCAGCACGGTACAATGATACGCGTGAAGTGGGAGCGATAGTCATTAGCGTTTTGTGAGGAGATACAATCATATTGGTGATAACAAATATCGATGTTTCAAGGGGAGATACAAGACCAATGACAACAATAACAATTGACGTTTTCGAGGGAGTTATAGGACCTATGGCAATAATAAACATCAATGTTTCGGGGGGAGTTACAAGACTAATGATAACAACAAACATCGATGTTTCGAGGGAAGTTACAAGACCAATGACAATAACAAACATCGATGTTTTGAGGGGAGATGCAAGACCAATGGCAATAACAAACATCGAAGCTACGAGGGGAGATGCAGGAAAAAATGACATCATTAAATAATCGAATTGTAGGACTTGAGGATTCTTATGTTCAAACATCAGAATTAGTACAAGTTATTATCCATCATACTTAATTTTTATTTTCAATTAATTGTATTACTTAATTTTTATTTTCAATTGCTTAATTATAAAATAATGATAAAAATAAATTTGTTAACTTTTTCCAGTTAGACGAATCATCAGACGATGATGTCCAACAACAAGTGCAGGAGTAACCAACAATTGTTCAGAAGCCGATGACAACTAAAAAGTGTCAGCTTTCGGATGTGTACTACAAAAAGGGAAATAGTTGGTAAGTCTATTCACAAATTCAAATAAGAGAAAAAAGAACAAATAGCCCATAACTGAATGTCGTCATCTATACCCGCGATTGGCTTAGTCCTATTTAGAGTTCACATTATAGTATCATCAAGCGTCAGATAAAGAGACTCGACATGTCTTCCTTAGGGGACCATCCGAAACGATCGCCTATATGCCCAAACCATGGTGGACCCAAATTGTAACACTGGGGCAATGGTTAGAAAACACGGTATGTACCATTCCTTTGTATTTATTCATATTAGTTATCACGTTCAACTTATGATGTGATTTATTTGTGTACATAGCATATCGAAGCTTTTATGGGTATACTCTGTAAATCTTATCCAGATGGTAACTAGATGACTGTTTCAACCCAGTTTGTTAGACTTTTTCACAGTGTTACAGTGAGTTTAAACAGTTGGGTGCAAATATGGAATGACCCATGTTTTTTCTAGATCAAATTAATGGTATCTCATGCCTTCGGACAATTGAATTATTTTGGCCATAGAGTAGTGTTGACAAGGTGGTGTACAACTGTAAGTTATTTAGGATAAAATTGATTATTGGTACTTATTTCTCTTCATTGGTCGGCAAGTATTCATTCCGCTCAACTTTGACAACCAACATTGGGTATGTGGCATATTGGATATCAATGATTGGAAGTTGTATATATACAACTCTACCCAATATACTAATAGCTTAGAGAGGGTGAAGAAGTTATTGATGCCATTTGGGACACTGACACACCTAATGAAGGTGAGTAATTTCTATACATTAAAGGGAATTCAACCACCAGATGCTCCACTGACATTACAATACAGGTGTACTTGTGATGTGCCAAAACAGGATGTTGAAAGTAGAGACTGTGGCATTTTTTTACTCATGTTTATGGAATACCTTGCCCAAGATTAGCCATTTAATTTCACATCGACACATTCCAGGAGCTTAAGAAAGCACGTGGCTACAACCATATTCCAAGGAAGGGCCCTCAGTAAGTATTTAGTGTTTATGAGTTTATTTATATGTTAGCAAACTTTACTAAATTGGTTGTATTTATTAAATTCAATTGGATTGTGAAAATGCAGACTTTGAGGATTTCGATTAAGGCATAGATGGATGGGCATGCATATGAATTGGATGTCATTTTATTATTGTTTGAAAGGTGTATTTTATTATTGTTTGAATGATGTCATTTTATTATTTTTTGTATGGTGTATTTTATTATTGTATGAATGATGTCATTTTATTATTGTTTGTATAGTGAATTTATTATTGTTTTATTGAAACACGGTATGGGAAAAAATTCAAATATAAACATAAAATTGATAGGCTAACAAATATATGTTGAGGTAATTCTATTCAACTATTTTGATCCATTGTTCCTGGGTTCTTAAGCTCCAAATTATGACAGTACGTACGTAATATATTGAAAGACTCTTCCGAAGATCCTTGTAGTGCATTTATTGCATATGTTTTGGCATGCCATGCTTGCGTGTGGGATATGTCAATTCGATACCTATCTACCATGTTTGAAATAATTTCCTTTGGACGATAAATACGATCAACCACAAACATTGACTTAAGTATGTTACCTAACGATTCTACACCAGCTTGCCTGTGATGTGGCAATATTTGATCTTGCAAACAAGTGTGGGTCTCATCCATACGTCGTAAGACCTAATAGTCTCTGTCTTGCTCTCTCGTCGCTTGTGCCTGTCATTTACATTGTGGGTGTACGCACTTAAGCTCATACCGTATGTTATTGGAGTGACCAACTTTTTATTGAATTCCTGTCTCTAAGGCATACGTTCAAAATAATGCTCTCAATTCTACCTTGGAGTTATAAAAACCCATTACTTGTAAATAGTTGCCTCTTTGTGTTGCTCGGTTAGTAATACCTGCATTCTCAACATCAACAGCAGGCTCATGAACCCATTGAAATGGATTTGGATTATGGATGTGACTTAGATATGCTCCAATATTCATAAAGCCATGACGTCTTGTGCTACATTCAACCCTATTATAACAAACATAACTTTGACTTCTGCTAACGTCTTGGCTCAGAACATCGTATATGTCATCATCAAACCCCGAGAATTCTTCGTCTTCATCATCATTATCATCATCCTCTTCCTCCTTATTACTTTCTACTTTATAATCCTTATCTATATTGTCATCATTATCATCATCAATACCATAATTCCTACCAAACTCTTGAAAACTTTGTGGATGTGCCCATTCATCTGTCAGATGATTTTCCCTTTCTTCCTCATGAACATCTTCACCTTGTTGATTGTCCCTTCCGTCAATTTGACTCTCAATAACAAAAAGTTTTATGTATCCTTGTGAACTTCTTGCTACAACCATAAAAAACTCCATATCATCATCGTCTACAATCTCTATTGGACCCATATCACCTAGTGTAAATATGCGCACATTTGATTGACTTCGATCGAGTCTTAGACGATAGCTGATTCTTGTAATAAATCTTTCAAAATTAACATTTGTTTCAATACAAATCCCTTTCTCATTCCCACCAACATATCTTGCGACATTATCATCACCTTCAACCCATTGGCCCCCATAGTGAATCTTAAATGCAGTTTTTTCCATCCTGACTAAAAATAAACCTAAAAAACATAAAAACTCCAAATTACACTACTTTACCATTTTTTCAAATTAAGCCCCAAATGCAATACCAATGCAATCAAGCTTTATATATACGTATTTACAACACATTAAACTATCATATCATTAGTTGATCAACAAAAATTTATCAAGGCAAGACAATAAAAAACATGAAAAAAATGACAGTGGCAATATTATAATTTTTTATGTAACTCTCTGTCAAGACAAGGAAAACAATACACACAGAAACTCCAAATTGGAATAAACAAGCATAAAAAATAAAAAAATTGAGTGCAATGGAAGAAAAAAAATAAACTCACTAGGACCAGGGGGCTTGGTGTTAACGCTAAGGGTTGGCGTCATCTAGAATCTTTTTTGGGTTGTATTTTGGTATTTTATAACTATTACAACAACATTAAACAATAATAACAACTTTAAACAATAGAAACAACATGAAATAATAACTTTAAACAATCTAACAACATGAAATCATAATAAAGTTAAATTTTACATGAAGTTATTATGAACATGAATATACCATACTTATTATATTTTCAATTATTTATAAATAAAACACATAACATACAGGGTTAAGTCAATACTCACCTAAACGTGGATGATTTTGCTATGAAGTCTTTGCAACAGATGTTAATTCTCTTAATAAATTTAGCAATTTTCGTCTCTCCCTCCCTTATGTCCAAGTTGAATTTTTTATAATGGATTTCTCATGGGTTTTATTATGCAATCACATGTCTTCTTCCTTCCATTAATACCAATATTTTATTGTCATGTTGTTGGGATTTCTTCCTCAGTTGAGGAAGAAGAGAAAACAAGTTACAGAGGAAAACAGAGATTCTCTGTATAGGTCATTTCAAGAGAGGTATTTTGGAGAAGTAAATTACTATTGGCGTCAACCATTTAATTATAATTATACTATAATATAATTATAATTATATAATATATAATAAGGGTTGGCTTGGCGTTAATTATATTATATTATTATAATTATATAATTATATTATATTAATATTATAATATTATAATATTATATATCATATAACACCAACCCTCATGTACATATATTCAGGGTTGGCATCAATGCCAACCCTTGGCGTTAACGCCAACACCAACCCTTATTACCAGTTCACGCTCCATCCCTTTTTTACTTTTTTTTTTAGTTAAATGTCAATCTTTTTTTTTTTCAGTTAAATCCTACTAAATGATCTTTTTCGATCGTAATTTCTTCTGGGGTATAAAATGGATGTGGTTAAGTTTTTGTTGGTTACTCTTTTTTTTATATCCTCACTTTGAAGAATTTTTAATATGAAGAATTCAGTTTTTTTTCCTTCTTTTGTTTTTGAAGATGAGGAAGAAGAGAGAAGATCTCTCTGCATGATTTCTTTATCACTTTGAAAGAATAGGAAGAAAAGAGAAAAAAGTTATAGAGAAGAAAAGAGAGAATCTCTGTATGAAAGATTAGATAGGGGTATTTGAGGGAAGTTGATTACTGTTGTGGTATATTTGTTTAAGCTTTAGAATGAGTGACATTTTTGTATACATGAATTAAAATAAAGGTAAAATTTTCAATTTCTCTTGTTTTATTACCCGATTAAGTTTTTTCTAGCACTCACATTTCATCCTATAAACACTCACCCATGAGTTGCATATTTTTGTTGAAAACCATTGTCAATAAAGGGTTGATTAGTAAAACTGAAACCATTGTTATATAGACTTTTGCATTTTGTTGTCATCATCTCTATCACCACTATCAATACTCGTCATCCCTATCACCTTCCACTTGCTGCCCTTATGAAGTCCCATTTGTATTTGGTGATTGGTGTTAATTGGGTTTGAGTTAAGTTTTGTTTGATTGAATGTAGAACGAAGTTGAATTGATTGTTATATATGTGGTCAATTGGAGTTTGATTATTATCGGAAAAGCTGATTGGGTTGTCTTGATTCTGTGCATACCGGGTATTTGATAATAAATCAGTGAGGAGCTTTTTGTTTCTTGCACCAAAGGTGTTTGTTTTATTTCCCGATTAAGTTTTTGTTGCTGGTGACATTTTATCCTATAAGCACTCACCTTAAGGGTCACCAGGTATTTCAGAGTTTTATTTTGTTGTAGTAACTTACTATTCGGTTTCAAATTATTCAGTCTAGGTTTTTCATATAAGAGGGGGATCATGTTAGTCAAATGCTAATGTTTTACATCACCTAAGCTAACTTCTGAGATAAAAAATTATTGTATAGTTGAAACTATTATTGATATAATTCACATATTTTTGTTAGTAATTTTTGTAAACATTATATCATTAAGAATCAATGTAAGATTTCAGTCTTTTATTCTTCAGTTTGTTGTCATGTTGTAAATGATGAAATTCTTTCAATTTTGCTGTTTTTTTTTTAATGTTAATGCAATTCAGAATTGAGATAATATATTACTTTTAAACTTTTTTTTATTTTTAGTTATTATCTTCATATATCAAATTTTATTTTTAATTTTAATCAACTAAAAAAATACATAATAAATAAGAATAAATTAAGTAAGTGAATTATAAATTGAGCATTTAAATAATTTTATATCAATAAAAATATGTAATAACAAAAAATCAACTAAAAAGGGCATTATGGTAATTCTATATTTTATCATACTTTTTTTGTTAATAGAGATATAATTTAAGTATAAAAATGTATTAATACCAACTGCAGGTGAAAAGTGTTTTTGCACCAAATCTTATGGAAAAATACTGATTAAACATTTATTATATTTGTTTCTATCATAAACGGCAAAGTGTTGTGTCTCATTGTTTCTAGATTTTCATAATCTTCGAATACTAATTGTTTGAAGGTCTCTTGACATCATCATTTAATAATTAGAGTTAAGAGTAAAATCATTATTTAACAATAATATTTAAAAAAATAAAAGTTTATATCATTTTATCTTTTTATTTAGAAAATTAACAATTTTCTCCTAAATTAAATGTTGAAAAGTGATATTTTCTCTCCTACTTAGGGTTTCAAAATTTGCTAGTGAATTTTCGGTGAACGATTGCTGATCTCTCTCTCTCTGACGCTTTCCCTTAGATCGATGACATTTGGATTCGACAAAATCTAGATGCAGTTTAGACAAATAGTAGCTCTTCGTTTGGATCTTTGTCATTTAGACAAAGTCGGCTTTATCATCAGTCAAAGGGAAAATGTTGGAGGGTGAGATAACACAAGAAGGGAGAGAGATCGACTGCCATTGATCTACGAAATTTGAAACTCCTGATAGAGGGGAAATGCCACTTTTCAAAACTTAATTTTGAGAGAAAATAGTTAGTTTTCCAAATTATGGATGTAAGATGATATAAGCTTTTATTCTTTTAAAATATTATTATTAAATGACGGTTTTATTTTTAACTCTAACCGAAAATTTAACAAATTTTAGTTCATGGGTGGGTGTTTGAATTTTTGAATGTTGGAGAATGGAAGTTTGACATTTCACTATACTTTGGATGAGAATAAGTCTTTTGGCCTTGTTAGAATTATGATAAGAAATAAATAATTTTATACAATAAAATTATCTATATTTATCTTACATACAAAAATATATACATACTTATATGTGTTATTATATGATTAAAAAACTTTGAATTAAAAATAAAATAACACTCAATCAAATAATGACACATATAAATATATATATATTTATATATTTAAAAGGAGTATACATAATTTTACTCAATTTTATATTAATGCCAAAAGTGACAATTATATATATCAATAGTTAACATGATGTTTTTGTGAGATATTACTAAGATATGACCCTTTTTTTGTTATGATAAAAATAGATTAAATACTTAAATTATTCAGTTATACTGTAACATTAGCCATTTGTTTACTCTTGTATTGATCACGTGTATGATTTAATTTTTTTAATCATAGTTGATAAACCCTTATTGCTTATAATATGTATAGAGTTTTCTTTTATGGTTAGAACAACAAAGCAAAAGAGCTCTCTATCCGATCGCACAATGTGTCAGTGTCTTCCCATAATGGTAGCAAAACTCTCAATTGTACACATTTTGGGACAAATATTTTTTTGTCTATAAAAGAATTAATTTTCATCCAAAATAACTTTATTTGGTCTCAGAAAACACACATTTATATACAAAATTTTGTGTTCTTAATTGTACAATAAGTCGATGACAATTTTTTCATCTTTGAATGCAATATACAAATAGCAATCTATAAATGTTTTGGAGAAGCTAAAATATTGCTAATCTCTTCTACATCAATACCAGTTTACAACTTGAAGCAAAAATAGGAAAGTTTAAAGTGTGTTCCCATTATATTATTTACTTATTTAGTAAGCATAGTTTGTCATGATTTAGCCACATATCATTAGTTGATCTCTACAACCCCTAAAGAAGGGGATACTTACTGGCACATCCAATCACTCCATATGCTATTCGAGAAGATGTGTGGGAAATATTATAATGCAATGGCAATAAACACTAGTAATTATCTTGTCAGACTACCTATTCTTTAACAATATTAAATATAAAACAGTAATAACAAAATTATACACCACATGAAACTACCAAAAGATGCAAACTCAACAATTAAAAAAATATAGTTTACAGTACTTACATCATATGAGCTTCTCAATTACCTTGGGTCATGTTGGCTTTGCTAAACCAATTATAAAAACAACAATTTATCAATATGTCTCACAACAAATAACTCAAGCATTAAATAAATCAAAAGATAATTATTGAATATTTGTTTATGCACCAAAAATAGAAAACTTACCACTAGAATCAAAAGTCTATTTTCAGAACTAAAATATCAAATGTTACTTTATTCTTACTTTCCTCAATTTCTCAACAATTAAGTGGACAAAACTTAACAATGGAATAATGCAATTTAACTGTTTTCATCAATCACACGGAAATTAAGAATATTAAAACATAAAAAACCAACACACGTGATCTCCACAAACACAAAAACATTAACATCTATCTAGATTAAACCTATAAAGAAAGGAAAGAAAATGCAAATTTCAACAAACAAAATTAGTTTGGCATGAAACAATGCCAAAGCTTGTAGATGAATGTCCTACTGCCTCACTGTGAACATTGCCACAAGAACCACTTCCCATACAATTATCTCTTAATATCTCAAAGTCATTTAACATTTCATGGATCCCATCATCCTCTTCATCATCATTAGATGTTCCATTTCATTATCATAACCATTAGAATGAGAACTAGCTCCTATATCAAAATTAGAGCGCTCACCATGATCGATCCATCTACTATAGTCGGTCTCTATCCCTTGAATAAGTAGGTTATCACAAAAAACATTTTGTCTTTAGATGTATAAATTCAAACAATTTGTGCATGGAAATCTAATATTACATTCTCTACCTAAATTATTTCCCACAAATTTCATAAAAGATCTCACTGCTTCCACATATCTTTTAGACCTTTTTTTTTTCTTTTACCGAGTCTTATCCATGATTAATACCTATTAAGTGACAAAAATAAAACCACTTAACAAAATAAAGGACTAATAAAATCAATGTAACTACCCACTTTATATTATACAAAGAAACATGCAAATTTAGAGAGAAAAAGATTAAGAACTCAACTAAGAATCTTTTATTGTTTGAAGACCTTATCCCTGCAAATGATATAGCAAGATACTTATTTTTCTTTGGTGACGTTGCTTGGATACAAAAAGAATAGAGAAGGATTAGACGCACTTCACATATTGACAATCAGTAGTGTTAACATCTAATTTCTGTAAAGATTGAGTACCATTGTAGAATCAAAGAAAGAATTAAAAACAGAAAGAAGAAGAATAAATAAGCGATACTAATGAATGAAATAAAAGAGCATAATAATTTAAAGAAAAATGACTGAATTCTCTTCAACTTTTGTTTGCCATTATTACTTGAATGTACAATATTATAGAAAGGAAAAAAACAAAAACATTTATTCTAAGATATCCATTGATCAAGGAAAATCTGTAATTAGCCAATTAAAGAACAAATATCAAGGAGAAAACAGGCAAGAAGCTACTGAAAAAAGAAATCAAATATAGAGGGAAGTCATAAAAAGGCTTTGAGTGCAAAGATTCAGGATGAGCCGATTCAGAGAGCATTTAAAGCGGATAATAGAAAAACCTAATATCATGAAATACCCTATTAAACGAATTAGCTGAAACAAAAGAATAAGAGTTTCAAATAACAGAATCTACTAAAACATAGTAAAAGAGAATCTACTAAAACGAAAGAATCAACTGAAGATCTTAACGACGACAAGGCATGAACAAAAATGATGCTGCTTTTGAAAGAAAAATGGAATGGTTCGAGAGGCTCTAGAGTATGGTCCTGGAGAAAGCACTTGAATTTTTATTTAAACTTTTAAAGATTTTTTATATATTTTATTATTATTATAGGCAAATAAAAAGTGAGTCATGTAGGGATGACACGTGGTCAGGAGATCACAACAAGTTAAATAAGCAAGTGACAGTCACGTAAGTGTTTTTATTGTTATTATATTTGTTTAAAGAATTTTTATATTTGATTATTTGAGATCTTAAAATAATTATTTAGAGACGCAATTAAAATTTAAAATTGAAATAGTTTCTAATATAAAATTATTATTTTGAGATAATATTTAAAATATTTTTAAAAATAAATTTTAACCTATTAGGATTGAAATTAAGGTTTCGTTCTTTCAAATAATCATCTAAAGATAAAATTAATATTTTTTCCCTAATAGTAACAATCTAAGACAAAATTAAAATCATCTTTAAAAATTTTTCTAACTTTTTTAGGACAAAATTAAGATTTCATGTACTAAAGTGATTATTCTGGGATAAAAATAAAATCATCTTTAAAATTATTATTTAGGGATAGTATTAAAAAATATCTTTAAAAATAAATCTTAACTTATTAGGATCAAAATTAAGATTTTATCCCTAAAAATAACATTCTGAGATGAAATTAAAATTACCTTTAAAAATAAATTATACGTTTTTGAGAATAAAATTATGATTTTATCCCTAAAAGTAACATTCAGGGGTGAAATTAAAATTATCCGTAAAAATAAATCCTATATTTTTTCAGATGGAATTAAAATTTTATCCTCTAAAATTATCATTTTGGGATAAAAATAAAACAGTCTCTAAAAATGACATTCTAGGACAAAATTAAAAACGTCCCTAAAAGTAAATCTTATGTTTTTTTGACAAAATTAAGATTTTATCTCTAAAAGTAACATTTTAGGATGAAATTAAAATCGTTCCTAAAAATAAAACCTATATTTTTGGACACAAAATTTTAATTACATCCTCTAAAATTATCATTGTGGAACAAAAATAAAATTGTCTTTAAAAGTGACATTCTAAGACAAAATTAAAATCATCTCTAAAAATAAATTTTATATTTTTGGGGATAAAATTAGGATTTTATCAATAAATATAACATTTTAGAACGAAATTAAAATCATTCCTAAAAATAAATCTTATGTTTTTTGGGATAAAATTTTAATTTCATCTTCTAAAATTATTATTATGGGATAAAAATAAAATAATTCATAAAATTAACATTCTAAGACAAAATTAAAATCGTTTATGAAAGTAAATCTTACATTTTTGGAAATTATCATTATGGAACAACAATTAAATTGTCTATAAAATTATCATTTTGGGACGATATTAAAAATATTTTAAAAAATAAATCTTAACTTATTAGAGACAAAATTATAATTTTATTTTTGAAAATAATCATTTTAATTTTATTTCTAAAAATAATATTTTGAGACGATATTAAAATCATATCTAAATATTTTATCCCTAAATTTAATATTGGTTATAGTGTTGGCCATTGGTCTTACCAATGGTTAGACCAAACTGTCTCTTTATTGAGTTAATGTAAAATATTGTATTAATCTACCAGCGGAGAAAATCACCTCCCACAAAGAGACGTTTAGGAAATTGTCATGGTGACAATCAGATATTGATATATAAAGAAATTTAAAATAAAGGGGAAAAGGACTATGTCCCACCCAAGTTTTAATCTTATCTAAAAAATATATCTATCCTTGATGAAAAACCTAAATACTTATCCAAAATTTAATTTGTTTAGACCCACCCACATATTTTCTGTTAAGATTAAGGGGCAAATTTGTTATTTTATCAATAATATTAAATAATTAAAATTTTATCTCATTTTCTCCCTTTAATTTGAAAAACTAATATTTGTCCCTTAAATTAAGTTTTAAAAAATTCACTTTTTCCCTCTGAAATACAACCACTTTCTCTGGCGACGGCAGAGAAGTTTTCATCCAGAGATCGACTACCTCTGAATGACGATCATCATCGAAGAAGGACAATCGTCGTCCAGATCTGGATGATGAGCATCATCTAGATTTGGATGACGCTTCGTCATCCAGATCTGGACTACGCTTTGTCATCCAAATCTGGACTACGCTTTGTCATCCAGATCTTTGGACGACAAAACATCTTCCATTCTGGACGACGCTTCGTCATCCAGATCTTTGGATGATGAAGCGTCGTCCATTCTGGATGGCGAGTGTCGTCTAGTTTGGACGACGGAGAGTTGTCTATTCTAGACAACATGACAACGTTTCGTCGTTCAAAATGGACGATGAGTGTTGTCCATAGAATGGATAATGCTTCGTCGTCCAGTGAAGGTGAACGAGTGTCGTCCAGATCTAAACGATGCTTGTCACTCTCCCTCCAACCACGTAGTCACTCGTAGCCTGAGGGAAACTGAAAAAAAAAAAAATTAGGGATTTAGGGGGGTGAAAGTCACTTTTCAAAGTTCAAGAATAGGGGTAAAAGTTAATTTTTAAAATCAGAGGGGGAAAATAGATAAAATTATATAACTTGAATGTAAACAATAAAATAACGGTTTTACCCCTATATTTAACGAAAAACTTAATGGCGATCTAGAGATGAGTGGGTGTTTGAGTTTTTCATTAGGGATGAGTATACTTTTGAGAGAGGGCTAAAACTTGGGTGGGAAATAGTCCTTTCCCTAAAATAAATGACAAATTATTAAAATAATTAATTAATTATTAAAAGTGTAATATTGCGTTTATAAAAATAATTAGTTTTAAAGTTCCGAACTCTCAGTAACTTTCAAAACCTGAAGAATCCATAGAACTAAAACTAGAAAATCTCACTGTAATGTAAGGCAGGTTTGTCCTTATACATAGATTCTCTTCTAACTCTTCCATAACCAGTAGGTTCAACTATTTACTTGCAGCTTTTGTTAAGGAAGCGATCTAAACACCACATCCCATAAGGAGGAAGTGATGCCAAATCCTTTGTTCTGGATTCTAAAGTGATGGTTCAAGTGATATTTCTGTTAAAAAAAAAAAACATAAACCGATTTGTGAAAAAATATTCATTGGAATCCATGTTTATTCAAGGAAGAAGAAAAGAGAAATAATTCAATGAACTGTTACCTTCAAATGCTTACTGAAGCCTTTTGAGGGTTTCCCATGGTGTAAGTAATAATGCGTGCAATCATAAATTACATATCCCAGCAAGCCGCCTCCAAATAGAGCTGCAGTTAGAGATGGAGGTGATAAAATCCTGAACAAGGTCCACACCTAAAGCAAAATACGTTCAGATTGTGTTATTTTGGTGGGTTAGGTTCCAATGTCGGATAATTATTATAATAACGTTATATGTATCTATTTTAAATATATAAATTAACATATATTTAATATGTGTCATTATGTAATCAAATAATTTTGAAATAAGAATACACTTAATTATATGATGATATATAAGTGTATACTTATTTATTTGTATAGACAAATTAGGTTATTAAACTGCAAAAAGAATATAACATACTGGCAAAGATAGAATTGCAGTGGCAGCAGGAGGGAAAACGAGTCGTAGTGCATCCATGGGGTGCTTGTGATGGCAGCCGTGAATAAGGTAATGGAAAGTGTTCCCCCTGCACAAATAGTGGGGCCAGTTTTAGCCTGTGATGCTACTTTGTGAAAATACACAGAAGAGAGAAGGAAAGAGCAAGCAGACCAGTAGGTTGTTGTTTTCTTGTGGAAAAGAAAGCGGTGCAAAGTGTACTCGAGCAATGTCCAGATGAAGATGCCGCCAACTACACAGAGGGCTGCCTGGGGAGGAGCAACGCCCCTCCGGAGAGAGATGGAAACAAACCAACATACAACCGGTAGCCAAACTATTGGAATCACCCACCATCTTGTGCGAGTCAAGAGCTGTTTCAGGTTCAGGATAAAAAAAAGCTTGACCCAGTTCTTATTCATATTAAAAAAAAAAAAAAAGAAAAGTTATGGCAAAAGACAATATCTGAATCATTATAAAAGAGGTGTAATATCATCTGTGTACCCATCTTGATTGAGACATTTAACATGGAATTCACAAATCTAGCTCATGAGTCAAAATGCGGATCTCTCTTTTATTAACATTATTCACCGTCTTACTGTTGGACACAATTAAATACACAAAGAGCAATGCTATTTGAACTTAATTTCGAAGATTTAATTAGATATTCAGATGATTTATTATCGTATGATTGAGTATAATGACATATTATCTTGATACTCAAAATTGAGTGAATATAATTCTATTGTTATGACAGGTGAGAGGTGTGAGGTGAGAGTGAGCTTAACATATTTATTACATTGTTCATATGTTTTGTTTTTTCCTCATTGGTACTCTATGTATAAGAATTTTTTAGCTGTATGGAAAACTTTAAGCACAAGAATTGAAACAACACCTCAAGAATCTCATTAGCGAAGAATCGGGGGCCTTCTTTGCTAGTAATAGGTTTATGAACCCAATCGTCATAAGTTTCTCCAAGATGACCAACCTGCCCAAAGAAAACAGAAGAAAAATCAAAGCACTGGTGTAACTTACGAATAAATTGCCAAAATATGCCGTTTGACAAATCTAAGAAATTCAAAATTCTATTGAAATGCACCAATGAATCTGGGAAATCAATTATAATAAAGTACATAAGCAAGAATCAAGGGAATGATTAAACAATGTGTAATATATGACAAGGAGAAAGATATCAACGGAAACAATGAGACCAGACCTGGAAAACCAGAGGCTTATTGAAATCCACAGCGAAAGGCTCAGCCTTGGCGACCATCTTAGCAACTTATGACGCGACTTAGCTACTAATCCATCAAACAAGCAAAGGAAACATAATTAATTAGAACCAAAATAAGGCATGAAATTAAGCGAATGTATAACATCAACACTCATGCAGGATCATGAAGCCAATACCTCCTATTGTAAATTAGCAATTGACATATGCATTGCATTATCTACTTTATTATTTCAAATGAAATGGAACGATAAAGATCCAAATGTTGAACTTTTAAATCAATTGGCCTGATATAAATATACTTTTCTTATATAATTTCAAACATGAAATATATAAAATGTTAATGGAAATGAGAAGTAGAAATGTTCATGTTAATGGAAAAACTGAAATAAACCTTTGAGGCGATGGACAGTAAGACCCAGCAGCGAGATGTTCAGGCAAAGAAAAGCTTTACAGAAATGATGGATTTCCATTATTAATGTTATTTCACGGTTCCCAATTTGAGTTGCATTTGCTTTCGAAATTGCTGCTACACCTCACAACTTATTTTTAGCCGCTTATGCCAACCAATAGCCATTCTTCTTCTTTATTCAAACTTCTCTCTTTCCTAAGACTGGAATTTTATTTCTTAAAATTATTATCGAAATTTAATTTTACACGTGTACATACAGAAATACATACGTGTGTGTATATATATATATATATATATAAAATATTGTTTTCCTTCTTAAATGCTCGTTGGGGTGGGTTTATTAATGGTGAAAATATTTTTTCATTAAAAAACCAGATTATTCCAGGCTAAAAGTCTTTAGTTGTGTAACCTATATAGTCAGCAACAATATTCATTCCAGTCATTACAATCTGATTTTCAATCTCAAAATCATCCTTTTCCTTTTTCCACTCAAAGTTAGCACAAAATCTCAACATAATATTTCTCACGTATAACTCAAGAAATTAATGCCTCTTCACTTGTTAAAAACCTCTACTCTCAATTCTCCTCAAACAATTACAACAAATTCTTATTCAACCGTAAACCAAGAAGTTGAGCTTCCAAAACTTGATCCAACTTGAGAAATAAACACAACAACTAAAGAAACTTTCATGCAAGATAGAATACTAAATATTCCTCAGAGTTATATTTCAAAAACCAAGAAAAAATCAGAAGTTTTACATGTGCTCCCTATATATAGATATATATAGACTACAATGATTTGACTGCTGTCAACAACTATTTTTCATTACTCTCCGTCGTTCACAAATTCGTCTAGCAATATCATCTTCGATCTTAGTCATCATTGGATCTCTCCGCTACAGCTAGGTTCCTTCCAAAGGTAATGGAATAGTTGCTCTTCATTAAATGCCCTTTTCTTGCTTTTGTTCATTTTTTATTCAAGCGATAACACTCTTACTTTTGAACGACATCGTATCCCTTTATTCCCAAAGCACAACGTTTCATTAGACCATGAGACTCACCGTTTTGCAGTGTTGACTTTCACATCTTCCCTCAAATTAAATATACACCAGAAAGTTAATGCTATAAAACAAAAATCAATCAGTAGACTGCTACTCATAAGTCTCCCTGCCTTTCCTTGTTGTTTGGCTGAGATACATAAACTGACTACTAAAAATAACACTCTTCCGTTAAATAAATCTGTATCAAGAAAATAAGGAAAAAACAAAACAACTCTTCCCTTAAAAAAAGCACATCGAGTATAACAAAAATAGAAAAAAATTTTCCTTAGTGACAGTATTTGTTTTGTTCTCTGATAATAAGCTAACAAGCCACAGACTCTACAATTTGGTTGTTCTCTGCTTCTTGTTCCACCTCTTATGTCTCTTTTGCTTGCACTTGTTGATCATCCTGTCCTTTGTAATCTTCTAGGTGTAACTTGTTTGGCAACATATAAAAAACGATTAGTAGACATAGACTTGGTTAAAATATTTGCCACCTAAAATTCTGAGGGCACAAATTGCACTAATAACTACTTTGTTGTCACTTGTTCTCTAATGTATTGCACATACAATTTGATGTGCTTTGTTTTTCCATGAAACATAGGATTTGAGGTTGGAGACCTTGCTCCCTAATTATCACACCATACCACAGATGGAGTTATTCACTGCACTTGTATTTTTGCCAACAGACTTCTTATCCAGGCTAGCTCAGTGGATGCTTGACTTACTGTTTGTTATTCTGCTTTAGTTGATCTCCATTGCACCAAGTTCCTTCCAAAGAATACACAATATTCGCTAGTTGATCTTCTATCACTTAAATTTCCTATCCAATCGGCATCTACATATGCCTCAAATTGACACAAGTGACGCAGTTTTGAACACCAGCCCATAATTCAAGGTACCTTTTACATACCTCAATATTCTCTTGCATGCTTGCCATTGTAGTTCTATTGGAGCCTTCAAAATTGACTAAGTTTGTTGACAACAAAGGATAAATCAGGCCTAATCATTAGCATGTATTGAATAGCTCCTGTAGTACTCTTATAAGCTGTTGTTTCTTCAAAAAATTCATTGTCCTCTAGAAACAATTTTAACCCAACAGCCATATGAGTAGTAAAAGGATTGGTATCTTACATATTTGTCTTCACCAAAAGATCATGCCCATATTTAGCCTAACATAACACTAGACCTGCCTCATTCTTGTGTGCCTTTAGACCTAGAAAATAGTTTACTTCTTCTAGGTTTTTCAAAGCAAAACTCATATTTAAGTCAACCACTAAGTTCTATATGAACTTTGAATTTGTTCTTGCCAATAAAATATCATTTACATAAAGCAAGATATATACTGTCACTCTTGATATGTTATTGTCAACAAAATATCATCTACATAAAGCAAGATATATACTATCACCTCTTGATTTATGTAAACAAACTGATGTTTGCTAAAGATTTCTTGAAACTTTTCAACAACAACATATCTTTAACCATATAAGGCTTTGACTAACTTGCATACATGGTCTCGTTTTTCAAGATTACCAAAACCTCTAAGCTGAGTCATATAAACTTCTTCTTTTAAAACTTAAATCAAGAAAGCATGGTTGACATCTACTTGATGAATCAACCAATTTAAAGAGACAACTAGTGTGAAAATAATCCTTAAAGTCACAGGTTTTAATTACAACTGAACTAAAAGTGTAAAGGTCTTCAGTGCCAAGAGTTTATTGAAATACTTTTACAACCAATCTAGCCTTAAACTTCTGTAATGATCTGTCTACTTTTAGCTTTGTCTTGAACACTCATTTATTATCAACTACACTCATATTGGTTTGTAATAGGACTAACTCTCATGTGTGTGATTCTTCTTTAAAACTTCAAACTCATCTTTCATTACCTGAAACCAATGAGGTTTATTAAAAGGTTCAACGACATTCTTGGCTCTAATAATTCACTACACATTAGACTGGTTGCAAAAATTCTTGGAGGTGGCAATGAACCAGCTTTTGACTTGGTTATTATAGGATGTTTAGAGCTTAGAATTGCTTCTCAAGACTCATTCTCACATTTAGATGATGAAGCATTTTCTGTTAGTAGAACAACTTCAAGGTGTATTGTGGATAGGCTATCGGATAAGGAGATACAAGGTAAAAAATCATAGTTTGGTTTATTCAACAATGTTACAAGTTAAATCACCAGTTCTCCCAGAAAAACACTATACTTCTCACTTCCCATATAAGTCACCATAGTCCAACCCACAAAACCTAAACCCTCGACCTTACCTTGGAAAATGTCAATTGTGTGGCCAACAAGGACATTCTGCAAAACGATGCTCTACATACAAATATATGCCTTGGAATCATGCTCTACAATCCAAAACCTCGTTAGCCTACACTCCCCAAACCCACTTTGCAACCCATGCCACACCCTCAACCATTGGATGGCTCTCCAACTTTGGTGTATCTCATCATGTCACCTCTAATCTTTAAAATTTGTCTCTTCACACCAACTACTCACCCATGACAACATCGTGATTGGAAATGGTACTAATCTTCCAATCATCCAGGTCAGTTCTACATCTTTACCTTCATCTTCTAAACTACTTCATTTAAATAATGTTCTTTGTGTTCCATCCATGAAACAAAACCTGATCTTTATTTTCCAATTATGTTTAAGTAATAATGTTTCTGTTGAATTCTCACCTACATCTTTTTTGTGAAGGACATTCGCATGGAGGCAATCATTTTACAAGGGGCAAATAAGGATGGTGTCTACAAGTGGCTTTATTCTTCACCATCTACACAACTAATTGTAGCCTTTTCCTTTCTTAAAGTTTCAACTAACCAATGACATCATCACTTGGGTCATCCATCATTCTCCATTTTGAGTCATCTTATGTCAACCAAAACGTTACCTATGTTAGTGTCTAGTTTATCTAAATTCTCATATAATTCATGTCATTGCAATAAAACTCACAAAATTTTCTTTTCTTCCTCATCTCTTACTAGTTCATGCATTCTAGAATTACTTCACTTTGATGTTTGGATTTCACTAGTTAAATACCATGTGATATTTATAGATCATCACACTCATTACATTTGGCTCGATAACCCAAAGAAAAAATTTGATGTTCATGACATTTTTATAAGATTCAAAGCACTTGTGAAATTTTTTTATAATCCTTATAGGTTTGTTGCATCCATAAGGCTTAGGCACAACAACTACTTACGACAATATGTTCTGTTTCCATGGTCGATAAAGCTACAAAATTTTGTTTTATTGAAAACCATAAAACTAATGCATGACCTAGAAAATGACAAGTACCACTAGTACTTTTAATGGCTTTTAAATGAGATTCCTTGGGACATGAATGGAATCAAGCACATAAGCACACACTAAATATAATATCGGGTCTACTAGCAGTTAAATATAAAAGATACACAATCATACCTCTATACATTTTGATATCAATGTTTGGTCATCTTTGGTAAGCTTGATAGTTGAACTCATTGGTGTACTTAAGGCTTTTATTCTCTCTATGCCAAACTTCTTTAATAAGTTCTTAATGTATAATGCTTGGTTGATGAAGATGCCTTTTTTGCCTTTTTTGATGTTAAGTCCAAGAAAATATTTGAGTTCTCCCATCATACTCATTCCAAATTCTTTGCTTATAAGATTAGAAAATTCTTCACACAAGAGATATTAGTAGAACAAAAAATGATATCGTCAACATATTTTTGAACTAAGAGTATATCATTTTCTTTAAGCTTAATAAAGAATGTGATATCTACTTTCCTAATGCAAAAGTCTTTTTCAAGCAAAAATTTGCTTAATCATTCATACCATGCTTGAGGTGCTTCTTTTAAACCATAAAGTGTCTTTTAAAGTTTAAAAACATGGTTTGAAAAATCTTGACTTTTAAACCTGGGAGGTTGTTTAACATAAATTTCTTCCATGATAAATCTATTTAAGAAAACACTTTTAACATCCATTTGATATAAAATAAAATTGCATGCAAATGCTAAAAGCATCCTAATAGATTCTAGTCTAGCTACCGGTGCAAAATTATTACAAATATTGAAAAGATAATCTAGTTTTAATATCTTGAGTTTCCTCACCAATTATCAATTCTTTAGGATGAACATTTGCATACCTCCAAGTTTTAAGGAGATCTTTATCTTTTTTATGTTTTGGCTCTTGTTTTGTCTCATCCTTAACTTATTTGGTGAATCATGAAATTTTGTTTGGTCTTCATTTTTAACTTGATCATCATCAATATCAACTTGCAAACTAGTTGAAGGATTAGATTCATAAAAAATAACATGCATGGATTTTTTAACTACTAGTGTCCTTTTGTTAAACATCCTATATACTTTGCTAGATGATGAATATCCAAGAAAGATGCCAATGTCCAATTTTGAATTAAATTTTCCTAAATTTTCTTTTGTGTTTAAAATAAAGCACTTGTATCCAAAAACTTTAAAATAACCAATATTTGGCTTTTTGTTTTTCCAAAATTCATAAGGAGTTTAATTCAAGGGTGGTCTTATTAAAACACGATTTAAGGCATAACATGCGGTGTTTATGACTTCTGCCCAAAAATATTGAGTTAAGTTTTTTCATATTATCCTATTATTCCTTTCAACTACACCATTTTGTTGAGAAATTCTAGGACAAGAGAACTAATGTTTTATACCATCCTTATCACAAAAGTTTTCAAACAAATGATTTTGAAATTCTCCTCCATGATCACTCCTAATGCAAGTAACATGCATTTCTTTTTCTTTTTGTATTTTCTTGACAAATTTTGAAAATGCATAGAGGGATTCATCTTTTGATGCAAGAAAAATTACCCAAGTGAATCTTGAAAAATCATCAACAATAATAAAAGCATAATGTTTTCCACTTAGGCTTGTAGTTCTTAAAAGACCAAAAAGATCAATATGAAGAAGTTGTGAAGGTCTAGATGTAAAAATATGAGTTTTACTTTTAAAAGAACTTTTGTTTATTTGTCAAATTGGCATGCATCACAAATTTTATCTTTAACAAAATCTATTTTTGGAAGACTTTTGACAAGCTCTTTCTTGGAGATTTTTGAAATCAAGTCCATGCTAGCATGACCTAATTTTCTATGCCACAACTAACTATTTTTGTGCAATGTGGAGAAACATAGATTTTCAGGAGATGTATTTTCTACATTTATAGTGTAAACATTTTCATCTCTATTTCCTATACAAATTAGCTTTCTATTATTCATATTTTCTATAATACAACTATTTGATTAAAAAATAAATCTAAATCCTTTATCATATAGTTGAATAATGCTAAGAAGATTATGTTTAAGACTATCAACTAAAATAACATTTTTAGTAATAATATGAGAGTTGTTACCAATATCTCCAATGCCAATAATTTTACCTTTCACGTTGTCTCCAAATGTGACATGTCCTCCATCTTTTTTGCTTATTGTTAAGAATTGTGAAATATCTCCGGTCATATGTCTTGAGTAAGCGTTATCAAGGTACCATTTGCTTTTCCTCCTTTTGTTTTTCCATTTCTAAACACAATAAGACATTAAAAAATTCGTCATAGTTACCCAAATCATGTTGGGTCCTTGGAGGTTAGTTTTTGTTTCCTTAAGAGCCCACATTTTCTTAGTGCCCATATGATGTTTCTTTTGAATTAGGCAAGATGATGAAATGTGACCTTTATTGCTATAATAATTACAAGTTATATTTGATGCGCTTGAGGTTGAGGCCTTGACAAAATAATTTTTTATATATTTTGCTTTGATAAAAGGTTTATAATCAAGTCTTCTTTTGTTTAGAACTTCCCTTTGTATACTAAGCATTTTACTAAAAATATCCTTTCTATTTTTGAATTTTAAACTATTTCACTTAAATCTTTTGCTCATATTTTTAAAGCTTTAATTTCATTTTCTATAGTTTCTTTTTCCTTTTTAGTTATGCAAAGATCATTTTTAAACTTTTGTTTTTCTTTTTCAAAATAGGAGCACTTGTTTTCTTAACTTTCTTTTCCCTTAAACTTAAAGATTTTTTTAGTTAAGAAATTCATTTTCTTTCTTTAAAGACTCATTTCTTTTTCTAAGTTTAAATTTTACTTTCTAAGAGTTGCATTTTTTAACATACAAAGAGCAAATTTTTTATTCCTTTCTTCAAATGTATCTTCTAACTTTTTATATATGGGGCTTTCATCTACTCATCATCTATATTATCTAAATCATCAAATGCATTAGATGAGCTAGAGTTAATTACCTCATTATTTGTGATTGTCATGAGACACATGTTGGCTACTTCATTATCCTATTTTAAGGATTCACTTTCATTATTATCATTCTATGTAGCCTTCATTGCATTTTTTTTCGATCTACCAATTTAGAGAAGGGAACAATCATATTTGATGTGTCCTGGCTTCTTGCATTCATAGCACACAACTTGTTCTCTCCTTTATATTTCTCTTCTTTCACCTTTAGTAGCGTCCCTTTTTGTGAAGTTTCCATTTCTTCTTAGTTTTCTATATCTTAAAGCTTTTCCAATCTTCCTAGTTAAGAGAGCAATATCTTTATCTTCATTATTTGATATCTCATCTTATTCTTCTAGAAACTTTTCACTCTCTTTGATGGTTGATTTGAAGGTGATGCTTTTTTTTTTCTTTTCTACTTTAATTTGTTATTGTTTCATAGTGAGCTCATGAGTGAGAAGTGACCCCAAAAGTTCTTCAAGAGGTAAAGTCTTGACATCTTTTGCTTCTTCGATTATCGTTACTTTAGGATCCTAAGAAGGAGGCAAACGCCTAAGATGTTTCTTGACATTTTCTTAGTTAATGTAAACTTTACCAAAATTTTTCAATTCATTCATCATAGTAATAAATCTATCAAACATGTCACTAATAGTCTCATTTCATTCATTTTGAATAACTCATATACATATGGGAGCATGCTAATTTTAGTCTTTTTGACTTGTGAAGTTCTTTCATTTGACACCATCAATAATTCTCAAATTTCTTTAGTCGAGGTACAAACTTGTATTTTGTTAAAGTTATATTCATTTAATGCACATTACAAAACATTCATAGCTCTAGCATTAATGACAATATCTTTCTTATATTAAGAAGTTGTTTCTTCTTTAGTTTCAGACACTTGTATTCTATTTACTTCTTTTATAGAAACAAAAGGTCCATCTTGCACTATCTCTCACAACTCATAGTCACTTTGAAGGAAAATAGGCATATGTTTTTTCCAATGGGTATATCCAGTGCCATCAAACAATAGTGGTTTATTGGAGGCAAACCATTCATTAACGGTATAAGATTTTCCTAGGTTCATGGCCATTGCTTTAAATGGTTAAGTTTATGAAAATAAGCAACCTCAGTCTGATACCAATTGAAGGATCAAATGGCCTAAGAGGGGATGAATTAGACAATTTAAAACAATTTTTATAAATTAATGAATTAAACCAATTTAATGAAAAATGACTATTTTTAATGCAATTTGTGAAAATGTCAAGATATATTCCAAATAATTAACACAAACAAAACAACATAAAATGCAAAATATGAGTTTAAGGGATGAGAAAATCAAACAAGTGATATATAGTGGTTCGATGCAACTCAACCTACGTCCACTCCTCTAAGCTATGTCCCTTAGTTGACAAAACCCCAACCAAACTTTTCTTCACAATACATATAACTTCCAAGGTGCTATTAAACTTTACAAGTTCTAGAGTCAACTTTCTCTCTCAAGAAATCTCTAGTCTCACTAAGAGTGAATCTCACTCTTTTAATAAAAAGACAAGACTCAAAAACTCTCTCAAAGAATGTTTGTCAAAGTTTTAACTTAGTACAACCTAATACAAAAATTTAAGAAAATGTATAAGAAAGAATTTTGATTAAAGAAAAGGATTTGCAAAAATGAATAGCTGAAAATTGATTTGCTCTCAAATATATGAAAGTTCTTAGTGGCAAAAGTCCTTTCCAAGTGGATTTGATTAGGTTTATATAAGGGAAAATGAGAAAAGTTACTGTTGTGCAAAAAACTAGACATTTTAATTTTTTAGAAAACATAAAATTCAATCAATTGGATGTAATCTGGTCAACCAGATGTGATGTGACACTTTCGTAGCATCTACGTGACACTAGCTATTAGAAAATTCATAACATAATTCAATCGCCTAAAAAGAATTTGATCAACTAAATTTTGAAAGCCAAAATACATAACTTTTAGATAATTCGAAAGCTGCCATAAAAAAAATTGGCTGATCAAATTCGGTCAACCAAATTTATTACATTTTACCCCTTGAATTCTAAAAATTGATTTTCACTCCTAAAACTTTGAAAAGTGAAAATTTAACCCATTTTGGAAAACTCTTTCAAAACTAACTTTGAGATATGAAATTTTAGTCCACAAAACTTTATAATTTCAAATAAGTTATTAAAATCTAATAAAAATTTGTCTTAACTCAGTAAGTTTGAAAAATGACATTTTAACTAAAGATGTAAAAGATATGAACATAAGTTTTTGAGTGAGCTTTCATATGCAAATAAATAGGAGTATAATGACTCCTTGAGTCAACAAATAGAATATCTCATCTTAGCATTCCACCACATACACCTGAACATAATGGCTTCTCAGAATGTCATCATTATCATATAATCAAAATTGGTCTTACTCTTCTCCATCATGCTCACATGCCACTCACTTTTTAATTTTATGCTTTTAGCACTGCCGTTTATTTTATCAATCGCATGCCTAAGACCAATCTCTCCATAATGTCATTTTTGAAAAATGTTTAGAGCGTACACCAAACTATCTCAAATTAAAATTTTTTAGGTGCCATTTTATCCTTGGATTCACCCATATAGTTCTCACAAACTTGTACAACACTCTCAACCATACATTTTTATTGTCACCTTTGTTGAGTCAATTTTTCTATTTTTACAACAATAATTACATCTCTCTCGTCCCATAAACACTATATTAGAATATTATTTCACTACCCAATCTGATCTTTCGATTGATTCTCTTAATCACATAGTTACTCCAAGTTTTTTTCAACCACAATCGACTATACATTCCAAGGATGGCAATGATGCATTTACTTCAATGACTCCCTCTTTGAGCCACTCACAAGGTGCCCCTGATGCTACGACCCCTTTGCTGTCTTAAGCGTAGTCATCCTCAAGCTCAAAATCATCAAATTTGCCTAATCCACCACTCTCATCACCACATGCCAATATTCATCCAATGTAGACTAAAGCAAAAAATAACATACACAAGCCCATGTAAAAACTCAACCTTATTACACTTCATAACCCTATTATCGATGTCATACCTAATATCATCACTCAAACCCTAAAACACCAAGAATGGCATAAGACTATGTTCAATGAGTTTAATTCTTTTCTCTGTAATGACAGATGTGATTTAGTTCCTCCTAACTCAACTCAAAATCTTATTAGTTGCAGGTGGATCTTTCGAATTAAAAGGAACCTAGATGGCTTTATTGCTTACTATAAAGCCTATCTTATCGTAAAGAGGTTCCATCAATGACTAGGTGTTGAATTTCACAAGACTTTTGGTTTAGTCATCAAACCTACAACCATTTGACTAGCACTTAGTCTTATTTTATCATGTGGTTGGCCTCTCAAACAATTGAATGTTAATAATGCTTTTCTTCATGGTTATTTAACTCATCAATAATAACAATCCTAACTATGTGTGTCATCTTAAGAATGCTCTTTATGGACTTAAACAAGCATCTTTAGTATGGTATAATAAACTTTGCCCGTTTTTATTATCAATTGAGTTTGTCAACACAAAGTCAACACTTCACTATTTGTCTTTCAACAAAAGCACTTGACCATAAATCTTCTAGTTTATATCAAAGACTTCATCCTTGTAGGTAATAATGCAACTCTTTTTGACAAATTCATTGCTCAACTTGTTACTAAGTTCTCCATAAAGGATCTTGGTGATCTCTCTTATTTTCTTGGCATCAAAGTACTTCCTCAATCCACTAAAATCTTGTTGCCTTAATGAAAATACATACATGATCTCTTGGAGAAAGTGGAAATGCTTAATGCTAATGACATCCATACACCATTGTCTCTAAACAATGTACCTAAGCTTTGAGATGGTACCTCTCTAACTATTGAAAAGGAATATTGATTTTTAGTTGATGGCTTACAATATCTCTCCTTCACATAACTAAATATTGTCTTCAATGTTAAAAAGTTATCTCAATTCCTACATTGTCCTATAACTTAACATTGGTCTATGGTCAAACATCTACTTCGATATCTTTGTGGCACAATCAACCATGGTCTATTTCTTCGATGTTACTCTTTTATAACTTTTCACAACTTTTCTAATGTCAACTAGGTTGGAAACATTGACAATCGCATATCTACCAATGCTCATATTTTGTTCCTTGGTCACAATGTTATCTCTTGGAGCTTTACGAAACAAAGGATAGTTACTAGGTCATTTACTGAAGCTGAATACTAAGTAGTTGCCTCTATAACTACTGAAATCATATGGCTTCAATCATTATTACATGAACTTGGAGTTCACTAGCTAACTGTTCCTGCAATTTATTGCGACAACATCAATGCTACTTATCTATTTGTAAATCCGATACTCCACTCAAATATAAAACATATTGCCATAGACTTTCATTTTGTACTAGATAAAGTACAACATGGTGAAGTACGTGTCTGTCATGTATCTTCCAATGATCAACTTGCCAATGCTCTTACTAAGCCTCTTCCTCACCAACAACTACAATCACTACGAGTTAAAATTAGTGTCCAACCATCAACCACCATCTTGAGGGGGCATAATAAGAAAAATGCATAGTCAAAGATTCTCCAATTGTCTATAATCTATTTCAACTATTTTTTGGAATTTAAATATTTTAATTTTTGGATGTAAATATATTATTCTAAGATATCAAATATTTTATTCTAGGTATTGGATACGGGTCCACCCATGATGGGTCGAACTGATCCAGTTTTCTTAACTACCAAAAGATAGTTATTGGTGGTTAATAATTGACAGTTAGACTCTTATAAAAAGTCCTAACTGCCTCCCCAAAAGATAGATTACGCTAATTTTTATCATTAGAGAGCATAATTCTCTCCCATTTTCTCCTACCAATGTAATGCATAGATCTTGTCTCCTTAATTGAAAAATAATACATAATGCAAATTGGGTCATGGGAATAGACTAACATCGATACCTTGCATCATATTTGAAGAAGCTTCATCAAAAAGTAATTTGGGTACGCAAATCTCTATTTACAAATTTCCCAAAATTTGATCCTGACATGTTTGATTATTCCCAACATTGGTATCAGAGCCTAGGATGTGTATTTGCTATATTTTCTATGAATTGTATTGCGTATATTGTGCAAATTAGAATCTATATATTGAATTTTGTTTTAAACAATTTATTTTTGGGCACACATTTAATTCGGCCAAAATTGCATGAAATTGGTGTTAAGAAACATGTTGGATGAATGATTGGAATGGTGTTACATGTTTTAAATTGAAAAACAACTTGAATTAACGCCAAAATCGATGAAAATTAACCAAAAATCGAGACCATAAGCGTATTTTTCTTCTTTACTGTTTCAATGGATTTCGACCCCATTAGCATAGCAACTTGGAACGATACATGTCGCTGTCGACTGGGCTACAAAAGCTCTTTGGTGACATCGCTGGAAAATAGCCAAAAAACAGTCAATTAAAAGGACAAAAAACTAGGGTTCATCGCATAGAACCAGATCAAAATCGGGTTAGAAAAACCTGATTACTCGACCCACTGGTCAACGGGTTGATCAAGACCCATCAGTCAATGGGTCAACCTATTGAGTCATCCTGGTTAAACTCGAACCGATCAACATCTATCAGGTTAGTTGATCGGTCAATGGTCAAAAGGTTGATCGTACCATTGATGAATGTGTGTGTCTGATGGATAAGCGTGACAAATTGCATCTGACGCGTGGCAGTGAGTGATGGTCATAGTTAGCATGTTCATCTCATTCTTGGCATGTGAAAGAGCGTATGAATTTATTTTGACGAGTGATAGCGCGTGAACACCCCTTTCTAGCGCGTTTTGGCACATGAAACCTATTTTCCAGTCCTTGGAAGTTATGTAGTACTTATATCTGTATATGAGATGTGTTCCATTGGTCTTACGATGTATAAAGACATGTAATACCTCATTTTGACTCTCCAAAAACACATATTGGTGTTTCGAAATACATGTTTATACTTTATTCAAGTTTGTTGACTAAGGACCATCACATTGCATGTTGAAACTATCAATACTCTATTGAATTCTCTTAATTGGAAAAAAGATAATATCCATACATGAATATAAGCCCTGTAATCAATGATCTCGTTTAGCACAAGAATTTGAAATATTTGGATAGGTGGATTCATTATAGCTTGCTATAGAGTAATGTTTAATAATGTATGAAAGGATATCCACTACTTTAACGTTATTCCTAAAACTAACATAATGCGAGGTATTTGACCTAATGCAAATGTAACATAGACTTTATCATGGATAAAATGACTCAAAGATTAATACGGGTTGATGAAATGGTTCTAGTCAAAATAGATGATACATTCGTTGTATCATATATATTTGTTAAGTGTGGGAATTCTGAGATTGGTAGAATTTAGTGAAATTCTCATCTAGAATTAATGTTGACACAATTAGATTAAAGTTTAAAATGTCAAGCATTTGTGTCATAGAAGATGATTGTGAACATAGTGAACTTTCGATTATGTGCCTTATGTGAAATATTTTAAATTTTAATACGTAGTTGCGACAATTAATATGTTTTTGATAGTGTTGTATCTGATAGATATGTCTCTATGATCTAGTTAACCATAACATCCTAGAAAATGATGGTTGATTTGAATGAGAATGATACTGAATAGAGAGAATTACAATGTGTGGCATTTGAAATGCATAATATCCTAGATGAGCAAAAGTGTTTGGAGGTCGTAGATCAGGTTAAGATAGAGTTGTGGCTGACTAAGGGATAAAAACCTAATTAGTGCCTTACACAAATGTGATGTGGATACACATTATGCATGTAAGAAGCAAGACTCACTTCGTGTGATATCTTGATTAGTTTCATGAATAACAATCTGGTATATGAGTACCATTAATGTTCAATTGTATATTCCATAAGTATGATTTTGATTGAAAAGTTTGGAGGAACTACAATCCCCAAATAAAGACAGTTGATTCTTGAATTTGATTTAATGTCAAATCTAATTATGAAACTGAAGTCAGTTATGCGTAACCTGATACATGAACAGTAGGTTCATTTTTGAAAAACGATCTCTTCCCAATAGTGGGAGTATATGAAGGTATATATGACCCACAATGAAAATGGAAAGATTTTGTTAATTGTTCTTGCCATAAAGAACTAAAAGAAAAGCAACCTTGAGGCAGTTGAACTTGGTACTCATGCATACGTTATAAAATCAAGTTTTAAAAGTGAGCGGCTTAAGTCCTAATACGGGAGAGAAATCGTATAATGCTCAAAGAATAAGAATAAGAATAAGAAATTGAAATGGAATAGTGGCAAAAATACTAGAAGAAAAGATGAAAACAAGATAAATAGTTACAATAGAAGCAACAAGAATTATATCACCTGTGAATGAACATAACTGAAAATGATAGTTTTGTTCAACATAAAGTGATGAAACTTTATTTTCTAGTACTATGATATTAACTAAGTATTATCTTACGTGGATTATGAACTCAGAAGCCATTGACCAAGTACCTCATGATAGAAGATTTTTAGTAGATTTCTGTTGAATTATGAATAAAGTAAATAAGACGTATGTAGGCAATAACACAAGGGTTGTAGTAAGAGCAATAGACACGAGCAAATGAATTTTGCGAGGAGATCAAATCCTATACCTACACGAAATCCAATATGCTCCAAATTTCAACAAATCTTAGTCAAAATACTTGTTCTTCTTAAACAAAGGTATAATTTGAATTTCTATGGGTGTTTTATTGAAATGCGATAGAATTGACTTTTATAGTTTTGGTTTGTTGGTTGAATGGTTATATGGTGTTTGTCATCTTACATTCTGATAATGTTAAGTTTTTCATTATTTGCTTCTTCTATATGTATGAATTTGAATGCAAATATATAACATATTGAATTAGGACACGTTGGCCAAGATGGGTTGAATAAATTAGCCTATGAAAGTTTATTTGAAACTTCACATAAATACAACTGTCCAAATGTGAGCATTGCCTAGTTTGAAAAACCTTTAGAAAACCATTCAACAAAGCTGTGAGAGTTTGACTTCCTTTGCAATTTATATATACTTAAGTATATGTTTTCCTATGAATGTAAAGTTTGAGAATGTGTCTCATATTTTATTACTAGTGTCAATAACAATGCTTGATTCAGTTTTGTCTGTTTGATCTCCTATAAGTTAGAAGCAATAGACTACTTTTAGACACTATGTATATATAATTGAGGTTGAGAATCAATTAGATAAGATGGATAAGAGTTTTACGAACTCATCGAGATCGTAAGCATTTGTCCAAAAAAATTCAAGAAACTGAGTAATGAAAAAGAAATAGTATGACTAACAGTAATTCCAAAAATTTCGTAACAAACCAGTATAATAGAGAAGAGTATTTAAACTCTATTTGAAATGGTTAAGTCAATGAAGGCGCAAGCAAAATGTCAAGTCACTTTGTGATGATATGATGTTTGTTGTTGCTTGTGTACTTAATTGATTGCCTACTAAACTAGTTGTTTCCACTCCTTGTAAGTTATGATCAGGCAAAAAACCTAAGTTAATTGATTGCAACCTTAGTGGTTAACAATGTCAATCCATAGCTTTTTCCATAAGTTTGAATAATTAGAACTGAAAAGAAATGAATGTATCTTTCTTAGATACACTGAGCACTCTAAAGGGTAAGTGTTCATTAGGGAGGATTCTGCTGGAAGATTAACTGAAATTGTATTATGAGATACTACATTCATAGAGGATTTTTTTTAATAGGGATGCAGTTGATAAAATGTTTCATCTAAATGAGATGAGAAAAGAATGAGGATGAGTATATCTTAGTGACCTTTAGTTGAGTTCTAAGAAATAAGAACTATACCTGTTCTAGATAGTGAGAGCAAATGCAATTAAGCTCCAACCTATTTCGGATAGTGAGAGTAATGATCCTCAATTGCTTGTTTCGTTCATCTCAACCTAGTAGGAGCATTGAGATTAAACTTTAATCTATTTTGGATAGTAGGAGCATTAATTCTCAATTGCGTAAGAGTGGATGTCCAAAAATATTCAAGTGGTGTTTTAAAGTGAAAATGAGGTTTTTATAACCACTCTCAAAGATGATGAAGAACCTGGAATAATTGTCTCATCCCTTGATAAGAAAATTTTGAAATGCATTAGAGGAAGAGATGAAATACAAAGAAAACAAAGCAATTTAGGTTTTGGTTGACTTATCGCTAGATAAAAATTTCATTGAGAATGAATGGGTTTCCTGAATAAATTGTAAGGCAGATGACTTAATAAATAGATATAATTTCGTTTTATAGTGAAAATCTATACTCGATGAAAAGGTATAGATTGTGTATAAGGATATTTTTGTCATTTATAAGATTTACTTCAATATGTTTGATTCTAGCTATAGTAACATATTTGAATTTAGAATTACACAAAATGAATGTCAAGACAATTTTTCTTAGTGAAAAACTTGCAAAGAAATCTGCGTGAATAAATATGGAACGCAGAGTGTGTAAGCTTCAAAGACGTTGAATGACCTAAAATTGTCGTCTAGATACTAGTACTTGAAATTTCATAAGTGTTAATATCTTATGACTTTGAAGTGATTAATTAAGATCATCATGTTTATGCGACAAAGTCTGATGACAAATTTGTAATTCTATCAATGTGTGTGATGATGTATAGATAACTATAAATGATTTAAAGTAAGTGATAATCATTAAAGAATGATTGTCCATATTTTTGACTTGCAAGATGTGGGAAAACAAATTACATATTATGAATTTAAATCTAGAGGAATTGTTCCAAAAAAAAACTTTTGACTCTGTCATAAGAGCATAGTATTCAAAAGAATCTAGAACAATCTAATATGGTATACTGTGAACTTGTTGATATTCCTGTGTTAAATGACGAATTATTGAGCCAAAAGAGATGTCCCAAAACTTAAGATAGAAGCAGAGAAATGTCAATGGATACCTATTCAGATGCCATTGGATGTATTATGTATGCTATGGCGCATGCATGCCCAGATATTCATTTTTTTGTTGTTGGGCTGGTTAGTCGATATAAGTAAATGTTTAAAAGAACACTGAAAGGCTGTATGTAGAATTTTTTTGATATTTTTAAAAGGCTCTGTAGATGATTGATTATGTAATTAAAGATTGAATTTGATTTAAAAGGCTATGTGGAGAAAGAATTTAGACCAACACAAATTAAATTATGGTTATGCTTTCTTACTCCAAAAGGGCCCATATCTTGGATTGATAAGAAATAGAGATATGTAGTCGTATCAACATCGGAAGCTTAGTATATAGCCTGTTCAATAAATGTGCAAGAAACTGTTTAGTTGAAAAGATTCTTCGTGAATCTGAGTAAACAAGATAATATTGTCAAAGTAATAGTTGTCTATTGAAATAAAAGATCCTGAATTTTTATAAGATAATCAAACGTATCGACACTAGACATAATGTAATAAGAGACTCAATTTTCAAGAGGAAAATGAACATACAATATAATTCTACACATAGTATGGTCATTGATCCTTTGATCGAGATTGTTCCAAGAAAAGTATATCTTGCACATGTTAAATATCTTGGATTGTGTAGACTATGATTGATAAGAGTTGAACTTATATATTGTACTGGTAACACAACGTCGAAAACCATGAATTCAAGTTCATTTTATGTTTTGAACTTGTGTCCCAAAATTCTTAGGTTTTCACTACATACACATTGTTTTTAGCTCAACAAGATTGTAATGTCACACAAGTTAGAGATTGGCTCACTCACACGAGCAATCACCTTTGATGCTGAGAGAGAGAGCAAAAAAAAGACATTATTCTTGAGAAATGTGATGCTAAGAGAGCATACCAATAGGAGACAAATTTCTCAAGAAAAGATTTATTGAAGTTAAAATGTTGCCTTAATGATTGATCTAGATGAGATCATGAATAGATGCATTTGAAAATGACCGATTTGGATTCTCTACGTCTAAATAACTTGTGAATGCTAGATGTGAGTTTTTAATATAGATAAATACCTGCAAGTGTGAAGATGATTAAGAACTCAAGTTAGGCGCTAGGTGTAGCGACTGAAGTAAGATTTGTATAGTGTTGTGAATTATATTTGAGAAAATACACACTATAACCTATATGTGTATTTTCTCAAATTGGGTCGTGGAAATAGACTAACGTCGATACCTTGCATCGTATTTGAAGAAGCTTCATCGAAAAGTAATCTAGGTATGCAAATCTCTATTTATAGATTTCCCAGAATTTGATCATGACATATTTGATTATTCCCAACACTAGGATATCAAATATTTTATTCCAAGATATCTCACTATTTAGGTAATAAGTAATTAAATAAATATTTTATTCTAGGATATTTTATTATTTAGGAAGTTAATAATTAAACTATAATATCCTTTCCATTTTTATTGATTTATATGATGTATAAATATTATAACTTTATCACTTGGAAATGCAAGCTGAAAATTTCTTTCACCTCACAATCTTCTTTATTTACATTTTCACTTCAATGCACATTTTCATGTGGGAAGGCCATTAATTATCACAAAAAGGATTGCTTAACTCTCACCTAATTGTTGGAAATTTCTTACATGGGCATATTCTGATTATGTTTTTATTTGATTAAAATAAAACCAAATAAATATATAGTCCAAAATCAATTTGTTGGGTATTGTGTGATCATATAATGAATATCAATTACACTTTATATTAAACCTTTTCATTTAGGTGACAGGTGTGAGTTGTTGTAGTTTATTAGCCTTTAATGGAATACCCCATTAAACTTATTATAAAAGAGTTCGGTCCCTTCTTAAAAACATATAAAAGCAATATTGTACCTATTCACAGTCATTGTGTTTTGGTTTTGTGTGTTATTAGGTAGAAAGACCAATTTCATATATCAATAATCTATCGGATTTGAAGTTGACTCGACATCAACTATGGCATATCAGGTTTGTCTAAATCTCTGAATTTTCAATTTTTGTATTTTCTAACCTATATGTGTATGGGTTATAATGTTTGGGTTAATTGATTAGTTGCAAGATTATATGTTTTGAAATTCATGTAATTAATCCAACACTAATTACTGACATGAGTGTTAGCTTCAATCTTTGCCTCAAGCATGTGAATTTATGCATTCAGTTGTGACAAATCTGTTGAGCCAGGAAGTGTTTAGTATGATCTATAATACTATCATTTTTCAATATTGATTTTGGGTGAGAGACATGTACCGAATCAAACCTCTTACCAAATCAAGACTCTTGTATGTAATTCTAAGTGCTACGAACATAAGATTAATTTTGTTAAGGACTACTATGTTATTGCTTGAATGAATAACTTATAGGGTATTATAATAAAGGAGCATTTTGTGCATAAATAATGGGTACAAATGTGCACAAATGATGATATATTAATATGTAAGTAAATATTGTTTTATCTTTAATCATAAAATAACAGGTTTATAATTTGTATGTATTGTTTATATACATAGTTTTATTAATTATAATATATTCATTGACTCTGGTTAACTGTTTACTTGTATAAGACGGGGGGGAATTAATCTTTAATCTTCAATACTTTTCTGCCTTCTCTTGCTACTAAACTCTTCGGAAAACCTCTCCGATCATCAAACACCCTTGCTCTGCAAACCAGGGAAACGCTCAGACTTAATAGGAATGACTTGATAAAAAAAATATCCCTAAAACGCCGATAACGTAGCTTATATAAACGGTGCACAACCTCTACTCTCAATCCTCCTCAAACAATTACAACTAATTCTTCTTATTCAACTGTAAACCAAGAAGTTTAGCTTCCAAAGCTTGATCCAACTGAGAATAAACTTACTTCATCCTTTGTTGTACCCATCTATGCGCGTCCAATTTAACTAGATCCAAAACATGTCATTTGCATTTTATATTCACAACAAGTAAAACATCTTATATTAACTGCAAAAAAAGAACCCACTACTACTGTAGAAGCTCTCTTTAATCCTGAGTGGCTAGCTACCATCAATGTTAAATATGATGGTCTTGTATAGCTAACAATACATGTACCATAGTGTCTTAAACTGCTAATATTCATTTAGTGGGTTGTAAAAGAGTTTTCAAAGTTACAAATAAACACCAAACTCTGAATTTACACCATCGGATTAGTTCAATCAAGTAGTGTTTTTTCTTTCTTAATAGCAAATCAATAGAGAAGACGAAAAGAAACGAAAGCAAACTTTATTGTTATTCGAATCGAAAGACCGCTGCAGATATACTACATCTGTTTGCAAAGCGATATCGTCAACCTTTGTACAGCACACCGTTTCACTTATTTGCCACTAACCATCCTCTAACAATCTCAACCTTCTTCCGTTAATTCTTCTTTTCGTAACACACCAACTTCGCTTATTTTTACAAGGTGCTTAGTACCCTTCATCAATTACTGGAAAAAAAAAAAAACAAACCTTCATCGTTTTTGAAATAACCAGCATACTTCTCAATAGATAATCGATAATAAAGGAGTAATTTGTTTTGTCTTGGAAGATAGACAACAATATATAATTTACTTTTAAAATGTTCGGGTTTAATTTATCGTCCAACAGATACTAGACGATGTTTCAGTGGATGATACTGCATCATCAAAAGGTTGTCAGACTATCCTACTAAAGTGTTTCTTAAACTCAGTGCACAAATTGAAAATGCAAATTTTTGTGAATTTTCTAGCAAGATTTCAAGAAATATTAGACTTTGAAAGATCTTTTAAAATATTAGATTCCTTTTTAAAGCCTCTCAAAGACGGCTTGAAAGCTGATAAATCAGAGACTCGTAAAGCCTTAATATAATAATCTTGATCAATCAAACCATTGTTGGTCATTATACCAAAGATTTCCCATATAAAATAGTAATATGCAAATTAATTAACTCAAAATGAAAGCTCATTCAATTAATAATTAATACAAATTAATATATATGCATGTATGTGTGCATGTATAGTACAACGCACAATGCATCGAAACTGAAAGGTAAGGCTTCCTTTTTTCCATTGCCTAAGAACTTGTTTTTAATCTCATCAATCACACTCGTGTCCAACTGCAAAGCGTTTGCCAGAATATCATTAGAGATGCGGGGATTAGATTCGAAAACGGCATTGGCCACGGTGATAACACCAGGGTTTTGGCTACTCAAGGAAGAGATTACAACTGCACTTCCATTCCCCACATTTCTTTGGAAGTGAACAAGTCCTGCTGGGAACACAAACACATCATCCTTTTCAACCACCTTTGTGATGAGTCTGTTATCAGGATTTGAAGTCACAAAACCAACCAAGAGAGTGCCTTCCAAGACAGTTAGAATCTCTGTTGCTCGGGTGTGCAAGTGAGGAGTACTCAGACCCCATGGTGCATAGTCAATGCAAGCCATCGATATACCAAGGGTGTCAAGTCCAGGAAATTGAGCCACAAACACAGCGGGTCACCATTGAGCCCAGGGGATTCGATGTGTTGCCCGTTACATTGAGTCCACTGAAGAAAAAAATGGTTGGCTTGTACAAGTTTGGAGTCGAAGCCGGCTAGGCCGTTAACTATTGCTCTATCACACAAAATTAGCGACGTTAGTTTTATATATATATAATTTAAATGCATATTTAGAAGTCCTCACTTGAGGTATTAGTGTCAGCAACGCAGAAATCTTGCAAAGGTCATATGCGATGGCCAGAGTACAAGTGATAGATAGCAAACAAAGTAAGAGAGTGTTCTTCGCCATTTCAATTTCTCCTGAACTTTTAATTGAAGTTGTGAAGATGAAACATGAGTTTTCTATGTGTAGACGAAGTTGAAGTGGTTACAAATTTGAATGCATAAATCATCTGAAGAGAGAATACGTCAGCGATGAAGAAAGAAACCGTTTGCATATTCCTTAAATGTTCAAGAAATCTTCAGTCTAACAGGACTGCAAATAGAAGAAGCATACCTTCAATCCAAGTGTTCAATTTTCATGCAATTTGTTTTCTTATTTGTAAACCACTTATTATATGAGTATTCATTGATCGCCCCAATGTTATTAAAATATCCATTTAATTTTGTTTTGCCATATGTGATTAATTAATCAAGTTACTATTATAGATGCAGCAACGGATTACAAACTTTTTATATGGCATTGGTATTTTACTATTTTGTTAATGAGTTAAAAACTTGAATTACAAATTTTAATTATACATTTGAATCACATATTAAAATTATGAATTAAAGTCAAACTCAAATTACAAATCCATACTACGGATTCAAATTATAAATTTAAGTCAAATTTGAACAAAATTAAACCAACACCTTTTGACTCAAGCTTGATTCAGTTTGAAAAACGAGCCAACTCTTCAAATCAAGTCAAATTGAGCTAAGCTGATTTTCGAAACTGAGTTAACTTGATTTGGATCCAACCCTATTAGTTGTTGTCTTTGAGCTGTTGGCTGTACATATATGAAATACAGTCTATAGGGTCAGATTCGAGCCGAGCCGAGCCAAGCTCAAGCTCACTTGAGCTCAAGCTCGACTCGGTTCACATATAGTTGAGCTCGAGCTCGTCAAGCTTGTGAAAGCCAAACTCAAACTCGATTTGAATTCGGCTCGACTCATTTTTCGTTATTAAAATGACGTTGTTTTAATACATATTGGTCAAAATGACGACGTTTTGTATCAAAATTTTTAATTAGAAAATCTAACAAATAGCTCGAGCTCGAGCTTGGCTAGGGCCAACTCGTTTTAGGCTTGTCTGAGCCGAGCTCAAGCTGGCTTGGTTCAAGTCCAACCTTAAGGGTCTGGCATATTAAACCAAATTTGACCTAGCGTTGATCTTAACTAGAGGCATCAACTGGGTCTCACCAAATGGAAGCCCAACCCAAAGCCTAAAAATAAGGCCTAGCCTGAAAGGGCTAGACCGGGTACTATAGTGTGTTGGGCTTGACCCATGGGCCTTCTGGGCTAGGTTATGACCTAGGTATTAGGCCTATCGGCTGGCTCAGCCTAGCTTGGTATTGTTGAAATATTGAAAAAAAAATTATATAACAATAAAAGCCAATGACTTTTGCTCTAGCAGACTGCTTCTACTATCAGAGTAGACGTCATTTGCTTCTATAGCAGGCAGAGGCTCCTACCAAAAGCAAAAACCGTTGTTTTAATTTAATTTTTTTCTCCTATCTAAACAACCCAAATCTTCTCCATTTTCCAATTTTATTTACAAATCCCTCAATCTGAATTCTTTCATTATATTCTCAATCTCATTTTCTCTTATCATCTCCCTTTAAAAAACTGTTTGAATTCGCAAACAATATTATTTGTATTTATAATTTTATTTTCATTTTAATTTTATCATTACAAAATATTACAAATGGATCTAAGGTCAAATGAATTCAATCTATTTGAATATTATCATGTTGGCACTAATGATATTATTGATGATGCACAAGATGGAACAAGTGGAGCACCAACAGGTGAAAGTGGTACAGACACAAGTTCGTATTTGATAGAGAGAAAAAGAAAACAAATGTCAATAGTGTAGGAGCACTTCAATTAAATACAAGAAAAGATTAAAAAAAAAACTAATTCGTCAAGCAATATGTAAATATTATGGTTCTTGTTTGATATGAGCAAGTATGAGTGGCACAACACATCTTCGTTGACACATTACTGATTATTGTAAAACAAAATCAACATGAGCTTAAAGGGCAAAAACAAATTATATTCACTTAATTGCAATCTGTTTTTTTTGACACCAATTCAACAAGAGGCTTGAGCAATTTGAACACAGGGAAGAAATGTCAACTTTCACATATAATCAAACAAAGATGCGAGACTACATGACTAGATATGTAGTTACTTTTGATCAATCTTTTAGTTTACGGAAGATAAAATTTTAAAATGGATGATGCAAAATAATGTTTAACCAACACTTAGAAGAATTCCTAGGGTAACTCTTAGGTCAAACATCCTGATAAATTATAAATTAATGAAATTAAAAGAAATTGAAAAATTAAGTAATTTTTATGGTATTATTTCAATAACTTTTGATTTATGGATGTTATAAATCAATATATAAGGTACCTATGTGCAACTGCACATTAAATTAATTTTGAATGACAATTATGCAAAAAAATTATTGCATTTAAAAATTTAGAATATCTGTATGATAGTCTTACAATTTATCGTGTAATAGAAAATATTTTTTAGGAATATAAAATTAATTTGTTTTGATAATGCCAAAAATAATGATAAAGTTATTGAATAAATATATAATCATTTATCTCCTCCATTTAATGGAAAGTTATTTCATGTTAGGTGTACATGTTATGTTATTAATTTAATAGCTTAAGAAGACTTGACCTGGTTAAAAAACATACACAAATAATTAGAGATGTCATTTCACACATTTCATCATCCCTATCACAGGTGCAATCATATCATCACTTATGTAGATCAATGGGGTTAAGATGAAAAAAATAAAAAGTAGATATTAAAACTTGGTGGAATTCAACATACCTTATGTTGAAAACATGTGAAGGGTATGAACTTCTTATAACACGGTACTTTAATATCCAACTAAAAGATTTAACAAATCTTGTTTTTTGGATAGATCAAGATTGAGAGATCGCTATGACTCTAATGAAAATGTTAGTGTTAATGAAAACAACCACAAACCATTGCTCAATTGTTTATTATTCAACTACTTGTTCAATAATATATAATATAGTAGAAATAAGTGATCTTTTAAAAGAACATGAATCTCATCATACTTTTTCGAATATATCTAGGCACATGAAACAAAAGTTTAAAAAATATTAGAGTGAAATTCTTTTACTTTATTTCCTAACTACTACCTTAGATCTTAGGACAAAAACTAATGGACTACAAAATTTATTTGATGTTATAAATGAAAATTTGTCAATTAATAGCAATATTAATTCTGTTGAATATGTTTAAGATTTTTTATTTGGAATGTATAGTACTTATGAACAAAAATATGGAAGGACTAGACAAAGTTCAGAACTAGAGGTAAGTTTTGATAGTTCAAACAAAAAAAAGTCACGCATATGATCACTCTTACACAAAGGTAAACAACCTACCAGTTAAAGTACAAATTATAGTCAATTTTATTATTGTATCAACATTGACCATTATCCAAAATTTTTTCAACGATATAATGTTAACAAACTAGATGTTTTGACATAGTGGAAAAAAAGGAAAAAAATTTTCCTATGTTTGTCGCCATAACCCGAGATCTACTAACATCTCTAATGTCGATTGTAGCATCGAAATAAGTTTTTAGTCCAGACGGATCCGTGCTAGATGATAGACAATTCAATTTATACCTAAACAAGGTTGAGGTGATTATGTGTATAAAAGATTGGGTTAAAGTTGATTTCGAATTATAGAATTGAGGGACAGAAGATATCTTTGAAGAATTCAAAAATTTGGATGTTGAAGATGAGTAGATAAATAGTATGATATATATATATTTTATTTATGTTTATAATTATACAATATGTAAATTAATTTATTTGTACTATATTATAATATTTTTTATGATATAACCATAGTATTCCTACAATACAAAAGAGAGATTATCAATAAAATATTTGAGATACAGTCATCGGTTTTAATAATTAAAAATAATTTGTATTTAAATTTTTTAATTAAAAAATTTTAAAATATTGCTTAAACGGGCTGACTTGTAGACCAACCCATGGATCAACTCGATTAAGGCTCAACTCGATCTGACCCTATATATATAGGGTCAGGCCTTAGGTCTTAAAAATTTCATAAGCTAGCCCAACCTGAAGACTCATCACTATATAGACTTAAGGCTCGGTCTATTGCCACCTCTAATCTCAACCAACCTAATTGGGGTCATTCATACGATGGACCTTTGGACTTTCTTTTGGGCCTAAAATCTTTTAATTTTCACAACTGTTGAAATGATTCTAGTTTAATTTATAAAAAAATAATAACAAACGAGTTATTAAAACCTTATTGATGAACCAAAGATATCCTAATACAAAGTTTTAAACTTAATTTTTTTTATAAAAACTTGTACAGAAGTCATTCCCATTTTATACATTAAATAAATAACATTTCATTCCCTTTGTATGTCTTATATATCCCTCACAATTGTTCATAAAATAAAATAGTAAATAATTAAATTAAAAGTTCTGAAAAAAAAATTAAAGCTTTAAGAAATTCTTGCAAATAATCTCAAGAACATATAACTGTCTTGTTATGTGGTCAATCTCTAACTTGGTTAAACTCATGAGAAATGTATCCAAACATTTAGCTATTATATAGTGGCCAACTTTGTAAGTAACTCGCAATGAGCAAATGCCACACTTATATACCACTCACTTATATTGTGTTTATTAGATATAGGATTTTAGAGACAAGTGCATTGTTACTTGTATCTAAGAATACTTTAGGTTACTAGGTCTGTCATTTAGCTCATGCTCTGATACCATATCGAAAATATATATTGAGTCTACAAGTGTGGAGATCAAAACCCGTATTACACAAAACCAATTGGTTTGTGTTAAAGTCTAATCACTCACACTTATATATCACTTACACTCCTATACCACTTATTTATATTGTATTTATTAAATGTGAGACTTTATTTTCCAATAGTCAAATTACTCTAAAAACATCTTATTTATTTATTATTATTATTTTGTCTATGCAAAATCACACTATAAAATATCTCATTCATTATCCCCTTGCCCAAGATAACACCCATAGTTTTATGTACTTACTGTTGGTGGTGACTTCTTAACTTAGTCTATATATATCTACTTCCATCTCTCAAGTTTATGACATAGTGAACATCATGTATCTTTCTGAAAAATTTTGAACGTGATACCAAAAACATATTGAACTGTGTTCATAACATTATTAATACTAGAATTGTAAGCTTAATTATATTTATAACTTCGACTACAACAAAAAAATTATTTTGATTAATACCAAGTGGATATGATATGCAATATCTTATGAGATAACACTGACTATAACCAAAAAAAGGTCTTAACAATAATACAATAAAATTATATATAACCGACTGGATAATCAGATAATATATCATTATGTGATTAAAAAATTTTTAAATAGGCCAAAAGACTATTTCCCACCCAAGTTTAGGTGCGTTCTCAAAGTCACATCATGGGGTTTGAAAAGCCAAAACTCTCACCCATCCATTTAAAATCTTAGTTAGAGTTTGGGGTAAAATCGTCATTTAATAAAAAAAATTAAAAAACTAAGTTTTATTCGTTTGCCCCCCTTAGTTTGAAAATCTCACAATTCCCTACACCCAAAGTTTGAAAAATCAACATTTTCTCCTAGAGTTTGCAAACTGTCATCGAAGACACCACGTTGGCTTTCTTTTCCAACTTATCTCTTCTTGCCAATCAAATCCCAAGCACCAGAGAACTGATTTCCTCTGACAAAGATGAAATTGTCTTCGTTTGAGTGTCTTCATCTCTGGCAAAGATGAAATTGAATTCGTTCGAGATGAAGACAACCGTTGGAGATCTCAATGAAGAAGGCGTAGTTGTCTAAGACCTTCAACAGTCATTTTCATCTTGAACAAAGATGAAATCATCTTTGTCTGAGATGAAGACATTCTGACGAAGATGATTTCATCTTTGTCGAAGAAAATCGAGTTCTCCTATGCTTGGCATTTGATTGGCAAGGAGAGATAAGTTAGGAGAAAGAACTAATGCAACCAGAGACGACAAACTTCGAGTTGGGGGGGAATTGTGAGATTTTTAAATTGATGGGGGTAAAGGTAATAAAATTTTAGTTTTTTAGATTTTTTTAGTTAAATGATGATTTTATCCATGATTCTAATTGAGATTTTAAATAGATGGGTGAGACTTTTGGCTCTTCAAACCCTATAGGTGTGACTTCGAGAACACACCTAAACTTGGGTGGGAAATAATCCTTTGGCCCTTTTAAATAAGGATAATATAAGACCCAATTATATGATGTCACACCAATTTCTAAAGCCCCCTATAGAATGGCCTCGGTCGAATTGTAGGAACTAAAGAAACAGTTACAAAAACTACTAGATAGTTGATTCATCAGATGGAGCCACTCACCATGGGGTGCACCAATCCACTTCGTAAAGAAGAAAAATGGATTGATAAAGATGTGCATTGACTATAGGGAGTTAAATAAGGCAACAGTGAAAAACAAATACTCACTCTTAAGAATTGATGATTTGTTTGATCAGCCAAAAAATAGAGACTAGAGTGATATTTATCCAAAAGTTGACCTTATTCATATCTTGACAACTATTCACAAATATGGATAGTTGTGATGTGGTTGGAATGATCATTCTATCATTTGGAATGGTCGTGACTTATCCGTTGACTAACGATTGAAATAGCAATACTATCGCTAGAAGGACTATTCCATCTTTTGCAATGGTCGTTCCATTGTGTTTAATAAAACATATTGTTTTGCAACAATACAAAAAGTTTTAGCTAAGGTTCTCTTTTACATACACTTTATACACTCACCCAAATCATTCTAGCAAATGAAAGAGTTTCTCCATAGCTTCCTTTGTCTCATTGCTATGTGTGGATATCGAGAACCTAATCTACACTTAGTCAAAGTGAAAGGCCTTTGAATCATATTTTGTTAAAGTGAAGGAGGCACCAATGGAAGTATATTCTCCAAACACCTTATGCATATGATATGCATAATATTACGTAATATTATGTTTCGTATGCTATTTTGATCCTATGATATCTTCCAAGAATGTTTGTGGTGAATTGTTGATGCATTAGGATAAGCCAAATTGGTTCAAAAAGGAGTTGCATTGTGCTTAATTTCGAGTGATCTAGAACATGCATTTTAAGAGCTGTTCTAGTATAATTCTTGACAGGAAATGACTATTTGGAAGAAAAAAAACATAAAAAAAAATTGTAGGTGATGTGTTGGTGTGCATATAATTAGCTTAATTTTTAGTCTAATAGTTAGCCTGTTTGCATTTAATATTTAATGATCAAGTTGACTTTTGGTGAATAAAATGAGAGATGAATATGCTACACAGAATTGGCTAAACATATGTTCAAAATGACAACATGCATTTGAGAACAATGGATCCAACAATAATTTAACCAAACATCCAACCGTAAATCACTGAACACATTCCATGCATTTTAATTTTGTTTCAACTTAAAATAAATGTTATTTTTATGGTTGAACTGTTATTGAAATAATTTTTTGTAAATGTTTTTATTTTAAAGTACACAATTGTAGAAAAAAATCGATGCATGTAAATAACTAGCGACTGTAATGCAAGTCTTCTTCAAATTTTTCTTAGTAGTATAAGATTATGGAATATGTGATATTCCAAATTTATCACACCACACTTACTAATTTTGGAGTGTTCCGATTAAATCGATCCAAATTCTAAAATAATGTTGAGTTACACAGCAACCGAAAAACTTTCGAAGATATTATTTTGCAATTTTTTTATATTTTTACTCTTAGAAAAATGCCAAATTTAGAGCTCTTGTATATATTTTAATTTTTCATATTTTATTTAATTCTTAAATGATTATTGGATTGTTGATATATATATATCACAAACCATATAGATTAAGGATGCCAGATCGAGTATTATAATATGTACATACATATTATATGAGTAAATGCACCATTAAAATGTTTTATGTTTGCATAATTTGATTAATGAATATGAAAACTCAAAAAATTAAATGTTTAAGTGAGATTAGATCTTGGGAAGGATAAAAATTTGTTTTAAGTTTTCATTTTTGTCATTTCCTTTTGAAAGGTTATGTTCATTTTAGACTTAGTAACTAGTTAATATACTATATACCCGCTCAACTTGTTTTCTCAAATATTTTCTTAAAGGCCAAAAAACTATTTTCCACCCAAGTTCTAATACAAAGATAAAAATATATCTGTAAAGTTTTAAAAACTCAAATACCTATCTATAACCAAATTTTTATTAAAAATCTCAGTTATGATTAGGAGTAAAACTGTTATTTATTAAAAAATTTTAAAAATTAAAGTTCCATCATATTTTACTGTCCAGGTTTAAAAATCTTACAACTTTACCCAAAGTTTCCAAGTTTTGAAAAGTGGTCATTTCACCCCCAAATCCCTAGGTTTTCTTTCTCCTTTCAAAGGCAACTATCTTTGACGATGACGACCACTAAAAATGAGACGAGAGAGCCGGTGTCATCTCCAACAAAGTTCCTTCTCTTTGTTGACAAAGATGAAGAGACAATGTCTCTTCATCTATGTCGACAAGGTGACGATGTCTCTTCATCGACAAAGACAAAGGAACTGTATCGAAGATGGCGCTAGCTCTTCTATCTCATTTTCAGAGGTCACCGTCACTGGAGATGGTCGCTAGTGAGGGGAGAATGGTCACTTTTCAAAACATGGACACTTTGGGTGGGGGGAATTGTGAAATTTGTAAACTTAGAGAGTAAAATATGATAAAACTTTAATTTTTTTAATAAATGACTGTTTTACTCTTAACTCTAACAAAAATTTTTAACAGAAAATTAGGCATAAGTAGATATTTGAGTTTTGAAACCCCACAAATATATATTTATCTTTGTATTAAAACTTAGATGGGAAATAGTCCTTTTGCCTTTCCTAAATGATAAATTTCATTAATTAAGGGCCAAATAGAATTATGATTATTATTATTAAACTATTAGATATCTGAGAATAATAATTATTAGGATTGTTCTAATTTAATTGCATTGTTATTCATTAGCCCTAAATAATGTTAATTAATCTTACAATTAAAATATCATTAAGTAAATTTAGATTAATTTGGGTAACTACATATGTGTCCTCCATAACATACATCAAGTCTTGTACTCTGAAGTTATTTATGAAAATAATATAATTATTGATGAATTATTTATTGTTTATTTTTCAAAAAACATGAATCTTGTTACTTCTATATTACATGAGAACATGTTAAAGATGAAATAACAAGAATTACATTAACAGGGAATTGAAACTGAAGCTTGAATTGGCATTTGATAAAATCATATTGAATGTTCCTGTCTTCTGCTTTTATAATTTTTCCACGCTGGGGCATTATGTTCTGTTGGACCAGTTTATGTCTACATATAAACAATTGGAGAGCTTTTTGTTTAAAAAATAAAAAAATTATTTTAATAATTTATATTCTATTTTTAGTATTATCTTATAGTTTATGTCAAATTATAAAGGTATTAATTATCTCCTATTGATGATAACATGACAGAAAGTTAATTTACATTTATAAATTTATGTTATGAATAAAGTCACCGTTAAAATGTGAAGGAGCGTGTAGTATTAATTGCTAATTATAATTTTTTTATAATATAGATGGATTTTCGTTGAAGATTGTGTAATGTTAGCCCTTATTAGAAAGTTGCTTTAAGTGGTTGATTTTCTTGGAGACACGTATAGTTTATTTGCTTTAAATTCTTTTGCATGAAAATCACAAGTATCAGTCTTCGATCGCTAGTCAATATATTTGCTTACATCTTTTTTTCTCTCTTTCTCTCTCTCTCTATGTATATATATATATATATTGTGTGAATAACATTATTAATGCTAGAAGTGTGAACTTATATAAATAAATGGCTGTTCGTCAATAGCCAGCAATTCTGATATGCAAGGTCTTGGAGATAATATTAATAGTGTTTGGCTTGAGTAAGTGTGTATTATAAAGAAATAAATATTACTACAAAGATAAATTATTGATTATCAATTACGGGAACCTGCAAACTCCATAATTGACAAAGATAAAAATTTCATGAAAATATTGCCAATGTAATCATTTATGTTGATAAGCTATATTAGTGAACCCAATTTACAATGATAAATTTAAATTACTCTTAAAATGAAAAATATCTCTCAAAATTGTCATCTTTAATTTTCCTATCTTTGAAGTATGAAATAATTGCTTGTATTCACATTTGTTTAACTTCTTCCAAACTCATCTAACAAATTTTTATAAAGCTTAACAATTCTCTATATTTCTAAATTTTCTAAAGTTAATATTGTGTAAATTTATTGAGACATTGGGTGATCAAAAGATTGACAAAAGATATGTTGTTTTTTGGGATCTTTTAAAAAATAATTCCAAGGTGTCACCATGGTGTGTCGAATTAGGGACTACAAATCATATCACAGCGACACGAATTACAAGAATTTTGCTGATAAATTTGAGAGAAAAATGAATGAACACGAATCGTGTTGCAATAATTTAAACAATTAACTGAAAAAATATTTGGAAAGTGGTTTTTGTACTATAGCCTGAGAATCAATCTTAGTGGATTATAATTAGAACAACTTGCATCAATATATTATTGGGGTTATATTTGAATTGAACTAAAAAATAAGTTTAACTTAAATAAACTCAAGTTCAAGTTTAAGAATTAAATATTTTCGATTCGCCCAATTTGTGAGCTTGAAAAAATTCAATACAAATTGATCAATACGTATCAAAATAACATTATTTTTTATTGTTTTAATTAATATGTATAAAATAGAATTATGACTGTCATTATTAAAATATAAGATATTTTTGCAATAATAATAATTATGAATTGCATTGTTATTCATCATCACAAGAAAATTTAATTAGTCTTGCAATTTAAACATCTTTAAGTAAATGCATATTAACTTGGGTAACTATATATGCATCATACATTACATACATCATGTAAAGTTGTTTACAAGATAATATAATTATTGATGAATGATCTATTGTTTATTTTTCTGGAAACATAAATCCTATATATTACAACAATATTTCATGAGAACACATTAAAACTGAATCTCGTATTGGCATTTGATGAAATCATACTGGATGTTCCCGTCTTTTATTTTTATAAGCTGACATCTCCATATTGATGTTAAATCCAGTTTAAGTCACACTTCTAGCAATAATAATGTTATTCACACAATATATATATATAAAATCCTCTGCCCCCACTTTGATATGGTTTATTGGCTGAAGTCACTCTTCAACATTTCTAGATATAACGTTGAAATGTTAAAAGCTATGTTTATTTTCACGAGTAAATTAACTCTCAAATGTATATTTTATTTCATATTTAATGTAAATTAAAATTTTTATGAAAAATATCTCCGAAAAGTTCTCAACTTTAATTTTATGAAAATATTGCCAAGGTAATAATTTACACTGAGAAGTTGCATTATCGAACCACATTTTAAATTGCTAAATTCTGTTCCCACTTTGATATGGTTTACTGGCTGAAGTCACTCTTCAACATTTCTAGATATAACGTTGAAATGTTAAAAGCTATGTTTATTTTCACGAGTAAATTAACTTTCAAATGTATTTTTTATTTCATATTTAATGTAAATTAAAATTTTTATGAAAAATATCTCTGAAAAATTGTCAACTTTAATTTCATGAAAATATTGCCAAGGTAATAATTTATAGTGAGAAGTTGCATCATTGAACCACATTTTTCCTATTTTTGAAGAATGAAATCGCCTGTGCTCACATTTCTTAACTTCTTCCAAACTCATCTAAGTTTATATAATCCTTACCAATTCATTATATTTTTCAATTTTCTAAGGTTAATGTTGTGGAAATTTATTGAGATATTGGGTGATCAGAAGGTTGACAAAATTTATTATTTTTTTTTTGGGGATATTTGACGAAAAAAATAATTCCAACGTGCCACCATGGTATGTTGATTTAAGGGCTACAAATGATATCACAACTGAACATAATATAGAAATTTTGATGATAAATTTGAGACAAAAATGAATGAACACAAAGATTAATGAGTATAGAATCATGATAAGATTAATGTTGTTAATATTGATAATATTAATTGGGAAAAAAAATTAAAGAAAACATTAATGTTATTAATGTTGATAGATTAGATGGTATTAATGTTGACTAATAAGATGGATAGAATTAAAATAAATATTAATTCAAATTATTTGAATTTCAAATGTATAATAAGATTAATATTACAGTAACAAACTTATCCATGTATTTATAAAAGATTAATGAAAAAAAATATATAACTTTTGAGCCTAATTCTTCATGATATCAGAGTCCTATTCTAACAACACTCTTTCTATCTCCTTTGGATCTTATCTTCTATCTATCTGTGGCAACTAAAATTGCCATCACAAATGCTACCTAAGGATCTCGTCTCTTCAGATAATTTTTTCTTTCCATCTCCAAATGTTTCTCAGTAACTTTTGATCAAACTCAATTCATCTAATTATCTTTTATAGAGTGCACAACTTTTACCTTCGCTAAAAAACTATGATCTAATCCATCATACTAATGATTCTCAAGAGATTTCTCTTACTAGTCTATCAAATGGAGATTCTAATCCTTCCTATTCACTTTGGTTTAAAGAAGATAAAATTGTTTTGAGCTTGTTGATTGCATTAGTTTCAAAAAAAAAACTTATCCAAATTGTTAAAGAGTTTGCTTGGAGCTAATTAGCAACAATTTATGCATCTAGCATGCAAACACAAGTGTGACATCTCAAAGGAGAATTTCATAAACTTTCTAGAGGGAATGATTCAATTGCTACCTATATGAAACATGCTAAAAGCATCGCTAATCAATTAGCTACACTAAATAGTCTTGTTAATAACTATGATTTAGTTGGTGCAATTCTTAAAGGCATAGGTATGGGTTGTCACCCCTTTGTACATGTCATGGAAGCATGTCTTGAACCGATTTCCTATGATGACTTATATGACTTACTGTTAAGCAAAGAATTGCAATTAAAAAATGATGGTCTTACTACTTCAAAGACTGCTCCGTTAACTGCACATAATAGAAATAGTCAATATCATTCTTTTCATCTAAAAGTGGTGATCAAAATTCTCAAAGAGGTGGAAGACGTAGAGGACATAATTACACTTGTGACAATCGTAATTTTGCATTTTTTGGAAAATTTTCTAATAATGAATATAGGAGTCATCATTGTGTGGCACAAAATTTTTCATTCAATTACTTTTCCATTTGAATGAAAATTCGATTAAATGCCATAATTTTCAAGGATTAAGGCATATTGCTTGCACATGCTCTAATTTGAAATTTTCAGTAGCTTCACATCCAAGTCCCTCTAAGCGTGCGTCTAATCAAACCTGAACTACCAATTCTAATCACTCTCAATCTTGGGTTGTTGATTTTAGAGTGAATCATCATCTTATAGAAAAATTGAAGAATCTACGTCTCCATACCAATTATCAAGGCACTAATGAGATCACAATAGACGATAGTAAGAATTTCCTTACCTCTCACATTGGCTTATCTATAATTTCACTAAATAATAATTTCTTTGTTCCTAATGATATCTTGTGTGCACTAAATTCCTATCCAAATCTCTTGTTTGTGAGTTCGTTTACAAGAAATAATTATATTTATATTGAGTTCTTTTCTGACTGTTTTATTGTGAAAGATATTCTCACAAAACAAATGTTTTACAAAGGTTGGAATAATGGTGGACTTTACACCATGCATGTTCAAAAATTGATATCAAATTTTGTCTCTACTCCAATGTTGTTTCTTGTCTCATTTTAAACTTGGCATTCTCGGCTTAGACATAGCAAGCTTTGCGTTATCATGATATTTCTTTTTCTAATAATAATATTCTAGTTTGTGTCATGCTTGTCAAGTTAGAAAGTCTCATAAATTACCCTTTTATGATTCTAGTTTTTGTGCTACAAAACCAATGGAATTAATTTGTTTAGATGTTTGGGGTCCTTCACCTATTTCTTCTTTTGTAGGTCATCATTATTATGCAATCTTTTTCTACCATTATAAAAAAATATTGTTGGATTTATTTTCTTCAATATAAGTATGAAGTGTTTGATGTTTTCATTCAATTTCAAAAATTGACAGAAAATTTCTTGTGTTTACAAATAAAATCATTTGAAGCTGACTGGGTGGTAAATTTAGAGCTTTGACTTCATATCTTAAAGAAAATGGGATTAGTCAAAGAACTTCTTGCCTACATACACCTAAGCAAAATGGATGTGTAGAGCATAAACATAGACATATAGTGGAAACTGCTGGAGCTTGAATACATAATGCTTCTATTCTTTCAAAATATTGCATGAAGTGTTTTAGCATGTAGCTTATTTGATTGATTGACTTCCTATTAATCACTTTCATAAACTTTCTTCTTATGAAGTTCTTTTTTATATCGAGCCAAATTATAATGATCTCAAAATTTTTGGATGTCTATGTTACCCTTAGCTAAAATCATATTCAAATAATAAATTAGACTATCATTATAAAGTTTGTGTTTTTCTTGATCATACATAGTAAAGTGCATAAAGGATACAAATGTCTTGATCTTTCTACTAATTGTCTATTTATTTCTCGTTATGTAGTTCTTTTTTTAGCAGGTGTTTCCTTTTGTTGTAAAAAATGTTGATTAAACTTCAATCTGTAATTCAAATACACATTCATATAAGACAATTGTGGTTCCAAATTCACTAGTAGTTCGAAACTTTTTACCACCATACAATGGGCTAGGCCTTTTAGATGTCACTTCTCAATCAAACTCGATTCCAACAATTTCAAAGCCAAATTAGTTGACTTCAAACTCCTTTTTATCTCAACCCTTGACTACTTTAAATCTTGGTTTACCACTTGTAGATTTATATAAACATTTTGATTCAACCATAGCCACTACAAATTTAATTTCTTTATGACCAACCAAAACCCAACATATGATTACCTAAGCTCAGACAAAAAATCAAAGCCAAAACAGTTTCTTGGTCATACAGAGTAAAGTGCATAAGGGATACAAATGTCTTTGTCTTTCTACTAATTGTCTATTTATTTCTCATCATGTAGTTTTTTATAAGTAGGTGATTCCATTTGCTATAAAGAATGTTGACTAAACTTCAATCAATAATTCAAGTACACATTCATATAGGACAATTATGGTTCCAAATTCACTAGTAGTTTGAAACCTTTTACCACCACATAATGGGTTAGACATTTTAGGTGTCATTCCTCGGTCAAACCTGATTCCAACAAGTTCCAAGCCAAATCAATTGACTTCAAACTCCTCTTTATCTCAAACCTGATTCCAACAAGTTCTAAGCCAAATCAATTGACTTCAAACTCCTCTTTATCTCAAACCTGATTCCAACAAGTTCCAAGCCAAATCAATTGACTTCAAACTCCTTTTTATCTCAACCCTTAGCTACTTCAAATCCTAGTTTATCACTTGTTGTAGATTTATATAAACACTTTGATTCAACCATGACCATTAAAAATTTAAATTCTTCATAACCAACCAAAGCCCATCATATGATTACCTGAGCTCAAACAGGAAAATCAAAGCCAAAACAATTTTTTGTTAAGTCTTCTTCTACCTTAACATTGGCTTTTACCCAAGCACAAAAATTTCTTAAGTGATGCGAAGCAATGCAACAAGAGATCAATGCATTATTACGCAATGGTACTTAGCAACTAGTGTCTCACAATAATCAGCAAAATGTAATTGGATACAAGTGGAAGTATACAATTAAGCAGAAAACGGATGAGACTATTAATAAATATAAAGTTTGTTTGGTCGCTAAAAGGTTTCACCAATGCATTGGAATAGACTATTTTGATACTTTTTCACCATTAGTGAAGTTAACTGCAATCAAAATAATTTTTATTCTTATTGTTTCTCTTGGTTGTGATGTCAAATTGTTAAATGTCAGTAAAGCCTTTTTACATGACAATTTGGAGGAAGATGTATTCATGACTCAACCACCAGGTTTTGTAGACAAGGATAATCCTAATTTTATTTTCCTTTTGAAAAAATCTCTCTACGATTTATAACAGGCACCACCACAATGGTCTAAGTGTTTTGCTAATGCTTTTGTTCACAATGGTTTTATTCAATCTTGCATGGATTCATTGCTTTTCTTTTATAAGAAAAATGGAGTTCTTATGTTTTGTTTGATGTATGAAGACGATATGTTGCTTACAAGCTACAATAATGAAACTTTGTGAAATTTTACACTTGCTTTAGGCCAAGAGTTTTATTTTAAAGACTTGGGGAGAATTAAGTATTTTTTGGGCATGGAGGCTCAATGATGTAAGAATGGCTTATTGTTAACTAAATCCAAGTATATTCGAGACTTGTTATATAAGACAAATATGCATGAAAGCTAATGTAATTAGCCTTTCTTTGAGCACAAGTGAATCCTTAACTGGCAAAAATGGTGTTATCTTTCCTAATGCCACCTTATACCACAATATTGTTAAAGGGTCACAATGCCTATCATTAAGTCAACTAGATATATCATTTGCCATCAACAAATGCAGTCAATTCATGCATTCACCAAATAAAAAAGATTAGGCAATTGTTAAAAGGATAATTCGCTATCTATGCGACAATATTTTTTATGGTTTATTCAAAAGTAAGTCAAATTTTGATCATATTAATGTTTATTCTAATTTCAATTAGGTGGGTAACATAGATGATAGAAAATCAATGACTGGTTATACGATTTATCTTAGTGCTAATCTAGTCTCATGATCAAGTGAAAAGCAAAGGGTAGTTTCATAGTCATCCATAAAGGTAAAATATAAGACATTGATAGCTGCTAGTTTTGAAATCACAAGGCTAAAAAAATCTATTACATGAACTTGGTTATAAAGTTAAATGTCCTAAGTTGTGGTTTGACAATCTTGAAGCAATTTGTTTAAGTGTTAATCCTATCTTTCACACAAGGATGAAACATCTAGAAGTCAACATTCATTTTGTATATGACAAGGTCTCTCAAAAGCAACTGCAAGTTTTCTATCTTTTTATAATAGAGCAAATTGTTGATGTGCTCACAAAAGTTTTGTTAAAGAGTTGATTTAATTACTTGAAGGACAAGTTGAAATTTTTTTACAAAAATAGCTTTTCTTGGAGAGGGGGTAATGAGGATAAAATCAAAATAATATTATTGTTATTAATGTTGATAACATTAATTTAGAGAGAATTAAGGAAAAGATTAATGTTACTAATCTTGATGGATAAGATGGATAGAATTAAGATAAAATTAATTCAAATTATTTGGATTTCAAATGTATGATAAGATTGATGTTGTTGTAACAAACTTATCCAAGTATTTATATAAAGATCAATGATAATAGAAAGATCATTTTTGAGTCTAATTCTTTATATTGTAATATTTTCAACAAGTAACTAGAAAGAAATATTTGGGGAGTGTTTTTTGTATTATAGCTTGAGAATAAATCTCAATCATTCATAATTAGAACATTTTGCACCAAAATATTATAGCATGCAAGCAAAGACTTATTCGAGAAGACCAAAGAAAATTTTGCAAGTGAAGAAGCTAAAAAAGTAGATCCTTGTGCTTTAGTGAAGGAATGAATCCTATAGGACAACTTCTTTTTGAAGAAAGTTTACATAGTTAGCACAAAGACAACGGTCAAACACAATACTAAAGTTTCCATTTCTTTTTAATAACAATTACTAAAAAAAAAAGTTTTAACAAGGGAAAAATGATCATTAAAAGTCTATTTTTTATTATTTAATAATTTTAATGACGGAAAAAATCCTGTTATCTCCTATCATTATAGCTTCTCACATTAAAAGTATTAAAGACAAAGAAGAAAAGTCTCATCATTAATATAAATAATTAGAGATGTAAGTCCTAATTAAATAATATGCCAATGTTTTCTTTTTGCACTTCTAATTCTTATGATGAGTGTGAGAGTATGAGTGTCTAAAATAAATTGAATCATCTTGTAAGTAAGAAAAAAGGTTGTTTGTTTTCTTTTTACAAGAAGTTTTCTTTTCGGACTTACAATATGGTAGTTTGTTTAATCTGACATTGAAGAAATAATTTCTAGTATATGTTTAAGTGATTTATTGCATGGTGACTAGAACGTAACAAATCAAGTTTATTTGTTTATAAAAGAGAGGCTGACAGATTGCTTAAGCTTAGAGTGTTATATATTGGTCTAGAATCTTAGGTTATTTCTCTTAACAACTTGTAAAAAAATTGTGTGTTTCTTTATCTCTAAGTAGACAACAATTACGAAAGAATGCAAAATATATATATATATATATATATATATATATATATATATATATATATATATATATATATATATATATATATATATATATTATGTAGTTAACTTTGAGATGCTAATCAAGTTTGTTGTAATTGAAGGCACACATAATACATTTATTAAAGACAAGTATTTAGTTTATACTAATGAAGGTCATATGAGCAATGTTTAGACATCCACCACTTCTTACTTGTAGTTGTTGATCCCAGAGTAATCAGTCTTGATGTTGAGAAGATTGAAATCAACCATAGCATGATTTGTGGCATATGAATGATCATGTACCATTTTGAATCTTTGATAGTGGAAAGAGTGACTATTAAGGTATTGGACAAGATGCTTGTGAATTTGGTTGGTTATACTAGTGTGAACTCAAAAAAATTGACTATGGAATTGTTCTTGTGTGGGGCAAAAGAAGAGGAAAACCCAAGTGATTACTTTGTTTGAGTGTGGTAGTGGAAGGATTACTACTGGATGCTAGCAAAGTTAGTTATGGTTTGTATAAAGGTGTTTGAGATTGTATTTGATAAAGAAGTTGAGATAGATCATATGAATATATGGAGTGACTATCATTGTTTAATTTGCTAGATAGGTAGAGGTTATGGTGTACACTATCTACTAGTTTTTTACGTCTAAAACTCCAATTACTTAAGGCTAGTGGTACTAGATCACCTAAATGAGTTGCCCTCTATGTATATCAAAGAAGCATATAACATTTCTATTAAGCCTTCGTTCATATTTTTGCAGAATAAACCTAGTTTTAGTCAGAGAAATTGATTCACTAAAAGAATCTAACTTGGATGTTACATGGGCAATTGTTGGGTCATAATATGAACTTATTCCATCAATTATGAAATTGATCAACTCCTTTTCACTAATTGATTGACCAATAGCTGTGAGAGCTTTTGGCATATCTTTCATCTTACAAATATATTTATTAATTCTCACTATTTTCTTTAGAGTTTGTAACACATTCTTTAGTGTTTAACAAAAGTTTTGATTTTTTAACAAAATGATCCTCTATAACCCTCTAGATCTTTGTACCATAACTAAATCTAGTTATAGGACCATATATTCTTACATTGATGCAAACAACCAATTCATAAAGAGTTTATCAAATTATTGTCAAATACTATATTGAGGATTAGCTTCCCTAATTCCACTAATTTCATTACTAACTTCATTATTAAGAAAGGGTAAGACATAAGGAGGAATATGTGAGATGTCCCTTTAATCCATAAGCTTCTACCATAAATAGGATCTATGCATGTCAATAACAATGATTCCCTTTGCTCGACTCTAGATTAAAAACTTGTAGTTAGATTCGAGGTAGAGGAACCCCACCCCATTTTGATTCAACAAAATTGTAATCATGACCATCCAATGTTTTGAGAGAAAATTTGCTCATGAGAAGGAAGATGAAACAAAGCAACAAAATAGAATGCTTGATCTTTCATCCCTATAAATAGTTTCTATATATAAAATCGTGTCGTATCGCTCATGAACTAATTGCCTTCACTATTTCACTTTTTAACATTTTCTACTCTTTAATAGTAGAAAAATAAAATTTCCATTGCTTTATAAAAGGCCAAAAGACTTATTCCCACCCAAGGTTTGGTCTATTTCCAAAATCCTACCCGTGAAATTTCAAAAACCCAAATACCCACCCTTCTGTTAAAATTCTCTGTTAGGGTTTAGGGTAAAACTGTCATTTAACAAAAAAATTTAGAAAAACTAAAATTTTATCTCATTTTCCCCATTCAGTTTAAAAAACTAACAATTTCTTTTCTATCCAAAGTTTGAAAAATTGCCATTCCCATTAAGGTTATTTTCCTTTCTATGGTCACCTTCTTAGTTTTGGTCAACAATTGACCCTTCCCACCCATCTTCTCATTTTGGTCACTCAATACATGTTGTTGGTGGCTAAAGAAACGGATGAAGACTCGTTTTCATTTGACAAAGAGACGAAGATGCATCTCCTTAGGAAGACGAAGATGATTCATCTTTGTCTCTTCATTGGATGAAGACGTTTCTTTAGTCGTTGACAATGTCTCCTGAGTGGCTGAAACAGGAAAATGGATGGATTAGGTCGATTGTTGGTCGAAATAGAAAAGGTGACTGAAGAAGAGGAAAAAAAGTCCTAAAGGGAAATGATAACTTTTTAAACTTTAGGTCAGAAAAAATTGTTAGTTTTTTAAATTAAGGGAGAGAAATGAGATAAAATTTTAGTTTTTCTAAATTTTTTGTTAAATAACGACTTTATCCTTAATTTAACAAAAACTTTTACCAGAATGGTGAATATTTGAATTTTTAAAGTTTCAGGGGTAGAAGTTTTAAAATACATAAAACCTTGGGTGGAATAAGTATTTTGGCCCTTTATAAAATAAAGCAAGTCTTCATTCTTCACACTTCAATTTACAAAAAGTCGTTGAATGTTGTAGTGATAAATTTGTGTACGCTTGTAATCATAATTGTGTAAGACTTTCATTATTTAGTAATATATTCATGACCTATATGGTTTGATTTATCAAATTATAATATATTCAAGTTGGGATTTATAAAAGGCTAGAAGGCTTATTCCTACCTAAGGTTTAGTGTAAACTCAAACTCATATCTGTTAACTTTTGAAAATTCAAATACCCGCCCGTTTGTTAAATTTTGTTGTTGCTTCAGGACTAAAATTGTAATTTAAAAAAAATATTTAAAAAAACTAAAAATTTCCAACGACACTACTGGTGGTCGGAGACAGTGACAGCCTTTTCTCTCCCTCTCAACTTCTTTGTCAATCCCATTCCATTCTTGATTGATGAGAAGTCGTTCCATTCTCCATCTAGAGACCAATGATTTGTTTGGAAAATCTCTATATACTGATGATTTGTTTTTTCTAGACGACTAATGATGAAGTTGTTTTTCCAACTAGTGATAATGAAGTTATTTTTTTGGCAAGCAACAAAGCATCAACATTGATGTGACAAAAACAGACCACCTTCCTCTATGCTATGTCGGTGTTAGTATGAATTGAGTAGGAATCAAGCGAGATCTCTTGCTTGATTTCATCTAAATTTTATGTCAAATGAGAGAAAAGTACAGGTCGATGAAGGGAGGATGTGACAACGGCTAGATCTTAGCAAAGGAAGATGTCAACTATAGAGGGAGAATAACGCCAAAGCCTATCTAGAAACTTATGTTGAAGAGGGTAAAACTGCGATTTTTCAAAAGGTACTTGAAGGAGAAAAGGTCAAATTTTAAACGTGAAAAATATAAAGTTATGGGGTAAAAATAAAATTTTAAATCTTTATGGTATTCCTAAAATATGAGTTCAAATAAATTTTTAAATAACAATTTTACCTCTAAAAGTAACAATAAAATCTAATAGACAGATGAATATTTGAATTTTGAAATTTAGCCAGTATGACTTTAGGTTTTAACCAAGCCTTGAGTGGGAATTAGTCTTTTGGCCTTTATAAAATTTTCTTCCTCAAAGTTCCATAAAGGTACACAGCACATCCAAGAACTTCAAAAATTAACAAATACACCCAAAATTATAATATAAAGATTATAATATCAATTGTGCACTTATGCATTCTCTTACGTTTTTGTTTCTTCAAAATTATTTTAATTGAATAAAAAAATAATATTTATTAACCAATTTGTATAATAAAATACAATTAAAATCAATATACCAGTAGTTAAATTATTATTTAATTTTAAAAGTAGAATAAAAATAAAGGACTAAATTTTAGTTATATTACTATTTAAAAAAAATAAAAATAAAATGGGAAACAAAAATATAATAATAAAATAAAGGATACTAAAGTGCTTTCGAAACAAAGTTTAGAATCTTTTTTGTGTTTATTTCATCAATATTTTTTTCGTTAACATAAAATTTGAAAAAAAAAAGATGGGTAAAGGTGATATAGTCATATAAAATAAATTAATAAAAATTTTGGGTGACCAAATCTTTAGGAGGATATTACTATGAATCCCGCATCCCCGCATGTTCTTTAACGTAAATGTGCTTGTGGTGCATCTCATCAGAATCACATTTTATGATCCAATGAACTGCTCTGCATATATATAGACTTAATTTCTTGAAGTTCCCAAAGTAATCGTATCATAGTGAGATCTTCACATATTTTAGAGATTTGAATTGTGTGCATCATTAATGGCTTTCTGCATTGCATCAACCACTCGTATAATTTCTTCTATATCTGTTTGTCAAAACAGTAGAGTATTACTTATCTCTAAAAGACCTAGTCGAAGAATCAGTGTACAAAAACGAGTTCAGTGCATTGCTAGCCCAGAACTTAATGCTTCAACAGCTGCTAGGCGATCAGGGAACTACCTACCTTGCATTTGGGACGAAGATCACCTATTATCCTTGACAAATGAGTACACGGTAGCTAGCCATCATCTTCTTCTTATAATTTTCTTTGACCAAATTGTATTTATATTAATGTTTATGTTATATTTTTAAATTTGAAATTTACCCTCTCTAAAGGTGATTTTTCATTCAGGAAGATAAATACAGGAAAAAGATAGAAAAGCTGAAAGAAGAATTGATGGTGATGATTAATAATGTGAAAAAGGACAACCCATTGCATCAGCTCGAACTGGTTGACAATTTACAAAGACTTGGATTGGGTTATCATTTTGAAAATGAGATTAACAACATATTGAATGGTGTTCACAGTAACAGCGATGATAAATGGAAAAAGGAAAATCTATACGCGACCTCTCTAGAATTTAGACTCCTCAGACAGCACAATTATAATATTACTGAAGGTAGCGATCGAAGATATTTAATCTATGAAAAACTAAATATTGTAATCTATAATAATATGTTTTTTTTTTTTTTCTCTTTTGGAATTCAGAAGTGTTTAATAATTTCAAGGACACGACGGGCAGTTTCAAAGAGTGTCTTCGTGACGATATCAAGGCTATGCTGGCCCTTTATGAAGCTTCATATCATGGGTTTGATGGAGAAAATGTCATGGAGGAGGCTTGGCAGTTTACATCTAAATATCTGAAAGAGGTTGACACAAAGGATATAGACCAGAATATGGCATTGCAAGTGAAGCACGCAATGAATCTTCCAATCCATTGGTGGATACCAAGAGTAGATACAAGGTGGTTCATAGATTTCTACGAGAGACTAGAAAAAAAGGACCACCGTCTACTCGAGCTTGCCAAGTTAGAGTACAACATTGTGCAGGGAATACATATGGAAGATCTTAAAGAAATGACAAGGTAGGAATTTAATTAATATTTCCTCCGAAATCATTAACTGAGCATTTTCAGAACTTTGCAGTTTAATTTCTAAGCTGTTTTGTCTGTTTTTGGTTGTGAAGGTGGTGGAAGAATAGTGGTCTTGCAGAGAAGTTGACTTTTGCCAGGAGTAGAATTGTAACATCATTCTTATGGGGCATGGGGATGGCTAGTGAACCTCAATTTTCTTACACCAGGAAGATGCTTACTATAGCCGTTGCTCTAATTACAGCGATAGATGATTTTTATGATGTCTACGGTACCTTGCCTGAAGTTGAGTTGTTCACAGATGCTATTCAAAGGTTGTTGGCAAAAATATTGTTTTCATTTAAATTTAATATTTTATATATATATATACACACACACACACACATTAAAATATATGTTTTTCAGGTGGGAGATTAATGCAATGGAGCAGCTTCCACACTACATCAAGATATGTTTTCTTCAGCATTATAATTATGTTAATGAAATGGTTTACCACATTCTCAAAGAACAGGATGTAGACGTTTTGCAGATTCTACGTAAATCGGTAATATTTATGTTCTTTTGTATTTAATGAACTAAACTTTATACTTTTTTCAAAACTTATCTTTTCCTGACTAAATTGATTCCATGCACACTAGTGGGCAGGTAGCTTCCAAGCCTATATGAAGGAGGCACAGTGGTACCACAGTCAATATAAACCAACGCTGGAAGAATATATGAAAAACGCATGGATTTCCATAACTGGCCCAACAATGACACTTGTAGCATACCTGTCTTCGAAAAACCCAATAACGGAAAAGGAACTAGAATATTTACAAAGCCAACCGGATTTAGTATACTGGGCATCCATGGTTTTCCGGATTCAAGATGATATGGGAACTTCGTCGGTATGTATAAATTACCAACATATTTGGTTGGTGATCGTTTAAAAACATTGTTTGTAACATTAATGATCAGTCAATTGATTGTGACTCTTACTCATTTTTCAGGATGAGGTAGCAAGAGGGGATGTTCCTAAATCAGTGCAGTGTTACATGAATGACACTAATTGTTCTGAAGATGCTTCCCGTGAGCACATGAATCATCTAATGAGGCAGATGTGGAAGAAAATAAATTTTTATGGAGCTGATAAAGATTGTCCCTTACCTAAATCTACGAAAGAAATGATATTGAACTTGGTGAGAACGTCCCATTGCGTGTATCTACGTGGAGATGGGCACGGCATTGAAGGCCAGGAGATTAAGGATGCTCTGTCGTCATTGTTCTTTCAGTCCATTCCACTGTCGGAGAGAAGCATGTAGCTGCATTCTCTCCTGATTGCACGAAAACGAATAAATATATCTATATATGATATATCCAAAACAAATATCAGACATGTTAAGCACCTCTTTAAAGAATACATAAACTTTGGATCGAGTAATTAATTAAGAAACACATTGAACATTCTGCTTCCAATTCCTATATATAGTCTAATGTTTACAAAAAATTGCTATTTTTAAAAAAATATGTGTTCTTTTTTCCCTATTAATCCATTTATTATTTTTTTTAAGGATTAAAATTCTTTATTTGAAAAACTAAAAAAGAAAAAATGCAAAAGAAAAATTCCAGAAACAGACTCTTTACAAAATGAGACTTACTTCATCTGGCGATCCTAGTTGAAAACGATAAGAACTATTCAATCTATTACAAACTGTTGAACCTATAGCAACATTAAATTAAGAATAGTAGCAATAAAGAATTTATTATGGAGATTGAGAAGTTAAGACATCAGATTTAAAGAGGTTCAGTTGTTGATATAACAACCTACGTTCTCTGTTGGCAAGCTGAGAAAGAGTATATTTCCTTAAGAAATTGGCAAAAGCCTACAAAGAAGAAAAACGCTTTTCTCTCTTCCCTTCCCAATCTCTCCCTCCGACACAAAATTACATACCCAGAAACAACCCACCCAACATACACCTTGTAGTGACTTGTACAAAACCAAAGACCACACATCACCCAAATTCTCTCCTTAGCAAAGCCAAAAAACATCGAGCTAAGATTATCCATAAAGAAATATCTCTGCATCTTCATGCCTTCAGTGCAAAGGTTAATTACAATTTACTGTCCTTGCAGATTTGTTGTATCAACGCCTCCTTTATATTTGTTGTGGCTAGGTCACATTTTGTGTATAAGGGTGATTCACCTGTTGAGTCATCTCAATAATCCATGTGGACCAATCAGCTATGGGACTCTTTTTTATTTGTTGTACCACTTTAGTAAACATGTTTGTTGGGTTCTCTTTTCCAACAATTTTCTTCAATGAAATTAATTTTTTTTCAACTAATTCCTAAACAAAGTGTAACTTCATGTCAATATGCTTGGTACGATTGTGGAATACCTGGTTCTTACTAAGGTGAATCGCACTTTGGCTATCACTAAATACAACCACCTACTTTTGTTCAAAACCAATATTACTAATTAGACTTTTCAACCACATGGCTTTTTTGGCTGCCTCTGAAATTGCTACATACTCTGCGTCTGTTGTTAAAAGTGTAACCATGCCTTGCAAATTAGCTTTCCAACTTATTGCATTACCCTATAAAGTAAAAGTGTAACCTGTTATTAATTTTCTAGTATCAATGCTACTAGCAAAAGAAGCATTAACATAGCCTTTAAGTCCTTCAAACTTTCCAACCTTTTGTTTGAAAAACAAATCAGCTGTTTGAGTAGCTTTAATGTATCTTAGTACCCATTTGAGAGCTTCCTAATGTGCCTTCCTTGGGTTGCTCATGAACTGACTACCCATGCTTATAGTAAATGCCAAATCTGGTCATTTACAAATCATGAGATACATTCTATCGAATTTGAGTAAGGAATGGTTGTCATTCTTACTTTTCTTCTGAACTTATAGGACATTGAGCACAAGAGAGTTTAAAATGTTGTCCTAAAGGAGTTTGAATTGTCTTAGATTTCATCATATTAAATGTAGCTGGTTTAAGATAATGACAAAATTCCTAGCTCTCTTTCTCTAAAGATATCCATTCCAAGAATTCTTCTTGCAACCCCCAAATCTTTCATCTAAACTTGAAACTCATCAAATTTTTGAATTTTTCTATCTCAAACTTGTCTTTGCAAGCCACTAGCATATCATCCATATAAATACTAAGTAGATAACTACATCAGTATTAAATCTTTTAAACTACCTATATTGATCATAAGTACATCCCTTAAAACTATAATTTAGCATAAAGGTATTAAATTTTTTATGCCATATGCAGGATGATTGCCTTAAACCATATAGAGACTTCTTGAGTAAACATACCATACTTTTGTTGACTTTATAAGTGTTTGGCTGTTGCATCAAAATATATTATTTTAAGTCCCTATAGAGGAATGTTGTTTTCATGTCAAGTTGTTCAAACTCAAGATTGAATTGAAACACAGAAGAAAGTAACACTCAAATAGTTGAATGTTTCACCATATGAGAGAAGATTTCATTTTAATCTACCCCTTCAACTTGTGTGAAGCCTTGGCGACAAGTTAGGCCTTATACCTTGTTGGGTTTACCCCCTTTATTCTTGGCTTTAAAAATCCATTTATAACCTATAATGTTGCTTCCTTCAGGCTTGTTAACTGATTCCCTTGTTTGTTCTCCATAAGTGAGCTAAATTCCTCATCCATAACTCTCTTCTACAAAACTGCTTCCTTTCATGTAAAGGTTTCATGAACTAATTTAGGCTTATTTGCATCCATTTGCTTAGAAACATTTAATGCAAAAGCTACCACATCTGAATACCCATCGCATTCAAGGGGTTTAGTATCCCTCCTAACTTTATCTTTAGCTAGATTGCAATACCTTAAATTATCATTTAAGTCAATGTTGTCAAGTTGTCCTACCTCCATACCATTATCACTAATAACTAGATTGGGTAAGTGCTCCAAAATATTCTCAAAGTCAATTTTCTATTTAGCCACTTCATCTTCAATTTCTCCATGTTTACATTTGCCTTTTTCAATCTCAAAATTTGCCAACTCTATTTGGGACTGAGAATTATCTTCATCTAAACTTAGATAAGGAAATGTCTCTTCTTTGAAGATAACATCTTTACTAGTGATTTATTTTTTAAGGCTTGGAATCCAAAGTTTATATTCTTTTACCTATTTTAGATAACCAATAAATATCCTACTCAACGTTCTAGGCCGTAGTTTCCCTTCCTTAACATGAATATAAGCTTAGCAACCAAACACTGTTAAGTGTTCATATGATCATGCTTTACCAAACCATTTTTGGATAAAAGTCTCAAACTCAATAATAGATGACAAAGTCTTATTTATCAATAAAATAACAATATGAACTGCTTCAGCCTAGAAACGTGTAGGTAATTTAGAATAGGATAACATACTTCTTACTCATTCTAAGATGGTACGATTTATTCTCAGAAAGGCCATTTTGTTGTGGTGTATGCCTCACAGTTTGATGTCTTTGAATGTCGTGTATTTTGCAATAATCAGTGAATTCCTCATTAATTCAAGATCATTATCAGTCCTTAAGCATTTTACCTTCTGTTTTATTTGGTTTTCAACTAGCACTTTCCCATACACACAATCATCACAAAATTTGACCTACCTAATGATAATTGATTTGTTGGACCCGATAGATCCGAGTGGACATATTCGAAAGGTGCTTTTGAAGTATGTTCAATTAGTTTGAATTTAACCTTTGCCCTTTTCCTGTACACACAATCATCACAAAATTTAAGCTTATTGAGCTTGTCTTTACTAAGTAATTTTTGCTTTTTAAGGATCATTAAACCTTTCTCACTAATATAAGCCAATCTTTTGTGCCATAAAGTAGTTTGATCTTATACCTTTGGAGAAGCCACTACAGCTGAATCTGAAATTACACGTCCTTTCAACATATACAATCCTGTTGCTTAGTAGCCTTCCTCACCAACAAAACGCCTTAGTCACTTTAAGAACACCATTTTGAGCTTTGTATGAGTATTCACTAGAATCTAAAATGCCATGGGAAATTAAGTTTCCTTTTAATTCTAGAATGTATCTAATATTTGAAAGTATCCTCACAACTTCACTTTTTAATTTAAGCTTCACATTCCCTATTCCATTAACTCTACAAACTGAGCTATTTCCTATAAGAACTTTGCTATCAATGCTCTAAAAAGTGTCAAACAATTGTCTATTGGGAGTCATGTGAAACGTACATCTCGAGTATAGAATTACACATCAAATAGACCTTTTTCTAAAACAAAAAGCACATCAAAACTGTTATAACCTTCAACCATATCAACATTTCCATCTTCACTGTCTTGATCAATTTTCTTTTTCCTTTTTCTCTCAAGATAATCCCTTTTTAAAATGCCCATTTTTGTGACAATAGAAGCACTTATTGGATTATGAGTTAGACTTGAATCAAGACCTTCCAACACTTTTTCCTATCATTTTCCAATTTTTCTTTTCAATGCAACCTCTAACATTCAATCCCTCAACATCATTCATAGACTTCTTATAGGATCTGAACTCAACATCCTTTGCAGAATACAACAACCACTTCTTCCAACTTTAAAGATTGTCTATAATACTTTTAAGCGTCAACAAAAAGAGCATATAACCTAAACAATGAATTAATCAGGATAATAGTTTAGTTTTCATCATCTATCTTGACCAAAAGACTTTCTAAATCTTGAAAAATCTTATTAAACTCATCCATGTTATCACCAAGTGGTCTAACCTCATCCATTTTGTACCTAAATAGCCTCTATTTAAGCAATAATCTATTTGGTGCAATTTTTGACATGTAAAAAGAGTTGAGATTACCCCAAATCCTAGCAGTTGACTTTTTTTTCTTGACTAATCTTATCACTAAGATCCAGTATTAAAGCACTATAAGCCTTGTCCATAAGTTCTTTCTTTTCCTTTGCCTTCATGCTTGCAGGTAGATTTTCCACATTATCTGGTACAGTTGTCAAACTATCTCTTACCAAGATTGTTTTCATCTTAACCTTCCACAAGTATAAATCATTCAAGCCTATAACATCTCAATCTTGTACTTAGAACCTATTCCTTTTGCTGAAAAAAATAACAAGAAAAACACTCATCTATTGTAGAAACCTAGTATAAATGCTCACCAAAAATTACCCTTATTTAATCTTAGATCCAACCAAGCTCTTGTACCATTTTGTTGAACCTACAACAAGATTAAATTAAGAAAATGAGCAATAAAGAATTGATTATAAAGATTGAGAAGTTAAGACATCAGATTTGGCAAGCTGAGAAAGAGTATATTTTCTTAAGAAATTGGCAAAGGCCTACAAAGAAGAAAAATATTTTTCTCTTCCTCTCCTAATTTCTCCTTCCCACACAAAATTACATACCTAGAAACAACCCATTCAACATACACCTTGCAACAACCTGTACAAAACTAAAGATCACACATCACCCAAAGTTTTTCCTTAGCAATGCTAAAAAACTTCAGGTAAGATTATCCATAAAGAAATATCTCTGCATCTTCATTACTTTAGTGGAGAGGTTGGTTACAATTTTGTTGTCCTTACTAATTTGTTGTATCAACACTTCCTCTTTATTTGTTATGGCTTGGTCATATTTTGTGTATAAGGGTTGATTCATCTGTTAAGTCATCTCACTAATCCATGTGGACCAATCAACTATGGGACACAAGTCAACACAAACAAACACATAACTTCTAATTTTACGTCATTAGATTGTTTCTGCTACAATGTGAAATAAATTAGCCAGATTCTATTTAGTTGTTATAAGTTATCAAACACTTTCTATTTCCCCATCTTATATAAAAAAGGGGCAAACATTGTAATTTCTCAATCAATTAAGAAATATCTTCCACAACACACTTCTATCTCTATATATTTTTTTCTTAAAATTACCAAACCTTATATTTGCATTCTCACAATTCATTTCAATCAAACAATGTTTTTGCTTGAGAGAAATTAGAATAGAGGAAGAAAGAAGGTGTTTCAACTCTTTTTGTCAATCGAATTGAAAAAGAGTTACAAATTAAATTAAAAATCTTATTTGAAAAGTGACATCATAGACTTTACTAATACGTCTATTCATTTTCACACTATTCACTCTTTAATAGACATAAGACATAGTCATTATCTTGCCTTTTAAACTCTAACTTCTTTAACATTTGTTAGCTTTAACATCCTTTGTTCCCATTCAATCGTTTGAAATACTTCTCATTATGGGATTGCATTATAGTTGTATAAATTTTCCAACTCGGTATTAATGAAATGTACAATTCATTCACTTTTTTTTATGGTATTATTAAAGCAGTAAAAATCCTCTTGTGCACATCAACTTTAAATATTGTCTTTTTTTTTTCTTTTGTAGTCTCTTCCCTATAAGATTGAAATCTAACAGCTTCCCCATCATTATCCAACTGTAGTTTCCATCACTACTAATACTCTATCTTGAAGTTTCTCTCATTTTATGCTCCTTACTTTGACATCATCAAAACTACATTATGGAAACACCTCTCTATTGTGCCATTTCCTCTTGCGAGATATGCTATCAAACGTTTTTGATTTCTAGTCATTAACCCTTAGACCTTTAACTTTGATTTAGACTTTTTTTGGGTCATCTTCTTGTTCCTCAACCATGACTTCTAACTAGTACACATTGTTTATTTCTCTACCTTAAATGCCATCGACTTTGACAATCCTCATCCTGTTTATCCACTTATTGTAGCATCTTTTTTTTTTATTCTCTTCTTGCTTAGCCACTAATGATAACCTTGTTCTCTCTTATGATAAAGTCATCACCTTCTTTTGCTTCTATCATAATTTTTGTAGTTGTTGTTGTTTCTTATCCTATGTCACTGTTGCTACTCACCCATCCATTTTCTTTTGTGGCAAGTTATTCTCTATTACCTTCACTACCTATAACAATGAATATTGGAAGATTTTTTTTCCCTCATGGTACACGATACTTATCACACATGGAAATTCAATTTCTTGACGTTCTTGCCATTCATGATATGTACCATGTGTTTGCTGTGTACACCTCTAATGTCACTCATTCCCAGATGACATTCCGAATTTAACTTATTATCATTAGCTGCTAACCAAAAAATTGGTTTGACCAAGATCAAATCCATTTTTCTTTCCATTATTCAGTTTTTGCTACTACCATGTTCTACCTCTATCAAAGCATGGTTTATCCTTGTCAAATTATTAAATCTAATCTTTGAGATTCATCTTTGGTTTATTTGTGACTAGCTGCAAAATCTATGGAAGGCTTTCAACCAAACAATGATGCCAAGTTTATATTTTCCTCTTTTGTTGCAATTAGATTCTCATTTTTGGAATTTAACTTAGTTGAGTAGTTTATGGATGGTTTATGTCTTAAGTATTAGGAATTCACCATTTTTACTTTTGATGAGTTGTGTGATCTTATTTTTTAGAATAAATGTCTTTAGAAGAAACATTTTAGATTGTCTACTTTGATTGTTGTTGTAGTTGTAATTTGCTTCTCATTATAATTATTTAACTCTTTCAGTTCTTTTGATAAGTGTAATTCTCACTACCATGCTAATAATAATCGTAGGCATGGTCATGTGGTTAATTTATTCCTTGAAAACTGTTGCCACCCTTCTTCCATCCTCTTCTACTCTTTAATCTAGTTGGTGTCCTTAGGGAGCTGATCAAATCTGTGACAAGCATGGGCACTTTGTTTAAGTTTCTTCCTAACAAGGCAACTTTGCCTATATAATAGAAGCAGTAAGACTATGTTTTTTATCACTATGTCCATGTGTGATCTTTCTAACACCAATTGGTTTCTTGACTTTATAGCCATACACCATATAAGACTCATTGCCTCTACATTGTCCTTTTATTAGCCTTATATTAGTATGTCTTTTGTTGTTGTTAGGAATAATAAATCTCTTTTGATTTTGCATTAAAAGTCCACATGTTTGTCTAAGTCTCTTAATTCTAAGATTATTTATCTGATGTCTTACATGTATCACCACTATATCAAAATTTGTTGTTGATTCATAAAAGTATATTCGGTACTAATTTTGTTTGTCCTCTTAACTTTTCTAGTTGTGTGATTAAGGCCAAACGAATAAGGTAAAATCTTCTTTTTAGTTGTAGCAATAATAATCTCTATTAATTATCTCCTTCTATTATTGTCGTTTTTTTTTTTTTTGGGTGTATTGTCTAATGGTTGACGTTGTTATCTTAACCATCCCTCTTCTATGGTACGCATACAATGATGTCTACTTTGGTTCATGGATTGTATGATCTCCTATTTGGGTGTAGGCCTTTTCTAATGTTGTTTTTTATTAACATGAAATATCCAAAATTCATTTCAAGGGGTAAATTATGCTTGTTAGAAAGGTCAAAACCAGTATATTCTTTTGTGAAAACTTACAGAGTTATGTGAAATTGCATACAAGTATGGGGTCTAAGATGTAAAATGCCATTAATTCTTTAAAATAAGCCATTTAGTCTTTCTTCTTCATTGAGGCAAAAGGTGATACAGGTGAGAAAAAAGAATAAGAGAATGAGAGAAAGAGAAAGAGGAAAAAATAGAGAAAAAGAATAAGGAATTGATAGGAAAAGATGATAAGGTATCAATTTTCCCTCATTTTAACTCTAAAGTTTGAATTCATTGTTTAAATTTGAGGATTTTCAAAATTCTAACTATGTTGCTTTGAATTGATGCAAATAAGCGAAGAAAGAGGCAGATTCATAGGAATTTCCAACACCAGTTTTGGGTCTACTCAAATTTGAGTGGGAATAAATTTTTTACCTATATTTAATTTATGCAAATTTTATAGTCCTTATTTTGAATCTTTCAAAATGGTAGTATAGATTTTGGTGGAAATCTCTCACAAAAATCAATAGCATTTTTTATGCATGTCATAGATTCTGGTTGTAAGTAATGGTAAAGTTGAAGGCCACTTAAATTCAATGTTGCATATTATTGTAGATTTTGAATGTTAATGTAATTGATGTTGTACGTGTGCCTTGGAAGTTGAAGTTATCAAATTTTGTTATGGCCTAACTGAAATTTCTAAATATTTAGGTTATTGATGTTTTTGTAGCTGTAAAGCTGAAAGATTTTAGTTCAATTTTATAAGGACTAAAATTGCTTGATGTTATTTAACTGATATTTTATGACGTTGTATTGCTAAAGGTTATATGATTAAGTTTCATAAATGATTGAAATTATTAATAAATTACTTATTGATACTGTGTGTGATTGTAGAACTGCAAAATATTTATTAGTTCAGTTCTATGGGAGACTGAAATTATTAGTGTTATTTGAATTGATATTCTAAGAGATTGTATAACTGAAGGTTATATGATTTGATTATATGGATGACTAAAATTGTTAAATAAATTATTTATTGATATTGTGTGTGGTTGTAGAGTTAAAGAATCTTAATTCAATGATGAATATGAGTATAGGTTGGTTTAACTCAGTGATGAATATGGTTGTATTGTTGAATGCTATCAAATTGGTGTTGTAGTTTGATGTAGAGTTGAACATAGTTAATTCAGCATGGTAAGGTTGTCGTTACCTAATGATGATTATTCTAATTCTATTATTGAGTTATTATGTTATGAATATGGTATTAAGAGATGATATCGCTAAGTTATTCTTCACAAATACATATCATGTGATAGGTACTTTGTTTTTGCAATGTTTTATGTCAGATATGAGAGATTTCAATTGCTTTGCATGTGCAGTGTTTTATGCTAAATATGACAGATTTTAATTATTCTGCCTATGCAATGTTTTATGCCAAGTATGGCATGTTTCAATTGTTCCACTTGTACAATGTTTTATGTCAGGTATGACTGATTTCAATTGTTTTGCTTATGCAATGTTTTATGTAGGTGTGATAGATTTCAGTGTTTTATCCAAGTAAGATTATAACATGCTAGATATGATAGTTCTTCCTTGCTCTACTTGTGTAGTAAATGCCCACCGAGTATGATAGATTTTTCATTGAGAATATTAGTAATGTTGTACAACTCAAGTTATTGCTTTAGCAAAAGGTCCATAATAAATAAAGAAATAAATCTATGTGTTGTTAATAATCAGTTTTTCTATTTAAATATGATTTTCTTGAAGCATATTTTATCACTCGTGCAACCTTTATTTCATTGAAATTTAATTTAAAATATTGAATATGAATAGAATCGTTGACAATCTTATTGTCATGAGTATGTTACCAAATTAAAATCTAGAAGTGATTATAACTTGGTTCAGTTATAATTGCAACTTGAAATTTTTATTTGGGGAAATGTTATAGACATTTTTTTAGTAAAAAAATTTCAGTATTAGTTTAAGTACGATATCTTCCAATAAAACTTAATTATCAACAATAAATTACTTTATTTCAATGGTGATGTACAAATTCTTTTTAGAAATTTACATCTTTGGGTTGGCTAATATATTATGAATTATTATATATTTCTTTCAAACATGCATCCAATTATTCTAGAATTGTTTCGTAATTACCCACTTACTAAGCTTTTAGCTCACTTTTATAAAATTTTTCCACTCCAAGACATCTGTAAGACAGTGCCAAACAGTGACTACACTCAAGGTTGTCCCACAATATAACATATTTAGTAGGTGTGTCATTTTTCTTATGTTATGTGGATCTTTTTTTAGAACTTTTGTAAATATTGAAAGGCTAAAACCTAACTAAAACTTATTCTCATGTTTTGAAATGGAAATCAAGATGTTTTTCTATGTAATTATAGTAAGGCTGGAGGCTTAGATATGATGTTATAATTAAGTGTTATATATATATGTGTGTGTGTGTGTTTTAGAAAATATTTTAAATAGTTTTACAGGATGCGTCTTGACCTCTTAAGTTTCATAAGAGTGTTAAGATATTATAAGATTAGCTACTCAGGACGGGTCTTGTCAACTTGGTATTAGAGCCTAGATTATAGATTCTATGAGCATTTTATGAAAAACACACATGAGTTTGTTCTAAAGTAAATTTGATTGCATTGTTTTTTAGACATTAACATGAGATGACATGGCAAACCTCACACGAGACTTATTAGAGATTTGTTAACTTAAGTTGAAAAAAGGGAAAATAAACCTAAAGATGAAGTAATAAGAGAGTCAATAACCCATGGATTAAATTCTCAAGTACCACTTGTAGACTCAATTGCACATAGTGTTACTCTTAAGACAAAGTCGCATCTTGATGGTTTCTTACACAAATTAAAAGTTAAGCTTCTCATTAAGGCTTTTCAACAAACACCTAAAGTTATTATTCTGAAACATATAGTCCAGCATTGAAACCCATAACCATTTGAATAATCATTACAATGATGTTTTCATGTGACTAACCTATTTTTCAAATTGATATTAATAATGTATTCTTGAATAATGAGTTAAAAGAGAATGTATACGTGAGTCAGCCATAGGGGTTTGTTGATTCAGATAGGCACACTTATGTGCAAACTACCAAAGGTCTTGTATGGATTAAAATAGCCTTCTAAAGCCTGGTAAGAGATATTGAGGAGAGTTTTATTAGATAAAAGGTTTATAAATTCAATTTCAAACAGTAATCTCTTTATTTTTTACAACTTGAGTAGTTAAAGATCTATGTGTTTATATATTTGGATGATATTTTGCTTACTAGAAATTGATGCAAAGTTCATTAATGAGTTATTAATCAATTGAAATAGTTTGTTTACACTTAAGAAACTATGGGAACTAAATTATTTCCTAGAGTTTAAGCAATAAGAAATGTAAATGATATGCCTTAGACTTGTCGTAAAAAAAAAAAAAGGTAGGAATAAGTGAAGCCAATTCAATAGCCACTCCTATGCCAGGCTTATTTTAAGTTGTATATAGAAAACTATGAATTTTTCAGAATCCCATTCTGTATAGAAGTAAAATGAGAGCACTATAATACTTGACAATGACGATACTTAACTTGTCTTTTGTCATGAATAAACTAAGTTTTTAAAAGCCTCACTTGGTTTCAATGACATACATGTAAAAGGGCTTTAAGGTATATTAAAGGCTTTGTAAACTATGGTATTTTGTTTAAACTATCTCAAACTTTCAAAATAAAGGCCTATGTTGATGCTTATTAGGATGTAACCTAGTGCAATGGTGTTCTAGAATACCAAAAGTTGTCTCATTATCATCAACTAAGTCTAAATATAGTGCTCTTAGCCAATTTTGTACTAAAATTGCATAAATAAGACATCCACTAAAAGAAGTTTAGGTTGCATGTGTTAGTCTTGCTATTATTGGTGTGATAACATGAGTGCTGGTGTATTATTGTTAATATTGTGTTTCATAGTAAGATAGTGTACATGGAAATCAATGTACACTTTATTAGAGAACAAATAGTTACTAGAGTACTTGAAGTCAACACGTTCTAATAGAATTTCAAATAGTAAATGTTCTAACTAAATCCTTATTAGTTGCCAAATTTTTGTTTTAAGCTTTTAAGAGAAAAGCTTAATGTTGGGCTTTGTAAGGAAGAACAGGTTTAAAATATAGAGGAAGACGGTAGCTTGTCCTAAAACACTTTTTCAGTGAGAATGTTTTGTTATTTTGGTTATTTGTTCTGTGATGCAATTTTAAGGATGACTTTTTATGTCTATGATATTCTGGAGTATAGTTTCATAAGGATTCACATTTTTGTTTTGAATTAAGAAGTCTGAAAGGTGTAAGGAGGAGTGTTGGTGAAAGTAACCCAAATTTGATGAAAGAATAATACAACTTTGATGAAGAGAAAACAAAAATCAAGAATAGGAAGGGGAAATGAAAATCTAATAGAACCTTCTCCAATTTAGATTAGTCTCTTCCCTTTATTATGAAATGGTTAGTTTTGTTGAAACTTATTGTTTTACATATTAACAAAAAAAAAAAAACCATCCTTTGTTTTGACAAACAAAAGACAAGTCCATCAATTTATGAAAACTTTTCTAACACAATAATATTCTTCAAAAATTACAAACAAATCCATCACTTTGCAGTTCTTACACTTTTATTCTTAAATGATATAACATCAGTAGATATACATATGGGGTTAAATATGTGTGTTTGCCTCAAAGCAATGAAAATATCATATAAGTGATGTACAGGCAAGATAACAAAACATCGAGGGTGGTTTATTTGCCAAAGGTCTGCATATGTTACCTTGGAAGTAAAATTCCAATGTAGTTTGGCTTAAAAAAAAAAAAAAGTAATAAACTTTTATAAAGTTTCCAACAAGTTGGCTCAATGACAACTTAATTAGGTTCATTTTGTTTGTTGTTGTATCATTACAAGATTATAGACAATTTTTTTTTAGAATTTTTTGAGTTGAATTTTGTCTGACTATTAACAATGAGATAATTTCCACTAGGTGTTTATATGAATGAATGGGTTTGAGGGTAAGTTATTGAAATAGATCATGTATTTGTAGGCTATAGTTACAATATCACATCCATGGAAATTGCTTACACTCAATTTAAACAGTTGAGGTATGATTATGTACTTTGTTAGAAATAGATAGACTCGATTATAGGTGAAAAAAATGTGGAGTGACTTTGTTGTATGTCAAAAATGATGATTGAGAAGAGATGGCTTGAACTTATTAAAGATTATGATTGCTTGATCGATTACCATCTAGGTAAAACCAATGTTGTCGTAAATGCATTTAGTTAGAAATTTCTATGTGTTGTAGCTCGTATAAAGGTGAAACCTTATCCCTTGTTAACTGAATTGAAGACCTTAAAAACTAAGCTCAGTTAAAAAAAAAAAGAGTATTATTAGCTAGCCTTCAAGTGTGATCTATCTTAATTGATCGAATTGGTGAAATGCAACATTTAGACCCTCATCTAATGAAGCTGAAGAATGAAGTAAGTAATAGATTGTGAGATGATTTTATAATAAACGATGATGGGATACTAATGATGTGAAACATAATTTATGTACCATATCATAAGGAATTAAACAAGGAAATTTTAAAGAAGGCTCATACTTTAGTGCATGTCTTGTATCCATATAGCACTAAGATGTATCATATCGTGAGGGAACATTATTGGTGGCAAGGAATGAAATGAGGGATTGGAGAATTTGTTTTTAGATGTTTAACATGCCAATAAGTCAAAGCTAAACATCAAAGACCAACTAAACTTTTGCAACTCTTATCTATCCCTCAATGAAAATAGAAGCATATTACCATGGATTTTGTGTCAAGCCTCCCTCGTACCAAGAATGGCCATAATGGCATTTGGGTCACTATGGATCATCCAACTAAGTCAGTTCACTTTTTGCGAATCAAAGCGATACATTCACTTGATAAGTTAGTAAGTATTTATGTAGTAGAGATTATACATCTCCATGGTACTTTAGTTTCCATAGTGTCAGACAAAGATCTTAGATTTACTTCTCTATTTTTGGTTAAGTTTGCAAAATGCCTTAAGTACAAAGTTAAAATTTGACATTACTTTTCACCCTTAAGCAAATAGGTAGTAAGAAAAAACCATCCAAACATTAGAAGATATGCTAAGGGCTTATGTGATAGAGTTCAGGGGAAGCAAGAACAATTATTTACCTTTAGCAAAATTTGCCTACAATAATAGTTATAAAGCTAGCATTGGGATGTCTCCATATGAAGCCTTGTATGGTAGGAAATGCAAAACTCAAGTTTATTTGCATGAGGTAGGTGAAAAGGTATTGCTAGGCCCTAAGATTGTGTAAGACACCAATGAAAAGATTAATCTTATTTGAGAAAGGCTAAGAATAGCTCAAGATAGACAGAAAAACTATGTTGATAAGCATAAGAGAGAAGTAGAGTTCTATATTGGTGAAAATGTGTTCCTGCGAGCTTCCTCTCAAAGGGTATACTAAGATTTGGGAAATAAGGTAAATTAAGTCGAAGACATATTGACCCATATCAGATTCTTAAAAAGGTAGGTGTTGTAGCGTATCGATTAGCTTTACCGCCTGAATTATCTAGGATCCATAATGTTTTTCATGTTTTCATGCTTTACAAGTATGCGCCCAATTCCTTTCATGTTCTTCATCAACAATTGATTCAATTAAAAGAAGATTTAAGTTACCAAGAAAGACCAATAAAGATTATTGATGATAAATAGCAAGTGCTTTGCACTAGAACTATTCTTTGGGTTAAGGAACGGTGGGAAAATCACAAGGTAAATGGAACAAGAAGAAGACATGCAAACTCATTATCAAAACTTCTTCAATCAGGTATAAAATTTTGAGGACGAAATTTTTTTTAAAAGGGAAGGATGAAATGCCCAAAATTCATTTCAAGGGGTAAATTGTGCTTATTAAAAAGGCCAAAACCAAAATATTCTTTGTGAAAATTTATGGGATTATGTGAAATTGTGTATAAGCATGGGGTCTAACATATAAATGCCATTAATTGTTTAAAATAAGTCATTTAGGCTTTCTTCTTCATTTACGTAGAAAGTGATGTAGGCAAGAAAGAAAGCAAAGAGAAAAAGAAAAAGAGAGGAAAAAAAAAAAAAGAGAGAGAGAAAAAGAAGAAGGAATTGATAGGAAAAGATGATAAAGTATCAATTTTTCACTCATTTTAACTCCAGAGTTTGAATTCACTATTCGAATTTGAGGATTTCCAAAATTCTAATTGTGTTGCTTCGAATTAGCGCAAATAGGTGAGGAAGGAAGAAGATTCATTGGGAATTCCAACACCAATTTTAAGTCTACTCAAATCTGTGAGTGGGAACAAATTTTTTACCTATAGTTAATTTATGCAAATTTTATAGTCTTTATTATGAATCTTTCAAAATGTTAGTATAGTTTTGGTGAAAATCTCTCAGAAAAATCAATAGTTTTTTTTATGTCTATTATAGATTTTTTATGCCTATTATGCCTTAAATTCAATGTTGTGTATTATTGTAGATTTTGAATGTTACGGTAATTAATGTTGTATGTTTGCCTGGGAAGCCGAAGTTATTAAATTTTGCTATGGTCTAACTAAAATTTCTGAACATTTATGTTATTGATGTTTTTGTAGCTATAAAGTTGAAAGATATTTAGTTCAGTTTTAAAAGGGACTAAAATTGCTTGATGTTATTTGAATTAATATTTTATGAGGTTGTATTGTTGAAAGTTATATGATTTAATTTCATAAATGATTGAAATTGCTAAATAAACTGCTTGTTGATGTTGCATGTGGTTGTAGAACTAAAAGATATTTAGTTAAGTTCTATAGGAGACTGAAATTGTCAATGTTATTTGATTTGATATTTTTTGAGATTGTATGGCTGAAGGTTATATGATTCAATTTCATGAATGATTGAAATTGTTGAATAAATTATTTATTAATATTGTGTGTGGTTGTAAAGCTAAAGAATCTTAATTCAATAATAAATATAACTATCTGGTTAGTTTAACTCAGTTCTGAATATGGTTGTATTGTTGAAAGCTATCAAATTGGTGTTATAGTTAGATGTAGAGTTGAATGTAGTTAATTCAGTACGGTGAGGTCATGGTTGCCTGATGATGATTATTCTAATTTTATTATTGAGTTATTGTATTATGAATATAGTGTCAAGAGATGGTATCATTAAGATATTCTTCACAAATGCATATCATGCGATAAGTGTTCTGCTTGTGTAGTGTTTTATGCCAAGTATGATATATTTCAGTTGTTCTATATGTGCAGTATTTTATGTTAGATATGACAGATTTCAGTTGTTCTATTTGTACAGTGTTTTATGTCAAATATAACAGATTTCAGTTGCCCCACTTGCACAATGTTTTATGTCAAGTATGATAGATTTTAGTTGTTCTGTCTATGTAGTGTTTTATGTTAGGTATGACAGATTTCAATGCTCTACTCGAATGAGATTACAACATATCGGATATGATAGTTCTTTCTTGCTTTGCCTGTGTAGGGGATGCCCACCAAGTATGACAGATTTCTCTTTGAGAAATTAGTAACGATGCACAACTCAAGTTATTATTTTGTTGAAAGGTTTAGAATAAATAAAGAAATAAATGTATGAATCGTTGATAATCAATTTTTCTATTTAAATATGATTTTCCCCAAACATATTTTATCACTTGTGCAACATTTATTTCATTGAAATTTAATTCAGGATATTGAATATGCATAGAATCGTTGGCAATCTCATTGTCATGAGTATGTTACCAAATTAAAATCTAGAAGTGGTTACTACTTAATTTAGTTGTAATTATAGCTTGAAAATTTTATTTGGGAAAATGTTTAGTCATTTTTTTAGAAAAAAAAATTTTAATGTTAGTTTAAGTACGATGTTTCCCTAGAATGATTAAGATCTTGAAACATCTAATTGTGTGCCTCCTTCAAATTTCACTCCTTGTTAGTTCCATTAATGATTTTTTAATTTTCCCATGTCTTTTATCTGTGATTGTACAATGCTCTTGCTCTTTCAGCTATTTGACTGGTTCTCTTTTCTTACCACTAACTGTTTTATTGTCTCCTTCATTAATTAGTTCTCTATAGTCCTTAGCAAGCCCACAACATCTTTTAGACTCAACTGGTTCCCCTGTCCCACCACTAACCATTTTATCTTCACTAGTTGACTTTGTATATAATTAGTGTGTAATGCTACCACTCCATCCAAAGTTTCACATTATCCTATCATGGCTTTCTTGCCTCATGTGCTTTTACATGCTTTTACTATTGAGACTTTAGATCCTATATTACATGATTAGACCAATTTCAAACAACTATACTATTTTCTTGATTGGTGTCCCTATCATGTGGAAATACACTTAGGTTTTTGTTCTGTTAACTTCTTAACCAAATCTAGTTGGTTTTCATTGGATATACATGGTTAGACATCAAGTTGATAAGTATGTTAAATGGTACAAGACTTGTCTAGTTGCCAAAGGTGTTCATTAGTAGTATGGTGTTAATTTTAAGGAAACTTGTAGTCTTGTTTTCAAGCTAACCACCATTTGTACCATCCTTGCTCTTACCACCAAGCATGGTTTGTTGCCACACTAGTTTAAATCAAGAATGTTTTTCTTCAAGCTTAACTAAACAAAATAAGTGTTCATAGATAAACCTCTCTATTTTGCTCAACCAAGTTGACCATCTCATCCTTATCATTCCATTAAGGCCATTTGTGGCCTTAAGTGAACTTTTTATACATGGAATCTTTAATTTTACTCTATCTTGGTTGATTATAGGTTTGTGAACAACTAATTCGACTCCTCCTTATTCATTTGCTGCACCTTCACTATTATTATGGACCTTTTTGTTTATGTGGATGACATGATTGTTATTGGTTCTAATCTTTCTACTATTACGGATTATGTATCTATTGTGTGCTTTACTTTTACTTGTCAAGACCTGGGTCCACAAGATTTTTTCTATGGCATGAAAATTTTTAGGTAACCTACCATCTTGTATACATCTCAATATTGCTACATGGTAGATTTGTTGCATTGCTTCTAGCTTAATTCTTGTGCTCTTTGTGTCATGCCCTCTGTCTCTTCCATGATGTCGTAGTTCATTTATGACAAACCATTTTCCAATGCCACTTATATTGTAGCATGCTTGGTGGTATTCAATAACTTACTTTTACTAGGCTTGATATTACATTACATCAAACACATCTTTTGATATCTTAAGGGCACCTAGTTTTGTGGTGTCATCTTTTATTGAGACTTTGGTCATCATTTCTTGGTATATTTCAATTTTCACTAGACTACTAATGTATCTGTTCATCGCTCTATCATCAATATATGTGTTTTTCGTGGTCTCGATCTAATGTAAAGTATGACTATCAACCTTTGTTCACGTTGTTGTTGATGTTTGATGATTTTGGTAACTTTCTTTAAGTTTCACACTACTTTACACTCTTCTCTATTGATGCTTTATGATAATCACTTCGCTCTTCATATAATCGCAAATCATGTCTTCCATGTTCACACTTAACATATCAACATTGATTTCCATTTCATTCATGAGTTTGCTGCCAGTAGAGTTCTTCGTCTTTATTTTGGATATTCTAACCAAAGGGCTTTCTCTGAATGTCTCCATTCATTGTAACTATAATTACAGCCTTTTGAACTATCGCTTTGATTATTGGATAGTGTTAAATGAACATATATTTTCCTTTCTTAATTATATGTTTTTATATGTTTTGATTATTTGATTGCAATCCATTTATTACTTCTTTTTATGATTAGGCTCCTTATTGGATTGTATTATAGTTGTTTAAATTGAATAATTCTTTATTATTGAAACATCAATTGATTCATAATTTTTCACTATCTACTTTGTATATTATTGACAAGGGAATGACATCAAAACTTTTAATTCTTTTATTTACTTATTGCAATTGATTGTAGAATTGGAATCTCATGCATAACCAATTCCATAAAAACGTAGAAAAAATTCCTCAAAATTTTTTTATAGTATCCTAATTCTTATAATAGGGAATCCAATAAATATTCTAATTTTCATCTTATATTGAATTTAAAATTTTCTTCTTTTTTTTTTATTCTTATTTCAATGTTTTTTATTTTATAATTTAGTGATAATTAAAATATTATTTTATAGATGTTAACATTACTTGGACATCTTTGACCGTCTGTTGATCACCGTTAAGTAATACTGACATGTTGTCGAGCACTATTAATTAATATTATTTGACCATTGACTTGCACTTATCAAGCATTGAACATAATTAGAAATCAAAGTCCTTTAGCATGATCACAAACAGTTACGTTATCAGTAGCACAAGAGTCAACATATTGGTTAGGTAAGGATGTATGTATAGTAATAATTGGTGTGTGTGTGTGTAGGGATATTTGTGGTATAGGTATAGAAGTGTGGTTGTCTGGATCCATTGGTTTGACTAAAAGAAGGTTGTGACCTATTGAAATCAGTAGAATAGGAATCCTGCCTACTGCAACTAGAATGATTAAGATTTTGAAGCATCTAATTTTGTGGACTGTCATTGTAGGTAATATCAAATCTGTGATAGCAATGTAGAACTACATACCCTAATTTTCCACATATTTGAGAAACAACGCTAGGTTTGGCAAAAAATATCCTCTCTTGACTAACTACTGGCTGTAAACTATTATTTGATGAGCTCCAAAACTCTTGCTGATTAATACCTCCAATGTACTGAGTATCTCTAGACTTTGTTTTAATATTCACTAGGGCCATATTAGCTGAATTAGCATTGACACTATCCTCCCATTGTTCAACATCCCAATTATTCACTTTTTTAGCCACAATTACAGAACCACCATGTAAGTCAAACATTAGGCTAGAAGCTCTACCTATTTTTCTGTCAAACCAATTTGCTCAATGGATGAATCAATCTTAGACATAATGTGAACTACCACCGAATCAAATTCAGAACCTAACCCATCTGTAATAAAAATTGATAACTTCTTCCTCAGTAATTATTTGACCACTAGCTATGAATGTGTTAAAAATCTCTTTCATCCTTCTAACTATTCATTTATTCCAAAAGAACCTTTCTTTAATGTTTGTGAGGTGTTCCTCAACTTAGTTACTCTAGTATTAGAGTTGGAAGCAAACTAAGCTTGAAAGTGTATTCCAAACTTCATTAGCAGCAGTAATACATTTCGCTATGTGATTAAACATCCCTTTAGAAATTGACGCTAATACTTTTTCATATTAAAAATTCAGGATACGGTTTCTTAAGCATATCACTACTATCATCATTTTTTACATATATAAAATGAGAAGAGCAAAGACTAAACCTTGCCAAATGCTCCTCAGGCTTTGATATCAATAATTGTCGTCAGTCATCTTCTTTGGAGTTTTCTTCAAAATTTTGTGGAGAAGAAAAAATTTCCATCTGATGCTAGTCAATACAGCTTTGATACCATGTGATGATGCAAAAATAAGAAGGAAACAGAAATAAAATTGTCATGCACGACAGAAAAAGAAAAAAAAGAAAAGCAAAATTGAAAAACCCGGGAACTTTTATCAAAAAAGGTGAGAGAGGCATTTATATAACCTCTTATGTTTTATTAGAAATGACAAAAAGCTACGTAACAGAAATTACATTTCAATTTATACTCTTTTATTTAAAGTAAATATATGTATTGAAAGAAGAGAAAACAAGCTACACACTCCAGCCTATATACCAGACCACTCTCTTAGGACAATGCCCTGAATAGACAAGCTACCCACGTTATTACACCCAACAAACAAAATAAAGCATATCTTGTTATTCTATCTCTAGCAAAGTGAGATAGAGTGCAAGATAGTCCGACAATTTTATAAAACACGTGGCACAAGTCCAACCTAACCATTACAACAAAACAATATCCCAAAAATGGCATTTACACTACAAATTAACGCTATTGGAGGCTCCAAAAACCAAGAGCTGCATGACAACTACGCCCCACCGCTAGCCAAGACAACTCTTACCTCTCCACCCATCAAGGTACCTTCTAAAGAGCATGCCACTGTTGGTTGAATCAGCACTGAAACATGACATATTCCAAAGTGACATCTCAGCTTGAACTTTCCAATGGAGATAACGCCAAGCAAGCTTTAATATTAAATTTTATCAAGATTCAGCCCTGCAAAGGAGCACATACCGCTCTAGAATAGCTGACAGCCGAGAGCCAAATTGCAAATCTGTGAGATGTGCTCGCACATTTTACTGGAAAAAAACTCTCATAGCTTAAAGGAAAAAAGGAAAGAACCGCAAGTAGGCCTTGCATGTCCCCTATCTGCTCCGAGGAAACCACTTCTCGCCTCTGCCATCTAGATTTTTACAAGCTTGACCCAAGAAATTGATCCACACCTGTAAAAACACACTGTTAGAATTAAAAAAAAAAAAAAAATCCCCCTTCTTCCACAGCCTTCACCTCTCCCGCCGTTGATCCTTGAAAATGCAATGGGGAAGTCCCCATTTGATATCTAAGTGTGTATTTTCTTTGGTATTAACCATATTAGTAAGCTCCATGGCACTATTCTTAACCGCTCTTTCAATTACCAAAAAAATCCTCTCCTTTTCATTAGTAACCTTTGAGAGCACTCTATTGTTTCTTTCTCTCCATAACCAATACAGTATGGCTCCCAACCTCATCCTTCCTAAAATGCTCTTCAAATTGAATCCCTTCCTATACTTCTGATCCAACAAATCAAGACTTTCCTCTAAATATCCTTACTAAATTCACAATTAAAGAACGAGTGGTCAATGGTTTCAACTTCTTTATTAAACAAGCAATAAGTTGCTTTAGATACTACCCCATACCTTAAAAGTTTGTCTCTAGCTCTGAGTTTACCTTTAATTGCCATCCAAATGATCAAAGCATAATAGGGGATATGCTTTTTGGCCATACCATCCTAAGCCAAGTGAATGCCAAATTTCCTGAATGAGGTGGACATCAAAATGATCTTGTCCTTTTCCATTGATGGTTTCCTTCCTTCTGAGCCCCTAATCATTATCCACACCCTCGCGCTTGCTGGAGGCCATCTCCATTCTCCCCTATCCACAGTCTCACTTACTCTAGCATATCTATCTATCCCCAAATCATACACTACTCTCCCATCTAAGTTCTCAACAATAGGAGATATAGCATATATGCCAATTCTCAAATCAACGGAGCGTATTCTCACCGTCACCTATAATATTTTGAAAGCTACCCCTCACCTTCTCCCTCAGCTTCAACAAACATTTCCAAGTCCATGTGCAATCATGTGGGATATCAATCACCCAAAACATTTCCTCCTTAGATGGTGAGTCTTCATCTAGCTAGCCCAAATCGACACCTCACCTACTTGTAGAAGGTTCCAAATGAGTCCAGCCATTGTAGCATTATTCCACTCCTTAGTCCTTATAACCCCTAACCAAACTTTCTCTTTTAGCTAGGGGTGTGCATAGTCTGGTTTGATGTAGTTTAGGAGATTTTTCAAACCAAACTAAAGAAACGGTTGAAAAATTTTTAAATTAACCCAAACCATTTTAGGTTTCAAACCAAACAAAACCAAAGCAAATTAAAAAAATACGGTTTGATTCAGTTGGATTACAGTTTGACCCATAGTTATTAGTATTCTATGATATATAATATATATCATATTCTACAATATGATATAATGCAGATAGAAAATGATACGTATTATAAGGTATATTCAATTAATACGATACAATAAATGTATTATATAATACAATATGTATCTTACGATACAATACATATTTCTTATACAAATTGATATATTTTTTTAGAGAAAATGAATGCATTAGGGGTGTATATGAAAAATTTTTAAATGTTAAAGGTATTTGTACTATTTTTCAAAATGATGATGTCTTAATTATAATATTTTATTAGTAATTTATTATTGTAATTTTTAAAAGGTGTATCATATAATATGATATATGATATGATAAATTAGGTTTTTAATAAACTATACGATACACAATTAAACTATTATAGCTTGAATATTTTAAAATTATATATATTATTTAATAACATTAGTGGAATTATAGTTTTCTAAAACATAATATACACGTGTAAAATATATATATATAATATATATGTACAAAAAATAACAAAATAAATATAAAAAATAAGTTGTATACCTAATTGCACAACAACAAATATTTAATTTAAGAATGAAAATTTTCTATCAAAAATTCGTTCTAAAAAGTCATTTGGGAGGAAAGATCAAATAGTCAAAAAAGGCGCGTTAGCAATTGATAATGCCCATGAAAAAAAAATTGTCTTTAATAATTAGTCATTATGGATGAAATAGTGTTTTGTCATAAAATGATACACATTTTGGGAAAAAATATTTTGTCTATAAATAAAGTAAATTTCATCCTAAATAACTCAATTTCGTCCCAAAAAGATCACTTTTAGAGACAATTTTTGTCATTGATTGTGCAATAAATTAGGGACAATTTTTTTCGTCTTTGAATGTGTAATGAATTAGGGATAAAATATTTTATCCTTGAGTGTGTAATGAATTAGTGACAAAATTTTTCGTCATTGATTGTATAATAAATTTGAAACAAAATTTTTTTATCCTTAATTGTGTAAGGAATTGAAGACAATTTCTTTTTTGTCCTTGATTATATAATAAATTGGGGACAAATTTTTTTGTCCTTGATTAAGTTGTGAATTTGGGATAATTTTTTATGTCTTTGATTGTGTTATAAATCAAGGGTAAGAATTTTCGTCCTTGATTGTATTTGAAATCAAGAACAAAAATTTTTGTTTTGGTTTATATGGTGAATTTAATATGACAATTTTGATTATAAATTAAAATTAATAGTTATATTTATCCTTAAAATTCAACCATTCATATAAAACATATTTTCGATTAAGTAAAAGTTTTTAATTATAGAAAATTATTACTATTACAAATCACCTAATAACTAAATATTAGCAAAATATTGTAAATCTACAAATGTAATCATTAAAACATCTAACTATAACTAACTCATAAACCAAAAAAAAAAAGTGTCACCCATTAATGAGAAAAAAATTATGCTTTCTTTATTAATTGGATGTTAAAATATGTTACTTTCATCACTATTTGAATATGAAAATAGATACAAATATTAGTCTATAAATGTTTTGCAAAAGCTAAAATATTGTTCTTCTCTTCTATATCAATATCAATCTACAACCTAAAGCGAAAATAGGAAAGTTTAAAATGTATTCTCATTACATTATTCACTTATTTAGTAAGCATATTTTGTCATGATTTAGTCATCACATAAGTAGTTGATCTCTGCCACCCTTAAAGAAGGGGATACTTACTAACACATCTAGTCACTTCACAAGCTACTAGAGAAGATGTGTGTGAGATATTATAATACAATTATAGCAGACTGTAGTCATTATCTTGTCAGACTACCTATTCTTTGATGATATTAAAAAATAAAAAATAAAAAAAAATTATACACAATATGAAACTATCAAAGGATGCAAACTCAACAATTAAAGAATTATCATTCACATTACAATTAAAAAAAAGATTTTGGCAATGTTAGTAAAGGAGGAGAACATGTTTTTCCACTGTTAATCTTTTCTTTTTCTAAGATGAAATTAAAATCATCCCTAAAAGTCCTACATTTTTTAGGATGAAATTAAGATTTTTTTCCCTAAAATTATCATTTTGAAACGAAAATAAAATTATCATCTTGGGACAACATTAAAAATATCCTTAAAAATAAATTTTAACTTACTAGGGATGAAATTATGATTTCGTTTCCTAAAATTATCATTCTAGAATTAAAATAAAATCGTCTCTAAAATTATCATTTTGGGACAACATTAAAAATGTTCTTAAATTTAAATCTTAATTTATTAGGGATAAAATTAAGATTTTGTCTCTAAAAGTAACATTCTAGAACGAAATTAAAATCGTCCCTAAAAATAAATATTGCATTTTTTGGGATGAAATTAAGATTTCATCCCCTAAAATTATCATTTTGGAACAAAAATAAAATTTTTCGTAAAATTATCATTTCGAGACGACATTAAAAATATCCTTAAAAATAAATCTTAACTTATTGGGGACGAAATTATAATTTCGTTTCCTAAAATTATCATTTTGGGATAAAACTAAGATTTTATCCTTAAAAGTAATATTCTAGGACGAAATTAAAATCGTCCCTAAATATTTTGTCCTGAAATTGTATATTTGTTGCAGTGTTACTTATTAGAAAATTTAGCCAAACATAGTTTATATATATATATATATATATATTTATAAATGCAGTTTACGGTTTGAAAATTGCTCAAACTACAACTCAAACTGAAAAAACGATTTAGAAAAAGGAAAATTAATTAAATTACCCATTTTTCATGGGTAATAAAAAATTTACCCCTAATTTTAGGGCTTAAACAAAAATACCTATATTTCAAAGGATTTAAACAAAAATACCGTTAATATCCAATATAATACCAAAACTATCATTCTTTTATTCTGTATAAATCATATATCTTCCTTTATCTATTAATATATATAATTTTACTCATCATCTGAGAAAGATTTCTAGAGAGAGAAAAGAAGTTTGTGATCGAGATTTCGAGTGAGAAAAAAAAAATTTGTGATATCAAGATATTTATACATATTATAACTTCAATCGTTATTATTTTGTTGATAATATAATTATATGTGGTGTTTTATATAATAAATTAGAGTTGTAAGTAAAAATTAAATTGATAAAAATTATAGGGGGTATTTTGTAATTATTATAGTAAGGGGTGAAATGATATTTTACAATAAAAGGTATTATGGAATTAGATAATATTTTGAGATAAAATGATATTTTATAATGAAGGGTGTTAGAGATATTAGATAATATTTTGAGGTAAAATAATATTTTACAATATACGGGTAAAGTGATATTTTCAAAAATTAGTATCATATTAATCAAAATATATTAATAATCACAATATGTAATAGAATTATTGTGCAATAACAATAAAATATGTAAATAGTATTTTTGGTTATGTTATTTATATTGATTATATATTTCATTGTAAGATTAATCTAAATAGTAATATATGCTTCAATTAGATGGGGGGAATGAATAAAAAAGGATGACAATGTAATAAAATATGTTAGATATAATAGAAAATTGATTAAAATTTCAAAGCACACAACATTAGAGGAATTAATCCAAATGGTGAGCGAAAAGTGTAACATAGATCAAAGGATATTTAACATTCAAATAAACATAAGACCAAGGCATCTTAACAACATCCCTATTGAAATTTTGAATGATGAAGATGTTGAGGCTTTTAATGGTTTGTCTGACATTTTTAAAGAATATGTTCCAGTTTTTGTAACAACTACAGTCAATGATGATATTTATAAGGTTCAACAAATAGATGAGAGTTTACAAGGTAGTGAACTGAGTAGTTATCAATAAGATTAGGATATTGGTTTAGAAAGGATTCAAAATATCAAGATCAATCCAAAATAAGAATTTTCTGAGGAAGATTTTACATACTTAAATGATGTTTATGTTGATGTATTGTATAGTGTAGAAGAATTTATTCATGACAACGAAGAAAATTTTCCAAACTGGAGTGAATTTGATGGGAAGGTTATGCATGATATTTCCATCGAGGAATCAGAGTTTGAAGAGAAGACACATGTTAATGAAGATATTTAAGGTATAAGTAGTTTCTACAAACAAATCCTAATAGTGGGATTGTTCGTATTAATGCATTTCATTGGTTACCTAAATTTCCTATCCAGCCATCTACATCTAGAAACCAAAGAGTGTAAAGAGATGGTGATTCTCCAAAATTTGGTACATTATTTTCAAGTAAATAACATTTCATTAATGCGATAACTCAAGATGCTTTTAAGAAGGGATATTAGTTTAAAGTGCGCAAGTCAAACACACTCAAATGAGAGGTTAAATGTTGTAATGAACAATGTAAGTTACGTGCACAGGCAATCAAGGTAACTACGCCATACGGGTAGCTAGCACACATGTCTTAGAAATCAGATATTACCTCATCATAGGCACGTAGGAGCCTGAGCTTTAAGAAAAATTTTGAGGACCAGATTTATATTAGTTGATCATTTATATCGACCAAAGGAGATCTTTGTGGGAATCACTAACCGATGTAAAATTGATATATCATATGCACAAGCATGGTGAGTAAGAAATTGGGTATTTCAATTATTGAAAGGCACACCAAAGGAGTTCTTTATGTTACTATCAAAGTATTGTTACAATTTAATCATTGTAATCTGGGAACTATGACACATACACTAAAAGATAAACATGAACGATTTAAAAACTTTACATGGCATTGGATTGTAGTATCCATGCATTCCAATAACATATTTGTTCAGTCATTATCATATTGGATGGTAATAATCAGATATACCTATTGGCTTTTGACATCAGTCCCAGGAAAGATCATGACACATAGTGTTAATTTTTAACAAAGTTAAAGGATTGTTTGGATAAGGTACCTCATTTAGCAATAATTTCAAATCGACGTGTTAGTATATTCTCTACAATGGCTGAAGTATTCTTAGGTATACACCATGGCTATTGTTGCCATCACCTTTACTGTAACATGCGATCCAAGTACAAGAAGAATGCACAAGTATGCACAAGTATGATAAATAGGAAAGTAGTTAAGGCATACATAAAGTATGAATTTTAAGAAACAATGAAGTCATTGTCCTGTATACACCTAATGCAGTAGCACACCTGTGTGAGGTGGGTTTCGATAGATGGGCAAAAACATATTTCCTAGGGCATAAGTATAATATAATGACTACCAATATCGTTGAGTCATGTAATGCACTTATCAGACAAACTCAAGGTTTACTCATTACTATGTTTATCAAGTTTATCAAAGGTACATTATAGCGATGGTTTGATAGAAGGAAAAATCGTGCAAGCAAGTACATATTCAATATTATAACATGTTATAATGTGTTTATGTATACTTACACTTAATTACTTACCATATGTGTTAATATTTATATGATTTGCAAATGTTTGCACCAACTCAATAACACCTTGGACAGAGGAAACGAATGCCAAAAGTGAGCGAAAGTCTCCAAACTTAGAGGTACGTCTTATTACATTTGAATGGTACAAGGTTCTTGGTAATGACCAATACGATGGTATGGTCAACCTTGTAGAGCGGACATGTACATGTAGAAAATTTCAACTATCACAGATTCTTTGCACGCATGTCATCATCATTGCCAAATATATGAAGCTCACCACCTATGTTCAATGGGCACATCCATACTACAACACCCTTTTTTACCATGTAGTCTATGCAAAGGTTGTCAATCTATTAGGGGATCAATCAAAATGGTTGCATGTAGAGGAGGCAAACATTATCCATCCACCGTTTATCCATTGTGATCATATCAAACGTTCAAAAAGTAAAAACAGACTTCTTTCACAAGGAGAGGTTATTGAACAACTTATTTGTACCCAATGTCAGAAACCTGGTTTCATACCATCAAGTTTAGCAAGTAAAAAGAAAAGTTGAAGATCACTACACTTGTAATTGTACTTATATATTTTGATACAAAATTTGTAATTATACTTGCTAATTTATATATAAAGTTTGTGATTGTAACACATTATCTTTAAAACTTATAATTGTACTAGTTAATGTATCTATAAGATGTCATTGTTGATTTCATATATCCATTTTTAGTCATTTTTTGTTCACTTGACTGATTGGTTATAATAATTATATAAATGACAAACACATATAAATGAATAAACATATATACATATACAAATGCTTATAATATAAAGATCAATCAATATCCTAAAAAAATAGCTATGTGGTTAAACATGTGCATAGGCGTAACAACTACTCGGCCTTAAAAAATAACGATCAGCCAAGTGTCAAGCATTTGATGTAACATAACATGAACCCACCATAATCACCTAATAGGAGTGCCTGTTGCAGTGTATCCACCACCCTATGTAATGCAAATGGATTGTCCCGTGGAGTTTCACCCACGTAAGACCAAAATGATGTTATAACTAGCAAATGTGATATCATCGACGTATAACCCAACATCTTTCTACTAAATATCTCCGATTCAGTAGTAAAACTCTATAACGAGTCATAAATTATGATTTTCCACTCCTTGAAATCCAAGATGCCTGTCATCCAATATACATTATCAAAGTTTATTGGGAAAAAACCTGCATATATTGACAAAATATATATATTAGACCTTAATTTAGTAATCCTTGTAAAGTAATAGATTATTGAATTTTGACCTCATCCAGCACACCCCAAGGTTGCAAATGTAAGTCAAAAGGATAATCCATACTGACCAATCTTATGAAAAATGAAGGAAACTGATAGTTATACTGATCTTTCATCCACATGGCATACTCGTAAAACGTGTGTGCAACAAAACATCCCAGAACTATCATCTAGTTCTGACATACCTCTACCATAACATTATGTTATTGTCAACGTAATAATCCCAAAAATGAATCTATGGTTATAAAAACAGATAATATAACATTATCATGCATTTGAACAATATTCTATATTAAAAAAAAAATTAATTTACCAAGTAAAGTCACCTCATCGGACAACCATCTAAATGTGTCTGTGACTGTATCCCAAAAGGCAATTTTGGTCCTCATCTCTATGTCATACACCTCCCGTTTCTCAAACAAATCAAGTTTTGCACATCATTTCTTGAAAATTTTCTTGTGTTCAGTACTCAATAATGGCATAACAGTCCTCGGCCATTAGATCCTTTGTTTCAATAGATTTGTGTATGGGCTACGAACGAATGGTCCTTTCTTAAGAAGTCGACCATGAAGTGTTCAAATTTATTCATGAAACAAATAATATGGTTGGGGAATTCTCAAGAGAGATCAGATCGACTATATTAAATTTCTAGACTAGTTGGAGTTAAATACATGAAAACAATAAATAAATAATATACTATTCATTCATATGTAAAAGATATAATGAAAACATTAATGAAATTTGTTTACCTAAACTATCTCTCCCTGTACTAGAAGTTGAATCACATTGTCCCTTGGACAAGTAATGTCAGTCAACTTGTCATCTTAGGAAGCAACATCGATCACCTTTTTCCCCTTGCTTGGTGTGTTAAGATAAACTAATCGGATATTCTGTTATAACAACAGATAAAAGGTAAATGACAATTTTTATTGGTTAATCTAACAATTTACCTTAACCATCAAAGAAAGTGATAATGGGGAATCCTCATAGGGTGATCTATCGTCTCTAACATCCTGAAACAATATTAAAATTTTATATTGGTTAAAATCAAAGTGTTTAACAAACATTACATAGTATACAATTGATAATATAAGTACCTCTATTGTCAGAACATATGTCAATATGGGATCCCCTTAGATGTGCCTCTTCAACACTAAGACATTGTTACAATGTCGAAAGTAACAAGTTAATAGGGGATCAATAATCGAATGTGTAATTAAGATATAATATTAACAATTAACATTATACTTACCTGAATCATCATAAAAAGTGTTAATAAGGAAACCTCATAGGGTGTTTCATTATCGCCGACATCCTGTAACAATATTAACATTTTATATTGGATAATCAAAGTGTTTTACAAAGATTACAATGTCTATAGTTGACATTATATGTATCTTTACTGTCAAAACAGATGTCAATATAGGATCCCCCCTTGGTGTAGCATCATAAATGCCAGGGCACTGTCATAATGTCGATAGTAACAAGTTAACTGGGAATCGATAAACGAATATTGAATTGGGATATAACATTTACAAACGACATTATACTTACCTGAACCATCATAGAAGGTGTCAATTAGGAAACCCCATGCAATGATCTCTTATCACTCACATCAAAAGTCAATATAAGATCCTCCTTGAATGGTCCCTCATCAAAAAACTGATGCTATAACAATATCAATAATCAAAGTTAACAAAATACTAAAAGTATTTCTAAAATATCATTTCCAATATACTCAAAAAGTTTAGCACTTATCTCAACAGTAAGTGGAGATGTGACTATCAAATCTCTTCTTGATAGTCTGTTATCATCATTATGAGGAGACTATAACGACATATACAATTATTATAGGGTTTACATGTTTGCATATTTAAATAATTAGAATATCTAGTATATTATTAACTTTTTTAACTTCACGACAATTTCTGTGTGGAGATGAGATCATGTGTCCTCTATACGAGTCATCATGTCCTCTATATAAGATATCCTATCCTTCATATGAGTCATTATATCCTTTATACGAGTCAACCAATCTAAGATAAGATTGCCTCATCAGGCTAATGCAATATCAAAGTAACAAATGGAGAAATTATGTCCAATGACGAAAGAATCGTTTGACATGCACTTTATAGCAGGAGGCATAACACTTCGATGATATACGTTCGACAATAGGGGTCATAACAAGAGCATTAATAGGAGCCTCAATATAAAGTGGAACAATGATTGGAGAAGTAACGTCAAGACGACCCAATGATGCATCTCTTGACAAGGATAGGGGTGATGTCGATGAAGAAGATTGTCTATTCGATATCCCTATGTATCAAAAAATATCGTCAAACCAATCTGTGGTTTGCTCCATTGGAGATAAAACTAGTAGGAAATTAACATTATACTACAAATTTTTTTTTAAGTGAACTTTGTTATTATACCTTATACATATTTTAATTAATAACAAATTATTACTAACTGCATCTCTGGTGAAGATAGTTGGTATAACATCCTATCCCGAGATGTCTTTCGTGTGTCACCTCAACATCTGGATAGATACTAAAACTAATATGATATCCACCCATCGATGTAGTGTGTCTAGCGCCTTGTATATCAAAAACTATAATTTTAACTTAAATCTGTTACTCTATAAAATTACAATTGTATTAAATCAATTTTATTTTAATCACAATTTTTTTTTAAATTAATAAATGTCATAATTACCTAGAATGCTAGTGGGAATCCCATGATACTATATTATTTCATAAAGTTTTCTTTCTTCTTTATAGCGCCAAAATCCATAGAAATTCATGAGATATTATCACAAATTGATCGATACATCATCTACAACACCTGTACTCCTCATGGGTATGCATTGAACTCATCAAGATGATTAACCCAATATAATATCTTCTGAGGGATTGTTTTCCTCAAATCACTCTCTAATAACCCCATATGAAGATAAAACAATATGACCAACTTTACTGCATTAGTGTCGTCCTCCCCCCAAGGTCTCTGTTGGAAAATGCAACTCAGATTGACATATGTAACTGACTTACACCTACGAAGTATGTATGGTGGATTCGATTTGTGACCTTCAATGGAATATACATGTCAATATCTAATATATGAGTGAATCAAAGGCCTATCATAATGGTGAACTTGTACGGGCTGAACCTAACGTTAACCCCACTAACTCGAAACCATAACTCATCGCTTGAGTTAGCCTTATTTACCACTCTTAGGATGAAATAATGTATTAACACTCCACTGAATCGGTTATCCTTAAAGTCTATGAAGTGTCCGGAACAGGTACGTTAAAACATTTGCAACTGTCGCTCTGTTAATATTTTATTAATCATGACTTCTACATCTCTATATCTACGCGTAGTAACTTAAGCCTTGAAGTGTTTTTCCATAGGCAATCTGATTTTATCCTTTCTCTCAACCTCTTTTCTCTTTTTTCAAGCTTCTTATAAAAAAATTAAATGATTCAATTTTATAAAAAATTACAATTATATCAATTTTATATTAGAAATGATTCAATTTTGAACATAGATACATTATTTAGAAAAATAGACCAGAAATTTGAATTCTACATGTAAAAAAACCTTAAAATACCAAAATTTCAATTGGTCCCCTTATATGGTAAATATAAAAAAAGCCCATAATTTTGAGAAAAAATTATTCTACCCCACTAAAACCCACCACACAAATTCGCATGGTGGAAAATTTTGAAAAAATACATTTTGCACCCCACCACATGAATTTACATGTCAACCAATTTTTTAAATTTGTAATTCTGCCCCACCACACGATTCACTATTTAAAAACTCATATTTTTGCCCCCAATCTCATGAATTCGTGTGGTCCAAAAGTTTGAAAATTGCACAAAACCTCCTCATCTCAAAGAAATCTCACTACACGTATTCGTATGGTCAGCAAAACATTCACATGGTGATTGCTGATTTCGTGTGGTGAGATTTCACCTCTTAAAATTTGTTTTTCAAATACCATTTTAACAATAATTAACTCTGCAACTAATCTAACACAAAAGTCCTAAAAAAATTTATCCAAATCACCAACAAATCAAGCAATTTTATCAAATCTTTCAAATAAAAACCCTAAGTCTAAACACCTAAATTTCGCATCCAATTGATTAAATCTTGCGCCAAAATGCATAAAGACATGACAAAAATTGTTTTACTAACCTTTTTATCCATTCTTATCACCAGAAATATCATGAAAATCGCCTGAGAAAATTGATCGGAGAGAGTTTACATATTGTGTGGCTGGGTGTACGGTTTGTGTGGTTGGGAGCGAAGATTTGTCATTTTCTTTGATTTTAGCATGAAGGGCAGTTTCGTCTTTACAGTGAAATAGGGCATTTTTGTTTAAAATTCAAAAAGTTGGACAATTTTGTTTTACACCCCTAAATTTTGCGTAATTTAATTAATTTTCCCTCAATTTCTTTGTGAAGTAGCAATTTATACTCTCAATTCATCCCTCAATTTAGCCTCAATTGTACTCTCCTAAAACTGATATGGCAATCTAGGTTAAAACTTAACCAATACCGTTGATCTTTTGCAAATAAAAACACACTAGCCCCAAATCTCAGCCGTTGGATGTTACTAATTAGACCATTAACCCACCGCTAGTTTGATACTAAAAACACTTGTACTTCCTTTTACATTGTTGAAACAAAGTACCACCCTTCAGGGCTATTTTACTTCATTCTTAACGACAACAATAGGTAACACATTGAACCCACTTGATTCAAGAAGGTGATCCTAATGTTTATTGGCGGGGTCAGAAATTAAATTAAAGTGGTTTAATGCTTGAAAACCAAAAGACTTATTCCCAGATAAGGCATAGTAAAATCACAAAGTTTTATCCTCTAATTTTTAAAAACTGAAATACATATTTATGAGATAATTTTTATTAAAAATTTTAGTTAGAATAAGAGATAAAACTATTATTTATTAAAAAAATTTAAAAATTAAAGTTTTATTATATTTTCCTCTCCAGATTTAAAAATCTTGTAATTTTCTCCTACCCAAAGTTTGAAAAATAACAATTTCCTCCCAAGTTTTTTCCTCTTTTCTCTAGCAATAATCTATTATCTTCGATCATCGACTGTCCTCCCTCTCACCTTATCTCACCCTTCCCTCTCCAAGCATGGGTTGATGATTTTTGTTCGAAAATCTAAATGATTTTATAACAATATAAAATCATAACATTAAACAATAGTAAATTATATTTCATATAAAAAATTAGTATCTCTTTTCAATGACTCACATTGACTATGCACCATAGGGTTTCATCCCTCCTCTCTTGCACCCTCGAGCCACTGAGATTCTAACTGCCTTGGTCGACACTTTCTTTGTTAGTATTGCCACTCCAAACCCTGATAATATATAGGCTCATCACAAAGGTTCTTGAAACGGGTGATGCCTTTGTGTTTCCAGTAGGACTTGCATCACTTCAAAAGAAATGTTGGGAATGTTAGTGCAGTTTCAATCTCTTACTTGAGTAGGCAAAGGCCTCCTGGTGTACTCACGGTCGCCAATGCAGTTGTCGAATCAAATCCGTGCATCTCAAATGATACTCTAGCTAGCTAAGGCTTTGCAGATTGACAAGAGTGTGACTGGTCTGCTTCAAGCAATATTTTGTCGACTGGAACTAGCGTACCCATGAACAATATTTGCTTTCAATGTAGATGCACGAGTGAGTTTGTCCGTGTAATGCTATAATATACAATTAGATTTGAATTTTCTTTGTTTTAAGTTAATTTTCCGATTATTTTGTCTCGAAATTCTTGTATAACTTAGTTTAATTGATCAAGAATTGAGGAGTATGTCAGCCTTGAAGTAAGAAGGCAAGTAATAGAGAGTTTTGTTTTCCGTAAAATTTATGTAAAGAAGCGGTAAGTTTTAAGTTCCACGACAACGTTTTGAAAACAAACAAAGCAATAAGACCACAGTGCTCCTAAAGAAGAGCATCTTTAGTTCTTCCTTTCTACTGTTCTTCCTCAAACTCTCCTCTCTTCCATTCAAAGATTCAATGGTGCAAATTAAACCGATTATTTTTCTTTTCTGTAAGCACTGAATGGCTTTGATTGTATTAGGCTTGGATTGTCATCTTAGCAATTGGATTCAATGGTGCAAATTCTATTATTCGCCCTGCTGAAGCCCATACAATAATTTCACGTTCGTATCCCATCTTGGAAGAGAATTATGCTTCAACCATTCTTCCAAATTAAACATGACTCTTGTCTTATTTACGAAGAAATTAAATCAAATTAACATATATTTATCTTCAATGACAAATCTAAAAATAAAATTTAAAAAAATTAAAATTGAATAAAAATAAAATATAAATTCATCAATAAAAAATATAAAATACAAAAAGAATCGTGCAAAATTTTGAGAGTTGGAGATATATATATATATATATATATATATATATATATATAAACTAATTATTTTTCCAACCCAAAAAAAATTAGTTGACCACTCTTAACCTTCTCCGTAGTATATAATTGCTTAATTTTTTCTTTTATTGCAAATCGAACCACATTATATTTTATTCTCTAACTATTATACAGAGATATCAAACACTTTAGAGCATATGTAAAGACTCATCTTTAAGCGATTACAAATTTATTATTCAACCTTTAGTATAATCAAATCAATCTTTAATATCATATTTACAACTATAACATATTCTATATTATGAACCTGTAATTAATGGGATAAGTATCTTTACACCGTCATTACACGAGACGAAAGTTTAGATGTATATTTATCATATACGAGTGAGGGATATAGCCCATTAAATTTCACACTTTTGTTTCCAAGTTATTTCACATGCAAAGGGTAAAAGGCAAACACTAAAGCGCACTCATCTTGCAGAGTGACTTCAATCATAATATGCGAACTTGTACTGTTGAGAATGTTACATCCTACTTAAAATCATAATGCTGAACTAAATTACTTTTATTGTGTTCTAATGGTCTAAATGCATGCATGCTTTTGGAGAAAAGGCATTAATCTAATCTTCATCAGAAACTTCCGAGGCACTCAACTGATGAATTATCAGAAAGATTAAATAAAAGTGCCCTCTATGGATCCCCACTTTTGTATAAGACTGCAAAAGTTGCTTCCACTACGCGTTGTCTGCTTCAAAAGAGAGTTATTATTTAGAGTGAAACCACAAGGATGGAGACAGACGTAAAGGCAGTTTGGTATTGTATGTAGATGGCGAAAGGACTTATTCCCACCCAAAGTATCCTCTTATCTCAAGTTTCCACCTCTTAACTTTGAAAATCCGAAATACTTACCTATGACTGATTAAAATTAATAGTTTTAGGAGTAAAATCGTTATTTTACTTATAATACTAAAATAAATTAAATTTTAATCTCCTTCCTCCCCCCCCCCCCCCCCCCCCCCCCCCCTCCCCCTCCAAAAAAAATCCTAAAAAATAACCATTTTCCCTTATAGGCAAAGTTTTAAAAAATGACATCCCCCCCCCCCCCAATGGTTTAGTTTTCAAACTTTGGCATCATTCCCAGTGGCCTCTTCCTCTCGAAGCTTCCTTTCCTTCTGACAATCTCTCTCCTCTCAATTGGATGCCCGATCGGGTCGAATCACGTCGAAGAGATGAAAAGTTTCATCATAAAGATGAAGCTCTTTTTCTTCCCAAAAGAAGAAGTTTGGGAAGACAAAGAGTTTTGTCCCCCGCGTGATTTGACGCTAATCAGACGTCTAACTGAGAGGAGAGAGATCGTTAGAGGGAAAGGAAGGTTCAGGAGGAAGAGGTTGCTAGCAATGACGTCAAAGTTTGAAAACTAAACTCAAGGGGGGGGGGGGGGGGGGGGGGTTTGTTGAGGGGGGTTTCTGTGTAGATACATGTAAAAGCAAATGAATATCCTAAATCCATTACAATTCAATTATTGCTCCCACTTGTAAAAGCAAATGAGTATCCTAAACCCATTACAATTCAATCCTTATCTTTGCCACAAGAATATTTGTAAAAATGGCCAAGATTTGATTGGATCATCGACAACAAGGTTTGAACCTGCACGAGTGAAGCCTAATAGATTTTGAGTCTACCTCCTTAACCACTTGGACATATCAACTACAGATCGTATTTCGTCACTACATTTTATTTATATCTTATAAATATCCCTTACATTTTTAGAGAAACAGAGTTTTAAAGCCTCTATGATTTCTAAAATGTATTGCTAACTTAAGGAGTTATTATACTCTTATTTTAATCATAATAAATTAATATGTTTCTACGTATATTAACCAATATCTTTATTTGAGTGTGAGTTTAAATTATAAAGATTTTTCTTTTTCTTTTTGCTAAACAAAATAATATATAAACAAAACATAGACAAAAAGGCTCAAAAATAACCTAAGCTTGTCTAGGAGGACTGGACAGCCAAGGCCACTAAGGGTAAGACACACCCAGAACCAACACTCGCCTCTCTTGAGTTACTATCAAAGTGAGACCATTGATAGGTCTCAAGAGAGTGGGAGGGGAACAGCAACAAAGATTACGAAAAGGGGTACCCTTGTACCCTAAATTATATAAGCATGGAAAAGCTATGATACAATTGATCGAAACAATCAAAAACCTATGGAGCCTAACTTGTATATATTGCCTAAAAACGTTATGCACCATGATTCCAAAGAAATGTTTGAGATGGCAAAAGCAGTAGACTACCAAAAGGTAACGTAGGAAGTAGAGGTAGAATCTGCATAATTAAGGAAATTAGAATGGAAGCTACCAGAAGAGGTATGTAAACTGTTTTTCCAAGGGGAATCTATATCTGTATCATTATTGCGAGGAAACTCGATAACCTTTTGGATCTTCCTGGAGATTAATCTAATCGGGAGAGACTTGAATGCAGAAAGCAATAGCTTGTCTTTCAATAATTTTGCATAATCTGTTACAGAATTTTCAGCAAAATTGAGACTGTGACTAGAGAATCTGTAGAAGGGAGAGTTGGTAGTATAGAACAAAATCAAAATCCAAACACAACATGTGCACAGAACACAAAATAGAGAATGTCTAGCTGAGAAGGCAGAACAGGAGAATCCAAGAGTAGAATACAAAATGTGCACTGCAGAGGCCGAAACTGGAAAAGACTGGAAACTAGGAATGAATCTAGCTGCAAGTGAATGGCAACCATAAAACTCAGATTCAAAGCATCAGGTTTCTAGAATTTTAAGCTACATCTAGAAAATTGAAACTTTAAGCCCAAACCTGCAAAACAGAAACTTTGTTAGAAAAAAATATGAGGAAGACCATCATAATTGCTTGAAGATGCATTGCAGAAGGCCCCATCTTTTATCTATCTCCTTGTTACTCCTCATTAGGGAAAAGTTAAAGAACTCCGCAACCTTATCCCTAACAATTCTTCATATATTTTCTTTGACTCTTTCCTTGAAGATGCAATTTCTTAAGAAGACATATTGCATAAATAATGGCTTCAAGGCTTAACTTCCCATAATATGCTTAAGATTACAAAGATTTATTTAGTGCACTTGAAGGAGGATCAAAGTAGAAAATCAAAGACAAAACTCAAATAAAGTGTTCTTGAAAATTTGAACAAAAACTCAAGTTTAAGTAGATATTTTTGTAATCTTAAAGTATTAGTCTTGATTAGAATATATATTTGCATACGAAAATTCTTTCAAAAATTTGTTTTCATATCTTCAAAATTTTGGGTTAAAATGTTATTTTTCAAACTTAATAAGCTTAGTTGATTTTTATCAAAATTCTAATAATTTATTTGAGATTATGAAGTTTTGTAAACTAAAATATCATATCTCAAATTTGGGTTTGAATAAGTTTTCTAAAAATATATTAGATTATCATTTTTCTGTTAAAGTATCATTTTTCAAACCTCATGAGTGAAATCAAATATCACCAAATTTTAATAATTCATTTGAAATTATGAAGTTTTGTGGACTAAAAATTCATAAGTCAAAGTTGGTTTAAAAAAGAGTTTTCTTAAATCGGTTCAATTATCATGTTTCAAAGTTTTAGGGGAAAACCACTACTTTTTTAAACTTTGGGGGGCAAAGTGTAATAAAATTTGATTGACCGATTTGACTGACCAAAATTTTCAAATTGTGGTTGTTGAATTATCCAAAAGCTATGTTTTTTGCTATAAAAAATTTGTTCAACCAAATTCCTTCGGGTCGATCAAATCAAATGATAAAATTTCTAATGAATAGTGCCATGTAAACATGACAAAAGTGCCACATCAGATTTGATTGACTGAAATATATCTAATCAATCGAATTCTACATTTTCTGAACAACTATAACAGTTACATTTGTGTATAACAACTAGTTTCTTTCGTTCTCCTTATATAAATTTAATCAAATCTACTTAAGAATGACTTTTTGCAACCAAAATTTTCATACATTTGAGAGGAAACATTCTTGAGCCATTCACTTGCAAATCTTTCTCTCTAATCAAACCCTTGCTTATTTACTTTCTTGAATTCATATATATTGGGTTGTATTAAGCTTAAACTTTTATATGCACTCTTCGAAAGAGATTATATTTTGAATTTGTATAGATTTGTGTTGTAAAAGAGTGAGTTTTACTCTTGGTGACATTAGAGAATTCTAGTGAGAGAGATTGAACTCTAGTTCTTATAAATGTTAATAGCACCTTAGAAACTATTTATATTGTAAATAAAAACTTGGTTGAGATTTTTTTTAACCAAAGATTAGTGAAATACTCTAAGGGAGATAACTTAAAGGAGTGAACGTATTTTGGGTGCGTCAAACCACTATACATCATGTGTCTGATTTTTTAATCCTTTAACCTTATATTTTGTGGTATATGTTATTTTGATTGTGTTGATTATTTGCAATATTTCTTAACGTTCTCATAAAGTGTATTACAAATAGCTAGCATTTATTAAATTATATAAATAGTCAAGTATCTTATACCTTTATCTAAGGGTGAATTTGAATCAAACCGAACTAGAATATAAATTGGCTCGAGTTTGGTTCAAAAGGTTTTAGAGATGGCTCGAGTTAGTTGAGCCAATTCAAAAGAAGATTCGAGTTCAATTCAAAAAGAAAATTAAGATTTGTGACTCGAATTCAAAACTCAAGTCTGAGATCCAATTTTATGACTAAATTTCCAGAATGTCAATCTACGTTTCATTAGTATAAGGTAAGAAACTTGAAATCTACAAAAATATAATGTAACCTTTTAAGTCTCAGATTTTGTTTAAAAAAACAGAGAATGGCAACCATAAATTAACTCACTTTACAAATTCACCAATCTCACATAACATCTACATCTTTTAATAGCTCATTATTATCTTTTTCATGTAATCAAACATCCCGCCAATCAAATGCAACCATCAAACTTATAAAATAATCAAACAAATACAAATATAAATCTCTAACAAATTAATTAATAAACAAAAATATAAGGGTTTTAGTTAGGGTTCTTATCACTGAAGATGAACTTGAAAATATAAACCATGTGACGACATCAAGATAGAAATATGTAATTGGAATTGTGACCGATTAAAACGACGGATTTATCTTTGCTTGCTTGTTTTCAGTCTCACAATGGTGATTTTCAAAGAAAAGAAAATAAAAAAAATGAGGAGAAATGGCAATAGAGGCTGGAGAAAGGATAAAGATAAAGGAGAGATAATATGGGTTACGTGTGTGATGGTCAAAGTGAAAGGGAAAATGTTGATAAGAAAGAAAAGTAGATTTATATAATCAATTAAAAATGATATAGTTATAATTCATTAAGCCAGCTTGAGCCAAGTCAAGACTCAACTCGAACCAAACGAGTTAATGGTTGGCTTATAAGTGGTTTTGAATTGAACCTTATCTAATTTGTATTCAACTCATTTTCTAGTCGAGTAGTATATCATAGCTCGAGTTTGGTTAGAGTTCATAAGAAACAAACTCAGATCAAGCTAAACCAAGCCAAGTCAACTTCCAAGATCAAGTCAGCTCGACTCAAATCCACACATACCCCTATGAAGCAAAATAGCATTGTCGAAAGAAAAAATAAAATCATCATGGAGATGACAAGATGTCTTATGATAGAAAAAGAGATGCCTAAGTGTTTTTGGGCTAAACAACAAATACAATGGTATACTTGATCAATAGGTTACCAACAAAGGTTATACGAGACATGACTCGGATAGAAGCTTGGAGCAGACTGAAAGCAACACTCAAGCATGTGAGAGTGTTTGGTTGCATAGGCTATGTTCATACTCCTAATGTGAGAAGAAGTAAATTGGATGACAAAGCAAAAAAATGTGTATTAGTAGCTTATAGCAGTCAAGCCAAAGGTGATAGAATGTATAATCCAACTACAAAAAAGTTTTTTATGAGTAAAGATGTTGTGTTTGATAAAGAAGCAACATGGAAATAAGAGGTCAAAAGAATTGATGGAGACAATTATTTAGGCATAGATAAGCCTAAAGATGTATTTGGAGATGATGCGAATGATAAGGAAGAGAATGCAGTTAGAGTTACCATGCGTTTTAATGAAATTTATCAATGGTGCAACAATGTTATGATTGAGCCATCTTCCTTTATTGAAGCAAGTAAGCATGAAAGGTGGCAACAGGCAATGTAAGAAGAGATTTCAATGATTAAGAAGAACAAAAATTAAGAGCCAATAGATATACCAGAAGGAAATAAAATCATTGGAGTGAAATGGGTTTATAGAGTAAAGATGAATCCAGATAGTTCTGTCAAAAAATTGAAAGCACATTTGGTTGTAAAAACATATTCTCAAATGCCCAGTGTTTACTATACTGACACTTTTACTCCAGTTGCAAGATTAGATACAATAAGACTTCTCATTGCACTTGCTACTCAATTGCAATGGAAATTTTTACATTTAGATGTCAAGTCAGCTTTTCTAAATGGTTGGCTTGAAGAAGAAATTTATGTAGCTCAACTTGAGGGGTTTGTGATTAAAGGAAAAAAGGAAAAGTGTGCTGGTTACTTAAAGCTCTTTATGCCCTAAAACAGGCCCCAAGAGCTTTGTATAGTATGATTGTTTCATGGCTTGAAATTCAAAGATTCAGGAGGAGTCTTAATGATGCAACCTTATATATAAGATAGATTGAAAGAGGAATGACGATCATTTCTCCTTATGTGGATGATCTTTTGAGTAATCCAAAAGATATTGAAGAATTTAAAATGAGTATTATGAAGGAATTTGAGATGACTAACTTGAGAAAAATGAAATATCTTCCAAACCTTGAAATAAGTCAAGAGGTGGATGGCATTTTAATTTGCCAAAGTAAATATACTCAAAGGATTCTGAATAAAGTTTTTAATGGAAAATTGTAGGCCTATAACAATTCCTTTAGTATTGAAAGAAAAATTGAGGAAGAATGATGGAAACAAAAGGGCTAATGAGACAAATTTTAAATGCCTAATGGGAAGCTTGATGTATTTAACAGCAAAAAGGCCAGATTTTATGTACTCTAGTAGTATATTGTCTAGGTTCACGTAGGAACCTAGTAAGGAACATTTCTCAACAGGATAACAAGTTTTAAGGTACCTAAAGGGAACTAAGGGCAAAGGAATTTGGATCAAACAAGTTGAGAAGGGGAAGTTGAGAGCTAATGTGGATAGTGATTGGGCTAGAAGTATAGATGATATGAAAAGCACAACAAGTTACTAGTTTACACTAAGCTTAAGAATTTTTTGTTAGTGTTTGAGGAAGCAAGAGATCGTGGCGTAAAGAACAATTGAAGCTAAATATGTTATTATAGCAACTATAACAAATCAAGCAATATGGATTAGAAAATTGATGAAAGATCTAGGAGAAGAACAAGTTAAAGCTACTATGATCAAGTGTAACAACAAGTCAACTATTTCCATTGTTGAAAATCCAGTCCAACATGAGAGGACTAAGCACATAAATATCAAGTATCATGTCATTAGGGAAGCTAAAATATCAAAAGAATTCAAGATGGTTTATTGCAACTCAAAGTCCCAAGCCGTTGATATACTTATCAAAATATTACCAAAGTCTAGAATTCAGATGTTAAAGAACATTCTAGGAGTTGTTTCCAAAAGTTTCACAAAGAAGCGTTGAAGATTGTGTGAACTTTTGCTCAAAATTAAAAATATATAAATAAATTAAAAGAGGATTTACGTGGAAATAGTTGGGAATAACTGTGAAGCAACTGCTAGTAGTTTATTTATGTCTACATTAAGACATATAGTTAGAAAACTCCATGGTTGGTTTGTTAACTATCTAAAACTACTTTGTAACTGACTTGTCTATATAAAGACAAGCAAATAAGCATTAGTAATATGAATGAGATCCTAAGAATTATTTTTAAGTCTAAAAAATAATTTATTTCATTGCCTTCAAACTTGATAATTTCATTAGTCTAAGGGTAAAAACTTAAAATCTGCAAAAATGTAAATGGAATCATGAGTAAATAAAAATGATGCAACCTTTTAAGTTTCAGATTTCTTAAAAAAAAAACAAAGAATGTCAACCATAAATTAACTCACTTTACAAACTCACCAATCTCATATAACATCTATACCTTCTAATAGCTCACCATCATCTTTTTCACATATCAAACATTCCACCGATCAAATGCAGCTACCAAACTTATAAAATAATCAAACAAACACATATATGAATCTTTAATAGATTAATTACTCAGCAAAAATATAAAGGTTTCAAGTAGGGTTCTTATTATTGAAGATGAACTCAAAAATATACATTAGACAACGACATCAATATAGAGATGTGTAATTGGAATCATGACCGACCAAGATGAACTTTCATTTGTGACAAGAACCATCGATCTGGAGAGACAATGAGAAAAATAGTCTATAAAGAAGAGAGATCAAGATGGATTTATCTTTGCTTACTTGTTTTCGGTCTCAAAATGGTGATTATCGAAGAAAAGAAAATTAAAAAATGCAGAGAAATGGCAATAGAGGCTAGAGAGACAATAGAGATGAAGAAGAGATAGTTTGGGTTGTGTGTGTGATAGTCAAAGTGAGAGAGAAAATTCTGATAAGAAAGAAAAGTCGATTTATATAATCAATTAAAAACAATACAATTTTAATTCATTAAGCTAGCTTAAACTGAGCCAAGACTCAACTTAAACTGAGTCGAGTTAGTAATTGGCTTGCCAGCCATTTTGAATCAACCCTATTTGATTTGTATTTGGCTCGTTTTTAGTCAAGCCGTATATCATAGGTCGAGTTTGGTTCAAGTTTATAAGAAACAAATTCGGATCGAGCCAAATAAAACCGAGTCAATTTTTGAGATCGACTCAAATCCATGCTTACCCCTATCAAAGGGGTTTTTCTATGCCTTTTTAGAAGAGTAAGTAATAAATCTTAGGATGGCATACGATAATTTAAAGAGATATATAACACTTTTGCAAAACCCTCAAGTTATTTGACAGTTCCTTATTTGCCAAATGGTAGATGGAAAACCCTAGTTATAAAAGGAGTAACATATAATTAGACCAACTCACCCTCCCAACATTTTCTTCCACGCCCTTTGTTAATTTGATGAGCTTAATTATATGATGAATAAGAACTTATGTACCCTCACGAGCTCAATGTTTGCCAACTACTTAAAAAAATAAGAAAGGTCTTTTAAAAGATGTTATAACATATCCCCAATTCAATGTGCAATCACAACAAAATGGTTTGGTTAAATTTAATTTAATGAAAGACCACAAATGAATACAAGTATAATCAGAATTTTTATATTAGCTTAAGCTTCATTTAGGAAAGGAATCATTAACCACTTTTGACCCATTTCTTAATTCTTTTGGTCAACCATAGGGTTGCATCTCTTTATGCGTAGATACAATTTATAAATAAATAGCCAAAGGACATATTCCCCCCCCCCCCCCCCCCCCCCCAAAGTATGTTGTTTTTTCCTTTTAACTTTGAAAATCTCAAATACCTACCTATGATTAGTTAAAATTAACTGTTGTAAAGACAAAATCGTTATTTTACCTATAATATTAAAAATAAACTAAAATATAATCTTTTTTTCCTCTCCTAAACTTTAAAAACTAAAAGTTTTTTTCCAACCAAAGTTTTAAAAATGACAGTTTCCCACTAGGGTTTAGTTTCCAGATCTCTGACGTCAAATTCGACACCATTGTCAGTAGTCTTTCCTTTTCAAAACTTTCTCTCCCTTCGGCGGTCTCTCTCCACACATTTGGATGTCTAATCGATGTCTAATGAGGCTTAGAAGACGAAGAGCTTCGTCTTTCCCGATAAAGTTCTTCGTCTTCCAAGCCTCATTTGACATTGATCAAACGTTCAAATGGGTGAAAAGAGACTATCGGAGGGAGAGAAAGCTTTGGGAGGGAGATGCCGCCGACAATGGCACCAGACATGGCATTGGAGATTTGGAAACTATCATTTTTTTAAAACTTAGGTTAGGGGAAAACTTTTAGTTTTTAAAATTTAGACGAGAAAAAAGAGATAAAATTTTAAGAGGTTAATGTTTCATTAATTTTAACTGCTTATGGGTAGGTATTTGGGATTTTCAAAATTAAAGGGGGAAACTTGGGAAAACAACATGTTTGGGTGGGAAATAGTCCTTTGGCCTAAATAAGTATTTAAGGACTTAAAATCAAGTTTGGGGTCAAAAAAAAATTTAGACTAAAACAACAAAGAAATTGAACACGTGGAGGTCAATAGTTTGTTATTTAAATTTAGAAAATTGATTTAGTGTTTTCGGTGTAAAAGTTAGAGACAGCTGTAATCAAAACCACGTCACGGTTTCTCAAGGCAGAGTTATGACCAAAGTTTTGAGTTAATCTTGCTCAACCAAACCGTACCGCATTATCAAATACTATCACGTGCTTCTCATTTTTATTTTCCTTCGTCTGTCTTATTTATTTAACATGCAAATACATACTTTTTTCATTGGCAGCTAATACGAGAGTAATGCCTATTTTGGCATCCAAATAGTGAAGGAAGTGACAAATATTAATTAATTTTTTTATTTGAAAAAATAATTCATACAAATGGTTAAATTTCAAGTATTAGTATAGCTGTTAATTTTCATTTTAGGTTAAAATTCTTATCCGAAATTCATGACACGAATAAGAATGGAATTTTTTGTGTTTTAATTCACCACACAATCAAGAAAAAAAATTGTTCTAATTTAATACACAACATAATCAATGACAAAACATTTTATCTCTAATTTATTATATAATTAAAGACAAAATTTTATCTCCCATTTCATCATATAAACAATGACAAAAAACTTTGTTTTCAATTTTTTGCACAAACAAGGACAAAAATTTTGTCTCCAAATATATTTTTTTGGGACAAAATAGAATTATTTAAGATGAAATCTAATTCATTTATGGACAAAAAATTTCATCTCAAAATTTTGTCCTCAATTATTTAGACAAACAAGGACAAAAAAACTTTATAATGATTAGACTGTTGAGTTGTTCTGTTATCTAGTCAAATAATATCCCTATTGTTAAGGGTGGTATTTTCTGTTTGTTTTAGTCTTTCCACGTCTCTAGGAGTTGTTAGACGTGGGTTGCTTATTTCTTAGTCAAGCTGTTATGTAAGGCTATTTAAGAGCCAATGTTTTTCTCATTTTTGAATAAGACGACATCTTCAATACCAATATTCTTTTCATAAGCTTTTCTTTTGTTATTAACATTTGATATCAGAGCTCCATCACAAGGCTTGATTAAAATTTGAAGCAGCAATCTTCAACAATGATGTCAGAGGGTTCATTTGTGCAACTATCAATTCCAAAGTTTGATGGGCACTACGATCATTGGGCAATGCTCATGGAAAACTTCTTGCGTTCAAAGGAGTATTAGGGCTTAATCGAGATTGGAATTCCTGCAGCAGTAGAAGGTGCAATGCTTACAGATGCACAAAGAAAGAACATTGAAGATCAAAAGCTGCAAGACTTGAAGGTGAAGAATTATCTATTTCAAGCATTAGATCGTTCAATCCTGGAAACGATCCTTAACAAGGATACAACAAAGAACATATAGGATTCTATGAAGCAAAAATATCAAGGAACAACTCGAGTCAAGCGTGCACAGTTGCAAGCACTTCGAAAGGAATTTAAAGTTCTTCACATGAAAGTAGGAGAATCTGTAAATGAGTATTTTGCTCGTACACTTGCAATAGCAAATAAGATGAAAGCAAATGGTGAGAACAAAGGAGATGTTGCTATCGTTGAAAAGATTTTGAGATCCATGACTCCCAAATTTGATTATGTGGTTTGCTCTATTGAGGAGTCTAAAGATATAGACACTTTGACCATTGACGAATTGCAAAGTAGCTTACTTGTACATAAACAGCATATGAGTACTCACATCAAAGAAGAACATGCTTTGAAGGTCACCCACGGAGATCAGTCAGGAGGAAGCGGTAGAGGTCGTGCAAGTGTTAGAGGTAGAGGACGAGGACGAGGAAGAGGTAGACAAAACTTTGACAAAGCCATAGTAGAATGCTACTGTTGTCATAAACTTGGGCATTTTCAATGGGAATGTCCAAGTAAGGAGAAAAAGGCAAATTATGCAGAGACACAAGAAGAAATGTTGTTGATGACGTGCATGGATAGAAACAAAGACAACAAAGAAGATGTGTGGTACCTTGATTCAGGATGTAGCAATCATATGTGTGGAATGAAGGAATATTTCTCAGATCTAAATGAGAGTTTCAGAGATTCGGTGATGCTAGGCAACAACACAAGCTTGGCTGTAATGGGAAAGGGCAACGTAAGGCTACTAGTGAATGGAACAACACAGATTATTACAGAAGTGTTCTATGTATCGGAATTGAAAAACAACTTGTTGAGCATAGGACAATTACAAGAAAAAGGGCTTACTATTATGTTTCAACATGGAAGGTGTAAAATGTTTCATCATGAGAGAGGATTGATCATGGACACGAAGATGTCTGAAAAACAAATGTTCATAATACAAGCAATATCTCAGCCTTTATCATCTGTTTGTTTTCACTCAATTATTGAGGATAAGGTACAGTTTTGGCATTGCAGATATGGGCATTTGGGTTTCGCTGGTTTAAAAACTCTTCAATAAAAGAAAATAGTGAATGGTCTACCTCAACTAAAGTCTCCTTCAAGGCTGTGTAAGGACTGTTTAGTAGGAAAACAACAATGAGGTTCATTTCCAAAGCAAAGCACCTGGAGAGCTTCACAAATTCTTCAATTAATACATGCTAATATTTGCGGACTGATCAAACCCATCTCCAATAGCAAGAAAAGGTGTTTGCTTACCTTTACTGATGACTTCAGTAGAAAAACATGGGTTTTCTTTTTAACAGAAAAAACATAAGCCTTTGATATCTTTAAAAGGTTTAAAATTCGTGTTGAAAAGAAGACAAATGCATTAATTAAAGGGTTGCGTACTGATCGAGGAGAAAAGTTTACATCACAAGAATTCAATAATTTTTGTGATGAGAATGGTATCCAGAGACAGTTGACAACTCCATACACACCACAGCAGAACGGAGTCGCGGAACGAAAAAACAGAACCACTATGAATATGGTTCGTAGTATGCTTTCAGAAAAGAAGATTCCCAAAACCTTCTAGCCTGAAGCAATCAATTGGACGGTGCATGTCTTGAATCGAAGTCTGAATTTGGCTGTGAAAAATAAGACTCTGGAAGAAGCCTGGAGTGAAGTCAAGCCCTCAGTTGAGTATTTTAGAGTTTTTTGTTGTCTTTCTCATGTTCATGTACCTGATAATAAAATAACAAAGCTGGATGATAAAAGTTTGAGTTGTGTTTTGCTGGGAGTTAGTGAGGAGTCGAAGGCTTATCGGCTTTATGATCCTATTTCCCAAAGGATCATAATAAGCAGAGACATTATGTTCGAAGAAGACAAGGGCTGGGATTGGGATACAAAGTATGAGGAAAATATTGTTTGTGACTTGGAATGGGGTGATCAGGAGAAGGAAGTAGCTGAAATTGATGGAAATAAGGGTGAATCTGATCTTGATACTAATGTACAAAAAGATGAGGATTTTTCCTCTGATCCTTTGGCTATAGAGAACTCATCTAGTTCAAATAGAGGGAGGAGTCGGAGACCACCAGTTTGGATGTAAGACTACGAAATAGGAAAAGGACTTTCTGAAGAAGAAAATGAAACTCAGTTGGCTATGTTTACGTTTGTTGATCCTATTCGTTTTGAAGATGCTGTAAAAAGTGAGAAATGGAGGAAAGCCATGGATGTCAAAATGGAAGCAATAAAAAGGAATGACACATGGGAATTAACAAAGTTACCTGAAGGTGGAAAGAAAATTGGAGTAAAATAGGTTTACAAGACCAAATTTAATGAGAGTGGAGAAGTTGACAAGTACAAGGCAAGGCTTGTAGTGAAGGGATATTCTCAACAACAAGGTGTAGATTATACAGAAGTGTTTGCACCCGTGGCATGTATGGAAACAATTTGTTTGGTGGTGGCTCTTATAGCTCAAAGAGGATGGGTCATCTATCAACTTGATGTAAAGTCTGTGTTTCTATACGGTGAGCTGAATGAAGAAATTTTTGTTGAACAACCTTGTGGTTATGTGCAAAAAGGACATGAACACAAGGTTTATAAATTAAAAAAGGCACTTTACAGGCTTAAGCAAGCACTGCGTGCATGGTACAGCCGTATAGAAGCCTATTTCATAAAGGCAGGTTTTGAGAAATGTGATTATGAGCATACTCTTTTCATCAAGGTAGCAAAAGAAGGTAAAATTTTAATTATAAGTTTATATGTTGATGATCTCATCTTTACTGGAAATGATGATTTGATGGTCTCTGAGTTTAAAAACTCTATGAAATGTGAGTTTGACATGACTGATCTTGGCAAAATGAGGTATTTTCTAGGTCTTGAAGTGTTGCAGAAATCTAATGGTGTGTTTATTAGTCAAAAGAAATATGCATTGGAGGTTTTGCAAAGGTTTGAAATGGATAGAAGCAACTCAGTTCATAATCTGATTGTTCCGGGTTGTAAGCTTGTGAAGGATGAAGGAGGTGTCAAGGTAGACAAGACTCATTTTAAACAAATTGTTGGTAGTCTCATGTACCTGACAACTACTCGACCGGATGTGATGTTCGTAGTGGGTCTTATTAGTAGGTATATGGAGAATCCTACTGAGCTTCATCAACAAGTAGCAAAAAGGGTGCTGAGATATTTGAAAGGAACGCTTGATTTTGGAATTTTCTATAAGAAGGGAGGAAATAGTGAACTTGTTGCATACACAGACAACGATTATGCAGGGGATTTGGAAGATCGAAAAAGCACATTAGGTTATGTTTTTTTATTGAATTCAGTAGTTGTATCTTGGCTATCAAAAAAACAACCAGTTGTTAGTTTATCTACCACTGAGGCTGAATTCATTGCTGCGGCTTCATGTGCATGTCAAGCAATATGGTTGAAAAGAGTGTTGGATAAATTGAGCTTGAGTCAAGGTCAGACAATTGCTATTTATTGTGATAGTAGTTCTGCAATTAAGCTGTCAAAAAATCCAGTAATGCACGGTCGTAGTAAACATATAGATGTGCGTTTCCATTTTCTTCGAGAGCTAACAAAAGCTGGTTCTGTAGAATTAGTTTATTGCAGCACACAAGACCAATTAGCTGATGTAATGACCAAACCTCTGAAGTTAGATGTCTTCTTAAAGTTGAGAGCAGCCCTAGGAGTTTGTTCTGAAGCTGATATAAACTGATGCTTAAGGCATTCAGTTTAAGGGAGGAAAATGTTGAGTTGTTCTGTTATCTAATCAAATAATATCCCTATTGTTAAGGGTGGTATTTTTTGTTTGTTTTAGTCTTTCCACGTCTCTAGGAGTTGTTAGATGTGGGTTGCTTATTTCTTGGTCAAGCTGTTATATAAGGCTATTTAAGAGCCAATGTTTTTCTCATTTTTGAATAAGACGAAATCTTCAGTACCAATATTCTTTTTATAAGCTTTTCTTTTGTTATTAACATAGACAAACAACATTTTTTCGTGAATATAACGACTTGATTTGTTGTCCCATTTTGAGAAATAAAATTTCATAATCTTGTATAAAATTTGTTATAGTAAGTTTTAATAAATAGTATTAAAGTAGTTTTATCGTATCTTTAATGCAAATATATATATATATATATATATAATTTTTTGAATGACATAATCCATTTTTGAGAATTTCGACAGAAGTTTTTATATTCCTTTCTCATCTTGAATGTATAGTTTGCATTTAAGTCAATTAATTGTAAAATACAAAGTCAGTTCCGACTTCTAGTTGTTAATTTTGTTGGTTGAATCCATTTTGTTGGTTCATCTAACTTAGGTGGCTGATATTTTAGAATTCGGTGAATTAATTGTAAACATTGTTTATGTTATTTTGATATTTGCTTGTGAAAAAAGTAGGTGCTTTGAATTTTTATTGCATATAATACCATGACAAAATTGGGATTATTGAAATAATTAACGGAACAATAAATTAAATTAATTATTTGCTTGTTGTAATTATGGCGATGGGAGAAGCAATTTTTTAGTTTTTTCACTTCTTTTTCACGTTGGCTTTGAAGTGGGGCTTGCAAGATTTACTTCGATGTGTTTTTGGGTTTAGGAGCATCATTCTTTGAGTTAAAAGAATCAATTTAACTAATTTTATAACAGTTAAAAAAGTATTTCTATTATTTTATATAAATATTATAATACAAATGTGATTAATATAAAATTTAAAATATTACAATTATAACCCAACAAAATTGAACTATGAATAATAGAGGGGCAAGTGTCATTTTTGAAAACTTATTAGGAGCAAATAAATATTTTGTATATCTTATTAAAAAAAAATCATAATCATTCTATATACTTTAAAAATATATTTATAATTTCTATAATACTTATACCTCCAATGTATTATATTATATTTAATTTTTTAAGAGTGTAATTGTAATTATTGAAACTATTAAGGGGAATATTGAAATTTATTAAATTTAAAAACACCATAAACATTTTTAGAATTACCAAAAGCTCCCTAAAAATTTTCACTGAAGCCACTAACATTTTATGTCATTACCACCCTATCCATATGTGTACTGTAGCGATATAAATGTTATTTCTTAAAAACTCACTAGAGGAAAATGAATATTTCTCTAATTTATTTCAAAAATTATTTATTCACCCCCTTATTTAATAATTTTCCTAATAATTTGTAATATAATATTTATACTATTCATTTATTAAGTTAAATAAAAAATACCCTTAACATTTTCAAAAATTTTATTTGTACTAGTAAATTTTATTATTTTTCATTGAAACTAATATGAATTAGGGTACAAAAATTATTTAATAAAATTGTGGGCAAAATGTTCTTTTATTTGAGAGTTTTTTTAATCTTTTCAATAATTTAAAAAAAAAGTCATAGAATTTGATCACAAGTTTAACAGGCAGGTGGGAAATTGGCTATTTATCCTCAAAGAGTGGAGGTGTTTAATCAAACTTTGAGTGGGAAATAGTCATTAGGCCTGAAAACAAGCTGTTAATATTATGTCCACATTAGCCCATAGTTCTTTTAAGAGATTTATATTTGACCCATTCCTCCCTGATTAAAACAATTCCAATCAAATTATTATAAATTTTGTGGGCCACTCTGTTTGGGTCTTTTCTAAACAATCAATACAAAAATTACTAGTTTTAATGAAAAAATCGATAACAATGGGATAATATCTGATTGTTATAAGTATTTTTTTTTTTATAATTTTAACGATCAATTATTTATATTTGTATTAAAAAGGAAAAATTTATAACTTTAACAATAAGAAAATAATCATTAAAAAATTTTAACGACAACAAAAACCCCATCGTCAATTATTGTTATATTTTCTGTCATTAAAAGTATTAATGACAGAAATAGAAGAAAAATTCCCTTTGTTAAAGCCCTTTTTTTAAGGGTATTTTTGGGCTAAAATATCAAGGTCAATTAAGAAGATGGATATTGGGTTATTAGATTATGTCATCTAGGTAAGTTATTTTCAAACTTGACACACACAAATTTGGTTCGAATTTGATTTATCAAACCTAATCCATATTTGATCGAGGTGACTTGACATGTATAGAGAAAAATTAATGTTTTAATTATTTTATTATACATATACATAAATGTATTTTATAATTATTCTTTCATATTTCAATGTCAATTGATATTATATATCATCTAAGCGGCCTCTATTATGAAAATTTATCTTGATTTGTATGAAAATAAAGTAAAGATTTATATAATTTATGTCTAAAACTATACAAATAGTAATCAACCCAAAGAAAAATTGTGTTTTGCGTAGATTTTAGGTATGTGAGATAATACTATACAAATAATAATTAACCCAGAGGAAATTTGTGTTTTCAGATGTACCCATATAAGGATAATAAATATCTTAATAAATTTTGATATTATCCATGTATGCAGTAATCAGCCCAAAGAAAGATATATCGTTGGCTGGAGTGTTCATTATTAAATTTAATTTATCTCAAATTAGATTGTACCATTTATAATTGATATTTCCATCGAAAGACTAAATGTTAAATCATATGTTAGGTATTTTATGAGCCCAATTATTTGTTTATTATGTCTTGTAGTCTTGTTTATTAAATTAATTTTATATGATAACATTTCAAATTCATTTATATTATCAACGCATTGCATGAATAATTGTAAGTTTTCTTTTGTTATGCATATTTTGAGTGAATGCTTCTTTTGTATTTGATAATTTGAATAACATTCCAATGTTTAATAACACAAACTTTTGCGAAAAGGAAAGAGTGTTTTTCCATTGTGCTTGGGTGTATGGATGTAGATTATGCAATCCAAGTTAGACAACCTCCCGCTCTAACTAAAGACACTACAACTGAAAAATAGACAATTTATCAAAAGTAAGAGTGCCCAAACCACACGAGTCCTATGACTATGAAACACTATTTTTTATTCCATTAAAGGTGCAATGCCTAAAGAAGCGGAAAATGCTAAGAAATTCTTAAGCCAAATTGCATACTAGTTCATTAAATTATAAAAGGTAGAAACAACTACAATTCTTAGCAAGTGTGTTTCAATGTGGCACGAAGGTAAAAGGAATGTAAGGAGTATATTATGGAAACATCTAATGTTGTGAATAGACAAAAAACTCTAAAATTAAATTTGTTTAATGTCATTTTTCAACCATTTTAAGAATAGTTACAATACTCGCAAGAGAAAATGGAGACCAAACGCAAATTACTCAATGTGTGCATGAGGAAGATAGATTGAAACAAAAAAATATTGAAAGTGCTCACTTAGTAACCTCTTATCATAAATATGCAGTTGGGAAGTAAAAAGGAAAGGGATAATTAAGGTACTAGAGCTACGAATGTTGAGACTTCACAACGTAGCTTGTTTCTTTTGCAAGAAAACTAATCATGTGAAAAAGGAATATCTTAAGTATGTTAAATGGCTCTTAAAAAATGGTAAACTTCTCAACTTCGTTTGCATTGAAATTAATTTGATTACTATACCAACCCACACTTGGTGGATAGACACAGGTGCAATTGTTTACATAAGTATTATTATACAGTGTTATATAAGGAGTTGAGTGCCAATTGATGTCAAAAGATTCATCTATGTGGGAAACGATAACAAAGCTCCTATTAAGGCAATTGGATTATACAGATTATATAGATTATATTTAGAATAAGGTTATTAATTAGATTTAAATGAGACTTATTATGTATTGTCATTTAAACAAAAATTAATTTTTATTTCTCGTTTGAATAAATGAGACTTCTTGTTCTTCCAGGAGTGAAAATTTTAGCTTTTTTCAATATTCAAATTTTTTTGGTACATATTCTTTAATTGATAATTTATATAAACTAGATTTGCATGTGTCACACATGAGTGAAACCTTGCATGTAAGTGATTAGGTATAAAGCGCAAACTAATTGATGAAAATTCTTTCATGTTAAGCAATCGATACATATATCAAAACAAAGGAGGAAAGGAATTCTTAGTTTTCTTTATTTTTTCAGATTTTGGTAAATGCACTGAATGCATTAAGGGAAAATAGACAAACATAAAGAAATTAATTACATATGAGAGTTCAAAGGTCTTGGAAGTAATACGTGCTAACATTTGTGGTCTATTCCTTACAACATCTTGGAATGGTCAACAAAACTTCATTACTTTCAAGATGACTATTCTTGTTATGGATTCCTATACTTGATACATGAAAAGTCTAAATCACTAGACATGCTTAAAGCGTATAGAGATGAAGTTGAAAATCAAGTTAATATGAAAATTAAAAATATTAGATATAATCGTGGTGGTAAATATTATGGTAGATATGATGGATTAGGTGCAGATGCCACATTAGAGATCCATGTGATATTGGATGTATACCATCTATTTGATTTAGCAATATGAGAATCTTGATCTTAGGTTTGTGTTTTAGGGCAAATTTTAGAGAGAAATGTGTTTTGGGAGATATTTTCATTAACTGAAAAATTACAAAGAGTGTCATTCTTTCACAAGAGAAGGGGTAACAAAAAACATTTGGTAACTAATTGCAACTAGTGGAAACTGCTTGCACTCATTTTATATCCTAATATCCTCATGTAAACAAAACTACTTCTAACAATGATCACATACAATCGATTATTAGACTATTTTTAACAAGACATTCAACTATGTCCCAACATATTACATTAAAAAACCACCTTACAATCATAATCAATTATGAAGTACTATCGATAAAAGCAAAGACTGAAACACAAACAAAAATGTTAGCCAAATAAACCAGAAAAGTAAATATTGCAAAGCAAAAACTCTAGCAACTAGAACTAATTTGAATAAGAGAATTTTTTAGAAACATCAACAATAATCAGCCTAAATAGTAAAACAAGATTAAACTAGCACAACTTGTAACCTAAACTACCAACAAATTGGCAAAATCACAACTTTGAAAATCTCTTCAACCAAGAAAGCAAAACATTGCAACCCAACAATAACTTTAACAATTAGAGCAAAACAAAATTAAATCAGAATACTATAAACAAACGAATCAACCTCAACAAGCAAAACAACAACCATTGGTATTGACTAGAATTGCTTGTGTCAAAATCAAACATAGCTAAAAATTGATCAATGGCAGAAAGATACTGCCCATCCTTATATTTTCATTAACTAAGAAATTACAAAGAGTGCTATTCTTTTATATGAGATGGGGTAGTAGAAAATGTTTGGCAACTAATGACAACTGACAGAAATTACTTATACTTGTTTTATATTCTAACAAGCAACAAAGAAACACAAAAACTAAAATCATGATCATCCAAAGTTTTGAGAGAAAAGTTTATTCTTGAAGAGGAAGATGAAACAAAGCACCAAACTATAATGCTCGATTTTTCATTTCTATCAATACTTTATGTGTATGAAATGATGTTGTGTTGCTCATGGACTAATCACCTCCTTTATTTCGCTTACTAACTTTTTAACTCTTTAACAGAAAAGTAAAATTTTGTTGATTTATAAAGTAAAGCTAATCTTTGTTCTTCGAGGTTGAGGAATAAATTTAGTTTCTCTCTTAGGGAACCCTCAATTTACATGGATTGATTTCTGTCAATGAATAGACGATATTAGATTAAGCAACAACTTAATCCCACTATGGCCACAAATTTAAGTGGTAGTTGCCATCCGTCAATGGGCCTATTTAAGATATCATCTTCTGTGCTTGAGAGTGATAAATCATTTTTTGATCCATCAAAGTCTTTATACATATCTAATATGACTAATCACCACCTTTCTAACAATTCTCTATGAGGACTACATTAGATTGGTGTTCAACCATACCAATCTCTATACTAGACGAACCTGTGACCTCAAGTGTAAGAATTACATATGCCACCATTTGCTAAGAGTGTTTGTTTTATAAATATTAGAGCAATCATCTATTTGAAATCTTTTTGGTGGGTCTATCTAGTAGACACATCTATAATGTGCAACTATATGTTACACCAAGTCATGAACAAACAACTTTGACATATAAGATCTTCACCATCTTTTAATGGGGTCATTCAACACTATGATAGTTATATCTATATTGTCTGTGTCTTTAGTCAAGGTAATACTAAAATTACAAACATTTTATGGACAAACACCTAATGTGAGCATAGGTCCATCATGATCAGTTAACATGCATTGAGCCCCTTATCATGATTTAACCATTCTAAGGACATTTATCTAATTGCAAACATAATATTATGTTAAGAATGTCATTATTATTAATTAGAAATACAATTACAAAATACATCAGATGCATTGGTGATGACTGGCTCCAAAGTAGTATCTTAATAAGAATAGGCTGGTGTCTAATACAATGTTAACTAGATCATTGCTTGTTTTATGAACGATCACCTAATGTGAACTTAAGGTCATCATGATCAATTGACATGCACTAAGCCCCTTATCACAATTCAACCATTCTAAGGACATTTATCTACTTGTAAACACAATATTATGTTAAGAATGTCATTATTATTGTTTAGAAATATAATTACAAAATACATCAAATACACTGGTGACAATTGACTCTAGAGCACACCTTAATAAGAATGGGTTGGTATCTAATACAACATTAACTCGGTTGTTGCTTAACTAACCAAACATTTATATCAAGGGTAATTTGAGATAGACACTACTTTTATACCTCCGCTTTGATGAGATATCGATTGACAAAAGAATTTAATGCACGATATTCTTATCATTGGAAGGTTAACATCAATCTTTCATTGGTTTTTTATCAGTTAGGTAGGCATGATGTCTTACTAGAAGCCACTCATGATTCATTAATAAATGATTTATTAATTTTAGATTAATTACGAATTAATTACCACCAAAACAATAAGGATTTTGTGGGTCATACAAAATAATGGAAGCGTTACGACATTTCTGGTAATGTATGTTGAGGACATATTGATTATAAAAAAATGATATATGGAACTTACAACTAGTGAAACATTGGTTTTGCAAGTGCTTTTCCATGAATGACCTAGGAGAAATAACCTACATCCTTGAAATAAAAATTTTCATAATAGATCGCATAGATTGTTGGCCTATGTCAAAGTGCTATGTGAACAAGGTGCTAAAGAGATTAGCATGAAAGAATCTAAGAGAGAATTTCTTTTGATGTCACATGGTGTGAAACTCTTTAGAGGGATCCATCCTCGAATATAAGAAAAAAATAGATAAGATGAGTAAGACCCATATGCATTCACAATTAAATCTATCATGTTTGTCATGTATATCAATCAAATTCAAGTGAGCATCACTGGACAATTGTTAAAAATATTTTTAAGTACCTTAAAAGGGCTAAGGATGTTTTCTTAGTTTTTGGAGGAGAAGACGAGCTCATTGTAAAAGGATATAGTTACATCAATTTTCAAACTTGCAAAGAAGATTATTGATCACAATTTGAGGTATTTATTTAATTTGAATGGTATTGTAGTTAGCTGGAAAAGCTCCAAATAAAACATTGTAGCTAATTCTATGAATTAAGCTAAGTACATTGCATGTCTGACATGACCAATAAGGAAGTTTGGATCAAGAAGTTAATGAAAGAACTTGGGGTGGATCCAAACATCATTAATCTAGTTGAAATATATTGTGACAACAATGGTGTCATTGCTCAAGCTAAGCAACCATGATTTCACCAATGGCCCAAACACATTCTCAATCAGTTTCACCTTATTAGAAAGTTTGTTTAGTGTGGAGATGTGCAAACATGTAAAGTTAGTATGGATGATAATGTAGCTAACCCACTGACGAAACTTATGTCACAACAAAAGTATGATAGACACATAACATCATTTATTATTACAAAAATAATTGATTGGTTATAGTGTAAGTGGGAGATTGTTAGAGTAGGTACACTAAAACTAATTTCAGGGCTAATTTTGTAATTTCATTCAAACCATGTATTATATTTTAATAATAATGAAATTACATTTCTTCATCAATGTCTACATTTGTTTGTTTATTTATGTATGGTTGATAAAATTCATTAGATTGGTAGAATTGTTGTTGAAGCCTTTTTTTTTTAAATAGATTTTTAATGATGGGAAATAGACCTTTGACAACAATTTTCTCCCTTGTTTGTGGTGAATTGATGATGCATTAGGATAACCCAAATTGGTTCAAAAAGAAGTTGTTTTGAGTGACCTAGAACATGAATTTTATGAGTTGTTCTAGTATAGTTTTACTGGCACGAAATGATTATTTGGTGGTGATAAACAATTGGAAAAAGAAGTTGCAGATGATGTGTTGATATGCGTAATCAGATTAATTGTTAACCTAACGTTTAGTGTTTTTGCATTGAAAAGTTAGTGATTAAGTTGATCTGTAAGTGTGAATTGTTATATGTATGTTGGTGAATAAAATGACAGCTTAACATACTGCATTCAATTGGCTAAATATTTGTTCAAAATGACAGCATGCATTTGTGAACAATGGGTCGAAAAGTAAACCAAAACTTTCAACCGTAAATCACTGAATGCATTCCATGCATTTTAATTTTGTTTCAACCTAAAATTAATGTTATTTATATGGCTGAATTGTAATTGAAATGTTGTATGGTAGACCCACAATAATACACTAAAAGTTTTTGCAAATTTTTTTAAAGTGCAAAATTGTAGAAATTAGACTGTGCAACTAAATAACTAGAGGCATGGATGATAATGCAAGTTTTTTTCAAAATTTTCTTACTAATGTAAGATTATGGAATATGTGACATTGCAAATTCATCACACCACACTCAATGCAAATTTCAATTGTTGAAATTTTGGAGTTTTCCGATTAAATCAATCCAAATTCTAAAATGATGTTGACTTACACAGCAACCGAAAAACTTTCAAAGAGATTATATTGTCAATTTTTTATATTTTCACTTTTAGAAAAATGCCTAATTTAGAGCTCTTTTATATATTTTTATTTTTCATATTTTTATTTAGTTCTTAAATGATTATTGGATTGTTAATAAATATATCACAAACCATAGAGATTATGGATGTCATATCGAATATTATAACATGTACATGCATATAATATGATTACATACAACATTAAAATGTTTTATGCTTGCATAATTTGATTAATGAATATGAAAACTCAAAAAATTTAAATGTTTGAGAGAGAGGTTACTCAGTAATCCCAAAGTTTCCATTGTTGATCCATTCGGTTGGATCAAAATTTTTTTCGCCTTGTTTTTTTCAGACAGTGATGTTGATTAGATCTTCCTAAGGATAAAACTTTGTTTTGAGTTTTCATTTTTGGCATTTCCTTTTAAAAGGTTTTGTTTATTTTATACTTATTGGCTAGTTAAAATAATATATACCCCATAACTTGTTTTCTGAAATAATTTCTTAAATGATAAATTTCATTAATTAAGGGCCAAATAGAATTATAATTGTTATTGTTAAACTGACATACTTTGGAATAATAATTATTAGGATTTTCCTAATTTAATTACATACAATTCATCAACCCTAAAAAAATTTAATTAATTGTACAATTAAAATATCGTTAAGTAAATTTAGATTAATCGGGGTAACTACATATGTATTCTCTGTAATATACATCAAATATTTTACTCTAAAGTTATTTATGAAAATAATATAATTATTGATGAAATTAGATTAATCGTACAATCGTTTATTGTTTATTGTTTATTGTGCATATAATATAGATTAAGGATGTCACATCGAAGAAGACATGATACTTGTGATTTTCATGCAGAAGAATTTTATTCAATTGCATTCTTTTTAGCAAATTATGTATGTGTCTCCAAGAAAATCAACCACTTGAAGCAACTTTAAGTAAAAGCCACCATATTTGTTCAATAATTGATTTTTTTTATCATTACACAATCTCCAATTAAATCCAAATATATTAAAATACATAATTATAATTATCAATTGATGTGCATGTACATATAAATTATCCTCCGGTCCCCACTTTGATATGGTTTATTGGCTGAAGTCAGTCTTCAACATTTTTAGATATAAATGTTGAAATGTTCGAAGTTGATGGAATTTCATAATAAAAATTTAAATTAACTGTATTTATATGTTCAAATAATGTATTAAAATATTATGAAATTACTTTAAACCCTAATCCTATGAACTATTGGTAATTCAAGACACGTGTTCATTCCATGAACAAAAATGCTACGTTAATCAAGTTGTGTAGTTACTCGTTCATGCTTCTAAAATTTTAGACAAGTTCATTTTGGTCACGCACACACATTCCTTCTAAGTTAGTACCAACATTCATGACCAAATTATAAGTCATGCATGAAAAAGATTGCTTAGTACCCATATGTGTTCAATCACTCAATTGTACTCAACACAAGAAAAAGTTAACCATGATGTACTGACCATTCATCAAGCTTCATGTTGTTCATTTCTCTAGATCTGTGAAGAGTAGCGAGGATGATGCACTTCATTCATGGTCAAAGTCAAAGAGACTTAAAGTTAAGAAAATAGTTCAAATCATGCAAAAGGGTGTATTGCTTGTTCTTAGTGCAAATTTTAGCTGTTAAAAGGCTCGTTCATCAAGTCAGTAACACCATCATTCATGGTTCTAGAATTCTAAAGACTTAACATTACAAAGAGAAGAACCATTGTGCCCCTCATAAGTATTGAACGTTCACCTATGGTATGAGAAATTAAATTTGACTATTGGAGCTATGATCAAGGTTGACCTTTAGTCAAAGTGTCAGTACTAACCATTCAAGTTAAAGGCACCATCCATTTTGGCTAAAGATACTGTCTGTTCAGCCACATTTCAAAAAGAAAATGTCACTTTCAAAAGTTAATGTACATTTTTAATCCAATGGCTCTTTCAAGTTCAACCACTTTTGCCAATAAATTGAGCTCATTTGAAATGGAAGAAGGTTAGACATTATATTGATATAATCCAAGCTCATTCTTTCAAAAAACTCAAGAAAATCTCTTCTCTCACTAAGCTTAGTTCTAATTCTTGAGAGAATTCTTGTACTAAACCTGTTAACCCATCTTTGAGAGACATTTATACACCAAAACTTTGTATTCAAATCATTGTGGACGAAATCTTGATTCAACTATTGTATTGAACGCAATTCCAAACAAAACAAGTGTGCACGTTTGAAGAGTTAGTAAAATTTCAAGTTAGTTTGCTTGAAGAAGTATACATAAAAGACTTACAAGAGAAAACTCTAAATCACTATAAGCACTAAGCATCTATAAACCCTCATCTATTTAATTTTTGGTTATATTCATTATCGCCTTAAAATTTATATTTGTACATTAAATTTTTAAAGAACTATTCACCCCCCTTCTTTAGGTTTATTTTGTGTCATCAAGGGGTTTTTCAATTAGTATTAGAAGTTAGGTTCTAGTTTTCATTAAAATGTCATGATTTTTAGAGTCAAGGTCCATACACAACTAGGTCTCTATTATTTAGTGGCACTAACTACACACAATGGAAGATTAGAATGAGATTACATATTAGGTCCACAGACTTCAAATTATGAAAAATAATAGAACATGGAGACTTAATTCCTAGGGACCCTAAGACTAATTATAATACTTACAGGTATGTCCAATGTTATTTTTATCTTTTGACTCTTATTTGTGATCGATTATGCTTATTTAATATTGTGTATGTGATTTTGGGGTTGCACGACTGTGTGGGAAGACCACACACCCATTTATGTGTTGGCGAGGGCAAAATAGTTTTTTTCTGTATGATGCATAAAAATTGGCTAAGTATGAAAGACATGCATATGTACTAGAATACATGACCATATGTGTATGGTCAATGGGTTTAAATTTTGGATAAGAAGAAATTTTGCATTGATTTCAAAAATTGTTATTAATGTGTAACGACATACACACCCACATATAAAGAGTACATGACTGTCTATCATTATTTTTAGTTAATAATAAAAATGGTCCAAATGTGTTTGGCTTATGCTTATCATCATACTTTCAAAGCCAAACAGAAAGGTGAGAGACATTTCATGGCTTTGGCATTTTGGATGCAAAGGGAAGTATTAGAGGTCAATCTTACCACCTGAAGGTTTAGCAATCGTTGGAAGTAAGGTAAGTATGGTATTCCTTCTTAACAATAAATTATCCGTGTGATTGTTTAACACTTATAGATGTGTGGTGTTGTGGATTATGATTCATTCATAGATGTTTATAAGAATAAATGTTTATCATGTTAAGTTATGAATAAATGGATTAGTTGTATGATTTGTGGAAATCAAGTACTATCGAGGTATAAAGTGTGTAGACTTTGTTCAGACTTGATATATGTTTGCTTGGAAGTGACCTGAATGTCGAAGTTTAGTTCAGGTTGCCAAAAAATACAAATTGAGGCAAAATCATAATCTAGGAAAAGAGTGTTACACATCTGTGTATAAAGGATATACGGTTGTGTATATTTAGAGATGAATGTCCTATGTTAGGAGAATTTACGAGCGTGTTAATTTGGGGATGGATACATGGCCTTGTATGCCACCTTAGATTGCATGCCCATGTTAAATAGTGCATAACCATGTAGGTAAGAGTGATACACCTCTATGTATGAGGGATATACTCTCATTTACGTAAAGGTCTATGAAGCTAACATTGTTGGCATAGAGTTGTTACGCATGTATACAATTATGAAAAGGACTATTTTACCCCTATAAAGGTTGATTATGGAAGAAATAAGTCATAAGACCTTAACAAAGGCAATATAAGATAAAAATTTGATAAAGTTGTTAGACTATGTGGAAGATGACACAAAAAGGAGATATAGGGGTGTCTAATTGTGTGGACAACGACATGGGCCTTTACTAAAGCTATTTTGAATCGAAAATTGAAAATGACATATTATTTCAAAAACGAAAAATGATGTATTAGTTTATTTTGGGCCACCATGGGTATGAAAGCATCAAGGCTAGTCGATATGGCCTTGATACCTTTTGATGATTACATACCAAGTTGGGTGTTTTAGTACTTGGGGTCTCACTCTTCTTATAATATGATATCTATAGCCTGAAGTCTTGTTGACAAGTGTACTAGGTGCACTTTATGATTGACATATGGGATGTCTCATGCTTTCACCAAGGTTTGGGACACTGATATACATCGTTTGACATTAGTCATCTAGGATGACATTACTATTAGAGATTTGGAGTTTGGCATTGAAATAATTCGAATAGGCATTCAAGATGTTGAAAAACATCTGAAATACCTTCGGAAGATTAAATAAAAAACACACATGAAATTGTAATTATTTATGCTTTTTATTAGGTGTTGAGAGGTCACTTACTTACTGAGTATATTTCACTTACGTATTTTTTTTGTGGTTTACAGGTAGGATTATAGAGCAATAGGGAGCCAACAAGTCAGCTCAAGGTAACATATAAGATAGGGGTATTTTAGTCATTTTACATATTGGACTATATCTATGTATTTTGAGTTTATTCACATTTCTTTATGCACAATGGTTATTATGATTTGGATTTTAGACGTTGGATTTATGTTATGATCTATAATAATTCAATACCATTTTGGGATTATAGGAGTGTTTTATTTACCAAGTATGTCTATTATTAATGTGGGATTGCGAAAGTCATTTTTGGGATCGTCCATGGTGGCAAACACCATTCACCGTCATGAATAGTCAAAGAAAAGTCAAACTAGGCTATTTCAACTCTATTGGACAAGCGCAATCTATTTGCAGTCTCACCCTTATTCTTAAGCACCAGGATTATCATCAAATAATCTTTGTCTCTGAGTTTGAATCAATTTCTATGTGTGCATGACCTATAACCTCTTTATTGAGTTGGTACTACTCAGATTTGGATTGAATCTAAGTCTAGACTAAGATTGATCTCTAACAAAGCATTATGACCACCTACTCAACAGAGTGTCAGTAGACATCTTTTAAGTCTTTACAATATCACAGTTACATGCAGTTCAATCATTTCATCAATCAATATCTCTCCATGTTAAAACATAGGATGTGTCTATCTCAGTGGCTTCTCTATATGAATTGATACACATAAATAACCAACATGAATTAAGTTGTGACTTAACTGCACTATGGCTATAAATTCAAGCGGTCATAGATGTCTTTTAGTTTTTTATATGAGATATTTTCTCTTATGCTCAAGATTGATAAATCATTTATTGATTAACCATAGTCTTTATGTATCTCACGATATAGTCAATCACTACCTTTATAGTTACCCAATTACAGTAACACGTTAGATAGCGTTAAATCATATTGATCCTTATATGAGATGGTTTGATGATCTCAAATCAAATAATCATATGCATCTGTGATATTCAGATGATTTATTCCATAGACATTTGAACAATTATTCATATGTATACCCTCTTGTCAGGTAAGTCTAATAAACACGTCGACAACGTATACCCATTAATTACACTAATATATCTAGAAATAGTTTTGACACATGAGAACTGTCACTACCTTTTGGTAGAGTCACTTAACATTATGATAATCCCATCACCATTCTAAGTGCCATTGGTTATAGTAACATCAGGATTATGAATGTTTCTAGAATAGCCAAAAGAAGCTAATTCTACAACAAAGTTTGAGTACATTGTCTTTTCAAAAGTGGCAAAAGAAGTTGTATGGATCAAGAAGTTCGTGATAGAACTTGGAATGGTTCCAAGCATTGTCGAACCTATTGAGCTCTATTGCGACAACAATGAAGTCATTGTCGAGGCAAAGGAATCACAATCTCATTAGAGATTCAAACACATTCTCAAACGTTATCACCTGATTTAAGAAATTATTCAGCCTGTTGATATACAAATAGTAAAGATTGACATAGATAAGAATTTAATTGACCCATTGACAAAGCCTCTGACGTAGCAAAAGTATGATAGACATGCAGTCAGATACGACATTAAATATATGATCGATTAAGTATAGTATAAGTGGGAGATTGTTAAGGTAGGTGTCCTATAATCAATATTTGACATTTGTAAATGTAATTTTGCATTACCTATTAAAAAAAGATTTATTATAATACAATTCATCTGTAAAACTGTGATGAGAGAATTAGATGACTGATTGTGAGAACTTTATACACACAATGGGTCCAACAGTAATTAAACCAAACGTTCAACCTTAAATCACTAAACACATTCCATGCATTTTAATTTTGTTTCAACTTAAAATAAATGCTATTTTTGTGGTTGAATTGTTATTGAAATAATTTTTTTGTAAATGTTTTTATTTTAAAGTACACAATGTGTAGAAAAAAAACTATGCATGTAAGTAACTAGTGGCTGGGATTATAATGCAAGTCTTTTTCAAATCTTTTTTAATATGGGCAAGGGTATTGGTGTAAGATTATGAAATATGTGATATTGCATATTTATCACATTTCAGTCTCGGATTACAATAAATAAATTTTGGAATGTTTCAATTAAAATTTTCAAATTCTAAAATGATGTTGAGCGATAGGTACAACAAAAAATTTCCGAAGAGATTATTTTGTAATTTTTCCATATTTTAATTCTTAGAAAAATGCTAAATTTAGATTTCTTTTCTTTAATTTAATTTTTCATATTTTATTTAATTGTTAAATGATTAATACATTGTTTTTAAATAATATCAAAGTCATATAGATTAAAGATGTTTCGAATATTACAACATGTACTTGTATGTAATACGAGTACATCCAACATCAAAATGTTTTATTTTTGAATAATTTGTATCATAAAAGGAAAATGGACTTTAACAAGAGAATAAAATTATTCTTGTCATAAACACTTTTATTAGAAGAAATTATACTAATAGATAAAAACAAAATTTTTTCTATCTTTAAAATTTTTTAACGATGAAAAATACACTTATAATGACTATTTTCTCTTGTTAGGGTTGTAAATATATTTTATTTTAACAAGAATATAAACAATTGATTATTAAAATAAAAAAATATTTATAACGATTAAATATTATTTGCTCATCATATAGATTAAGGATGTCTCAAATATTATAACATGTACTTGTATGTAATACCAGTATATGCAACATTAAAATCGTTTACATTTGAATAATTTACAATAAAAAAAAAAAAAGACTTTAACAAAAAGAAAAATATTTTCATTCTTATTGATAATACTTTTAATAGGAAAAATTATAACAACAAATAATAAAGAAAAATTTTCCACTATTAAATCTTTTAATGATAAAAAGTAAATTTTTAATGACAATTTTCTTTTATTAGTGTCATAACTTTATTTTTTTAACAAAATTATAAATAATTAATTGTTAAAATCTTTAAAAAAGCTCTTCATATAAACAATTAATGTTATCTCCCAGGACCTTGCATATCAGATATGCTGGGTATTGATGAGCAACAATATATATAAAAGCTCACACTTCTACCATTGATTATATAGAAAGAGAAAGAGCAAATATATTGACTGGCGATCGAAGAAGACATGTACTTATGATTTTCATGCAAAATAATTTTATTCAATTGCACACTTCTACCATTGATATGGTTTATTGGCTGAACATTTCTAGATGTAATGTTGAAATGTTCAAAGTTATGTTTAATTTCCCGCGTAAATTAACTTTCAAGTATATATTTTATTTCATATTTACTGTAAATTAAAATATGCTCCACAATTTCGGTTAACGACGAAGAGAAAATTTTCGTGAAAATATTGCCAAGATAATCATTTATATTGAGAAGTTGTATTGAACCATATTTTAAAATGCTAAATTAAAATTAGTCTTAAAATGAAAATGTCTCGCAAAATTGTCGTAATTTTCTTATTTTTGAAGGATGAAATTGCTAGAATTCACATTTGTTTAACTTCTTCAAAACTCATCTGACAAATTTTTTATAATCATTACCGATTCACTATACTTTCCAATTTTCTAAATGTAATATTATGTAAATTTACTGGGAGATGTTTTTTTTGGGATCTTCGGGAAAAAAATCATTCCAAGGCACTTGAATTAATCATGGACAACTAGTCATATCACAGCTAAACAAATTATAAGAATTTTGACGATAAATATGAGAGAAACATCAATTTGAAAGAAACGTTGGCCGAAAGTTAATGTCAAAGCATTAAATGTCTTGGAAAATTTGCTTTAAAAATAACCATTTTTCTTCAATTGAGGGACGGCAAGAATGCTTATAAATAGCCCCCCTCCCTTTGTAATTGAAGTATCTGGATTCACATATAGAATTACTCTTCCTCCCTTTCACTTCTCTCTCGCAATCCTTTCTTCAATTTTCTTTTATCTTCTTTACTTCAATCTTCTTTTATTTTGTTCAATTTATATTTATAAAATATTATCAGTATAATCAGTTTAAATATATTTTATTCTTAATTATCTTTCAATTATATTATTATTTTGTTTGTATATTATAAATACAGATATCTCAGTTATAATATTATTTCATTTGCAAAATACAAACTATTGATTTTTTAATTATTATTATTTTTTATTTAAGTTTTCATTTATATTTATATTATATTTGCAATCTAAAATTTAAAAAATCATGAATCTAGATCTAAAGTTCGAAATGTCATAAATTTAGACCTGAAGTATGAAATATTATTTGTAACCTGAAATTTACAAAATTATGAATCTAAACTTGAAGTCCTGAATCCCATGAATCTGAATTTGAAATTTTGAATATTATTTGTAACACAAAGTTTAAAAAAACATGAATTTGAATGTAAAGTAATGAATCTCATTTGTAACATAAAATTAACAAAAGCATAAATCTAGATCAGAAATCTTGAATATTATTTGAATATTTATTTTTGTTATAATAATTATATCGATTTGCAACTTCAAGTTTGTAAAATTGTGAAAATATATGTATATGGACCCGAAGTCTCAAGTTTCACCAAAGTCTATATTTTATAATAAATATATCACATTTGCAACCCGAAGTTTGTATAAATTGTGAAAAATATGAACTTGAAGTCTAAAATATAATCAGAATACATATTCTAATATTTTGAATACTAATCACAAAACCAGAAGTTTTGTAAATATAGGATAATATATAAACTTGAAGTTTCTAAAAATTAATCTCAATATTTCTTTTATAAAATCAATTATTTTATAAATATAAGATAATATTTGAATTTGAAGTTTCAAATATTAACTCATATATATTGTCTACAAACTAGAAGTTTTATAAATATGACAATATTTGAACATGAAGTTCCTAAATTTGGATAATATTAAATGAGTTTTTTACACGATTCTCCACCTAGGATTTATAAACCTTGAAAATTTGATTAAATAAAATGTCTCAGAAAAACAAATATAAGACTATTATTTTTCTAGTGTCACGTCCTTCAAGGATTGCAAGCCGAATATATAAATATAAAGATAAATCTAGTAAATTCGTGGAGAAATTTGAAAGATAAATTTAAACATCAGATTCAATAACACTCTCAATGACTTCGTAATTTAGTACAACTTTGCGATGTTCAGAATTTTTCCCTAATTGAGATAATATGGAGATAAAATATTGTCCACCTTTTATTTTTTATATAATATGCTCATGTAGTGGTAATATCGGAAAAAAAATTTTAAATTAATATTTTCTCATTAATGAAAAACAATCAAACTCACCCCATAAGTATTGCACAATTCCCTAAAGTGAGCGCAACTACCAGACCTAGTTATCATAGGTGTGAGTAAGATCACGAATGAAATAATTTTTGATTCGAAGATGGTTATAATAGAAAATCTCAGTCATACCACCAAAAGTGGACTAAAACTGAAATGAAATAAATAATAATGTAGAGTAAACCATAAAATAGTAGACGTGATCATAAATGTCATTAATGATATACCTGTAGTACACACAAATATTGGATAACTCTAAATTAAACATTCATAAGAATTAAAATTTTGATGATTTAGATCATATCGATCTAATAAATCTTGATATTTTAAAACTTCTTTCAAGAATAAAATATAGGTCACTTGAATAGTGATATGAATGCCCAAGAATTTTATAATTAAAATCCATCATATATAATTTTTTTTAAAGTCATGAATATTATTTTGTATTTTATTACCATGTTCTCTTTTCTTTCAATAGTTTGTATACGTTGTGACCAACATAATTTTTAAATGAAAGGATATGGATTTCAAAATTGAAGCGTTGACTTTAAAAGCTGATGATGGAGACATATATTTGATGAATAGTGCAACAATATATACAATTCTTAAGGAAAATAAATTTTTTTTTAACTTTAGCATTGATTGAAGCTAAAATAAACACTATATTAAGATCGATAATTCTGATTGAAGGCTCCGAAAAAGCCACAATTTTGCTTAAAAAATGAGACCAAATTAAGCATCAATGATATTTTACATTCAAGTAGATTCAAAAGAAATCTACTTAGTTTTAAAGATATAAGAAATAATGATTATCACATTGAAATTATGAGTGAAAATAGAATAAATTTATTTATATAACTGGTAATGCCTCTAGAAGAAGGCTTACACTAGAAAAATTATCTACTTTATCATCTAGATTGTATTATACAATCATAAAGGCAATTGAAATCTATGCAGTATCAAATCAAAAGTTCTCTGATCCAAAAGCATTTATGCTTTGGCATGATTATTTAGGTCACCTAAGATCTGCAATAATGCATAAAAAAATTAAAAATTCACATGGACATATATTAAATAATCATAAAATTGTATTGTCTAGTGAAAAATTTTACACCGTCTATTTTTAAGACAAATTAGTAATAAAACCATCTCCCTCCAAAATTAAAGTTGAATCTCTAGCATTCCTATAAAGGATTCAATAGGATATATGTACACTCATTCATCTACCAAGTGAGCCATTTCATTAAATCATGATCTTAATTGCTAAACCATTAACACAATTTATCAAATTAAAGACATATTTCACAGATTATTCAATCAAGTCAGTACGATTAGATAATGCTAGTGAATTTACATCCAAGATATTTGATGATTATTACATGTCTATAGGGATTGATGTTGAACATCCAGTCTTGTATGTCCACACATAGAATGAATTAGTTGAGTCTCTTATCAAACAACTTCAGGTAATTGACGCACTTTATTACTAAGTACTCAATTACCAACTTCTATGTGGGGACATGTTATATTACATGCTACAACATTAATTCACTTGGAATCCTCTTCCTATCATCAATATTTCCCCATACAATTGGTTCTTGGTCATTAACCTGATATATCTCATTTAAAGATATTTGGTTATGTTGCATATGTCCTTATTGTGTCTCCCCAATGCATAAAAATAAAACCCCAGCATCGTTTGGAAATTTATGTTAGATATAATTCATCATCCATTATCAGATATTTGAAATTATTAACAAGTAATCTTTTTACTATACGATTTATAGATTGTCACTTTAATGAGACAACATTCCCACCTTTAAGGGAAAATAAAATGTCTTTTGAAATTAGACATGAACTAACTTGATATGTATCTATCATGTCTCATTTAAATCCTTACACATTTCAAAGTGAAATTGAAGTGTAGAGGATAGAACATTTACAAATTATTCCTAATCAAATGTCTAATGCATTTGTAGACACAGCAAAAATGACAAGATCATATGTTCCAACTGTCAATGCACCAACAAGAATTAATGTGATTAATGAACAGTCTATTACACACTAGAAGTGTGGTAGACTTGTTAAATCGAAGGGCATTGTTCTTAAAAAAAGAAAGACAAATAATCAAACAAATATCAATCATGATGATCCTAAAATGAATAAAAAATCCATACTCTCTAATATTCCTCCAGAAGAAGTTATGGTCCCCAAAGAGACTCAAGCCCCTGAAGTGGTACAAACCCCTGAAGTGGTACAAACCCCTAAAGTGGTATAAAATTCTAAAGAACAAAGAAATAAGAATAATAAAATATCTTTAAATTATGTTTACACATGAGAGATATGAAACCGTGAAACCGTTAACAATGATGTTGTATTCTTATTTGTAGTAGGTATTGAAATCATGAATGATGATAATTTTGAACCACGTACTATGACTGAGTGCAAACAAAGGCATGATTGCCTAAATGGGGAAGAAGTCATTCAAATATAATTAGTTTTTCTAGCAAAACGTCAAGTGTTTGGGTCTGTAGTTCCAACACTTAAGGACGTATAACCTGTTGGACATAAATAGGTATTTGTGAGAAAAAGAAATGAGAAAAATGAAATTCCTAAATATAAAGCTAGGCTTGTAGCCCAAAGCTTTTCCAAAAGGCTAGGTGTAGACTTTAATGAAACATATGCACCTGTGATGGATATAATCACAGTTAGATATTTAATCAATTTAATAGTCTTTGAAGATTGGATATGCATCTAATAGATATAGTTACTACTTATTTGTATGGAAACTTGGACACTGAAATTTATATGAAACTCTCTTAAGGATATCAATTGCTTGAAGCAAAAAATGTCAATTCAAGAAGCATGTACTCAATTAAATTACAGAGATCATTGTATAGATTAAAACAATCTGGATGTTTATGGTACAATTGCATCGGTTATTATTTGAGAAAAGAGCACCATGTGAATGACCCTATATGCCCATATGTCCTTATAAAAAGGTCAGAATCAAGATTTACCATTATAGCAGTTTATATTAATGATATGAATTTACCTGGGAATCCTAAAGAGCTTTAAAATATTGTTGAATATCTGAAAAAAAATTTGAAATGAAAGATCTAAGAATAAAATATTGTCTCGGCCTGCAGATCGAGCACAATTCAAATGGAATACTTATCCATCAATCAGTGTATATTGAAAAATTATTAAAACACTTTAATATGAATAAGACTTATACTTTGAGTACTCCAATAGTTGTTCGGTTTTTTGATCTGAAAAATGACTCATTTTGTCTTAAATAAGAAAATGAAAAGATACTCGGTCCTAAAATATCGTATCTTAATGTTATTGGAGTCTTATTATATTTAGCTCAATGCACCAAACTGGATATATTCTTCGTAGTTAATTTATTAGCCTGATTTAGCTATGCACCAACCTGTCACCACTATAACAGAATCAAACATATACTTCATTATCTATGTGAGATTAGAGATTTGAGATTGTTTTATTTTGTCAAATCTACTAAAAATCCTAGTTTTGTTAGATATGCAAATGTTGGTTATCTTTCTGACCCTTATAAGACTCGTTCACAGACAAGATATATTTTTCTTATAATAACATAGCAATATCTTGGCGCTCCACCAAACAAGCTTTGATTGCAACGTCTTCAAATCATTTGAAGATTTTAGCTCTCCATAAAGTCAGCTAAGAATGCATATGATTATAGTTTGTCATCCATCATACTCAAAATACAGACAATCTTTTTTCTACAACAGACACTCCTTCTATATTATATGAAGACAATACAAGATGTATTGCCCAAATTAGAGGTGGATACATTAAATGAGAAAGAACCAACAATATCTCACCGAAGTTTGTTTACATTCATGGGCTCTAGCAGAGTAGAAAGATTGATGTTAAGTAAATAAGATCTAGTGAGAATCTTGCAGATTTATTCACCAAGACATTACCAACATCAATATTTGAAAAGTTAGTATATAACATTGGTATACAATGGTTTAGCATGCAACCAAATTAAACCCACTATAAATAAGGGGAGCAAATTTTTAAGTTTATCACATATTAAATAAAATGTGTGTTGTACTCTTTTTCCTTTCACTAGGTTTTGTTCCACTGAATTTTTCTAATAAAGTTTTAATGAGATAGTTCAAACACGTTCAACCCTACTTTATAGGACATTAAATAATTATTTTCTTTTGATTTGGTTTTTATCCCACTAAATTTTTCCTTAACAAAGTTAATATAATTATTTGTAAATGGTGAAAATCCAAGAAGAAGTGTCAAAAATAGTGGATTTTTCACCACATGAAAAAAACTTTGGCCAAAAGATAATGTAACAGCATTAAATACCTTGGAAAATTTGCTTTGAAGATAGCTATTTTATTTGACTTGAGGGGTGGCAAAAATGCTTATAAATAGCCCCTCTCCCTTTGTAATTAAAGTATCTGGATTCATGTATAGAATTGCTCTTCCTCTCTTTCATTTCTTTCTTTCAATTCTTTCTTCAGTTCTCTTTTATCTTCTTTACTTCAATCCTCCTTTTTTTTGTTTAACTTATATTTATAATAGAATTAAAATGAAATGTAATTCAATGTTTTCAACAAATAACTGAAAAAATATATTATATTATAGTTTGAGAATAAAATTTGATCAATCATTTTTCATAATTAGTAAGGTATATACAACTAGTTTGGTGTAGTTTAAAAACTTTTTTAAAATAAACTTAAAAAAAAGTTTAAAAAAATTTTAAATCTAACTAAAACAAACTAAAAAAATGATTTGTTTCGGTTTGGATTAAGGTTTAAACTTATTAGAAATCATTCACTTCCAAAGGTTTATTATTTTGTAAATAATAATTAAATTATAGTTAATAAACGTGTAACATAAACATGAAATGCATGCATAACAAACATGTAAACAAAATGACAAGATAAACAATAAAAAAGTTGCATAAACTTTTAATTTGCTGCATTATGTTTAATTTTTTGGAAATGTAATTATCATTTTTTAATATATTGAGAGGCATCTTAAAATATTCAACATTTCAATAACACCCTTAAACGTTTTTTGAATTTCTAAGAATCTCTAAAAAATCATTAACACCTCCAAAACTATAAAAAATTATGAATCACCCACAAAAGTACCATTATACTTCATTGATAACATATCTATACTTGTAACTTAATTTTTAATTTTTAATTAAAATTAATATTAATTAGGGATATAAAAAATTATTGAATAAAAATTTGAGGACAAAGTATTAATTAACTTTTGGGCTTTTTAATCATTTCAACAATTTTATAAAAATTTAATAAATTAAAAAAATGGGTGGGAAAATGACTTTTTCAAATTTAAAAGATAGGAATTTATCATTTCATCAAACCTTGGGTAGGAAACAGTGACCTATATGATTTAAAAAAATATATGATTTATAGTTTGGTTTAGTTCGAAAACCTTTTAAATTATAACCACTATCAAATCGTTATATAAATCAAACTATAATTTTTTAATTATTTAGTCTAGTTTTTCTAGTTTAAACTAAATTATGTATAACTTTAATAATTAGAAAAATCATATAACATATTACAGCTCGCATGTAAGAAAGACTTATTTGAGAAGACAAAAGAAAATTCTGTCAGGTGAAGGAGCTAAAGCAGAATCTTGCGTATCAATAAAGGAATGAAACGGTGAGTTTCAGACTCAAAACTCGCCGTGTGATTCTCCTCTACAAGATGACATTACCCATCTGTCAATAATTTCCTTCTTTATGAACAAAGCTTACACAATCAGCTCACCGACGACAATCAAACACAACACTAAATCTTCCATTTCCTCTTAATAATTATCAACTTAAGTCTTTGATTTCAACAATTATAATCTACAACTCAAAACTCTCACTGTTAATCTTGTTGTGTGATGTTCTTTACATTCTCCCACAAATTAGTTGTAATAGTATTATGCGAGTACAATTAATGTATAACTAAATGGAGTTTAAATTGAAAATTTCTTACACAAAGTAAAAGGGGTAGAGAGTTTTATATGACTTGACTACAAACAAAGCGTATATCTATATGACCTAGCCAAGTCATTACAAATTCGATAAGCTCAAATAAACGTAAAATATAAGTAGGAATTTCGCTTCAATAACTAAGTTCACAAATTCACTCAACTAATTCTTAAATTCTCTTGACAATTGCATTACAGTAATATAAAAACTTCCACAATTCTCTCACTTGTCTTTCAAGCATTCCACTTAGGATATAGTGCAAAATCTTTTTGACTTTTTATATTGGAATCCTTTCAAACTATTGAGATTGAAATCTCTTCAATTCTCCTACTAGAAATGTGTTCAATGATTTGAATAAAAAGATAAACTTGTCCGGAGAAACTTAAGGGGAAATTAGAGCAACAACACGAAATACTAAGTTGCAAAAACAAAAAATAATTTGTATAAAAAGTATAGAAAATTCCATATATATTAAAAACACAAATACCCAAGTTAACTTAAATGAAAGAAAGACGGTTAGTTTTATCTAATCAAGTCTCGTTAACAAAACATTGGCTGTCATTAAAATAGTACAATTGTCCTTTTTTGTGATAAAGTAAAATCAAGATAAATATGGTCAATATCCAATAAATAAGGACACAAATAAAATCTTGTATTGGGTAAAATCAATTTCTAGTAGATAAGAATAAAAATAATATAATACCAAAGTAGTGTAATATCAAAAGGTAATAATTAAAATAATGCAAAACCAAAAGATAAAGTTAAGGACTATAGCATATCAAATAACGAGGTACAAATATTATATGAATAATATTATATCTAAAAGGTACAAATTTATCTTAAGAATATGATCACAGAATAAAATATATGTGCACATAACACTATGGAAACGCAAACTAATTAATTCAACCATAAATCACTAAACACATTCCATGCATTTTAATTTTGTTTCAATTTAAAATAAATGTTATTTATATGTTAAATTGTTATTGAAATGTCATAAAATTGACCCACCAGAATGCAATAAAATTTCTTGTAAATGTTTCTTTTGAAACGCACAATTGTAGAAATAAAACTATGCATGTAAATATCTAGCGGCTGGGGTGATAATGCAAGTCTTTTTCAAAATTTTCTTAATAGTGTAAGGTTATGGAATATGTGATATTGCAAATTTATCACACCACACTTAACTAATTTCAATTGTTGAAATTTCGGAGTGTTCCGATTAAATCAATCCAAATTCTAAAATGATGTTGAGTTACACAGCAACCGAAAAAACTTTCGAAGATATTATTTTGTAATTTTTTAATATTTTCACTCTTAAATAAATGCCAAATTTAGAGCTCCTGTATATATTTTAATTTTTCATATTTTATTTAGTTCTTAAATGATTATCGGATTGTTGATAAATGTATCACAAACCATATAGATTAAGGATGTCACATCGAATATTATAACATGTACATACATATTATATGAGTAAATGCAACATTAAAATGTTTTATGTTTGCATAATTTGATTAATGAATATGAAAACTCAAAAAATTAAATGTTTAAGTGAGATTAGACCTTATTTGTTTTAAGTTTTCATTTTCGTCATTTCCTTTTAAAAGGTTATTATGTTCATTTTAGACTTATTAACTAGAAAAAACACTATATACCCGCTTAACTTGTTTTCTCAAATATTTTCTTAAAGACCAAAAGACTATTTTCCACTCAAGTTTTAATACAAAGATAAATACATATATACAAAGTTTCAAAAACTCAAATACCTATTTATAACCAAATTTATGTTAAAAATTTCAGTTAGGATTAGGGGTAAAACTGTTATTTATTAAAAAATTTTATCATATTTTACTCTCCAGGTTTAAAAATCTCACAACTTCCCTTACCCAAAGTTTTCAAGTTTTGAAAAGTGATCATTTCACCCCCAAATCATTTCACTGACAACAACAACTTCTAAAAATGAGACGAGAGAGTCAACATCATGTCCAATAAAGTTCCTTCTTTTCGTTGGCAAAGACAAAGAGACGACATCTCTTCATCTCTTCATCTATGTCGACAAGATGACGATGTCTCTTTGTCGATAGAGATGAAGGAACTCTGTTGAAGATGACACCCGTCTCGCTTTCAGAGGTCATTGTTACTAGAGATGGTCGCCGATGAGGAGAGAATGGTCACTTTTCAAAATATGAAAATTTTGGGTTGGGAGAACTGTGGGTTCTTAAACTTAGGGAGTAAAATGTAATAAAACTTCAATTTTTTAATGAATGACGGTATGAGTAGTTATTTAAGTTTTGAAACCCTACAAATATATATTTGTCTTTGTATTAAAACTTCTATTGAAAATAGTCCTTTCGCCTTTCCTAAATGATAAATTTCATTAATTAAGGGCCAAATAGAATTATGATTATTATTATTAAACTATTAGATATTTTAGAATAATAATTATTAGGATTGTTCTAATTTAATTGCATTGTTATTCATTAGCCCTAAATAATTTTAATTAATCTTACAATTAAAATATCATTAAGTAAATTAAGATTAATTTGGGTAACTACATATGTGTCCTCCATAATACACATCAAGTCTTGTACTCTGAAGTTATTTATGAAAATAATATAATTATTGATGAATTATTTATTGTTTATTTTTCTAAAAACATGAATCTTGTTACTTCTATATTACATGAGAACATGTTAAAGATTAAATAACAAGAATTACATTAACAGGGAATTGAAACTGAAGCTTGAATTGGCATTTGATAAAATCATATTGAATGTTCCTGTCTTCTGCTTTTATAATTTTTCCACGCTGGGGCATTATGTTCTGTTGGACCAGTTTATGTCTACATATAAACAATTGGAGAGCTTTTGGTTTAAAATAATAAAAAATTATTTTAATAATTTATATTTTATTATTAATATTATTTAATAGTTTATGTCAAATTATAAAGATATCAATTATCTCCTATTAATGATAACATGGCAGAAAGTTAATTTACATTTATAAATTTATGTTATGAATAAAGTCACCGTTAATTGCTAATTATAATTTTTTTATAATATAGGTGGATTTTCGTTGAAGATTGTGTAATGTTAGCCCTTAATAGTTTATTTGTTTATAAGTGTGCAACTGAATTAAATTCTTTTGCATGAAAATCACAAGTATCAGTCTTCGATCGCTAGTCAATATATTTGCTTACATCTTTTTTTCTCTCTTTCTCTCTCTATATATATATATTGTGTGAATAACATTATTAATGCTAGAAGTGTGAACTTATATAAATAAATGGTTGTTCGTCAATAGCCAGCAATTCTGATACGCAAGGTCTTGGAGATAATATTAATGGTGTTTGGCTTGAGTAAGTGTATATTATAAAGAAATAAAAAATTACTACAAAGGTAAATTATTTTTTAAAATTATTGATTATCAATTACGGGAACCTGCAAACTCCATAATTGACAAAGATAAAAATTTCATGAAAATATTGCCAATGTAAACATTTATGTTGATAAGCTATATTAGTGAACTCAATTTATAATGATAAATTTAAATTATTCTTAAAATGAAAAATATCTCTCAAAATTGTCATCCTTAATTTTCCTATTTTTGAAGTATGAAATAATTTTCCTATGCTTAACTTCTTCCAAACTCATCTAACTAAATTTTTATAAAGCTTAACAATTCTCTATATTTCTAAATTTTCTAAAGTTAATATCGTGTACATTTATTGAGACATTGGGTGATCAAAAGATTGACAAAAGATATGTTGTTTTTTAGGATCTTTGAGGAGAAAAATAATTCCAAGGTGCCACCATGGTGTGTCGAATTAGGGACTACAAATCATATCACAGCTACACGAATTATAAGAATTTTGCCGATAAATTTGAGAGAAAATTGCATGAACAGTAATCGTGTAGCAAAATTTGTTCAACAACCAACTGAAAAAATATTTGGAGAGTGGTTTTTATTCTGTAGCTTGAGAATCAATCTTAGTGGTTCATAATTAGAACAACTTGCATCAATATATCATTAGGGTTAGATTTAAATCAAATTGTAAAATGAGTTCAATTCAAATAAACTTAAGTTGGAGTTTAAGAGTTAAATATTTTTTATTCGTCCAATTTATGAGCTTGAAAATATTCAGTATAAATTAACCAATACGTATCAAAATAACATCGTTTTTATTGTTTTAATCAATACGCATAAAATAAAATTATGACTGTCATTATTAAAATATAAGATATTTTTGCAATAATAATAATTATGAATTGCACTGTTATTCATCATCACACTTCTAGCAATAATAATGTTATTCACACTATGCATACATACATACATACATACATGCATACATCTATACATACATATACATATATATATATATATATATATATACATATACATATATACATATACATATACATATACATATATATATACATATACATATACATATACATATACATATATATATACATATACATATACATATACATATACATATATATATACATATACATATATATATACATATACATATATATATATATATATATATATATATATATATATATATATATATATATATATATATATACATATACATATATATACATATATATATATATACATATATATATATGTGGGGGGATAATTTTATTTAACTGCATTGCATTTACTACACAACGTCTAACTAAAATAAAACATAATATATATATTATCCTCTGCCCCGACTTTGATATGGTTTATTGGCTGAAGTCACTCTTCAACATTTCTAGATGTAACGTTGAAATGTTAAAAGCTATGTTTATTTTCAAGAGTAAATTAGCTTTCAAATGTATATTTTATTTCATATTTAATGCAAATTAAAATTTTTATGAAAAATATCCCTGAAAAATTCTCAACTTTAATTTCATTAAAATATTGCCAAGGTAATAATTTATACTGAGAAGTTGCATTATTGAACCACATTTTAAAATGATAAATTTAGATTAGTATTAAAATAAAAAATATCTCTGAAAAATTGTCAACCTTATTTTTCCTATTTTTGAAGGATGAAGTCGCCTGTGCTTACATTTCTTGACTACTTCCAGACTCATCTAAGTTTATATAATTCTTACCAATTCACTATATTTTTCAATTTTCTAAAGTTAATGTTGTGGAAATTTATTGAAACATTGGGTGATCAGAAGATGGACAAAATTTAATTTGTTCTGGCGATATTTGAGGAAAAAAATAATTCCAAGGTGCCACCATGGTATGTTGATTTAGGGGGTACAAATGATATCACAACTGAACATGATATAGAAATTTTGATGATAAATTTGAGAAAAAAATGAATGAACACAAATCGTGTTATAATGAGTATAGCATCAAGATAAGATTAATGTTATTAATGTTGATAGATTAGATGGTATTAATGTTGGCTAATAAGATGGATAGAATTAAAATAAATATTACTTCAAATTATTTGAATTTCAATTGTATAATAAGATTGATGTTGTGGTAACAAACTTATCCATGTATTTATAAAAGATCAATGACAAAAGAAATATAACTTTTGAGCTTAATTTTTTATGGTATCAGAGCCCCATCCTAACAGCACTCTTTTTATCTCCTTTGGTTCTTGTTTTCTATCTATCTATGGCAACCGAAATTGCCATCCCAAATGCTACCTCAAGATCTCTTGTCTCTTCAAATAATTTTTTCTTTCCATCTCCAAATGTTTCTCAACAACTCTTGATCAAAAAGTCAATTTATCAAATTATCTCTTATAGAGTACACAACTTTTACCTTTGCTAAAAAGCTATGAACTAATCCATCATATTGATAGTTCTCAAGAGAGTCCTCTTACCAATCTATCAAATGGAGATTTTGATCCTGCCAATTCACTTTGGTTTAAGGAAGATCAAATTGTTTTGTGCTTGTTGATTGCATTAGTTTCAAAAAGCTTACTTACCCAAATTGTTGAAGAGGAAATTGCACATTCTGCTTAGACCTAATTAGCAACAATTTATGCCTCTATCTCACAAACACAAGTGTGACATCTCAAAGGAGCATTGCATAAACTTTCTAGAGGGAATGATTCAATTGCTAACTATATGGAACGTGCTAAAAGCATCGCTAATCAATGAGCTGCACTAAATAGTCTTGTTAATAACAATGATTTAGTTGGGGCAATTCTTAAAGGCTTAGGTATAGCCTATCACCCCTTTGTACGTGTCATGGAAGCACCTCTTGAACCAATTTCCTATGATGACTTATATGACTTACTTTTAAGCGAAGAATTGCAATTAAAAAATGATGGTCTAACTACTTCAAAGATTGTTCCGCTAACTACACATTATAGAAATAGTCAATCATCATTCTTTTCATCTAAAACTGGTGGTCAAAATTCTGAAAGAGGTGGAAGAGGTAGAGGACATAATTATACTCATGATAATCATAATTTTTCTTTTTTTAGAAAATTTTCAAATAATGAATATAAGAGTCATCATTATGGGGCACAAAATTTTTCGTTTAATTCCTTTTACATTATGAATGAAAATTTGATTAAATGCCATAATTTTCAAGGATTTGGGCATATTGCTTGCACATGCTCTAGTCTGAAATTTTCAGTTGCTTCATGTCCAAGTCCCTTTATGGGTGCATCCAATCTAACCTTAGCTTCCAATTCTACCAACTTTTAATCTTGGATTGTTGATTTTGAGTGAATCATCATCTTATAAAAAAATTGGAGAATTTACATCTCCATATTGATTATCAAGGCACTAATGAGATCACAATAGGTAAAAGTAAGAATTTTCCTATCTCTCACATTGGCTTTTCTATAATTTCACTAAATAATAATTTCTTTGTTCTTAATGATATCTTGTGTGCACCAAATTCCTGTCCAAATCTCTTGTCTATGAGTTCGTTTACAAGAAATAATTGTGTTTCTATTGAGTTATTTCCTTACTTTTTTATTGTGAAGGATATTCTCACAAAACAAGTGTTTTAAAAGGTTGGAATGATGGTGGACTTTACACCATGCTTGTTCCAAAATCAATATCAAAATTTGTCTCTACTCCAATATTGTTTCTTGTCTCATTTTAAACTTAGCATTCTCAGCTTAGACATGCAAATTATCACCTTATGTAGCAAGCTTTGCATCATCATGATATTTCTTTTTCTAATAATAATGTTCTAGTTTGTGTCATGCTTGTCAAGTTAGAAAGTCTTATAAATTAACCTTTTATGATTCTAGTTTTTGTGCCACAAAACCATTGAAATCAATTTGTTTAGATATTTGGGGTCTTTCACCTGTTTCTTCTTCTACAGGTCATCATCATTATGTAATCTTTTTCTATCATTATAAAAAAATATTGTTGGATTTATTTTCTTCAATGTAAGTATGAAGTGTTTGATGTTTTCATTCAATTTCAAAAATTGGTGGAGAATTTTTTGGGTTTGCCAATAAAATCATTTCATGCTGACTGGGTGGTGAATTTAGAGCCTTGATTTCATATTTTAAGGAAAGCAGGATTAGTCAAAGAATTTCTTGCTACATACACCTAAGTAAAATGGATGTGTAGAGCATAAACATAGACATATAGTTGAAACTGCTAGAGCTTGAATACATAATGCTTTTATTCCTTCAAAATATTGGCATGAAGCGTTTGAGCATGTAGTTTATTTGATTGATTGGCTTCCCATTAATTGCTTTCATAAACTTTCTTCTTATGAAGTTCTTTTTAATATCAAGCCAAATTATAATGATCTCAAATTTTTTGGATGCTTATGTTACCCTTGGCTAAAACTACCCTTGGCTAAAACTATCTATCAAAAAATAAATTAGACTATCATTATAAATCTTGTGTTTTTCTTGTTCATACATATTAAAGTGCATAAATGATACAAATATCTTGATCTTTCTACTACTTGTCTATTTATTTCTCATTATGTAGGTTATATGAGTAGGTGTTTCCTTTTGTTGTAAAGAATTTTGATTAAACTTCAATCAATAATTTAAATATACATTCATATAAGACAATTGTGGTTCCAAATTCACTAGCAATTCGAAACTTTTTACCACCATACAATTGGCTAGGCATTTTAGGTGTCACTTCTCAATCAAATTCATTTCCAACAAGTCCAAAGTCAAATCAGTTGACTTCAAACTCCTTTTTATCTTAACCCTTAACTACTTCAAACCTTGGTTTACCACTTGTAGATTTATATAAACATTTTGATTCAACCATAGCCATTATAAATTTAATTTCTTCACAACTAACCAAAACCCAGCATATGATTACTTGAGCTCAGATAGGAAAATCAAAGCCAAAACAATTTCTTGGTCATACATAGTAAAGTGCATAAGTGATACAAATGTCTTTATCTTTCTAGTAATTGTTTATTTATTTCTCATCATGTAGTTTTTTATAAGTAGGTGATTCCATTTGCTATAAAGAATGTTGACTAAACTTCAATCAATAATTCAAGTACACATTCATATAGGACAATTATGGTTCCAAATTCACTAGTAATTTGAAACTTTTTACCACTACACAATGGGCTAGACATTTTAGATGTCACTTCTCAATCAAACCTGATTCCAATAAGTCCCAAGCCAAATCAACTGACTTCAAACTCCTCTTTTCCCTTAGTTACTTCAAATCCTAGTTTATCACTTGTTGTAGATTTATATAAACATTTTGATTCAACCATGATTACTAAAAATTTAAATTTTTCATAGCCAATCAAAACCCATCATATGATTATTTGAGCTCAAATAGGAAAATCAAAGCTAAAACAGTTTTTTGTTGAGTCTTTTTCTACCTTAACATCGACTTTTACACAAGCATGAAAATTTCTTAAGTGATGTGAAGCAATCAAGAGGAGATCAATACACTAATACGCAATGGTACTTGGCAGCTAGTGTCTTACAATTATCAACAAAATGTAATTCGATGCAAGTGGGAGTATACAATTAAGTAGAAAATGGATGGGACTATTGACAAGTATAAAGCTTGTTTGGTGGCTAAGGGGTTTCATCAATGCCTTGGAATAGACTATTTTAAAACTTTTTCTCTAGTAGTGAAGTTATCTACTATCAAAATAATTCTTATTCTTATTGTTTCTCTTGGTTGTGATGTTAAATTGTTGGATGTCAATAATGTCTTTTTACATGGCAATTTGAAGGAAGATGTATTCATGACTCAGCCATCAGGTTTTGTTGATAAGGATAATCCTACTTTTATTTTCCATTTGAAAAAGTCTTTCTATGATTTATAACAGGCACCGTGATAATGGTATAAGTGTTTTGCTGATGCTCTTGTTCACAATGGTTTTATTCAATCTTGCATGGATTCATCACTTTTCTTTTATAAGAAAAATGGTGTTCTTATGTTTTGCTTGATGTATGAAGACAATATGTTGCTTACAAGCTACAATAATGAAGCTTTGGGAAATTTTACACTTGCTTTAGGTCGAGAGTTTTATTTTAAAGACTTGGTGAGACTTAAGTATTTTTTAGGCATGAAGACTCAATAGCGTAAGAATGGCTTATTGTTAACTCAATCCAAGTATATTCGAGACTTGTTATATAAGGCAAACATGCATAAAAAAGCTAATGTTATTATGCCTTTCTTTCAGCACAAGTGAATTCTTAACTAGTAAAAATGGTGTTATCTTTTCTAATGCCACCCTATAGTGCAATATTGTTGGAAGGCTACAATGCCTATCATTAAATTGACTGAATATATCATTTGTAATCAACAAATCCGGTCAATTTATGCATTCAGCAAATGAAAAACATTATATAACTGTTAAGAGGATAATTTGCTATCTAAGCAATACTATTTTTTATGGTTTATTCATAAGTCCAATTTTGATCATATCAATGTTTATTCAAATTTCAATTAGGTGGGTAATATAGATGATAGAAAATCAATGATTGGTTATACAATTTATCTTAGTGCTAATCTAGTCTCATGATCAAGTGAAAAGCAAAGAGCAGTTTCATGGTCATCCATAAAGGTAGAATATAAGGCATTGACGGCTACTAGTTTTGAAATCACATAGGTAAAAAAATCTATTGCATGAACTTGGTTATAAAGTTAAATGTCCTAAGTTGAAGCAATTTATTTAAGTGTTAATCTTATCTTTCAAACAAGGATAAAACATCTAGAAGTCAATGTTCATTTTGTACATGACAAGGTCTCTTAAAAGCAACTGCAAGTTTTCCATCTTTCTATAATAGACAAAATTGTTGATTTGCTCACAAAAGTTTTACTAAAGAATTGATTTAATTACTTAAAGGACATTTTGCACCAACATATTATAGTGTGCAAGCAAAGACTTATTTAAGAAGACAAAAGAAAATTTTGTCAAGTGAAGGAGCTAAAAAAGTAGATCCTTGTGTTTTAGTGAAGGAATGAATCCTATAAGGCAACTTCTTTTTGAAGAAAGTTTACATAGTCAACACAAAGACAATAGTCAAACACAACACTAAAGCTTCCATTCTTTTTAATAACCGTGACTTAAAGAAAAAAAGGTTTTCATAAGGGAAAAATGATCATTAAAAGTCTATTTTTTATCGTTAAATAATTTTAATGACAGAAAAAATCACATTGTCTCCTATCATTATAGTTTCTCCCATTAAAAATATTAAAAACAAAGAAGAAAAGTCTCATTGTTAATATAAATAATTAAAGATATAAATCCTAATTCAGTAATATGCCAATGTTTTCTTTTTGCACTTCCAATTCTTATGATGAGTGTGAGAGTATGAGTGTCTAAAATGAATTGAAATATCTTGTAAGTAAGAAATAAGGTTCTGAACTATCTTTCTCAATCACTCTGAATTGATTTGATTTTCTTTTCAAGTTTGCTCTCTACTAATTTATGAAATTGCTAAAAAAAAATGACTTTAACTTGTGACTTCTTGTTTAATAGAAACAACCATGTAAACCTTTAATGATCATCAAAACATTTGTGGTTATATCTACAACCTTCTTTTGAATTGATTGGTGAAAAACCTCATACATAATTGTGTACTAGTTCTAGATGAGTGGAAGTTTTAAAAAGTGACATTGGAAAAATGAGATTTATTATTTTTTCCATTTTTGCCATACTAGCATGCATTACAATATGGTAGTTTGTTCAATCTGACATTGAAGATAAAGAAATCATTTCTAGTATATGTTTAAGCGATTTATTACATGGTGACTAGATCTTTTGTGGTAGAAGAAAAAATCAAGTTTATTTGTTTATAAAACCGAGGTTGGCATACTGCTTAAGCTTATACTATTATCTATCGGTCTAGAATCTTAGGTTATTTCTCTTAACATCTCCTTGTAAAAAAATTGTGTGTTTCTCTATCTCTAAGAATACAACAATTACAAAAGAACGCAATATATATAAAATATGTAGTCAACTTTGAGATGCTAATCAAGTTTTTTGTAATTGAAGGCACACACAATGAAGGTCATATGAGTAATGATTAGACATCCACCACTTCCTACTTAAAGTTGTTGATCTCAGAGTAATTAGTCTTGATGTTGAGAAGATTGAAATCAACCATAGCATGATTTATGGCACATGAATGATCATGTGCCATTTTGAATCTTTGATAGTGGAAAAAGTGACTATTAAGGTATCAGATGAGATGCTTGTGAATTTGGTTGGTTATACCAATATGAACTTAGAAAAATTAACTATGGAATTGTTCTTGTGTGGACCAAAAGAAGAGGAAAACACTAGTGATTATTTTGTTTGAGGGTGCTACTAGATGGATTACTACTAGATGCTAGTAAAGTTATGATTTGTATAAAGGTGCTTGAGATTGTATTTGTTAAAGAAGTTGAGATAGATCATATGAATATATGGAGTGACTATCATTATTTAATTTTTTAGACAGATAAAATGTTATGGTGTACACTATCTACTAGTTTTTTATGTTTGGAACTCTAATTACTTAAGCATATAACATTTCTATTAAACCTTCATTCATATTTTTGCAAAATAAACCTAGTTTCAGTCAGAGAAATTGCATCACTAAGAAAATCTAACTTAGATGTTACTTGGACAATAGTTGGGTCATGATATGAACTTATTCCATCGATTATGAAATTGATCAACTCTTTTTCACTAATTGATTGACCACTAGCCATGCTTTTGGAATATCTTTCACCTTACAAATATATTCATTGATTCTCACTCTTTTCTTTAGAGTTTGTAACATATTCTTTTGTACAGAACAAAAGTTCTAATTTTTTAACAACATGATCCTTTATAAATTTTTGTAGCACAACTAAATCTAGTTATATGACCATACATACATACTTTCTTACAACCAATTCATAAGGAGTTTATTATTTTATTATCAAATACTATACTGAGGATTAGCTTTCCTAATTCCATTAATTTCAATACTAACATCATTATTAAGAAAGGGTAAGACATAAAGAGGATAATGTGAGATGTCCCTCTAATCCATAAACTTATACCATAAACAGGATTTATGCATGTCAACAACAATAATTCTCTTTGTTCAGCTCTAGATTAAAAACTTGTAGCTAGATTTGAGGCAAAAAAACCCCACCACATTTTGATTCAACAAAATTGTAACCATGACCATCCAATGTTTTGAGAGAAAACTTTGCTCTTGAAAAGGAAGATGAAACAAAGCACCAAAATAGAATGCTTGATCTTTCATCCCTATAAATAGTTTCTATATATAAAACAATGTTGTATCGCTTATGAACTAGTTACCTTCACTATTTCACTTGTTAACATTTTCAACTCTTTTTTAGTAGAAAAATAAATTTTCCATTGCTTTATAAAAAGGCCAAAAGACTTATTCCCACCCAAGGTTTGGTGTATTTCCAAAATCCCACCTGTGAAATTTCAAAAAGTTAAATATGCATCATTATGTTAAAATTCCTTGTTAGGGTTAAGGGTAAAACTATTATTTAACAAAAAAATTTAAAAAAACTAAACTTTTATCTCATTTTTCCCCTTTCAGTTTAAAAAACTAACAATTTCCTCTCATCCAAAGTTTGAAGAATTACCATTTTCCTTTAGGGATTTTTTCTCTTCTGTAGTCACCTTCTTAGTTTCGGTCAGCAGTCGACCCTTCCCAACCATCTTCTCATTTCAGTCACTCGAGAGATGCTATTAGTGGCTAAAGAAATGGATGAAGACTTGTTTTCATCCGACAAGGAGATAAAGATGCATCTCCTTAGGAGGACAAAGATGATTCATCTTCATCTCCTTATTGGACTAAGATGTTTCTTCAACCATTGATGGTGTCTCCTAAGTGGCTAAAATGGGAAGATGGGTGGATTAGGTTGATTGTTGACATGAACGGAAGAGGTGGCCGAAGAAGAGGAAAAAAAATCCTAGGGTGAAATGGTAAGTTTTCAAACTTTGGGTGAGAGGAAATTATTAGTTTTTTAAACTAGGAGAGAGAAATTAGATAAATTTTTAGCTTTTTTAATTTTTTAAATGATGATTTTATCCTTAACCTTAACACAAATTTTTAATAAAACAGTGAACATTTAAGTTTTTAAAATTTCATGGGTAGAAATTTAAAAATACACGAAACGTTGGGTGGGAATAAGTATTTTGGCCCTTTATAAAATGAAGCAAGTTTTCATTCTTCACACTTTAGTTTACAAAAAGTTGTTGAATGTTGTATTGATAATTTTTGTACGACTGTAATCATAATTGTATAAGACATTCATTATTTAGCACAATATTCAAGACCCTATGTGGTTTCATTTTTCAAATAATAATATATACAAGTTGGGATTTATAAAAGGCCAAAAGAGTTATTCCTACGCAAGGTTTAGTGTAAACCTAAACTCATACTTGTTAACTTTTGAAAATCCAAATACCCACCCACTTGTTAAATTTTGTTGTTGCTTTAAGGGTAAAATTGTTATTTAACAAAAATATTTAAAAAAACTAAAAATTCATCATATTTTTTCCCAAGTTTAAAAACTTAAGAAATGCCCCTTCCCCAAAATTTGAAAAATGAACATTTTCCTTCTCCTCTCTCCCTCTCAGTTTCTCTGTCAATCCCATTCCATTCCCAATTGACGAGAAGCAATTTCATTCTCCATCTGGAGACCAATGATTTGTCTGAAGAATCTCTATATACCGATGATTTGTTTTTCCAAATGACTGATGATGAAGTTGTTTTTCCAACAAGCAATAATGAAGCTATTTTTTCAGCGAGCAACAAAGCATTAGTGCTGATGTGATTAGAACAAACCACTTTCCTCCATGCTATATTGGTGTTGGTACAAATCAATAGGAATCGAGCGAGATCTCTCTCTTGATTTCAATCAGATTTTACGTTGAACAGGAGAGAAGTAGAGGTCGGTGATGGGAGGATATGACAACGGCTAGATCTCAACAAAGGAAGATGTCAACTACAGAGGGAGAATGACATTGGAGCCAATCTAGAAACTTATGTTGAAGAGGGGGTGAAATTGTGATTTTTCAAAAGGTACGGGGCAACTTATATGGGGAAAGGATGGGAGATGAGAACCCTGGAGGGGAAAAAGTGAAATTTTAAACTTGGAAAATATAAAGTTATGTAACATAAATAAAATTTTAAAACTTTAAAGTATTTCTAAAATATAAGTTTAAATAAAATTTTTAAATGACAATTTTACCTCTAACAGTAATAATAAAATCTAACAGACGAATGAATATTTGCATTTTGAAAGATAGTGGGTATGACTTTGGGGCTTCACCAAACCTTAGGTGGGATAGTCTTTTGGCCTTTATAAAATTTTCTTCAAAAATTAACAAATACACCCAAAATTATAATATAAAGATTATAATATCAACTGTGCACTTTTGTATTCTCTTAAGTTCTTATTTCTTCGAAATTATTTTAATTGAATAAAAAACTAATATTTATTAACCAATTTGTATAATAAATTACAATTAAAGTCAATATACCAGTAGTTAAATTATTATTTAATTTTAAAAGTAAAACAAAAATATAATAATAAAATAAAGGATACTAAAATGCTTTCGAAACAAAGTTTAGAATCTTTTTTTGTGTTTATTTCTTCAATATTTTTTTAGTTAACATAAATTTTGAAAAAAAAAAAAAGATGGGTAAAGGTGACATGGTCTTTTAAAATAAATTAATAAAAATTTTGGGTGACCAAATCTTGAGGAGGATATTGCTATGAATCTCGAATCCCCGCATGTTCTTTAACATAAATGTGCTTGTGGTGCATCTCATCAGAATCACGTTTTATGATCCAATGAACTGCTCTATATATATAGATTTAATTTCTTGAATTTCCCAAAGTAATCTTATCATAGAGAGATCTTCACATATTTTAGAGATTTGAATTGTGTGCATCATTAATGGCTTTCTGCATTGCATCAACCACACGTATAATTTCTTCTATATCTGTTTGTCAAAACCGTAGAGTATTACGTATCTCTAAAAGACCTAGTCGAAGAATCAGTGTACAAAAACGAGTTCAGTGCATTGCTAGCCCAGAACTTAATACTTCAACAGCTGCAAGGCGATCAGGGAACTACCTACCTTGCGTTTGGGACGAAGATCACCTATTATCCTTGACAAATGAGTACACGGTAGCTAGCCATCATCTTCTTCTTATACTTTTCTTTGACCGAATTGTATTTATGTTAATGTTTATGTTATATTTTTAAATTTGAAATTTACCCTCTCTAAAGATGATTTTGCATTCAGGAAGAAAAATACAGGAAAAAGATAGAAAAGCTGAAAGAAGAACTGATGGTGATGATTAATAATGTGAAAAGGGACAACTTATTGCATCAGCTCGAACTGGTTGACAATTTACAAAGACTTGGATTGGGTTACCATTTTGAAAATGAGATTAGCAGCATACTGAATAGTGTTCACAGTAACAGCGATGATAAATGGAAAAAGGAAAATCTATACGCGACCTCTCTAGAATTTAGACTCCTCAGACAACACAATTATAATATTACTGAAGGTAGCGATCGAAGATATTTAATCTATAAAAAACTAAATATTGTAATATATAATAATAAGTTTTTTTTTTTTTTCTCTTTTTGAATTCAGAAGTGTTCAATAATTTCAAGGACACGACGGGCAGTTTCAAAGAGTGTCTTCGTGACGATATCAAGGCTATGCTGGCCCTTTATGAAGCTTCATATCATGGGTTTGATGGAGAAAATGTCATGGAGGAGGCTTGGCAGTTTACATCTAAATATCTGAAAGAGGTTGACACAAAGGATATAGACCAGAATATGGCATTGCAAGTGAAGCACGCAATGGATCTTCCAATCCATTGGTGGATACCAAGGGTAGATACAAGGTGGTTCATAGATTTCTACGAGAGACTAGAAAAAAAGGACCACCGTCTACTCGAGCTTGCCAAGTTAGAGTACAACATTGTGCAGGGAATACATATGGAAGATCTTAAAGAAATGGCAAGGTAGGAATTTAATTAATATTTCCTCCGATATCATTAACTGAGAATTTTTCAGAACTTTGCTGTTTAATTTCTAAGCTGTTTTGTCTGTTTTTGGCTGTGAAGGTGGTGGAAGAATAGTGGGCTCGCAGAGAAGTTGACTTTTGCCAGGAGTAGAATTGTAACATCATTCTTATGGGGCATGGGGATGGCTGCTGAACCTCAGTTTTCGTACACCAGGAAGATGCTTACCATAGCCGTTGCTTTAATTGCAGTGATCGATGATTTTTATGATGTCTACGGTACCTTGCCTGAAGTTGAGTTGTTCACAGATGCTATTCAAAGGTTGTTGGCAAAAATATTGTTTTCATTCAAATTTAATATTTTATTTATATATATACACACACACATTAAAATATATGTTTTTACAGACACATTAAAATATTTGTTTTTCAGGTGGGAGATTAATGCAATGGAGCAGCTTCCACACTACATCAAGATATGTTTTCTTCGGCACTATAATTATGTTAATGAAATGGTTTACCACATTCTCAAAGAACAGGATGTAGACGTTTTGCAGATTCTACGTAAATCGGTAATATTTATGTTCTTTTGTATTTAATGAACTAAACTTTATACTTTTTTCAAAACTTATCTTTTCCTGACTAAATTGATTCCATGCACACTAGTGGGCAGGTAGCTTCCAAGCCTATATGAAGGAGGCACAGTGGTACCACAGTCAATATAAACCAACGCTGGAAGAATATATGAAAAACGCATGGATTACCATAACTGGCCCAACAATGACACTTGTAGCATACCTGTCTTCGAAAAACCCAATAACGGAAAAGGAACTAGAATATTTAGAAAGCCAACCGGATTTAGTATACTGGGCATCCATGGTTTTCCGGATTCAAGATGATATGGGAACTTCGTCGGTATGTATAAATTACCAACATATTTAGTTGGTGGTCGTTTAAAAACATTGTTTGTGACATTAATGATCAATCAATTGATTGTGACTCTTTTCATTCTTCAGGATGAGGTAGCACGAGGGGATGTTCCTAAATCAGTGCAGTGTTACATGAATGACACTAATTGTTCTGAGGAAGCTTCCCGTGAGCACATGAAGCATCTAGTGAGGCAGATGTGGAAGAAAATAAATTTTTATAGAGCTGATAAAGATTGTCCCTTACCTAAATCTACGAGAGAAATGATATTGAACTTGGTAAAAACGTCCCATTGCGTGTATCTACATGGAGATGGGCATGGCATTGAAGGCCAGGAGATTAAGGACGTTCTGTCGTCATTGTTCTTTCAGTCCATTCCATTGTAGGAGAGAAGCATGTAGCTGCATTCTCTCCTGATTGCACGAAAACGAATAAATTTATCTATATATGATATATCTAAAACAAATGTCAGACATGTTAAGCATCTCTTTAAATAATACATAAACTTTGGACCGAGTAATTAATTAAGAAACACATTGAACAATCTGCTTCCAATTCCTATATATAGTCTAATGGTCACAAAAAATTGCTATTGTTAAATAAATATGTGTTCTTTTTTCCCTATTAATCCATTTATTTTTTTTTTTAAGGATTAAAATTCCTTATTTGAAAAACCAAAAAATAAAAAATGCAAACGAAAAATTCCAAACACAGACTTTTTTATGAAATGATACTTCATCTGGCAATCCTAGTTGAAAACGATAAGAGCCATTTAATCTATTACAAACAGTTGAACTTGTAGCAAGATTAACTTGAGAAAAGTAACAATAAAGAATTGATTATGGAGATTGAGAAGTTAAGACACCAGATTTAAAAAGGTACAATTGCCGATATGACAACCTACGTTCTCTGTTAGCAAGCTGAGAAAGAGTATATTTTCTCAAGAAATTGACAAAATCCTACAAAGAAGAAAATGTTTTTCTCTCTTCCCCTCTGGGTTTCTCCTTCCCACACAAACTTACGTACCTAGAAACAACCCACCCAACATACACCTTGCAATGACCTGTACAAAACCAAGGACCACGCATCACCCAAATTGTCTTCTTAGCAAAGCCAAAAAACATCCAGCTAAAATTATCCATAAAGAAATATCCCTGCATCTCCATGCCTTCATTGCAAAGGTTGGTTACAATTTACTATCCTTGCAAATTTGTTGTATCAACACCTCCTCTTTATTTGTTATGGCTTGGTTACATTTTGTGTATAAGGGTTGATTCACCTGCTGAGTGATCTCACTAATCCATTTGGACCAATCGATTATGGGACACAAGTCAACAAATCTCCACCTTGAACCATAGATGATTGCAGATAATTAATTACTTTTATCCTAGCCCGTCTTATTAGTCTTCGAACTCATTCAACATGAAGAAGGCTTACATAGAGTCTCTGTTTCTCACAAGTCACCACCTTAGTAAACATGTCTGTTGGGTTCTCCTTTCCAGTAATTTTCTTTACTAAAATTAACTTATTTTCAACCAATTCCTGAACAAAGTGTAACTTCACATTAATATGTTTTGCACGCTCGTGGAATACCTCGTTCTTACTAGGGTGAATCGCGTTTTGGCTATCACTAAATACAACCACCTGCTTTTGTTCGAAACCAATATTACCAATCAGACCTTTCAACCACATAACTTTTTTGGCTACCTCTGAAATTGTTACATACTTTGCCTTTGTTGTTAAAAGTGTAACTATGCCTTGCGAATTAGCTTTCCAACTAATTGCATTACCCTATAAAGTAAAAGTGTAACCTATCATTAATTTTCTAGTATCAATACTACCAGCAAAATTAGCATCAACATAGCCTTTAAGTCCTTTAAGTTTTCTAACCTTTTGTTTGATTAACAAATCAACTGTTCGAGTACCTTTAATGTATCTTAGTACCCATTTGAGAGCTTCCCAATGTGTTTTCCCTGGGTTGCTCATGAACCTACTGACCATGCTCATAACAAATGCCAAATCTGGTCATGTACAAATCATGAGATACATCCTACCGAATTTGAGTAAGGAATAGTTGTCATTCTTGCTTTTTCTTCTGAACATACAAGACATAAAGCACAAAATGTTATCCTAAGGGAGTTTGAATTGCCTTAGATTCCATCATATTAAATTTTTTCAGAATCTTGTCAATATAGCTAGTTTGAGATAATGATAAAATTCCTAGCTCTCTTTTTCTAAAGATATCCATTCCAAGAATTCTTCTTGCAACCCCCAAATCCTTCATCTCAAACTTGGAACTCATCAAATTTTTGAATTTTTCTATCTCAGACTTGTCTTTGTAAGCCACCAGCATATCATCCACATAAAGTACTAAGTAGATAACTACATCAGTATTAAGTCTTTTAAAGTACATACAATGATCATAAGCACATCTCTTAAAACCAGAATTCAACATAAAGGTATTAAATTTTTTATACCATATTCAGGTGATTGCCTTTAACCATATAGAGACTTCTTGAGCAAACATACCTTACTTTTGTTGACTTCATAAGCGTCTAGTGCATCAAAATATATTCTTCTAAATCCTCATTGAGGAATGTCATTTTGATGTCAAGTTGTTCAAACTCATAATTGAATGGAACCACCAATGAAAGTAAGACTCGAATAAATTGAATGCTTCACCATAGGAGAGAAGATTTCATTGTAATCTACCCCTTTAACTTGTATGAAGCCCTTGGCAACAAGTTGGGCCTTCTACCTTATCGGTTCTGCCCCTTTTATTCTTGGCTTTAAAGATCCATTAGTAACCTATAACCCTGCTTCCTTCGGGCTTGTCAACTAATTCCCATGTTTTGTTCTTCATAAGTGAGTAAATTCCATATACATAGCTTTCTTCTACAAACTATTTCCTCTCATGTCAAGGCTTTATGAACTGACTTAGGCTCATTTGCATCCATTTTCTTGGAAATATTTAATGCAAAAACTACCGCATTTGAATACCCATAGCATTCATATGTCACTCCTAACTCTATCTCTAACTAGATTGTAATTTTTTCAATTATCATTTAAGTCAATGTTGTCAGGTTGCCCTACCTCGACACCATTATCACCAATAACTGGATTGGGTGAGTGCTCCAAAATATTCTTAAAGTCAGTATTCTATTTAGCCAGTTCATCTTTAATTTGTCAATGTTTGCATTTGCCTATTTCATTCTCCAAATTTGTTAACTTCACCTAAGACTGAGAATTATCTTCATCTAAACTTAGATAAGGAAATGTCTCGTTTTTTAAGATTACATCTCCACTAGTGATGCATTTTTTATATCCTTTTACATCTGAACTTAGAATCTGAAGTGTATATCCTTTTACCCTTTTAAGATAACCAATAAATATCCCACTCAATGCTCTAGGCTATAGTTTCCCTTCTTGACATGAATATAAGTTTGATAGCCGAACATTCTTAAATGTTCGTATGATCCTACTTTACTAGACCATTTTTGGATAGGAGTCTCAAACTCAATAATAAATGACAGAGTCTTATTTATCAAGAAAATAGCAGTATAAACTACTTTAGCATAGAAACATGAAGGTAATTTAGAGCAGAATAACATACTTTTTACTTGTTCCAAGATGGTACAATTTATTCTCTCACAAAAGGTTGTTTTGTTGTGGTGTATGCTTCATAGTTCGATGCCTTTGAATGTCATGTCTTTTGCAATAATCAGTGAATTCCTTATTGATGAATTCAAGACCATTATCAGTCCTTAAGCACTTCACCTTTTGATTTATTTGGTTTTCAACTAGCACTTTCCAATCTTTAAACTTCGTTTATGCTTCATTTTTCACCTTTAAGAAATGCAGCCAGACTTTGCAAGTGAAATCATTAGTTAATGTCATGAAGTATCTACACCTACCTAGTGATAATTGCTTTACTAAACCCCATGGATCTGAGTGGACATATTCGAGAGGTGTTTTTGAAATATGTTCAATTAGTTTGAATTAAACCTTTGCCACTTTCCTATACACACAGTCATCACAAAATTCAAGCTTCTTGAGCTTGTCTTTTCCAAGTAATTTTTTCTTTTCGAGGATCATTAAACCTTTCTCACTAATATGAGCCAATCTTCTATACCATAAAGTAGTTCGGTCTTGTACCTTTGGAGAAGCCACTGCAACTGAGTCTAAAATTGCACTTCCTTTCAACACATATAATCAATGTTGCTTAGTAGCCTTCATTACCACCAAAGTGCCCCTAGTCACTTTAATAACACCATTTTGAGCTTTGTATGAGTATATGAAATTCCAACACTAGTTTTAGGTTTACTCAAATCTATGAGTGGGAACAAAATTTTTACCTATAGTTAGTTTATACAAATTTTATAGTCTTTATTTTGAATATTTCAAATGTATAGATTTTGGTGGAAATCTCTCACAAATACCAATAATATTTTTTATGCATGTTATAGATTTTGGTTGTGGGTAATGGTAGAGTTGAAGGCCACTTAAATTCAATGTTGTGAGTTATTGTAGATTTTGAATGTTGACATAATTGATGTTGTATGTGTGTCTGGGAAGCCAAAGTTATTAAATTTTGTTATGGTCTAACTAAAATTTCTAAATATTTAAGTTATTGATGTTTTTGTAGTTGTAAAGTTGAAAGATATTTAATTCAGTTTTATAGGGGACTAAAATTGCTTGATGTTATTTAAATTGATATTTTATGAGGTTGTATTGCTAAAGGTTATATGATTCAATTTCATAAATGATTGAAATTATTAATAAATTACTTATTGATATTGTGTGTGGTTGTAGAAGTGAAAGATATTTAGTTTAGTTCTATGAGAGACTAAAATTATTAATGTTATTTGAATTGATATTTTGTGACATTGTATAGTTGAAGGTTATATGATTTAGTTACGTGGATGATAGAAATTATTGAATAAATTATTTACTGATATTATGTGTGGTTGTAAAGTTAAAGAATCTTAATTCAATGATAAATATAACTATGTGGTTGTTTTAACTCAGTGATGAATATGGTTGTATTGTTGAATGCTATCAAATTGATATTGTAGTTGGATATGGAGTTGAAAGTAGTTAATTCAGTATGGCAAAGTCGTCGTTATATGATAACAATTATTCTAATTCTATTATTGAGTTATTGTATTATGAATATGGTATTAAGAGATGATATCATTAAGATATTCTTCACAAACACATATCATGCGATAAGTATTCTACTTATGCAGTGTTTTATGTTAGATATGAGAGATTCCAGTTGTTTTGCCTATGCAGTGTTTTATGCTAAGTATGACAGATTTTAAGTTGTTCAACCTCTACAATGTTTTATGTCAGACATGACAGGTTTCAATTGTTCTATCTGTACAGTGTTTTATTTCAAGTATGACATATTTCAATATTCTATCCAAGCAAGATTACAACATGTCAGGTATGACAATTCTTGCTCACTCTGCTTGTGTAGTTGATGCCCATTGAGTATGATAGATTTTTCATTGAAAATATTAGTAGTGTTGTACAGCTCAAGTTATTTTTTTAGTGAGAGGTTCAAAATAAATAAAAAATAAATGTATGAGTTGTTGATAATCAGTTTTTCTATTTAAATATGATTTTCCCTAAGCATATTTTATCACTCGTGCATCGTTTATTTCATTGAAATTTAATTCAAAATATTGAATATGCAGAGAATCGTTCACAATCTCATTGTCATGAGTATGTTACCAAATTAAAATCTAGAAGTGATTATAACTTGGTTCAGTCATAATTGTAACTTGAAAATTTTATTTGGGGAAATGTTATAGTCATATTTTTTAGTAACAAAAACTTTAGTATTAGTTCAAGTACGATGTTTCCCAATAAAACTTAATTATCAACAATAAATTATTTTTTTTAGTGGTGATGATACAAATTCTTCTTAGAAATTTACATCTTTGGGTTAATTAATATATTATGAATTGTTATATATTTCTTTTAGATATGTAGCCAATTATTCTAGAATTGTTTTGTAATTGCCCACTCATTGAGCTTTTAGCTTATTTTTATAGAATTTTTTCCCTCTAAGACATCTCCAAGACTGTGCGATATAACATATTTAGTTGGTTTTTCATTTTTCTAATGTTATATGGATCTTTTTTTAGAACTTATGTAAATATTGAAAGGTCAGAGGCCTAACTAAAACTTATTCTCATGTTTTGAAATGGAAATCAAGATGTTTTTCTGTGTAATTATAGTAAGGCCAAAGGCTTGGATATGATGTTATATATATGTGTGTGTGTGTGTATGTGTATGTGTTCTAGAAAATATTTTAGATAGTTTCACAAGATGCATCTTGACCTCCTAAATTCCATAAAAGTGTTAGGATATTATGAGATTAGCTGGTCAGGACGGGTCCCGTCAACTTGGTATCAGAGCCTAGGTTTTATATTCTACAAGCATTTTACGAAGCATACACATGAGTTTGTTCTAAAGTAAATTTAATTGCATTGTTTTTTAGGCATTAACATAAGATGACATGGCAAACCTTCCATAAGACCTATTAGAGATTTGTTAACTTAAGTTGCAAAAGGGGAATAGATTCTCAAGCACCACTTATAGATGATATGGCAAACCTTTCATGAACCTAAAGATGAAGTAATAGGAGAGTCAATCACCTATGGATTAGCTTCTCAAGCACCACTTGTAGACTCAGTTGCACATAGTGTTACTCTTAAGACAAAGTTTCATCTTGATAGTTCTTTACATAAATTAAAAGCTAGGCTTGCCATTAAGGGGTTTCAACAAACACTTGGAGTTATTATTCTGAAACATATGGTCTATCATTGAAACCCATAACCATTTGAATAATCATCATAGTGATGTTGTCATGAGACTGACCTATTTTTCAAATTGATATTAATAATGTATTCTTGAATAGTGAGTTAAAAGGGGATGTATAAGTGAGTCAGCCATACGGGTTTGTTGATTCAGATAGGCGCACTCATATGCAAACTAGTAAAGGTCTTATATGGATTAAAATAGCCTTCTAAAGCTTGGTAAGAGATATTGAAAAGAGTTTTGTTAGATAAAAGGTTTATAAATTCAGTTTTAGACAGTAATCTCTTTATTTTTCATAACTTGAGCAGTTGAGAATCTATGTGTTTATATATTTTATTGATTGGAAATTGATGTAAAGTTTATTAATGAGTTATTAATTGATTAAAACAGTCTATTTACACTTAAGAAATGTAAATGATATGCCTCAAACTTCTTGTAAAAAAAAAAAAAAAAAGACAAGAATAAGTAAAGCCAAGTCAATAGGCATCCTATGCTAGCTTGTTTTAAGTTGTATATAGAAAACTCTGAATTGTTTGAGAATCCTACTCTTTATAGAAGTACAATAAGAGCACTACAATACTTGACAATGACAATGGCTAACTTGTCTTTTGTCATGAATAAACTAAGTTTTTAAAAGCCTCACTTGGTTTCAATCACATACATGTAAAAAGGTTTTAAGGTATATTAAAGGCTCTATAAACTAAGATAATTTGTTTAAACTATCTCAATCTTTCAAAATAGAGGCTTATGTTGGACGTAACCTAGTGCAATGGTGTTTTAGAATACCAGAGGTTGTCTCAATATCATCAACTGAGTCTAAATATAGTGCTCTTAGCCATGTTTTTAATAAAATCGCATGAATAAGACATCCACTGAAAGAAGTTTAGGTTGCATGTGTTAGTCTTGCTTTTGTTAGTGTGATAACATGAGTGCTAGTGTATTGTTGTTAATGTTGTGTTTCAAGTAAGATAAAGTATATGCAAATCAATTTACACTTTATTAGAGAACAAATAGTTGCTAGAGTACTTGAAGTTTAATATGTTCTAACAGAATTTCAAGTAGTAGTTATTCTAACTAAGCCTTTATCAGTTGCCAAATTTTTGTGTTAACAGAAAAGCTTAATGTTGGGCTTTGTGGGGAAGAACAGGTTTAAAATATAGAAAAGACGGTAGCTTGTCCTAAAGCATTTTTTTGGGGAGGATGTTTTCTTGTTTCGATTTTTTGTTCTGTGATGCAATTTTAGGGATGACTTTTTGTGTTTATGATGTTCTGGAGTACAATTTCATAAGGATTCAAATTTTTGTTTTGAATTAAGAAGTTTGGAGGCATAAGGAGGAGTGTTGATGAAAGTAACCTAGATTTGACGAAAGAATAATACAGGTTTGATGAAAAGAAAACCCAAATAAAAAATATGAAAGGGAAATGAAAATCTAATAGAACTTTATCTAGTTTAGATTAGTCTCTCCTCTTCATTATGAAATGGTTAGTTTTGGCTAAAACTTACCGTTTTACATATTAAAAAAAAAAAAATCCTTTGTTTTGAGAAACAAAAGATAAGTCCATGAATTTATGAAAACTTTTCTAACACCATAATATTCTTCAAAAATTACAAACAGATCCATCACTTTGCAGATCTTACACTTTTATTCTCAAATGGTATAACATCACTAGATATACATATGGTGTTAAATATGTGTGTATGCCTCAAAGCAATGAAAAACTTACAGAAGTGATGTATATGCAAGATAACAAAACACTGAGGGTGGTTTGTTTGCCAAAGGTCTACCAATGTTACCTTGGAAGTAAAATTCCAAAGTGGTTCAACCTTAAAAAAAAAGAAAGTATTGAACTTTTATAGAGTTTCCAACAAGTTCGCTGAATGACAACTTAATTAGGTTCACTTTGTTTGTTGTTGTATCGTTACAAGACTATTAACAACTTAGAATTTTTCAAGTTGAATTTTGTCTGACTATTAAAAAAGAGATAATTTTAATTGGGTATTTATATGAATCAACGGGTTTAAGGGTAAAGTTGTTGAATCAGATCACGTATTTGCAGGTTATGATCACAATATCATGTCCTTAGAAATTGCTTACACTTAGTTTAAATAGTTAAGGTATGATTATGTACTTTGTTAGGAATAGACAAACTCGATTATAGGTGAAACAAATGCAGAGTGACTTTGTTATATGCCAAACATGATGATTGAGAAGAGATGGCTTGAATTTATTAAAGATTATGATTACTTGATCGATTACCATCCAAGGTAAGACCAATGTTGTTGCAAATGCACTTAGTAAGAAATTTCTAAGTGTCATAGCTCGTATGAAGGTGAAACCTTATCCTTATTGACTGAATTAAAGACCTTAAAGACTAAGCTTAGTGAAAAAAAAAAAAAAAAAAAAAAAAAGAGGAGCATTCTTAGCTAGCCTTCAAGTGTGACCCGTCTTAATTGATCGAATCTGTGAATTGCAATATTTAAACCCTCATCTGATGAAGCTAAAGAATGAAGTAATAGATTGGAGCTGATTTTATAATAAAAGATGATGGGATACTAATGATGTGAAACATAATTTGTATACCAGATCATAAGGAATTAAAGAGGCAAATTTTAGAGGAGGCTCCTACTTCAGCATATGTCTTGCATCCATGTAGTACTAAGATGTATCATACCTTGAGGGAACATTATTAGTGGCAAGGAATGAAAGGAAGGATCACAAAATTTGTTTTCAGATGTTTAATGTACCAACAAGTCAAAGCTAAACATCAAAGACCAGCTAGACTTTTACAACCCCTTTCTATCCCTCAATGAAAATAGGAGCATATTACCATGGTTTTATGTTAGGCCTCTCTTGTACCAAGAATGGCCATGATAGCACTTGGGTCATTATAGATCGTCTGAAAAAGTCAACTTACTTTTTGCCAATCAAAGCCATACATTCAATTGATAAGTTGGTAAGTTTTTATGTAGTAGAGATTATATGCCTTTATGGTACTTCAGTTTCCATAGTGTTAGACAGAGATCTTAGATTTACTTCTCGATTTTTAGTCAAGTTTACAAAATGCCTTAAGTACAAAGTTAAAATTTAGCATTACTTTTCACCCTTAAGTGGATAGGTAGTAAGAAAGAACCATCCAAACATTTAAAGATATGTTAAAGGCTTGTATGATGAGTTTAGGGAAAGAAGGAACAATTATTTACCTTTAGCAGAATTTGTCTACAATAATAGTTATCAAGCTAGCATTGGGATGCCTCCATATGAAGCCTCGTATGGTAGGAAATACAAAACTCTAGTTTGTTTGTATGAGGTAGGTGAGAAGGTATTGCTAGGTCTTGAGATTATGCAAGACACCAATGAAAAGATTAATCGTATTTGCGAAAGACTAAGAGTAGCTCAAGATAGATGGAAAAGCTATGTTGCTAAGCATAAGAGAGAATTAGAGTTCCAAGTTACTGAAAAGGTGCTCCTACAAGGTTCCCTTGAAAGGGTATACTAAGATTTGAAAAATTAGGTAAATTAGACCCAAGATATATTGGCCCATATGAGATTCTTGAAAGGGTAGGTATTGTCACGTATCGATTAGCTTTACCACTTGAATTATCTAGGATCCATAATGTTTTTCATGTTTCCATGCTTCACAAGTATGTGCCCGATTCTTTTCATGTTCTTCGTCAATAACTAATTCAATTAAAAGAATATTTAAGTTACCAAGAAAGACCAATAATGATTATTGATGAAAAACAGCAAGTGCTTCACACTAGAACTATTCCTTGGGCTAAGGAACGGTGGGAAAATCAAAAGGTAGAGAGAAAGAGAAGATGACATGCAAACTCAACATCCAAACTTTTTTCAATCAAGTATAAAATTTCAAGAACAAAATATTTTTTAAAGGAAAAGGTTGAAATACCAAAAATTCATTTTAAAGGGTAAATTGTGCTTATTAGAAAGGTCAAAACCAAAATATTTTGTGTGAAAACTTATGGGATTATGTGAAATTGTGTATAAGATATAAAATGCCATTAATTCTTTAAAATAAGCCATTTAGGCTTTCTTCTTCATTGAGGTAGAAAGTGATGAAGGCAAGAAAGAGAGAAAGAGATAGAGAAAGAAAAAAAAGTGAGAAAGAGGATTTCCAAATTTGAGATAGGAAAAAATGATAGATTATTAATTTTTTCACTCTTTTTAACTCTAGGGTTTGAATTCATTGTTCAAATTTGAGGATTTCCAAAATTCTAATTGTGTTGCTTCGAATTGGTGCAAATAGGCAAGGAAGAAAGAAGATTCATTGGGAATTCCAACACTGGTTTTAGGTCTACTCAACTCTATGAGTAAAAACAAAATTTTACCAATAGTTAATTTATCCAAATTTTATAGTCTTTATTCTAAATCTTTCAAAATGGTAGTATAGATTTTGGTGAAAATCTCTCACAAAAATCAATAGTTTTTTTATGCATGTTATAGATTTCGGTTATGGGTAATCGTAGAGTTGAAGGTCGCTTAAATTCAATGTTATGTGTTATTGTAGATTCTGAATGTTAAGATAATTGATGTTGTATGTGTGCCTGAGAAGCCAAAGTTATTAATTTTTGTTATGGTCTAATTGAAATTTCTAAATATTTATGTTATTGATGTTTTTGTAGCTGTAAAGTTAAAAGATATTTAGTTCAGTTTTATAGGGACTAAAATTGCTAGATGTTATTTGAATTAATATTTTATGAGGTTGTATTGTTGAAGGTTATATGATTCAGTTTCATAAATGATTGAAATTGCTAAATAAATTACTTATTAATATTGTGTGTGGTTGTAAAATTGAAAGATATTTAGTTAAGTTTTATAGGAGACTAAAATTGTCAATGTTATTTGAATTGATATTTTTTGAGATTGTATGGTTGAAGGCTATATGATTTAATTTCATGAATGATTGAAATTGTTGAATAAATTATTTATTGATATTGTATGTGGTTATAAAGTTGAAGAATCTTAATTTAACGATAAATATGACTATGTGGTTGGTTTAGCTTGGTGATGAATATGGTTGTATTGTTGAAAGCTATTAAATTGGTGTTATAGTTGGATGTAGAGTTGAATGTAGTTAATTCAGTATGGTGAGGTCATGGTTACCTAATGGTGATTGTTCTAACTTTATTATTGAGCTATTGTATTATGAATATGGTATCAAGAGATGGTATTATTAAGATATTCTTCGCAAATGCATATCATGCAATAAGTGTTTTACTTTTGTAGTGTTTTATGTCAAGCATGACAGATTCTAGTTGTTCTGCCTGTGAAGTATTTTACGTCAGATATGACAAATTTTAGTTATTCTGTTTATACAGTGTTTTATGTCAAATATAACAGATTTCAGTTGTTTTGTTTGTATAGTGTTTTATGTCAAGTATGATAGATTTCAATTGTTTTACTTGTGTAGTGTTTTATATCAGATATGACAAATTTCAATGCTCTATCCAAGCAAGATTACAACATGTCAAATATGACAATTCTTTCTAGTTCTACCTGTGTAAGGGATACCCACCAAGTATGACAGATTTCTTTTGGAGAATATTAGTAGTGATGTACAACTCAAGTTATTGATTTGTTGAAAGGTTCAGAATAAATAAAGAAATAAATATGAGTTGTTGATAATCAATATTTCTATTTAAATATGATTTTTCCCAAACATATTTTATCACTCATATGATGTTTATTTCATTGAAATTTAATTCAGGATATTAAATATGCATAGAACCGTTGACAATCTTGTTGTCATGAGTATGTTACCAAATTAAAATCTAGAAATGGTTATAACTTGATTCAGTTGTAATTATAGCTTGAAAATTTTTAGTTAGGAAAATGTCGTAGTCATTTTTTTAGAAAAAAAAAATTTCAATATTAGTTCAAGTATAGTGTTTCCCTAGAATGATTAAGATCTTGAAACATCTAATTTTGTGCCTCCTTCAAATTTCACTCTTTGTTAGTTCCATTAATGATTGTTCAATTTTCCCTTGTCTTTTATCCATGATTGTACAATGTTCTTGCTCATCTAACTATTTCACGAGTTCTCTTTTCTTACCACTAACTACTTTATTGTCCCCTTCATTTATTAGTTCTCTATAGTCCTTACCAAGCTCACAACATCTTTTAGACTTAATTAGTTCCCTTGTCCCACCACTAACCACTTTATCTTTACTAGCTAACTTTGTATATAATTAGTGTGGAATGCCACCACTCCATCCAAAGTTTCACATTAGCCTATCATGGCTTTCTTACCTCATGTGCTTTTACGTGCTTTTACATTTGAGACTTTACATCCTATATTACATAATTTGACCAATTTCAAATAGGTATAGTCTTTTCCTCATTGGTGTCCCTCTCATGTGGAAATACATTTGGGTTTTTGTTCTGTTAACTTTTTAACCGAATCTAGTTGGTTTTGTTGGATATACATGGTTAAACATCAAGTTGATGAGTATGTTAAATGGTACAAGACTTGTTTAGTTGCCAAAGGTGTTCATTAGTAGTATGGTGTTGATTTTAAGGAAACTTGTAGTCCTGTTTTCAAGCTTACCACTATTTATAACATCCTTGCTCTTACCACGAAGCATGGTTTGTTGTCATGCCAATTTAATATCAAGAATGTTTTTCTTCAAGCTTATCTAGACAGAATAAGTGTTCATAGAAAAACCTCCCTATTTTACTCAACCAAGTTGACCATCTTATCCTTGTCATTCTATTAAGGCCATCTATGGCCTTAAGTGGACTTCTCATGCATGGAATCTTTCATTATACTCTTTGATGGTTTGATTATAGCTTTGTGAAAAACTAATCTGACTCCTCCTTATTCATTTGTTGCACCTTCACTATTATTATGGTCCTTCTTATTTGTGTGGATGATATGATTGTTACTGGTTCTAATCTTTTGCTATTACAGATTGTGTATCTATCTTGTGTTTTACTTTTACTTGTCAAGACTTAGGTCCACTAGATTTTTTCCTTGGCATGAAAATTATTAAGTAACCTACCATCTTGTATACGTCTCAATATTGCTACATGGTAGATTTGTTGTATTGTTTCTAACTTAATTCTTGTGCTCTTTGTGTCATGCCCTCTGTCCCTTCCAAGATGTCGTAGTTCATTGATGACAAACCATTTTCCAATGCCACTCTATATTGTAGCATGGTTGGTGGTATTCAATAACTTTTACTAGGCTTGATATTACATTTCATCAAACACATTTTTTGATACCTTAAGGGCACCCAGTTTTGCGGTGTCACCTTTTATCAAGACTTTGTTCATCATCTCTTTGTATATTTCAATTTTTCACTAGACTACTAATGTATCCACTCATCACTCTATCATCAACAGTTGTGTTTTTCTTGGTCTCGATCCAATGTAAAGTATGACCATCAGCCTTTGTTAATGTTGTTGTTGATGTTTGATGATTTTGGTAACTACTTTTAAGTTTCACACTGCTCTACACTCTTCTCCACTGATGCTTTATGATAATCACTTCGCTCTCCATATAATCACAAATCATGTCTTCCATGCTCACACTCAACATATCGATATTGATCTTCAATTCATTCATGAGTTTGCTGCCTGTGGAGTTCTCCATCTCAATTTTGGGTATTCTAACCAAAGGGTTTTCTCTAAATGTCTCCATTCATTATATATATAATTACAACGTTGTGAACTCCAGCTTCAATTATGGGATAGTGTTAAATAAACGTATATTTTCCTTTCTTAATTATGCGTATTTGTATGTTTCGATTGTTTGATTGCAATCCATTTATTATTTTTTGTATGATTAGGATCCTTATTGGATTGTATTATAGTTGTATAAATTGAATAATTTTTTATTATTGAAACATACCATTGATTCACGAAGTTTTCACTATCTACTTTGTATATTATTGACAAGGGAATGAAATCAAAATTTTTAATTTCTTTATTACTTATTGGAATAGAGTGTAGAACTAAAATCTCATGCATAACCAATTCCATAAAAACGTAGGAAAATGATTCCTCAAAATTTTTTTTATGGACTCCTAATTCTTATAATAAGGAATCCAATAAATATTCTTATTTTCATCTTATTTTGAATTTAAAATTTTCTATTCTTATTCTTATTTCAATGTTTTTAATTTTATAATTTAGTGATAATTAAAATATTATTTTATAGATGTTAACATTACTTGAATATCTTTGACCATCTGTTGATCACTCTTAAGTAATACTCGCATGTTGTACATCACTACTGATACTCTTAATTAATATTGTTTGACCACTGACTTGCACCTATCAAGCATTGACCATAATTAGAAATCAAAGTCCTTTAGCACGATCACAAACAGTTACATTATCAGTGGCACAACAGTCCATATACCAATTAGTATCAACAACAGTAGTTGGATTGGCTATGATTGTCTTAGCTTTAAAGGTAGGATTGCTTGTAGGTGAAAGAGTGACATTGTGCAAAATTTCTCGGTGAGAAGGTAGAAGGCTATTGTTTTTTGGAATAGGTTAAACATGTTGGCTAGGTATTGTTAATGATGGATGACTATTTTGTGTTTGGGTAAGAGTAAGCATGCTGATTGGAAAATATTTTTGACTCCTTTACGTGTTTGAGGTATAGCTGTATGCATAGGAATAATTGGGGTGTGTGTGTGTGTGTGTGTGTGTAGGGATATTTGTGGTATATGTGGTTGTCTGGATCCGTTGGTTTGACTAAAGGCAGGCTGTGACCTATTGAAATCAGTAGAATATGAATCCTGCCTACTGTAACTAGAATGATTAAGATCTTGAAACATCTAATTTTGTGGACTGTCATTCCAGGTAATATCAAATCTGTGATAACAATGTAGAACTACATACTCTAATTTTCCACAGATTTAGAAACAACGCTAGGTTTGACAAAAAATATCCTATCTCGACTAACTCTTGTTGATTAATACCTCCAATGTACTGAGTTTCTCTAGACTTTGTTTTAATATTCACTAGGCCCATATTAGCTGAACTAGCATTGACACTATCCTCCCATTGTTCAACATCCCAATTATTCACTTTATTAGCCACAATTACAGAACCACCCTGTTAAGTCAAACATTAGACTAGAAGCTCTACTCAATCTCTGCTCATACTTAATTTTGAAGTAAAAATTTAGTGTCTGTCAAACTAATTTGCTCATTGGATGAATCAGTCTTAGACATAATATGAACTACCACGAATCAAATTCAGAACTTAACCCATCTATAATAAAAATTGATATCTTCTTCCCTAGTAATTATTTGACCACTAGCTATGAAGGTGTTAAAAAACTCTTTTCATCCTTCTAACTATTCATTTATTCCTAAAGAACCTTTCTTTAATGTTTGTGAAGTGTTCCTCAACTTAGTTATTCTAATTTTAGATTTGAGCTTGAAGTGTATTCCAAACATCATTATCAGTAACACATTTCGCTATGTGATTAAACATCCCTCTAGAAATTGATGCTAATACCTTTTTCATATTAAAAATGGAGGATTCGGTTTCTTAAGCACATCACTACTATCATCATTCTTACCTATATAAAATGAGAAGAGTAAAGATTTAACCTTGTCAACTGCTCCTCAAGGCCGTGAACTCCCACAAAACAAAAGCACATGCGCTCTCTAATAGCCATAGTTGTCGTTAGTCAACTTTGGACTTATAGTCTGAAGAGTTGTGATCAGAAAATTCACACTAGACTTCTTGTCGATGATTTCACCACAGGTCTTGAGAATGTCAGCTTCTTCGGAGTTTTCTTCAAAATTTTGTGGCGAAGAAAAAATTTCTATATAATGCCAGTCAATACAGCTTTAATACCATGTGATGATGCAAAAATAAGAAGGAAACAGAAAGAAAATTGTCTTGAATGACAGAAAAAGGATAAAAGAAAAGCAAAATTGAAAAACCCTAGAACTTTTATCAAAAAAGGTGAGAGAGGCACTTATATAACCTCTTATGTTTTATTAGAAATGACAAAAAGCTACGTAACAAAAATTACATTTCAATTTATACTCTAAAAGTAAATGTATGTACTGAAAGAAGAGAAAACAAGCTACACACTCCAGCCTATATACCAGACCACTCTCTTAGGACAATGCCCCGAATAGACAAGCTACCCACGTTATTATACCCGACAATCAAAATAAAGCATACCTTGTAATTCTATCTCTAGCAAAGTGAGATAGAGTACAAGATAATCCGACAATTTTATAAGCCTAACCACTACAACAAAACAATATCCCAAAAATGGCATTTACACTACAAATTAAAGCTATTTGAGGTTCCAAAAACCAAGAGCTGCATGACAACTACGCCCCACCGCTAGACACTTCAGCCAACACAACTCTCACCTCTCCATCCATCAAGGGACCTACTTAAGAGCATGCTACTCTTGGTTGAATCAGCACTGAAACATGACATATTCCAAGGTGACATCTCAGCTTGAACTTTCCAATGGAGATAAGGCCAAGCAAGCTTTAATATTAAATTTTGTTAAGATTCAGCCCTGTAGAAGAGCACATACCGGTTTAGAATAGCTGACAGCCGAGAGCCAAATTGCAAAACGGTGAGATGTGCTCGCACATTTTGCTGGAAAAAACTCTCATAGCTTAGAGGAAAAAAGGAAAGAACCGCAAGGAGGCTTTGCATGTCCCCTATCTCCTCCGAGGAAACCACTTCTCGCCTCTGCCATCTAGATTTTTACAAGCTTGACCCAAGAAATTGATCCACACCTGTTAAAACACACTGTTAGAATATATAAAAAAAAAAAAAAAACACCTCCCCCTTCTTCCACAGCCTTCGCCTCTCCCGCCGTTGGTCCTTAAAAATGCAATAGGGAAGTCCCCAATGATATCTAAGTGTGTATTTTCATGGGTATTAACCATATTAGTAAGCTCCGTGGCCTTATCATTAGCCGCTCTTTCAGTTAACAACAAAATCCTCTCCTTTTCATTCGTAACTTTTGAGAGCACTCTATTGTTTCTTTCTCTCCATAACCAATACACTATGGCTCCCAAACTCATCCTTCCTAAAATATTCTTCAAATTGTTTCCCCTTCCTATACTTTTGATCCAACAAATCAAGATTTTCCTCTGAATATCCTTACTAAACTCACAATCAAAGAACGAGTGGTCAATGGTTTCAACTTCTTTATTAAACGAGCAATAAGTTGCATTAGATACTACCCCGTACCTTAAAAGTTTGTCTCTAGCTAAGAGTTTACCTTTAATTGCCATCCAAATGATCAAAGTATAACAGGGGATATGCTTTTGGCATACCATCCCGTACCTTATTACTTTTCCCTCTAAGCCAAGTGAATGCTAAAGTTCCTGAATGAGGTGGACATCAAAATGACATTGTCCCTTTCCATAGATGGTTTCCTTCCTTCTGAGCGCCTAATCATCATTAACACCCTCGCGTTTGCTGGAGGCCATCTCCATTCTCCCCCATCCACAGTCTCACTTTAGCATATTTATCGATCCCCAAATCATACACTACTCTCCGATCTAATTTCTCAACAATAGGGACATATAGCATATATGCCAATTCTCAAATCAACGGAGCGTATTCTAACCATCACCTATAATATTTTTGAAAGTTACGCCTCACCTTCTCCCTCAACTTTAACAAACATCTCCAAGTCCATGTGCAATCATGTGGGATATCAATCACCCAAAACGTTTCCTCCTTAGATGGTGAGTCTCCATCTAGCTAGCCCAAATCGACATCTCACCTATTTGTGGAAGGTTCCAAATGAGTCTAGTCATTCTAGCATTATTCCACTCCTTAGTCCTCATAATCCCTGACCAAACTTTCTCTTTCAGCAGGCATACCTCTTCCCGTGTAAGCTTCACTTTGCCTCTTTTAATCTCTACTCTAGATTAAAAGAAACCTCTCAATTTCTTTGTGATGTAGCAGTCTAGGTGAAAACATAACCAACACCATTGATCTTTTACAAATAAAGACACACTTGCCCCAAATCTAAGCCGTTAGATGTTACTAATTAGACCGTTAACCCACCGTTAGCTTGATGCTAAAAATACTTGTACTTCCTCTTACATTGTTGAAACAAAGTACCACCCTTCAGAGCTATTTAACTTCATTCTTAACGACAGCAACAGGTAACACATTGACCCAACTTGATTCGAGAGGTGGACCCTAATGTTTAACGGCGAGGTCAGAAATTAAATTAAAGAGGTTTAATGTTTGAAACGCCAAGAGACTTATTCCCACCCAATACAATGAAATTTTAATGTTTTATTCTTCAGTTTTTAAAAATTTAAATACTCACGTATAAAATAGTTTTTATTAAAAATTTTAATAAGGTTAAAAATAAAATTATTATTTATTAAAAAAATTTAAAAATTAAAGTTTTGTCATATTTTTTTCCTCAGATTTAAAAATCTTATAATTTCTTTTCATCCAAAGTTTGAAAAGTAATAATTTCTCCTAAGCATTTTCCCCTTCTCTCTGGCAACAATTAGTTGTCTCTAGCCGTCGACTATCCTTTCTCTCGCCTTATCTCATCCTTTCCTCTCTGACCACGGACTGATGATTTTCATCCAAAAATCCAAATGATTTTTGTTTGAAAATCTAGATGACTTTCATTTGAAAATCCAGACAATTTTTGTCTAAACACATCATTGTCTAGATGAAAAGATCTCTTTGTCTGAATGACTCATTCAGATGATTCGACTGGACATCATCATCCAAATGATTTTTGTCTGGATGATGACATCGAAATAAATTGTCTGGACACATTGTCATCTAGACAAAGATATCTCTTGTCTAGATAATGACACATTCAGAAGAAAATCGTATGGATTTCTAAGAGAAAATCATTTGGATTTTTAGAGGAAAATTGTCTAAATTTCCAAACGAAAATCATCAGTCTGTGGCTAAAAAGGGAAGGGAGAGAGACTAGGAAGAAGGCAAAGGGGCAAATTGTCACTTTTTAAACTTTGGGTGAGAAGAAATTACGAGATTTCTAAATCTGAAAAAGAAAATATGATAAAACTTTAATTGTTTTAGTAAATAACAATTTTATCCCTAACTTTAACTGAGATTTTTAACAAAAATTATCTTATAGATGAATGTTTGTCTTTTTGAAAGTTAGAAGGTGGGATTTTAAATGTTGCTATACCTTGGGTGAAACATGACAGTTTTACCTCTAACTCTAACTAAAATTTTTAACAAAAATTATCTCATAGGTAAATATTTAGATTTTTAAAAGTTGGAATATGAGATTTTAAGATTTTACTATACCTTGAGTGGGAACAAGTCTCTTGGCATGTTTAAAAATCGGTAAAACATAAAACTCAATAAGAAATAATAAAATCTAAGAGGTGGAATAAAAAGTTCAAGAGTTTTAACATAATTTTTAGATACAATAATATTATGTATATAATTTTGTATACAAATAATAATATATCATCATATGATTGAGTGTTATTTTATCTTATTTTATCTTTAATTATTAATTGTCTAATCATATAATGACATATTATTATTTATACACAAAATTATACATAAAAATTGTATACATAACATTTCTCTATTCAAAATCATACCATTTCATGTGCTAAAATATCTAAACTACCCTTATATTCGGTCTTATAAAAATTCATATTTATGATTTCATATGAAATATAATTTACTATTATTTAATGTCTTGATTTTATGTTGTTATATTATTTAATATTGTAATTTCATATTATTATATTGTTTAATTTTATTATAATGCAATTTGAGTATTGATAGTTAAAACAGGGAATGAATTGATGAAAATTTAGGTGTAGATAAAAAACACACAAAGAACGGGTTGGCGGGAACATAAACACCAACCCATTCTTCGTGTGTTTTTTTTATTTATCCAGACTTAGATCTTCGTCAACTCATTCTCAGTTTTAACGATCAATACTTTAACTGCATTATAATAACATTAAATAATATAACAACATAAAATCACAACATTAAACAATAGTAAATTATATTTCATTTGAAATCATAATATGACTCTTTATAAAGTTAAAGATAAGGGCAGTTTAGATATTTCAACATATAAAACGGTAAAAATGTTTATGCTATAAAAAGTGTGGTACAAATGTATAGTTGGACCCATTTTAGGACAAAAAATTCAGTATCTCTTTTCAATGACTCGTATTGACTATGCACCATGGGGTTTCATCCCTCCTCTCTTGCACCCTCGAGCCACGGAGATTCTAACTGACTTGGTCAACACTTTCTTTGTTAGTTTTGTCACTCCAAACCCTAATAATATATAAGCTCATTACCAATGTTTTTAAAACCGGACTGGTAATCGAACTAGTTATCTCATTAGTTTATAGTTCGACCAGTTCAACTAGAGAATTGATCGGTTTAACTTATTTTCAAATTATAATGAATAAATTTGGTTTAAAAATTTGTAAAAAATAAAATCAATCAAGATACCCACACCTATAGAGATTAGAACATATTTTTTTAAAGAAGTAACAATTATTCATTTGATTTCAATAAAACAATTAAAATAAAAAAACTCTTAATTTCATGATGCAGGAAAAAAACATAATTATGTAAATTATTGTCTATACAAGACATTTTAATAAATATGAAATACTTTTTTTAATTTTATTTTTGAACTTATTTTTCCTTACGAACCTTCAGAAATTTGTCTAATTTAATAAAAATAATCAAATTACTGGAAAATAATTAAAATTTAAAAAAAATTCAGTATCCCCTTTCAACTACTCGTATTGACTATGCACCATGGGGTTTCATCCCCCCTAGGGCTGGATTCGAGCCGAGCCGAGCTCGGCTCTCAGCCAGCTCAGGCTCGGCTCGGTTTATTTATGGCCGGCTCGAGCTCGATTCGAGCTGAACTCGGCTCGGCTCGAGTTCAGCTCGGCTCGTTTTTCATATCAAAACGACATCGTTTTGTACATATATATGGATCAAAACGACGTCGTTTTGTATAAAAAATTTTAAAAAAAAATCTACCGAGTTAGCTCGAGTTTCGGGCTCGAACCGAGCCGAGCCGAGCTCGAGCTGGCTCGGCTCGAGTCCAGCCCTAATCCCCCCTCTCTTGCACCCTCGAGCCACTGAGATTCTAACTGTCTTGGTCGACACTTTCTTTGTTAGTTTAGTCACTCCAAACCCTGATAATATAGAGGCTCATCACAAAGGTTCTTGAAACGAGTGATGCCTTCGTGTTTCCAGTAGGACTTGCATCACTTCAAAAGAAATGTTGGGAATGTTAGTGCAGTTTCAATCTCTTAATTGAGTAGGCAAAGGCCTCCTGCTGTACTCACGGTCGCCAATGCAGTTGTCGAATCAAATCCCTGCATCTCAAATGATACTCTAGCTAGCTAAGGCTTTGCAGATTGACAAGAGTGTGACTGGTCTGCTTCAAGCAATATTTTTGTGGACTGGAACTAGCGTACCCATGAACAATATTTGCTTTCAATGTAGATGCACGACTGAGTTTGTCCGTGTAATGCTATAATATACAATTGGATTTGAATTTGCTTTGTTTTAAGTTAATTTTCCGATTATTTTGCCTGGAAATTCTTGAATAACTTACCTGCAATGGTTTAATTGATCAAGAATTGAGAATTATGTCAGCGTTGAAGTAAGAAGGCAAGTAATAGAGAGTTTTGTTTTCCGTATAATTAATGTAAAGAAGCGGTAAGTTTAAGTTCCACGACAACGTTTTGAAAACAAACAAAGCAATAAGACTACAGTGTTTCTAAAGAAGAGCATCTTCAGTTCTTCCTCCAACTCTCCTCTCTTCCATTCAAAGATTCAATGGTGCAAATTAAACAGATTTTTTTTCTTTTTTGTAAGCACTGAATGGCTTAGATTGTGTCATCTTGGCAATTGAATTGTATCACAGGACTTCTATTATTCAGCCTGCTGAAGCCCATACATTAATTTCACGTTCGTATCCCATTTTGGAAGAGAATTATGCTTCCACCACTCTTCTAAATTAAACATGACTCTTGTCTTATTTACAAAGAAATCAAACCAAATTACCATATATTTATCTTCAATGAAAAATCTAAAAATAAAATTTAAAAAAATAAAATGAAATATAAATAAAATATAAATTCATCAATAAAAAATAATAAAATAGTGCAAAATTTTGAGAGTTAGATATATATATATATATATATATATATATATATATATATATATATATATAAACTAATATTTTTTTCCAACCCAAAAAAAATCAGTTTACCACTCTTAATCTTCTCCGTAGTATATAATTGCTTAATTTTTTTCTCTTAATAGAAAATCAAACCACATTATATTTTATTCTCTAACCATTATATATACATATCAAACACTTTAGAGTACATGTAAAGACTCATCTTTTAAGCTATCACAAATTTATTATTGAACCCTTTAGTAAAATCAAATCAATCTTTAATATCATATTGACAACTATAATATATTCTATAGTATGAACCGATAATTAATAGGATAAGTATCGTTATACCTTCATTACACAAGACGAAAGTTTAGATGTGTATTTATCATATATTGTTATACCTTCACTACACAAGGGTGAAAGGCAAACACTAACTGTCTAATCTTCAAAAGCTCACTCATCTTGCAGAGTGACTTCAATCTTAATACATGAACTTGTACTGTTGAGAATGTTAGATCCTAGTTAAAGTTATAATGCTGAACTAAATTACTTATATTGGATTCTAATGGTCTAAATGCATGCATGCTTTTGGAGAAAAGGCATTAATCTCATCTTCATCAGAAACTTCCGAGGCACTCAACTGATGAATTATCAGAAAGATTAAATAAAAGTGCCCTCTATGGATCCCCACTTTTGTATAAGACTGCCAAAGTTGCTTCCACTACGGATTGTCTGCTTCAAATAAAGAGTTATTATTTAGGGTGAAACCACAAGGCTGGAGACAGATGTAAAGGCTGTTTCGTATTGTATGTAGATACATGTAAAAGCAAATGAATATCCTGAACCCAACACAATTCAATCATTGCTCCCACTTCCTAACCCTCGCCACAAGAATATTTGTAAAAGAGGCAAAAAATCAACCGCGTCGTCGACAGCAGGGTTCGAACCTGCGCGGGCGAAACCCAACAGATTTCAAGTCTGTCTCCTTAACCACTCGGACATATCGACCATTGATCCTTCTTCACAACATTTTATATATAAATTATAAATACCCCTGACATTTTATTTATCCTCCCAGAGATATTGAGTTTTAAAGCCTCTACGATTTCTAATACATATTATTAACTTAAGAACTCATTGTACTCTTATTTTGATCATAATAAATTAATATGTTCCTGTGTCTATTAATTAATATCTTTATTTGAGTTTTAAATTATAAAGTTTTTGTTTTGACTAAACAAAATAATATATAAACAAAATACAGTCAAAAGGCTTAAAAACAACCTAAGCTCGTCTAAGAAAATTGGACATACAAGGCCAGCAAGGCCAAGACACACCTAGAACCAACACTCACCTCTCTTGAGTTACTATCAAAGTGAGACCATTGATAGGCCTCAAGAGAGTGGGAGGGGAAAAGCAATATAGATTACGACAAGAGGTGTCTTTATACCCTAAACTATACAAGCAAGGAAAAGCTATTATGCAATTGATCGAAACAATCAAAAATTTGTGGAGCCTAACTTTTATATATTGCCTAAAAAAGTTATGCACCATGATTCCAAAAAAATGATTGACATGGTAAAAGACAGTAGACTGCAAAAAGTTATAGCACAAAGCAGAGGCAAAATCTACATAAATAGGGAAATCGCAGGGGAAGCTAGCAGAAGAGGCATGCAAATTATTTTTCCAAGAGGAATCATCTGTAGCATTGTTGGGAGGAAACTCGGTAGCCTTCTAGATCTTCCTAGAGATTAATCTACACAGGAGAGACTTGAAAGTAGAAAGTAGTAGTTTATCCTTTAATAATTCTGCATGATCCTCTACAGAATTTCCAGCAAAATTGAGACTGTGACCAGAGGATCTGCATAAGGGAGAGCTGGTAGTACAGAACATAAACCAGAATCCCAACACAACGTGTGGATAGAACATAGAACATAGTGTTAATGTTTTATTTTACCGAGTTTGAATATTAATCAGAGTTTCGAATCGATTTTCAGTCAAGAATTTGCACAAGAATCATATAATAAACCATACACAAGTCAACACACCAATATTTACTTGGTCTGGGTTCAAAAGATTAGAACCCTACATCCAAGGCAGAGGAATCCTCTAGCAAATCCACTAATTTGTAAGAAAAATAGTACAACTTACAGATTCAGAAGCCGATCTAGCATTACAGACACAAACGGAAACGAATCTAACCTTTCGACTCGAATCCTTCCTAAACCCGAGCACCACAGCGACCTTGTACACTGACTCAAGTGTTTAAACAACTAGATCTAAGCAAAAATAGTGGACTGATGTATTTCTTGTAAACCCTAGCAGAGAAGAATGAAAGAATCCAGAAGAGAAAAAATATTTCACACAAAGGGCTGCCTTTTTCCTGTTCAAATAAACAGCCACGTAAAGCCTTTTTCTCTTCTCTTTACTTTTCTCTAAAAACCAACTAATGGTTATAAACCATTAGTTAAAGCATTAACCCAGCAAAGACAAAACTACCCCTGGATAATAACTATAGCCCAAACTTTGCTCAAACTTTGCTCCTTATTTACAAGATTGCCATTAGTTTATGTCACAGACTTAACAAAACTCCACCTTGACAAAAACTAATATATCTAAGACTCCTCTACAGACCACAACACATTTACATTGAACAAATTTTGAGCAAATTCAAGGCATCCTTAAACTTACTCAATGGCACAGGCTTTGTTAAGATGTCAGCTGGATTGACATCTGTTGATATTTTCTTCACATTAACTTTACCAGCAGCTAACACATCTCTGATGAAATGCAGCCTTACATCAATGTGTTTAGTCCTCTCATGAAATACAGAATTTTTGGACAAATGAATAGCACTCTGTGAATCATTGAAGACTTCTGAAACATCAATATTCAGCCCCAATTCAGAAATAATTCCCTTCAGCCATAGTGCTTCTTTAACTGCTTCAGTTAATGCTATATATTCAGCCTCAGTTGTTGAAAGTGTCACAATGTGTTGCAAATTACACTTCCAACTTACAACATTTCCACCAAAGGTGAAAACATAACCAGTGAGGGATCTCCTTTTATCAAGATCAGCTGCAAAATCTGAATCACAAAATCCTTTCACAGAAAATAGGTTAGTAGCATCAGCAGTATAACATAAGCCATAATCAGATGTACCCTTCAAAAACCTTAATAACTCATAAATCTGCTAACAAGACTAATTGCATATGCTATATCAGGTCTAGTACCTATCATTGCATACATTAGACTTCCTACCACATTAGAATATGGTATATTCTTCATGAAATCAGATTCATCAAAAGACAAAAATCCAGCAGATTTTAATTTAAAATGATCACCCATAGGAACATTCACACACTTTGCATTGATCATATGATATAGTTCAAGTACTTTTCTAATATAAGCAAATTGAGATAAAGTCAAACATCTTTTCAATCTATTCCTACTTATATCCATACCTAGTATTCTCTTTGCAGGACCCAAGTCCTTCATTTCAAATTCAGAATTCAGCATACATTTCAAATCAAGTAAAGCATTCATATCTTTAGAAGCTATAAGCATGTCATCCACATAAATCAGCAAATATACAAAACTGTCATTTTCAATTTTCTTAAAATAAACACAATGATCATAACTGCATCTAGAAAATCCAATTGAAAGAACAAAATCATCAAATCTTTTATACCATTGTCTAGGTGACTGTTTAAGACCATACAAAGATTTTCATTAGCAGGTTTCACAAACCCTTCAGGTTGTTCCATGTATATTTGTTCTTCTAATTTTCCATGCAAAAAGGCAGTAGTAACATCCATTTGTTCTAATTCTAAATCAAACAAAATAACAGTAGATAACATTAGTCTAATAGATGTATGCTTTACCACATGAGAGAATACCTCATTATAATCAATACCTTCTCTTTGTGAGAAGCCTTTAGCAACCACTCTTGCTTTAAATCTTGCTTGTTCAATACCAGGTTTTCTTTTGAAAACCCACTTACATCCAATTACCTTTTTACCTTTGGGTCTATCTACAAGTGACCATGTGTGATTTTTCTGTAGAGAAGCTATTTCTATCACATCACCTATCTGTAATGCATATGAAATGAGATCTGCATGTGCATACCTAGAAGGTAGTCTAATTTCCCTTCTAATCCTATCTCTAGCAAGTTGATAATTGGACAAATTAGGACTACTTTCAGATTAAGAACTTTCTTCTTGACTCGGTAGTGGTGGTGGTTGCTGATTCAAGTCTAGGATTTCGTACTTTGAAGCACGAATTTCATCCAAACCCAATTCAGGTCCACCACTAGACTCTTGAGACTGCCTATGTAAACTAGACTGTGGTGTCTCCACCTCAATTTGAACCTGTCCTGACTGAGTACTAACAAACAAGTCTTTATAAAATTTTGATTCATTAAAGACTACATCTCTACTTATCAGATATTTTTTATCATCAATCAACCACAATTTATAGTCTTTTGTACCTGTAGGATAACCCAAAAAAACAGCTTTTAAAGCCCTAGGATTTAATTTTCCCTGATTTACATGAACATATGCAAGACATCCAAAGGGTTTCAAATGACTTAATGATGGTGGTTTTTTATTCCAAAGTTCCATAGGTGTTTTAAAATTCAATGCAGATGAAGGTGATCTATTAATCAAATAACATGCAGTGGCAACTACCTCTACCCAAAATCTTTTGCTTAAACCTGAATCTGCCATTATACACCTAACTTTATTCATAATGGTTCTATTCATTCTTTCAGCTAACCCATTTTGTTGAGGTGTTTCAATACATGTTTTATGCCTAAGTATTCCTGCTTTCTTACAAAAAACTGAAAAATGTTTATTACAAAATTCCAATCCATTATCTGTTCTTAAAACCTTTATTTTTTTGTTAGTTTGATTCTCAACAAGTGTTTTCCATTCTTTAAAACAATCAAAGGCTTGATCCTTATGTTTTAGAAAATACACCCACACCCTTCTAGAGTAATCATCAATAAAGGTTATAAAGTAATGAGAATTAGACAAAGAATTAGGGATCTGTGGAGATCCCCACAAATTAGAGTGTATATACTCTAAAATATCCTTAGTTCTTTGAGTAGCAGAGGCAAATTTAAGTTTATGTGACTTACCCAAAACACAATTTTCATAGAAATCCAAATTACCAATCTTATCAAGATTAATCAATTTCTGTTTACAAAGTTCATGCAATCCAGCAACACTTATATGTCCAAGTCTTTTATGCCACAAAACAGTTTTATCAGATTTAGGATTTAAATTCATAGAATCTGACACAATAGAACCTTCCAAAATATACAGCCCCTGATTCAATTTCCCTTTCATAACCACTAAGGACCCTCTCATTACCTTAAGAACACCATTTTCAGATTTAAAAGCATATCCATTTGAATCTAAAGTACCTAAAAAGATTAAATTCCTTCTTAGATTAGGCACCAACCTCACATTTTCAAGAATTTTAATAGAACCATCATGCATTTTAAATTTGACACTACCAACAGCAATAACATCACATGACTCATCATTTCCCATTAATACTTGACCTCCATTCAAGTATTTAATGTCAGTTAGCCAATCTTTCCTAAGTGTCATGTGAAAAGTGCAGCCTGAATTCTTAACCCATTCCTCACTAAACATTCTCTCTGTTAATATAAGAACCTCAGCACTCTCATACCCTTATAGGAAATTTACTGTGTCATGGTTTTCATAATTGTTATTATTATTATACAATTTCTTTTTCTCTGGTCAATTCTTCTTAAAATGACCCTCTTTATGACACTGCCAACAAGTTTTCTTACTTTTAGATTTGGATCTAGAGGTTTTCCTATTTTTCAAATTATTTCTCTTTTCAGTCCTACCTCTAACCTGAAGCCCTTCATTGATTGCCCTCCTTTCAAATTTAATTTCTAAATCTTTTGATTTTAAGGCACCCAATACATCATCTAAAGACAAAGACTCCCTACCATATTTTATTGCAGCTTTAACATCTTTAAAAGAATCAGGTAAAGAGTTCAAGATGATTATTGCTTGGTTTCATCAGATATCTTCTCTTCTATATTAGCCAAACTAATGACAATTTTATTAAATTCATCCAGATTATCATCAAGAGATTTATTAGAATCCATTCTAAAACCAAACAATTGTTCCTTCAGGTAGATTTTATTAGTTAGAGACTTAGTCATATACAGTGACTCTAATTTCAACCAAATCTTTGCAGCAGTATTTTCATTATCAACCTGTCTTAAGACATTATCAGATAAATGCAAGATAAGAAGACTATATGCAGTTTCTAAAATTTCAGATTTCATATCAGGGTCCATATTTTCAGGGAGAGCAGATTCACCACCCAATTCCTTAGCACATTTTTGATGAATAAGAACAGCATGCATTTTCTTTCTCCACATATTAAAATCACCCTTCCCATCAAATCTCTCAACATCAATTTTTGTTTGACCCATTGTTAATCAAGTATTTACTAATCCAGTTCTTTACAAGCCACAATAACAGAAAGAGATCAAGGCAAGCTATTTATTATTTTATTTCTTTAAGCCACAGTGGCAAAATATCTAACACATGAACAATATAGTCACAATCAGCAAACAGAGAACAAATAGCAAGCAAAAAATAATTTCAGCTCTTTCAGAATAACAATTTCAGAATGTAAAGAACATCAAGATAAACAAATCTTGAACCAAGAAACACTCCAAACAATTTTCTTCAAACAAGAATAACAATATTCAACTTAAGAGTGCTCTGATACCACTTGTTAATGTTTTATTTTACCGAGTTTGAATATTAATCAGAGTTTTGGATCAATTTTCAGTCAATAATTTGCACAAGAATCATATAATAAACCATACACAAGTCAACACACCAATATTTATTTGGTTCGGGTTCAAAAGATTAGAACCCTACATCCAAGGCAGAGGAATCCTCTAGCAAATCCACTAATTTGTAAGAAAAATAGTACAACTTACAGATTCAGAAGCCGATCTAGCATTACAGACACAAACGAAAATGAATCCAACCTTTCGACTCGAATCCTTCCTAAACTCGAGCACCACAGTGACCTTGTAAACTGACTCAAGTGTTTAAACAACTAGATCTAAGCAAAAATAGTGGACTGATGTATTTCTTGTAAACCCTAGCAGAGAAGAATGAAAGAATCCAGAAAAGAAAAAATATTTCACACAAAGGGCTGCCTTTTTCCTTTTCAAATAAACAGCCACGTAAAGCCTTTTTCTCTTCTCTTTACTTTTCTCTAAAAACCAACTAATGGTTATAAACCATTAGTTAAAGCATTAAACCCAGCAAAGACAAAAATACCCCTGGATAATAACTATAGCCCAAACTTTGCTCAAACTTTGCTCCTTATTTACAAGATTGCCATTAGTTTATGTCACAGACTTAACACATAGAATATGTAGCTAAAAAGGCAGAGCAAGAGAATCTAGGAGTAGAATACAAAATGTGCACTGTAAAGGCCAAAATTGGAAAAGACTGGAAACTTGGAATAAATCTAGCTGCAAGTTGATGGCAGTATAAAGCCTAGATTCAAAGCATCAGGTTTCTGGAATTTTAAACTACATTTAGAAATTTTGAAGCTTTAAGCCCAAACCTGCAAAATAGAAACTTTGTTAGAAAAAAAAAAATATGAGGAAGACCATCATGATTGCTTGAAGATGCATTGCAAAACACCCCATCTTTTAGCTATCTCCTCGTTACTCCTCATTAGGGAAAAGTTAGAGAACTCCACACCTTTATCCTTAACAATTCTTTTTATATTTTTTTTAACTCTTTCCTTGAAGATGCAATTTCTTGAGAAGACATATTGCATAAATAGTGGTTCCAATGCTCAACTTCCCCCATAATATGCTTAAGATTACAAAGATTTACCTAATACACTTGAAGGATGATCAATGTAAAAAATCAATGACAAGACTCAAATAAAGAATTTTTAAAGAGTTGAATAAAAACTCAAGTTTAAGTAGATATTTTTGTAATCTCAAAGCGTTAATCTTGATTAGATTATGTATTTGTATGCGAAAGTTCTTTCAAAAATTTATTTTCATATCTTTCAAAATTTTGGGTTAAAAAGTTATTTTTCAAACTTAGTAAGCTTCGTTGATTTTATCAAAATTCTAATAACCTATTTGAGTTTGTGAATTTTTGTGAACTAAAATATCATATTTCAAATTTGGGTTTGAATAAGTTTTCCAAAAATATGTTAAATTATTATTTTTCAAACCTTCAAATTTTTGTGTTAAGGTATCATTTTTCAAACCTCATAAATGAAACCAAATATCATCAAATTTCAGTAACTCATTTGAAATGATGACCTTTTTTGGACTAAAAATTCATATCTCAAAGTTGGTTTCAAAAGAGTTTTCCCAAATGGGTTAAATTATCATTTTTCAAAGTTTTAGGGGAAAATATTTTTTAAAACCTTAGGGGGCAAAATGTAATAAACTTTGGTTGACCGATTTGACCGACCAATTTTTCAAATTGTGGTTTTCAAATCATCCAAAACCTATGTTTTTTGCTTTGAAAAATTCGATCAACGAAATTCCTTCCAATCAATCAAATTGGACAATAAAATTTCTAATGAATAGTATCACATAAACCTGACAAAAGTGTCACATCATATCTAATTGACTGAAATATATCTAATCGACTGAATTCTACATTTTCTAAAAAATTATAACAGTTAAATTTGTGCATAACAACTAGTTTCTTTCGTTCTCCTTATATAAACTCAATCAAATCTATTTGAGAGTGACTTTTTGCAGCCAAAATTTTCATACACTTGAGAGGAAACATTCTTGAGCTATTTACTTGCAAATCTTTCTCTCTAATCAAACCCTTGCTTATTTACTTTCTTGAATTCATATATATTGAGTTGTATTAAGCTTAAACATTCATATACACTCTTTAAGAGAGATTATATTCTAAATTTGTATAAATTTGTGTTGTAAAAGAGTGAGTTTCACTCTTGCTGACACTAGAGAATTCTAATGAGAGAAATTGAACTCTGGTTCTTTTAAATGTTAATAGTACCTTGAAAACTATTTATATTGTAAACAAAAACTTGATTGAGATTTTTTCAACCAAAGAGTAGTGAAATACTCTTAGGGAGATAACTTGAAGGAGTTGACGTATTCTAGGTGTGTCAAACCATTATACATCACATGTTTGATTTTTTAATCCTTTAACCTTATATTTTGTGGTGTATATTATTTTGATTGTATTGATTATTTGCAATAATTCTTAACATTCTCATAAAGTGTATTAAAAATAGCCAATATTTATTAAATTGTATAAATAGTCAAGTATCTTATACATCCTATCTAAGGGTGGATTCGAATCGAACTAAGCTAGAACATAAGTTGGCTTGAGTTTGGTTTGAAAGGTTTTAGAAGTGGCTCGAGTTCGCTGAGCCAATTCAAAAGAAGGTTCGAGTTCGTTCGAAAAGAAAATTTGAGATTTGTGACTCGAATGGCTCAAATTCAAAACTCAAGTCTGAAATCTGATTTCGTGACTAAATTTCCAGAATGGCAATCCATGTTTCATTAGTATAAGGGTAAGAAACTTAAAATCTACAAAAATGTGAATGAAATCATAAGCAAATAAAAATAACGCAGCCTTTTAAGCCTCAGATTTCGTAAAAAAACAAAGAATGTCAACCATAAATTAACTCACTTTACAAATTCACCAATCTCGCATAACATCTACATCTTCTAACAACTCACTATCATCTTTTTCATGTAATCAAACATCTTGCCGGTCAAATGCAACCACCAAACTTATAAAATAATCAAACAAATACAAATATAAATCTCTAACAAATTAATTAATAAACAAAAATATAAGGATTTTAGTTAGGGTTCTTATCATTGAAGATGAACTTGAAAATATACGCCAAGTGATGACATCAAGATAGAGATGTGTAATTGGAATCGTGACCAACCAAAACAATGGATTTATCTTTGCTTGCATGTTTTTAGTCTCAAAATGGTTATTTTCGAAGAAAAGAAAATTAAAAAAATTGCAGAGAAATGGCAATGGAGGCTAGAGAGATGACATAGATGAATGAGAGATAATCTAGGTTATACATGTGATGATCAAAGTGAGAGAGAAAATGTTGATAAGAAGGAAAAGTAGATTTATATAATTAGTTAAAAATGATATAGTTTTAATTCATTAAGCCAGCTTGAGCCGAGCCAAGACGCAACTCGAATTGAGTCGAGTTAATGGTTGGCTCATGAACCTTTTTGAACTAAACCCTATCTAATTCATATTCGGCTCATTTTCTAGTCAAGTCGTTTATCATAGCTCAAGTTTGGTTTGAGTTTATAAGAAACAAACTCGGATCAAGCTAAATCAAGCCAAGCCAACTTCTGAGATCAAGTTAGCTTGGGTTAGATCTACGCATACCCTTATGAAGCAAAATGGCATTATCGAAAGAAAAAATAGAATCATCATGGAGATGACAAGATGTCTTATATGATAGAAAAAGAGATGTCTAAGTGTTTTGGGATGAAGCAACAAATACGATAGTATATTTGATCAATAGATTGCCAATGAAGGTTGTACGAGACATGACTCTGATAGAAGCTTGGAGCAAACTGAAAGCAACATTCAAGCATGTGAGAGTGTTTGGCTGTATAGGCTATGTTCATACTCCTAATGTAAAAAGAAGTAAATTGGATAACAAAATAAAAAATTGTGTATTAGTAGGTTATAGTAGTCAATAGAATGTATAATACAACTACAAAGAAGTTTTTTGTGAGTAGAAATGTTATGTTTGATGAAGAAGCAACATGTTTGATGGAGACAATTCTTCAAGCATAGATAAGCTTGAAGATGTATTTGGAGATGATGCAAATGATGAGGAAGAGAATGTAGTTAAAGGCACCATGCTTCTTCATGAAATTTATCAATGGTGCAATAACATTATGATTGAACCATTTTCCTTTGTTGAAGCAATTAAGCATAAAAGGTGGCAATAGGCAATGCAAGAAGAGATTTAATGATTGAGAAGGACAAAACATGGGAGCTAGTAAATGCACCTAAGGAAAGAAAATTATTGAAATGGGTTTACAGAGTAAAGATGAATCCAAATGGTTTTGTCAAAAAATTGAAAACACATTTGGTTGTAAAAGGTATTCTTAAATGCCCGGTATTTACTATACTAACACTTTTGCTCTAGTTGCAAGATTGGATATAGTAGACTTCTCATTATATTTGTTGCTCAAAGGCAATGGAAATTTTTACATTTAGATGTTAAGTCAGCTTTTCTAAATGGTTGGCTTGAAGAAGAAATTTATGTAGCTCAACTTGAGGGGTTTGTGATTGAAAAAAAAAAAGAAAAGTGTACAGGTTACTTGAAACTCTTTATGTCCTAAAATAAGCCCCAAGAGGTTGGTTTAGTCGAATTGATTCATGGCTTGAAATTCAAAGATTCAGGAGGAGTCTTAATATTGCATCCTTATATATAAGACAAAATGGAGGAGGAACAGTGATAATTTCTCCTTATGTGGATGATCTTTTGAGTACGGGCAATAATCTAAAAGATATTGAAGAATGTAAGAGAAGTATTATAAAGGAATTTGAGATGACTAACTTAAGAAAAATGAAGTGTTTTCTAGGCCTTGAAATGAATCAAGAGGTGGATGGCATTTTCATATGCCAAAGTAAACATACTCAAGGGACTTTGAAGAAATTTTTCAATGGAAAATTATAGGCCTATAACAACATTTTTAGTATTAAATGCAAAGTTGAGGAAGAATGATGGAAACAAAAGAGTTGATGAGACAAAGTTTAAATGTTTAGTGGGAAGCTTGGTGTATTTAATAGCAACAAGGCCATGTTTGATGTACTCTACTAGTATATTGTCTAGGTTCATACAGGAACCTAGTGAGGAACATTTCTCAGTAGGAAAATAGGTTTTAAGGCACCAATAGGGAACTAAAGACCAAGGAAGTTGGTTAAACAAGTCGAGGAGGAAAAACTGAGAGGTAACGTAAATAGTGATTGGGCTAAAAGTGTAGATGATATGAAGGGCATAACAAGTGACTACTTTACACTTGGCTCAAGAATTTTTTTGTTGGTGTTCGAGGAAATATGAGATTATAGCTCAAAGCACAATTGAAGCTAAATATGTTATTGTAGCAACCATAACAAATCAAGCAATATGGATCAAAAAATTAACAAAAGATCTAGAAGAAGAACAAGTTGAAGCTACTATGATCGAGTGCAATGATAAGTTAATTATTTCCATTGTTGAAAATTCAGTCCAACATGGGAGGACTAAGCACATAAATATCAAGTATCATGACATTAGAGAAGCTGAAAAATCAAAAGAAATGAAGATGGTTTATTACAACTTAAAGTCCTAAGTTGTTGATATACTCACCAAAATGTTACAGAAATTCAGATTCGAGATGTTAAAGAACATTCTTGGAGTTATTTCCAAAAGGTTCACGGAGGAGTGTTGAAGATTGTGTGAACCTTTAGTTCAAAATTAAAAATATATAAATAAATTTAAAGAGGATTTACATGGAAATAGTTGGGAATAATTGTGAAGCAACTGCTAGTAGTTTATTTGTGTCTAGATTAAGACATGCAGTTAGAAAACTCCTTGGTTGGTTTGTATACTGTCTAAAACTACTTTGTAACTAACTTGTCTATATAAAGACAAGCAAATAAGCATTAGTAATGTAAATGAGATCCTGAGAATTATTTTTAAGTCTAAAAAATAATTTGTTTCATTGTCTTTAAACCTAATAGTTTCATTAGTCTAAGGGTAAAAACTTAAAATCTGCAAAAATGTAAGTGGAATCATAAGTAAATAAAAATGACGCAACATATTTCGTAAAAAAAAAAAAAATGTCAACCATAAATTAACTCACTTCACACACTCATAATCTCACATAACATCTACATCTCCTAACAACTCACCATCATCTTTTTCATGTAATCAAACATCTCACCGGTCAAATGCAACCACCAAACTTATAAAATAATCAAACAAATACAAATATAAACTTTTAATAGATTAATTAATAAACAAAAATATAAAGGTTTCAGTTAAGGTTCTTATCATTGAAGATGAACTCGAAAATGTACACTAGACAACAACATCCGGATAGAGATGTGTAATCAAAATTGTGACCAACGGAGATGAACTTTTTCCTACGATAAGAACCATAGATCTAGATAGACAATGAGAAAAACAATCTATAAAGGAGAGAGATCGAGATTGATTTATCTTTGTTTGCCTGTTTTTGGTCTCAAAATGGTGATTTTCGAAAAAAAAATGCAAAGAAATGGCAATAGAGGCTGGAAAGAGGACAAAGATGAAAGAGAGATAGTCTAGGTTGTGTGTGTGATAGTCAAAGTGAGAGAGAAAATGTTGATAAGAAAGAAAAGTAGATTTATATAATCAATTAAAAACAATACAATTTTAATTCATTAAGTCAGCTTAAACTGATCCAAGATTCAGTTCAAACTGATCCAAGATTCAGCTCAAACTGAGCCAAGTTAATAGTTGGCTTGTGAGCCATTTTGAATCAACCTTATTTGATTTGTATTTAGCTCGTTTTTAGTTGAGTTGTATATTATAGCTCGAGTTTGGTTTGAGTTTGTAAGAAACAAACTCGAATCAAGCTAAATAAAACCAAGTCAGCTTTTGAGACCGAGTAATTTAGAAGAGTAAATAATAAATTTTAGGATAGTAAACGGTAATTTAGAGTGATATATAACACTTTTGCAAAACCCTCAAGTCATTTGAAAATTCCTTATTTGCCAAATGGTATATGCAAAACCCTAGTTATAAAAGGACTAACATATAATAAGACCAACTCACCGTCAAAGCATTTTCTTCAACACCCTTTGTTAATTTGATGAGCTTAATTACATGATGAATAAGAACATAGGAACCCTCACAGGCTTAATGTTTGCCAACTACTTTAAAAGAAAAAAAAAAAAAGGTCTTTTAAAAAATGTTATAAGACCTAATATATCCCCAATTCAACATACTACCGCAACAAAATGGTTTGGTCAAATTTAATTTAATTAAAAACAACAAAGTGTGATGAGAATTTTTTATTTTAGCTTAAGCTTCATTAGAAAAGGAATAATTGACCACTTTTGATCCATTTCTTAATTCTTTTGGTCAACCATAGGGCGACGTCTCCTTATGTGTGGATACAATTTATAAATGTTCACATTAACAAAAGTGGAGATAGATTTAAGCGGAGTTAAACAACAAAGAATTGAACACGTGGAGGTCAATAGTTTGTTATTTAAATTTATAAAATTGATTTAGCGTTTTCGGTGTAAAAGTTAACGACAGCTGTAATCAAAACCACGTCACGCTTTCTCAAGGCAGAGTTATGACCAAAGTTTTGAGTTAATCTTACTCAACCCAACCGAACCGTACCGCATTATCAAATACTATCACGTGCTTCTCATTTTTATGTTCCTTTGTCTGCCTTCATTTTCTTATTAATTTTGTTTTTTTTATTTTATAATTTATGTTTATCAATTTAATGGGCCCACTAAATAAAGGCCCAGGACCCACTTCCCACACTCTTTCACACACTCAAATTATGCCATGCTTACTATTTTGTGGTCCCATTCTTTTATTATTTCTTTATTTCGATATTCAATAAAGCTGCGGTCTATTTTCCTTACTTTTTGATATTTTGTTACATTAATTATCTGTTTTTGTCATTGGAGATCACAGCGAGAACATAATAAGATGTTAAATATATATATATATATATATATATATATATATATATATATATATATATATATATATATATATATATATATAATTTAAAAATATATTTTTTTGGATAATATCATTTTTGTTATTATGTAAAATCGTAAATAAGAGTGGCTTGTGCTTTAGTCTTTCATGAAACTTGACTCCTTATCTTTCTGCTATTAGAAACAATATATATTTCATTCATCTAAGTCAACCACTGTTAGAAAAACACGGTGTTTTTTTCTTGTCAATACTTTGAATGGATCAAAACTAATAACATTTACATTGGGCATTAGAGATAGACTCATATCAAATTAAGTTTAAGTTTAGATTTGATCAATTTTTTTTTAATATATATGAGTCAAATATAAATTTATATTTGAATTCAATGAATTTGTAAAGACATAAATTTGAGCTTAATAGAACAAGTGATGCTCAAATTTTGCTCACATGGATTTGGTACCGTAAATGTGAGCTTGAGTCCATTTGAGACTAACTCAAACTTGATGTAAAATAATGTTATTTTACATTAATTATATAATGTAACACTGATGCAAAAATAATGTTATTTGTAATTAATCAAAACTACATATTTTATCTTCATTTACAAGTTGTTTACAAATCTAGCAAATCAAATACCCACATGGCTTGAGCTTAATCTATGACTATTCGTTTCGAGTTTAAATGAATTGAATTGACAATTAAATTTAAATTAACTTAAATGAGTTGAGTTTAATATTTTTATATATTATATGTATACCTAAATAATATATAAAATATGTACATATAATTTTATTGATAAAATAATTAATTTTCTAACTTTATTAGTTAGTGAAACCCATTGAAAGCACTTCTGATAATTTTATTTTTAAGGGAGCCAGTAAGGATGCTTCACAAGAGCATTAAAAATAAGAAAAGTTGATTTCATGAATTAATTATTTATTTATATATGGATTATACAAATGCAAAGTTGCTTAGCTGACTAATTAAGTGCTTGCTTAGCATGCTAATATTATTTTTTTATATTAGTTTCTTAATTTATACATAACCCTTAATCTATTTTTTTATTTGTCAAGAAATCTATTCAAAATTCGGTTGACTAATAATTCTAATATATCAAGTCAATACGGCAAGAAAATTTTTAAATTATTTTGAATTGTTCAATTTATTAAAAAATTACACTAAATATTAAAAAAAAAAAAACTATTGGAGATTTGAGCCTTAAAGATCATATAATCGAATATAGAACATGTAAGAAACACATAATAAGATACGATATTTGATTCAAATTATTTGAACAAAATTCTATACAGACTTACTATCGACCAAATATTTGATCTATCTAACCAATTTATGCAACATAAACGATATCAAAAAATACAAAAAATTTACAATAATATTTCTTATCAAAATAACTGGATCGAAAGAGAACAGGGGAAATAGATTGAAACCCTAACTAAACGAGGGAGGAGGATGAATCTGACAAAACTAGGTTTATATACATAAGTACAAAAATATCTGAACAGAGAAATATCTCAACCAGCAAATTCTGTCCCACCTGAGTCAATTACAATTCTTTCTCTTATTTAAAAGTTTAAGACAGAATAAGAATGGATATTGTAAGATATAAAACTATCACAAAATTAGAAAAATAACAAATAAGTTTTCTATCTTTAGTTTTTAATGTTAAAAATAATAATAAAAAATTAATTACACAACTATTTATAATTTATGATATTATAAATTGTAACGAAATTCTGTTATTTTGATTAATCTCAGAAACAAAAAATATCTAATAATAATAATTTTGTTCTTCCTTCCCTCCAAACGAAAAAAACAGAAAAATCTATAAATGAAAACAAAACCTAGGACCAAACTACAGTTAATGTTCTTCTTGTCACATCTCTTATGCACGCGGTAATGTGAATTTCTGCACATCATTGTTTTTACTCCCTTTTCTCTTTCTTTGAATTTGCCTTAGGGTTCTTTTGCTATAAAATAATCAAACCTGTAATCATGCAAGCAGCTCCACCATTGATACTTCTGCAATAGTTTTAACAATCTTCAGGCAAATTCACCAACGTCTCTTTTTTACTTTTATTTGAATTTCATTTCAATCAAACGGAGGAGGAGAAGAAGAAAGACACAAATCAAAGTACCAACATAACCATGCGTTTGCCATGGAAAAAGAGCAAAGGTTGCAGTTATTCATGTTTGGTGGCGGGTCTTCGTCACACACCTATACACGGCGAATCTCTAGTCGTTGAGACTGGTTTTCCCACCTCACTTGTTGATCTCTTCGTCAAGAATAAAGATCGCTTGAAAAAACTATCAAAAAGGAAGTCCGCACGCCCTCCACCGCCACCGCCGCCTTCTCCAGCGCGGAGGCTAGTGTCTCCAGGTGGTTTGGCGGTGAATTCGCCACCTGGGTTTGAAGCAACTAAGCGTAATGTTGAAGATTTAGTTGTGTTAAATGAATGTGATGAATGTGATGATAGTGGAGATAGTGATGGGAAGATTGAGAAAGGGTTTCTCGCGGTGGTTTTGAAGATTTTGATGGTGGGGGTCGTCGCTTTGAGTACTAAAGAGATAGCGGTGGGGATCACAATGTCAGCGTTCTTGCTTTTCTTGGTCGAATATGCCGGTTCTGGGGCTTTGGTTTTCTTGAAACCATGTTCACAGGCAAGAGAGGTGCTTGATTCTTTGTTTGTAAAGATTAAAGTTTTGTATTTTCCAAATTCTATATGCAAGAAGGAAGATGATGATGATGACCCGTGTTCAAATGAGATTAAGAGATGCAACGAAGACTCAACAAACGCCCAGTTGATTATTAGAAGCGATGCTAGTGATTCTTGTGAGTTTGTTGATGAAATTGGAGTGAAATCTCCGAGGAGAGAAATTCAGGTTGCGGATTCGAATTGTGATGGGGAGAAACGCGATGTTTTGATATTTAAGGAGAGAAGTAGAAGCGCTAAAATAAGAAGAAAATTTGTCAAGAATTTTGTTCCGAAGAAGCTGCGTGATGCAAAGAAAGAGTGGAAGCACAGAAAAAGAGAAAAGGAAAAAGAAAAAGAAATGCAGGATTTCGAGTCCAACAGCGATGAAAAATTAGAAAATCAAGAACAAGACAATATGTTTGGCAATGGCCAGGCTGAGGCAGAAGTGGGCAAAGTTGAGGAGATTGTTGATAAAGAAAGAAAGAGAAATTCAGGGTATTTTTTAATTCTTCTCTTGTTTGTTGTTCTTGGTGGACTATTAGGAGGCCGGGTTCTAGCACTTTTCTGTACACTTGGTTGGTTTTTGATGTTAAAATTGGTGGAAAAAGTGATGCTCCGACTAGAAGTAGTAATGTGAAAGAAAGATCTTGTTTTTCTTTCTAGTGATTGTGTAGTTTTGGTTTTTGTTCTGGGTAATCCTCAAAATTGTGAATTAGAAGGTTCAGGTGTGATGAGATGTCCAACCTTTCTGTTGGCAGATTCAACATGAGGTATTGTACACTGAACTGTAAATTTACACATACCGACCACATATTATAGAACTTTGTTTTATTTCATTTTGTGAATCAATATGACAGATATTTACAGCAATTTGCAGAAGCAATTCGATTCTTCTTCATTATATTGCTTACAAATATTGTTTCAGTTCTAAAGTACTGTTGCCGGGCATTTTTCTCACATCAAACTCTTTCATATTCCTTCTTGCCTCTGCAACTTCAGCCCACTGACCTGCCTGGGCATAGAAATTTGATAATAGGATATGAGTAGCATGGCTCTGGAGACCCAGTTTCATCATTTTATATGCCGCCTTTTCTCCAACATCAAATTCTGAATACCTAATGCAAGCACTTAATAGAGTTTTATAAGCTATAAGCTTATCCTCAGCTCTCATGGTTTCAATGAACTCCTCAGCCTGATGCAAGAGCCCTGCTCGACTAAACAAATCAATCAGACAACCAAAGTGCTCATTCTTCGGTTGAATTTGGTCAACTATTACCATCCTTCTGAACAACTTGCAGCCTTCAGTAACTAACCCAGAATGACTACATGCTGCTAACACAGAAACATATGTGGCTTCGTTTGGCCTAATTCCTTGTCTTTCCATCTGATTAAAAACTCTCAGAGCTTCATTTCCGAAACCATAATTGGCTAAACCCTCAATCATTATTGTCCAGGTGAAAACATCTTTGCAACCCATTTTGTAAAATATAACCAAGGCATCCTCTAGACATCCACATTTAGAATACATATCAATAAGAGCTGTCTTCAAAATAACATCTTGCTTTATATTTTTTTGGTAAATAAACCTGTGCAGTAGCCTTCCGCATTGGAGGTTTGATAAACTAGCACAAGCTGAAAGCACACTGACCATTGTGTTTTCATCTGGTATCACTCCATCATCAACCATTTTTTCAAAAAGCTTTAAAACATCCTTTGGCAGTTTTGCTTTAACGTACACATGCATCATCAGACTCCATGTAACAATGTCTTTAACAACAATCATGTCAAAGATTTTGCGAGCCAGTTCTACCATTCCCATTTCAGCACAACCCTTGAATAAAATCGTATGTGAAACCACATCTCTCCTGGAATCCATTTCATCAAACACTCTTAAAGCTGCACTCTTCTCTCTACACTTTAAGTACATTCCCAATAGCGCATTCTCCAAACCCAACATACATTCAAGGCCTACTTTTGTTGCATAGCAATGCACAGCTCTTCCAAAATCTAGCCTCCCCACTTGTGCACAAGCTGACAACAGAATCACCAAAGTGATCCTATCAGCTTTAATTTCTTCACAAATCAATCTTTTAAACAATACCAACACCTCCACAATAGATTCACAACTGTCATTATAAATACTCAGAAGCGTGTTCCAGCTGACTATAACTCTCTGAGGCATTTCGTCGAACAAAGCACGTGCTGAAGTCAAATAATTCATGCAGCCATAAAAATGGATAAGATCATTTTGCACATAAATATCAGAGTCCAGACCAATTTTTGTGAGATGGGCATGTAATTCCTGACCTTTAGGAAGAGAAAATACACCCAAACAAGCTTTGAGTAGAGGTGGGTAAGTATAGTTATCTGGGTGGATTGAGCTTTTTCTACTGAAGTAGTGATTGTAAATGAGAATGGCTTTGATAGGTGTGGGGCTTTTAGAGTAGACTCTAAGGATGCAATTCCATGTTGGTGTGGCATGGAAGATGCCATTGGTGATGGATTGGGTAAGAGCTTGGTCAATAATTTTAGCATTATAAGTTGTGGCACTTTTGAGGGACACAAGAAGGTTTTGCAACTGTTTGCTACACATTAGGGCCTATTATCTTCTTGGGGCTTCATTGTCCATATTTCATTTTCTACTATCAAGGAGGCTTTCAGAGTGTTGATATTTGAACTTTGGTAACTTCAGCAATATATTTGAAAATTTTCAAACTATAGAGAGTCCTTTTCAATTTTATTTTAATATAGTGAAAAAAAAAAAAAAAAGAAGAAGAAGAACAATGGCTATAAGAGCCCATTTCATCCAAAATATTTAGTTTGAATTTAAATTTAAACTTCTTCGAATTAGTGAGTAGTGATACAAGAACAATAAACATACATGTTAAAGAGATGAACCACTAATAAATTCTTGAACTCAAGCTCGGTTGAAAAAAAAGTTGCTTTTGTCTTTACCAATAATTCCAGACAAAAGACAAACAAATCTGGTTGTTATCTTAAGTTTATGCTTTGTCAGTTTCCAGAAATCTTTTACAGCTCGACATTTCAATTGAATGTAGGCCGATTGTCAGCTACCTCCCTTCACATTTCAGTATTAACGAGTGCCTCCCTTGAACACCACTTTCTTACAGTCAAAGGCACTTGACTAAGGGTACATGCGTCATTTTGAACCCATCTTCAATCAAAAGCCTTTCATTGTTAAGAAATTACAAAAACTCTTGTTGTAATCGCATTTTTTACATGCAAAGCTGTTAATAATATATATATTTTTTATACATGTACACTTTTAATTAGACAGGTCAATGGGCTAAACTAGGTGGGCTCTAACTCTGCCTATCAAGTTCATGGGTTGGATTGAACGTTAGACTTACACAGTAATAAGCCTTCAAATTAGGCTAATTCATAGATTTTTGAAGGCTCAAGGTCTGATTTTGTATATATACGGTCTGGTCTTATCCCATGGGTTGACTCATTTAAACAATTTTTGTTAATTTTAATTAAAATTTTTAAACACAAATTATTTTTCAATTATTAAAACTGAGAATAGTATCTCAAATATTTTATTTATAATCTTTCACTTATGATGGAAGAATACCGTAATTATATGATAAAAAATATTATAAATTTATAACATAGTACAAATAAATTCATTTATATATTATATAATTACAAACATAAATAAAATATATATACCATATCATTTATCTACTTGTCCTCAACATCCAAATTTATGAATTCATTTAACATTAGATTCATTTGACATGGATTCTATTTGTAATATTTTGTAATAATAAAATTGAAATAAAAATGAAATTATAAACATAAATAATTATTATTTATAAATTCTGATAATTTTCGAAAGAGAATTGCTGAGAAAAAATGTTATTGAGAATATAATGAAAGAATTGAGATTGAATAATTTGTAAATAAAATTAGAAATGAAAAAGATTTAAATTAATTTATATAAAAAAAATAAAAAAATTGAAAAAAAAAACAGGCCAACCAGAGGCAGGCTTTTGCCACAAGCAGAAGCCAGAAACTAGAAGCAATTGAAGGCTTTTGCATAGAAGCCTTATTTCTGCCATTTTTTTTTTTAATTTTTAAACAGGATCGGATCAGACTGACCTATGAGCTTAATATTAAAACACGCAATCTGACCAGGAAGGCCCACGGGCCAAACTTGAATTTTGGACTTCGAAGTGCAATGCAATTGACATGTCTATTTCTAATAAAACATATTTGCCATTATTTGGTATTGAGTTCATAAACAATGTTATATCATACAATTTTGAGTACATAATTAAGTATATAGATAATGTATTATCATATGATTGAATATTATTTTATCTTTATTTCAAAATCATATAATCACTTATATGATAATATATTATTTGTAATCTAATTGTGTACACATAATTTTATCGTGACAAGATACATGTATATTCTTGAACAATTGGTAATTAAGGCTATTAACTATCCTGTCAGAAATGGTAAGGGTATATATGAATTAAATCGAGTCTGAATATCATTTGGCTTGAGTTTAATTCGAATGGAAAATAACTTTGCTCAAGTTTAGTTCAAATTTATTGAGTCAACATTAAGGATGGTTCGAGTTCGGTTTAAATAAAAATGGTTTAATTCGAGTTTGACTTGAATTTATGGTTCAAATTCACAACCCAGCTATGTGGCTCAAATTCATGATTTAAATTTGTAAGTCATTGACAAAATAACATTATTTAACATAATTTGAATCGAGCTATAAGTTAAATTCGAATTAAATTGAGTCATCTATCTAGCTCACAAGCTAAATCGAGTTAAATTCTCTATATCTAGAATTTGGTTCAATTTTAAAATAAGTCAAACCTCTTAACTCAAACTTAATTTATATTCGAAGTAAACAAATTCAAATTGAGCTGAATCGAACCGAACCAGCTAGGTTCGGATCCAGTTCTAGGAAACATTGCATCAAGGAGGAACTTGAAAAGCATTGAAATATGAGGGGAGGTTTAGAATATTTTTAAAACAGTTAGTGGGACAATAAGCCTTGTGAAACTTCAGGGAATAGACCAAATATTGGTTCAACCCCGACATCCTAACTTCCTAGATAAATAATTATAATTAGTTAGTCAATTAAATAATAATAATAAATTCCCCACAGCTGCCAATCTCACTTCCCCTCCCATTCCTGTTTTCCTCCAAACTTTCCCGATAAACAAACGCAAACAAAGCCATCATGAGAGAAATCCTCCACATCCAGGGAGGTCAATGTGGCAACCAAATTGGAGCCAAGTTCTGGGAGGTCATCTGCAACGAGCATGGGATTGACCCCACCGGCAAATACAGTGGCGACTCCAATTTTCAGCTTGAACGGATTAACGTTTATTATAACGAGGCCAGTGGGGGCCGGTACGTTCCTCGAGCGGTTCTCATGGATCTGGAGCCGGGTACTATGGACTCGGTCAGATCCGGACCATTTGGTCAAATATTTCGTCCGGATAACTTTGTTTTTGGGCAGTCGGGTGCTGGGAATAACTGGGCTAAGGGTCATTACACTGAAGGCGCTGAGTTGATTGATTCGGTTCTTGATGTTGTCAGAAAAGAAGCTGAGAATTGTGATTGCTTGCAGGGTAATCAAAATTGTTAATTGTTCTTTAGATCTATGTGGGTTTGGTTTGTTTTAGGAAATTTGTTTTGTGGTTTGGTTGAGCATGAAATCTGAGGTTCTTTGTTTTTTTGAAGTTTGTGCATTGAGATTTTTTAATTTTGATTAAAAGTTTTGTTCTTTGTTAGTTTTTTATTTTTTTTATTGTGAAATTGTTTGTTAATGTGTATTTTTTTTTAATTGTTTCTGTTACACTTGATTCATTGACTGTTACGTGGAATTTCTATTTGTTAGTTGCGGTGTCTGCTTTCTTTTGATTTTTTTTGGTTTATTTTAACGTTTTTCTGGATCTGAAATTGTTGTTACATATTGGTTAAATTTCGGCACTGTTTTTTCAAAAACATTTTCTATTGCAGATATTTGCAACGCAACGAACTGCTCTATAGCCTGCGATTTGTCATAGAAGAAACTAGCTAAACTTTGCAAATGGGTTCCATTTAGTTTTAGTCAGCTGTTTGTTAATTGAAAGTAAAACTTGAAACTTACATGATGCCTTGTGAAATACGCTTCCTCATATCTTGGGATGTGGATTCTTTGGGGTTTAGACATTTTTTCTTATGAATTGGGTACTGGCTGGGAATTTGTTGAAATATCTATCAGGATCCAGTTAGGCCTGAAGTTTTGTAATTTTTAACACTACATAACTGATATTTTGTCTAAAATGTTTGGTTCTCTTTTTAAAATAGTGTCTTAGTATTCGACATTTTGACAGGATAATTTTGTTCTTTCACATTTTTGTTCTTAGAATTTTTTGGTGTTTGTCAATCCTGTGACTGTCTCTCAAATCTAATGCCATATACCAGGAACCAGGATTCCCGACTGTATTGAATCTGACTTTTTAATTTTTCTATAGGATTTCAAGTATGTCATTCTTTGGGTGGAGGAACTGGTTCAGGCATGGGAACCCTTCTTATATCAAAAATCAGGGAGGAGTATCCAGATCGAATGATGCTAACATTTTCGGTATTTCCTTCACCCAAGGTATCTGACACAGTTGTTGAGCCATATAATGCCACCCTCTCTGTGCATCAGCTTGTTGAGAATGCTGATGAATGTATGGTGCTGGATAATGAAGCTCTTTACGATATTTCTTTCCGGACCCTCAAGCTTGCAACCCCGACATGTAAGTTCAAGCATTTCATTTTCATTTTTATTGAGTTAATTAAAAATTTGTTTTTCCTTTCAGGAGCAGCTAAAGTGAAGGTGGAGATAATTTTATAATGTGCTTTTTTGTTATATAGTGTCTCATGTACATGATTGGATTAAGCATTTTCATCCTTTAATTATGTGGTTTTCATATGAGTTCAATGGTCATATTCATTTGTGAACATGTTGCTTGTGAGTCTCTTATCTATTCAGGTAACTGCTGAAAAGTGGTTGGTTTGAAGTCTCTACAATTGTGAAATTAATACTCCATGTACTTTTAGTGAAAGATACTCACATCTATATTCTGGTATTATGATAAAAGTAATCAGATTTCATACATCTGTATCTTTTCATTGTGTTGACCATTGTGTTGCACTTTTTCCTGTTATGCATTCACAGTTGGCGATCTTAACCATCTTATCTCTGCCACTATGAGTGGTGTCACGTGCTGTCTTCGGTTCCCTGGGCAGCTGAACTCTGACCTTCGGAAGCTTGCTGTTAATCTTATCCCATTTCCACGTCTTCATTTCTTCATGGTTGGTTTTGCACCCTTGACATCAAGAGGATCACAGCAGTATCGTGCTCTGACTGTCCCTGAACTAACCCAACAGATGTGGGATGCTAAGAACATGATGTGTGCTGCTGATCCACGTCATGGTCGCTACCTCACTGCTTCGGCCATGTTCCGTGGTAAGATGAGTACAAAGGAGGTAGATGAACAAATGATTAATGTCCAGAACAAGAACTCTTCATACTTTGTTGAGTGGATCCCGAATAATGTCAAGTCCAGTGTATGTGACATCCCTCCTAAGGGTCTCAAAATGGCATCCACATTCATCGGAAACTCAACTTCAATCCAGGAGATGTTTAGGCGGGTTAGTGAGCAGTTTACCGCCATGTTTAGGAGGAAGGCCTTCTTGCACTGGTACACTGGTGAGGGAATGGACGAGATGGAGTTCACTGAGGCTGAGAGTAACATGAACGACTTGGTGGCAGAATACCAGCAGTATCAGGATGCAACTGCTGATGATGAGGAATACGAGGAGGAAGAAGAGGACGTTGCAAGTTGAGGTTTCATGTTATTTGTGGTACTTTCAGTTTGTCTGAAATCTGTATCTTGTTGGCTCTCTGTTTGTGAGTGGATTATTTTTCTGTTGTTGAGAGGTCAACTTAGATTGACATGCTGATGTGTATGTAATGTAATTTGGGTGTGTATGTGAAGATGGGTTATTTTGTGACTCTTTTACTTTTTAATTTGAATGATTAATGCTTGTATTGGGTTGTTGTATATATCTTTTGTTAGTTTGTAATGGGCCTGGGATGTAGTGAGGCAGCTTGTTGTAACATTGTCAGTTGTATTAATGGCTATTCATTGGAAAATTAACGATAGGAAGTTTGTGTGAGTTGCCTCGAGTCAATTGAAGCAGTTCATTTGACATTCATTCCTTAACAATAATTATTACAAGTAGTGGTGGATTTGTCCAAGTCAAGTTTGAATAGGGATATGCTCGAGCTTGACTTGGATCAACAATGGGGTACTTGAAAGTATGGCTTGAGTTCAATGAGATAGAAATTTGAGTTGTTTGAACTCGGCTCAGAAGTTGTCTTTTTTGGATTTGATTTGATTAGAACTCGATTTCAAGTTTGGCTTGGATTATATGAGCAACATCTCGAATTGAGGCTTAAAATTATTGTTCCAAAGATGCCTGCAACGGAATGGTTTTGCCCACAAAGATACTAAGCTAGTCGAGGCCAAAGATTTACGTTCCAGTGGGCTACACCTGACGGGCAACACATCAAATTTACTTGGTTCCAGTGTGACTCCAGTGACAGTTGCCCAAGTTCCAGGCTCTAACACTCCTGGCATTTTCAATGGTCAGCATTGACATTGCTCCATGGGGCACTAACCCTCCTCACACTCAACCCAGGGCCAGTGAAATATTTAGTGTCCTGGAAGGCCCCGTTCAAGTTGGCTTCATCATTTCCAGTCCTGAATATCCTCTCAAAGTGAAAGTTCTTCAGCAGGGCTACGTGTTCACTCTCGTGCACTTCCAGCGCAACGTTGGAAACCGAAATGCCGTGGCTACTGCCGCTCTTAGCTGTTAAAATCCTGGAACTGTTTGTGGTTCTAAGCTTGACATTTCTAGTGTATATATTTACTCGTCTATGTTTACTCAGTCTCAGTGTGCATATTTTGAGTTATTTTATGCACACTCATTTTAACTATTCAATTGAATAGTTTGATATATCATCATGTATGGTTGAATTCGAATCAAATCGAGTTCGAGCTCATGAAAGCTAAGCTCGAATTTGGTTTAGCTCATTTTTCGTTATTAAAACAACATCGTTTTAATACATATTGATCAAAACGACGTCGTTTTGTATCAAAATTTTTAATTGAAAAATTTGACAAGTAGCTTGAGTTCAAGCTCGTATAGGGCTAGTTCGTTTCGAATCGAACTCGAGTTTAAACGGGTTCAGTTTGAGTCCAACCCTATCATCATGTGATTGATTGTTGAACTATAGTTTATATTTACATGTAGTATAAAATTTAAAAAGTTCAAATTTTTAAGTCATATATTCTTAATTCCATTACAAATTTAATAGGTAATGTCTTAATTGATAGAACATATATAAATTATAATTAAAACCACAATTACCTTGTTCAAAGTAGGAAACATCATTTTAACATTTTCATTAAATGGATGCAAATAGCAAAAGATTCTTTTAGCAAACTCTTAATTTCACACTATATAAGGTACACCTGCAAACTCTTTGGCAAAACAGAAATGTTATATATAAACTAATGAATTAATGTTATGTAAATATTCAATAAAACTATGTGTATTCAGTTTTTTTTAATCATTTTTTATACCTAGATAAAATATTATAATGAAATTAGATGGTTTTAAATTGAGAATAATACAGTATCTAATCATATAATGATACATAATCTGAATATTCAATTAGATACTTGCATTGCTCCTCATAATTTAACTTATTAAACCTTACCTCTAAATTTACTCCATCAAAATTTAGTAAATATATTTACGTATCTATGTGTATCATCCATGTACAAAATAACCCTTATATTATATTTTTACTACTCATGTTAAACTTTCTCAATCCTTGTTCTATTAACACTTTTATTTATTATTGGCCAAAAGACTTGATCCCATCTAAGGCATAGCGAAGTCCTAAACTAATACCTTCCAACTTTCAAAAACTCAAACTTCCACAATAAGCAAATTCTGTTAACGGTTTTTATAAGGAAAAGGTTTCAAATGACATTTTTACCCTCCTAATTGAAATGACAAAAATATCCTTCAATGAAAAAAAAGAATATGTATAAATTATACCAAAATAACTGTCTGATTTGGTTTATTGGAGTTGAATTGAATTTTATGTTGTTTTATTTGATTACCAATATATTGGAAAAGGTAATTTTGATGTATTCTGATAATTTTGTAGACTATTTTTTAGATATTACTTTATCCTGTTAGAATTCATGTAGAATTATGATCTGGAAGTTGTTTCATGTAGAATTATGATCTGGAACTTGGAAATCAATGTGATTATACATATAAATATGCAGACTAAACACAGACAAGTAGGAACATGTAGACTCCAATAGAAATGTTGTATGTGCTCATAATACCACAGAAAACTTATAGTCAACATGGAAATACGTAGAGTTCAAATAGATAAGCTAAAACATTTAAACTCTAACAAAAACCTAGATAGCTTGTTGTGTACATAATCATCCTCATACTGGATTATGCAATAACCAGCTACACCAGAAAGCAATATCCAACTACACTAGAGAGCAATAGAAGACATCACAATAGCAATAACCAACATATATCAACAGGTCAAACTTCGTATATCAACAATTACTAACAATACAGAGGCAACAAAATAAAAAGCACAAACCACATCATAGAGGCAACTCCATATATCAACAACTTAACTTCATCACATACCACATCATAAAGGCAACAAAATAAAGAGCACAAATTGAATTATGAAATAAACAAAGCAATAAAAGGGCACTGCAATTACAATATAAACATCTGCAACTTCATTTATCAACATATATGATAGTGAACAGAATAAAGACTGAAATTGTTGTTGTATTCATCCTTAAACATTAAAGTGCTATAAGATTTTGATAGAAAAAAAGAAAGAACATCATCCATGGCGAAAAATATATATACACATGAACAAAAACGTTAAAGTTTTTAGTGGACACATTTTTGCTTCTCCACTCTTCTACTGGCTTGGATAGCTTGAGGCTTCATGCAATTATGGGTTGTTGATACTTGTGGAAAACAATTAAAAAATTTAACCTACTGGTACAACAGTTACAAACCATCAAATTGTGACTATATATATATATATATATATATATATATATATATATATAGAGAGAGAGAGAGAGAGAGAGAGAGAGAGAGAGAGAGAGAGAGAGAGAGAGAGAGGAAGATGAAGATGATGATGTTTTGAGCTACATAAATACTTGGGTGTTGACTAGAAGATGAAGCTGGTGCAAACTAACTTGTCATAGTGGGGATGGTCTTTCTCTATATATGGGAAGCATTAGGTAAAAATTAGCAGCTAAAAAAAATTTGGGAAAAATTCATTATGGAAACAAAGGAACTATAGGACATCATATGCATGTAAAAAATGAAGTATTGAGTACTACATGTGTTCTCTTTTGTTTGCATTATCTAGATTCTTTTTGTAGAACCTCTTATTATGCCCTATCTCATGATAAACACTGCATCAAAGTGTGCAGAAGTGTATTTTCTTCCTTTTTTCATCAGGGTCCCTTCTTCTAGTCTTCTTTGGCCTACCAGGTCTGGATTGTCTTTTTGGTGGTTGTAGCTTGTCTTCTTGTGACTCATCCCAACTCCTTTTATCTAGAATAGGGTGGATCATTTTTAGCATATGTTTTCATATATGCTGGAATTCTCAACCTCTCATTTACAAACTATTAAAATGATCCAAAATTCATATGTAATATAGAACATGTTGCATGTTGGCAAGGGAGACCACTCAACTGCCATATGCCATAATCGCATATTCTTTTATCCAGGCCTAAAGTGAAGCTTCTTGATGGTGTTAGAGACATATCCATGACTTCAAATTCTATCAACCCAACATAAAGTATTATGACATTCCTTACTACTTCAATATTCTTGTTGAGCTTCAGATTAACAAGAGAAGGTAGTGGAGTAACCCACTTAGATCTAGCCTTAAGCCTACCCATTACTCTTCTCCTGTACATCTCTAACAAACTTAAAATTGACATCTTTCAGTCATTTCTTAGCCAACTGTTGATGGTTTTGCTTATGTTGTTTGTAATATGATTAGATTTGGTATCTATATCAAAGCCAAATCTTGCATGATGATTAGGCTTATTCTCCATTATCCACTTGTGGGCCCTCCCATCAACTTGTCTAACTTGTGTTAAAGCTTCTTGAATATCTATTTTGTTTGAGGTTCTACAGACTGACTAGAAGAGATTTCTCAGGTGAATTCTAGGAAAATTTTTTCTAAAGTTGGCATAAACATGCCTGGCACAGTATCTGCTTCTTGTAGTTGACCAATTAGCAGTTAAAGTATTGATAAATCCTTTTTGCCTATCACTTATGAAAGTGATAAGGTCAACATCCCTAAAAAATTATGCAAGAGCCTAATGAAATACCCCCACGTCTCATTGTTCTCCCCCTCACACACACAAATTGCGAATGGGAATATACCACCATTGGCATCAATAAAAACATTAGACAGAAGGACACCCCAAAATGGCCTTTAAGGTGATAGTCATCTACCTCTACAAAATGTCTACAACCCTCCACAAATCTCGTCTTTTGTATAGAAAAACTTATGAAATCTTAGGGTAGTAGGTATTTTTTCCCTTATAGCTTTTAGTACAACCATAGAATTAGGATTACGACCCAACAGTGCAAGACAGTACTTAAACAACCAATTGAAAGAGTTTGAATGCTTCTTCAATGTCATCCTAGAGGCAATTTTCCTTGCCCGAGATAGTTTTTTTTTCTATAAACTTTTAAAAAGTATTCCATGTTTAACTGGTCTACTAATGGCTTTATGTTAGACCTTTTCAGAGACTTTATGAAACTTCCCATCTTTTTAGCTATCCAACTTGAACTCGTACTTAGATTGTTTTAAACTCTTAGACAAATATGTGTGTGCTCATATATTTTAATATGGTAAGACTATCCATCCACCATCATTACAACATGTACGTGGAATGGACAACCCAATGTTGTATAGACAACCTTAATTCTCCTCCTTTCATTATATATTTTCCTCAAACTAAATCCGTTTTTTAATTGTATAATCTTGTAACACATCCCAAAAGTAATATACACTTTCAAACACTTGCCCTACCTGAAAGTATATTTTCTCATCTACCCTATATCTAAACATTTTACCTTTTATATATTTTGATAACCTACGAGTAGCATCATTATCTCCATTATTGGCATCTAAATTTTCATCTAAACTATCTTCTTCATAGTTTGATAAAAACCTAGCATCAATGTTTTTATCCTTAACCTTACTGAACTGTTTCCCTCAACCCTCATTATACTATCTCTTTCAATCCTTACTAAACTATCTCTATCAATTGGTTCCTTATTGTCAATTTTATCATAACTATCATCATCATGTGAGGAATCACTTTAGTGGAACACATCATCCGCACACTTAACAATACAAAATTTTGGTTGTCATAATCTATTTGATATTGGTCATCATCATTAAACTCAACATCTGGTTGGGAAGGTTGTTCTGATGATTGGGAAGTGTGTTCAGCTGTTTGGGAAAACTATTTTGATGATTGGGTAGTGTACTATGATTGTTGGATAATTTGTTAAGGTTAAGGTTTAGTACTAATAGGTGGTAGGGTTAGAATACTACTAACTGTGTCTGTAGGGACGAATTCAACAAACATGTCTATGTTTTCAACCTCAACTAAGCTATATTATTCAAAGACATGACACATGTCTTCATCACTATCTATTATAAATCTACCCATCTCATTTAGTCTCCTTGCCTCTACCTTAATACTCCTGCTAGGGTATAACTCCACTTTTTCATTTTTATTTGCAATACATTGTTTCATCTTCTTAATGAAGACAATGTAACTATACTCATCAGCGTCTACAATCCTAATTTCAAATTTACAGCCGCATGCCTCAAATTGTAAATTAAATCGTATCGATGACAACATCCTATAAATAACATATCAGAAAACAAATGAAATTGAATCAAATTTGCTGTGTAGATGAAACATAAAACAATGTGCATATAATATAGATCATATAGTATCCATGTATGCATGTAAGACAGTATGCATGCATGCATGTAATGCATACTATCTAATCATACAATATATAATAAGTTTATTGTATGATTATACAATATGCATGTATGCATGTAATGCAGTTGCTATTTAAGATACATAAGCACACAATATTGGAGATACCGGATGCACGTAAGATAGTATGCATGTTTGCATGTAATGCATAATGTATAATCATACAATATCGAGTAAGTATATTGTATAATCATACAGTATGCATGTGTGCATATGAGCATGTGATACACACATTATAACATCATGTACCAGATAAATATACACAAGCATATCATGTTGCATATTATATGATTGAACGATATATAGTAAGTATACATGAACCATATAAAGCATATATAAGTGAAACAAGATCATGTGTTCATATATATTTACTGTATAAGTGAAACAACATACAGTAAGTATACCTAAAATCGTATATAATCCATAACAATATACATAGTATAATCAAACAATATAAACAATGAGTATATAAGTAAAACAGAGACCTACTAATACACATGAACCATATAAAGCAATCCAGAGCAATCCAAAGCAAGCCTTATATCCACTAAGCATACATGAAACAATAATAAGCATTATCAACCAATACACAAGCATCATAAACTATCCAGTTTAATAATGCATGAAACAATAATAAGCAGTATATCCACTAAGCATTATAATCATCCAACAATACACATTATTCGATAACTATATACACTGACCAACACAAGCATACAATATACAATAATAATTATCAACAAAAATACATTTTTTTTTTTCATTTTGAATCTACATACTCATTAACAGACAAGAACGAAAAAGTAACCGTAACAAAAGAAAAAAAGCAATAATAACAACTTCCGATGCAAAACCCACATGTAAAAAATTTAACCCTAACATATACATAACATAACCTATGCCTACAATAAACCCTAACAAAAGGAGGAAGGATAATATAGAACAAAACACTAAGCATTAAAAGAAACCAGCTTTTTTTTATACTTTTTATGTGCAATCTATACAATCTTAATAACTACTAAAAAACGTTGACACAACGATAACAGACCTTGCTTGCACCTAAGAAGTGCTAGATCCCTCAGTCGGTGTAGTTTGCATCGTCTTTCATGTTAAACAACCTAAGAAAAATTGGTGCGGTTGTCATTCATGTTGTTGCTGATAAAACAGGCAACAGTACTTCGTTTACATTTTCATTGTTCGTCATCCTTCATGCATACAGTACTTCGTGAACATGGAACTCTTGTCGTTGTTCGTACGTTGCCATCGCCAATCGTTCAATGAGTTAACTCACAAAAGACTCGGAATACAAAGATACTCACCTGGAAAGTGAAAGAATAAAAGGAAAATGAACAGACTTTCGTTCATCTTTCTTCATGTTGCGTTTAAATGCAATTGCACATGTGTCAATTGTTTATTCGTTAACCTACAAAAAAAAATCAATATTTTATTTGTTGACTTTTTTTGACATCTTGTGTAATGACAAAACCGTCCTTCACGTGTTGCTTTCATATTGGCTGATTTATCCTTTTTCTTATTTGTGGCCATTGATCTTTGCCCAAAAATTATTAACCGTTGATTTCAACAATCATGGAACATTTAATATGTGCAGAACACATTGCGTCCGAGTGTGGCGAAACACACCGTCGATTTAAAAAAAAAAAAACTTTCACCTTTTCAATTCCCTTGCACATGTCCCACTCTGATTGTGCCATGCCATCCATCATCGATTAACATGTTGCACAAATCACCCAAACGTGCCAAAAATGCGGTTTGGATTTAAACGCCTGGCATGTGCCGTCCGCCTATGCATTATGTGCAAATTTACAGACTGATGCACATTTAATTTTTTTTCAGAATTTTGTTTCAATAAACACATTTTAAATACATTTTTTTATTCCGTTTTCGTTGTAAAATCAATGCACCAATTTTACTAAAATACCCTTTTCATTAACAGAATTTGTTCATTGGTGGGAGTTTGGGTTTTTGAAAAGTGAAAGGTGAGACTATAACATTTCACTATACCTTAGGTGGGAATAAGCGTTTTAGCCTTTATTATTTAATTAGCATGTCAATAAAACATAAAAATTGAACACATTGGAGTAAACTAATAAATTTTGTAAATTTGCAAATAAATTTAATACATATATGTTATTGGTCATGTTTGTTAGTAAATAATAATACATGGTTTAAATTATTCTTTATCTTTATTGTTATAGTTTGCTGTAGAAGAGGCTAAAAACTCTGGGAGCCAGGTGACTGTTAGGCTAAAAAAAGAATTAAACTTATGTGGTCTTGGTCTTGGTCTTGGACAGAGAAATAAGGCTACTGAATTTTACTCCGTATAAAGAAACTATAAAATCTTCTTCTCTCATGTCTTAAATCCATCACTTACTGCAATTGGAGTTTTGTATTTTAAATTACATTTTCAAATGGCCTCCCATCAGATTTTCTTGTTTGGCCTCCTCAGTCTCTCTTTCTCCCTTGTATTGGCAACTGATAACAATCCTATTTTTGATTTTTGTGTGGCGGATCCAAAAGCTCCTCGTAAATTCTATGAACCCTAATTACTTTATACATGGAAAATGATTTATTTATACCTGTCTTTTATTATTATTATTATTTTTCTTTTTTTAAAGAATTTCTATATGTAATGTTTGTAACAAATTGCAGCAACAACAAGTGGAGCAGTGTGCAAGGATCCGAAGACAGTTGATGAAAATGATTTCTTCTTCAGTGGTCTTAATAAACCTGGAAACACATCAAACGCTGTAGGTTCAAAGGTTACACTTTTGAATGCGCTACAAATTCCAGGGCTTAACTCTCTTGGCATCTCTTTTGCTCGCATCGACTTCCAGCCCGGCGGAGTGAACCCTCTTCACCTTCACCCTCGTGCCTCGGAGATCCTGACTGTCATCCAAGGCACCCTGGAAGTGGGATTTGTGACCTCCAGCCCCGAATATCGTCTCTTCACAAAGGTTCTCCAAAGGGGTGATGTATTTGTCTTCCCTGCTGCACTCATTCATTACCAGAAAAACCCAACGGAAGTGCCAGCCGTTGCCTATGTATCTCTCAATAGCCAAAACCCCGGCTCCACTCAGATTGCAAACGTTGTCTTCGGATCAACACCTAAGATTAACCCTGACATTCTCACCAAGGTCTTCCAGCTTGACAAGAATGTTGTTAGTCACGGTCAACAACTGTTCTAAATCCAAAGGGGAATTATTTTTTTAATTTTTATGTTATAATCAAGTTGTTGGATTCCATTTGAATCTAATTTTCTGTTAAAGTTCATATGTTATTTGCTCAGCCAAGCAGGTAGTGTTTATTTAAGTTTTATTTAGATTACTTCAATAATGTATTGAACAATATTATGCTCACACAATTTTGAATATATAATTGAGTATTTATACGATATATCATCATATGATTAAGACTGTATGCAAAAATTTTATTGTAATGTATTAGTTGATTGATATTGTAGTCAATTAGATATCAATTTTGATTAACAAAGTTACATTTTCAGTGAGTACTTATAGCTATGTAAGAAAGGGATTACAACTTCAATTTTTGGCAAAATTAAGGTGTAGGGGTCTACAAGGCCTGATTTGATATGGTTTAAAAGTTTTTTTTCAAATAAAACTTAAAAAAAATGGGTTTGAAAATTTTTTAAATTAAATCAACCATTTTAGATTTCAAACTAAACTGAAAAAAAAATAATTTGATCTAGTTTGATTTACGGTTTGAACCGATTAAAATTATTTATTTCTAAATATATATTATTTAATAAAGTTAATTTAATATAATTTTCTAAAACATAATATAAATATGTAAAATAAATATAAAATACGTATACAATATACATATAAAAAAAATGACAAATTAAATATAAAAAAAAAGTTGTATACTTAATTGTTTATTGAAAAATTCTGTCAAATATAGTTATATATATGTATTTTAAAAAAATACGATTTATGTTTTGCTTCAGTTTAAAAATCGCTCAAATTGGATAAAAAATAGTTTGAAAAAATTTTAACTCAAACCAAACTATTTTACAAATCAAACCATAATTTTAAGTTATTCGGTTCGGTTTTATGATTTGAACTGAATTATGGTGGAAAAATATAATTGATTTGTTGTATATCAATTTATATTTCATATTCCATTGTTTAGATCTTAATCTATCTATGTAATAAGAGATAATATTATTGGTGTAAAATTATGTTCTCTAATAGTGAGTACTATTATGTGTACTTACGATAATATTTTATTATATGATTAAATATTATTTTATTTATAACTCAAAATCATATAATGATTCAATGACATATTATTTTTAATATAACTCAAAAATTAATATTATTCATAGTGCACCTGATCTCACTTAGATCAAAAAAGTCTGTTAACACAACAAATTATGCCAATGTAAAATAAGATAAATTAATGAATCAACGCCATATAGAAAATCAATTTAGAACCAGTAATATTAATATTGGTTTATTATTTTAGTAGCATTATGTATATAAATAATGTGTACAACATTTTACATAAATAATTATATGCCAATATGTGATTTTACTCAAGACCTGCCTGTTTAGGGTTCAAATGAAAGACTTTTACTCAAGACCAACATACGAGAGTGTATGACATACACTACCAAACTAAATATAACTTGGGTATATATTTGTCATTATTTGTTAAAAAAGGGTTTTTGTAAAAGACTGTAATTGTTGGGATTCAATGCCCAACACATTGTAAAGGAAAATAAACATGAATTACCAGCTGTCTAAATATAATTTTAAATAATTACAATTCAAATTTATTTAATGATTATTTAAGTAAAATTGCTTTAAATATTATTTTTAATATTTATTTAAATAGTATAGTGATTTGATCATCACTTAGCCTGATTTAATCTGTTCACTAAGTCAATACCCACTCCACGTCTGAGATATTGGTTATTATATAAAACATGATTAAATTACTCTTGTTCTTAAAGCCATTAGTTACTGTAATTAGAGTTTTATTTTTAAATTTTTAATAGCATTTTCAAATGGCCCTCGCATCATAGTTTCTTGTTTGGCCCCCTCATAGTGACGGACTTCAAAATAAAATTTAGGGGATAAAGTTATGATAACATATATAAATTTTAAATTAAAATAAATACAAATATTTGTATTAATAAAATATTCATTAACTAATATATTTATAATTGTCTTCAATGTGATTCCATCTTTTGAAAGTATTGTAGAATGATTTTATTATCAATATTATTAAACAAATATTTCTTTATATATATAACTAAATTATCATTCAACTATTAATCACTCATTCTATTTTATAGACGATTATAATACTTTCCCCTAAAAATATTGTCCTCGAAAGAGAAACGTCACTCATTAAGCCTTTTGAGCATGCTCACAATGTTTAAATCATAAATAAATTAAATTTCATAAGTTTGTTAAATAAAACATTATGCATTGAACTATGTAAAATGACAAAAATACCCTTTTGAAAATGCATGAGTCAAAAACACACAAATGATGTTTAAAACATACAAACATAATTATAGGGCCATGGAAAGGTGTACCTAGTACATAAAAATAAAATTCATCGCATAAACTGATAAAAGCATAAAATGACAGAATGCCCTTGTAGCTCCATATCTATTGACTGTCACTCGTTCCACAGTCATCATGATTACCTATACCTATATACATGTAAGTAGGGAAATGAGTGATAAAGCACTCAGTATATAGGAGACTATATTATTAATTTTTACACAATTCCCAAAATTCCATAATTCGAAACATGTTATCTCTGTCATCCATATTTGGACATTAAACTCCCATTAGGATGATAGTAGGTCCTATATCTCATATTTGCACTCATACTGAACTCTAGGAAACATCTATCCTACGTCACATAACGTCTTGTTTAGTTACTAAAGAACCACTCCCTATATTCTTAACTGGCATGATTGTAACTTCCCTCAATGAAAATATCATTATCTAGAAGTATGTTTTTTTTCCTTTAAAAGGAAAATTGTTAATAATATCTCCTACATCAACAATGGATACAAATTGGGATGTAATTCATTCAAATTGAGTATTGTTTAACTCAAATATAGAACATGGATAATATTCTCACTGATTCTATTTTTAATTCTTGAATATTTGGTTAAGATGAAAATTTATATGAAGCCGCCTCGACTTTATGCTAGAAAGAGAGATCCTAAGAATGTCTTTGTCTACGTGTATTCCTTATAGAAATCCAGAGAAGTAAATTAATATTTTGAAGGAAATGAAATAAAATTTGAAAATTTAATTTTGAACAAAATAAGGTAAAATTTGGTTTTGAAGTAAATTAGATAAAAATTGAATATTTAAAATAAAGGACAATTATTTCAACTTCCATTTGAAGGAAATATATGTATTTTCAATATTAAGAAGTATAAGATAAATTTGAATTTTTATAAGGGATTTAAATAACTAAGGGTAAAGATGAGATGCTATTTATGGTGAAAGATATATTTCAATATTTGGATATTAAAGGTGGCAAAATTATATGCTAAGTAAAATCATATGTTAGAATTTTTACTAAATCCCAACTTACACTCTAACAGAGCAATAAGAGAGATTGTAAGTATTACCTATAGAGAAGACAAAATCATTGTTGAAGAAAAGATTCGGTGTAGTGAATAAGTGCTATTGAAATAGTTATTCTCGCACTAAGGTAAGTCTAATGTTTTCATTATTCATGTATATATATGTACGTAATTTAAGAATTAAAGTTTTTTTAATTATAATTCAATTTTACTATTGTGGAATACAATGTAAAATAAAAGAAAAATATATGTTATTTTTGGATTTTATTTATAATATTAATATTACTCTTGAATTTATTCATTAGCTAATAAAAATATTTCATGTATATTTTATTTTATCTACTAATTAAATTTTATAAAAACATGAAATTTTTAGTAGTTTGTTTATATATTGACTTTGTGAATTTAAATTGCTAGTTTATAGTATTTTAAAAATTTTGAAATTTTTATTTAAGATGATACAAAGTATTTTAGCCCTTTCATAAATTTTTATGATTTTATAAGTTATAAAATTTTCATAAAATTAGCTAGAATCTTAAACTATTAAATCTGAATTTTTTGGTAGATTTTGTGACCTATAAAGGAATTTAGTTTTTTTTTTTTTTATAGCTTTCTTAATCATTTTCAATTTGAATATCTTTTATATATAAATTAATATGTTTAGTTCTATTATAAAATTTTTTGTAATTTTACAAATTAGATATGATTTATTAAAATTATTATAAAATTAAGTGTTAAGCCTGAATTTTTTCTTAATAGAGTTTGTGACCTGTGAAAGAATTTAGTTTTTCTTAGAGTTTCTAAATCATTTTTAACTTGAATATTCTTTTTTTTGTAAATAAATTAGTATGTCTAGTTTAATTCTGAAAAATTTTGCAATTTTACAAATTATATACAATTTATTAAAATTGTTACAAGATTAAGTGTTACCTCTGGAAGATTTTTTGCAATGCTAGTGATTTGGGAAGGAAATTCGTTTTACATGACTTTTTAAATTATTTTTAGTTTTTTTTTTATTTGAACTATTAATATATTTAACTTAATTTTGCAAAATTTCATAATTTTATGAGATATATAGACTTTATAAAATTACTAGAAGCTTTGACTACTAGTTGGAAAGGTGGTTGTGCTGATATTGGAAAGCTGCTCTACAACATTTGTTAGCTTTATCTACTACTAAGGTAGAATATATGGCTATCAATGAAGCAATCAAAGGAGCCTTATGGTTAAAATGTTTATATGGTGAACTTAGTCTATACCAAGGTGTGACTACAATTCATTGTGATAATCAAAGTGCTATTCACTTGACTAAAAATCAGATGTATCATGAGAGAACAAAGTACATCAACATTAAATATCACTACATTTGAGGGACCATCGCTAAAAGGAAAGTTTTTGTTCAAAAAAGCAGTACCAAAGAAAATCCTGCTGATATGTTTATGAAACCTCTTCCAGTTTCTAAGTTCAAGCATTGCTTGGACTTGATTAGTGTTCATAATTGGTAATTCAGCCTTGTTAGGGTTGTTTTGGAGAAGGTGGAGCAAAACTACTAACCTTTACTTTGTTGTGTAGGACACAAAGCCAATGTAGAGATTTGTTAGTCAAAATTGGTGGCAAAAATCATGTCTTTGATCCCATAAATCTTCATTCGAAATTAATGCTCAGCTTTTGAAAGATGATGGATGTCAATTATGGTACGCCATTTATGAAGAGCAAAACAATAATAAGATTTATTGGCAATCACATGCGGTTATTCAATGCTTTATTCAACAAATGTCATCTCTGATTGATTAGAATTGGCCTATAAATAAGGGAGCTGATGCAGTTTTTTTGGAAGTAGAATAAGAAGAGAAAGGATAAAGAGCCTATTTAAGAGAATTTCTCTTTGTGTAATTTTGAGAGCTTTCTCTTGTTTATTTTATATTTCTCTATTTCCTTTTGAGGCTCGTGAAGATTTTGCCCTTAAGTTTTGTATTCTTCTCCATAGTAAAATACTTGTGCTCCAGCTTTGCCCGTGGACACGGGTCACACTAACCGAACCACGTAAATTTGTTGTTATTTTATTTTTCTCCAAAATTTGTTATTGTCTTTATTGGGTTTGCAAATAATCTTTATCCAAAATATCTAGGTTCTGATCCTAACATATTTTTATACACGTTTTCTATTAAAGCCAAACATTTATACGAATGTTTTCACAAGTTATATAAATATCATTTTGTTTATATATAAATATTTTCGTAAGTTATATAAATATTTTGTTTTGTTTATATATAAATGTTTTTGTAAGTTATGTAGATATTTTGTTTTGGTTATAAATAAATGTTTTTGCAAATTATATAGATATTTCATTTTGTTTATATACATAATGGTTTTGTAAGTTATAAAATATATCTATAAAGGTTTTTATTTTACCCAAATTTTACTTAATTAGATATTGATTTATAAATTTATTTTTGAAACAAACAAAATAGAATTGTTTGAGTTTCAATCCGAACATATTTTTATACATGTTTTCTATTAAACTTGAACATTTATACAAATGTTTTTGTAAGTTATATAAATATTTTGTTCCATTTATATATAAATGTTTTCATAAGTTATATAGATATTTCGTTTCAATTAAATAGATGTTTTTGTAAATTATATTGATATTTCATTTCGATTATAAATAGATGTTTTTGTAAATTATATAGATATTTGGTTTTATTTATATATATAATGGTTTTGTAAATTATAAAATATATCTATAAACCTTTTTATTTTATGCAAATTTTACTTAATTAGATATTAATTTATAAATTTATTTTTGCAACAACCAAAATAGAATTATTTTTGATAAATTTTGAAAAAGAAAAGAAAGAATTATTTTTCATTTATAATCTAGAATTTTGTATATATATAAGTTTTGACTCATTGCTCGTAGTCTCTGATATCTGCTCTGAAGTCTGAAATTATAAGTTTGGTCCAGCTGGATTATATGTTATGTTGTACATACTTTTGAATTCTGATCGAGCCATCTGAATTATAGGTGACATATGATTTTGAAATTATGGTTTGGTCATCAAGATTACAGATAATATATGATTATGAAATTCTAGTTGGGTCACTGGGAATATAGGTGACACTGCGTGACATGAGTCTTAAAATATTTTTTGACTTAAGATTGATATATGAAAAGTTCAAATATATTTTGGTATTTATACATTAATTTATATGATTAAATATCTTATTTTGTTTGATTTTCTTTGTCAGTATTTGAATTAAATGCTTTTGCATGTATTAGGCCTAGGTCTTCCTATAACAGGTTGACCCGATTTGATTGCTACAATTGCCAACAGGCAGTTAGAAAGGAGTTAGAGGTAGGGCTGGATTTGAAGTGAGCTTGTTTAGGTTTGAAATGAGCTTAGCTCAAACAAGCTTGAGACACTGAACATGATTCAAAACATGAGCTAGGAAGTAATACCAGAAATAAACCCAAGCCTGGAACTTGAACCCTTAGCAAACGACATCATTTCCAGCCCTACCTAAAGATAAAGCTAGATTCAAAGAGAGCTTGTTTAGGCTTGAAAAGAGCTTAGCTTGGATGAGCTTGAGAGAACAAACATGAACCTGATCACGAACATGTGAGTGAGCGAGCTCAGTGAGCCTAAACCTGAACTCGAACTTGACTCTAAGCTCAAACCTAAGTCGAGCCCAATCCAAAACGAGTCAAAAATAAGCCAGACCTTGTTCAGGCTTGACTCAGCTCTTTTCTAGCCTTAGTTGGAAGGCAGTTGGACAGTTATAAATTGTTCAAAAACTACTTCCTCCCTATATGATAGATATTATGCCATTCACAGAAAAAAGAAATTTGGTTTTTCTTCTTTGGAACCAAAAACATAGAGAGATCATGTCTCCTAAAAGAAGTGTAGTACTCGAGCAAATAGGGTTATAGAAATGACTAATGTCAACAACTCGTGTTGTATTCAAATGGCTTTCATCATAAACACGAAATCGGGAATGCAATTTATGTTTACAAAATTTCACAGAATGATTTTTGGCATGCTTGAATTTTTTTCAACATTGGCATCAGAGCCTAGATAGTGTTTATGCATGTATTTTGAGAAATTAAATTTTGGATTCTATGAATTTTAATTGAAATTTTTGGGCACGAATTAAATTTAGCTAAATTGCATGAAATTGAGGCTTGGAAACATGTTACATGATTTGGTTTTGAAATCGCATCAAAATCTGCTTGAAATCGTCACCCAAATAGTAAATTTCTTATCATCGTATCACCAGATTTTGACAACATTGGAGGCTATCATTGGTCTAAGTAAGATAGTTAGGATAAGAGCTTCAAAAGCCCTATGGTTTCATTATCGGATAATGGTTGAAAAATGGCCAATTGAACCAACTAAGAATTAAGGTTCATAACACAAATTGGAGTTGTAATCAAGTTAGGAAAACCTAATTACCTAACCTATGTGGTCAATTGGGTTAAACACGAACCTGTCAACACCAACCCAAGTTAGTTGACTAATCAACTGCAAAAATTTGACTGGTTATTATTGACCGATCAACAGTGATCAACTAATCAACAATCATAAGCCATCCACTAGCTATTAGAGCATATAACGATGCATAAGAGACCTCTCCCAGTGCATGAAGGTGCATGCGGTCCATTCCAGATGTGTGAACAGTTGTGCTTGTATTGTTTTGACACATGAAGGTGTATGTGATGTGGACTCGATGTGTGACGGTGTATAGGATCGTGTTTTGGCACGTGATAGTATGTGAGACACTATTTCTAACCCATCTAGACAAATGAAATCCATTTTTCAATGTGTGGCAGCTATTTGATACTCAAATCTACCCGTGGAATGTGTTTTATGGGTCTTATGATGCGTAAAGGCATGTAAGACCTTATTTTGACTCCTGATTGGTGTTTCAAAACATATATTTCTAATTCATGCACATTTGTTGACTTTATCATGGATAAATTGACTTTAAGAATAATGTGAGTTGATGCAATGGGCTTAGTCATAATAGTGATACATTTGTTGTATCACATATTATATATGTTAAATATGAGAATTCTGAAATTAGTAGAATTTAGTGAAATTCTTATCCAAAATTAATATTAGCATAATTAGATAGAATTTTAAAATGTCAAGCATTTAAGTCATGGAAGATAATTAGTAACATAGTGAACTTTTGATTCTATGTCTTATGCGAGATATTTTAAATTTTAATGCGTAATTGCAATAATTGATGTGTATTTGGTTATATTGATTAAGTTATGTCTAATATATATCTTTGTGATCTAATTAACTATAACATCCTAGAACATGATTGTTGATTTGAATAAAGATAAAACTTAATAGAGATAATTACAATATATGACATTTAAAAGACGCATAATATCCTAGATGAGCAAAAGGCTTTGAAGGTTGCAAATCAGGTCATGATAGAGTCGTAATTGACAAAGGGATAGAAATCTAAATGGTGTCGTACATAAACGTGATATGATGCATATCACACATGTAAGAAACAAGACTTTGTTCACATGATATCTTGATCAATTCCCTGAATAATAATCTAGTATACTAGTACCAGTAATGTTCAATTATAGATACCATAAATATGGTTATGATAAAAAAGTTTAAAAGAACTGCAATCCCTAAATGGTGGCAATTGATCATTAAATTTGATAAAATGTCAAATATAATTATGGAACTAAAGTCAGCTAGGTACGATTTGACAAATGAACAACTGGTTCATGCAGTAGAATGATCTCTTCTCAAAAGTGAAAGTGTATGAAAATGCATATGATTAACAATGAGAATATAAGGATTTTTTGTTGATAGTTCTCACCACATAGGACTAGTGGACAAGCCCCTTTGAGGTAGTTTGACCAAGTACTCATGCATATGTTGCAGAGTTGAGTTTCAAAAAGTTGTTTATGGTTTCAAAGTTAAGTGGTTTAAGTCCAAGTATAGGAAAGAGATCTTACGAGGCTCAAAAAATAAGAACAAGGAATTAAAACAAGAAAATGGCAAACGTACTAGAAAAAGAGACATTGTCTCATTCTACATAAAGTGATAAAACTTTAGTTTTCAGTACTGTGATATTAACTGAATATTATCCTATGTGGATTATGGACTCAAAAACCATTAACTAAATAGCCAATGACACAAGAGCTTTAATGGATTTCTGTTGAATTTTGAAGCAAGTGAGTTGGATTTATATAGACAATAACATAAGAGTTGAAGTAAAAGGGATAGACGCAAACAAATAAATTTTGCGAGATGGTCAAGTCCTATACCTACATGAAATTCAATATGCTCTAAATGTTTAACGAATCTTGGTCAAAGTATTTGTTCTTCTTAAACTAGGATATAATGTTTTTAAACTAGGATATATTGTGAATTTCTCTGGGTGCTTTATCAAAATGTAACAAAATTGATTTTTATGGATTTGGTTTGTTGTTGAATGGTTACATAGTATTTGTCACCCTTTATTATGATAATATTAGTTTTTTATTTTTTGCTTCTTTTATGTGTATGGATGTGAATGCAAATATATGACAGGCTAAATTAGAACAAGTTGGCCAAGATGGATTGAAGAGATTGACTCATGAAAGTTTATTAGGAACTTTCTCATAAATAGAACTATTCACATATGAGTATTGTCTTGTTGGAAAAACTACTAGAAAACCATTTGACAAAACTATAAGAGTTTAACTTCCTTTGCAATTTATATACTTAGTTATATATGTTCTTATGAATGTTAAATTAGAGAAGGTGTCTCATATTTCATTACTTATGTTGATGACTATACTCGATTTGGTCTTGCCTACTTGATCTCTTATGAGTCAAAAGCAGTAAAATATTTTAGATGATATACAATTAAAGTTGAGAATCAATTAAACAAAACAAATAAGAGTTTTAAGAATTGATCGAAGTCTTAAGCATTTATCTGAAAAGTTTAAAGAATTGAGTAATGAAAAAGGAATAATAAGGCAACTAATAATTCTAAGAATTTCACAACAAAATGGTATAGCAAAGAAGAGTAATTAAATTTTATTGGAAATTGTTAGGTTAATGATAGTGTATGGAATATTCAACATCATTTTGTGATGACGTAATTGTTACTTATGTACTTAACCAAGTGCCTACTAAATCTATTACTTTCATTCTCTATAAGTTATGAATAGGTAGAAAACTTAAGTTAATTGATTACAACCTTAGTGGTTAACAATGTTTATCCATAACTTTTCCTATAAGTTTGGAGAATAAAGATCGAGATGATAGAAACCTACCTTTATTAGATACGCTAAACAATCCAAAGTGTATGTATTCATTAGGGAGGATACAATTGAAAGATTAACTGAAATTATATCAAGAGATACTACATTTGATAACGCTATTAATTATTATTATTTTAATTTTTAATTCTCGTATATTACGTGAGAATTTAATTCAAGCTAATGGAATTACCCGTCTTATTGCACTTAGGAAGTTTGAACATTTTTGGAGTTGAATTTGGGCCAAGAAGACTAAAATTGGAGCAAACTTCCTAATTAACAAAAACTGTGGTGCTGACTAGGAGTGGACACATGAAATGACAATAGTAGAATTCGAAAATTAAATCTAGACATCCAGATCAGCTAAGATATTCCATAAAATGTCAAGGTTTGCTTCCTAGAAAATGGATGATTACTAGCTGGAAAAGAGGATTATTTTAGATAGATAAGGAAGGAGATTTTAAGGGAAGGATATATATCAAAATATATATCTTTTCCTTTCTTTTTGGGAAAGATATATATCACATTTATTTGGCTGGATTAAGAGATTTTATTTCCAGATCTAAGTAGGGAGAATATATATATTTATTTTTATTTTTATATGGAGGATCATTCATTATTGTAATTAGCAGAAACATTATTTTTCTAGAGTTTTGGCTAGCTTAGGATGGTTTACAGTGGCTGAATATTTTCTCTTGGTTTAAGGGATCTGAAACCATGGAACTACAAGAATTGTGAGATTAAGTTTTGTTTTTTAATACATCTTTTAATTATTCAAGTATTGATTATTTTCCTAGATTATTTACTATGATTGTATTAGTTGATTGTTAAGGCGCGCAATTAGTTTATTGATTGATACGATCTAATGCTAGTTTAGATGTTGAATCCATAATTATTCAATCCATCTAATCGAAGTGGCAATTGGGATTTATTGTTTGCTACGTCAGAAACTGTAATTCTCAGGGAAAATATTCAACTAGATTAAATGCAACGTCGTACACTTGTGTTGTCTTGTTTCGTTGGTCTTTCTAATTCTTAATACTATTATTTAATTAAATTTGAGATCGTATCCGAATTATTAATCAATAAGGATTAACTGGAATATATGTTTTTGCTTAACTAATCATAAGGAAAGACAGGAAACTAATACCATAACGAATATTTGAATAATAATTTGATATTTTTGGTATCGATGATCAATCATTGTTCAATGGTGGATGTGACCATAAACCAAGGTTTGTCTAATTGATTATTTGTTTTAGATTATTTTTCTGAACTTTTATTATTGTTTTTAATTATAATTTGCATTCAATTCAAAACCCCCTTTTTATCTCCTTGTTTTGATTAATTTGTGACAACGTACTAATTAAAACTCTTCGAGGGAATGATCCCTACTTTCCTTTACTACATTTTTGTTGTAAGAATTTAGGATTTTAATTTGGGTGTTGACGACAGCATTTATCAAATTTTGGCATCATTGCTAGGGAGTTTTTACTTTGTATATTCGTTACGCGATCATTGAAACAATCTGAATTACAATTTGATCCAGAGATTAAAAAGACTACAAAAGGGTTAAGAAAAGAAGCAAAAATGAGACTACAAGCACACAGATCTGGTCATAAAATAGAAGAACACATGGCTGAAAATCAGACTTTAAGAGAGCTTGCTGCTCCAGATTTGAATCAACAACCACACTGTATTACTTTTCCTAATTTAAATGCTAATACTACATTTGAATTAAAATCTAGACTGATCCATCTTTTACCCATTTTTCGTGGCTCTATAGGTGAAGATCCTCATAAACATTTAAAAGAATTTCATATGGTATGCACAGGTATGAAACTGAATAGAGTAACTGAAGAACAAATCAAGATGAGAGCTTTCCCATTTTCTTTGAAAGATGATGCGTAAAATTGGCTTTATTACCTGTCTGCTAGAAGCATCACTACTTGGCATGAGATGAAGAGGTTGTTTTTGAAGAAATTTTTTCTAGCTTCAAGAGTTGCCAACATCAAAAAGGAAATCTCTGGCATTAGGCAACATAGTGGAGAGTCTTTATACGAATACTATGAGTGCTTTAAAAAACTCTATGGAAGTTGTCCACATCACCAAATTAGTGACCAACTCCTTATTCAATATTTCTATGAAGGACTCTTATCAAATGATAAGAATATGATTGATGCAGCGAATGGTGGAGTATTGGCTGACAAAACACCTGAGGCAGCCCAAAATTTAATTGCAAACATAACATCGAATTCATAACAATTTCGGAATAGATTGGACCATTTGTCTTGGCGTGTCAATGAGGTAAATGTTTTTTCTCTTAAAAGACAACTTGATGATCTAACTTCTCTTGTTGTCAAATGGTTGTAGGAAAAATGGAGACAACAAAAGTTTACGGAATCTATTCAGTGGGGGGTATCCAACTGATATGTGCCCAACACTTCAAGAGGACTTCTTTGAGCAAGCAAATGTAGTAAGTGGATTTCTAAGACAACAATAGCGAAATCATAATTATAATCCTTATTCGAATATTTATAACCTAAGTTGAATGGATCATCCTAATCTTCGTTATAGGAATACATATGTGAATCAGCCTTTGAATGACTTTCAGCTATATCAGTAACCTTACATTCTAAGACAGTAGCAACCAACTCAAAATTCTGATTCAGGTACATCTCTTGAAGATATTGTTAAAACTTTGGCTACTAACACCGTGAAATTTTAGTAGGAAACCAGAACTAGCATTTAAAATCTAGAAAATCAAATGAGTCAAATGGCTACTGCAATCAGTAGGCTAGAAAAACATAATTCAGGCAAACTACCATCACAAACTATGGTGAATCCAAAGGAGAATGCTAGTGCAATAGTGTTGAGAAGTGGAAAAGAGTTAGAGATGCCAATTAAAGCACTACCTGCACCAATGCAGCAAGCAAAAAACAAAGAGGAAGAAGCAACAGAAAATAATTCTTTTGAAAATGCAGTGATAAGTAAAAATCCTTTTCTCAACGAATATAAACTTGTTCCTCATTTTCCTAAAGCTTTAAATCTGAAGTATGAACGCAATACGGATTTATATAAGACCTTTTGAAAGTGTGAAGTCAATATCCCACTTTTTGATGCAATCAAACAAGTGTCTTGCTATACAAAATTTCTGAAAGAGTTGTGTACAGTGAAAAGAAAGCAAAAGCTCAAAAGGTCTGAAAAAATAAGGGTAAGAGAAAATGTTTTAGCCATAATTCGAAAAGTTCTTCCTAATAAATGCAAAGACCTAGGTATGTTTTACATCTCTTGCATAATAGGTGACATTAAAATTGAAAAGGCCATGTTAGATTTAGGAACATCTATTAATGTAATGTCATATTCCATTTATTCTGCTCTTGATCTTAGACCTTTAGAAAAAATCAGTGTAGTTATTCAGTTGGTCAATAGATCGAATGCATATCCTAAGGGGTTGATTGAAAATGTTCTTGTTTAGGTTAATGACAAGTTAATTTTTTCAACTGATTTTTATGTTCTGGACATGGAAAATAATGACCAATCTACATCTATTTTGTTAGGAAGACCCTTTCTGAAAACAACTAAAACAAAAATTAATATTCATAAAGGCACACTTACCATGGAGTTTGATGGTGAAGCTGTCCAGTTTAATATTTATAATATTATGAAATATCCTTATGTAAATTTTTCTGTTTATTCAGTTGATTTAATTGATTCTCTAGCACAAAATATTTTTGAACTTGATGGTGAAGATGAGTTAGAAATGGCTAACCATGAAAAGTTTTTTGAAAGAAAGTGATAAATTTAAATTAAATTCTGATGTGCATAATACAATGGCAGAAATGAATGAGTTTGTGAAATTGAAAAAATACAAGTAATGTATTTTATATTGAGCTACCAATGTCGAATGAAAAACTGGCACTTTCTGTTTTGTAGGCACCAGAGCTGAAGTTGAAACCGCTTCCAGATCACCTCAAGTATATGTACCTTGGAGATAGGGAGACCTTACTGGTAATTATTTCTAGTAAGTTAAATGAGTAGCACGAAAAAAAATTGGTACAGATTTTGAAGAAGCACAAAACAACCATAGGATAAACCATTGCTGATGTTAAAGGAATAAGTCATTCTACTTGCATGCATCGAATTCTTCTTGAAGAGGGAGCTAAACTAATTTGACAGACATAAAGGAGATTGAACCCGCTGATGATGGAAATAGTAAATAAGGAAATTTTGAAGTTGCTTCAAGCCGAAGTAATTTATCCAATTTCAAACAGCAAATAGGTCAGTCCTGTTCAAGTTGTACCAAAAAATACCAACATCACAGTGGTAAAAAATCAAAATAATGAATTGGTACCTATTTGAGTTCAAAATGGGTGGCAGGTTTGTATCGATTATAGGAAATTAGATGTTGTAACCCGTAAAGATCATTTTCCATTATCATTTATTGATCAAATGTTGGAAAAGCTAGCTGGTCAAGCTTACTACTGTTTTTTAGATGGCTTTTTAGGATACTTTCATATCGCAATTGCTCTAGAAGATTAGGCGAAGATGACTTTCACATGCCCATTTGGAACCTTTGCATATCGACGAATGTCATTCGAAGCTTGTAATGCATTGGGCACTTTTGAAAGATGTATGGTCAGTATATTTTTAGATTATGTTGAGCATATTATAAAAATTTTTTATGGATAATTTTACTATTTGCACAATCTCGCACTTGTTTTACAAAGATGCATTGAAACTAACCTTGTTTTAAATTTTTAAAAATGTCATTTTATGGTTGAGTAAGGTATAGTTTTGGGGTATGTAGTTTCAACTAGAGGTATAGAGGTAGATAAGGCTAAACTCGATGTTATTCAATCTCTGTCTTACCCTGCTAGTATACAGGAAGTTCGTTCTTTCCTTGGCCATACAGGTTTTTATCGATGCTTTATTAAAGATTTTTCGTTTATTACATTGCCATTGTGCAAGTTACTACAAAAAGATGTGGCTTTCAAGTTTGATGAAGGGTGTAAAAATGCATTTGACAAGTTGAAGCAGCTACTGACTTTTACACCAATAATTCAGCCACCTGATTGGAGTCTTCCATTTGAAATAATGTGCAACGCAAGTGATTACACCGTAAGAGCTGTTTTAGGCTAGCGAGTTGGAAAGGTGCCACATGTTATATATTATACCTCAATGATCTCAAATAATGCATGGAAAAATTATTCAACCATTGAAAAAGAACTTTTGGCTGTTGTTTTTCCATTAGAAAAATTTTGTTCTTATTTATTGGGTACTAAAGTTGTTATTTATTCTGATCATGCAACCTTTAAGTATTTGATAACAAAGAAGGAGGCAAAACCAAGGCTTATAAAGTGGATTCTTCTACTGAGTGAATTTGACCTGGAGATCAAGGATAAAACTGGACAAGAGAATCGTATTGCTGACCATTTAAGCCGTCTGGTTCATGTGAAAACAAAGCAGAATCTACAAAAGCAATTTCCTGATGAGTAGTTATCTTCAGCAAACTGCAGGCTGCCCTGGTACGTAAACATTATGAATTATTTGGTTACTAACATACTACTAGTTGATTTATCTAAGGCTCAAAGAGACAAACTGAAAAATGATGCAAAGTATTACGTATGGGATTATTCGTATTTATGGAAACATTTTATTGATCAGGTTATAAGAAAGTGTGTACCTAAAACTAAAATTTCTTTTATTATTACCTTTTTCCATTCATATGCTTGTAGAGGTCATTTTGGAGCCAAAAGGACATCAAGAAAAATTTTGTATGTGGATTTTTCTGGCCAACTTTATTTTGAGACTCTTACTCTTTTTGCAAATCTTATGAATGATGTCAGAAAACAGGTAATATTTCACAGAAAAATGAAATGTCTCAAACTCCTATTTTAGTTTGTGAAATTTTTTATATTTGGGGTATTGATTTCATAAGGCCTTTTTTCCATCTTTGTTTGGTTACATTTATATTTTATTAGCTATAGATTACGTCTCAAAGTGGGTAAAAGTGAAAGCTACCCGAACTGATGACTTTAAAATTGTTTCAAGTTTTCTTAAATTTAACATATTCAATAGGTTCGGTATTCCGAAGGCCCTAATTAGCGATCAAGGAAAGCATTTTTGTAACCGAATAGTGGAGGCGCTACTAAAAAAATATGGTGTAACACGCAAAATTGTTGCATCGTACCATCCACAAATGAACGGATAAGCTGAGGTTTCAAACCGAGAAATTAAATTTATCATTAAGAAAACTGTTGGTCCAACAAGAAAGGATTAGATTTTGCGTTATGGGCATATAGAACAGTGTACAAAACGCCAATTATTATGTCACTGTATAAGTTAGTATTTGGTAAGGCCTACCATCTTCCACTTGAATTAAAGCATAAAGCATATTAGGTTATCAAGCAATACAACATGAAGTTGGATGAGAGTGGTGAACATAAGAAATTACAGTTGCAAGAATTAAAAGAAATTCGTAATGACGCTTACGAGAGTTCGAAAATTTATAAGGAGAAAACAAAAGCATTTCATGACAAAATGATTTTTAGAAAAGAATTTTCAATTGGCGAAAAAGTTCTCCTTTATTATTCAAGACTTCAGTTGTTTCCAGGTAAATTACGTTCTTGTTAGATTGGACCTTTTGTTGTTACTAACGTTTTTTCTTTTGGTGCAGTAGAGATTTAGAGCTTAGCGACCTCGAAAGTGTTTAAAGTTAATGGCCACAGACTTAAACCTTTTTATAAAGGAGTGCCAATTGCAAATGTTTGAAGTGGAGTTAAGAGATCTCATTTACATTGATAAATAGACGAAAACATTACGTCAAGCTGACAACAGTAAACAAAGGCACTACTCAGGAGGCAGCCCAAGTTTTCGATCTCATTTTATTTAATACTTCAATTTTAATTTTTCTGGACATTTGTTTTTAATTTCAGTTATATGTTTCAAATTTCAGTTCTAGGATTTTTTGATGTTTAATTAGCAATTTTCTTATAATTTTCGATTAGGTTCATTTTAATTTATTTTTATATTATTGTTCAATCATCTTCTTCCTTCTGCCAAGTTCCAGTTAGCCTTTTGTAAATGTTCACAGGGGAGCAATCTGTATTTTGGTGTTTTGGAACTAGGTCATGCATTTATGTCAAGGTCCAGCTCTTGCTTTGTTATTCTCTTAAACATAAAGGGTCCATGTGATTAAGTATAATGCTAGGTTATATGAAATAATATTTGCCAAAATTGTTATACCACACTTTCTCTTCCACTAAAAACCTAGTAGCCTTTTCCCCTCTTATGCAACGCCACAGTTAAAACTCGCTTACAGTATCAAAAACCAGTAAGATCAACCTATTGAAGACCCCCCACACCAGAGCCATCATCAGAACCTAAGGAATCACCCGTCAATCGAATGCAACAATCTTCACCCCCTCCTACACATTCAACGTCTCAATCATCATCTTCCTCACCATCACCTCAGCCAGGACAAACGCCACTACTTCAGCCCACATTTGTGCACTCGAAACGGGAAGAAAGTGGAACTCTTAAGTAGCCTAAAGCTCAAACTAAGCGGCTTCAATACCTTTATTGATGAACAAGACCAACACCAGTATGGGTCTATATGTGAGTGCAAAATATACCCCTGTAAGTATGTTCATACTCAAACTCTTGATCAATTGGGCATTCGTAATAAAATTGATAAGTTAGTGAATAGTCTGGATTGGAAAAATTATGTATATGTGAACTATCTTGCCTTATTGAGTTAACCCATGAATTTTATACAACATTTCAATTTAATGATGATGAGGAGTTTGATTTGTTTACCAAGGGAATAGTTGAGTTTAGGATAATGGGGAGAGAATGTTCATTTTCAATTTTTGAATTTAACATTGCTTTGGGGTTTCTAAAAAAAAAAGATGCAAAAAGTGAGTGATACGTACGCTCCCAATGTGATTACAGTCCTGATTTTAATCCTACTTATTTATGGCATGAATGGTCGGTTGATTCTGCTTAGTATAACCCTAATGCTTCCAAGAACTCTTATTTAAAAAGTCTTGTGTTTAAATATTTACAGTGATTCTTGGCTTTTGATTTTTTTGGAATGAGGGATAGTGCAGGTACTATTTCTAAGGTTGAGTTTTACTTTTTATGGTGTATGAAGCATAATATTCAAGTTAATTTAGGTTTTTGGTTACTCACTCAATTCCAATCAATGGTCCAAAAGAAAAATAAACCTTTAATCCTTGGTTCTTATATCACTCAATTAGCCATTAATTTGGGTTTATTAGATATTTCTAATCATAACATGAACATTGCTTATCAGATGGAACCATTGGATATGACTTGTTTAGAGAAGATGGGAATTGTGACAAAACAAGTGGATGACAGTTTTAGTTTTGTGCAACCTAGACCAACAACAATGCCTCATTCTAGGCCAAATAGGCAGCAGAGAACAACAGTAAAAGTAGTTCCCAACAGTAGCCAACCACGAGCAGACATTCCATCATCTTTCTATGCTCATTCATTTGACAACATAGAGGCACAACCGCATAGATATGAACAAAAATTAGATAGCATAGAGCACAATCTGATGGCATTCTTCAATTCTCAAGGATTCATGCCACTTTATCCTCAATCTCCATAATTCAAACTGTTGCTTTCTTTTCACAGACCCAGAGAAGTTTTCTTTCCTTTTTCTTTTAAATTTCAGTTTTCATTATTGTATGTTTTGTTTAAACATTGAGGACAATGTTTGGTTTAAGTGTAGGGGAGGGTTTGGTTGTGTTTTATTTCTCTGTTTTTCTTTACCTGTCTTCTATTCTTTTGATCTATTTTTATGTTTTATCATTCTGTTTTGTTTTTATTCTATTTTATTCTATGTTCTGTTCTATTTTTCTTTGTGTTTTTTTTTTCTTTTTTGGTTATGCCTTATTTTTTTTATCTTGTTCTGTCTATGTTGTTGTTCTTTGTTGGTGAAAGTTTGGTTTTTGGTTATGTTTTTCATTGATATGGCAGCTAGTGTATTCTCCCCTATTTTTAGTCATCCAAACAGTTCCACTAATTTCATTTTGAATGAAATAATTTGTATGCATGCCTTAGGATTTAGCTAATTAAGTTTGAGAGCAATGTACACTGATTTGTTAGATTAACTAGGGGTATGCACTTAAACAAATTTTGATAATTAAATGATAGAGCTTTGTTTGAAGTTAAGATGAATTGATTTAACCCGTGAGTTTTGAGTTGAAAAAGATTGAAACATACATATCAATTTATGTCTTCTTTGATGAATGATATTCTCCCATCTGAATATATCTCTAGAACTTGTTTTGAATCGTTTTAAGACCACATCAATAAATGCATGCATGAAAATGATAAAGGCATTCTTGTTTGAACACTTTAGCTTAAAAAGCCAATCTATTTTAGTTTCCCTAGTTAACCCCTAAAGCCTTACAAAGCCTTGATTCTTTGAGATAAAACCATATTACAAACCCAAGCCTTCAAGAAAAAATCCTCACTCAACCATGAATGTTAGCAAGGCATTTAAACTAAATTTTGTTGCTTGGTGAATTTGCTATCTTGAAAAATTTAAAATATAGGGGAAAAAGGGGACTTAAATACATTAGGATGAGATTATGAAAAGATGTTGGCATGAAGATTTGTTATTACTACTGTCTTATGTTGTTATCTTTACTCTCAAATTCTCTTAGTTATTTTATTCAAAAAGAAAAGAAAAGAAAAGAGAAAAGCAGTGGCAAGTAGCAAAGAAATGACAAGGAAAATGTGGTGAATGCAATGGTTTCAGTTTTAGATTTTTGTTCCCTCTATATGTTTAAATGCTTTCTTAATGCTCATGGTTTTAACCTTTCATATCCATTAATCCTCACCTTTACTCAAAGCCCCATTACAACCTAAAATAAAGTCATTTTGATTTATGCATGTATATAATCTAAGTGGTGGAGATTTGGTCCATAAGTTGCATTGGAAGAATTTGAGCGAAACACCGAACTATTAAACACATGAGTGGTATGAGTGATGACCTTGAGGAGATTCACCAAAACTTCATACATGTTTTTTAATGCGATCGTCTTGATTTGTCTTTATGCATATTTCCTAGTGAAGTTTGACGATGATGTGTGTTGTTGCTTGAGTCTTGGTTGGTTTGAATCTTAAGGTATGCACATTTTTTAGGATCATGAGAAAAAAGCTTAAAGGAACACTTTTGTTTTCTATTTTTGATAATTTTGTTTTACTCGAGGACGAGCAAAAGATAAGTGTGGGGGAATTTGATAACATCGTTAATTGTTATTATTTTAATTTCTAATTCTCGTATGTTGCGTGAGAATTTAATTCAAGCTAATGGAATTATCTATCTTTTTGCACTTAGAAAGTTTGAACATTTTTTTAGCTGAATTTGGGCCAAGAAGACTAAAATTGGAGCAAGCTTACTAGTTAACAAAAACTATGATGCTGACTATGCATAGGCAGGTGAAATGACGAGAGCAGAATTCAAAAATTAAATCTGGATGTCCAGATTAGTTGAAATATTCCACAAAATGTCAAGATTTGCTTCCTAGAAAAAAGATAATTAGTAGCTGGAAAAGGGGATTATTTTAGATAGATAAGGAATGAGATTTTAGAGGAAGGATATATATCAAAATATATATCTTTTCCTTTCTTTTTGGGAAAGATATATATCACATTTATTTGGTTTGATTAAGAGATTTTATTTCCAGATTTGAGTAGGGAGAATATATAATTTTTTTTTTATTTTTATGGGGAGGATCATTCATCATTGTAATTAACTGAAACATTATTTTTCTAGAGTTTTGGCTAGCTTAGGATGGTTTACAGTGGCTGAATATTTTCTCTTGGTTGAAGGGATCTGAAACCATGGAACTACAAGAACTATGAGATTAAGTTTTGTTTTTTAATGCATCTTTTAATTATTCAAGCATTGATTATTTTCCTGGATTATTTGCTATGATTGTATTAGTTGATTGCTAAGGCGCTCGATTAGTTTATTGATTGATACGATCAAATGCTAGTTTAGATGTTGAATCCGTAATTGTTCAATCCATCTAATCGAAGTGGCAACTGGGATTTATTGTTTTCTGCTTCAAAAACTGTAATTCCTAGGGAAAATATTCAACTAGATTAAATACAACATCGTATACTTGGGTTGTCTTGCTTCGTTGGTCTTTCTAATTTTTAATACTATTTTTAAATTAAATTCGAGATCGTATCCGAATTATTAATCAATAAGAGTTAATTGGAATATATGTTTTTGGTTAACTAATCATAAGGAAAGACAGGAAACCAATACCACAATGAATATTTGAATAATTAATTTTATATTTTTGGTATCGATAATCAATCGTAGTTCAATGGTAGATGTGACCGTAGCCCAAGGTTTGTCTAATTGATTATTTGTTTTTGATTAATTTTCTGAATTTTTATTATTGTTTTTAATTATAATTTGCATTCAATTCAAAACCCCCCTTTATCTCCTTGTTTTGATTAATTTGTGACGACGTACTAATTTAAAACTCTTCAAGGAAACGATCCTTACTTTCCTTTCCCATATTTTTGTTGTAGGAATTTAGGATTTTAATTTGGGCATCAACGACAGCACTTCCCAACATTCATAGAAGATATTTTTCCTAATAAAGATGATATTGAAAAGGTTTCATTTGTATGAGATAATAAAAGAATGAGGATAAGTATATCTTAACAACTATTAATTGAGTCTTAAGAGATAATGTCTATACTTTTTCCAAACATTGGGAGTAAATGCAATTGAGTTTTAACCAATTTTGGATAGTGAGAGCAATGATTCTGAGTTGCTTGTTTCATCCATCTTAACCTAGTAAAAGTAATAATCCTCAATCACGTAGGAGTAGGTGTTCGAAAGTACTCTAGTGACATTTTTGAAATTGAAAACAATGTTTTCATAACTACTCCCTAAGATGATGAAGGACCTAAAATCTTGAAAAGAGTTGCCTCATCCCTTAATAAGGAAAAATAGTAAGATGCATTAGAAGAAGAGATAAAATACATTGAAACAAACCAAGCCTAGAGTTTGGTTGACTTACCACTGGGTCAGAAACCCATTGGGAAAAAATAGGTTCCCTGAATCAATCATAAGATAGATGGCTCAATAAATAGATGCATAACTATGCTGAATAATTAGATTTAGATTGTGAAGAAAATGTTTTTGATAGTTGAAAGATTTATTTCAATTTGTTTAATTCTAGTTATAGTAACACATTTGGTTTTAGAATTGCATTAGATGAATGTCAAAACAACTTTTCTTAGTAGAGAACTTGGTAAAGAAATCTACGTGAAATAACATATAAATGTCATAGTTATAGGTCAAAAACATAGATTGTGTAAGCTTCAAGAATATTACATGTCCTAAAACAATCATCCAAACAGTGGAACTTGAAATTTCATAAGACTTAATACACTATGACTTTAAGATGATTAATCAAGACCATTATGCCTATGTGACAAAGTCTAATGACAAATTTGCAATTCTATCTTTGTATGTGATGATGTGTAGATAGCTAGAAACAATTTGAAATAAGTGATGATCATCAAACAATGGTTGTCCATGCTTCAAATTTAAAGGATATAGGTAAACAGATTATATATTATTGTGAATTAAAATCTAGAATGATTATTCAAAGAAACTTTTGACTTTGTCATTAGAGTATAATATTCAAAAGATTTTAGAATAATTCATTATGGTAAGCTATGAACTTGTTGATACTCTTGTATCAAATGACAAATTATTGAGCGAAGAGACATGTCCTAAAACTTAAGACAAAAGCAGAGAAATGTCAGTAGTTTCCTATTCAAATGTCATTGGATGTATTATGTATGTTATGATGCATACATGCCTAGAAATCTTTTTTTGTTGTCGGTTGGTTAGTTGATATTAGTTAAATACTAAAAGAGCAATGAAAGGTTGCGAAAAGGATATTGATATATCTAAAAGGCTCTGTGGATTATTGTTTATGTAATTAAAGATCAAATTTGTGTTTGATTGGCTAATAAGATGCCAGTTGAGGAGGTAATTTATACCAACACAATTCAATTTCTAGCTATGTTTTCTTACTCCAAAAAGGCCCATACTTTAGAGTGATAAGAAACAGACATACATAGTCTTATCCATCATAGAGGCTAAGTATATAACTTGTTTAGTGATTGTGTAAGAAACTATTTGATTAAGAAGATTCTTTATGAATCTTGGTAAATAGAACAATATTGTTAAAACAATAGTTATCCATTGACATAATCAAGATGGAATAACTTTCATAAATGATCCCGAGTTTTATAAGATAACTAAATATGTCAATGCTAGACACAATGTTTTAAGAGACATCATTTCTGAGAGGGAAATGAATGTACAATATAATTTTACGTATTGTATGATCACTAATCCTTTGACCAAACTTGCATCAAGAAATGCATATCTTGTATATGTTAAATCTCTTAATTACATAGACTATGATTGATAAGTTGTTGAACTTATATATTGTACAGGTGACACAACATCGAAAACTATAAATTCAAGTTTATTTTGTTTTAAACCTTACATCCCAAAATTCTTGGGTTTTTCACTATATTCATATCATTTTTAGCTCAACAAGATTACAATATTACACAAGTTAGAGATTGGCTCACTCACATGTGTAATAGCCTTTGGCACTATGAGAGTGAGTAAAGATAAGACATTATTCTTGAAAAAAGTAGTGTTAAGAGGGCATGTCAATGGGAGACAAATTTCTTGAGAAAACATTTATCAAAGTTAAAATATCGCCTTAATGATGGATTAAGATAAGGTCATGGTATATACATTTGAAAATGACCAATTTGGATTTCCTACGTCCAAATAACTTGTGAATGTCATATGTGAGTTATTAATATAAACAAATATCTGCAAGTGTGAAAATGATTAAGAACTCAAGTTAGGTGTTGAGTGTAGTGACTGAACTAAGATTTGCATAGTATTGAAATAATAACATTTGTGGAAAATACATACTATAGCATATGATTTATATCATATGTGTGTAAGTAAGATAACCATTTAAAGTAGTGAGCAGATGAATCCATGCTTTCTTACTATGTGAAACTTTATAAGGCTTATCCTATGTTGATATCCTTTGACTTTTTACTATTATTCGATGTTTACTCTTAGTGTTGTTATCTTAGCTTGACACCTATGATCACACACGATTCAATCTATGGAACATGATTAGAAAAGTAGCTAAGTTTAAATTAAGAATTTTGAGTAGAAGAGGAAAACTTATATATTGCATGTTTCCATTGGTTGGCCAATCATGTCACTCATATAGACTTGATCATGGATACATAGAAAAATAACACAATGATAAATGAGGGATTAAAGAGAGCTAGTGTTATTGAGTAAATCTAGGTGTTGTGAGCCTAATACTTTTATTATATTTTATTCGAAATGAAGTAGTTATGTTATTCCTAATAGATGCATAGTATTTAGCTCCTAAGTACATGTTACTCATAAGGTTGCATGACACATTTGTAAATATAAAACATACTATCGTATGACATTTCTATGGCTAAGTATTTAGTTCAAGTCTTCTGTCATGTGTGAGTAGAAGATATTAGGTATGGGTCCACCTGTGATAGGTCGACTTAATTTAGTTGTTGCAACTACCAACAGGCAATTAAAAGAGAGTTTGAGTGTAGTTGAACATTTATAAATTATCCTAAAATTGTCTCCTCCTTATAAGATAGACATTACACAATTTATAGAAAAAAGAAATTTGGCTTCTCCTCCCTAGAACCAAAAACACAGAAAGATCATGTCTCCAAAAAGAAGTGCAATACTTGGGCAAATAGGGTCATGAAAATGATTAACATCAACAACTTGGGTTGTATTCAGACAGCTTTCGTCACAAACACAAAACCAGGTACACAATTTATGTTTACATAATTTCACAGAATGATTTTTGGCGTGCTTGAATTTTTCCAACAACATGCATATATCACGTTTAATTTCTACTTACTGAGTTGATGGCTCATTCCCTCATCATTAACATTTTGCATATTAGAGTTTGACATAGAGTGTGAGTGTAACATCCGTCCCCAAAAAGTACTACCTACCGAAGAAGAAATGTTATGAATTAATATTCGAAGTGTCTATTTTTTTTCTTTGAAATACTTTAAAATGAGCGTATCACTAAAAGTGTTTAGAAATTATTCTAAAAAAATTAAAAATCTGGAAGCGAACAAAAGATGATTATACTCATATAAAAACTCATCTAGAAGCATATGAAAACATGGAGTAATCCTATACAATGTACAATCATCTCAAAAAGGTCCAAAGTCAACTATAACATACGACTGTATGCATGTAATATAAACCAAAGATAAGCTGCTCCAGCTGAATCTATCTTCGTTGACCTAACCCTGCCTCGCAGCTACCACGATCACCTGTACCTGTAATCATAAAAGAAAAGGAAGCGAGAGATAAGAACACTCAGTAAAGGGAAAGAATTAAGTAAACTATCTCATTTTCTGTTCTAACTCCATCTCGAGACTCAACCCCACATCATAACCTCCATAAGAAATCGAGAGATAATCTAGTTCATTCTTTACTATTTGGGTCATATTTTGTCCCATCTGGTGTCCATTTGATACTTCCAGAAGCTGACTATAGGGATTTGGCACATTTCTAAGCTCAAGCTTTTTTCCTTTCTCTCACTACACCATTTTGAATCTGAATTGAGTTCTACTACGAGCATGCTCTACTGTGAGTGGACCCTACTAGGGGTCTATGTCCTACTGTAGGCAGTGTAGTGTAAAGTGCCCCCTCATAGTTCATAGCATGCATGCATGCCTTATATCTTACTAATCTTGCTTCCATCTAAATCTATTCATAACTCACTAGACCATACTCTTGAGATGACCCCTAAATCTTGAGCCCCAAATTCCTTTTCTTGCTTTTCTTTATCTCTTCTTTCTTTCCTTTCCTTTCTTTCTTTCTTCCTTTCCTTTTTCTCCTTTTCTTTCTTTCCCAAAAACTGTGAAATATTGTTTACAAAACTGTTCATTTGATAGGGCAGCCTTCTTTTTTATACAATTTAACAACACAAATAGTCTCTAATTCATAAAAACTATATATTGTTGAAAGAGGATTCAAAGATCCTTCCAACAAGCTATAATAGCACTCATAATTCATTAGATAAGGCAGCCAAAACGTGAGATGAAATCAGTGGCAAAAATTGTCTTCACTGTTTATTTAGTAAAGCAGTCCTTTTGGTTTATACAATATTTAACAGTCCAAATGATCTCTAATTCATACAAGTTATATATCATTGGAAAGAGGATTCAAAGAGCTTTCCAGAAAGCTATAATAGCACCTATGCTTCATCAGATAAGGCAGCCAAAACGTGGGATGAAGTCAGTGGCAAAAAACTGTCTTCACTATTTATTTGGTAAGATAGTTTTTTTGTTCAAGCAATTTAACAGTCCAAACAGTCTCTAATTCCTACAAGATATATATCATTGAAAAGAGGATTCAAAGAGCTTTCCAACAAGCTATAATAGCACCCATGATTCATCAGATAAGGCAGCTAAAACATGGGATGAAATCAGTGGTAAAACTATAAATATTATCCAACTCTCTGCCAACAACAAAATCACACACATAGATATCTCAAATGGCAAAACAACATTTCTCAACTTCAAAATCATCATTTATAACATAGATCCAAGGAACTAAAAGCCTAAAACATGCAACAAATCAAGGATGACACCTCTTACCTTGTTTCAAGTCAATCTTGGCAAGTTGGCTTCCTCTTTCTTGTCTTGCTTCTTTTATCACCAAAATCACCTTAAATCAACATCAAAACACACTAACATATTCATATAACATGTATCAAATATATATAATCATAGGTAAAGGGAAAGGAATGAGATCTTTTGGTTACCAAGGCTTCCAAAGTACTTCCTTGTTTCCCTTTCTTATTTTATCTTCCAAAACCCCTTCAATTCTTTCCTTTATCTTCACAAAACAAAAGAAAATAGCATGAGAAATGGTGGCTGCTGGAATGGACGGGAAGATGATGGAAAAGCCTTGAAGCTTCCTTTATTTTTTATTTTTTGTCTTTTCTCTCTTTATATACATCTTTATCTCTTTCTTTTTATCTCTTTTTCTTTTTGTATTTATATATATATATATATATATAGTTATTTATACATATATATATATATATATATATATATATATATATATATATATATATAAACACACCCATACATATATATATTTAAAATGAGAAATATCTCAAAACAGGGTCAAAATACATAATTGCCCCTGGAACATACCTGAGGGTATTATAGTGAGCAACTGTTTAGCAAGTAGAGAATAAATAATAAAAAAGATCAACTGAAGAGATTGAATAAAAGAAAAATTAATATCCATTTGATTGTATGTTTTATGTTGAGGACAATTATTTTGATCATAATTTTTAAGGTTAAAAATAAAATCGTGTATTATGGATTTATTTGATTTAAGAAATTTCTAAATTCTATAGCACATTTATGTTAGTTTTGGGGTGTTACTAATCGTTTATATATAAACAAACTGAAATATTTATATAAGTTGTGAAAACATTTGTATAAATGTTTGGGTTTAATAAAAAAACGTATATAAAATTTTTTTATAACTTACAGAAACCAAATTTTTCATATTTGTCTATCATTTCCAAACATATGGGGTCAAAAGTCAAACATTTATATACATACAAAATGAATAGTTTTTACTTACCTCGATTAAGAGCAAAGATTCACACAAACCCTTACACGTTTCAAGCTACCTTGCAAAATCTACTCAAATTCCTAGCCACAATCAATGAATCCAATTGTATCAACAAACTCTTAGAAATATTTTTAAATTCCATTGAAAAACCTTAATTCAAAACTAATTCCACAAATTCTAAATGTACCTAAATGAACAACCTAGACCTAAGTAACACATATCTACACTATATAACCTTTGTTCTATGAATTTTATAAATTTCTATTCCAATTGAAGTCTTACAAAACTTGCTAGGGTCAAAGAAGAAATATAAATAGTTCACCAAAAATATATTCAAATTAAAAGGGATGCAAAAACTCCTCAAAAATTAATTTCTTCCATAGCTCATGAATACTACCAACAGTTTTCAGATTTAACAGCTAAAGTTTCTAGTAATTTTATAAAATTCTATATATTTCATAAAATTACGAAATTTTGCAAATTAAACTACGCTTATTAATGGTTTTAAGTAAAAAAATATTAACCTAAAAATAAATTAAAAAGTTATTTAAAACAAATTTATTTCAAAAATCACTAACACTGCAAAAAATCTTTGAAAGTTAACCCTCAATCTTGTAACAATTTTAATAAATCATATATAATTTATAAAATTGCAAAAAAATTTTACAACTAAACTAGACATACTAATTTATTTACAAAAAAAAATATATTCAAGTTAAAAATGATTTAGAAAGCTTTAAGGAAAACTAAATTCTTTTATATATAACAAACTTTACCAAAAAAAAATATGAAAATTTCTATAAAAGAACTAGACATTAATTTATATATAAAAAATATTCAAATTGAAAATGATTAAGAAAACTATAAAAAAAAAAAAAAACCAAATTCCTTTGCAGGTAACAAAATTTATAAAAAATTTCAAGTTTAACACTTTAAGATTTTAACTAATTTTATGAAATTTTTATAACTTATAAAATGGTTAATAATACTTTGTAGCATCTTAAATGAAATTTTCAAAATGTTTAAAATACTATAATCCAACAATTTAAATTCACAAAGTCAATATATAAACAAACTAATAAAAATTTAAATGTTTTTACAAAATTTAATTAGTAGATAAAATAAAATATATATAAAAAATATAGTTATTAGCAAATGGATAAATTCAAGTGTAATATTAATATTATAAATAAAATCTAAATATAACATATATATATTTTATTTAATTTTACACACTAATATACTACTATCATGGAACAAAAAGTATACAATGCAAATTAGGAAATGTTCTTTTCCACAATTAAAAAAATTGAATTATAATTCTAAAAAAAGAATACTCTAATCCTCAAATCATATACATGTATATACACGGATTATGAAAACATTGGATTTACCTTAGTGCAAGAATAACTATTCCAACAACACTTCTTCATTACACCAAATCTTTTTTGCCTTCTCTATCGGTAATACTCACAATCTCTTTTATTGCTCTTTTAAATTGTAAGTTGGGATTTACTAAAAATTCTAACGTATGATTTCACCATAAATGACATCTTATCCTTATCCTTAGTTATTTAAATCCTTTACAAAATTAAAATTTATCTTATACTTCTTGATATTGAAAATACATTTATTTCCTTCAAATGGAAGTTGAGATAATTGTCCTTTATCTTAAACTTTTATCTAATTTCCTTAAATATCAAATTTTACCTTATTTCCTTCAAAATTAAATTTTTAAATTTTATCTCATCTCCTTCAAAATTAAATGGTACCTTATCTCCTTCGAAATATTAAATTTTATCTTCTATACTTAATATGTAAATTACACCACATCTTTAATCCTAATCCTAAAACATAATTTTTCCCATTTAAAAAAATATAATAATAAAATAATACTAACAACAAATATTGGATATTACAAGTGGTGTTTTTCTGGTTTCAACATTTCAGCCTGTCACACCAAAGCTCACTAATGATAACTATCATTATTGGAAGATTCTAGCACTCCCTGTTGTCAGAGCTCATGACATAAGAGCATCTAACATGTTTAGTAACTAGTCCGATGCCCTTTCTACATATGAAATCTGATGATGGTGTCAATGATGTTAAGGTTAGGAATAATCAATTTTGTGTGTGGAAAAGATATGATAAACTACTTATGGGATGGCTAATTTCCTTTGCTAGTGAGAATTTGTTCAGTTTAGTGTCACATTGTAGCTCAACAAATGAAATGTACACTACTTAAGAAACCTATCTCATCTCAACAAAGTCTAAAGTCAAAATTATGTACCTTAGAAATATTTTGTGGAAGGGTAATCTTAGTGTTTAAGTGTATATTCATAGGATGAAAGAAGTGTTTGATGCTTTGATTTCAAGTGATCAGTCTTTAACTGAGAAGAATTTGGTTAATTTCATATTAGATGGATTGGGTGCTAATTTTGAGCCTATAGTTATCTACATGTTAGGGAGTGTTAGGAGCCCAAGGTGTTTTGATTATGCCAAAATTAAGTTTAAATTTGATAATTAATAATTATTGAGTTAATAAAGTCCATGGCATAAAATTCTATTGACCAAAAGATAGGCGAAATATAGATGTTTAATTTTCAGGTTAAGGATGTTTGTCCTTATATGTACAACGCTTGTTCCAAATGAGACACCAGTCTCTTTGTTTATCCCATGCTCGTCTTTAAAAGTCTAGAGCTCCCGAAAAATTTTTCTAAATGAACAGGGATACCTGTCTGAAATTATGAGACATTTGTCCTCTACTATAAAATAACCATGAAATGCCTATTCCCTCTCTAATGCATTCATAAGCAAAATTGGGATGGTCAACAAAGTTAACACATTGGAACACTTGTCCCTCTGCCTATTTCAAAGCCTATCCCTTAAGTGATGCATTTCAAGAATTTGTCATTCTCTCTCCAAAGTTAACCATGAAGTGTCTTCTCATGTTTGATGTTTTCTGGAATTTTAAATAGCAAGGTAAGATGCTCATCCCTCAAATGATGCCTTTCAAGAATTCAACCATTGGATGACTATTTCAAAGCCACCAAAAAAGGGATGTGTAAGAGGACACTTGTGTTTTATAAGAGGAAGCTTGTCCTCTCGCATTTTCAAGGTTAAAACATCTTTTTCACAAGTCAATGGTTAGTAAAATCATTCCAATGGATCTTTCAAGTTTCAAAGCTATATAAACAAGTTGGATTGAAGTCAAAGCATTCAAGAATTCTCATCTTAGTTTGCTAAGCTCTTAATCTCTCTCTAGAAACCAAAATCTCATATCTTTTGGAGAAACACTTGTACACATTAGTAAAATCAGCCTATAAGAGGCACAATCTACTTGTAAATTTTCATTCTAATTACACTTGGGTGAAATCCCCTATCAATATTATAAAAGGACGCAATCCTGAGTCAACTAGTGTAATTTGGAAGTGATTTGAGTGAAAACTTCAAGCTTGTTGCTTGAAAGAATGGACATAGGAGGTTTAGGACAAAAAGTTCTGAACTACTATAAAATCTTGAGCATTCTCTAAACTCTTTTCCTTTACTTTATTCTTTGATTGTTCATTTGATTTTTGCTTGTGGCATCTTGAGTAAAAATCCAATTTGGTAATTTTGGTGTTCAATTTTTTAAATAATCTTATTCACCCCTTCTAGGATTAATTTGCCATTAGGGTCTTTTTCAATTGATATCAAAGCTTGAACTCTAGTTTTATAAATTCCAACGAAATTTAGAGTTTTAAAACCATTTGATAATGGCTAGCACCTCTACATCGATTTTTAGTGAAGGACAATGCATTACTAGACCACTTTTATTTTGTAGAGTAAACTACACCTAATGGAATATTAGAATGAGATTGCATATTAGATCAATAGACTATAAGTTATGGAAAATTATTAAACATGGTGACTTTATACCTAGGAATCCCTCAACAAATGAGCTTAAAGATGAAATGAAATTTAATGATGAAGATGAGAAAATATTGAGTTTAAATGCTAAAGCCATAAACTTATTATTTTGTGCATTAGACTTAACTGGATTTAATAAAGTTTCTGTTTATGAAACAACGAAAGAAGTTTGAGCCATCCTTAAAACAACATATGAAGGTACAAGCCAAGTCAAAGAGTCAAAAATCGAGCTTCTCTTATGTGAATACGAGTTGTTTAAAATGAAGATGGGGGAAAACATAATAGACATGTATGAAAGATTTTTGAAGAAAATGACTTGAAAGGTCTTCGAAAAAAAATTCAAAATCGTAGAATTAGTAAAAAAATGTGCTAAGGTCACTATTGGAGTCACGAACTATAAAGGTAATGACAATTGAGGAATCCAAAGATCTCACTAAAATACAAATGGATGAGCTCATAAGAAGTCTTTTGACTTATGAAATGAAGAGAAAGCCAAAGTAAGATGAAGTTAAACCAAAAAGGGGCATTGCCTTAAAGGTAATTGGGAAAAATGAGGAAGATGAAGAATCTTCAATGGATGAGGAGGATGTAAGTGTTCTAGCCCACAAATTTAGCAAATTTCTCTCTAAGTCTAAAAGGAATAAAGGAAAGAACTTTAATCGATCAAAAGGAAAAGAAATAGAGGAGAAAGAGATCACATACTAACTAGTCATAAGAAAAGACAGGTAATTAATACCACAACGAATATTTGAATAATTAATTTGATATTCTTACGTGTCAATGATCAATGGTAGTTTCAATGGTGGATGTGACCATAAACCAATGTTTGTTTAATTATTTATTTATTTTAGATTATTTCATTGATTTTTATTTACTACTTTTAATTATAATTTGTATTCAATTCAGAAACTCTCAGTTTCATTATTTTGTGAGATAAGTAATGACTTACTAATTGGAACTCTTCGAGAGAACGATCCTTACTTTCCTTTACTACATTTTTGTTGCAGAAATTTAGGATTTTAATTTGGGTGTCGACAATAGCACTTACTAACCATGAAACATTGATGTTAACTAAAAAATGTAATGCAATCATTCAAAACAAATTGTCTCCTAAGTTAAAATATCTAGGGAGTTTTACTATTCCTTGTTATATTAAAATTTATGAATTTAATAAAGCTCTTTGTGATCTTGGTGCCATTGTTAATTTAATGTCATTTTCTTTGTTTAGGAGATTAGGTTAGGTGAAGTTAAACTCACTACTGTTTCCTTGTAGTTGGTAGATCACCCAATAAAATATCTACTAGGTATCATTAAAGATGATTTAGTTAAAGTTGAGACTTTAATATTTCTTGTAGATTTTATTATTTTTGATATGGAAGAAGGTAGACAAGTTTATTTGATTCTAGGAAGCCCACTTTTAGTAACCATTAGGGCATTAATTGATATTCATCAAGGTGAGTTGACAGTGAGGTTAGTGTTATGCAACAGAAACTTAAATACACAACCCCCATGCTATTGAAATATAATAAACAAATAAAGCAGAATATGGGAATGCATAAAAATAAAAGAGAACACAAGAATTTACGACATTCAGTAAATGTACCTACGTCCTTGACGCTATTGATCACTTTCACTATCTTCAAAAAATTGTTACACAAGAAAAATCAAACTATTAGAGATCTCTAATAACAGAATTCTCTTAATGTAATTGTAACTTTTTGGGATGATCCTATAATTAAAACCAAGGTTTCTATTTATAGCCTTTGGTGAAATACAGATGAAATAATCAATGTGGGACCTAAAGAGCCACTTATCAACAGTTAGTATAAGATAAGGTAACTTTTAATGTTTTTCAAGCTTCTAAATTCCTTATGGAAATTAATTCATGCCAAAGAATTGATTCTGTTAAGGGTTGTGTAGTCGAGACAATATAAGAGTATAATGATTTTGTTGAACAATTAAATTGTTGATTAGAAGAAAAGTGTGTGCAAATACCAAAAATAAATGCAAGACATTCAAAAAAGGAGGAAACTTCAGTTTGGTCAAATCAAAATATGTCATTTGAATAGCTTGGGAAGTCATTAAATCATTGCCTTCAATTGAAAAGCCTCTAACACTTACGCTTAAACTGCCACTAGCACATCTAAGGTATGTTTTTCTAGGTGATAATTCTACTCTTCCTATGATAATTTCTGCATATTTAAATAAACAAGAAGAGGAAAAACTTTTGCATGTTTTGAGGAAGCATATTAGAGCTCTAGGATGGTCTATAGCTTATATTAAAGGAATTACTCCTTTCTTGTGCATGCATAAGATTTTAATGGATGATAATTATAAGCCCTCTATTGAACATCAACAAAGATTAAATCCTCACATGAAAGAAGTAGTCAGGGCTAAAATAATTAAGTGGTTAGATGTTGGAATCATGTCCTATCTTTGATAACAATTGGGTTACTTCAATTCATGTGGTTCCTAAAAAAGGTGGAATGACAATTATCACCAATGAGAAAAATGAATAAATTCCAACTAGAACAATAACATGTTGGCGTGTGTGTATTGATTCTAGAAAACTGAACAATGTCACTCAAAAGGATTACTTTACATTACCTTTTATTGATCAAATGTTTGAGAGACTTGTTGGTTACCCTTTTTATCAATTCCTAGATGTATATTCAAGGTAGAATCAAATTCCTATTGCACTAAAAGACTAAGAGAAAACCACACTTATCTGTCCATATGGTACTTTTGCATTTTGAAAAATGCCACTCAATTTGTGTAATACACTGGCGACTTTTCGAAGGTGTATGATGTCTATTTTTGTTGACATGGTAGAAAATTGTATTGAAGTATTTAAGGATGATTTCTTTATTTTCTGGTTCTTTTGATATACACATTGTTAATCTAACTTGAGTTCTACAACGATGTGAAGAATCTAACTCAGTGTTAAATTGGGAAAAATGTCATTTTATGGTGCAAGAGGGAATTATATTGGGCCATAAAATCTTAGGTGAAGGTGGAGAAGTGGATAAAGCAAAATTAGAAGTTATTGTCAAATTACCACCTCTTACCTCAGTTAAAGGCACGAGAAGTTTTTTTGGATATGTTGGTTTTTACCAAACATTTATCAAAGACTTCTCTAAAATCACTAAGCCTCACTGTAATCTTTTACTTAAAGACGCATCTTTTGAGTTTACCGATGAGTGTTTGTGTGCTTTTAACATATTGAAAGAAGAACTCATCTCAACACCTATTATGACAATTCCTAGTTGGTCTTGACCATTTGAGTTTATGTGAGATACAAGTGATTATGCTTTGGGAGTAGTTTTAGGACAAAGAAAGGAGAAAAAGTTGCATGTCATCTATTATGCTAGTAAAACTTTGAATGATGCACAACTTAATTATGCCATTACTGAGGAAAAACTTTTAACTATTGTTTTAGCCTTTGATAAATTTAGATTATATCTTGTTGGATCTATGACAATGGTTTATATAAATCATTCAGCTATTAAGTATTTGTTAACTAAAACGATGTTAAATCAAGATTAATTCTGTGGATTTTGTTGTTGCAAGAATTTGATCTCAAAATTTGTGATAAAAAATAGCTGAAAACCTTGTGGCAGACCATCTTTCTCAATTGGAGTGTGATGAAACAAAAGAACCAGGCCCACCCATCAATGAATTATTCCTTGATGAGCAATTGTGTGTACTTCTAACTTCTAATATTCCTTAGTTTGCTGATATTGTGAACTATTTAACATGCAATATGGCTCCTTATGATTTCACTTATCAACAAAAGAAGAAATTCTTTTCTAATGTGAAAAATTATTTTTGGAAGGTTCCTTATTTGTATAAATTTTGTTCTGATCAAATCTTTAGGAGAAGTGTGCTTGAAAATGAAATTAAAGTGTGTTAGCTCATTATCATTCTTTAGAATGTGAAAGGCATTTTGGCCCAACTAAAACAACTTCAAAAATGCTTCAATGTGGTTTTTATTGGCCTACATTAATTAAGGATGTTTAATCATTTGTTACTTCATATGGCCAGTGTCAAAGATTTGACAATATTTCACGTAGGAATCAAATGCACTTAAATAATATTTTAAAAATTAAGTTGTTTGGTGTTTGTGGAATAGATTTTATGGTAATTACCGAAAAAAAGAATAGATTTTATGGGACTTTTCTCACCATCATTTTCTAATCAATATATTTTTGTTGCGGTGGATTATGTGTCTAAATGGGTGGAAGTAGTAGCCCTTCCTAGTGATGATGCTAAAAGTGTTCACAATTTTCTTAAATAGTACATTTTTACAAATTTTATCACTCCTAGAACAATCACAAGTGATGGAGGTAAGCATTTATGCAATCATGACCTTAATGCATTGTTGACTAAATATGATGTAACTCATTGTGTAGTGACACCATATCATTCCCAATCTAGTGGACAAGTTGAGATTTTAAATAGAGAGATAAAATGCATTTTAGAAAAAATAGTGAGTACCTCTAGGAAGGATTGGTCTAGAAAACTAGATGATGCATTGTGGGCATTTAGAATAGCCTCTAGAACACCTATTGGAATGTCCTTGTTTTGTTTAGTATATGGGAAAGCTAGCCATTTACCTATGGAATTAGAGCATAAGGCATATTGGGCAACTAAATATTTCAATTTTGATATGCAAGTTGTGGGAGAGAAGAGATTGATGCAATTAAATGAGATGGAGGAGTTTCGCTTGAATGCATATGAGAATGCCTGTATTTACAAAGAAAGAACCAAAAAGTGGCATGACCAACATATTCTTCATTTTAATTTTGAGTGGGAGATAAAGTACTCGTATATAATTCTTGCCTTAATTATTTCTAGGTAAGTTGCAATCAAGACGGTTTGGTCCTTCTCTTGTAACTAATAATTGTGTTCATGGTGCAGTTGAATTGCAAGATGATGATCGAGAATTTAAAGTAAATGGGCAGCCATTGGAATTATATGTGAAAAGGGGTTTTGTGCATAATAAAACCATTATAAAGATGACCTAAAAATGCATATCATTATGTCTAGATACTAACAATAAATGAAGCGCTATTGGGAGACAACCCAATTTTCTTTACGTGACATAGTATGCTTTTGTATATATTTATTTTGGTTATTTTATTTTATTTTATTCTTCATTATTGGCCTTTGACACTGATTGTAGTACTAGTGAGGACAGCAAAGAATTGAGAAAAAAATTATTCATCGAGTAGTTTGATTCAAATGTCAATTATGTAGACAATAAAATGGTTGTTGAGCCTTTCACGGAAGTGTCTTTACCCTACCATTTTTTTTTGGTAACATTGGGGACAATGTTAATTTTAAGTTTGGGGTGGGGTATTACTTTTTATTCTTATTTTGTTATTATGTTGTTTAAGTTGTTTAGCAATCTTTTTAACTAGTTTGAATATTTGCTTTCATTCTTATAAGTGTTTATTAATTGTGTTAGTCATGATTTGATTATGATATTTCAATTTTAGTAATTTAAGTATTTTAGTCTTTCTTTAAAATATAAAAATTTAATTTAAAAAAAGGATGTTTGTTATGAGGAACGGTTTAAAATTATCAAATGTGTATAATTAATACCTTTATATCAATCTAGCTTTGTTGATCACTTTGTGAAAATTTAAAGCACTTGGTCAATATCTAGCTATATATAAATTTTTAGCAAAAATTATTCTGCTTAGTAGGTTTAGTTTTTTTTTTTTTTTAAAACTCTAATATTTGTTTGACTATTGCTTAAAACTACTGTAAACAAAGCAAAGAGGGTTGAGCCCGCTAATATAGTTCCTTAATCAATTTTCAATTAAGTGAGCGAGCCTTTTGGATACTTAATGCGTTGAAATAACAAGTATTAAATATAAGGAGGGGCACAAGAAGAAACTTCATCGTAATTGGTGATAGGCATGAAAATCTTTATACATTATATCTTTATAACTTTCTATTTCCATGCAAATCAGTGACTTGATACAAGAGTATGCAAAACACTTTGAATGTTTGCATTCACGTCAAATGGCATATAATAATTCAAGGAAGAATAAAAAAATAAAAATAAAAATGCATAAATGAAAATAATGACCCTTCAAGCTACTTTTGTTTGTAGTAAGGGATAGAAAATATGCAAACAAGAAATACAGTCTTTCAAATAGATTTTAACATTATTTACTAAAGTTTGGAGTGCTTTATTCTATTTATTTATACATTAACTAGATGTTTGACCTTTCACACTCACACTCAAATAACCAAAAGTCAAGTGAAATTAATATGTTGGTAGAAGTTGTGCACAATTGTGATGTTTCACAATTTCTCATGAAGAATTTGTATTGCTTGAGGACAAGCAAACCTTTAAGTTTGGGGGTATTTCATATAGTGAATTTTTATATATAATTACATGATAGTTTCATATATCATGATACAACTCAAGCAATATGAAAAGAGTTGGAGGAAAGGTTTTCACAAGGTAGCGATATGAGGATTCAAGAAATCAAGAGACAACTGAGCAATACTTGACGAGGAGACATGAGCATCTTTGCATATTTTGCAAAAATGAAGAATTTATGGGAGCAATTGCTTGCTCAAAGCCTTACAAGGTCGAATGCATCAGGTGCATCTGCTGTGTAGCTGCAAATGAAAAGGAGGAAGAAATGCTCTGATAAGACAAATTGTGATTTCCAATTATATGATTGTGGCAACCATTTTCCACATGCCATAGATTTTGTGATTTCCATGATGGTAGTGTTCTTTTTTGCCTCCTTTTGTAAAATTTGCCGTGTTATATTATTTCTTTAATATTAGCAGTCTCATTGAGAGTGATCATGAATTTGACTTTTTTGCATTGAAAATATCGTTTTTTTGAGGCCAAAAGATTTATTCCCACCCAACGTTTGTTACATTCTTATATGTACCTGTTAAATATTATAAATACAAACTTTTACCTGTAAACTATTAAAATTAACATAATTAACTAGTTTTAAAAGTAAAATTATCATTTAATCAGTAATATATTAAAAATAATATAATTTTATCTCATTTCTCTCCTTGATATAGAAAATAAACAATTTTTCTCTGTGATTAAACTTTATAATATTACATTCTCCCCCTTGCTTGGTTTCTCTCCTTCAGGTAAAAGAATTCCCTTCTTCGAACTAAGATGTCTTTGTCCGAAGAAAGGGATTCCATTATCGGAGGGAGAGAAACCAAGCAGGAAACAAAATATAATATTTCAAAGCTTAATGTTGTAAAAAATTGTCAATTTTTTAATTCAAGTGAGAAAATAAGATAAAATTTTATTATTTTTAATATATTATTAATTAAATAATGATTTTACCACTGGAACTAATTGATTTGTTAATTCTAACAATTCACGGGTGGGTTTAGATTTTCAATAGTCAATATGTACTAATTGGGGAGTTCAACAAAACTTGGGTGGGAATAAGTGTTTTGGCCTTCTTTTGATTCATAATTCCATGTCTTGCAAATAATGCATCCAGGATATGTCATATGCATGCTTTGTAAAAATATTTTGCAACGAGAGATTGTTATAGTGAGAATTTTGTTGATGATAAATTAAATACAAAATTTTCAAAAGTTTACTAACCTCATGGGATAGTTTTATGTTATGTTTCTTTCTCTTATAATTACTAGCTATTTAGTATTTTATAATCTCCCTTTAACCATAGCTACATTTAGTTAATTTCCTAACGTTTAATGATTTAATTTTCTGATAAAATTACATTCCTAATTCTTCTAGAACTAGAACTTTACCTTTATCCTAACCTAACCTACGTCTAATTCTAATTTGACTATGCTTTCATGTGTTTAGAATACTGTTAGGTCCATTCATTAAACTGAAATAATATTTTAAGTAAATTTCTATGCAATTTTTTCATTAGTTTCCTTTGTTGGTGCTTGGGAAACCATGTGTATGTTAAAAATTCCTTGAGCTTATACAATTTGGCATTTCAGGTGTGTCTTTTGTTATTCTGTTCATATTCTGGTAATTACTAATTCTCGCTGTGAAAAATTACTACATAATAGTTCTCGCTGTGACACACAGCTCTTTTATAATTATAACAAATAATTTTAGGAGGCTGACGAACAATACCAGTGAAGATGAATAGGAAGAAGTGAAATAGGCTTTCATCTGTTTAATGGGAAAATGGGTCACGGAATTGAAGATAATACTGTGGCAGAAACCAGAAAAATCAACGACCATGAAGTAGGACCATATGCAATTTTCGATGGCCACTCAGAACGCCTATGTTACACCTTAGATACATCTTCCATTGAGCAATGAATGAAAATATTCTATACACCATATTTTAAATGTTTTCAATCTGGTCATAATGCTACCTCCAAACAAAATTCTAGCCAAATCTAATTTTACTTGGATCATCTTTAAAGGAACGGCCTACACCATTATCTCCTACCATTACAAGATCAAGGGAAATTAGTAAATATGTATATTCAATGTACTAAGATCTAATAACATCCAAAAATGTAATTATTCGACCATCCTCTCCTCTTGTCTTATAAATTTAAAACAAGAAGTTGTTATCATTACTATCATTGCCAAATTTACACCACATAACTTATAACATAGTACTCAACATTCGCTTCCAAATAACAAATGGAACCACTTCAAAAAAATCATGTTTATAATTAATCATTTGTATGAGATTACATCCCTAATCTTACACACTTCTCATTCGGATTATATAAGAAATGTAATGGTGATAAGAAAAGTTAGAATGCACTTAATCTAAAGTCTAAATTATCAAATCAAAGCACCGAGTAATATAATCCAAATGGTTTTACTCATATGTTTTTTAAAGCTTCAGATCCTAAAAATTTCAAACCCTAAAATATTGATGCAAACTTAAGTTCTCAAAATTTTTATTGATAAAAATTAATATTATGAGATATTATGTTATGTTACAACAAAACAAAACCTATAGAAGTCACGGAACATGCGAGCCATTCTCCAAAAGTTCTGACAACAGATACAACAAAGGAGCCTGAGTAATATGATATGTTATCTGATATTAGCAACTTGCCTGGCTTCGATGTCCTGTAGTCTAAGGGTTACAGCTCTCTTGTGAGCTTCCAAACCTTCTACTTCCGCCATGGTTGCCACGTATGGACCAAGCTTTTTCAGACCTTCCTCTGTCAAGGATTGCACCGTCATGTACTTGAGGAAGGAATCAAGAGACACCCCACCATACATCCGTGCATATCCATATGTTGGAAGTACATGATTTGTCCCGCTTGCATAATCTCCCACACTTTCAGGTGTCCACGGCCCTAAGAACACTGAACCTGCAATGACAATTGACTATAGATTAAACACGTCTTTATATCTTGCCGATTTTTTAGGATACAAATTGGTCATCAAACTACAGATTTCTTATCTACTCCACAAAAAGAGTTAAGCTTCACATAGGCAATTGATTGTCACCCTATTTTGGTGACTTCCCCCAGGAATGGTAAATTTCACTTTGAACAGCTTTCATGGCAACCATGGCATAATGAATTTTATCTACTGTAGAATGAACCAGAATCAAACATACCAAGATTTCAACTTAATTAATAAAACAATTTACTCACATCTAATACAAGTTGTTCATGGTCATTCTCAGTAATTGAAATAAAACCCACCAGCAAAGACTAACAACACAATATATCAACATCCAACAACAAGGACCTTCAAGTCACGATATGATTGGCATTTATAAGCTAGCAGTAAATGGTATCGTAGTAATTTCAAAATATAAATATACAAAAAGAATTATCAAGTTAAAATATTTGAAAGAAAAAGAAAGGCAGCATTCCAAAACCATACCAGCATTCTCAATGAAGCGCTCCCAAATTTCAGCGTCTTTCACATTAACGATCAGATGCTCAGGTGCATACAAATTTGAAAAGTTTATTGCCTAAAACACCCAATAATGAAATTTAGTTTCAGTAAGCAGGACTCAAAGACTCCTAAGACAAAGAAATCTAAATTGAACAAGCGAAAAGAAAATACAAGAGACATGTATATATACTAAAATAATGAAAAAAAAAATCAATATCACATCTTTCAAATAAATTCTGGAAGCCATTATCAGTTCCAAATTTTCCAAGGACAAACTTCAACCAGCTTATATTATAATAACTAAAGCTTCTGGGAACAAATCCTCAAACACATTGCACAAATATATTAGAAAGCTCAAAAAAATGTAGATTGTTGCAAGAAATTAAATTTAGAGAAGTTAGCCATCATGCAGAATCTCCGAAGGTAAATATAGGTGCATGAAATGTATGCAATTACAACTAAATCACAACCCACTTACCCTGCAAACAAGTCATAGAAGTTAAAAGTACCAAGAAAGTGGTAAAATAAATTCATTCAGGTTTAAATGCAAGAAAGCTGAAAAAGAATAAAAACGGCTAACCTCCATCATATCACCAGCAAACACTGTGAAACTGTGGCTAAGAGCTTTTGAAGCAAACTGTCCTCTTGGAAGTCTTTGACACTGCTTACCGATTTCATCTTCAATAGCTTTTAGATCTACTCCGTCCCCAGCAATTACAAGAACAACTTGACTGTCTGGCCCATGCTCAGCCTAAATTGCAGAATCAAGACATAACTTTGATTAAGCAAGAAAAACTAGTATAAATCATAACAACACTCTTTTTCATCCATACAAGAGAAATGGATTTTTCTGTTTCAGGACATCAAATGTAAATAAGCATGATATATCAGAAAAGTTGAGATAACGACAAAAGATTGTTTGAGCATTAAATTTGATGCAAGATATAGTTTAACAGGATAACTTCTCCATTGATTTCAGAAAATCTTTTGCATAACTATTACTGAAGCTGTTCATTGCACTGGCACTGACACATAAGATATAAAATCAAAATTATACTTTGTCAATGTCAAAACAAGGCATGGTTCGCCCATTTATATTTTCATACAACTCATAAATAATCATGTTAATGATTAAGACAATTATTGAAGCAAAAACAAACTCACATGGTAAAGTTCAACTTCTCAGTCTAAGACCAAAACAAGCACTTTTTGTTACAACCCCAATCTAAAGGAATCGGGCTGTGAATGAAAAACTCCATTCTTGTGCAATTAACTATCTAAAATTGGAAAACCAACTTCAAAAAAATAATTCTTTATTTTGGGTCATACAATTTCTAATCAACTACCTGAGATAGCAAATCTGCAGCTATATGAACAGGACTAGCATATTTGTCAGCAATGACTAAAACTTCTGAAGGACCAGCAGGCATGTCAATTGAAATCATTGCTTCACTGTTCTGTTGAGCAGAAACAAACATAAATGAACCAAATCAAAATTGACCAGAGAAATAATTTGCACATGTCTCTGATTTCAACTTCAAAAGAATGGAAATAAGCTAATCTTAACTCAAGGAAAAGAATACATACTTGGAGAATCATTTTTGCTGCCGTGACATACTGATTTCCAGGCCCAAAAATTTTTTCAACCTGCAAATTGATAATGAGAAACACTTTTGTATCAAAAGTAACACAATTTTCAACAAAGACTTTAATAAAAATCAGTATTTGAAGCAGTGAATTTTATGTTAAAAGACTCTTTAACAAAGAAATTCATGCCAACACCAAGCATTCAGATTAAAGGAAATGCATCAACCAGTGCTTGTATATCTATCAATGTCTTGACTTAAAAAAATGATCAATCAATTCATCTGAAAAACAAAGTTACAATCAAATCCAAATTAAATAATTTGGAACATGAAAGCATAAAGTTTATATATTTTAACTGAAAAAGAAATGAAACTTTTAGTTATCAGAATTAAATTCTACCAAGAAATAAATGTTCAGAAAATACATACCTTTGGGCAAGATTCTGTACCCCAAGCCATAGCAGATATGGCCTGTTAAGCAAAAATTGTCAAACCACATATAGCATATGCTCCAAGCCTAACTAGAAAACTGATATTGAAAAAACAGTACTCCTAAACAAAGAATCACATATAAGGATTGCTTCATGCATTCAAACCTGTGCTCCTCCAGCTTTAAGGATGTGGGTCACACCAGCCTTCTTGGCACAATACAGTACCTCCTGTAACAAAATATAGAATGGCTCTCAGCAAGTAATCTCGCTATAGCATTCTTATGGGAACAAGAAAGTACAAACTCCACAAAATTATTCAACCAGTGAAATACCTTACATATGCTGCCATCCTGACTTGGTGGAGTCGCCAGAACAATAGTTTTGCTCCCAGCAATTTGAGCAGGCTGGCAAACATAATAAGATAAATGTTTATTAAATCCAGCCAACATCACCAATTATAATTGAGAAAACATAGTCAGCAAACTAGGAAAATCAATCGATACTATACATCAGATTAACTTACCACTGCCAGCATCAGAGCTGTTGACGGTAAAACAGCAGTTCCTCCTGGTACATAAAGACCGACAGAACCAATGCTCCTTGCCACCCTTTTGCATTTTACACCCTGAAAAATTCAGATACTGGACAGTTTATGTATAAGGAAGAAAAAAAAGCAAGCAATAGTGTTGACTTACTTTCATATTCTCCACACTTAGCTCAGCTGATTTTTGAGCAAGATGAAAAGCATATATATTGTCATATGCCACATCAAATGCTTCTTTAATAGCAGGGTCAAGCTGTGAAACAACAGTGACTTGGATAAGAGAAGAATTAAAAGTAAAAAATAAAAAGAATAGAAAGTATATGAACAAGAAGTATAAAGTAATTATTTCTCCAGAGTACACATATTAGATAGAGTACCTCTGGATCAGGAAGCTCAGAGACAATTTCAATAATTTTGTCAAGTTTAACTTTGTCAAACCTCTCAGTGTAACTGCAATAAGAATAAATAAGCAGAGATTCATTAGTGAAACAATACAGCTCTAATTCCTCAAGCCTTCAAGCAAAAAAGAAAAAAAAACACTCAAAACAAGAAATAAAAGAAACACCAACTCTTTAACTGAAGCATCTCCTCTATTCCGAACATCAGCAACAATTGGATGGACCTAATACAAAATAAATGCATCATTTATCAAATACTTAGTGCACAGATTCTTTACAAAAAAATCTTTGAGAAACAAAATGAAAACTAACCGTGCTGAAAATAGACAAGAAATCAATACGAGGTCGAGCCTTCAAGCTCTGGAGCTCGGCATTAGTTAGCTCTGACAATCTATAAGACTTCATCGAACACGCTATTCTATTACAAGTTAAACCTGTGGCAACAATCAAATAGAAAAAGCTAATAGCAATACCAAAAAAATTCTAAGCATAATTTCCAAGGCTTGCAAAATCATACATTTTAAATGCCCATTAATTAAAAAACAAAACCCTAAGACGAGCATCAACATACTTTATGCTGTTTTTGCAACCAAAAAAAAAAATCTCAAATAGCAAAATAAAAAGAAAACGCTTGTGATATGGATTAAGTGCTTTCAGTGAAGAGACACACGATATACCTTTTTTCCAAAATGTACTTTCGATACGTCTAATTAGATCTTACAGAGCAATAGCACTATCAATTAGAGTTTATAGAGAAACACTTCAAAATGCTTCACTCAAAAGCAATTTTCGACAAAAGCACTTACAAATGAAAACCTTATTTTACTTAAAACTTTCGTGAATTCCACTTGAATACGGCAAATTAAAAATAAAAAACTGCATTTTTAGTAACAAAAACATGAAAAAAGAGAAGCACCTGAAGGAGAGAATTGAGTGTTTTGAAGTGCACCGAAGATTGGAAAACGAGATTTCTGCAAAGGCTTAAGAAAAACGTTGGTTCAAGCAGAGAAAGCTGAGTCTCCATCTTAACTCACTTTTGTCAAATTATTCAAATATTTAATTACCTTCTTTTTTTTTTTCTTTTGACTTTGAGGGAAGAGGAGGACGTTGCTGAAACTCACCCACTAATGGTTCTGATTGAAGGAGACGGTAAAAAGATAAACTCGTGACTTGTTGCATGGATTCAAAGTGCAGAGTATGAAACCTGAATCTCACATTGAAAATATGGTTAACTAGTATGGTGTTTATATGGTTTGTGCTTTTTTATCCTAATAATTAACTTTTAAAATAGGGAGAAGGACTATTTCCCACCCAACTTTAGATGCGTTTTCAAAATGTCACCCACGACAGATGAAAATCTACTTTTCTCATCCATGAGCCGTTAATATGGATGATTTCTGTTTGCATAAGGATAAAATATCCATTTTACCCTTGTTAGATGAAATGACAAAAATACTCCTCAATTTAGTCTGCAAAATTCATCCCAAAATTGATGTAAGGATTTTACCATTCACCCCCCTTAGATTTTAAAAACTAACATTTCACCTTACCTAAAGTTTTTAAACTTTGAAAACTAACATTTTCACCCCCAAACCTAGGGTTTCCATATTTTTCAAAATGCAGCCGCCCCCCATAACTTTCAAAACTAGCAGTTTCACTCTCATTCTTCAACTTCATCTCCCGACGTCGTTTTCGGCGTCGTCACCGGCTTCCTCCTTCTCCTGGTGCGATGGCGGTGGTGCGATGAAGAGATTTTCATCTCCTCGTCGCACGGTGCAACGAAGAGACGGAGATCTCTTCATCGCACGATGCGACGAAGAGACAAAGATCTTTTCATCGCACCACCGTGCGACGAAGAGGTCTCTCTTCGTCGCTCCACCCAGACGACGAAGGACAACTCATCGCCGTCCTTCGTCACTCGTTGCATGGTCCAGAGGCTACGACGAAGGACGATGTCGTCCTTCGTTTGTTCTTCCAAATCTAGACGACGCTTCGTCGTCCAGATCTGGGTGACGAAGGGTCGTCCTTCGTCGTCCTTTGTAGTCGAAGATGAGAGATCGGTTGATTGCGTCGGTCGTCGGTGGTAGCCGGTGAAGGAAGCAACCCTAGTGAGTGAAATCTAAATTTTTCAAACTTTAAAGATGGGTTAGTTATTAGTTTTTAAAACCTGGAGGGGGGAAACGGTAAAATTTTAAAGTTTTAAGGTTTTAAATAGTAAATAACGATTTTGCCCCTGTCCCTAACTGAAAAATTGGACGACAGTTTGGCCATGGGTGGAAAAAGTGGATTTTCATCTGCTGTAGGTGGCATTTTGAAAACGCATCTAAAGTTAGGTGGGAAATAGTCCTTCTCCCTTTAAAATATGATTTTCTCTTGATAGCTAACTTTTGATGTGTGAATTTTTTTAAGATTCATATAATTTAATATCAGAATTATCACAACGTCTCCTAAGTATAATCGTACGATGTGGGTGGTAACGTTGATTTTACAATATTCTCTCACGGCTAGCAGAACGTGGCATTGGAAGTATAGGGAACCAATATGAGATTTATATGACTTTTGGATGTTAAAATCTTAAATGCAAAGATTGAGAACTGGATCCCATATTAGATCTATCGACAAGTAGTGTAAGACTTATATGAGTTTAGGTTCTCCTATCTCAATATCTAGTTTTTCAAATATAAAACTTAAATTCTATATTGAAAATATGGATAATTAGTGTAGAGTTTATATGTGTTTAAACTCTCTCATCTCAATAACTAATTATTCTGGTATGATTTTTTGTTTTTTTCTGCTATGCGTACTTATTACACAGCAACCTAGCTAAATACCCCAAAGGCCCACTCCCTTTCAGCCTTTGGTTAGAATAGTAGACCTCCGGATGATCTTCTCTCTGGTATAAGAAAAGAATTTTTGCAACATTTAAAATATTAGAAAAAATTATTCGATATTATTAAAAATTGCTATGGGGGAGCAACGGTGGATAGCAAAGTTGGCACCAGCTCGAAATATGATCAACTCAATTTCAAGGACTTGCTGGCATCACCATATCAAAGCTCACCTTGGCTGTAATTCATCTTTTTTTTTCTAATGACTTCTTATTTAGAAGTTAGGGTTGCAAATTAAGTATATTAAATTGGGTTTGGCTTGTTCAAACCTGAGCCAGTAAAAATTTTTAGGTTTAGGTGTGGTTCCATCTATTTGGGCCAAAGATTTTTTGTTCAAGTTTGATTTAAAAAATTTTTGCGCTTACACTTATTTTGGGTTTGTTCTGTAACTTTAAAAACTAACAAAAATACTTTTACAATATCTTACAAGATTGAAAATCTAATAATTACACCTTGCCTACAATGAATTTTTTGAGCTCTATTAGACCTTAACCTTGAATAAACCCGATAACTTAATGAACAAATTTTTTGTTTAGTCTCACCCGAGACCCAAATTTTGTTCAATTTGAAATTGAATTCTTCAACCCAAATAATTGAGTCTTAGGCTTGCCTGACCCAATGGGTAAGTCTACTAAAAGTATATTTAAGTTAAACTCAAACTCGGATTGAATCTATAACATATAGTTCGAGCTTGTTCAAATTAGTAAATAATGTCATTAAAGATATATCAACATGATAAATTATATTACCAAATGAATAAATAATGTTATCAAAAAGTAAATAGTATCACCAGATAGGTTAACCTTATATCACCTAATAATATTCAATACTTTCTCATATACCATTTGCTGGATTTCGCTCAAGTTCCCATGGCTAACTGTACTTTAGAACTTGTGATCTCGTAAAGTGAACTTAAATATGGTTTCAATCTCAAATTGGTTCCACATTGCCCCTTGACTAGTAATTAGAGTGGGTTCAATTTTGGCTTTGATAGCGGCCCAAATTGATAGGTTAGGAGGAAAGAGATGAATAAAGAAACGGAAGTATCTCAACGATTTTCTTCATTAGATTTCTCCCCCCAACAAAAATCATAAGAACTACTTTATTTGAGGAAATAGAATAGTATAGTGGAAGAGTTTAAAAAAAAAAAGAGACACATTTGATGGCTTTCAAATCTACTTTACTTTGGGTTGGAGTTATATTATAGATAAACACAAAATAACGAAAAACACGAAGTGGAAGTGAATTAAGACTACAAAATTTTAGATGATTATAAAAACCAAAATTTTAATTTATTATAAGCTAAAAACTAATTATTCGAATTAAACTAATTTTTAAATTAAATAAATAAAAAAAATTATTTACTATAAAGAATATTGAATTTTTTGCCCCAAAATGAGTCCACTTATATATTTTTATCACACTTTTTATAACTTAAATATTTTTACCATTTTATATGCTAAAATACTTAAATTGTCATTATCGTCAATCTTATAAAGATTCATGTTTATAATTTTAAGTGAAAATATAATTTACTATTATTTAATATTATGATTTCATGTTGTTATATTGTCTAATGTAGTTAGAGTATAGATGATTAAAATTGGAAATGAGTTAACGAAGATTCAAGTCTGTATAAAAAAACACATGAAGAACAGGTTGGTGTGACCAACCTGCTATTCGTGTATTTCTAGAGAAAAAAAAAACACAAAGAACAAGTTGACAGAAACCCTAACCCTTAGCATTATCCAAAGGCTTAGCATTAAGGTCAATTCATTCTTTATGTGTTTTTTAAATCTAAACTTGAATCTTTATCAACTCCTTCTTAATTCTAATAATTAATATCTTAATTATATTATAATAATATTAAATAATATAATAACATAAAATTAAAACATTGAACAATAATAAATTATATTTCATATAAAATCATAAATATAAATTTTTATCAAATTGAAGATAAGAATAATTTAAGTTTTTTAATACATAAAATAATAAAAAATGTATAGACTATAAAAAAATATATATATAATATAAATAAATATACAGGTGAGTTGATTTTGAGGTAAAAGATTCAATCCCTCTTGCTATTAATTAACCATTTATTACTTACATTACATCACAACACGAAAGGTCAAATGACAGCGCGAGATTAAAGGCCAAGTTACGCTTGATTCATTTGCATTATCCAATTATTTCAAGGTCCAACTGCCTCTTGCAAATTTTGATTCTCTCTCTCGATAACGACTCTCTTGCCTTTTTTAGTATTTCAATTTCTGTTTTCTTCAACTAAATTAGGTTTCGACTCTTCCCAATTCCATTTTCTTTTCTTCAATCAACGCACGGCGATAATGGATAATGTCAATACGACAATCTCCATTCTCGTTTAATCTCTCCCGCTATTCTCTACCCCAATACAGTAATTACCATGATGCTTCACATTTTAGGTTCTATTCATAGATTTACAAAACCGACCAAAAAATTGATTCAATTATTCAGTAAAATCAATTCGATTTTCAATTGATTTAAATATAATATCAATTCAATTTCACCCTCAAAATTTTATACAAACCAAAAATTCAATTTGGTTCACAAATCCTTCCAACCCAACCCCTTCTGTTACCCATTTTGTACACCCTTGCCATGAATGATTACTATTAAGGGTTAGTTGGTTGATGAAAATGATTTTGATATAATACTATCCATACTATTTTTTTTTTTAGGACAAATATACTCATATTTTTAATTAATATAATAATACAAAAATATTTTAAAATAATTTTATTTAAAAATATTTAAGTAAAATATTTTTTTATTACATCCAATCAAATATAATAATTATTTATATTTATCTATTTTTATCAAATATATAATAATTTATATCTATTAATCTTTTAGAAAATTTAACTTCATGATAATATTTTATTATAATAATATAATATTATCCAAATTAAACGCATCCTTCCAGTGATCCTAGAAAAAATACAAAACCTACCATAAACCAAAAAAGGAAAGTTAACTCTAATTATAATCCCACAAAATCAGCTCTATGAAATGCAATTTCAACTAAATCAGGATAAACTTTCCAACAACAACAAAATTGCAAAATAAAACCGTTTTAATTTGAGCACCAAGAATAAACAGATAAAAACTGAAAATCATACTGTTTATTTTACTGGCTTAGGAATCTAGAATTTTGATTGAAGCAGTAATATAATAATAATAATGGAATAAAAAATGGCACGGCCTTTGTAGGATTACCTAGTTGAAAATTTCAAATTATTATTATGGAGAATATAACAACCTCAATATAATTACAGAATTAAAAAGTGCAAATTTCAGAGTTATGATTGAGAAGTTCTCACAGAAGCACTGGAATTACAATCCTGAACCTAGTACTAATTATTTCTTCAATGATCTCTGACAAATAAGGCAGAAAGCTACGCCAAAACACCTAGTACAGAACAAGAACCACAAGGAAGTGTCAAAAAGGAAATAGATGAAAAAAACAAAGCAATCAACTAGTAAAACCTCCATGCTGCAACTTTCCGCCAAAAGGAGGCCAAACTAAAGGTTTCTGACTTTACTTCCTCCAGCAGCAATTTATTTAATCTTCAAGTTGAAACTGTGATTCAACCTGATCTTGCAACCAAACAAACTTAAGCAAAACATCAATAATGCAACCTACAGAAATCCATAAAGCTTGACACCCCAGCAACTCAAAGTTATGGAGCCATAAACAAGAACAAGCTATGCTGCGAGAGCAAACAACATTTTGCAACAGTTACCAAATACAGTTGAACAAACAGAATAGTCACTTGACCCGATTCATTAAACAAAATAAAACACCCAAAATCCACAAGCGAATCATACCAGTCATTTCAATGCATAGCCATTCACCGCATATATCAGTAATAGTAAAAAAAGAATGTACCAGAATCAAGAGGGATAAAAAAAGAATAAAGAGAACAAATAAGAGATTCTTTTGTATAATTGTCATTGGCTTCACAAATCATATTAATCTTAGATTTAATAACACAATGCACTTTTAATGAAAGGAAAAGAAAATATAATTAAGGGCGGTTTTATACGATGTTGAAAACCAGCACTAGGAAGTCTTCTTGTCAAGCAATGCCTTCAAGGATTTTCAGCTTTAATTCAAATGAAGTAAAAAAAGACATGATTTGTAAATTCAAGGTGAAATTAAAAAAAAAAAAAATGCACCACCTACCATCAATACTGCATTTTCTTCCAAATTAATTATATAACCACACAATTATATGGTTTAGTGGTCTACTTAAAGGTGATATGGGAAAATCACAAAAGAAAGCGCTCACAAATCAGATGAAATTAAGCTTTTTGTGGGACTTTTCCCTACAAAACAAAAAGAGACCAAATAGGTAGCATCAAGGCCAATGCAGGTGACATAGTAGCAATGTTATTAAGATTTTGGGCTGCTTGGAAACTGCTGCCTTAACAATTATCCAGGACTGAGGAGGGAGGAAAAAAATTCAAAAATTCCACGAGATTGGATATATATATATATATAGAGAGAGAGAGAGAGAGAGTGTTTTAAGAAAAATACCCAATGAACTAAATGAAAAACAATGTGGCTGAGAGAGAAAGATAATGCTTCAAACATTTTTTGCTGAAGTTCTTATGTGCTCTTAAAGAAATCAAGTTAGTATTTATGTATAGTAATAAATTCACAAACACAATGAAATACTACAAAATAAAATTGGAGTACCGTACACTATAGTCAGATGTTATAATTGGAAACTGGAAAAATAAGCAATAATTGGTTTTATTTTCCACCAAAACTCTCAAAAAGTGAAGAAGTCTGCAATTGGTGACAAAAGAGATGTAAAGGTTCATCCCTCCGTGTCATTTCACTTCTCTCCTAACTTCACTCCAATCAATGAATATCTTAAGATTGGAATGAATAGAGAAAAAAATGTGAGCAAAAGAGAAATATACGTATAGATAGATGCATACATACATATATACATACAGACAAAATGAATGTTCAGAAGGGAAGGCAGCAGCAATTAAATCAACCAACATTGTCCTCAAGTTTGATATTGCAAGCATGTAGAGAAAACAACCATACAGAGTTGTCTCTGTTTACAAGAACTTGCAGGTAAATCAGTGTGCGTGAATCTATGAATGTGCGCAAATGTAGTTTTTGTGTGTGCATTCATGCATGTATTTATTTTTGTGTATTTTAAAAGCTTTAATACAAGAATGCAACGGAGGGCCATGTAAAGTAGTAAGTAAATATAAAAGAGCAACACTAAGTTTAGAACATTGAAAACAAATGTTGCTCCAAAGGTGGTTTTAGGAAGACAAAAATGAACAATTGTGAAGAATGCAAGAGAAAGTAATAGATAGAACCAGAGATTATCTTCTGATTCGGTCTTGAGAAATAAGTTTCCATGTCCTCCTCCTCCAACCTTCACAAGTAGGAGACAAGATAGCTGCAGGGTCTCGCAGCCCCATTCCTGACTTTTCATTAGGTGAAGATTGTAATTCCCCATTGAGATTCCGGACTACATGAGCTTCCATTTTGTTATGGACCTCCTCCCTCCATCTTTTACTTCTCTGTTCTTTGTTATAAGAACCTTGAATATATCTTGGCTGTGTACAAAATACTACATTGTCAAACATAGTTTCACCAGCTACCGTTTGCTTCCATGGTATTTTCCCACTTGGACTCTTAGTTTCATGTAACATTAATTTGGACTCTAATTCAGTTAGCATCTGGAAAGCATGTTCAAAGGATTTAGAATACAAATTGTCCACTGTTTCATTTACGGACGAAGCTCTTACAGCCTGAAGTAAAGATTTTGCTTCTAGAATCCTGTTCATATGCATCAAGCAGATTGCGAGGTTGCACTGCTTGTTCTTGTCCAGTTCCAGAGACAGAGCTTTCCTGCAAGAAAATGTCCAACATGATATATGTTCTCATTTCCATCAAGTATATTGAATATGCTGGCATATTGTTAGGTGCACAAAAGAACTTGCATATAATATTTTTCAGCACTCTGATAATCATTTTTCTGCAAGTAAGCCCAAGCCAAGTTTCCTAGTATCCTGCATTTTTGTCAACCAACATCAAATTAACTGAAAAGAACCATTTAGCAAAGATAAGAAAGAAGAACAAGAATGAATATCTGCAAAAGTCCACCTAGATAACTCCTTAACAAATGTTATTTCATGCTTCTTCCCCTGAGATCTCACAATCTTTATATTCTTTCCACCAAAAGCTATAGCTTCTTCAGTATTTTTCAGTTTGTGCTGAAGCAATTCAATCTCTTCTTCAATCCTTTTAGACCTCTGCAAAGACAAAACAAAAAAAATTCCTGCTATACCAAGAGTGGTGATCAAATTCCCCAAAATTAAACACAATGCAAAGTTAAAATGGCAATTAACCAAAAAGCCTAGTTTTCATAATATCGATGGAGTGGTAAAAAGGAAAAGTATTGCACTTTTGAGCATTAGCAAGAGAGATAAACATGAAACCAAGTTACTTTGTTTTGAAGGTTGATTAAATAGATATAAGAGTTATGACCTAGCTCATTTCAGCTATCATATTTCCCACTAAACTGAGGAATTTTAATTGATGAAATTGGGAGGACTGACCCGATCAACTCAAAAGTATGTAAATGTGCCTCAAAAAAGTAACATAATAAACAAATAATTCTCGTGAATGATAAATCGGAGTTCAGTGTGAACTATTTCACAACAGCAAATGAAAAAGACGAGCTAGTTGAACGCTTTTAGTATTTTTATTATTATTAATATTCCTTCTTTTAAGAATGCAATGATTTACCTTGTAGAGTTCAATCAGGATATTATCAAGAGACTCCTGAGAATCATCAGGGCATAGATGTCGAAAAGATTTGATGGCCTCAATTGCCTCATCAGATCGATCTAACTGTTTCATTGCAACTGCCATGTCTTTCAAGGCACTATCAACTCGATCCCCAGCATTTATTGCAGCCCAAAACATGGAAATAGCCTTGCTTGGATCCTTCTCGATCATCTGTAGTGGAAAAACTCCAAATCAAAACAACATACATGAGGAAAAATAATATATTCGCTATGATTTCACTAAAGAACCCCAAATCCTTAATCTTAAATTTTCGATCATGAATTCTATAGATTATCGTCCTTAATCGTTATTTACTACAATAATTATAACATCTTTATGCAAACGACAACCCTAACCCTAGCTGCTTACATATTATAGAAGGCATTAACAAAGAATTCAAGAATAACGAAAGAACAAGAAACGAATTCAAAAGAAATTAAACACAGAAAACCGAAACGCCGTCGCACGACCTGAACACACTTGGCCCTGACGTAGGGAGAATCACCGGCGGGGACTTTATGAATGACATGGAAGAGTTCGTCGTCGTTTTGGTCATGAGTCGACTGCATTGTGAAATTTACGAGAAATGAACGGAACAACTGAACAATATCAACGGTACGATTACTGCTATTGAGATTCAATTAAGATTGATATAATTTTCTGTTCTGAGAAAAAATGTAAGATTCCAGAAAGTGCGAGGCGGGAAAGAAAGTCAAGTAGTTGTAAACAGACGCTAGTTAGTAAATCGGACAGACATTATGTTGTTGATATTGCTACACGTGGCAGTCTATATTTTATTTTGTTAATTTTTGACATCATATTTTGCACAAAGAAATTAAATTTATCATCCTTTACTTGCTTTGCTCTGCTAAATACACACATTATATTAAAATTATCATCTTGTAGTAACTTTCTTGTTCATAAGGCTTGGTATTTAAATGTTTTTTAACTTTAATTTTTCTCATAAAGGAACCTCATCTGAGTCAAGTTATTCTTACCGATCTAATTAAATAAAACAAATCTCAAGTTTAATAATTGACCATACAACTAGATTTGTTCGGCTAAAGAACTAGGTCGAGGTTGGGCATGAGTTTTGGCTAAAACATAGATGTCAACTAGATTTGTTCAAATTCAATCAAAGTAGATTCTATCCAAATAGTCGAATTATTTACAAGTACAATCTCTAATAATCTTTATATACATACATAATGGGTAATTCTGAGTGTTTATTAACTTTTAGATAAAGATAAAAGATGTTGAAAATTGAAATATTTGAAGATTTTTACAAAAACCTAACCTAAGAATGCAAATCGGTCGTTTTGATAGCCCAGACATGGTCAAAATTTGTTGACAGGAGGGTGTCATGCACTTTTAATTTTACATGGATAATTTTATTTTGTATGGGGGTATCAACCTAGTTAAAATACAAAAGTTTAGTAATTTTCAATCTTTGACAATTTTACCTAATTTTCAATTTAAATATCCAATCTTTCATTATATGGACATTCCATCTATATCATAAGCTACTAAATAGCTAGACAACTTTGGTAAGGTCACTGAGGCAATATTGGCATCCAAAAAACTGCACAACATACCAGTTAAAATAATATGGCCCGGTAAATTTACCAAAAGATCCCTCTTATATGTGCTACTAGAACGGCTGTAGCTTGGTTTACTTCTCAAAGAGCAGTCCTTGAACAATTGCTACTATCCCACTCCCATATAACTCTGTGATGGTGAGTTACCTCTTTGTCAATTTGAGGATTATCTTCCTTGGTTTCAGAGCGACTTCTGAAGACGGCTATTTGAGAAGCAAACCCTGGTTCGGTGCCAGCAGAACCACCAACCCCACTGAACTCTACGCTGTAATTGTGCCTTGCTGCTAGTTCAGATGCCCACCGATTGAACTGCTCTCTGGTCCATTCAAACTTGTGATCATGGTTACGAAACTTCAAAGGCTGTGACTCTGTTTTATCATCCGGGTCACCTTCTTGGCTTGTTAGACTGGATTTCTGAAGTATCACATTATACTCATAATTAGGGGTGGAAACAATGAGAATCCGTGGACGAAAACAGCTTAGCACAATGCTGCCAAACAAAGATGCATCCTCCTCCTCCATATGCTCAATCACCTATTTTTTTTCAGCCCAAACAAAAATATCAACTTGAGGACAATGAAATATTCAATCATATATGAAAGCAACTCTACCAAACTGAAGCAAAATTTTGCATTGTGTTGGCTTGCTAAACTTAATTTTCACAACTGCAAATTTGCAAATAATGACAAGGGACATAAGGTCCTTGTAATACTCTACACAAACCGTTAGGATTTCCTGCAACGACCTGAGGTGCCATGGAACCCTAAGGCAATAAAAAAAGGCTCTGCCCAAGTTGGATGGGACTCGGATAAAAGATTTATTACAATACTGCAGTTACAGCAGGAGGACAATCTATAATCATTATTTAGGTGCTCAAAAAGATACATGGTGCAAATATTGGCTAACAGCTCTCACATGAATGTTAAACTGGCCTATTTTCAAATCTATATATCACAGTTGACAGATAATAAAGAAATTCTCTTTTCTAGGTTCTCAAGACAACTAGAATTATTCATGATAAAAAAATAATGTTATTATTTTCAAAGTAAGCACCAAAATCATTCTCAAAATTTGTAAATACAATCTTCAATTTCTCATTTTTATTTTACAAAATAATTTCAAAGGAAAAAAGAAAAACCAATGGTTGCCCAATCTTCCCAAGGCCTTACCAGTCTTTAAATTTTCTGCAGTTTTTTTTTTCGTTGATATTTGTGAAATTTTGCACTCAGACATGATATCATCATCTCACATATACAAGGCTTTCAGATGCTTTGGTGTCATTATGGAAAAGTCAATTGTAAAAAAGGTCGGACTGGAAGAACCGAAAAAACAAAAAACTATCAAACTCCTTTTGTTATTTTTTATCGATGACTCTGACCAGAAAATAAAAGATAAAGAATTAATAAAGATCCATTCTATGTGATATGTTTAAAATGGATTTAGGAATACCTCTAAGCAAGTACCAATATCAAAACCACACAATCGAGAATCAAAAACTGTAATGGAACCGTCATAAAGTACAGCAGACTTTATGCCAGTATATGAAACAGCTGGATCCAACTTTGAGTTGAGTTTTGAATGAAGTATCTGCAGTATTAGCAAAATGCAAGTTATGGAGTTAATTTTCAAACCAAATTAATAAACATAAAAATAATATGCATAATGCAAATCTATAATTATCTTACAGGACTAGATAATTCCATAATTTAATCTCCAATCATTAAGCTACTTGTAGAAGACATGCTATAGTTTTTGGGCATACAAGTCTAAAAGCAACATCCAATTTTTTTTCTTTTGAGCAAAATTTAATTTTAAAAGTATTAGAATTTTTATGAGAAATGCATGACTAACAATGACAGTCACCTAGTTGAAGTTTACTTTATTAACATCATCAATGATTATATATTCTCTGTGACATTGCATTATGTTTTCTGCTCCTGGCAGCAATTAAATGCAATAGAGATCCTCTTGTAACAAAAACTGCTATATAGTAAATCTATCAGTGGCATTTCTATCCAGTATGGGATTATGTAGATGTTTTGCTTCTCTGTTACATACAGAAAAATTCACCCATGATTAGACCTATCAAACACAAAACCGCCCCAACATTACATGACCATAGCAGTAAAATGCTATATCAGTAACAGTTAAGGTCTCCCAATTGTGAAAAAGACACCAACAATTGTATCTGTCAAATGTTAGCCAACCTACATGCACATGTCACACATTGAAAAAATTCAACTTGATGAACAACTCAAGATAAATCTCATGTTTAGCCTAGATAAGACCATAACTTAGAGAAAACTCTTAGACAAATCTCTAATTGCAATATTCCATAGCAGTAAATTGTTCAGACCTTAGCTGCCCGGCTGAGACTTTTCTGAGATAAATCAACACCAACAATTTTTTCAAGAGCTGTTGGATAGTCTAACAAAGAGTCCAGTAGACTTCCAGAACCACATCCAAAGTCAACCTGCAACAGGAACAGACATGATAAAAATCTAGACTCTGTTCTTATATCACCGTCAAATATCAAAAGCATATACATATTAAATATATACCAAAGTAGTAGCACAAGATTCTTTAATATGCTGCACAGCATATTCCACCCGTTGCTTTGAGAGTGGAGGGCTGAATAGAGCCTGTTCCATTCTGTCCTCTGGGGGTTCTGTCATGCTCAACAATGTTATAGAGTACTCCAAGCAGCAAGCTTCTACAAAAATAAGACATTAGCAAATACAGTGCACTGTTCATTAAGTATTGAATGTATTCTTTAAGAAATATAACAGAAACGGTACTAGGCTCCATCAACTTAGGAAATTACTTATCAGAGGGATTAGCACCATAATAGAAATTTCAGCAATAAATTTCTGAAATCATCTTCATTTCATTAAATTGTAGCAACTTATTTTTAATAAATGATAATAATAATAACATTAATAATACCAATAATTTGAGACATTTCACCACTTTGAACGCCATAAAGAGAAACTACCGTTCAAGTCATTTATATGCGTAAGCAATTCTGTTTTTCACAAGATTATTACACCCAAAAATAAAGGCATTCATTAAAATTTCTACCAATTGCCAGTAATTAAACCATGTAATTCAATTTTTCAGAAAGAAACTCTTTAAAAATTAATCTTACCAAAAGAATAACCATCCAGCACTTAGAACATGGATAGATGCAACTTTTTCTCTCGTTTTTAGGTGATATACATCCAAACATGTCCATGACTAATAAACCATAACTGAAAAATACACACCTTTAATGCATTCATAAACAGAATTGAAAACTCCAACTCGGTATCCAGAATTATAACTGATTTTGTAGATTGCACATCAAGAAACACAATCCATTTCTAGATACCAAACACATCTTCATTATTTTTTTTAAAAAAGAAAATTTAATTGAGAATAATGGAGTGGGTAACTCACCTGATGATAACAGTGAACGAGTTCTAGCAGTGTCATCAGCTACAGCTAAAATCAACTCTTGAGGGGGCAACTGTGTATTGAAACAAGCAGACTGACCAACAGACATCTGTGTTATAACAGCTTCTATATATGAAACAACAGCTCCAGTCCCTATCTCAAATTCAAACTCCTCTTTGCTTTCAAGAAGTTCTTTCATATTTTGGGCTTCTATAACCAAAGATACGGAATAACTTATAAATAATAAGGACCCATTAGATGGACAGACACCAGAATCAGGACCTCCTATGCTCAAACAACAAACTCCATGTTCAGGGACAGCATCTAGCCCACTTATAGAGTTTGATTTTAGAAATCTACCTCTTTGAGATTCACTATGATCAACATTATGACAAGACCGACATAATGCAAACTTTTTGAAAAAGTTTTGGGGATAAAATCGAATGTCAAGGGCACCAGCAGAATAGTTTAGCATCTCCAAAGACATGTCAGGGTTCTTTAAATATGCATTTAACCAAGAGAGAACTTTCAAAGAAGCATTCTGTAAGGAATCACTCTCCTTCTTGTGTAATTCTTTGGGTGAACATTCCAAAATCAAATCTTGACACTTGGAAAATAATTTTACTTCGCATCTAATCATCTCTTGGCCACTAGTAAGATTGCCACTTGCTTCTGTACATTCTGTCTCTTGTTCAGCTGACTCTGGAACCACAAATTTCTGGTGTATTCTTGTTGACTCAGATGATGCTGCTAAAGGAATAAAAACAGGTTCAGACAGCCAGTGTTGACGACAAAACATACTGAGAATCTCTCTTGGAAAGGAACCTCTCCAGGTTGTTTTCGATGTAAATGCCACGGGCAACTCTGCCATAAGTATTGCATCTCTGGACAGTTTGTAAACTCCAGTGGGCATCAGACTTATAAGCACCCTGGATAGGCAGATCTGGAATGATTATGAAATCAAGGCAATTCAATTTTTAAAATTTTCCTACTTTTACACTGGATACCTGAAAAGATGCATCAGACAAAACATACTACATAAAACAAAAAAAATAAATACAAAGGAAGGTAAAATTGAATGCTGCCCCAAGAGCACCTAAGTTCATGCAATATAGTTGCAGGTGTAAAAATAGACATACAATTATACTCCCTTTAAACTTGATAACAAGGAGAAATTAAAATGCATAAATTGCAATAATCAAGAGGATGTCCAACATCAACTCCAATCATACCAGAGTTCTAAATTATCTGAATTTCTGCACAGTTTTGAACAAACTTATAGGCAACTACCCAATATTTTAGAGGAAATCTATTATAAGAGCAAATGAAATAAAAAATTCGCACAAGAATGAGTACAGTAAAAAGAAATACCAATAGTATGCAGTGCTTACAAAGGGCATATACTGAAAATTAGAAGATAAAATGTGCAGCTAAGCTTGAATATTAAACAAAACAGTCTTCAACTTCAACCAAGATAGTGCCACCAAAGGTGAAAATCAAACATTTCAGTCTAGTATAAAGGCTTCAAATAACATTCTAGGAGGAAAGGGTAAGAGAGCAAAAAAAGAAGTCCAGGAAAAACATTAAATGAAAAAACACCTGTAATATGATTTCAGGGTTATATCTTCATGAAAAAGGTCCTTAGACTTCCATGTGTATCCAATGGATGCCAAGACTGCATCACCATATATTTCTTGACCAATGAAGTAGCTTGCCCTTGGATTCAACAAACCTTCAAAGTTAGCAACTCCTTTCACATTAGGAAGATCAGATGCCAGATCGAAAATGAATGACTTTGGAGCAGCAAAGTACAATCTCATCTCAGAAGATGTTTTACCAATGGTCCTGCTAGACACCAATTAAAAAAAAACCATGAATTAATCACACATGATGTAGAAGGAATTAAGGTAATCCTACTTCACAAACCAAAGAGAAGTTGAAAAATGAAATTGACAAATAGGAAATAAGAAACCTTCCCATGCCTTTTCAAATATAGTTACACCTACCTTGAGACAAGAACCTTGTTTCCATCTGTTAAACCAAGTTTTTGGGCAATAACATCCAGATAATACCCAGTTGACGAAACATCAAGTGTAACTGACTGAACAGCCTTCTCCAGCGAACATGGAATATATATGCCTTGAAAACATATGCTATTAGCGGAATCAGATTGCTGGATTACTAATGATTCTATAATATTAGGTGGATATGGATTTTTCCTCCGTATAGAAAGCTGTCCCTCGAAAGTAACAACAGACTCTAGCCTAGCAGCAGCCCTCATGATATATGATATGACCAAAATATTATTTAACTCTGCCTCAGGATTAATTATTTTACACAAATTACTGAGCTTTGAATCGTATACAGCCATGATAGAAGCAGGAACTGAACTGTAAAGGTCGCCATCTCTCTGCAAAGCTGCTCTAAAGTGACCGCTCAGTGGATGAAGTGATGAAAGGAACTTTAACAATGACAGGAAAAGATAAAGCCCATTAGAAAAGCATAGCAATTAAACTTACTCATGTAACAGAAATAGGTATGACACAACTCATAGGTTTGATTACCCAAACTCAATCCAAGATTTCCTTAAAAACCAAATTTTAGCAAACAAAGATGATCATAAATGTTAGCTTCCATCTTTACATAGATTAAATGAACTTCATGTATAACAGAAGGATATCATGGAAAAGGGCAGAAAAGGATAAAAAATTCTTAACTTTTTACAATCATACAAGATCCAACACTTGATTTCTCAGAAGAAGTAAGCCTCACCAGATATAATAATAAAGGTTCAAAAAAACTAAATTTCTATCACTCACCTCTTCTTTTCCATTAGACAGTTCAGTAAAACCGAAACTAAAACAATGCAGCAAATATATTCATAGCTACCTACTCCACGTCAACCACATAACTACCAAAGCTAAAGGGTAACTAGCACTCACATGTCAGATATCCACATGTTGGTAATGAAGATCACAATCTATGAAATTAGACAGGGAAGAAAAAATTCAGTAATAAACTAGATAAATACTTGCAGTAAACCCTACTTTAATGGAATCTGAAATTTTGACAAGGATATAAATGCAAGATACAGTCACTATTGCAATTAGTTACTGTCAGTTCAATGAACACTAACTGAGGAAATTATAATAAAAATCCAATGTATTTAAAACAACGCCACATATGAATATGAAAAGATATGATCTTAGACTTTGATCTGCTAGAAAGAAACTATTCACAATTCATGCAAGAACAACTACCAACCTCATTTGAAAATAGAAATTTTACACAACCAGTTAATTTACTGAATGCTTCCCCAGCAGAGGGATGATCCGTTGAAGTCTCAATGCCAAGCTGTGACAACAAAATAAATAGACAATAAGTGATATTTTCAGGGGAAAAATAACATAAATTGATCTGAGAATAAATGTAAGTTTCAGTCAAAAAACCCATTTTCTTTTGGGATAAGCAATTGTATCATTAAAGAAGCCAAAGTTTCAATAAAGCAATTTGTCTTCTTTAACAAGTTATTTGCAATCCTGTCACTAACCTGACACCCTAATATAACCATCCAGCTCCTTGAAACCAAGGTAAGTTCAAGCATCGATTATAACATCAAGTGCAGAACCAGTAGGCCTAACCATAAACAATTGAGCACACAGTGGAAAAGCAACATGCCAGCAAACGTGGGTAAACATGAAGTATAAAAACATGAAATATAAGAATTTAACAAAAATAATAAGAATTTATCTAGATTAATCAGAGAAAAATAATAAAAATTTAACAAAAATAAAATAATCCCCACAGCAATGAGTATGAACAAAGGGCATTAATAGATAATCAAGGCTCCCAAAATTAGGGAAGTATATAAAATAGCAAGATAATCACAACAACATAAATAAAATAAAATAAAGCAAACCTTTTCAATGGCCTTCTCAGCAGCAGACTGCTCAGCATCTTTCTTCTTCTTACAGATTTCTGACACAACAGAAAAATCCGGAAGCTGCAAACTGCAGCGATAAAGGCAAGGACCTTTGTGAGGAATAGCCAATCCTGGGCATCCATGTTGAGCAGCAGGTACTTCGTCTACTGTATAGTGTGCCTCCTTACCAAACTTCTGGAAAATAATAGCCTTCGGAGTAAGACTTGTCTTTCTCACAGAAACAGCTGAGGGGCCTTCAGTTTCCATCAGCACTCACCAATTGTTGGATTTAATATACTAAACAACTATGACAGTACTGTAGCAAATTGCCTCCTGCATAAGGGGAAACAAATTAGTTCTAACCTCAGAAAATGGGAAGGGTTAAAATCATATCATACATGTTTTCACATGGAATGATCTATATTGTGAATGTGTAGGCTGCATCTTACTATAAATAACACAATAATCACAAAACAGGTGTGTACAGTAATTGTGGTGCATGCATATTTTTCTTAAGGTGGTCTTAATAAAGATCAACTTAGGCTAGCATTTTCCATATATTGATACTAACAAATTAAAAACCAGAAAATCATACAACTTCAATAGAGAACCCAAAAATCCAAACTTGTCTCTCCACAAAACCGTGAAAATGGACACCTCAAAAGCCCTTCTCCAATTTTTAAATGTCCAAAATGAATAACCACAGTACACGATAACATAGATGAACTTCAACAACTAAATGCTTTTATACTGCAACATTTTGGTACTGCATAATTCATTGCAATGCTTTCTCTTCTCCTTCCCATTATATACAACGGGAAAATTGACATATTTTGCATACTTATTACATTGACACCCATATATTTGAAATAACGCATCGATGAATAGATAAAACAAGTTTTTTATGCAAACATCATAATTTATCAAATTCAGACAAATAAATTTAAAAAAACCATGTACTTCGCAGAGTTTAATATCTCCATTCACTATTTTTTTAACATTTAGCTCAAATAATTAAAAAAGAACTGTTTCTTAAATAATAAAAGCGCACTTAAGCACTTTCTCAGAAACTGCTAGACAAAGCACCAAAAAGAAAAAGAAAAAGAAAAAACAGAGCACATTCACTTAAAGCATTTTCAGCAAAGCTCTCGCAAACGAAGCATCTGAGACATCATTTGAAAATGATGATAACAAAATAAACAAAAGCATTAAAAGAGCCCTCCGCAACAAAAACAAAAAACCAAAAAATAAATAAGAAAGTAATTGATATAAAGATTCAAAGGAAAAAAAAAAGGAAACGAAGAGAGCAATAATTGTACCTTCATTCGCAATGGCATTCTGCACTTTTTTGGCTTCCGGTTCAAGCTTTCTTAAGAATTTTGGTATGGGTTTGGGCGTGGGGGTTTTTGGGAAACGACTTATAAAGGAGGGAAAGTTGGGGGTATAAAAGGAATTTTAGGCATTTTGTTGATTACGTTGAATCAAAGTCACAGTCAACCCATTCGTTTTCAGCGGCTTCGTTGGGAAGGGGATTTTTATTGATAAATTAAATTAACTATCTATTTTACCCCTCTCTAAGGAAAAATTTTTTTTTTTTTCTATTCTAAAGTAAAAATATTTATTTTTCAAATTTAAAGGAAAATACCCCAAAAATCTTTTAAAATACCATAACTACCCTTTATTACTTCTATATAAACCCTCACTTACATATATTTCTCACATCATTCAAACAATCACTCTCATTTTCATTTTTACTCAATATTTAATAAAGTAAGTTCGTTTAACAGAAAAAAATTTGTATTTTTTAATTTGAATCAAAAAAATCAATTCGTAAGAAAAAATTTTTATACGAATTTTAACACAAAACTTAATTTTATTTGTTAAATTTAATTCGTATATTATATAAATAAGACATTTAGATATTTAATAATATTTTAGAGGGGTAAAAAATATTAGAAAAATCTGAAAGATATTTGAATATTAAACAATGTATGAAGGTTTTAAATGAAATGTTAGAAAAAAATACTGATATTTTGATATAAGTCAACATATGAGAGTGTAAAAGAAATGTTAGATAATTATGGGGGTCAAAAAATGTTTAAAAAATATGGACGTATTTTAATATTAAACATTGTAAGAAGGTTTTAAATGAAATGTTAGGAATATATAGATGTATTTTGATACAAGACAACATATGAAGGTGTTAAATGAAATGTTAGATAATTATAGGGGTTAAATGAAATGTTAAAAATATGGAGGCATTTTAATATTAAACATTATAAAAAGATTTTAAATGAAATGTTAAAATATATAGAGACATTTTGATACAAGACAATATATGAGGGTATTAAATGAAATGTTAAATAATTATATGAGGTTAAATGAAATGTTTAAAATATATGGGGGGGTATTTTGATATTAAACATTGTAAGAATGTTTTAAATGAAATGTTAAGAATATATAGAGGGATTTCGATACAAGACAACATATAAGGGTAAAAAATAAATGTAAGATAATTATGGGGGGTTAAATGAAATGTTAGAAAAATATGAGGGTATTTTTATATTAAACATTGTAAGAAGGTTTTAAATGAAATGTTAGGAATATATAAAGGTATTTCGATACAAAATAATATATGAAGATGTTAAATGAAATGTTAGATAATTATAGGGGATTAAATGAAGTATTAGAAATATATGAGGGCATTTTAATATTAAACATTTTAAGAATATTTTAAATGAAATATTAGAAATATATAGAGACATTTCAATACAAGAGAACATATAAGGATATTAAAAAACTGTTAGATAATTATAGGGGATTGAATGAATGTTATATAAATATGAGGGCATTTCATATTAAACATTGCAAGAAAGTTTTAAATAAAATATTAGAAATATATAAAGACATTTTGATAAAATATAGGGGCATATCGATACAATACAATATTTAAAGGGGTAAAACAAAATTTTAACTAAATATAAGGGGTATTGTGAAATTAGATAAAATATGAGGGTGCTAAAAAATATGTAGACAACAAGAGGACATTTACAATATTATAAAAATATCAAGCTCATATGTTATAAAATAATGATGCATTTTGATCTTTTATAATATATTTGGGAGTAAAAAAAATATTAGAAAAAAATAAGGGTCATTTAGATATTACCTAATATATGAAATTAATATTTTGGTTTCAGATGATGCATGGGGTATTTAATGATATGTTGGGAAATTAGAGATGTCATATATATCAAAAGATTTTTTTTATAAATGTTTAATTTTTCCCCAAATTTTTCATTATAAGATTAATAATTAAAATGGGTCGTTTCCAAGAAGAATGAATTCAACGTGATGAGAACATAATGAAGTATATTAGAGGTTGTAAACAATTTATTAAAATTTTCTTCAGAACAACACTTGAGGGATTTATTCAACTTTTGAGTGAATAGTGCAGTATTAATCCAATTAAAAACTACATTCAAAATGTCTCAATATTTCAAGGAGTATATTCATGTTTTTATTACATATGCCCTAATCGAAGGACAAGAAGAAGAAAAAATTGGCAACAATGATAGTGAAGTGAAAAAAGAATCGGCTTGGGAAGATTTGATTGATTTTAATAATGATGCATTTTATATTGCTGCTGAATGGGTTCGTGGAGACAAATAGAGAGTTCTAGACTAGGGTGACTTTGAGGGAAATGAGATGATTGATATTCCTCTTGATGAGACAGATTTCGAGGATAAGTTACTTATTAACTATGATATAAATAATTTGTAGTTTAAAGATCTTATTATGGGTAGCAGAAATTATTTAAGACCATTTTTTGATAATGTTCCCATTGATCCATTTAAGTAGCTTCTTGATTTTTCTCTATAGCCTTCAACATCATCAAGTGATGCAAGTTCGATTTGAGAGGGGAATATTGTAAAACTCGATGCCATTTTTTATGGAAAAAAAACTTTTGAAAGATGTTGTGGACCAATTTGCCCTACAGAAAGGATTTTAGTATAGAGTTCTTAAGTCTGACACGGGAAGATGAAAAATTAAGTGTTATGATGAAAAATACCAATACTCTCAAACGGACAACAAAGTCAAACTAAGTCAAGTCTTTCGAATTGATAAAATGAATCCAACCCACACATGTTCAGTTGATTAGATAATGTCATATCACAGACAAGCTGGAGTTTGGGTTTTAGGTTAATTAATGAGATTAAAGTTTGTGTTAATTAATCGAATTTATCAATCTAAAGAGATCATTATTGATATCGTAAACAATATAAAATTGACATTTCATATTCATAAGTCTGACGAGCAAGAAATTAGGCTTTAAATTCATTGAGAGACTCACCAGAATAATCATTTATGTTCTTACTTGATTATTGCTATAATTTAAAGCATGCTAATCTGGGAACCGTAACAGCTATAGAAACAGACGATGAACATTGTTTTAAGAATTTTTTCATCGCATTGGGATGTTCCATCTGTGCATTTAAACAATATCTTTAATATATTATTTGCATTGACACGATTTTCCTTAAATGTTGATATCTCAAACATTTATTTCTTATGGTGACCATCAATGGTAATAACCAGATATATCCAATTACTTTAGTGTTGGTAAAAAAGAATATCATAACACGTGATGTTGGTTTTTCATAAAAGTTAAAGAATGTATCAATGAAATATTAAAGTTGACAATAATCTCATATCAACATTATTAAAGGTGTGCATAATTCAATTCAAATCGTAAAATCGAATCGAATTGCCTAAAAATTATGGTTTGCTTTGGTTTGTAAAATGGTTCAATTTGGGTTAAATTTTTCAAACTGTTTTTTCAGTTCGGATTACAGTTTGAACGATTTTTAAATCGAACCAAACTGTAAACCGTAATTTTATAATATATATATATATATATATATATAAACTATATTTGACAAAATATTCCAATAAGGAATTAGGTATACCACTTGTTTTTTCAAATTTATTTTGTTATTTTTTGTATATGTATATTATATATATATATATTTTTTATATTTATTTTATATATGTATATTATATTTTTAAAAACTATAATTCAATTAATTTTATTAAATTATATATATATAATTTTAAATATTCAAGCTATAGTAATCGAATTGTGTATTATATTGTATATTAGAAACCTAATTTACAATATTGTGTATCATATTGTATGATACACTTTTTAAAAATTAAAATAATAAATTACTAATAAAATATTATCATTAAGACGTCATAATTTTGAAAAATATTACAAACACCCTTAACATTTTAAAATTTTTCATATACACCCCTAACGTATTATCATTTTCTCTAAAAAAGTATACATTTCATATAGGTAATATATATTGTATTATATGATACGTTTACTGTATTGTATTAATTCGATACATCTTATGATACGTATTATTTCTATCTATATCATATCATATCGTAGAATACATTATGTATCGTATATCGTAGGATACTGATAATTATAGTTCAAATCGTAATCTAAATCGGATCAAACCGTATTTTTTCAGTTTGGTTTGGTTTGAAAAATTTTCAAATCGTTTTTTCAGTTTGGTTTGAAAAATCTGTCAAACCACACCAAATCGAACTGTATACACCCCTAGACATCATGTTATATACTCTGTAATGACTATAGTCTTTTCAGATATACACCATGGATGTTGTTGTCATTATCTTATTTGTAGCATGCGATCAAAGTACAAATGCAACTTATAGGTAATGTATTTATACATTAAAAAAATATCAAAAAACTAACCTAAAATTTGAAAACTACACTTTAGAATACCCTAAAATGATGAAAATTCAAAAATTGATCAAAAATTCAAAAATTACATATTAAAATACCCTAAAATTGAAAAAAAATCAAAAAATTAAACTAAAATTTGAAAAATACACGTCCAAAAACTTTTAAATGATAAACATAAAAAAATAGCTAAATTTAAAAACTACACATTGAAATAGTTTAGAATGATAAAAACTGAAAATCGATCGAAAATTCGAAAATTACATGTTGAGATACCCCAAAATGACCAAAAAAAATTTCAAAAACTAAATATTAAAATATCCTAAAATAACAAAAATAAAAAAATCAATGGGGAATTTGATGATTGTTCAAAAAAATTTGGGTAGGCCTGCATAAAATTTAAAAATAATAATAAAAATTAAGGGTGGGTTTGAGTCTACCATCAATGGGCTCAATTTTCACCATACTCTAAACTACACAAGTTATGAATAATCGAAAAGGTGAAATTTTTACCTAGAATTGGAAGCAACAAGCAACAACTTATAAAATTCATGGGAGTTGAATGAATGATGGAGAATGAGTAAGGCAGAAAACAAGGAAGGTGCGGCTTTCTATTGTTGAATGAAAAAAAGGTTATCAAAGATTTGGGATTTGGAAGAAATAAAAGTTGGAGTTTTGGTTCCAATGGGTCTACCAGAAGAATTCAAAAATTAAGGGTATGTCAGTTTAAATAAAGAAGAGAGTGTACTTAAATTTTTCAAAAAAAAAAAAAATAGAATTAAGGGTTAGCATAGGCCTACCTTCAAAGGGTCTAGTTCTGTCTCTGTCCTAAATTACATAAACTATGAAAAATAGAAAAATGAAATTTTTACCTAAAAGTGGAAGCAGTAGGATATGAAACTTGTAGTTGTTCATTGTTGAATACAAATGAGGTTATGAGAGGTTAGAGATTTAGAAGAAATAAAAATCTAGTTTGTTGGTTATAGTGGGCTTGCTAAGAGAATTTAAGAATTAAGGTAAAGGTCATTCAAAAAAATAAAGATTGGTTTGCCTAAAATTTTCAACCCAAAAAAAATAGAGTTAAGGACCTAATTTCACCCCTACCCTAAATTACACAAGCTAATAATAGTAGGAAATAAAAATTTTACCTAGAGCTTGAAGAAACAAGAAACAACTTATGAAATTCTTAGGAGAATGAGTGAATGTCAAAGAATGAGTGAGGTGAAAATCAAGAAAGTTGTGGTTGTGCATTGTTGAATGCAAAAATGAGGTTATAAGAGGATAGCAATTTAGAAGAAATCAAAATCTAGTTTTAGGTTATGGTGGGTCTACTAAAAGAATTTAATAGTTAAGAGTAGTCTCATTCAAATAATTATGGGTGGGTCTCCTCAAATTAAAAAAAAAAAAATTAGAATTAAGGGTGGGTCTCAGACTATCCTTAATGGGCCCAATTCCAACCTGACTACACAAGCTATTAACAATAAAAAAATAATTTTTTTGCCCAAAACTGGATGTAGGAGACAACAATTTGTCAAATTTTTAGGAGAATAAGTTAATGACAAAGAATAAGTGGGACAAACATCAAGGAAGGAGTAGCATTAGAATGTTGAGTGCAAGTGAGGTTATGAGAGGTTAGAAGGATTTGGAAGAAATAAAAATTGGGTTTTTGGTTATGGTGGGCCTATGAAATGAATTTAAGAATTAAAGGTGGGTTCGTTGAAATAAAGTAGAATTAAAGGTAGGTTCTGTCCTACCCTCAAAGGGCCCAATTTCAACCCTACCCAAAACTACACAAAATATTAATAACAAAAAAATGAAAATTTTGCCTGGAACTAGAAGCTATAGACATCATCTAACAAATTTTCTACAAAATGAGTGAATGACGAAGATTGAGTGAGGTAAAAATCAAGAAATATGTGGTTATGGATTGTTGAATGCAAATGAGGTTATGAGAGATTAGGGATTTGGAAGAAATAAAAAATTGGGTTTTGTTATGGCGGGCCTTTTAAAAGAATTTAACAATAAATGGTTGGCCCGATCAAATAAATAAGAGTGCTTTGGCTTAAAATTTAAAAATAATAATAATAATTAAGGGTGGGTCTGGGCCTTTCCTCCAAGGGCTTAGTTCTACCCTGGTCCTAAATTACACAAGCTATTAATAGCAAAAAAAATAAAACTTTTATCAAGAAGCAATAGGGATGTTCAAACCCAATTAACTGCACAGGTTTATTAATTTTTTGAATCGAACCAAATTTTTAGTTTAGAGAAAACATAAACCAAAATCAAATAAATTGAAAGATTTACCAATTTTGAATCGAATTGAAATACTATTTAATCAAACCAAATTTTTGGTTAACTAGTTTTGAACCAAATTTTAAAAAATTATTCCATTTTATTATATTTTTTCAATTTTTTAAAAATATGTTCAATCTTTTATTAATTTTTTATTCAAGTTTTTTAAAACCAATTCCGTTTGGTTTACCGACTTTGAAAAATAGATAAACCGATAATCGAACCAAAAAATAGATGACAAATTATCAAATTTTTGGGAGAATGAGTGAATGACAAAGAATAAGTAAAGCAAAAATCAAGGGAGGTGTGGTTGTGGATTGTTAAATGCAAATGATGTTATAAGAGGTTAGGGATTCAAAAGTAATAATATTTGGGTTTTGAGTTATGGTGGGTCTGCTAAAGGAATTTAAGAATTAAGGGTAGATTCGTTCAAATAGATCAGGGTGGGCTTACTTAAAATTTTCAAATATAGATTATAATTAAGGGTCAGTCTGGGTTTACCTTCAAAGGGCCTAATTCTGCCTTTGCCCTAAACTACATAAACTATTAATAATATAAAAGTGAAATTTTTATGTAGAATTAGAAGCAACAGGCAACAACTTATTAAATTCTTGGGAGATTGATTGATTGAATGAGAGAGGCAAAAATAAAGGAAGGTATGGTGTGATTCCAAAGTTCAAATGATGACAAAACTTACAGTTAGAGAACTAGAAGTTGTAAAGCCAAGAAAAATGTTACCTTAAACTGGGATGAAGAAATGCAAGGGTTGGAAATTATTGAAAGGGAGGAGATATCACGGAGACCTCAAGATGGATAGACAAGCAAATTAATTATATGCTATTAAATCTAATTAATCTGAATTGAATGTGCCCAATTGGCTTTGCCTTTGATGTTAATTGTCACACCTCACATCACCTAAGCAAATCTGAGCTAATATGTTTGAGGTCGAATCAAAGTCATAAGTTTTAGTTTAAACTTGTTTGAGTTAGTGTATAATGTTATATCAATGAGAGAAATAGTATTATTAGAGGAGTGAATAATACTATCATATGTACAAACTAATTCATCTCAAACCAAACTGTTAAATTAAAACTCTGATTCAAAAGCACCTCATTTAAATCAAATCGTGAATTCAATACAACACCACCTCTATAATCAAGTAAACATGTTCAAGGTGAAAGACACTTCTAAGAAACTGAAATGCGAATCTGTGAAAACCTAAAGCCAACCGGGCAATTTCTACCCAAGATCTAACATCAATCATCTCTTAAGTTGAGCACTTTATTGTTGCAATGTCTTCATCTGTAAACAGAATTGGGTCCATAACTTGGTAGTTTCAGAAGCACAATTATCTCAAAATCTTGCTGCCAGTGCAATTTACATGAGGATTCTTCACTCGGAAATAAATGGTAGTCTGGAAATTAACTAAAAGAAAATGCAGGCAAATAATTGACAATTTTTCCAGATTATATACAGGCCTATATTCTAGTTGCAACTGCAAATGTAAGTATAAGTACTAGCAGAGTCATGGAAATGGCAAACGTGTGAAAATTTTGTATTCAATCAAAATATGCGCCATTTTTACAACAAACTGTTGTCAATACAAATTGGCTAATCACACTAAATGCCAGAATCACAAGTTAACAAAAGGGAGATAATGAGCTATTAAATTCCCACAAAATTCAGGTCCAGATAAACCAAGTATGACAAAAGCTATATGGATGATAGATCTTCGTATATGGTCTTGATACCTGGCCTCTCAGAAACAGATCGTATACATCGTAGAGCTATTCCAAGGACCTCCTTTATTCCCTTTTCAGCTGCCGGATTCCCCATCTCTGACACCAATGCAGTGTCAAAGCATTCGGAGCCATGACCTTCTGCAACCTTCAACCGCATCCAATCAGTTAAATCAACCCCTCCCCCTTCACCAGAAATCACATCACCAGCACATCTACCAGTTAGAAGTTCCAGCAATACCACTCCAAAGGCATATACATCTGACTTAAAGGAGGGGTATGGTTTCTTGGATGCAGCCAACTCTGGTGCACGATAACCCAAGACACCAGCATCAAGAATCTGTTCGATGGTGCCAGCTTGGGTCATGAGGCGATGGAGACAGTAATCAGCAACACGTGCATTAAGATCAGGTCCATCTAAAAGTATGTTTGTAGCTTTTAGGTTACCATGAGGAACACTACGGTCGAAATGGAGATAATTCAGGCCACGTGCAACATCAACTGCTATTTTGAGTCTCTGAGCCCATGTCAATGGTGGGCCTTTTCTTCCTGGTCGATCTAAAGAAGGATTTAATCAATGAAACTGAATTTTAGCTATTATAAGAATCATGAATGCATAATGCAAAACTAGAAGAGACTATTCTCAACCTTAATTAGTCACTGTTAAATATTTTTTTGAAAAAAAAACAGCCTGGACCATCTCTAGAATGTAATTGAATTTTGTCCCTTGAACAGAACACTTAAAAAGGAAAACTTCAGTATGAAAATGGCATGAGGTTGAAACCGTATATATTAATACATCTTTGATTTGTTGGTGTGTGTGCAAAACCATGCCAAAATTTGTAAAAATCGAATACTAGGCCATTAGCAATTGCAAGCAGCACTTCATTGCATTCTCATCTGATTTTTTTAGTTTTTTTATAATTTATTTATCTACAATCACAAATAACATGTCCTAAGGAATGATATTAGAAATGAGATTGCAAGACTTCAAGTGAAAGATGAAATGGAACACACAACAGACTTAATTTATTAAGTTTAGAAATATAGAGGGGAAAATGTTACCGTAAAGAAAGCTTGCAAGACTTCCAGGTGAGATATAATCTGAAAGAATGAGCTTCTCATGCTGTGTAGGTCCCCAATAGTACCCTCTCAGACCCACAACATTTGGATGCCTGATATTTGCAAATTTTTTAGCCTCCTTAGCAAACTCCTTTTTCTGTTTCGCCACTCCCTCTCTCAACCACTTTACTGTCAAGAACACCCCATTCTCCACTGTTGCCTGATAAGAAGTCCCATGACTGCTCCTCCCTAACACTTCAGCAGGTGCCCTTGATAGCTGCTCAGGTGTCAAACTAAGTGTCTCATCAAGAAAATGCAACTCACCAGCCAATTGATCAGGTGATCTCACATCCAATCTTGCAATGTTTTCAGTTGTGAATGAATCCCCAGACTCGGGTGACCAAGACAAATGGCTAGTCTTTGATGGAGAGAAGCCAGTTACTGCAGCCATTTTCTCATCAGGACTCATAATCCCAGACGATGATCCTTTCCTTTTAGCCACAAGATCCTCCGCTGAAACAACCAAAGGCCTGCCACTGCCTATTCCAGTAGCATCAGAGGGGTTTGATAGAGCACGCCTGTGGATATCTTTATGTGTACCAGGTTCTGGTGGCAGTCTTCTTGATATGCGGATGTAATGTATGAAGATAGCAAGCAGGATAAGAATGATAACAGCAATTATGCATGAAACTATCACAATGACTTTGATAACAGTGTTGATAGATTTCCTCTTCGAACTTTCAGCAGGGGAGTTGCCCGGTCCAGGACCACCATCTGGAAAACGCAACTTCGAGTTTCCAGGATAAAAGGAAGAACTGGGAAACTTCCTCAAATTTTCAGGAACAACCCCAGAAAATTCATTGTATGAAACATTAAAGGCTTCAAGAGTGTTGGGCAAGTTGTTTGGTAAAGGACCGGAAAAATGATTCTGGGATATATCTAATGACCTTAGAGAGCTCATGTTAGCCATAGAAGTTGGGAAAGAACCTGATATATTATTTCCAGCAAGATTGAGCATTTGAAGTCCAGTCAATGATTCAAGTCGATCAGGAAAAAAGCCATTAAAATGGTTATGGGAAAGATCAAGAACCTTGAGATTGGACTCACTATGCAGAGAAAATTCAATCGCACCAGTGAGTAAATTATTTGAGACGTGGAGTTCTTGCAATGTGGATGAAGTTAATAAATCAGCTAGCATAGAACCATCAAACTGGTTGGAACTGAGATCAAGGACTCTAAGCTTTGGATACTGAGTAATAACCTTTGGGAGTGAACTACTAAGGGAATTTCGAGATAGATTGAGATAATTTAAACGTAAAAATTGTGCCGTTACCTCAGGAATGGACCCTGTCAAACGATTTTGGCTGAGATCAAGGTACTCGATGTTACCCCACTTCACCATTCTAGTCAGATTACCTTCAAACTGATTATTTGAAAGATCAAGTACAGAAAGACTTCCGGTTAGCACAGGAAGTTCACCAGTGAGGCCATTAGAGGAGAGATTAAGTATTTGAAGAGTTGTCGACAAAATCGTACTTACAGACCCTGAAAGATGAAGCAAAACGTCAGGTACATAGTAAACCAAAGTATGACTTCGCAGCTAAGATAATTTAGTATTGAACATAAGAATGATGTAGCTAAAAGAAACTACTAGAAATGCAAGACTTACCTGAGAGATTGTTGCCACTCAAATCCAGTTCAGTTACCAGCAAGGAATCTCCTTTCAACAAATCATTAGGAATAAAACCTGAAAATTTGTTGTTGCTGAGCTTGAGAATCTGAAGCTCATATACAAAATTGAATCCAGGCAATTCTCCAGACAATTGATTATAGCTCAGATCCAATACTTTCAAGTTTTCGAAGAGCTGTAGCTCTCCATTCACCAGTGACCCAGTGAGCTGGTTGTGGCTAAGATTTAAGTACTTAACACTTGGGGAGATATTAGGTAACAATTTCTGAGAGCTAGAGCTCACTAACATATTCCCACTAAAATCAACATGACTGACATTTGTCAAGAGGAAAAAATTCTCATCAAGATGACCATCAAGCATATTGCCTTGTAAGTCAAGCACCTGAAGTCCAGAAATCAGCTCGAACCCTTTTGGGATTGTCTTGCTAAATCTATTAGACGATAGGTTCAGATACACCAAGTTATTCAGCCTCGACAATGATTTCGGCAGTGACCCAGAAAAGGAATTGCGACTTAAGTCCAACGACTGGATTGAAACAAGACCTGATACCGAATTTGGAACAAAGCCAGACAAGTTGTTTCCAGCTAATGAGAGATTCAGTAAGCTCTCTAATTTACCAATTCCCTGAGGCAGTGGTGAAGAAAATAGATTATCGGAGATGTCAAGAAACTTAAGGCTTTTGAAGTCGCCTATATTGTTGGGTATTACGCCTGTTATGGAATTGTTTGACATGGAGAGTTTCACAAGCATTGTGAGATTCACAAACACACTCAAATCTGCAACAGCCGACAGACCTAAGTCGTCAAGGACAACACCAGCAACATTCCCACCATTACAAATTACTCCATTCCAAGAAGAGGGGCAGCCATTAAAGTCAATGGACTCCTCATTCCATGAATCAAGGACATAACCAGTTGGGTCATTCTTGATTCCTTTCTTGAATTCAAGCAACGCCAAAATGTCTTGTGAAGGAAGCTGACCCATGACATGAAGGAAAAACAAGGATAAAACTAAAAGCCTAAACAGATTCATATTCACCTAGTCAGAAAGATACAGGATAAACTCAAAGATAAAAGGGGAGCTCTCTAGCTTTCTACTCCACAAATAGAAACAATCCCAAACTGAACACTAGGCCAAATAGGGCAAAATCATCATAAAACACAATATTTCATCATCAACATCTGTAGAAAAACCCAGAGCAAGAGACAAGCTCAATGTGCCCGAGAAAGAGGTTTTCCCAACACCGTGAAAGCAAGAGGCAAGTTCAATGTGCAACAAAAAGAGGACATCTCAGGCTATAAACTCTACAAATTATACACTCACTCACCCCTTTACAAAAGTAAAACAACTACCCTTAACACATTGCTTAAAAAATTCAAAATGTGCGCCAAATCAGTACTCTATTACCTGACCAAGGACCAAATCTTGGACGAATGTTCGCTTCAAGGGACTGACTGAGCTTCCCAAACAGCATTTTCTTATCAAGATCTCATTTTTATTTTACAATGTAAGCTTTGCAGTAACTTTTTCACGTAAAGACTCAGACTTTAAAGAGGAAAAAGCACTTTTTATATGTTTACATAACAAACTACAGATGGGTTATATCTTAAAGATTACTTTCTACTACCAAGCACAGTACCGGACTAAACTACCTATTAATGAACAAAACGTGGGTCTTCATTCAAACAACTAGAATGTCATAAATGAAAGGGACCTAGAAATTCTTTTGCAATAAAACCCTAGTAACAGTATCTAGCGCCCATTTTAGCAACTTAAAACACGAGAAAGTCCTAATTTTTCTTTAATGCCATCATCAAAATAAACCCCAAAAAAGAATTTGGCGTTTGTCTCTTTTGCTCATTATGAGAAAGCATGTGAAGACTCAAAAACAAAACCCAAATATGTCTGCATTGTCAGGTTAAATTAAAAAAAACAAACTAATTTCTGTTCATTCTTTTGAGGGTTAGTGTACATCACTGTCAGCAAGACAAAAAGATAGCGGGAAAATGTTAGGGTTTTTTTATTATCTATATAATTAGCGATTTACCCGCCAGAAAAAGAAAGAATCTCACTAAATACTCTGCATAGTGGACGTCAAAGGTTTTATCAAATCCAGTTTTAAGAATATTTTTTTTAATTATTTTCTCCTTTAACTTTTGGGTAAAATTAAAATAAAATAAATATAAGGACATTAAAGTGTGCGTAAGGTGCCACGTGGCGAGGACTACAAGAGCCCTTCAACTAGGGCTACCACAGGTCCCAAATCACAATAACAATACACAAGACTCAAGAGGTGAGGTTGGTGTAAACATAATTGATGGGCCTTTGCAGAAGGTCCCAGAGATCAATGGTATCCAGATCAAGAGCACCACAGAGATCAATCAATCCGAAGAATTGAGTGGTCCATGATGTGGTGATGTCTTTATCTATTATTGTATCAATAAAATTATGTATATCTATTTTTAATACATAATTTATGTACACAGATGAGGTGTTATCGTATGATTGAATATTTCTTTATCATATGATAATATATGTTTTAAAATCACTTAATTACATGATGACACATTACTGTGTATATAAATTATGTATCAAAAATAGGTATACATAGCATTGCTCTTATTGTATTGTGTGAAATGCGGAGTAAGGGTAACTTTCTCTTTTGGGCTTGAGCACAAAATGTGAAAATTATTGTGTTTGGGGAAGATTATGAAAAAATATATTGGCAAGAATTATTGTGTGGTGAAAATTGTAATTTTACCCTCTTTTCTAGAAGTTTCTAACTTTCTCTTCCTCACCCTATGTGGTTTGAGAAACTTACATGTTATAACGCTATCATTTTGTCTTGGTAACTTTAGCGTTGACTTGGCAATTTACTTGCAAATGTGTTAGATTTTGAAGTTGGTTCAGCCAAATTATGATGGTTCGAATCGAATCAGATAAAATTTGAATTTGTATTCAATTTAAATAAGATAAACTCAAATTTAAGTAATTTCAAGATTGGTATTAACACTAAAACTTGTCTCAATAGTTATTTTTTCGATCATTTTTATTCATTTTTTATAATGATTTTTTTGTTGATTTTTTTATTTTTTTCAGTGTTTTATTAATCAATTTAAACAAATTTACGCTCGACTTAATCATTCTGAAATTTAATTCAAGTTAAGCCATAACCTCTAATTAATGAAGCTTGACAATCACCTTAGGAACTGACAAAGTATAAGAAAACTAGCCAAAAACCCATGGCCATGACCTCCCAAAGTCCGCAATAACAGAAGAATCATAAAAGGGCAATGTAATAAAAAACACTACACGCTCATGTTTTATTATAGAATATGTATGTAGGCTAAGTGGGGGGACTTTTGAGTTGTTAATTCTGAGCACCCTCATTATAATATAATTGCTGCCCTCAAAAAAACAGAGAGGCCAAAAGACTTATTCCCACCCAAGGTTTAGTATATTCCCTACTCTTACTTATAAAGTTTTAAAAATCTAAATACCTACATATAAACTGTTAAAATTAACAAAATCTATTAATTATAAGAATAAAATTGTCATATAACCAAGATACTAAAAAAAATAAAACTTTATCTCATTTTCTTCTTTAAACTTTAAAAATTAATAATTTTCCTTTTGAATTAAATTTTAAAAAGTTGCATTTCCTCCCTTTGGGTTTTCTAAGGATAATTTTCCAGCAAACAGTAGACTTCTCTAGTGCTCTTTATCCATCTTGGTGATGTTACTCCCTCTCAATAGTTTGAAAGTCACTCTCTGCTGACACAATTCATCTTTGTCTAAAATCAACAAAAACGATTCTCGTCTTCCTCAATTCATCTAAAATCAACAAAGATAATCTTCTTATCTTCATCGATTCATTTGGAATCGATAAAGATGATTTTCTCGTTTTCATTAATTCATTTGAATGAAAATTCATCTTCTCCAACGAAAACGAGTTTGAAAGAAGGTAGAGAGAGAGTTGAAGGGGAGTTGAAGGGTGTCAGTTGTCGAAAAGGGAAAAGTTTTGCCAAAAAATTAAAACTCTAAGAAAAAAATACAACTTTTCAAAATTTAATCCCGAAGAAAATTGTTAGTATTCTAAATCAGGAGAAAATGAAATTAATTTTTAATATTACTGATTAAATTATAATTTTATCTTTAAAACTAACAGATTTTGTTAATTTTAACAACCTATAAATAAACATTTAGGTTTTTGAAACTTTACAGATAAAAGTTTCAAAATAGACTTAACATTAGGTGGGAATAAGTCTTTTGACCTTAACAAAAAAAAAAGAGAGAAGTAAAAAGCGTATAAGACATGAAAAAACAAGTAATTTGAGTTTTTGCATAAAGTTCTACATGCTGATTAATTAAAAAGGTAATCCCTGAACCCAATTATTTATCATGCAAATCTTTTCAAAATAATAAGAAATAATCTGGAATTAATTCCGTCCATAACTCCAAGGATTACTAAATTTCTAAATATGTTATTGAGAGACTGCTTTTGTCTCAAGCATTCCAACAATTTTTGTCAGAGCAATATTATATACATTCAGTTTTTAATATCTAATTAGATATTTAGATAACACGTCTTTTTATAATTGAATATTGCTTTATTTTTAATTTAAAATCATTTAATTATATAATAACGTATCGTTTAAATATTCAATTTAATATTTAAGATTGAGTACATATAGATTATTATTTTTTAAAACTACAAGAGTCTTCAAGGATTGTGACATGTTTTCTCCTTTGCTTTTCCTGTAAAGCTTAAGTTTATATTTCTTTAGGGAAACTTCTTGTAATAATAATACAATTATATAGTGTACTATAGTTGTGTAATTTTATAATAATAAAAAAAAATTGAATGGGTTAATTATGGTAGAAAAAGCTTGTATCATGTTAATGGGGTAGAGGAAAAATTGTACTTGGTGGAAGGCAATATGATTAGAGAAGTGGACATTTGAGGCATAACAAAGTACCCCATTAACATTCATATCATAAATAGAAGGTTTTGAAGAATTCAAAGCTCAAAATTCTTTTCAAGTTAAAAGCAATAAATGATATTTCACAAAAGATAAGGGTATCTTAATGATGTTAAACAAATTATGTGATTAGTTATGGTTTTTTAATTTTGGGTCAAAGGATTATTTCTCACCCAACTTTTGATGAAATGATAATATTTCATATTTTAAATTTAAAAAAAAACCAAATTTTTATCAATAATCTATTATTAGTAATTAATTTTGTTTAGTTTTTTTAAAATGATTGGTTTTACAGTATATTAAAATTATAAAATTATCATTAACATTTAATATAAATATCACATTATGCATATATATTTATTGGTTTTAAAATTTATCACTTAAACCCCTCAAAATATCAAAATTTTCTCAACTTTAAAATATTATATTTTGTTTAGTTCTTTAAAAATGTAATCATTATTTTTAAAATTATTTAGTGAAATTGAAGTTTTAAAAATTTTCCATAAACCTCCAAACTTTTTTCAAATTCATATGAACCCCTTAGAATTTTTTAAAACTACTAAAATTTTCAAAAATTATATTTTGCCTACAAATATATATTATTTTGACTTTTTAAAGCTTAAAGGATGAGAATTTATGAATGGGAGAAGGACTATTTCCCACCCAACATTTGATGCTTTCTTAAAATGCCACCCACGGTAGATGGAAAACACTTATTCCCACCCATGAGTCGTTAATATGGATGATATCTGTTTGGATAGAGTTAAAATGTCTATTTTACCCTTATAGATAAAATGACAAAAATACCCTTCAATTTAATCTGTAAAATTCATCCCAAAAATTGACGTTAGGGTTTGATTGAAATTGCTAATTTACCCTGTAGAATGGAAATTACCAATTTACGTTAGAGACTGATGCTTTTATGCCTTCAAGACTTCAATTTCTTTTTGTTCAATTTATAAGCTCATGTTAATGGGATTTCAGACTGATACTTTTCTGCATTTCAAATTCTAGATTGAAAATGCAGAAACCAAAATCTAGAAACAAGAAAATGAAGAAACCAAATTGTAAACAGAACCTTGGAAAAAAAATTAATCTCTTAGAAACTTAAAGAAAATGCAGAAAATTTCCAAAAACAAGAAAATGTAGAAGAAACCAAATGATAAACAGAACCCTGGAAAATAATCAACTTTCAACAAGAAAATGCAGAAGAAACCAAATAAATTTTCGGAAACTAAAAGAAAATGCAGAAAACCAAGGAAACCATAAGCTGGAAAACAATAATTCTTTAGAAACAAAAAGAAAATGCAGAAAACTGAATTGTAAACTGTAAGCTGGAAAACAATAAACTTTTAGAAACCAAAAAAATCAAGCAGAAAACTAAATTGGAACCTTTAAGTGCAGAAACCATATGTTAACATTACCAATGCAACACTAATTATCAACAGAAACCAATGCAAGTGTAGTTATCAACAGAATCAATTGAATTTCAGAATTCAAATTTTAACATATTACTGCATCAACCACAAAAGCAAGCACCAATGCACTAAATCAACACAACATTACCAAAAAAATATCATTACTACAATTACGATCAGATGAAATGTCAATAGTAGTATATCAAAAAATAAAAAACATTATACTCCAAAACTATTTATGAATGCTGCATATTACAAACTACTTATGAACATTGCATATTACAAACTATTTACTAAGCGTTGCATATAAAAAAAAAATTATCTTAGCATTTTTCAGAGTTCTACCAAAAAAACCAATGCAGTGAACTCTTTATGAAGGCTACAGAGAATAAGCTAGATGTAGTTACTTGAATTGGACCTCTGGAAACAAAATTTACACCAGTTAAACCTTTTTGGTTCAACATTTATCAACCTGGCTAATAGAAAGAAAAAAAAAATTGACTATGAAGATGTATTCCACTGCATAAATACCTGGATCATTAATATCATATTGTGAAGGTTGGCTGGAAGAAGTTTGCGCAAATTGTGCCTGTGCTGAATGAGTTGTCATACTTGGTATTGTCTTTCTCTATTAACAAAACAAAAAATTGAAGAATTAGTTAAAGAAGAATAAATCATGAGGTATGATAAAATAATGAAAAATTATGTATAATAATTACCTTTTGATTTCTTCTATTTACACCAGCAAGATTATTTTTACATGACCTCTTGTTGTGACCAATTTCCTTGCATTGATTGCATTTGACAGTGGATATTTGTTTTCTCTTTGGTCCTTCATTAGGGTATCTCCTTCTTACTCTTCTTGGCCTGCCACAGGTTAGATGTCCGTGGGGTGGGAGCAGCTTGTTTTTAGAGGTGGCAGACTAATTCCTTTTATTTGGAACTAGATGAATTATTCCATGATATGTTGTCATATATGCTGGAATTTTGAGTTTCTCATCAACAAATAATTCAAATGAAGAAAAATTCATATACAGTAAAGAGCACACTGCATGCTGACATAGGACACTAGAAATTTGCCATATGCCACAATCACAACTTCTCTTTTGAAGATCCAACGTGTATATTCCAGTTGGCAAAATAGACATGTCAATGACTTCAAACTCCATTAGACCAACATGAAGAATCCTTACATTTTTAGCAGATTCAATATTTTTATTCAACTTGGCAAACAACAGTAGTGGCAGTGGGGTAACCCACTCTCTGGCTGCCTTGAGCCTACCTTGAATTCTTGTCATTATTCTCCTTCAATAAAGTTCCAACAAACTCAAAATTGGCATTTCCCTATCTTCTCCAAGCCAATTGTTGAAGGATTCACTCATGTTATTGGTGATATGATCATATTTGGCATTTGTATCAAATCCAAACCTAAACCACTGCTCAGGTTCATTTTCGATAATCCATTTATGTGTTGTCTGATCAATCTCTAGTACTTTTGTTAATGCATTCTGGAAATTAACTTTATTGGATGCTCTACAAACAGCACAAAAAAGGTTCCTCATGCATATCCCAAGAAAAAATTTCCTAAAATTTGCATTGAATAAAATATACTCTTAGTGCTCGACCATTGTGTTTCTAAAGCATTTATTAACCCTTTTTGCCTATCACTCATGAAAGTGATAGACTCGACATCCCCAAAAAAATCATGTAGTAAATTGATGAAATACCCCCATGTGTCACTATTCTCAACCTCACACACAAAAATAACCAATGGGAATATCCCACTATTGGCATCTAATGCAACTGCAAACAGAAGAACTCCCCTAAAATGACCCTTGAGATGACAACCATCTACTCCTACAAAATGACGACATCCCTCAATAAATCCCCCTTTTTATGCTGAAAAACTCACAAAAAACCTATGAAATCTTAGAGTTGATAGGATTTCTTTCCTAATGACTTTCCAAACAACCTTTGAACCATGATTACTAACCAACAAAATGTTACAATACCCAAACAACCAATTGAACGAGTTAAAGTACTCTTTTACTGTCATCCTAGTTGCAATTTTCTTAGCCCTATAGAGTTTTTTACTGCTAATCTTCAAAAAATGATCATTTTCCAGTTGGTCAGCCAAAGGTTTAATGGTTGACCCTCTTTGTGATGGAATGAAATAACCAATTTTCTTTACTACTGAAGAAGCAATAGCTGCTGAGTTGTTTTGAACCCTCAAACAAGTGTGTGTGCCCTCGTATATTCTTATTTAGAAATACTACTGATCGACCATCATGGTTGCATAAAGATGGTATGGACAACCCTCTGTTGCACAAACTAATTTGATTCTCCTTCTTTCATTATATATCTTTCTCAATTCGAAGTCCTTCTGAACTGTGTAATCACTTAATACCTCTCTAAAATAATCAACACTTTCAAAAATTTGTCCTACATCAAAATTAACTTTCTCATTTACACTATATGTGAATGTTTTTCCCTTCATAAACCTAGACAACCTTGAAGCATAATCACATGTAGAACTTGATGAATCAGAATTTTCATCTTCACTGCCTTTTTCACCATTAGATAAACCCCCAGTTGTCTCATTTTTCACACTTTCAACTGTCTTTTCATTGGTATTGTCTATAGCTATTGTAGATGTATCTTCATTTTATATTTTTCATATCATCATTAACATCGTTAAACTGTGCATCTTCATGGGAGACATCGCTCTAATGACAGTCATCATCACTACATTCAATATTAGAGATTTCTCCTTCATACTCATCAGATCCATTACTCCAATCAGATGGTTGTTAGGGAGACTGTTCTAACGGCTGTCCAAGGTGCTATAAGGGATAGAGAGGACGTTGTAAGGGATGTGCAGGTTGGGTAGGTAGTTGTGAGGCTTAGGGAGGGTGTTGTGAGGGATGTGTAGGTTGGTGTGAGGGTTGTGATAGTTGGGTAGGCTGTTGTGAGGGTTGGGGTGGTTGCTGTGACACTTTTATAGGCTGCTATGAGGGTTGGGGTGCCTGCTGTGAGGGTTGAGGTGGCTACTGTAAGGCTTCTGTAGGCTGCTGTTCAAGTGGCAAAGGGGTCATATTTCCAACTGTCACAATAGGAAGGAATTCTACAAACATGTCAATATCTTTCAACCCAACCTTAATATACTCTTTAAATATATGACACATATCTTCATCACAGTCTATAATATATCTCCTCACCCTATTAGACTTTTTTGCTTGAATCTTTATTTTCTCTTCCACATACAACTCCATTATTTCATTTTCATTGGCTATACAGTTTTTCAAGTATTTGATGAAGACAATGTAGCTATACTTATCTGGATCAACATTATGAATTTCACATGGAATATCATAGACATCAAATCATAAATTAAATTGCATCGTGGGCAACATCCTATGTGAGACATATCCCCAATATACTAAATATTGCATGTTCAGTATGCATCCATTAAACAACATGCATGTTCATTCGTTAGACAACATCCATAAACCAAATAATGCATGTTCGCAACCATCAAACAATATTCAAACATCCAACAGTACATATGTGAGCATATTATAACAAGCATGACAACATGTAAACAGTATGCAAAAATGTAAATTGTTCATCCATTATGTGATCAGAATGTAGTGACAATGCAAACATGCAATTTGCAAAGAATCAGTAAACATCAAATAAAACACATTTATTTACATTATTGATACAAGACATTGTTAAACTAGGAGACTTGAAGGTATTATCCCTTCTTGTCTCGCCAGTAGCACTGCACTCCTAAATGTCCAACCAATATACCAAATAATACATGTTCACAACCCTCAAACAATATTAAAGCATAAAATACATGAATAGTATACATAATATTCAAGCATCCAACAGTATATAAGTGAGCATGTTATAGCGAGCATGACAACATGTAAACAACATGCAATAATGTAAATTATTCATCCATTATATGATCAGAATGTAATCACAATGCAAACATACAATTTGCAAAGAATGAGTAAACATCAACAACACACATTTATTTACATTATTGGTACGGGGCATTGTTAAACCGGGAAACTTGAAGGTATTACCCCTTCCTGTCGTGTCAGTAGCACTGCACTTTTGGATGTCCAACCAATATACCAATAATGCATGTTCATAACCCTTAAACAATATTCAAGCATAAAATAAATTAACAATATGCATAATATTCAAACATCCAACATTACATAAGTGAGCATGTTATAGCAAGCATGACAACATGTAAATAGCATGCAACCATGTAAACTGTTCATCTATTATGTAATCAGAATGCAGTGACAATGCAAACATGCAATTTGCAAAGAATCAGTAAACATCAAACAACACACATTTATTTACATTATTGGTACGAGGTGTTGTTAAACCAGAAAACTTGAAGGTATTACCCCTTCCTATCGCATCAGTAGCACTATACTCTTGGATATCCAGCCAATATACCAAATAATGCATATTCACAACTCAAACAATATTTAAGCATAAAATACATTAACAATATGCATAATATTCAAACATCCAACATTACATAAGTGAGCATGTTATAACAAGCATAACAACATGTAAATAGCATGCAACCATGTAAACTGTTCATCCATTATGTGATTAGAATGCAATGACAATGCAAACATGCAATTTGCAAAGAATCAATAAACATCAAACAACACACATTGTTAAACCAAGAGACTTGAAGATATTACCCCTTTCTATTGCGTCAGTAGCACTGCATTCCTGGATGTCCAACCAATATACCAAATAATGAATGTTCACAACCCTCAAACAATATTCAAGCATAAAATACATTAACGATATGCATAATATTGAAGCATCCAACAGTACATAGGTGAGCATGCTATAACAAGCATGATAACATGTAAACAACATGCAACCATGTAAACTGTTCATCCATTATGTGATCAGAATGTAGTGACAATGCAAATATGTAATTTGCAAAGAATCAGTAAACATCAAACAACACGCATTTATTTAGATTTTTGGTACAGGGCGTTGTTAAACTAGGAGACTTAAAAGTATTACCTTTTTTTATTGCGTAAGTAGCACTACACTCCTAGATGTCCAACCAATATACCAAATAATACATGTTCATAACCCTCAAACAATATTCAAGCATAAAATACATTAATAGTATGCATGCTCAATTCATATGTTATAATACATTATATAAGCATGTTACAAATAACATGAAAGTATGTAATACAATTTGCACATACGTATTACATGTAAACAATATGAATATATTATACAGTATGCAGTATACATATAACCATATATATTATAACAGTAAGCATATAACAACTTTTCATATAAGCATATTTAATTCATAATCAATCATATTATTCATATAAGTAAGCTTATTCAATAGCGAAGAAACCCTAATAAGAAGTTTTATTTACGATTAATAGTTAATTAAAAACATCAGATTCATCAGTCCACATAAAAACTACATATACAGGGTAAACCCTAAAATACCTATCTCAAACTACCCATTTTTTCATGTAAAGCAACAAAATAATTGACGAATCCAATGAAGAAAAATAGACCCTAAGTATTGTATGCAAAACCCATACGTAAATTTGTTAGGCCTACTATATATGTAAAATATATCACCATATCATTAACCCTAAACCAACATAACAGAAAAATCATAAAACCAACCGTTAACATAAACAAACACCAACACATTTAATTTTTTTACCAACAGAGCAGACCATCATAAATGATATAATGTTGAAACACTATGCACGAAACAATGAGACATGGACAGATCAAACCTTGAGGCCAAGAACTTCTACAACCCTTGGTTGGTGTACTTTTCATCGTCGTTGTTACTTCAAACAACACGAAAAACCACTATCATTGTCGTAGGTTCAAAGACAGTAGTAGAAAACCCTTCACATTGTTGTTGGTCAAAACACTACTTCGTTCACTCTTGAAGACGTTGTCGTTATTATTGTCATCACCGTTTTGTAGTCGTCGTTGGCCGTTGTCGGTTTTTGGAACTCACAGGACCCTTACACTTTAGAGAATTAATAGAAGGCAACACATTTGTTTGAGAATGAAATGAAACCCTTCATTCTTTTTCGCTAATTCAAAATGGCATTTCAAATTACCAGATCGTCGCTTTTTCATTCACTTTCAATATAATAAAAAATTCTTTTTTCCGTCGATATTTATTCAAAACCCCGTTAAATGAGAAAAACACCGCAACATGTGTCCATATTTGATTGGCTTATCGATTTTGAAATTCCCCATAACCGTTGATTTCTATGTAAGCAATATTAGCCGTTGATTTTGAAAAATCATTGCGCATTTATTTCTTTGCAGGGGCTACGTATAAGTGCGTCGAAATGTGCCACCTCATTGTTTTAAAATCGACGCCATTTTCTTTTTTCCTTCTACTTGTCCTCATTTCCTTTCGCCACACCATCCATAAAAAACATATCGCCGATTATTTCGCTTCAACTCGCCAATAAAGCTTCCTTCCACCGTAAGCTTCGCCACGCATCAAGTATTGGTGGATGGCGTGTGACAAAAAAGTCGGCCACATTTAATTTTATGAAAAATTATTTAATAAACAATTTTTTATTCTCTCGCTTTAATAAAACCGACATAACACTTGTGATTACTAAAATGCCCCTTCACTCAAACGAATTCTTGTAATGTTAACGACTCATAGGTGGGAATAAGAGTTTTCTATCTGCCGTGGGTGACATTTTAAGAAAACATCAAAAGTTAGGTGGGAAATAGTCCTTCTCCCTTTATGAATTCATCCAGACCTTTGGAGGGGAAATAGTCATTTGGTCTTAATTTTATATTAATGTGTACTAATTATTAAGGAGTTTGCTAGGGGTTTGTGGGCTCTTGTTTTTTTAGTGAAAAATACAACTTTAGAAGTCTGCATTAAAAAAACGACTATCCATAGGTCGATATGTAAGAACCGTATATATAAATATATGATAAATACTAATATATTATCATATAATTAAATAATTTTAAATTAAAAATAAAATAATATTTTATATTTATTATTAGTTTATATAATATTATTCATTCGAAATTGACTTTCAAAAAATGGAATTTATAAAAAGTCATAAGAGTATGGAAATCTAAATTCGTGCAAAATGCTATATTCTATTAGTTTCAAATAATATTACATTACATTAATAACTGAAATTCTAATCTAATTCATTAGATATTGTTCACTTTAGATCAAAATCTTTAAATCTAGGATAACCGAGTATAAATTGTATATTTGAGTCATGCTGGGACAAATTTGCCTCTGAGAATCCACTTAAACGTCCTTTCCTTAAAACATATCTAATTTGATATGAAAATTCAAATCCCATAAATTGAATTTCAAGGTCATTTGCTAGAAATATAGGATGTGATTGATAGAAAATGAAAGTTTATATCTGACCCATAATTCTTGGCTCTTCTCTATTTAATTTAGAAACATTTTAGGTGAAGGATGATTAAGCAAACTTGAAAACAAATCCATGCACCCAAAGCATGAACAATTAATTAATATTTAAGTTATTCATAGAATAATCTCCATATACTTTTACATTCAACAAAATTAGTGTATTTACCTTATAACAATGTATAAGATGCTTAATTTACTTACATATAATCAACACTTTTAATAAGTATTAATTTGTATACTAACTATAATGTGTCATGATATGAATGAATGATTTTAAATTAAAGATAATATAATATCTAATTATACAATAACACGTTATTGTTAGTACAACAATTAATACTTATTATTAATATGCATAATTTTATTCTTCAAGGCATAAAACAAATTGGCAGAAATTAATATAAATAAGAAACAACTACCTTGGATCATCTTAGTGTCTAAGAAGGGACTCCAACGCCATATACTATGGTCATGCAAGCAAACTACCTCAGCCTTATAACTATTCTTTGTGAATAATTCAACAAGTAAGCCTTTGTTCAACCTGCCAAATTGGTGAAATCCTAAGCCTAATTACCAATCTCACAATCACTTTACCATGTAAGTTACTACCTCATGTTAAGCTTAAGGCAATGCTTTTTAGGCCGATGCTTAAAATAATAGTTTTAATAGAATTATATTAGAAAATTAACAATAAACTACAGTTGCAAAAGAACCGTTGCATTATAAAATATAAAACAACAAATTTAATAGTGTTATATTAGAAAATTAATAATAACCCACGGTTGAAAAAAAAAACTATAGCGTTATGAGATATAAAACAATAGATTTAATAATGTTGTATTAGGAAATTAACAATAAATTGCTGTTGCAAAAAAAGAAAAACGGTAACATTATGGGATATAAAATGACGACTTTAATAACTATTGCAATTGATCAAAATTTTAGCTATAATTTAATTATATATAAAATGTCATGGGACATAAAAACTGCAACATTTTAGGAAGTTGGAAGATTGAACTTATAAGGTGTTTTATTTGATTTAATTTTTATTCAACACTAATTTATGCCTTAAATTGGTGTTACCCTTAATTTTGATTTGACGAACTTAAGTAAAACTCAAATCAAATTATTTTTTATTCAAACTAAACTTAAATTAAAAGTCTAAGAGCTCAATTCGGTTCATATCTACTTTTAAAACAATTGTTAAGATATCGTTGTTTTATGAATGAATTATGAATCTAAGTCATAAATCTAATCTAAACTAAACTAATTTTAATTCGATTGAGTATGTACAACTCAAGCTATCCTTATATTTTTATATACCAATTAATATTTCTCTAAAGGCTCATAAATGAATGCCCATTTCAAGTGAGCCCAACCAACTAATATTTTTAGTCAAACCCACTCATAATTCATTCCCGCAAAATTCCATTATCTAAGCTTACCAAAAAATATTCCATTGTTTTTTTAGTAACGATGTCTTCATTAACTATAACTTTGTGTTGGCAAACTTATTAAAAGTTTAAACAAAATTTCTTTCTAATTGCCTTTTTTTTAAAAGAGAAATTAATTTGTTTGTTTCTAATTACGTAATGCACGGTTTAATTAATATTATCTAAATGATACAATTTTTTAGGCATATGAACAAAATTTTATAACTTGAGTTTCTTGTTTTTTCAGGCGCTCATATTTTGAAGTTGCTCACTGTGGAAGACTGGAAAGAAAATTTTATCATTTAAAAGTGCTAATTTTTACTTATTTTCAGTCTTCTTTATGTTGCATTCATTCTTTTCAATTCATTTTTTATTAATAACTTGGTTTTTTTTTTATGAACATTTATGGATATAGTGTAAAGAAGAAGGAAAAACAAGAGAGACAAAAAACAAAATACGTGCTAGCAGGTGTTATGGCCTCTTATTTGAAAAAAGATAAACAAAAATAACACCACAAGTTACAATAATTAGTTATAGAGAGTAACAATTTTTGGTTAATTGGTCTTCGCCAAAAGTGTAAGGAACCAACAACAACATCAACTGGACAACCACAATAGTTAATTAAACAACCACAAAAGGCCAAAGGCCAATCACAAAAGAGCAAGGAACGTCTTGAAAATTCAATTATACAACAATAAAATATGCAACAATAGTTCATGAATCAACACGTAAATATACGTTCTCAACAAGAGACATATGACTTGGTGTTGGAGCAACAAGTTGAAAAACAAAATCAATTATCTAAAAATCCAATTTAAGTATCAACTAAATTAGAGACTACACGGTGTTTAAGCTAGTCATTCATTTTTTCCATTATATATAGTTTCTTTGCAACATTAGGTATAAAATACTATTTTCTTTCTTTTTTACATATTATATTTTGTTGAATGCCTTCTTTAGCTTCTGGTTTCTAATTATTGTGTTTTTTTAATTTTTTTTTTCATATGCATAAATAAGGAGAAAGAGAAGCAGTCATGTCCAAAGAAGAATGGACAAAGAAAAGCATTATGTCTAGTTGGATCATTGTCAAGTTATTTCACATTGAAAAGCCGCAAGGAAGTTCAAGGGCAAGAATAATTTGAACATCAAGAAAATGAAGAATATTTGGAGCAAGTGATTAGGGATTAAGAAACGACTCCTCCTAATGATCATTCTTTTCATAATGCGCATAACCAAGAGAGTGTGATGGAGATTAATAAAGGCTACTCCTGTGATACTACAAGATAATCTGATGATAACCAAGGTTAATCATCATTGCATAATTTTCATTTTCTGCTTCTTAACTTATAATGAAAAACACTATTGATGCATGTTTTTCTACATAACAATTGCTAAAAAGAAGACTGGGGGTCCAACTCTCATGAAAGAAATAACTTAGGCAATTCAACGATCGCAAGCCAATTATGCTAAATGCTCACAACCAACCCAAAGGCCCTAATGAAGAAACATTAACTAAATTTAGAAATTTTCTTGGTATGATGGCACGAAATCAACAATTTGCTCCATTAAATCATACCAATTGGTCGAAGATGCCTCAAGGGATTAAATTTGGGAATATATTAATGTAATTCTTAATAACCTTTTTTTTTTCTTTCCATTTAATGTTTATGCCTTATGTTGTTGATTTTGATACATTTGTTCTTAGTGTAGAGAATATATATTCTTCCAATAACAAGTAAGAAATGGGTGATGAATGCAATTGGAGATGTATGGCAGACACACAAATGTAAAGTAAAGAAGACTTATTTAAAAAAATATGCAACTGATAAAGAAAGAATGAAACACTGTCTACTAGGGATTTCAAAACCAATTTTTAAGGAGCTTCTTCAATATTAGAATGACTAAAGATGTGCAGGTTAAACTTTGTTTAAGTTATATAAATGAATATTTATTGAGATGTCATTTGTTAATTAGAGATTTTATACAAAAAATAGCTAACACAAATATTGAAAATCACAAAAAAAATAACATGATATGCACATTGCTGGTCCAAAAAGTTTTGTTAGTATCTACCATAATTTGGTTAGTTTTGTTAAATTTGTTATTGATTCATTTGGATTTGCGTTCTAATGTGTTTCTTGTGATTTATTTTTGTTACTACATCTTAGCAAAATTCCAAGGAGTTAAAGGACCTCTTACCAAGGTTGAAATGTATCTAGCTACCCAAAAAAAAAAAAAAAAAAAGAAGAAGAAAGACGAGTGTATCAAGGTGATGACAATACTAGAGAAAAATAGTATATTTATCATAAAACAAACTATTTGAGGAAGCTTTTAAAAAAAAAAAACATTAGAAACATATATAAATTCTTATAACACTTGCAATTTAACTTTATTATGGTTTGTAGGCTTGAATTGAAGAGTAGCAATCCCAAGAAGAGAGTGGTGAGAGGTTAGAAGAAGTTATAGCTGAATTAGGGCAAAAACCACCTAGTTGTGTGCTATTAATGGGGAGAGGTGTTATACCAACTAACTTGAGAGAAAAAGGGGCATCGAAGGATACCTATACACTTTTGGATGAGGCATTGAATCCATAAAATTAACATTGGAGAAAGAAGTGGAGAAGAAGCTAAAAGCAAAAAGGGCAATAATTGTTCAAATGAAAGAAGAATTGGAAGTTGAGAAGGAAAAAAAAGCTAAAGAAATGATCTAAATGAAAGAAAAATTGGAAGCTAAAAATGTAACAATGGCACAACAAGTCTTATCAATGCTTGTGAAGCAAATAGCATAAGTTAACCTAAATATGAATGTGGATACACTTGGTTCATTTATTGTAAGAGTTAGTTCACTTCAAGGTGCTTCAACTGCATAAAATAACAAAAGGTAACATGTTATTTTCTTTAAGATTTAACATCATCTATCTTATAGAATAATTAAAATAAACTTGTTTGACAATTATTTAGACATTTTAATATAATTTTTCTTTCAATTGCAATATGACTTGTATTTACTAATAGAAAGTTGTAATGTAATTGTTTTTTCCTTTAGTTTTGGTGGTTGTTGCAGTAGAATTTGACCACAATGGATCATATGTATAAGTTTTTAGTTCAGATATAAGGTGGGTTGTAGATTTTGTGACATGTGAGCATATAGTGTTTTGTTAATTTATATTCTAATATTTGGTTAAATAATAACTTAATTTATCTTTTTTTTTTCTTCTTTCATTTATGGTTGGTGATTGTAATACTCTCAAGTATGTTTTAGGGGCATTTATGTCTTTTGATCATGTTTTAAGATATTTCTAATTTTAAATATATATATTTACATGTATGTGTGTGTTTATATATATATATATAAAGAATTACAAAAAAAGATAAAGATTAAGAGATAAATATGCATATAAAGAGAGAAAAGACAAAAAAAGGAAACTTCAAGCCTTTTTCCATCATCTTCTCCTTTCCATTCTAGTAGCCAACCTTCTTCATATTGTTTTCTTTTGTTTTGTGAAGAGAAAGGGGAAGATAAAATAAGAAGAGAAAAAAAAGGAAACACTTTGGAAGCCTTGGTAATCAAAACATCTCATTCCTTTCTCTTTACCTATGCTTTTGTATATTTGATGCATGTTATATGAATATGTTAGTGTGTTTTGGTGTTGATTTAAGGTGGTTTTGGTGATAAAGAAAGCAAGACAAGGAGGAGGGAACCAACTTGCAAAGATTGGCTTGAAACAAGGTAAAATGTGTTATCCTTGGTATGTTTCATGTTTTATATTTTTGGTTCTTTGGATCTATGTTATATATGATGATTTTGAAGTTGAGAAATGTTGTTTTGCCATTTAGAGTATCTATGTGTGTTAATTTGTTCATGATAGAGAGTTGGGTGATATTTACCATTTTACCATTAACTTCGTCCTACATTTTGACTGTCTTATCGGATGAATCATGAGTACTATTATAGCTTATTGAAAAGCTATTTGAATTTTCTTTTCAAATATATATAGCTTGCATGAATTATAGACCGTGTGAACTATTAAATTGTATGAACAAAAAGACTGTCTTACCAAATAAATAGTAAATGTAGTTTTTGCTACTGACTTTGTCCCACATTTTGACTACTTTATCTGATGAATCATGAGTACTATTATAGCTTTTTGGAAAGCTCTTTGAATCCTTTTTTCAACGATATATAGCTTGTATGAATTAGAAACCGTTTTGACTGTTAAATATTGTATGAACCAAAAAGACTGATTTACCCAAACAAACAGGAAATACAGGTTTTTGCCATTGAATTAATCCCACGTTTTGACTTCCTTATTGGATGAATCATTAGGGCTATTATAGCTTGTTGGAAATCTCTTTGAATTCTCTTTTCAATGATATATAACTTGTATGAATTAGAGACCGTTTGGACTATTAAAGTGTATGAACAAAAAGACTGCCCTACGAAATGAACAGTTTGTGAACAGTATTTTACAGTTTTTAGAAAGAAAGAAAAAAAGAAAAGGAGGAGAAAAAGGAAAGGAAGAAAGAAAGAAAAGAAAGGAGAGAAAGGAGAGAAAAATAAAAGAAAAAGAAGAAAAGAAAGAAAAACAAGAAAAAGAATTTGGGGTTTAAGATTCAGGGGTCGTCTCAAAAGTATAGTCTAGTGAGTTATGAATAGTTTTATATGGAAGCAAGATTAGTAAGATAAAATGCACGCATGCATGTTATGAACTATGAGGGGGCACTTTACACTACACCACCTGTAGTAGGGTACGCCCGTAGTAAGACATAGATCTACAGTAGAGTCCGCTCGCAGTAGAACATACTTATAGTAGAACACAATTCAGATTAAAAAATGGTGTAATGAGAGAAAGGAAGAGAGCTCGAGCTTAGAAAAGTGTCAAATCTCTATAGTCAGCTTTTAGAAAGTATCAAATAGACACCAAATGGGATAAAATATGACCCAAATAGTAAAGAATGAACTAGATTATCCCTTCGATTTCATATGAAGGTTATGATGTGAGGTTGTATTCCAAGAGTGAGTTAGAACAAGAAAGGAGATAGTTTACTTAATTCTTTCCCTTTACTGAGTGTTCTTATCTCTCACTTTTTTTTCTTTCATGATTGTAGGTATGGGTGATCGAGATAGCTACGAGGCAGTATCAGGTTAGCTAAGATGGACCTAGGTTGAAGATGGTTACCTATGATTTTTGTTACATACATATGATACTGTTGATTTTTAGCCCTATTTAGATAGTTGTATAGTTGTATCTAGGGGCATGTATATGATTATTCCATGATCTTAGATGTTTCAGATAAGTTTTCATATGAGATATATACATCTTTTGTTCGCTTATAGATTTTTAGTTTTCTTAGAATAATTTCTAAACACTAAAAGTAATGCATTTATTTTAAAGTATTTTTTTTAAAAATAAATGCTTCGGATATTAATTCGTAACATTTCTCCTTTAGTAGGTAGTACTTCTGGGAAGGGATGTTACAATGATTGATGATGGTAGAAAAAGAATGGGCATTTTATGATTATTGAGGAGGCTCGTGATTTGGGCGTCTCTTAAGGATGTCTTTCATTTAAGGACATAATTTCTCTTTTTTAATTATGATGAGATGTGTTAAATGTGTTTATGTTAACTACTTATTATACAAATTTGGATTACTTGACTTTGAATTGAAAATTCTTTTGTTACAATGCATAATTTTGGTTTTTATTCTTCTATTTCTTATTTGATTATCTGCTTTGTTATCTTTAGGCCATATATTATGTATTTAAAATAGGGCAAAAGAAGAAAATATAAAAAAATGGTTGCATCATATACACAAACTGTTGTATTAAATACATAGATAGAGCTAATGCAATAATAAATATACAATTGTTGCTTTAACCATTAAAATTAATGTCTTTACAGTATTACAAACCATTGCAATAGCTAAATAGTCATTGCTTAAACATGACATAATTTGTTACTTATAATATTTGAAGTTGTTGCCTAATGTTTTTGGTAATCGTTGTCTTAGCTTAATAGTTGTTGTTTAAAAATGATATAATTCGTTGCTTAAAATAGTATATAATCATCACCTAATGTCCTTAATAACCATTCTCTTAACTAAATAGTCGTTGTTTAAAAATAATATAATACATTGTTTAAAATAACTTATAACCATTGCCTAAAGTTCTTAATAACTATTGCCTTTCACAACTAAAACTGTTGCATTTGGGACTGTATAGACCGTTAACTTAGATTGCACCAAAACTATTGCATTTGGGTTACTAATGCAATGGTTATTTTTATTGTTGGCTAAACGAATATAAACCGTTGCCTATTACCTAATGCAACAGAGACATTTGTGGCGATTATGATTTCATTACCTAAAGTCTTTTAGCAACGAAATTTAACCGTTACATTAGATCTTTTATGGTGTAATGTTATTAGTAGTTTAATTTTAACATGTTGCTAGTTAATTTCAAACTCATACTCTCTTCTTTGAGCATCCCCGTATTTACCCTCTAGAAGCTCCTTGTTTGAACCTTGCATGTAACTTTACCTTAACGTTATGTCATGCCATCCTAAAATGTTGTTAAATAGAAGGATCTTATCAACTTCTATGAATGATAAACGATCGAATTCTAGTCTATATAATTTCTTTCATCTCAATCACGTAACCCTTCTCATAGCCAAATTTTCCCATCTTGGTGGAACTTCTCTCTAGAGTATAAAGTACAATATATAAGGGTCAAAAGACTTATTTCCATCTACAGTTTAGTGCATTGCTAAACACCCACTTGTTAAGTTTCGAAAACTCGAATACCCACCCCATCAATTGTTAAAATTAATAAAATATGTTAATTTTATTATAAATTACTAATTTACCCTCTTTAACATTTTGTATACATACTCATAAAAAGTAAAATTTTGATGGAGTGCATTATTTAGAAAAAATGACATTTACCCCCATCCTAAGGTTTCATCTTTTTCAAAATTTTCATCTTATGTCACCCCCCAAAGTTTAGAAACATCACACTTGCACCCTTGCCTTTTACCCTTTTCTCCATCCATCCCTGGTCAATGAAGAAATCCAAGGAAGAGCAACTCAGTTGCTAGCTCAAATAACTGGCATTGTCAACGAAAAATCAGAAAAACTAAGCCAACAAACCAAGAAAACACTGATTTATATGATTCATCTTCAATTGAGCCGACTTAATGAAAAATGAGGAAACAGTTGAGGAACTGATTGTGTAATTCATCTTGTCCAGAGCTGATTTAACGCAAAATGCCAACAAAAGCTTCGATTTGACAAATTGAACTTTTTCTTCCATCAACTTTTTATTCTATTGGTTTTTTTCGATGTCAAATCTTTGTCTTTTGTTGGCTTTTTCATCAGTCCCATCATCATCTTCATGCACTATTAATTCATGGTTGGAGTTCGATTACCAGAGATGCAAGAAAAAAATGCAAACCGTAGGGGAAAACTGTAACTTTTTAAAACTTAATTTTAGTGGAAATTCTTATTTTGAAAACAAAATGGGGGATATGATATAAACTTTTATATTTTTTTAATATTATTTGTTATGTGACGATTTTACTCTTATAACTAATTGATTCTGTTAAATTTGAAAGTTAAGAAGTGGGTATTTGATTTTCGAAACTTAGCACTTGGCCCATATTAATTTAGTCTCTTTAAACTTTTGCTCTATTTAGTCCAATTAAGTTAAATTGTTTTTTTCTAGTCCATTAAATTCAGAAAATTTTCAGTCACAGTAGCCCATCAAATTCTAAAATTTTCAGTTTAAAATAAAAAGGAAGAGTGAAAAATGGGGAAAAAAACTATTGATTGTAAAGGTTATATTGGTAAAACTATTAAATGTACTATCATTTCTTATTAAATTAGTATACTAACTAATACGTTAATATATGATTGGATGATATGATTATTTATTTATTTTTATTTTAAAATTATCCAATTACATATTGTCAGGAAAGTTTTTATGGATGAATTAATTAAAATAGTTTGTATGTCTAATGTTTGATAATTATTGTTGCAACGATTTAATGTTGACAATATTTTGTATATTTAGTTCTACTTCATCAATATTTTGCATACTTTGGCAATGTCCTTTATTGATCTTGTTGGCACACTTTTTTCTCGATCTATTTGCTTTTCAAATGAACGCACTGGAGACACTTTCCAGACATTACAGGGACCACAGTGATAGTATACCATCTGTGATGTTAGAGAAATTTAACACCGGCTGCCCAAATCGACCTTGACAGAAGCTATTGGCCACGATTTGTAAATTATATATACTGTCATAGCAAATGCTATGAGTACACACTTTTATCTGTGTCTCTATACACATATATATAAATCAACAAAATTATGTGTATATATTTGTTTATATATAATTTATGTACATAAATAATATATTATTATGTGATTGAACGATAACTTTGAATTATAGATAAAATCACACTAAATTATGTAATAATACATTATTTATGTATTTAAATTATGTATCAAAAGTGTATATACATGGTATTACTCATTATTTATATTGTAATAGCAAATGTTATGAGTACACGCTTTTATGTGTGTATATATACAGAGGCCAAAGGACTTGTTTCCATCTAAAGAATACTCTTTTCCTAAGTTTTCATCTTTTAACTTTAAAAAATTCAAACACTCACCAATCTATTAATTTTTAGGGTTACCGTTAAGGGTAAAACTATTATTTAGTAAAAAATATTTAAAAAACTATATATTTATCATATTTTCCTCCTAAGTTTAAAAATTTAACAATTTCACCATGTATAAAGTTTGAAAAATGACTATTTCCCCCAATGACTCTTCTAGTCATCACTGCCGATAGTTGGAGATGAGATGATCATGTTCTTTCTTCATCTCGATCCATCTATAGCCATCACTGACCTTCTTCTCTTCAACCATCATCAAGATGAAGACAATGAATCCTGTGTGCCTTCCCTCATCAGCGTTGCAATAGCTTTCCCCTTCATCGTCGTTTGCCTACTCTGGCCAATCTTAGTAAAGAAGATGGTAGAACCAAGAGAGGGATTCATTCAACAAAACCAAGAGAGGGAAAAAAATGTCGTGTTCATGTTGGAAGGAAGCAAACTTCATTGGAGACGGATGCTAAGCTAATGGCGGCTCGGTTTTTGGCAGAGAAGCAACCAAAGATGAAGGAGGACGAATGCTGAGAATGGAGTAGCAATTGTGGAGAAGATTTCAAAAGCTGGGGGTGGCGGCAAGAAGAAAGAAAAATATTGGGGGTAAACAAAATTTACCAAAGTGCAAAGAGAAAACCCTAAAAGAAGATAGGGAAAATGCAATATATATATATAGAGTATTATAATATGATTAGATGTTATTTTATCATTAATTTAAAATCATCAAATCATATACAAATATATCATTCGTGTACTCAATTATATACTTATAAATATATACACATAATTTTATTATTATTGTTATTATTTGATAAAGAGGAGATCACTTATGTGAGATTGAATGGGTAAAGAGTTTTGTTCTAAAATCTAGAACGGTAAAACTAAGGCCAAAACTTGTCTTAAAAAATTTGATTAAACTATAGTATTGACATCAATAAGGACTAAAATCAATTATTGAGGATGAAACTCTATTATACAATAATTGTAATTTTTTATTATTATCATTGTTATTATTTTTTTTTGACAAAGAGGAGATAGGTGATGTGTGGTTGAACTAAGGGTAGAGTCCAATGTTTTAAAATTCAAATTGATTAGGGTGAGCCCAATACTTGTTTTAAAATCTGATTAAATGTTATATTAATACTAGTGTAGCACCAATGGGTATGTCGGAGAGTAATTTTATATTTTTCCTAACATTTAATTCATGTACATGTTGTTTGGGAGCATGAACGATCGTATATGATAAGGGTGTATGCCTATGCATATATTAAAAATGGTAGAATCGTTAGTTTATACAAGGCTTGTGAAGATGATTAAGGATAGGGGGTGAACGAACATGCATGTTGAGTGTGCACATCTTTGTACCTCTTCGTTGAATTTGAAATTAAATAAAGATCAATTTTTGGTGATTTTGGAGCCTGTTCTTTGGCGCAAAACCAAAGGTACGCCCGTGTAAGAGGACCACAAGGTTGTTCATGGTGTTATTTTGCTAAAATAAAAAACGGTGTAAGTTGCTTAGCTTATTTTTACACTTCACGCAATTTGCAAAAACAAAACAGAGAGTAAAGAGTGTGAGAGATTAGAGAGCACTTGAGAGGATTTGGATTGCCAGGAGATCACACCCACAGAAAGATTATAATATGACAGAGAACAATTAAGTATTGTGACCCATTTTGTTTTCCTATGGATTAATGGCCATGATTCTATGTTTTTGTAATTCCATCAATGTCAATATGCACACTTATAGTATGATGATGATGGTGATTGTAAGAGCATGCTTTATTAGTATAAAAGAGTGTCGAATTACATATAGATAGATAGATTGACAAATCTATTAAGGTGATGAACTCACCAAAATTACCGAGAATGGCTAAATTGCACATGAATTTTTTTCTTTTTTTATGATGAGGAATCTCACTTGAGCCAGACCACTTGGGATGCCTAATTTCAATATGAGGTCGTCGAACACTTAGGGATTTTACATACTTTGTTATTCAAACTACCCCTTGAGAATGCACACAAATCCATTAGGGCATTTCACTTATAATTATTAATCCCTAAGCATTAAGAATGCATTTGGTTTGGGGAATAAAATATTATTCTGATAAACTACTTTAATTAGTAACATTTTTTTTTTGGTCAATTAATAAAAAAGATTATAGTATTTTTTTTTAGTAATTTATTTTTTATTAATATAATGAATTATTTGATTACCATATTATATTTAAATATTAAATAATTATCAAAGTAATTTTAATTTTATTATAATTTTACCCTTAGTTTAACATATTATAATAATATTTATCTCGAAAGAAATATATCTTTATAGTAATATACCAGTTTGGGTAATAAATGATTACCCGAATCAAACAAACTCTAATAGGACTAAAATCCTAATAAGAAAAAACCTAATCCAACTATAAATCTATAATCCTAAATAAATGAAATAATCATAGTCGATAAAAACATTGAATTAATAGACTATATAATCCTATGCGCATGCTGATCCGACATGGGTTGTAGCATATAATAAAACAAGGGGACTATTTATATTGTTTTGGGTTTTTAAAGAAAAGGTGGGGCAATATAATACCTAGATCAAAATTCTTTTCCTCAAACCCATATTCAAAAGCCCAGGTGGGCAATTCTTTTCAATAGAATTAGGGACTTTATGTGACCGAGCCATTTTAGGAGTGTGTTTCCCAATCTTCCCAATCCTTTACCAGAAAAGAATATTAAGTTCCCCTCTTTGATGATAATTGAGGTCAAAATTAAAAAAAAATAATAATAATAATGATAAATAATAGAGAGGATAAAAGACCAGGAAACTCTTTATATGCATAAGACTTTGATTAAATACTTAACATACTTGAGCTAGACCAGAAAACTCTTGTCTGCATTTTGCAGAAAATGAAAGCTAATTCAATGAAACCAATACAATAAATAGTATCATACATAAAGCTTCTTATTCAAAATATTAGGTTGTCCTCTTCTGAGCAGCAAAAATATTATTACTAAGAATACTCCACCAGAGAGTAAACAGAACATAAAAAGCCACATATGAAAAAGTGATCACATAAACTAACCTTCACATCAGAAAATTATATCCTCATCCTTGTTAGCTCCAGCAGATAACAAGTTGTGTGCGAGATTGAGTGAAATTCCTTTCTGCAAAGAAACCTTCTCAGCAAACTGCTCCTCAGCGAACTGTTTAGCAGCAGCCAGCTGTCTTTCTATTTCCCTCTTCTTATAACCCTGTATCTTCTTCAAGCGAAAGAAATCCTCCCTTTCAAGCTCATCCAATTCTCCCTTGATGTAATTGATGGTATTCTCCAACCTAGGCTTGACAACATTTTCTAGAGCATTGACCCTTCGATTAGTCGTTTTAATGGCCTCATCTAGGGTTAAAAATGAAGTCTGAAGCGATGCAAGCTCAACAAGAAGCTCAATTGCTTTGATGTTAGCAGCACGACAGAGTTGGACCTGCTGGCCGCCTCTGGCTAATCCAGTAAGGTCATTCTTGATCTCACCTTCAGTGAAATACTCAAACTTTGGAAGCTTGACACCAGCAACATTCTCTTGTCGAGATCGAACTTTAAGAGAAGCATTTTGCACATTCTCGAGAACAATGTGCTTGATGTTTTCACCAGCAACGTACTTGGCTTCAGTTAAGGCAAAGGAAGAGGTTTTCATTACTTCTCCCATCGATTCCTTTGTAGTGACAATCTTTTTAAGAATCTGACGGAATTGAACTGTTAAAGCATCACTCTTTTTCTTGAGAAGAGCATGACCTCTAGTAGCACCAACAAGCCGACTTTTCATCACTCCAAGCATTGTAACTGTTGGAACTACAGTTAACCGTTGGCTTTGCCCTGACATCTTCTCAAATTATCTAGAATAAAAAGACTCCATTTAATGAGACATAAAACTTTTTCTAGAAAAAATAAATCATCACACGAGATTAGCAGTTAATGATTATGATATGTCTTCCTCACCCTTACTGGAGAATTAAAAAAAACAAACAAATGAAAAACCTAATAAATTCTCTCTTTTGTTCAACAATTCATGGTCTCACTCTTCAAATCTCAACAAACTCACATCACAGTAAAGCAGGCCATGTTAACTTAAAGCTTACATAACACTTTTCCTAATGGTAACCCACACTGTCTCAAGAAGGATCAGTTCTCAAGCTATTTGGGTAAGCTTTCAGAAACATTCACATGGAAGAGTTAGAGAGAGAGAAATACCGGGGATTCAGGATGCGGATAGAGAAATGCGTATAAAAGGTTTCAATGATACTTCAGCTCAGTAATTTAATTTAACTCAGTTCTTATAAAATTATTCTCTCACTCTAGGAATCGGCTTGTACTTCAGTATGCAAAATTTCTCGAATTAAAAATGTATTAGAATCCATTTTGCTTTCAAATGAGGAAATGTCATCAATTTTGTGCAACCAAAAAAAAAAAAAAACCTCAAGGAACTCTGCATTTTGAACTTGATCATTCCCAAATCCCTTCCGCAAAAGAGTTAAAAATCCATTGTAAACGCATAAATGACGCCCCCCAAAAAAAACACTTACAAAATTCCTAACCTGGCATGAAAATATAATAATATAAAAATCCAAACGGCTTAAGGTTCTACTTGAAGGTGTCTAGAATCTCGCAATCTTTCATGGAGATACATAGTAAATGCAATCTTTTAAGAGATTTGACATATTTCAAAAAGCAAGCAATTATAACAATGTAAATTAATGATTTCTAAGATGGCGATGGAAAATTAAGACAGAAAATAGAAGAGAAATCCAAAAGACAGAAAGGAAAAAAAGGATAAAATATAAAGTAGAATTAACTACATGTTGAAATAAAAGGAAAAATGGATCACCAGAACCCGCAGAGGTTTGAGTTCGTCTTCACTTCAATGCCGATTTACTGATTGCTGAGATGGGGATTGTCTGATAGAAAAGAACAAAGGAGGAAGGTTCATGTGATGTTTTTACATATCATTAAGGGTATTATAGTCAACTCCTCTTATAGTTGGTTTTTAATTTGACCTCGTATTTTTGTCACACCTCTATGTTTTATTAACTACTCATATGGTCCTTCACAAATATTATTATAAAGGGCATAAACTTTTTATTAACTTTTCACACATTAACCCTTGCATATCTTTGTTTAAACTTGATTCATTAATGTTCTTTTAGGCTTCAAACCTATTTTACATTGCTCCTACAACTTTTAAAACTTAACAATTACACCCTTACTCACAAATTAATTTTTGAGTAAAATGAATTTGATTCACGACTGATATGAATGAATGGGATAATATTCAATTCTTAAAATCTATTTAGGTTCTTCCATCTCTAAAGATTTTCACGATTCTTCACTTTTCTTTATTGGTCTTAATTAGGATGGGATCATCAATTAATTTGGCCTTGAAAATTTTTGGAAGGATTGATTATCATAAATATTGTACATCTCATCTTTTGAAGAGTTTTTTTGTGGACATTTGGTCCATTGTTGCTATGGGTGGAACTTCAAAGCACAATGCATATACATATCATAGAAGATCATTCAAGATAAGAGCATGATATTAGATTAAGGAGAATTTGATGGAGGAGGAGTTGAAATAGAACATTGGGAATTGCTCATGTTTGGTTAATTTTGTGTATACAAAATATTTTTGGGTCAATCAAGCCTTGAGCAAAGGCAGTTTAGGGCGGAGCCCGAATGTTTTTAAAACATAAATTATGCTCAAGCTCACTTGATATTCAAATTTTGTCAAGTTCAAAATGTGTTGGGAATAATCAAACATGCTAGAATCAAATTCTATGAATTCTATAAATAAGAATTTGCATACCTGGATTAATTTTCGATAAAACTTCTTCGAATACAATGCAAGGTATTGACGTGAGTCTATTTTCACGACGTCATTTACTTACGTACTAATTTCTATTTGAGAGACAAGATTTGTGCATTGATTTTGTAGGAGAAGAGGGGAAAATTTTTCTCTGGTGAAAACACAATAGCGTTCTCTGTTTTAGGGAGGTAGTTAGGACTTTATATAAGAGTCAAATTGTTAATTATTAACCACCAAGAATTGCCCTTTGACAGTTAAAAAAATCGGATTAGATCGATCCGTCATGAGTAGACTGTATCCAATATCTCCCACTCACACATGACTGAAGACCCGAACCAAATGCTTAGCCACAGAAATCTCATACAATAGTATGTTTCATACTTGCAAATGTGTCGTTCGACCTTGCGAGCAACATATACTTTGGAGCTAAATACTATGTATCTATTAGAAATAGCATAGCCGTTTTAACCCAAATAAAACAAAATAAAATATTAGTCTCGCAGTACCTTAGACTTATTTGATAACACTAGCTCCTTTTAATCATTTATTTATAATTGTGTTATTTTTTTTTGTATCTATGAATAAGTCTAATCTCCATATGAGTGATATGATCGACTGACCAATAGACACACATAACATGTAAGTTTTCTTCTTCTATTTGAAATTCTCAATTTAAACTTAGTTGTTTTTCTAGTCATGTTCTATAGACCGAATCATGCATGGTCATAGGTTCCAAGCTAAGATAGCAACACTAAGAGTAAATATCGAATAACAATAAAAAGTCAAATGGTACCAATATGAGGTAATCCTCATAAAGTTTCACACGATAAGGGAGCAAGGATTGGTCCTATCATTACTTTAACTAGTTGTCTTACATATGTACACATAGTATGAATCATTGCTATAGTGTGTATTTTCTTTTCAAATGTCATTCACAATACTGTACAGATCTTAGTTCAATTGCTACACCCAGTGCTTAACTTAAGTTTTTAATCATTTTCACATTTGCAGATATTTATCTATATTAAGAACTCACATCTAATATTTACAAGTTATTTAGACGTGAGAAATGCAAATCGGTCATTTTCAAATGTATCTATTCATGAGCTCATCTTGATTAATCATCAAAGTGACATTTTTTAACTTCGATAAATTTTTTCTTAAGAAATTTGTCTCCTATTAGTATGCTCTCTCAGCATCACATTGCTAAAGAAAAATGTCTCATCTTTGCTCTCTCTCTTAACGCCAAAGGTGATTGCTTATGTGAGTGAGTCAATCTCTAACTTGTGTGATATTATAATCTTGTTGAACTAAAAACAATGTGTATGCAATGAAAACCCAAGAATTTTGGGACGCAAATTCAAAACATAAAATGAAGTTGAATTCATGGTTTTCAACATTATGTCACCAGTACAATATATAAGTTCAACACTTATTAATCATACTCTATGTAATCCAAGAGATTTAACATGTATAAGATATACTTTTCTTGGAACAGTCTCGGTCAAAGGATCAATGATCATACAATGCGTAGAATTATATTGTACGTTCACTTCCCTATTATAAATGAAGTTTCTTATTACATTGTGTCTAGCGTCGATACGTTTGATTCTCTTATAAAAATTCAAGATCTTTTATTTCAATAGACAACTATTGCTTCGATAATATCATCTTGTTTACTTAAATTCACGAAGAATCTTCTTGACCAAATAGTTTATTGCACATTTACTGAATAGACTATATATTAGGCTTCCGATGTGGATACGGCTACACATCTCTATTTTTTATCACTTCAAGATATAAACCCTTTTGGAGTAAGAAAAACACAGTTGTAATTTAATTTGCATTGGTTTAAATACTTCCCAAATTGGTATCTCAATAGCTAATCAAACGCAAATTCGATCTTTAATCACATAAAAATAATCCACAGAGCCTTTTAAAAATATCAAAATTCTACATACAGTCATCTAGTGCTCTTTTCAACATTTACTTATATTGACCACTAGCCCAACAAAAAAAAAAAAATCTAGGCATGCATGCACCATAGCATACATAATATATCCTATGACATTTAAATAGGTAACTACTGACATTTCTCTACTTCTATTTTAAGTTTTGGGATATATCTTTTTTGGCTTAATAATTCGTCATTTGACATAGGAATATCAATGAGTTCACAGTATACCATATTGGATTATTCTAGAATCTTTTAAATATTATGCTCTTATGACAGAGTCAAAAGTTTTTTTGAATAATTCCTCTAGATTTAAATTCAAAATATGTAATCTGTTTTCCTATATCTTGCAAGTAAAAAAACAATATGGACAACCATCCTTTGATAATTATCACTTATTTCAAATCATTTTTAGCTATCTATACATAATCACACATATTGATAGAATTATAAACTTGTCTTCAGACTTTGTCACGTAGACATGATGGTCTTGATTAATCATTTCAAAGTCATAAGGTATTAACACTTATGAAACTTCAAGTACCAGTATCTGGATGACAATTTTAGGTCATTTAATGTCTTTGAAGCTTGCACACTCTGCGCTTCAGACCTATAACAATGAGAGCTATATCTCATTCACACAGATTTCTTTGTCAAAATTTTCACTAAGGAAGATTGTTTTGACATTCATCTAGTGCAATTCTAAATTTAAATGTGTTGTTGCCACTAGAATAAAACATATTGAAATAAATCTTATAAATGACAAAAATATCCTTCTAAACAATCTATATCTTCTCATTGAATATAAGTTTTCGCTATTAAGCAAAATTATATCTATTTATTAAGTCATCCACTTTATGACTAATTTGGGAAACTCATTCATTCTCAATGAATTTTCGATCCGATGGTAAGTTAACCAAAAACTTAGAATTGGTTTGTTTTTATTGTATTTCATCTCTTCTTCCAATTCATTTCAAAATTTTCTTATCAAGAGATAAGACAATTTTTTTTTTATTATTTCAGGTTTTTCATCATCTTAGGGAGTGATTATGAAAACTTCGTTTTTACTTTAAAACGTCATTTGAATACTTTTGGACATTCACTCCTTTGCAATTGAGAATTAATGCTCTTATTATCCAAAATAGATTAAAGCTTAATCTCAATACTCCTACTAGGTTAAGATGAAAGAAGCAAGCAATTGAGGATCATTACTCTCACTATCCGAAATAGGTTAAAGCTCAATTGCATTTGCTCTCACTATCTAGAACAAATATAGATCTTATTTCTTAGGACTCAACTAAGGGTCGCTAAAATATACCTATCCTCATTATTTTCTCGTCTCATTCAGATGAAACTTATTATCAACATCATCCTTATTAAAAAAAAATCTTCTCTATGAATGTAGTATCTCATAATATAAGTTCAGTTAACCTTTCAGCAGAGTCCTCCCTAATAAACATATACCCTTTCGAGTGTTCAGCGTATCTGATAAAAATACATTTATTTCTTCTCAATCCCAATTATTCAAACTTATGGGAAAAGTTATGGATTAACATTGCTAACCACTAAAGTTGCAATAAATTAACTTAGGTTTTCTAGCTCACCATAACTAATAGGGAGTGAAAGCAATTGATTTAGTAGACAATCGGTTAAGTACACAAGTAGCAGTAAATATCATATCATCATAAAGTGACTTGACGTTTTGCTTGCATCTTCATTGACTTAACTATTTCCAATAGAGTTCAATTACTCTTCTCCACTACACTAGTTTGTTGCGAAGTTTTTGGAATTACTATTTACCATACTATTTTTTTTCATTACTCAATTTCTTGAATTTTTTGGATAAATGCTCAAGATCTCGGTGAATTCATAAAACTCTTATTCATCTTGTCTAATTGAGTCTCAACTTCAATAATATATACATAATGTCTAAAGCAATCTACTGCTTCCGACTTATAGGAGATCAAATATACAAGACCAAATCGAGCATTGTTATTAACACAAGTAATGAAATATGAGATACCTTCTCAAACATTATATTCATAGGAAAACATATACCTAAGTGTATTGACTGCAAAAGAAGTTAAACTCTTATAGCTTTGTCGAATGGTTTTCTAAAAGTTTTTTCAGCTAGGCAATGCTCACATGTAAACAGTTTTATTTATGTGAAAGTTCCTAATAAACTTTCATAGGCCAATTTATTTAACCCATCTTGGCCAACATGCCCTAATTTAGCATGTCATATATTTGCATTCATATTTATATATATAAGAGAAACAAATAATAAAAAACTTAATATTATCAAAATGTAAGGTAACAAACACCATACAACCATTCAACCAACAAACCAAATCTATAGAAGTCAATTTTATCATATTTCAATAAAACACTCAGAAAAATTCAAATTATATCATAGTTCAAAAAGACCAAGTACTTTGACCAAGATTCATTGAATATTTAAAACATATTGAATTTCGTGTAGGTATGAGATTTGGCCACCTCGCAAAACTCATTTGCTCGTATCTATTCTTTTTACTACAACCCTTTTGTTGTTGCCTATATATATCCAATTTACTTTATTTAGAATTCAACATAAATCTACTAAAGATCTTCAATCATGTGCTACTTGGTCAGTGGCTTCTGAGTTTTTAATCCATGTAAAATAATACTTAGTTGGTATCATAGTACTAGAAAATAAAATTTTATCACTTTATGTTGAACAAAACTATCGTTTTTAACTCTATTCATTCATAGACGATATAATTCTTGTTGTTTCTTTTGTAATTATTAATCTTGTTTTCGTCTCTTTTTCTAGTACTTCTATCACTCTCATATTTTAATTCTTTGTTCTTGTTCTTTGAGCATTATACGATCTCTTTCCCATATTAGGACTTGAGCCATTCACTTTTAAAACTTTATTCTGTAACGTATGCACGAGTACTAAGTTCAACTACCTCAAGGGTGCTTGTCCTTTAATTGTATGTGGCAAGAACAATTAACAAAAGTCATTTTTTTCCTCATTGTGAGTCATATGCATCTTCATATGCTCCCACTATCAGGAAGAGATCACTTTTCTAAATGAATTTATTATTTATGTGTCAAGTTACGCCTAGTTGACTTCAGTTCCATAATCAGATTTAATATTCAATTAAATTAAACAATCAACTGTTTTTATATGGGCACTATAGTTCTTCCAAACTTTTCAAACAAAAAACATACTTATAGCATATGCAGTTGAACATTACTGATACTCATATACCAAATCATTATTTATGAAACTGATCAAGATATCACACTAAGTGAGTTTTGCTTTTTATATGTGTGATGTGCGTCCACAATCATGTTTGTGTAAGACACTATTTGGGTTTCTATCTCTCAGTCAACCACGACTCTTTCTTAACTTAATCTAGGATATTATGCATATTAAATACCACGCATTGAAATTCTCCCTATTCAGTATCATTCTCATTCAAAGTAGCCATTATTTTCTAGGACGTTATGGGTAACTAGATCACAGAGACATATTTATCAGACACAACATTATCAATGCAATTAAATATACATCAATTGTTACAACTACACATTAAAATTTAAAATATCTTACATAAGACACATAATCAAAAGTTTACTATGTTTTCAATCATCTTCCATGACACAAATGTTTGATATTTTAAACTTTAATATAATTGTGCCAATATTAATTTTGAATGAGAATTTTATTAAATTCTACCAATCTCAAAATTTCGACATTTAACAAATATGTGATATAACGAATGCATCATTTATTTTGACTATGACTATTTCATCTACCTGTATTGATCTCTTAGTCACTTTATTCCTGATAAAGTTTCTATGAAATTTACAATAGGTCAAATACCTTGCATTACTTTAGTTTTGGGAATAACGTTAAAGTAATGGTTATCCCTTCGTACATTACTAAGCATTGTTTTATAGCAAAAGTTCACTATGTTCCCAATCATCTTCCATGACACAAATGTTTGATATTTTAAACTTTAATTTAATTGCGCCAATATTAGTTTTGGCTGAGAATTTTATTAAATTCTACCAATCTCAGAATTCCCGTATTTAACAAATATATGATACAACAAATGCATCATTTATTTTGACTAGAACTATTTCATCTACCTATATTGATCTCTTAGTCACTTTATCCCTTATAAAGTTTCTATGAAATTTACTATAGGTCAAATACCTTGCATTACTTTAGTTTTGGGAATAACGTTAAAGTAATGGTTATCCCTTCGTACATTACTAAGCATTGTTTTATAGTAAGTTGTAATGAATCCATTTGTCCCAAAGATTTCCAATTCTTGTCTCAAACAAGGTCATTAATTATGGGGCTCATACTCATGCATGAATATTATTAGACTATATGCTATCTCTTTTCCAATTAAAAGAGTTCAACAAATTATTGATAGTCTCAATATGTAATGTGATAGTCCCTAGTCAACAAAATTACATAAAGTATAAACATGTATTTTGAAACACCAATATACATTTTTGGGAGTCAATATGAGGTATTACATGTCTTTATGCATCGTAAAACCCATGGAACACATCTCATATATAGATCCGAGCACTACACAACTTCCAAGGACCAAAAAATAGTTGCATATGCCAAAACGCACTAGAAAAGGGTGTTCACGTGCCAAAACAAGTTCATATGCTCTTTCAAGCACTGAGTCGATGCTACATGCATTGTAAAGAGTTTGCAATGCGCCTTCATGCTCTAGGAATGAGTCGAACACATAGTCAAATGTCAGCTAATGACCGTTATGCGCTTGTACATGCTACCACGTGTTGGAATAAAGTTGTCACGTGTCGCCATACGCTGGATGCAATTTGCCACGCTCCTCCACGTGGCCACACATGTCGGTCAATGATACGGTCAACCTTTTGACCATTGACCAGTGAACTGATCCAGTAGGCATTGATCGGTTTGGATTGAACCTGGTTGACCCTTTGACCAATGGGTCTTGACTAACTGGTCGAGTAATCGGGTTTTCCTAATTCGATTTCGATTTGTATCTATGCATAAACCGTAGATATTTTGCCCTTTTCATTGGCCGTTTTTTGACGACGACACCATGGGGCTTTTGTAACCTAGTTGACAACGAGCTTTATCATTCCAAGTTTCAACACCAATGGTGCCAAAATCCGTCAAAACGGTAAGGAAGATAAACATGCCTTTGGTCTAAGTTTTGGGTCAATTTTCATCGATTTCGACGTTAATTCGAATCATTTTTTAATTTAAAACATATAACACCATTCCAATCATTCATCCAACATGTCTCCCAACACCAATTTCATGCAATTTTGGCCAAATTAAATTTGTGCCCAAAAATGAATTTTTTAAATTAAAATTCAATATACAGATTCTAATTTGCACAATATATGCAATACGATTTACAGAAAACATAGCAAATACGTATCCTAGACTCTGATACCAATGTTAGGAGTAATCAAACATGTCAGGATCAAATTCTATGAATTCTATAAATAAGGATTTGTGTACCCAGATTAATTTTCGATGAAGCTTCTTTGAATACGGCATATGGTATTGACGTTAGTTTATTTTCACGATGCCATTTGCCTACGTACTGATTTCCATTTAGGAGACAGGATCTGTGCATTGGTTTTGTAGGAGAAAAAGAGAGAATTTTTCTCTGGTGAAAACACAATAGCGTTCTCTGTTTTGGGGAGGTAGTTAGGACTTTATGTAAGAGTCCAACTATCAATTATTAACCACCAATAATTGCCTTTTGACAGCTAAAAAAACTGAATCGGGTCGACTAATCATGGGTGGACCCATATCTAATATAATGTATTTTTTGAGTAATATTATATGTATCTATTTTAGATACATAAATATATACATATTTATATATGTCATTATATGATTAAATATTATTTTATTTTTAATTTAAAATTACTTGATTACATAATAATACATATAATTGTGTATATATTTGAATACCCAAAATAACTACACATAATTCTATTAGCATTTTTGGCATCAAATAATCGAATCCTATGGCTATTTAGTTAGACTAATAGACCTATAAACATAATTCTCTTGTATAAGATTAATAGTGTTTGGTTAATGCCTTCTGTATGAATAAAGACAATTGAGGTTTGAGTCTGAAATGTTTATAGAACAGAAATTTTATTCAACCTGTCTGATATCCTTTTTTTGCCCAGTCCAAAATTATTTTTGGTTCAAACAAACGAATCTCAAGCCTAACCAATTCGATTAAGAGACGTATACACACCCATTTTCCCTTGCATAAGAGAGAGTTTAATGACACACATACAACTATTAGATCTTTTTGATGGTTTTTCTTCAACTTTCTATTAATTTGTGTTTGAGTAATATTATGTGTATGTATTTCAATATAAAATTTGGTACATAGATAATATCGTCTGTTGTGGAGCTTAAGGAAGTGTTGGAGGATGTTAGACAAACATTGTTGAAGAAGATTTGAGGAAGACCTCTATCTTTTATTGAATAGTCTTATGATCTTTCAAAAATATTATTATAAAGGGCATAAACTTCTTTATTAACTTTTCACACATTAACCCTAGCATATCTTTGTTTAAACTTGATTCATTAATGTTCTTTTAGGCTTCAAACCTATTTTAGATTGCTCTTACAACTTTTAAAACTTAACGATTACACCCCTACTCGCAAATTAATTTTTGAGTAAAATAAATTTGATTCACGGTTGATATGAACGAATGGGATAATATTCAATTCTTAAAATCTATTTAGGCTTCTCCCATCTCTAAAGATTTTCGCGATTCTTTACTTTCCTTTATTGGTCTTAATTAGGATGGGATTACCAATTAATTTGGCCCTAACAATTTTTGGAAGGATTGATTATCATAAATATTTTATATCTTATCTTTTAAAGAGTTTTTTGTGGACATTTGGTCCACTACTGCTATGGGTGAAACTTCAAAGCACAATGCATATACATATCATAGCTGATCATTCAAGATAAAAGCATGGTATTAGATTAAGGAGAATTTGATAGATGAGGAGTTGAAACAGAACATTTGGAGTTGCTCATGTTTGGTTAATTTTGTGTATACAAAATATTTTCGGGTTAATCAAGCCTTGAGCTAAGGCAGTTTAGGGTCGAGCCCGAATGTTTTTTTGGCCAAAGGACTATTTCACCGCCAAGTTTAAATTCTATCTCAAGTGACACCAGTGAGGTTTGAAAAACCCAAAATCTCACTTATCTATTAAAAATCTTAGTTATAGTTAGGGGTGAAATAGTCATTTAATAAAAAAATTTAAAAATCTAAAGTTTTATTATGTTTACCCCCTCAGCTTGAAAACTCACAATTCCCCCCTACCTGAAGTTTGAAAAATCAAAATTTTCCCTCTAGGGTTTGCAAACATCCCTAGAGATGGTCGTCTCCGATTGCGTCAGCTTTCTCTCTCGACTTAACTCTCCTTATCGATAATTTTTCAGCCACCGACGAAGGCTAATTCCTTTGACGAAGACAAAATCATCTTCAGTAGATTGTCTTTGTCTCAGATAAAGACAAAATTTAGCCTTCGCCAATGGCTGAGAAGTGATTGGTAGGAAAATTTAAGTCAGGAGGGAGAGCCAACACCACTGGAGACGACAAAGTTTGTTGTGTCCGACGATGATTTGCAAACCCTAGGGGGAAATTTTGATTTTGTAAACTTTAAGTGGGGGGATTTGTGAGTTTTCAAGCTAAGGGGGGGCAAACATAATAAAACTTTAGTTTTTTTTTGTTAAAAGACGATTTTAACCTTAATCCTAACTGAGATTTTTAATAGATGGATAGGATTTTGAGTTTTTCAAACCTCACAGGTGTGGTTTTGGAATAGGACTTAAACTTGGGTGGGAAATAGTCCTTTGGCCATGTTTTTTTAACATAAATTATGCTCAAGCTCACTTGATATTCAAATTTTGTTAAGTTCAAAATGTATTTTTTGAGTAATATTATATGTACTTATTTTAGATACATAAATATATACAAATTTATACGTATTATTATATGATTGAACATTATTTTATTTTTAATTCAAAATTACTTGATCATATAACAATACATATAATTGTGTATCTATTTGAATACCCAAAATAACTACACATAATTTTATCCGCATTTTTGGAGTCAAATAATCGGGTCTTATGGGTATTCAGATAAACTAATAGAACTATAAGCATAATTCCCTTGTATAAGATTAATAGTGTTTGGTTAATGCTTCTGTATAAACAAAGGCAATTTAGGCCTGAGTCTGAAATGTTTATAGAACACATTTTGTTCAGCCCGTCTGATATCCCTATTTTGTCCAATCCAAAATTATTTTTTAGTTCAAACAAACGAATCTCGAGCTTAACCAATTCGATTAAGAGACCTATACACACCCATTTTCCCTTGTATAAGAGAGAGTTTAATGACACACATAGAACTATTAGATCTTTTTGATGGTTTTTCTTCAACTTTCTATTAATTTGTGTTTGAGTAATATTATGTGTATGTATTTTAATATAAAATTTGATACATAGATAATATCGTCTATTGTGGAGCTTAAGGAAGTGTTGGAGGATGTCAGACAAACATTGTTGAAGAAGTTAAAGGATTTGGAGGAAGATGGGTTTGCTAGGTCTTTCTTAAGCGGTTGAATTTTTAAAATTTACTGTTTAAGGTGTTCATGAAATTGGGTCAGTTAAATTTTTTGATTCTTCAAATTCAATAATACTCTTTTATAATATTTATTGTTTGCTTGCTTCTTCGTATCTTTGTTTCTCAATTCACTTTTGAATTTTTTTGAAATCAAGATTTAAATTTGTTGGTTCATTAATATGATACTGCTATGAACTTCTATTATGATTCCTTGATACCTAAAAAGGTGAAAGTGAAAATTTGAATGAGAAGTTAAGCTGAATTTGAGTCAATTCGAGTTTAGCATTTGTTCAAATTAATCTCAAATATCATCAGAGAATACTGTCAAGATAAATAATATTAATGACATGATAAATAGTTTCAATGGGAAGATGAACATTATTGTCAATTTGAAGTTTGAGCTTCATTCAATTCAAATCAAGCAGAACACCAAGTTAATCCAAACTGTCTCCGTTTGGATCCAACCCTAATTAGAAATAACAAATGACAACTGCAAATTTGGGTGCTAGTGTAGTTGTTCAGTGTTACGTTAGCTTTCCTTAATGGTCTATAGGAGAAGGGATTAGTCCTAGGAGCATAATAAACAAGGGAATGATTCCGACAGAGAATAAAGCAATGAAAGAACATTCAGCTGTGTTTGCCAAATCCATTTTAAGAAACGGTTAGAAGGGAAGGACAAGAAAGCAATGATCGCGAATGTCCGGCACTAGAAATGAGAAAGAAACAGCTAGAAGAATGGGATACGAAAGCCCGGAAATGGGAGGAAAAGGAGAAAAAAATCTTGAAGCGATTACAGTGGAGGTTTTAGCGCCTCGAAGTTAGTATTATCTCGATTGAATGTATTATTTCAAATTTTAACCAATAAAAGAAGCATTCCAGATTTGTGAGTATTTGCTGAGTTTACATATAGATTTCCAGTTTCCGATGATTGTCTCACCTTGTTCACTTTGTCCCCCCTAGCTTGATGGCTCAGTTCTAAGCATTGGATTGTTTATCTATACTTTTAGGTTATGTATGGGCATCTTAATTCTTAAATTTGCTTAGAAAGAAAAACTCCGAGCAGATGAGATATTTATATAAAGTTTTAACTGGAAAATCTATTAGAAATCTGCATTTTATTGTACGTGTAGTTTCATTTCCAGTTTTGAAATCTTCTCCTATTGTTACTGAAAGATCTGGGGATTATTCTTTCTACTTGCATTAGCACGATAAGTGTTTGGAAAACTAATTTTAAAAGCGATTATGAAAACAGTTGATTTCATAAACGAATTATAAAAAAAAAGTAGGCTATATTTTATTATTTTTGTAGAATTTAAGAATTAGGTGCAGCAAACGTGAAATTTTCTAAGAAAAAAATAATATAAAAGGGAGAATGAAAATTAAAATACATACAAGAGTGTCTTTCACCAGCAAAGTCACGCATGGCGGCCAACAGCTGTGCATGGCGACTTTTCAATAGTCTTCACGTTTGCCGCCCGCCCACCCACATTCGTACCAGCTGGTTGCAGCAGATAATGGCAGCGACAAAACAGTAATTTTATATTTAATGTTTTAACATAGCCGTGACATGAGGTCAATTCATATAGACTAACAACAAAACTTCCACAACTAAAATAACCAGTTCAATTTTCAACAACAAAACTGAAATAAGAGTACAACTTACGGTGAGGCAAATGTTAATTGCTGGCTCTCTCGAGTCTGCAATCAACCACTAACATGTATATATGAAGTGTGCCTACGAGCACAAGATTGATTCTCTATAAATCTCCAATAAGGATTAAAAAAAGGTATTTTCCAACACAATACAGGATTTTGGATCAAAATCAATAACTTGATAATCTCAAAAACCCAGCCAGGTAATTCTTTTACCTATTGGGCATGTAAAATCCTCACTTCTTTCCACCCCCAGAAACGTTGAACTTGAAAAATATTATGTCCCCATCTTGGACCACGTAGGTTTTTCCTTCCTGCTTGTACTTTCCAGCAGCCTGTGCAATATCATTAGTCAGGATCACAATTCCCAGAGGTTTACACCAATGAAAGATATGAAACAAAAAATATCCCAGCTCTAGTATTTATAAAAGGGGATTCAATGGCCTTAACATTAAGGATTGTTTTTCTGAAGGACCTAAATTGAAATCAATAAGATTTTATGATTCCATCATAATCTTACAAGCAATCATTTTTCATTCATTCTACACCCCAGATGGTCAACTGAACACCACATATTTTATATATCTAGTTACTTTTCTTTTAGCTATGGATGACTCTACAGCCTCCTAGCCCAGCCAAAAGCGATTCAGATCCTAGGGCTGATAGCCTAATTTGATCATTTGTTGTTTCCATGTAACTACAAGTTTTAAATTATGTTTCATTGCAATTCTTTGGTAAGGTCAATTAAGAATTTCTCCAGTTGTTATATAAATAATAAAATCATCTCTGTAGAAAATGCCAATTCAACAGGGATGTCTGCTATGCTCAGCGGTCATTTCCATCACTTGTATACTCTAGGGTAAATTAATCTGATCTCATCATAAAATTCTTTTTGCAAGATCATTCAGATATTATCAAGTCCTCAGCTAAAAAATACATTAATCCCAACTACAGACAGCAAATTCAGCAAGGATGCAATGGCAGGATGTGTAAAGGACACTAACTATGTAACTTTAGATTATAGCAAGTACCTTAACAGCTGCCTCACTACCAAGTTCCTTCAGATCATCAAATTTCATCACCTAACCAGAATGAAACCCAATCAGTAACATGTGGAGAATCCGTGTGTGTGTGTGTGTGTATATATATATTAAAGGGATGTGTAAATCAAGCATAACCATCTGCCAAATTTTGGGAAATAAAACTCTCCAAGCTTTTTGAAGCTAACATTGAAAGGAAATAAAAATCTCTCCTTTTAACAGCAGGTCAACAATATTTGTCATGCCAAGGAGAATGACATGCAGCCAAAACTATATGTGATGAAATGGCTACTGGCAATAGTGGGGACTGGGGAGGCAGGTAGTGCTGATCTTATGCTTACAGAGGACAAGTGGCCTATTAGTTGAAAGAAGGATGACATTGTGGTAGTGAAGGTAACAGTTGTTTTTGCAAGGGTTCCCGACTTGAATCAATATAGGCATGACATGGCTAGCATGGCCAGTAACGAAGCAAGGTAGAACATGCACTACAGAAATTATGGACATGAAACAACCTCTGCGCAAATAAACCCTCTTTCAAAGTCACTATGGATGGTCCCTGCAGCCTGAGGAGCCTTTGTCTGTCGTCTAATTTGCCAACACTTCACCTGGAAAAAGGCAAAATGATTTAGACATTTACTTATTGTGAAAATCTCAAGAAACATATCCAAAAGGAAAATAATTCAGAAGAGTGCTTCTCACAAGGAGAGTGCATTACAAAAGAAGATTCTAATCATGCAAACCAGAACAATTGCCCTACTACGAAGATAAGCCTATAGACAACTAAGAGTTATTTTAATAAAATAACTTGAAAAAAAAACCCAGAAATAAGTTTTGAGTCATTGCAACAAGGAGTTGCTTTACAATACCATGAAAATGAAATTAACTTATGTTTGGTACTTAGTAACCAAAAACAGAATGATGTAAAGTTTCAAATAGCAAGATGCACCCCAAAGATAACCAGCAAGCTTAAATCAATATTTTGAGCTGTTCACCTCTCACCCCAGCTCAGAGACAGAAAGCATCACCCTCATCACATCAAATCAAAGGAACACATACACTAGGATGAATTAATGAGGCATAAACAGATTTGATCTCAAGGCCATGGTGCCACAACTTGCTGTTTATACACACGTGAAACGTAGGGCTGGATCCCTCGGCTCGAGCTCGAAACGAGCTCGGCAGATTTTTTTTAAAAATTTTTTATACAAAACGGCGTCGTTTTGATAAGAAAAAACGAGCCGAGCTGAGTTCGAGTCGAGCTCGAGCCGCTCATATATGAACCGAGCCGAGCCGAGCTCGGCTCGAATCCAGCCCTACGTGAAAGAAACTGACAACAATAAATTTTAAGGCATCAACATTACCTCATCAGGTCCCGCCGTGAAAAAGTAAATGAGATTAATCACTGAAAAACCAGTCTTGATGATTTTTGGAAGGGCACTGTTGCAAAGAAGATTATTAACCCAGTCATGCACTCATTACAATTCTACTTCTTGTTTCTATTGAAAAACTCAAGAAACGCTCCACTAAGACTTTTTTTTTTTGGTTTCTCCGATGGATAAGTGAAGCTTCAAATTTGCATAAACAAATTATTTGAATGGAAAGAGAGAGAATCCAAGAAGCTCTTGAAAAACTTAAATGTAAAAATTTAGATAGAAAATTCTTCATAAAGAAAGGATACCAATGCTCCCTTAATCAATAGATACGGAAATTTACATAAGATAGAATTTTCATGTAGGAAAATCAAGAAATCAATCAATTAATTACAGTTGGGTCACAATTATCATTTATTCCAGAGACAGGCTCCTGTGATAGCAAAGTAATTCCTTTTTCCATCTCAATCAATCCAACTTCATATGGACTTTGTGAAAATATAGACAGCAAATGCTCACTTCTATAATACTGTCAAATACAGTTCCTTCTTAAAGCTACAATATTTTCATGCATATTCAGTAGGCATCACCTCTCTTCTTTTTTTTTTTTATAAACTTTTATGTAAGGCCCCTCATTGTTGAGAGATAAGTTTAGATGAACTAACCTCTGTACCTTGTTCTCCTCACAATATTTTGCTGCTTCATCTGGTGGCATATCAGCAAGATTTCTCTCTAACACGCAACTGAAAGGAATAATTTGTTCTCCCCCATGCTCCTGGACCCTACAAAAGGATAATACAATCTAACACAGTTTGAAAATTGAATTTTACCACTAATAGTCAGTATTTTTTCAGATGAAGCACCCCATTTAAGTGGCTTAAATAAATTCAGGAAGAAACGAAACATACCAAGCATGAATCTTGGGCAAGAACTTGTTCTTTTTTCTTTGGTAATCTTTCTCATTCATGTTTACCTGTGTATAGAAGAAAGAACGATCATGAAAAAAAACCAAGGCCACATCCTTACAAGTCACTGCCTGGATGAGATACTCAAATATGGATATAGTAACATAAACATACGTAAGACCCCTAAACATAAGGCTGTAACAACACTATTCACAGGTGCAACAAACTCTCAGCAAAATTATATTAACAGAAAAAGCTCTTAGATGTAAATAAATAGCAAAGTCAATTCATGAGCCCAGGAAGGAAAAAATCAGCAACCTCCTGGCTTTTTGGTCTACATCAGAATTTAAGGTAAGATATGGCTTTACTTGTATAGATTTATATTATTAATAACTTGGGTCCACAGAAAGCTTTTAACAAAGAAAAACTACATATAGAAGGATTAAGGATAGAGTAAAAAAGCAACACGCACAGCTTGCTACAGATTCAGGAAGTGGGGCTTTCTTCATATAATAGGAAGAAAAAGGAATTACCAAATAAACGACAGGCTTGGCAGTGAGTAGTTGAAAAGTATTCAGTATGTCAATATCAGCAGCTTTCCAATCCCCTAGACGAACATCTTTTCCGTCCTCAAGCCAGGCCTTGACCTATAGATACGCAGAACCAGCATTATACATAAGTTACTTTGTTAGAGAAGAGAATAGAAAAATTAAAAAAAAAAAGAGCTTAGTACATCAAGTCAAGATCTTTACTCCAGCGTGGGAACCACTAACCTTTTGACACAATTCATGCTCTATTTTTAACTGTTTATCATTGCTCCTCTTCATGCTCTTCTCAAGATCTTCTACCCTCCTTTCCATGAATTCAATATCCTGCAAGTCATATAGAACACATAGCAAGTTCTTTTATTTCAATGGAAGATTTGTAACCACATATATAGTCAAGAAAACGATACAATTAAATGATAACATATAAGACAAGCAAAAGAAGTTCCCTGGAAAATCTGTAGCACATACTTAAAATGAAATTCATCGACAATCAAGAATCACAATTTTGGGGGGAAAAAACCAATGAAGAGATTGTTATCATAAATTTTCTAGTACCCAAAGAGATAGTATGCCTTTACAAATTTTAAAATCATCTTTGAGAATTATAAAATTTTAGTATGAGAGGAAGGCATGAGAATCTCTTGTTTACTCAAATTCATGTTACTTGTAGAGAATTTTGACATGGAACAATGAAACAGCTTACAACCCCCAATATACAAGGGTTGCTTGCATCGTTATAATGATGTGAATATTTTTACTTCATGTAAATTTTGCATACATACCAAATATAACTTGTGAATTCATGTTCAATATCTATGAAAGAATATATTAACAGAAAGAGAGAGAGAGAAGAAAACCAATAATTATGATAACCCTCACCAGGAAATTCATATATCTTCTAGAAACTGTTGGGAGATTTTTCATTTAACCATATTTATCTCAAAACAAGGTACTACAATAGAAATCTGTATCTCTGACAAGCTCTCCCCAGTCCCCATTAACAGCCAATTAGAACAATCATAAGCGGGCCTATCTTATACTTATCATCATAGTTCAAATCAATCAATTATCTACCAACTACACAATGCCAAAGATCATGATAATCAGCTTGAATTTCATAATAGGCATACCTTTAAGCGTAACTCTGAACTAATGACCTCTAAGTCCCTCACAGGATCAACAGAGTCATCAACATGGATAATGTCTGGATCTTCAAATGCACCTACAAAATATAATTTAAAATTTGAAAAAAGATGAATTTCACAGTGAAAACACTTATAAATAGGAAACCAAATAAGCAGATAAGCATCTCAAATGAACTATCAGTCTGAATATGCATAATCCAACTAATGAGAAAAGAATTTTCCTAGAAGATTAGACAGGGAAGTTTTTGTCATCAAAACATAATCTACAAAGACAGTATTCATTCCATTGAATCTCACTAATGACTAAGGAAGAGGTCAAAAAAACCACATGATCTACTCATGCAAGAATAAACAACATAAACCATCACTCTACTCAGGAACTTAAAAAATTTATATGTTACACCAAAACCTTAGAGTATTCTAAATGCTGTATTGTTACTGCATTTCCACAAATCAACAGGAGAAAATAAGAAGACTCACAGCTGCACATACAAACAAAATAATTTCAAAATTTGAACAAATTAGATTACAGAATTTAGCCAGTCACATGCAACTCCATTTATTAATCCTAACCAGTCACAAAAATTAAGCATCAATAAGCAACACGCCAAATAAAAGCATCTTACGAAGAACATGAAAAATGCCATCAACCGCTCGGATATGAGACAAGAAACTGTTTCCCAACCCCTGTCCTTCATGGGCACCTCTAACTAATCCAGCTATATCATGGATCTCCAAGAAAGCTGGAATCTGAACATAAACGAAAATAGATTACTGACACAAACAACACACGCATCCCTGCAACCTAAAACAACGACACAATCCAAAGAAAAAAGCCACAAACCTCGCTTTTAGGCTTGAACAAATTGCAAAGCCACTGAAATCGTTCATCTGGGATGTTGACACGAGCTTCATTAGGCTCAATAGTGCAAAAGGGGAAGTTCTCAGCAGGAATTGAAAGCTTTGTAAGCGTATTGAAAAGTGTAGATTTGCCAACATTCGGCAATCCAACCTGAAACCATCACCCATAATTATTAAAAATTTGAAAAAAAAAAAACTTAAATTTCTAAATTCTCTCGGTGTTAATGAAATTACATAAACAGAACTTTAAGTAACTCCAAAAGTATGATATTAACATTAAGTATTTATTTAATCACAAACAAATTCAATAGAAATGGAAACTAGAATCACAAGCATAATTAAGAATTGAAAGAAAATTAAAAAAAAAAACAAAAACCAAAATTCTTAGATTCTCTCAGTGTTAATAACATTGCCGAAACAGAAGTTTAAGTAATTTATACAAGTACGATACCAAGACTATGGCAAAATCTGGTATTCATTAATCACAAACAAAATCAATAGAAATGAGAACTGAAATCACAAGCAAAATTAACGCAGAAATAATAATTAAAAGTTCAAAAAAAAAAAGGCAAAATGAGCGACAGTGTCGAGTTAGAGGAGAAAATTACGATGCCAATCTTGAGGTGAGAAGAAAATCGGCCGAGAATAGGTCGCTCAGCAGGTGCTTCTTTCGATTTTGAAGCTTTTGGAGGCATTTTTTCAATTTATGGTTTTATTTTCCTTTCAAAATTTCGATTGTTTTAGAGACTGCAGTGTTTCCACTTCCTAGGGTTGTTTAAGAGAAGCTGCGAGTGCGTGCTTGTGGCGCTTACTCACTGTAGTCTGCATTGGCTTTTCACAATGCTTTTAACTCTTTTTTTTTTTTTTTTTAATTTTTATAATTTTGTCAAAATTATGTTTTAATATGAATTATTTCACCCCAATTCTAAGTTCACTATATCTACCCTTGAATTTGAATTTGAATTTGAATTTGAATAATTATGATCAAATTTTAAATAATTCAGATTGACTTTTATCCCAATTCTAATGTTATTTTAGGTGACAAACTTATTTTGCTTACTATAAATGTAATTATTGAAATTCACTAGCATATATTCAAAATCAGCACCTTTTACCTTGATTATCGACTCAATCAAACTTCAGCAAGATTAATTTCATGTCATTCATATAATGACATGTATGTACACATGTCTAGATGTTGGGTCAATAGATAGCATGACCCGATCCATAGAAAAAGACATGATCCGAAATCATTGGTTATGTTGAAAGCCTTAAGATTAAACTCACAAAAAATTAAAATAATTATAAATTAAAAAATAATAAGTAATATGGCGGGTGACTTATCAAAACAGGTGGATCAATTTGTTAAAGTTCTAAAACTCAAAATCAACATAATTCGTAAACCTTACCATTTTTACGTGTTTTGATACAATATGACCCATTAATACAACAAACCATATTAAACTTGATCTAGTATGACTTACAGTAATGTCTACCTTTATGTAGTATTGACTTTCTACAATCAAAGTAGGTCGACAAAACAATATTTATTTTTAAAAGTTTATATAAACCTAGCTTTAATTACATAAATATATTTGATAGATTGTATGATGAGTACTGTTAGGGTGTGTTTGGATTTTTTATTATTAAAAATGAAAGATTATACAAAGATAGATTATATGAAAATTACTAGTATAAATTTATTATTATATTTGATAAAATTAGTATGTATAAATAATTAAAAATACTAATATATTATTTTATTTATTATATAAAAGACTAATGAGTATAAAAATATTTTAAGAAATGTATTTCCTATGCCTAATCTTTCTAAATCAATTTCCTTAAGGTTATGGTTGCAAGAATCCCACAAACTCCTCTAGCCACCATCAACGCATACTGTACCTCAAATATAACAAACTGTCATTTGTTATAACCACCGCCAACCACGTCCTCTATTGAAACCACCGTCAATTGTTGTAACATCCCTCCTTAGAAGTACTACCCATCGAAGGAGAAATATTACGAATTAATATCCGGAGCGTCTATTTTTTTTCTTTTAAAATACTTTAAAATGAATGCATCACTAAAAGTGTTTAGAAATTATTCTAAGAAAACTGAAAATCTAAAAGTGAACAAAAGATGTATATACTCATATGAAAACTCATCTGAAAACATAGAGTAATCATATACAACTGTATAATTATCTCAAAAAGGTCAAAAGTCAACAAGAACATGCGACTATATGCATGTAATATAAACCAGAGATAACCTGTTTTAGCTGGATCTATCTTCGATGACCTGACTCTACCTCGCAGCTACCTCGATCACCTGTACCTGCAATCATGAAAGAAAAGAAAGTGAGAGATAAGTTACTCAGTAAGGGGAAAGAATTAAGTAAACTATCTCATTTCCTGTTAAAATCAGACAAATGTTAAAATTAGTTATTCTTTATTCACTAATTTTAAACTTGGTGTTAGTATTGCATTAGAGTTTCCCAGATGGAAAAGTGCAATCAAACACATTCTGAGAATGTTTCTTCTCATTCCAATGTTATGAGTGTACTTTTAGTTCTTTATAATAATCTTTTTACTTATCAATATGATTTTAACTTTTTTTGGGTTTTGTTTCAACTGTTTTTATAGTATTATTTATTCTAATTCTAACGAATTCAATATCAATGAATTAGAATAGTCATTCGAAAGAAATTGATGATACAATAACTTTAGAAGAGGAATGGGAACCTAAGCTTGGAATGGTTTATGATTGATCAAATAATTTTGTCCAAAACTATAAAACTTATAGAAATAAAAAGGGTTTTGAAGCTATTACATGATCTACAACAAAAAGCGATGATGAAGATGTGAAATATGTAGCGTTGCTAGTTCTTATCATGACAAGGCTAGAAGTAACGACAAGAATGCTTTTAAAATACATCTAGTGACAAAAACATATTGTAAGACTCAAATTCATGCAATTGTTCATATTGTAAATGGACAATATGTTCAGTTATATTAGATCATAACTATGCACTAAGTAGTCTTGCCAAGACTAGATACTTTAAAAGCTTTCGAATAATACATGCATTTGTGGAAAGGAAGCTTAAAGTGAATATCAGGGTTGTGATATGACCAAAAAAAAATTTCAATTCCTTAATAGTTAAAGTAGGCGGTGTTGAGATTTGCCATTCCTACAGAAAGATTGCATGAACTACATTAAAAAAGTGAGGAGGCTACAACTTGGTGTTGGAGATTCTTTTATAATCCAAAAATATTTTCCTAAAATGGAAAGTGAGAATTCAAATTTCTTTAACATAGTGGATTTAGGTGAAAATGGGTTTAAAATGTTTTATGGGTGGATGCAAAAAGTAAGGCCGCATTTAAAGAATTCGATGATGTTGTAACATTTAACACTACATATTTGACTAATAAATGTGATATGTCATTTGGTGTTTTTGTTGGAGTTAATTATCATGGTCATTCAACATTATGTGGTTGTGAGTTGATATCAAATGAGGACACAAAGACATTTGTATGGGTTTTTCAATATTGGCTTGCATGTAAGTTGAATTGTGCTCCTAAGGCAATAATTATTGATCAAGATAAGACAATGCAAAATGCAATTGAGATTGTGTTCTCTAATATACGACATAGATGGTGTTTGTGGCATATAATGAAGAAGTTGCCTAAAAAATTAAGAAGTTATTATGAATGTAAGTATGTTTAGTTTTCTTTGCAAAATATGGTGTATGATTTATTAAAAAGTGATGAGTTTGAAGAACGTTGAAATAGTTTTGTAACATCCAAATTCAGGTGTGTCAGTAAACTCTACTTCCAAAATTACCCCTAGAGTTGATTTTATAATTTGTTGTTTAAAGAAATTGCAAAAGAATTATAGAAAACTACTAAATGAGCAATAATCTTCAAAGAGGGTAAAATGGTCATTTTAGAAGGAATTAAGGGACAAAGTGGGAATGAAAATTGAATGGCACACTTGAAATTATATGGTGGTGCTAAGGGTTTTTGGTAATTGGTTAAGGATAAAATAGTCATTTATGAAAAATGCTAAGGGCAAATTGGTCCAAAAGGCTTATAAACCCATAACCCATTCATCTTCTTCTTCATTTAGCTGAGAACTCCATGAATTGAACTAAATTTTTCCCTTAAGCAAAATTCATCCAAAAACCTAGCTAAACTATATAATTTCTAGAGCTCCAGTTATAAAAAGTGTAAATCTATCAATTCTGGTCAATTCTAAGGTAAAAAATTTAATTTTTAAGATATGTGAAATTTAGAGTTTTGATGGATGATTATATTTTTGGTTGATTAAGGTTGTTAGGAAGAAGAAAAGAAGGAGAATAAACTTAAATCACCTAAATAGCAAAGAAAATGTAAGAATTTCATACTTTACATACTTGAAGTAATTTGAGTTAGGTTATTTAAATAACTTTTACTTATATAAGTGTATAATGTATTAGAATTAAGGTGATTTATGCTTAAAAGGATAAAGAAATTCATTAGGATTCATGATGTAATTTTTGGCCATAAGGGCAAAAATATCATTTTATGTGATATAAGTTAATTTTTACTTAATTATGTGCATGATATGTGGAATAACCCTTATATTAAGTTTATATTGTATATTTTGAAATTAATTCAATGCATGAGATATATATAAATGCATGAGGAAATAATATGATGTTTGATAAAGAGTGAAAAAATAAGGGAAATTAATGAATGGGCATATTTGATATTATGGTTATACATGCATACATGAGGAATCATAGCATATGCATGATTTCAGAAAAAAAAAAAAAGAGGTAAAACATTTTCTAAGTTATACATGTTTTCAGAAAATGGAAAACAAGTATTTTTGGTTTTATAATGACTTATATGATACAGGAAATAGAAAACATATTTAAAATCCTTACACGCGAGTTGTACTGTGTGGACAACAAAGAAAAATATCGGTTGTACTGTGTGGACAACCAGCTGTACTGTGTGGAAAGCAAAGAAAAATATTAGATGTACTGTGTGGATAGCAAAGAAAAATATTAGTTGTACTATGTGGACAACAAAGAAAAAAAAGAAGTAAAATATGCGTGTAAGAGAGAATAGTACCTTGTATGGTGACTGCAAGTACTGTCATATGTAGTCTAGAGCGGTCAATGAAAATATTGGAAAAGAAAAAAAAGAGAAAGAATTAGCAAATATTTTATGAAAGTCATTTGCATTAGAATCATACATGCAAGCTTATGTGGCTGATAAAAAGTTAAGAAAGATGTATGATCAGAAAATAGAAAAGTTATGACACTCATACATGCATAAATCATAACAAGTGAATCATATTTGTATAGTAAGAAATGAATAAATGGGTGAAATAAGAGAATTATGATATATGTTTAATGCGTGTTCCGTGTCAATTATTTTATATATGAATAGCCCAGACACGCTGAGTATAAAAGAGATTAGTACTGGTGTGAAATGCTTTAAGTGTTGAGTATGATCTTCTTACTGAGCCATGGTCGCTCACTCCGTTTAATTTAATATTTTACAAGTAAAGAGATACAACAAAAGTTTCCGGGGAGCACTAATGAGACATGAGGCTAAGGGAGAAAGACACTATATTTTTGTTAATATATATGTTTTGATGTATATGGAAATATATGCATATATATATATATATATATATATATATATATATATATATATATATATATATATATATATATATATATATATATATATATATATACTTGATATAGATATTGGTGGATATGTATATATTTTGGTTCCTATGTGTATATATGTGATTGTGTATGGTTATATCTATATATATGTATATATATATATGGTTAGTTATGAAAATTGGTTGTAAAATTTATGTGGGTGATAATCTTTATGATGGTTACTAATAAGTATTTATTTTATTTATTATGATTATGTGATGAAAATTCAATCAATTGGTAGGGCTGGTTTGTGTGAATTGTTAATTGAGAGTGTTACATGGCATAATTAAAAAGAGAAAATATTTCCCCGGACCCTCTAAAATAGGGAAACTCTTACCGTTTTTCTGTAACACATCTAATGGTTAAGAAAGGTTACAGGTTCATTGATAAACACATCCTTCACAACAATGCATGACTACTTAGATTATATAATGAAAGACAACGTTGAGTGCCCATTTTTGTAAAGGATTCTTTCTAGGCAAGTGTATCTACTATGCAGTGTAGTGAAAGTATGCATTCATTCTTTGATGGTTATGTCAATTCAAAAACTACTTTAATTTAGTTTATAGAATAATATGAAAATGCATTATGTGATAAAGTGGAAAAAGAAAGGAGGCTAATTTTAAATCTTTCAAATCATGGATCTTTTGTATAAACATTTATCCAATTGAGAAACAATTTAAGGGTGCATATACCACAACAAAATTCAAAGGATTTTAACAAAAGGTTGCTATTACGATCTATTATGGATTGTCTTATTCTAAAGGGTTGATTCCTATATGGAATTTATAATGCAAAAGATGTTATGGTTAGAGAAACTCATCATTGTGTTCCTTTTATAGTTTGCTTTGATGAATCAACTTATGGTATTCGTTATAACTATAAAATGTTTTAGTTTAGAGAAATTCTATGTCGACATGCAATTGTCGAGATAATTGAGAAGCAAATATCTTATGTACAAGAAAAGTTCATTTTAAGGCGATGGAGGAAAAACATAAATATGTGTCATACCAAAGTCAAAATGAGTTATAATAGTTGGAGCACCAATCTTAAAAGACAAAGGTTTGATAAATTGTTTAATTTATTCAACATTGTTGCAAATTTGACTAGGAGTGGATTCGAACCAAATGCAATTTGAACATATGCTGGCTTGAGTTAGGCTCGAATGATTTTAAAGATAGCTCGAGTTTAATTTGAGTTCACCAAATTATCTAAAGGAAAGTTCTATTTTAGTTTGAATGAAAAATTCAAAGTTCGTAGCTCAGTTCAAGTTCATAGCTCAATTTATAAGTTCGAGTTCACCATAACCAAAAATCCAGGAAACAAGTGTGATTTTAAATTTAACAACTAATTCAGAACTTTATACATGTTTGAAAGAACAAAATGTTGAAGATAAAGTTTACAAATTATTTATCAAACAATGGCAAAATAATACCATTAAGGATGAAATATGGTGCACTAGCCGATGATAGCAGTCTAAAAATGTGTAATTGGAGTCGTGGCTGATCGAGACAAACTTTTCACTGGCAAACTAGAGAGATGGTGAGACGAAAGATTCGATGGAGAGAGAGATGTCAATTGATTTGAGTCTTTAAAATTGTTTTCAGTTTAAAAACGAAAGCTCAAAGAGAAGATCCACAAAAGAGACAGTAGAGAGAGAGAGTTAATAATGGTTTTTTCACTTACTTGTGTGAAAGAAAGAGATAGAGAGGATAAGAGAAATGATTAAAGGAGGAAGAAAAAATATATGCAGAAGAGGACAATTAGTCAAAGAAGAAAGAAGGGATATTTGTTTTTGGAAATCAAGGCTTCAAATTTAAATAATTAAAGGTATTGTAACTCATTTTACTTTTTAAGTCATTTGAGTTGGGTGGTTCACAAGCCAAATCAAACTGAACTCAATTTGGTTCGAGTTTGGTTCTTTTTTCAGACAAGCTATATTATATGATTTGGATTCAATTTGAATTTGTAAAAAATGGACTTGAATTGGGTTATATCAAGCTAAGCTAGCTTCCGAGACCACGCTAGCTTGGCTTATATCCAGACCTAGATTTAACATAAAAAATGATGACGATTATAACATGGTGATAGAAATGATAACTGACATGAAGAAAAAGTTTATGTTTGATAGTAGGATCTATAAAAGTTTAAACACGTCAAATAATAGTATGAAAAATTATGAAGTTGCTAATGGTACTTCCAATGAGGGTGACAACAAAATTCTTACTTCATAGGCTATTCATAGCAAAGGGCATCCTTCATTCAAAATGTAAACAAAAATTAATAATTCCAAGATAAAAAAATGCATACTCAAAATTCGATTCGCTTTTTCTTTGATGATGTTTGATGATTCAAATGTTTCGAATAATAATCCATAACATAATTTGCCTTCTTACTTTTTGGATTCTATAGTTTGAGGTTCTGTATTTTTCTATATTCTATATTCTACAGGGAAGGAAGAGAGGAAGTCACTAACCTCTGTTTTACATTACTTTAGAAGTCTCAACAGTTGCTAACTTTTATCCTATAACTGCCAATGACAGATGAGTAATTTTAACTACAGAGATTATTTAGATATTTTAACCCTAATAGATCGGATCGACCCATCATGGGTGGATCAGATCCAATATCTCCCACTCACATAGAATAGGTGATCCAAACTAGAATTCTTATACAGAAATCTCATAGAGTACAACAATTCATACTAGTAAATGTGTTGTGTGACATTGCGAGCAACCTATACTTGAGAGCTAATTTACTATGCATTTATTAAGAATAACATAGTTGCTTTAACCAGAATAAAATGATAAAATATTAGTTTCACAGCACCCTAGATTTACTCAATAATACTAGCTCTCTTTAATCTCTCATTTGTTATTGTGTTATTTTCCCATAGTTGCTTCAACCAGAATAAAATGATAAAAACATTATTTTCCTATGTATCCATGATTAAGTCTATTCTCCCATATGAGTGACATGATCGACCGATCAATAGACACACGTAATATATAAGTCTTTCTCTTCTATTCGAAATTCTTAATTTAAACTTACCTACTTTTCTGGTCATATTCTATTAACCGAATCGTGTGTGATCATAGGTGTCAAGCTAAAATTGCAACACTAAAAGTAAACATCAAATAACAATAAAGAGTCTAAATGTACCAATATCAGATAATCCTCATAAAGTCTCACACAGTAAGTGAGCAGGGATTCATCATTTCACCACTTTAAATGGTCGTCTTACTTAATCACACATGACATGAATCATATGCTCCAATATGTATTTTTTCAAATGTCATTACCAATACTGTATAAATCTTAGTTCAGTTGTTGTGCCCAATTCTTAACTTGAGTTCTTAATTATCTCTTCAATCTTGTAGGTATTACTGTATATTAAGAACTCACATCTGACATTCATAAATTATTTGGATATGGGGAATCCAAACCGGTCATTGCTAAATTCATCGATTCATGACCTTGTCTTGATTAATCATCAGGGAGACATGTCTAATAATAATAATTCATTTTTTAAGTAGTTCTTCTCTTTTTATATGTGCTCACCTAGAGCCATCAATTTCAAATAATATGTCTTACTTTACATGCTCTCTCAACATTAAAGACGATTACTTGTGTGAGTGAGTCAATCTCAAAGTTGTGTGACATTATAATCTTGCTGAGCTTTCAAAATAATGTGTATATAGAGAAACACCAAGAATTCAGACATGTGAATAAAGGCAAAAATTGAATTCTTTGATTTTCAATGTTGTGTTACAAATACAATATATACTCAACAATTTATCTATCATATTCGACATAAACCAGAGATTTAACATGCGTAAAATATACATTTCTCAGAATCGGTTTGGTTAAAGGATCAATAACCATATTATACGTAAAAGTATATCGTACAATCACTTCCTTCCTCAAAATGATGTCTCTAACAAAGTTATATCTATGTCAATATGTTTGGTTTTATTATAAAATTTGAGATCTATCGCAACTTGATTATTACAATGTATGACTATCAGACCAACTGCTTTGTCCTGTAACCCAAATTCTTGAAAAATCTTCTTAGCTAAACAACTTTTTGCATAGGTGCAAAACAAAGTACAAATTCGACTTTCATTGTGGATAAGACTATGCATATCTGTTTCTTATTGCTTCAAGATATGATGCCCTTTTACAGTAAGAAAGCATAGGCCAAAGTTGATTTGTGTTGGTCTAAATCATCAACTGAGTTAGCATTCAAGTAGCTAATAATATGCAAATCTAATCCTTAATAGTATAAGCAGTAATCCACAGTGTCTTTCAGATATCTCAATATCCTATTAACAACCTTCTAGTATTCTTTTCCAGGGTTCGATTGATATCGACTAACCAATCTAACAGTGAAACAAATATTAAGGTGAGTACACATCATAGAGTACATGAAACTTCTAACCGCATTTGAATAAAGTACTAAGTACATTTCATTTCTCTTGTTTTGAGTTTCAGACACATGTCTTGGCTTAACAAATTGCCTATTGACAACCTTCTAGTGTTCTTTTCTAGGGTTCGATTGATATCGACTAACCAACCCAACAGTGAAACAAATATTAAGGTGAGTACACATCATAAAGTACATGAAACTTCTAAGCGCATTTGAATAAAGTACTAAGTACATTTCATTTCTCTTGTTTTGAGTTTTTGGACACATGTCTTGGCTTAACAAATTGCCTTTTAACACAAAATTATCTACAGGTTTATAGTTTTTATATTGAATCATTCTTGAATCTTTTGGATATAATGCTCTTGTGATAAAGTCAAAAATTTCTTAGAACGATCCCTTTTGATTTTAATACCCAAAATATAATATGCTTCACCCATGTCTTCATCTCAAAATTTGTGGATAGTCAATTTTTAATGATCATCGCATACTTCAAGTCACTCCCAACTATCAATGCATCATCATATAAAGAGATAAAACTGCAAACTTGTAATTAGACCTTTTCACATAGACATAATAGTCTTGTTTTAACATCTTAAAATTATAAGACAATATAGTCTTATGGAATTATAAGTATCATTGTCTTGATGACTGTTTCAGGTCATACATTGATCTTTGAGCTTGCATATTTTGCGCTCTTGGTCTTTTACCACGAAACCTATAGGTTAATTCATATGGATCTCTTCGTCAAGTTCTTCATTAAGGAAAACAGTCTTAACATCCATTGGATGCAATTCTAGATCTAAATGTGCTACTATAGCTAAAATTACACGAATTAAAGTAAATCTCATAACAGACGAAAAAGTTTCTTTGTAATTAATCCCTTTTTGTTGGGTATAGCCTTTCGTGACAAGACGAGCTTTGTATTTGTCTATTAAGCCATCTATCTTATGTTTAATTTTGAGAATCTATTTATTCCCAATAAGTTTTCAAGCAAACGGTAAGTCCACCAAACTCTCGACTTGGTTAATTTTCATAAATTTCATTTTTTTCTCTAATGTTTATTGCCATATTTTCTTATCAAGAGATGATAGAGTTTCATTAATAATTTTAGATTCTTTGTCTTCAAGAAGAGCAGTTATGACAAGTTCGTTTTCAATTTCAAAACGTCGTTTAAGGATTCTAGGACGTTTGCTCTTACGCAATTAAAAATCTTTGCTCCACTTCTAGAATAGGTTGGAGTTCAATTTCATTGCTCCTACTATCTGAAACAAGTAAAAACATTATTTCTTGTGACATAACTAATGATAATTGAGATGTACCTTTTCTTTATTCCTTTTCTATCTCACATAGATAAAGACTTTTATCAATGTCACCCCCGTTAGGAAAGTCATCCTCTATGAATGTCATATCTTTAGATTCTATTTCAGTCATTCTTCTATCAAAGTCTTTCTTTATGAACAGTACCCTTTAGAGTGTTCTCAGTATCTTATAAAGATACATTTCTTTCCTCTTGGTCCCAATTTTTCAAATTTATGAGAGGTGTCATGGATGTATTCTGCTTATCCTTAGAATCACATCATATTAAATCAGGTTTTCTATTTGTCTATAACTCATAATGAATAAAAGTAACTAACTTAGTGGGCACTTGATTAAGTATATAAGTCACAGTAAACAGAGGATCTCCCCAATACGAAATTAGAAGATTTGCTTGCGTCATCATAGACCTAACTATTTCTAACAAAGTTTGGTTTTTTATCTCTATTACACCATTTTGTTGTGAAATTCTCAGAATCATTAATTGTTGTACAATTCCTTTTCACTACGTAATTCTTTAAATTCAATGGATAAATATTTATGACCTCGATCAGTTCTCAAGACTTTTATTTTCCTATCTAACTGATTCTCAACTTCATTTATATAATGTTTAAAGCAATTTATTACTTTTAACTTACAAAAAATCAAATAGACATGATCAAAACTTGAATAATCATCTATAAAAGTGATGAAATAGAATGCAAATTTTCTAGCTCTGACATTCATAAGACCACAAATAAATAAGTGTATAAGTTGCAAAGGAAACTCAACTCTAATAGCTTTGTCGAAAAGTTTTCTAATAGTTTTTCTTATTAAACAATGCTCACAAACAAATGGATCTAATTTTGTGATATGTCTCAATAAACCTTCACAAGCCAATTTATTCATTTTATCTTGGCTAATATGTCATAATTTAGCATATCATTTATTTGCATCCACATCCAGACTATTAGAAGTTACAAATAACAAAAAACTAATAAAATTATCATAATTACATAATAAAGTGTCTAACACTATAAAACCTTTTGACAGAAATCCAGATCCATAATATATAGTACCATAATAAATTTTAACCAAGTTCTGAGAGAAAAATAAATTGTATTCTAATAGATCAAATTTTGTCAAATTTCTGGAGTATATAAGACTTCATGTAGGTAAAAGGTTGACCACTGTGTAAAACTAATTTGCATATACCCATTTCTTTTACTTATACTTTTGTGTTATTACCCATATAAATCTATTGTGTTTTTCTTGGTATTCGATAAGATTCCACAAAAGCTCTTATATCACGAGCTATATAGTCTATGACTTCTAAGTCTACAATTCATATAGAATGAGATTCAGTTAATAAAATGGTATTGGAAATATAAATCTCACAATTTGAGACAAGATAAGACAATACTTTCTTTGGCTTTTTTTTTTTTTTTTTGCGTATTTTTATTTTCTTAACATTATCAATGACTAAAATATATAAGCTTTTTTGATTTTATAATTGATGATGTGATGAATTTTAATATATGATTGATATTCGGAGTCGCATTATAAGAATTTGATTTATGTTGTGACCTGAAGTCCCACATCGCTCATGTTCTATCTACTGAGCTTGTATATAAGTAGGGGTCAGAAACTCTTAACTTAATAGACGCGTAATAAAACCGTGAGGGCTTGAAGTCCAAAACAGACAATATCTGTTGGACTATTTATAACACGTTATCAGCACGATAGTGATAGGGGGTGTGTTGTGACCTGAAGTCCCACATTGCTCATGTTTTGTCTACTGAGCTTGTCTATAAGCAGGGGTTAGAAGCCCTTAACTCAATAGACGCGTTTTAAAGCCGTGAGGGCCTAAAGCCCAAAACAGACAATAACTGTTAGACTGTTTATAACAATTTGTAATTTTATGAGTTTTTAGTTTTTAATTTAATTTTACTAATCTAGCAGTTATGTCTTTTGTATTTTGTTATTGTACTATTTCAAGAAAGATAAAATAATACTACATATATTATCCATTCTCATAAAAAGTTGTTAAAATTTATAAAAATCATACTATGTATTAGAGTTAGAAACATGAACAAACTATGATTACCTTTCCCTTATGGAAAAGATAGCAAAACTAACAACAAACTACCTAGGACAATACAACCAATATATTTGAAACTTATTATTATTTTTAGAAATTCTATCAAAGTTCTTACAAAAATATAGTTCAAAAAGAGAGACATTCACAATCACATTATCACATAATTTTGCATTTACAAAAACAATCTACTTATTAATCCAATTCTATACAAAAAAAAATAAAATCACCAATTAGTATACAACTTAACATTGTTGTCCCTACTATGGTTACTCTTCATTCTAATCACTCTAATGATAAGCCAAATCTCTTTCCTTCTTAGCCACCTAACTTTATAATTATGTTTCCTTTTTACAACAAAGTTAGCCTAACGCTTCTAGGTAGCATTTTGCTTTTGTATTTAGAGGGAGTAGCATAGATATTATATATAATTTTCAAGTTATATAGGAGTGTGGCTGAAGTTGTTTCTGAAGGCAACATCCTTGCACTAGAATTGTAGAATATAGGCCTTTTTCTTCCAATAAAATCTTTTTGGAATGTTTCTAGGCAGTTTTGAAAATTTTATAAATTTGTTGATTGAAGTTATCGATTGCATATTAAGATTTGAAAAAGTTGTGTCACTGTTGTGACATGACAGTGATGGTGGAAATAATTAAACATGTCAGGATCAAATTTTGTGAAATCTATAAATAGAGATTTGCATACTCAGAGTAATTTTTTGATGAAACTTTTTCGAATACGGTGTAAGGTATCGACGTTAGTCTATTTCCACGACGTCATTTGCCCATGTACTGATTTTCAATTAAGGAGACAGAATTTGTGTATTACATTGGTAGGAGAAAAAAGGAGAGTTCTTTTTCTCTGGAAAAATAACGTTATGTACATAGAGAGGCAGTTTGGACAATTTATATATGTCCAACTACTCTCCAACTGCATCTCATAATTGCTCTTAGTAGTTATATTAAACCGGGTCAGGTCGACCTATTATGGGTGGATCCGAATCCAATATCTCCCACTCACACATGACGGAAGATCTAAACCAAATACTTAGCCACAAAAATATCATATAGTAGTACGTTTCATACTTGCAAATGTGTAATGCGACCTCGCGAGCAACCTATACTTGGGAGCTAAAAAAAACTATGCATCTGTTAGAAATAACATAGTTGCTTCAATCCGAAAACAAAAATAAAGTGTTAGGTTTGTAGCACCCTATACTTACTTGATAACACTAGCTCCCTTTAATCCTTCATTTGTCATTATGTTATTTTTCTATGTATTCATGATCAAGTTCAATCTCTATATGAGTGACATGATTGATTGACCAATGATACACATAACATGTAAGTCTTCCTCTTTACACGAAATTTTCAATTTAAACTTAGCTGCTTTTCTGGTTATGTTCCATAGAACGAATCATACATAGTCATAGGTTCTAAGCTAAGATAGCTACACTAAGAGTAAATATCGAACAACAGTAAAGAGTCAAAGGGTACCAACATAAGGTAACATTTATAAAGTCTCACACAGTTAGAGAGCAAAAATTCATCATTTCACTACTTTAACTTGTAGTTTTACTTATGCACACATGGTATAAAACATGTGTTGTAGTGTATATTTTCTCAAATGTCATTCACAACATTATGCATATCTTAGTTCAATCGTTATACCTATCGTCTAATCTGAGTTTTTAATCATCTTTACACTTGCAGGTATTTAGCTATATTAAGAACTCACATCTGACATTCATAAGTTATTTGGACGTAGGGAATCCAAATCGCTCATTTTCAAATGTATCTATTCATGACCTCATCTTAATCAATCATCAAAGCGACATTTTAAACTTTGATAAATCTTTTCTTGAGAAATTTGTCTCCTATTAGTATGCTCTCTTAGCATTACATTTCTCAAGAATAATGTCTCATCTTTGCTCGCTCTCTCAGCGCCAAAGACAATTGCTCATGTGAATAAGCCAATCTTTAACTTGTATGACATTCCTATCTTATTAAGCTAAAAACGATGTGTATACAGTGAAAACCCAAGAATTTCGGAACGTAAATTCAAAACATAAAATAAACTTAAATTCATGGTTTTCAACGTTATTTCACCAATACAATATATATATATATAAGCTTAATATTTATCAATCATAATCTATGCAATCCAAAAAATTTAACATGTGTAAGAAATATTTTTCTTGGAAGAATCTTAGTCAAAGGATCAATGACCATACAATATATAGAATTATATTGTACGTTCATTTCCCTCTTGGAAATGGAGTCTCTTATTATGTTATGTCTAATGTCGATATATTTGGTTATCTTATAAAAAATTAAGATATTTTATTTCAACAGACAACTATTGTTTCGGCAATATCGTCTTGTTTACTTAGATTCACAAAAAATCTTTTTAACAAAACATTTTTTTACACATTTATTGAACAGACTATATACTAGGCTTCCGATACAGATATAGCTATGCATCTCTATTTCTTATCACTCCAAGATATGAACCCTTTTGAAGTAAGAAAACATAGTTATAATTTAAATTTTTTTTAATTAAATTTAAATTTTAACTGGTGATCTTAAATTAATCTAACATTACCTCTTTTTAATTTCGATTCGATCCACTATCAATCTCAACCTTCTTTGAGTACGACTTTCAAAGTCTCAACCAACGGTTGATGACAAGAATATTCCAAATGAGTCCATGGAATGTACATGTATATGAAGCACTGACCGACTTAGGTACAATACGTTCAGCGTGATCGAATATTCAGCAACGAGTTTCTTCTGCTTCGTTGTATCTAACACGTGTCAAATTTTCATTCGATTAAAAAAATGTAGATTTTGACCAGTCAGCCAAATCAAGCTACGTCATCACGAGATAAACAAATAAACACACAAAATTTACGCTGAATTTATTCATTTCGTCTATAAATTAATTAGGCTTGCTAATATGAAATCTTTGTTTTGCAGATCACGAATTTTGAGGTACGTTTTGTTGAATTGTTAAAGTTTATTAAATTATGAATTACTGAATGATTAATTTAGTATAATTGATCTGAAATGCAGATGTTGTTCTGTTGTTGAGCGGTTTTGAAATTTCTCGGATAAGTGAATTTTCTGTGTATAAGCTAGAGGTATGTAATCAGTCTCTTGTTTTTTTTTTTTTTTTTTTTTTTTATGGCTGATGTACTGAAATTTGAAAATTAGAATTTATATGACTTGCTTTCTGATTGTTGTTGAGTAATTGTGAATATATGAAAAGAGAGAAAATAAAAATTGTAGCAAATTTCATGGTTTTTCTCAATTGGGGGTGCTGGTTGGCAAAATTTTAGAGTTTAGAATTGAAATTTGTAGAGTCTTATATATTTAATTATAACTGAAAATAGAATAAGTTTATGCATTGGTGTACAGATTGATATAAAAATTTATAACAAAAAGGGAGTTGTAAGTATGATGATGGGCGGTTCACTTTGATTGTGTGGCTATAGTGGTAATGAAGATTTAGCTTTCATTGATTTCCTATAAATTTTTTTGTGAAAATTCTTTTTAGTTTAAGTCGAGTTCAGATAATTTTTTGCATAAATAAGATATGGGGAAATTATTTCCACTTTCTATTTTCTTTTCTTTCTATTCTATGGTCCTTTGGAGTTGAAAAGAGGATTGTGTTTCATGCATTCAAATTTTTAAAGATTGGAGAATAAATTGATCTGCTAATTTACTTTGTTTTTTTTCCCTTTTTAAGTTGTCTTTTAGGATTTGAAGACAGAAGGTGATCTGCTGGCCAGTTAGCTGGCTTCATCTATTCAAACACGGCTCTAACAAGAGAGACTCGTATTAAGATTAAAGGGGGCAAAGAATGTGTGCAAGCTTTTCCTAAGTTCTTGATTGCGTCCCCTTCATTTCACGGTGGTCGTGGTGCCTTACCTTCAGCCGGTGGGCATCCCGCAGATCTTACTTACCTTGCTGGTGGTGGGTGCTAATATGGGCATCCAGTAGATCTAACCTCAAAACATTGTACTGGCATTCTATTCGAATTTTTTCAGTTTGCTATCAGTATACTGATATTTTTTATTTGAGCATGATTACCATCAAGCAATTTCAACATAACAGAATTCTGCCAAAGTCTGCAGCAGCAGAAGACTTAAAATCTTTTCAAGGTTATTTCAGCTTGTTTTTGTTCATTTAGTTGGCCTATGTATAATTTATTTTAGTGTGTTTCTGATTCTTATATCATATTATTTGCTTGCTTTCAACTGCTGGAAACTTGCTTGTGTGACACACTTAACAACCACCCTCTCCTCTTTCTACTTTGATTATGAACTGAAAATTTACAAAATGAGACACCTGTATGCTCTGGTATGCAGTAAAAGTAGATGGTTATACTTACATGGATGTCTAGCTGGCATTATTTTTCTCACTGTTTGCTTATATTAGAAAATACTATAAGATTAGAGACCCTGTTACCTGAAAACGAAAATTATTTTAAGTAGCAGCAGGGATATAACATAAGTAATTTTTATTAGTTCTCCTTAATGGATATTTACAACTACACCGTATTTTGATGAAAATACGTACCATTTCTACTCATTTGTGTAACCTAATGGATAGTTCATATGATTGTTTTCTATACTTGAAGTGTTGGCCACTAAACATTTAAGGCAAAATATTCTTCTGTTTTCTTTTTATAAGTTTTTGATATCTGAAGAATTTCAACAGGTGTCAAAACCCCTACTTACAACTTAGGTACCCAATCTCTTGTTGAGAAGGCTTCCTCTGGAGGACTTTTAAGCAATCCTGAAGAAGAACATAGTATATTGGATACTCTTTTGCTTGCTCAGGTATTGAATTAACATAAACCCATACCTCTTGGGGTCTAGCTGCAATTGCTAAATGCATTTGAACTACTTTCAGTGGGAAGAGCGGATGTGGAAAGGTTATTTCAGATATGATGTGACGACGTCTGAAATTAAGGTAGTTTAAGCTGCCTTAGTGTTCTTATGAAACAAACTGTTGGTTTTTTTATTTTTTTAAATAAAGATTGAAATTGCGGTTAAGTTGCTTATCATTATTGGTAATTTCTGCAGGTCATCAGTGGTAGAGAAAATTTTTTTGCTCAATTGAATGAGGAGAGGAGCATGAATATTCTATCAAAAACTGAGGACAGTAAAGTCTGTCATCAAAGAGATTCATTTTTGTCTCACAGAATCAACCACCCTGAAGAATTACTCTTTTGTGTTGCAAGCAGTGACAATATGAACTCCCAGTTCATTCCTTTAGCTGCTGTGCCTAATGGTGCCATCTTGATTCTTGCAAATGTAAGGATGACTATGTCTATTAGTTTATGTACAGTATCATATTACCTAAGTGAAAATTTTCTGGTAGATGGGTTTACCGCTATGTCCATTATATGTCCTGATTAGATGATAACAACCATTTTGATGTAGTTTTATCTGCTTGATTTTTCTTTTATTTTGTACTCAAAAGGATATAGTAGTTGCCAAAATATCAAAAAACTGTTTTTGGTGCTGGTGTTTTGTCATTTGGCTGTAATACCTAACAAATTGTTAATCTGCTATAGATGTTTATCGCTATCAATGAATGTGGAGTTTGAATCACTCATTTTAACAATCTGATTTCTCTGCTTGGTTTTTAAGGCAACCCCACTGGAATATGGCCATGTCTTCCTGGTACCTTATGGTCCTAGCAGACTTTATTTGGATTCAACATACTTGGAAATGATGTTGAGGTTTACTGCTGAAATAAATAACCATTCTTTCCGCTTGTTCTATGATTGCTCTAGTGCTGGTGCTTCTCATATGTATTTTCAGGTATGAACTTCAAAACAGTTGGTTTCTTTTTTTTTTTTTGCTTGCATCTTCTAGCTAATAATCACTGATAGTACTGTAATTTTGGAATCATAATTTCTAAATTATGTTTCATAAGATAAGATTATTAGTTGGGACTGTTAGTTTACTCTGCCTTTTTATCTTTTTTGTTGTTAAGGATGAGAATAACATTTTTGGGACTGAAGATTCATTGCAAATTTGAATATAGCTAATTCCTTGATAAACTAGGTGAATCCTCTAAAATTTTTTGAGGTTTATGATGATTTTCAAACATAAAGAGGATTGCTGCCTACTTCTAGAACCAGGAGTATATGTTGTAATTAGGATAAACTTCAATGGATATCAATGAAACTTTTACTTTACCAAATGCTCATCAGAGTCTCATGACCGCATGTTTAAATGAAGGGGGTTTTATTTGTAATTTAAAATCTTATCTGGAGGGTTTGTTTGAGAGTGATGAGGAATGTCATTGGTTCCCAATGTCTGGTGTTCAATTCTCAGGGTCATCTAGCTGCTGATGAAATGATGCCTATTTTTTCTGCTCCCCAAAAATATTATTGTTTGGTGGGGGTTGTTTCAAGATTAAGCATTTCAAGTGAGTTTGGGGGTTTCTGGGTTATCAAAAAAAGAGAAAAAATCATTGTGATGTGAATGTGACTGTTCCTTATTTGGACAGGCTTTTTTAGCATGAGCATCAAATGTAAAAGTAAGAGAATTTGAATTTTCATCAGGCATTTGTATTCTATATCATCAAAATAAGTTATATGTGTATCACATTCTGAGTTTTGTAGAATACGGTTGGAGGTGAAGACATTTTGTCAGTTCCATTTTTCATGTGAACTATGCTCAATAAGACATTATTTAGTATGCTAGATTCTTGCTTACATTCTAAAATTTTTATTCCAGTGGTCAAATTCTTTCTTCTTGAGTGTGATTTGCACTTACCATAAAATTTTTTTATCCTCCGGTGTTGTAGGGCTGCTACTTTCCAAATCATTTGCCTGTGGAGCACATGCCTGTTGATACTTTCTTTAGTGATGAGCAGGGAGGAATTTGTATTGGTACTGTGACAGACTACCCTATTAAGACTCTCCTCTTTCAGCACGACTGCAATGTTAAGATTATGGTGGAGGCTATTTCTGATATATGCTCTTATTTATGGGAAAAGAATATTCCTCATAATCTTCTAATATCTGATCTTGGCAAAAAGATTTTCTTGTTTTTTCAGGTAACAAAAGATCTACTCTTATTATGAGGATAAATTTTTTTCTATTTCTTCATGCAAAAAATGGGCATTCAATTATAAACTTAACGCATTGTCAGTTTTTGTCTTGGTCTGAGCTGAGAGTAACTGAGCAAATTTATGGCTATACAAGTTTCTTGTCACTTAGAAAAAAAGAAATTATTGATAACTTGAAGTGTGATGACAAAAAGGACAGGGTTTAATTTTTTTAAAAGTGATTTTTTCGTTTAATTTTAGTTGATTATTCTTCTATATTGCTGAAAGCTTGATACTGCATATATGTTCAATTTTAAAAAGATCTAAATGATTAAATACTTATGTTCATGACAATTTTTTTTAGCATTGACTAGTCAGTGTTGTTTTTACAGGAAAATAGTGATAAATGTCACTTATTTAAAGGAAAGAACAGAAAGAAATAGTAAGAACTACAGTATGCATCTTTTGCATTTCTGACTCATCTGTACTATCATAGGTTAAACCCTGCTTCCATATTATTGATAGAATAATCATTGTTAATTTCTTTATATTCTAACTCTGGAATGCCGGGAAAATTGATTCTGCATTGCATTTATAATATCATATAGTGATTGGTTCTCTTGCACTTTTGTTTAAGCTTCAATCTCTGGAAAAATAATGCTGTTGTTTGATACAGTGGAATTTGTGGCCTGCTTCTGGGTTGGAATGCTTAAATTCCCTTTTTTAAATATATTTTTTTAATATTCTGATACATTTATGAAAATTGCTGGTAACGGCTTCCTTGTGTGAAGTTTGTATAATGCTGGAGGATCTTTTCTTTTGATTGGTAAATGGTGATGACTTAATGTCTACTGCTGCAGAAACCAACAGCCTCAGTCAACCTTTCAGCTTGGGAATGTGGTGGGTATTTCTTGTTCAGGTCAAAGTATGAATTCAATCAAGTTACTGAGGAGGCCTTACTTAAATATCTGAGTGCTGTGTCACTCAACAATGAAAGCTTCGAGGCAGTGAAGCAGCTCTGTGGCAGCAGCATTGCAGGTAAGCTTGCCATTTGATCTCGAGACCTTCTCGACAAGTGTATGGCACAGCAAAGGTGATTCAAGTCTTTGCAATCTGTGTGAACAGCAAATAAATCTTTGTGAACTGTTTCAGATTTTTATCGTGTTTGGGTAATAACTGATATGTTGTTGCATTAAGATATCTTATGTTCGGTGGCAATGTTTTCCTGTAACATATTGCATTTGTGTTTAAGTTTGGTATAAGTCCTTAAAAATCCAGTTTGGATTATTTATGGAGTTGTAGCAAAATATTATTTCTCTCTAGCAATATGCAATTAGGAACTGAGAATCTGGAGTGATAATGAAGAAGCTCCCATTCACATTGATCAAGAAATTGTATAAGCTAATAATCAAATTTGCCTCCACAATTTAGAAAACTGACGACTGTAATAACAGTTGCTATATTACAAAGAATTCAAAAATTCATATTGAATTCATCAAACAAATATAAAGAATTTAGAAATGTATTAAAACTGTAAATGAATACATCTGAACAAGCTCACTGGAAAACCCACGTCTCATTTGCTCTTTTCTTCATCTAAAGTCGGAACTTCTTTGCCGTTTCTGATCTCTCTCTCTTCTTCTACCTCTGCCAAAGCCTGACAACCCGAAAATGAATTTTCTCTATCGTTGGCATGCATCCAAGCTTCTTGCAGTTGCAAGACATACTCTAAGTGCCACAAAACTTCCCCCATTGTAGGGCGGTTCTTTCGCTCGTCATCGAGACACTTTTCAGCAATCTCCCCAAACTTTTCCAATGACTCTAGAGAAAGATTCCCTTTGAGATGCGGATCGATAATGGTTTCGAGTGATCTTTGCCTCTGCCATTTCATTGCCCATTCTGCAAGATTGATCTGATCTTTTGGCAACGTCGGATTTATGACAGCTCGTGCACAAACCACTTCGAACAACACTACACCAAATGAGTAGACATCAGATTTCTCAGTCAACTGTTGTCTCCTGAAATATTCTGGGTCAAGATATCCAAAACTTCCTTTCACTGCAGTACTAACATGTGTGTGCTCCATGGAAGGACCGGTTTTTGACAACCCAAAATCAGACATCTTCGCGACAAAGTTCTCATCTAATAGGATGTTGGTTGTCTTAATGTCCCTGTGGATTATCCCTTGCTCTGCTCCTGTATGGAGGTAATGAAGTCCCCGTGCAGCACCGATACACACATCTAATCTCTGTTTCCAAGTCAAAGGAGGAAGATCACTCCCAAATAGATGGCTTCTGAGAGTCCCATTAGCCATGTACTCGTAGACCAAAATCATCTCATTCTGTTCTTCACAGAACCCAATCAAGGAGACTAGATGTCTATGTCTGAGCCTCGAAAGCATCTCGATTTCTGTTTCAAATTCAGCCAGCCCTTGTTCAGATTGAGGGTTTGCACGTTTAATTGCTGCAAGAGAGCCGTCTTCAATCTCCCCTTTGTACACCTTACCAAAGCCTCCCACTCCAATCACTAAACTTTCATCAAAATTATTAGTTGCACAACGAATCTCTGCCAATGTAAATCGCTTGCCAGATCTAGTAGAGGATGTAGATCCATTTGGATTTTGGCTTCCTGTTCCCTTGGCATTAGCAGTGCTATTTACAATGCCTTTGTGAAGGAACAGTGGCCTCCACCCAGGAGAGTTGTTTTTCATGTCACTACTTTTGTCTCTCCGGTTTTTACGGATATAGAAGACAAGAGTAAATACAGCTGCAAGAATGACAGCAGAAGCTATACCTGCTCCAATTCCTACCCAAAGAATCCAGCTCTTTGAACGGCTGACTGAATTCCCTGCAGAATCATATTTTTCTACATATGCAAGATTCCCATTTCGGCTCAGCTTGAAAATCTCAAGCCCACTCAAGAGAGCATCGGTTCCTGAAGCACCAGCTGCAGTATCAGGACCCAACTGAATCCAGAGTGTGTAAGTCTTAGAAGACACAGCATCAAAGTAATCTTGATGATACGCTCTGTTCCTTCCCCCTGCCCGCGCAAAGACATCAAAAGTATTTGCTGCAGTCCTATTGTTTATGTAGATTTTGAAAATCCTCTCGTTTGCACTATCATAGAGCAGTTCACAAAAATGCAATCGAACTACGTAGTCAAAATCAGGATCTACTTCAAATTTCCATGACATGTTGAACCTCTTTTCCAAGACTTCAGTGTTGGACATTGTTCTTGCAGTTTCATAAACAAGGAGAGGAGCCAATGAAGAATCATTCATAGAGGCATAGGTAATGTTAGAACTGTTACGGATTTCGACCCCAGCATTTGCTGTGATCATGTAGCTCGAATCAACCTCCCACATTCTCCAGAGATCTGAATCCTGACTAGGTTTGATCTCTGGACCCCCAACATTTAACCTATACATGGTTTCAATCCCTCGACCACTCAAATTAAAATCCATGTCATTTCCGGCCACTTTCTGAATTGTGTCTTCAAAAAGCCTGTCTACCACAGGGACAACCTCTATGGCGTTTATAAACCCGAAAGATCCTTCACTAGGGATAAGCTCAATCACAAGCACATCCAACTTGATCCCCAATACATACTCCTTAATCAAAGACAATGAACTTGCATTTTCACCTGAACTTTGTAAGTACAAGTTCTTGTGTGCAATCTCACCAGGAACACTTAACTGAGACAACAATTTTAGGCCATTCGCCGCAGCACCAAACAATGAATCATTGACATTCAAATCCTCAAGGGGAATGGGACAGAAATGGAGCCTAACAATATAGTTGCCCGGAATTACTTCTACTGTATAGTTCAATCCATCTTTGAAAATTCTAGCGGATTTATAAATTGGTTCATAGATTGAATCACCACTCAATGAGTCAGTAGAGGCAGCCATACCAGTAGAACTGAAACTGACATTGCTATTACGGACCAAATCACCAACCCACTTCCTGCCATCTATATTAACACTAGAATTTGCCCCACAATTTATCAGAAAAGACTGAGATTGAGCTTCACCAATTCTAATAAACACAAACATTATCACCAAAAAAAACAGACTCCTTACTTGCCTGCATTGCAACTTCTCCATCACCAAACTTCCTCACACAAATCCCAATTGAATAACAATAACCAGAGAACATTCAACAACAAAAAAAACATACAAATGCATGAAAAAAAAAATCACAAATTCGCCTCCAACATGTCCATCAAACCGCCAAACAATCCACAAGCTAAACACACAACTTTAAAAAAAACTCATAACTATCAAAAACGCACCTGAAACTTACTCCTGAATCAATCAATCTCCAACCAAAAAAAACCCAGATCTGAGTAGATAAAACTAAACCCACCAGAGGGAACAAAGTGTAAAAAAAATACTAGAAAATGATAAGGGTTATCAAACTTTATCTTTAAATGGGTAGCAGTGCATGGGTGGCTGTCGGAAACAGATTGTAAAGGTTCATTTCAATATGTTTTTTTTTTTTTTGGTTTTATGCATAAAAATGGACCAACTAACTTTCCCACCCAACCTAAGGCTTGTACACTCCACCCAAAATCTAACATCTTCAACGGAATGGGCCCTGACATAGGTGTAGAAAATATAAGGAAAATTATTAAAAGTAGCCAAAATACCCTCCAATTAAGCAAAAATGTCCAAATCACTATTTTCAAGCAAAAATACGCGAATTCATTATTCTTAAGCACAAATGCCCATGACTTTTCTTAAAATACCAAAATTATCCTTCCTCTCATTTTATAAACCCTCCTCACTCACTACGAGGGGTTAAATAAAATTTTATTAAAATTAGGAGGTATTTTGATATTTTACATTATAATGACATTTTGATATTTCTTTATTATTTCATAACTTTTTCTAAAATACCAAAACTATCCTTCCCCTCATTTATATAAACCCTTTTCACTCACTATGAGGGGTTAAATGAAATTTTATTAAAATTAAGGGGCATTTTGATAGTTTACATTATAAGGGCATTTTGATATTTCTTTATTATTTCATAACTTTTTCTAAAATATCAAAATTACCCTTCTTCTCATCTATATAAACTCTCTTCACTCACTTTTGTTACACACATTTCTCATATCACTCAAACACTCACTCTCTCGCTTTTATTTTTATTCAAGATCAATTAGTGGGGATTCGTTCAGACCGAAAAAGTTCGTATTTCTAAATTCAACTCGAAAAAACTACTCATCAAAAAAATGTATTTATAACAATCTTAGCCTAAAACTTAATTTTATTTGTTAAGTTAGTTTTTATGTTGTAATATAGGGGTTAAATGCAATGTCTGACAAATATGGAGGTTAAATGTAATTCTAGATAAATATTGGAGGTTTTTTTATATTTTACATTGTAAAGGCATTTTGATATTTCTTTATTATTTCATAACTTTTTCTAAAATATCAAAATTACCCTTCCCCTCATCTATATAAACTCTCCTCACTCACTTTTATTACACACACTTCTCATATCACTCTTTCGCTTTCATTTTTATTCAAGATCAATTAGTGGGGATTCGTTCGGACCGAAGAAGTTCGTATTTTTGAATTCTACTCGAAAAAAGACTATTTATCGAAAAAAGGTATTTATAACAATCTTAGCCTAAAACTTAATTTTATTTGTTAAGTTAGTTTTTATGTTGTAATATAGAGGTTAAATGCAATGTCTGACAAATATGGGGGGTTAAATGTAATTCTAGATAAATATGAGAGTTTTTTTGGATATTTTACATTGTAAAGGCGTTTTGATATTTCTTTATTATTTCATAACTTTTTCTAAAATGTCAAAATTATCCTTCCCCTCATCTATATAAACCCTCCTCACTCATTTTTATTATACACATTTCTCATATCACTCAAACACTCACTCTCTCGCTTTCATTTTTATGCAAGATCAATTAGTGAGGATTCGTTTGGACCGAAGAAGTTCGTATTTTTGAATTCGACTCGAAAAAAAACTATTTATCGAAAAAAGGTATTTATACCAATCTTAGCCTAAAACTTAATTTTATTTGTTAAGTTAGTTTTTATGTTGTAATATAGGGGTTAAATGCAATGTTTGACAAATATGGGGGGTTAAATAATTCTAGATAAATATGGGGGGTTTTTGGATATTTTACAATATATATAAAGGATTTATATAACATGTTAAGAATAGATAAGTATTGCTTTGATACAAGACAACATACAAGGGTGTTAAATAAAAAAAGAGATAATTGAGGGGTTAAATGAAATTTTATTAAAATTAAGGGGGCATTTTGATATTAAACATTGTAGGCGCATTATAATTGAAATTTTATGTTTTTTCGAGTTTCATCGTTTTAGGATATATCGACTCGTATTATCCAGATTTCTGAAGAATTTTTTTATTGTTATCATTCTAGGGCATTTCAACTTTTAGAATTCGAATTTTAGTTCCGTTTTTTTGAATTTCACTGTTTTACGATATATTAACTCGTATTTTTCACATTTTCGAAGAATTTTTCGATTCTTGCCATTCTAGGGTTTTCAACTTTTAGAATTCAAATTTCAGTTCCGTTTTTTTGAATTTCAACGTTTTAGGATATATCAACTAGTATTTTTCAGATTTTCGAAAAAAATTTCGATTCTTGCCATTCTAGGGTATTTCAACTTTGAGAATTCGAATTTCAGTTTCGTTTTTTCAAATTTTACCGTTTTTGGATATATCGACTTGTATTTTTCAGATTTCTGAAGAATTTTTCGATTCTTATCATTCTAGGGTATTTCAACTTTTAGAATTCAAATTTCAGTTCCGTTTTTTTAAATTTCACCGTTTTAGGATATATCGACTTATATTTTTCAGATTTTTGAAGAATTTTTTTATTATTGACATTTTAAATTATTTCAAAGTATAGAATTTGAATATCTATTTCAAAGTATAGATATTATAAAAATGTTTTAAATGGAACGTTAAAAACAGATAGATGCATTTTGATATAAGATAACATACGAAAGTGTTATATAAATTGTTAAATAATTATAGGGGGATAAATAAAATATTAGAAAAATATGAGGAGTTTTTTTATTAATAATTGTACGACTGTTTTACATAGTTATTATAAATTTTTTTATTATAAATGAATAATTATCTTCAAAAACTTGTCATTGTAGGATTGATAATTAAAATGGATGGTTATGCATCGGTTCGTTACCAGGAAAATGGATTCAAGGTGGCAACAACACAATGAAATATGTTGGAGGAGCCAAACAATTGATTAAAATCCCTTATGGAACAACATTCGAGGGATTTATTGAGCTTTTGATTATTGAAATTTTAAATTATTATATTACTTTAATTGTTTTTCTTTTTTAATTTATTTTAAATGTAGTTAATATATTTACTATATTGGCCAAAGGACTATTTCCCACCCAAGGTATGCTGCAATCTCAAGTTTCCACCATTTAACTATGGAAACACTAAACACCTACCCATGGCTGGTTAAATTTAACAGAACCCTAACGCCTGAAAATTTTATCTTTTTTTGCCTCCCCAAACTTTAAAAACTAAAATTTTCCCCCAGCCTAAGTTTTAAAAAATGGTAGTTTCACCCTAGGGTTTCGTTTTGAAATCTCTGACTCTATTGCCAACGACCTCTCCCTCTCGAAGCATCCTCTCCTTTCGGCGATCTCTTTTCATCCATTTGGAGAAGCCTTGGGAGACGAAAAACTTCGTCGGGGAAGATGAAGAACTTCGTCTTCCCCGATAAAGTTCTTCGTCTTCCAAGGCTTCTCTGACGCCGATCCGATGTCCAAATGAGAGGAAAGGGATCGCCGAAAGGAGAGGATGCTTCGGGAGGGAGAGGCCATCAGTAATGGAGTCGGAGATGTCGTCGGAGATTTCAAAACGAAACCCCAAGATGAAACTGCCATTTTTTAAAACTTTGGCTGGGAAAATTTTAGTTTTTAAAGTTTAGAGGGGCAAAAATAGATTATATTTTAGTTTATTTTTTAATATTATAGAAAAAATGACGATTTTACCCTTACCATCGTTAATTTTAACTGCTCATGGTAGGTGTTTAGTGTTTCCATAGTTAAAGGGTAGAAACTTAAGATTGCAGCATACCTTGGGTGGGAAATAGTCGTTTGGCCTTACTATATTACCCCAACCTTATTGTTGTCATCTTCCCAACCTCCCCACGTTTTGATATGGTATCATAATGATCTTCATTACAAGACACAACAATACATCAACCAACAACATGACCGTTTAGAGTGTTAGTTGGGTTTTCATATGACTAATCGTTGTCTGGACATTAATTAACGACAAAAATTGAACGTAGAAGTGATACACTCACAAATACAGATAATACATCGAAATACTATCAATCAATTTTTGTTTTTAATGATTTTGATTTTGGTTCAGGTCGATATGGCCAATTCAAATATTTTTTTTGCATTTTAAATTAGATTTTGCAAGAAAAAATATGACAAGATATATTCATTAAGTGGAAAAATTTTTAGGTCAAAAGTTGAGTGGTTAAATGATGATCACTCATAAAAATTTCTATATCAATTGTCAAAACTAGCCAAGAGATTCTAACACAAACACAATTAAGTTGTATTGCATTGTACTAATTTTAATATAATTGAAGCATTTGTGTAACTGCTAGTTTCAATTGACATTAATATTAAATAGAGTAATGGGGCACCATTATTTGCTTTTGCTAGGTGGGTCACATGCATTTGTCTCTTAGTTGGAACTGTTGAACTTCAACGGCAGTGCAATTATTCTTTTCTTATTCCCAAAGTACCCTTTTCGCTCTCCTCTCATTGCAGAAAAAGTTCGTAGGTTTGGGTAAGCCCGGAAAGGTCGCTTAAATAGGGTATTAGTTAAAATATTTTTTTTTCTTTTATATATAAAATATATTTTTTTTACAATATAAATATAATCAATTTTCAGTTTAATTTTTCTTTTAAAAATGAAAAGAGTCTCCCAATAAATAACAATAGTGTCCAAAGTTGTGATTCACTTTCAATAACATTCTAACAAAAAAACCGAAAAGAAATTGTTAAAATATTATAATAAACACAAAAAGATTTTGATAAGTTTTATATCTACACTTTTTAAATATTATTTACAACTTTTTAATATTATTTATTTTGTTACAGTATACAATTCATGATTGTTTGATAAAAGTTGTGTTTAAAAGTAAAATTAGATAAAATACTGCATAAATAACCGGAAATGTTTTCTTGTCTTTAAATTGTTTGGGTGCGTGAGATCTGTGTTTGTTGGGTTGGTTGGTCGTCCATGGCCAGGTCGGTTGGCCGGCCATAGCCAGGTCGGTGGGCCAAGTCAATCTCTCCTATTTTTAAAATCAATTTTAATAATATCTCATGCTAATTTTTTTATTAAATTATCTTACAGGTTTTATTTTTATTTCAAAATGGTCAAAGCTGTATTTATGACTAAGTTAGGGGGGCATTGGGTTATCGAAGATAATGATATTATGAGATATGTTGGTTGCGACAAAAAAATGATGATGGCTAATGCAAGTGCTGATTTCAAAAGATTGGTTGAGAAAATATACTTTCATATGAGAATCAACTGAAGGCGATCAAATATTTGTATATATACGAACAATGATTTGGCAGTGCTTGGAAGCCCATATGAGCTCCAAGATGATGATGATGTTGAATTTATGATGATGGCAGTCGAAAAAAAAGTTTCGATCCATCTTTATGTTACAAAGAGTCAAATTGAAGAAAGAGATAATATCAATGATTTGACATATGATTGGGTACAACCATAGACTATCCCAAAGGATGAAGAATTGGGTAATTGCAATGATGATGATGGTGATTATAATTATGATGAGAATGAAGATCTTGAAGAAGAATTTGATAGGTTTATGGATGTTAATGAGATGAATGAAGATCTTGAGGAACTGATTTTGGATTACCTTCTTAGTGTCTACCCCCATTAGAGCATTATGTGCAAAATACAATACAGCTAGCTTCACCCCGTCCTCATCGTCATCGCCCCAATAACATGCCTCAATTGCTACTTTCAATCAGTATAATTAATTGATGCGACCCTTGAAAAGTATTGTCGTCTCAATTAAGGGACCCCTGAAATGTGTACATATGATGACACATCCGTATTATCGCTAAATATTAGCCTTGTCACCAATGCAAACTTCATTTGGCTAAACCAAACATCAACACCATTTACTCGGAATCATAACTCTCTTTTATAATTCTCACGTTTAATAAGACAGAATAACATCAAGTGCATGAGTCTCCTGCTTAAATGAAATGCTAAAGGTATTTTAGATTTTTATATTTTGGGCTATATATGTGCAATGAAAAAAAAGTGGTTATATATAGCTAAAGGGTTAAAAAAAATGGTTATTTAAATTAATATCCCACTTAAATGAACATTGAAAGTATATATTTAAAATTTATTATGATATATTAAAATTAAACTTTTGTTTCATTTGATATAATGATTATAGAGTCAATTATTGTATTTGGATTTTACTTATCTAGTGTTGTTGGTTCAACTCCGAAACAGTAGTCTAACTCAAGTAAAGTTTCCTCTTTAAAAAAATTTGGAGGTATAATTAATTGACACCCTAAATTTATTTGATAACAAAAACACTTTCAAAAGTAAGGGGTAAACGAGTCAAGTTTAGCTAAAATGTGTTTAATTTGAGTGTGGTTTAGTTCCATATATACAAAGTTCAAAATCATTGAGTCGGTAAAGACTTGGCTCAAACACAAGTCGAGGTAGTAATGGCTTACTTAAAAACATGGTTCAAAAAATTATCCTTAACCTCTTACTTTTCAAAAAAAAAATCTAAACTCTATAAAATCAATTATCCCATATTTTCAAAATTAAAAAATAAAATTTTAAGCATTTGAAACTTTAAGGAGGCGTTTGATTTGAATAATATTTTATTACTAAAATTAAAAAATTATCTTAAAGATAGATTACTTAGAGGGGGCGTTTGGTTTGGGTTTTTAAAAATTATCTTGGTAATCTATCTTTTATTTCCTTGTTTGGTTTGTCAGTAATAAAATATTACAGTAATCTTCTAATACCAATACTGACATGATAAGTAATATAAGTGGTAATTTGATTACCATATTCACCTTAGGTATTTAAAAATTATCAAGGTAATCTTGATTTTATTATAATTATATTATAATTTATTAATTTTTTGAGACAAAAATAAATTTATTTTTAATTAATATGACAAATAATATAAAAATATTTAAAAATAATTATATTTAAGGGCATTTAAGTAAAATAATTTATTAGTAATCTTTTATTACTTTTAACCAAACACAATAATTATTTATACCTATCAAATTTTATCAAACATAGTAATTATTTATACCTAGTAATCTTCTAAGTAATCCATCTTTAAGGTAATCTTTTTATTTTGATAATAAAATATTACCCAAACCAAACACCCCCAGAAGGTTACTAGATATAAATGATTAATATATTTGATAATATTTGATAATAGCAAGTATAAATAATTATTGTATTTGATTAAAAGTAATAAAAGAATACTAGAAATTAATTTATTTAAACACCATTAGGTATAATTATTTTAAAATATTTTTTATATTACTTACTATATTAATTGAAAATGTGTTATTTTTATTCTAAAAAAATAATACATAAGAATATAATTATAATAAAATCAAAATTACTTTAATAGTTTTTTAATACCTAAAATAAATATGATAATCAGATTATCATCTACATTATTCATCACATCACTATTGATAATAAAAAATTACTGTAATATTTTATTACTGATAAATTAAACAAAATAATATAAATAATAAAAAATAGATTATTAAGATAATATTTATTGATTAGAACCAAACACCCTATAAGGATTTATTAATATATCACTTCACCCAAATCGTGGGCTCGTGCGTTCATTAAACCAATTAATACCAAACTTTAGCTCAAATATATTTAAGCTAAACTATAAAATGCTCATGAGTAGCTTGATTCTTCACAACCCTTTTCAAAAGTTTAAATATATTTGACCCCAAAAGTTTGATGTAATAATAAAACTATATTTGCAAATAATATGTACAAATAATAACATATTATTATTTAATTATATATTATTTAATTTTTAATTTAAAATTATCTAATTATACAGTAATATATTATTATTTATATATAAAATTATATATATTATTTATGCATAAAATATTATCCTTGATGTAATTCGGATTGTGAAGCACAAGCACTTAACTCCCAATTAGCATATAAAGGGTAAAATTGTAATATCGAACTACAAAGAATTGTGAGAGCAATACTGAACCCCCTTCATTTGTCACCGTCGCCAAGAAAAATTTGCAAACAAATGAAACGAAAATTACATCAAACCCTTGACGATTTGATTGACCACAATAAATACAAAGGACTGTGAAATATGCATTTAACTCCTACATAATTTTGTTAGTTGGGAAAAATTAACAAATGAAAGGTAAATCTGTAATTTTGCATAAAATATAATTAAAAACAAAAACTTCCAAATTTTATTTTATGGTGTTTTTTTAGATATATACACTTGCATAATTGCTAAAATAATACTAGCGAAGGAGAATTAGATTTTTATGTTCTAGGTTGTAATCTAGAACATAAAGTAAAAAATAAAAGCAAATAAGTTGGCTCATACTCATATTGGTGTTTGACTTAATTGAACTTGAACTTAAATTCGAATTGAACTAGCTTGACTTGTCAAATTGTTAGAAACTTATCGATAAACTCATCTTCTCCAATAACCTTTCATGTTTTCTAGAGATTTTGTATTAACAATGATAACAAATTTATCTTTAACGACTTTTTTTTCAACTATTTGTTTTTTCCTTTAGGCCAAACGACTATTTCCCACCTAAGGTTTGATGTTTTCTTAAGTTTCCACCATTTAACTATGAAAACACCAAACACCCACCCATGACCGGTTAGATTTAACAAAACCATAACGGTGATAAATTTAATCTCATTTCCCCCCCTAAAAGTTTAAAAACTAATATTTTTTCCCTAAGCTAAGTTTGAAAAGATCACATTTCCCCCCTAGGGTTTATTTCCAAACCCTTTTCACTTTCTCCGGTGCCATCACCGGCCGTCTTCCCCTCCCGATGGTTTCTCTTCCACCGACGGCCTCCCTCAACTCTTGCACTACGCATCTGACGTAGAGAGAAGTCATTTGGGAAGAGAAATCATCTTCCCAGATGAAGACGACTCGTCTTCCCAGAGGACGACGAGTTATCTCGTCTTCGTCTAGGAAGACAATCGTCTTCCTAGACGACGACGACTGAGAAGACGAAGAACTTCATCTTCCCCGACGAAGTTCTTCGTCTTCCACGACTTCTCTGACTCCGATCGGGCTTCCAAATGAGAGAAAAAAGATCGTCAAAAGGAGAGGATGCTTCGAGAGGGAGAGGCCGTCGGCAATGGGGCCGGAGATGTTGTCAGAGATTTCAAAACAAAACCCTAGGGTGAAACTACAATTTTTTAAAACTTAGGCTGGGGAAAAATTTTAGTTTTTAAAGTTTAGGGGGGCAAAATTAGATTCTATTTTAGTTTATTTTTAATATTATAGTAAAAATAACGATTTTACCCTTACCACTGTTAGAGTTTTGTTAAATCTAACCAGCCATAGGTGGATGTTTGGTGTTTCCATAGTTAAAAGGTGGAAACTTGAGAAAACATCAAACCTTGGGTGGGAAATAGTTGTTTGGCCTTTCCTTTATCTTAAACAATTTTTATTCTTCTTTAGCCTTTATTTCGGCTTAGTTTAACTTGAATCCACTTGAGTGACATATTGTTTTATGTGTTGTTAACATTTTTTTAGTCCAATAAAAAACCTTATGTATATAACTTAAGTAATTCCAAATTAATTGTTCAAGAGTAATCTTATTGATAGATTTTATTTATTTATTTATTTATTAGAGAAGAGTTCCAATTTAAAATTAAAATATTTAAACATAAGTTATCTACCTTTTTTATTCATGCATGGTGTTGTAGTCTTACATATATAAAAAACTAGATAATGTTGACACATAATATTGATGCATGGTTAGGATTGCAATTGAGCCATGGATTGTTTGCCTTGAACTTAAACTCGATAAAGTAGATATAAGGCTTGAGCTCAAACTTGGCAAAATTGGAAGTTGTAGGCTAAAGTTCAAGTTTGAGATATGAATTACTAACTTACACTCAATTCAAGAAAAGATCATTAAAAATTGTTGATTCAAAGAGTTTAGTCTAAATTTACCAAACTCAGTACTAACCTATTCGAACTCGATTTGAGTAAACACTTGAGCTACTCGAGCTTGAGGTTGCTTTGATAATAGCCGAGCCAAAAGTAGCTCAAGAGCAATTCAACTATATTGCAACTCTATGCATTTGGGGATTTTTTTTGAAGTTTCTGAAACTTGTAGGGAGTTGCTGGTAATATGAAATTTGGGAGCGTGAAGCAAAATTATTTCGGAAGCGAATTCCTTATTTTAACCATCATGTTATTTGTATATGAAGATAGATGATGATCAAGATCAGATCTATAGACTTGAAAAATATTAGGTTTTGAATATTTGTTGATTCGATTTAATTTGAGTTCTAGAGCAAACGTCAATAATATTAGAAACCGAAATCTCTGATCAGAGTATAATGTAAGTTATGTAGAGGATGTTTGTAATGACGTGTTTTGAATATTTAAATCGATGATTCGTAAAAAATCAAAATTAAGACTTTGATGATCCATGAGTCTAAAATCAATCTAGATAGGATAATGAAAGGATATTACCTATATGGAACATACAATTAGAGATAATCGGTTCGATGGAGTATTTCTTCATCGTAGTTTAAAGAGTATGACACATTGCTAGATGTTTACTATAATAGTTGAGTTTTCAGATGCACTTTTGAATTCTCCGAAAAAGGACTCACGACTATGTTACGGTTAATTTAAAAGGTTACACCAATAAACTAAACTTTCGAGAAGGAGAATTAATTATTCAAGGATGATTAGCATCTTCCGAAGGATAATAAAATTATATAAAATGTTATATTACTGCAAAAATAACATTTTAAAAGTTAAGATATTAGTGAGATTAAATTAAAGTAGCTAAGATATATATTTGATATACATATATGACAAGACTTCAAATTATGCAATTTTTTAGGTCAAATAAGAATTTTAATAATGCAAAATGAGTCACTATTATATAAAGTGCATTTTAGTTTATTTTGAACTAATATAAACATTCTTGCACTTTATGTTCTCTCACAAAACAAATTAAAAACTCTCTCCTCCGTCTAAATTTTGGCTTGGAAGGTGCATTCCTTTGGAGGTTCTTCAAGTGAGGAGTTTAATCTATCATCATATATCACTATAAAAGGCAAAGGAATAAGTAAAAGTTTTATCCTTCTTTTATATGCTTTAATCATGTTGTGATACTTGTTCTATCTATATGCATGAAATCTTTGGCATCTTCTTTTTCATCTACCATTTTCAATTGTGCCCCTATTGGTTGTGCCAAAATGAGGGGCCTTTGTAGGGCCATGAGAGAACTGACCCCCCTATCACATTTAAAGAAGAGCAATGTTATGTTCACCTAGTTTTGAGTACCTAATTTATTATCTAAATAATGTATTATCATGTTATTAGATGTTAATTTATCTTCAATTAAAAATTATCTAATCACATGATAAAATATCATCTAAAAACTTAATTTGGTACTCAAAACTTAGTGCACATATAATTTTATTATTCTAAGAAGGCCAAAAGACTTATTCCCACCCAAGGTATAGTAAAATCCCGAACTCATACTCTCTAATTTTCAGAAACTTAAACACCCATCCATCATCCAAAATCTATTAAACTTTTCCGTTAGAGTCATGGTTAAAAATATCATTTTATCAGTAGTATTAAAAAAATTATAATTTTATCTCATTGCCCTTCCCAGGTTTTAAAAACTAACAACTTCATCCCTACCTAAACATTTCAAGTTTTTAAAAGTGATTATCCCCCCCCCCCCCCCCCATCTAGATTTTTTTTCTTCCCTTTCTAGCTACCACTTCATCATCGGTGCCTTCCTCTTCCCACTCTCACCATCAAAATCATTCAAATGATCATAGTGGGAAGTCGTCTCTTTGTTTGATGAAGAGACATGTCTCCTTGTCAGGGAAAAAACAATAGAGAGTCTCTTCTCTTTATCGCATGAGCTTCCAAGGAGACTGACTGAAAGATTCTGATGATGACAGTGGGAAGTGAAACTCGTTAGTGACAGAGTGGTGGTCAGAGAGGGGAGAAGAAAGAAAACCTAAGTGTAGAAGGGAATAGTCACTTTTTAAAACTTGAAATGCTTAGGCAGGGATGAAGTTGTTAGCTTTCAAAACCTAGGGAGAAAAATAAGATAAAATTATAAATTTTTTAATATTATTGATAAAATAACGGTTTTACCCTTGACTCTAACAAATTTTGGGTGATGAGTGAATGTTTGAGCTTTTGAAAGTTGAAAGGTATGAGTTTGAGATTTCACTATACCTTAGGGGGAATAAGTCTTTTGGCCTTTTAAGAATAACATTTTCCAAAACTTAAAAGGAAAAATATCCAATTTTAAATGCATTAGTAGTAAAGTAGAAGTTTTTCGAACAAAATACGCTTAACTTCATTTATCCTTACAATATTTGAAATGGTATAAAATGAAAATTCACAAGAAGTTTTAGTGTTGTTCTTTGGATAAACTTTGGCATCAATTGGAATTTGGAGTAAAACACTAAATCTGATTTATGGGAATTTGGATAAACTTGAGTTTGTTTGAGTTAGTGTATAGTATTATCGAAAAGTTGACAATAAAATGAGCAAAACAATGTCACCAAAGGATGAATAATGTCATTGAAAGCAAAAACAAACTAAATTTTAGTTGAAATCAACAATGTATCTAATGATGGAGTTTCTCCAAAGAAAGTCAAATGACTTAATTTCGAACTGAAGTTTCAATTTGACTAGAGATTGACTTTTTTGTTTATCTGATAATAGTATTTATCTTACTAATAACATTATTCACACCTTTGATAATATTATTCATCTTGTTAACGACCTTCTAGAGACATTTTGCACCAGTTCAAATGAGCTTGAACTCAAGTTTGAGTTGGACACTTAACTTCAATCCAAGCTTGCACTTAAGAGTGGATACAAATTGAGCTGAGCCCAAACACCTTTTGGTTCAATTTTGACTTGAATGAAAAATGGTTCAACTTGAGTTCAGATCAAGTTCAATGAGCCAAAATAAGGATAGTTTGAGTTTGGTTTGAATAAAAAATGGGTCGGTTTGGTTCAACTTAAGTTCATAACTCGAATTCATGACTCAAGCTTGTTGCTCATTGACAAATGATATTATTTTACCTAATAATGGACAAAACAACACTATTTTGATAATTATTTAACATAATCTCAATTGAGTCATGAGTCAAGTTCAAATCAAATCAAAGTATCTCCTAATTTGTGAGTCAAATTAAGTCGAACTCTCTTTAACTTGAGTTTAATTTAATTTTAAAAATGAGCTAACTTTTCCAATTCAAACTTTGTTTGAATTTAAACTAAAAGAATATGAATCGAGTTAAATTGAGTTGCACCAAATCGATTTAGGTCTAGCCCTACTTAGTCTAAGGCATGACTTAATTTGGATCAAATCCACTACTAATGCTACCTTGTTATTTAGGTTCAAAAAGGAAGGGACATTAATGTTAGGTATTATAATAGGTAGGATATTGAATAATGTTCTACACAATTATTTTTGGGCATTTTTGGTAATGTATGGCAACAAATGTGGACCTCATTCTATCAATTGAGTATAATAAAAAAAACTGGTTAGCACGGCACTATTATTTAATGGTAGTTGCAGTACATTGTTGGCTCATTGCATCCTGATTTCATAGTATTGACTCGACTGACCAACCACTTTGATTCTTTATATCATTCACATTTCTTGTCTCCAATTACCGAATCTCATCTTTTATTGCATGAGATAGTTATCCTAGGAATTTAACATACAAAATTTATAATTCAAAGTAAAATTACTAAATTATCCCTTTAATTTGATAGATAAATATAATTAGGGATATATTCAAATCGAATTGAATTTAAACAAAAAATAATTTAAACTCGATTTAAAAATAAAACACTTTGTTTGGACGTAAATTTGACTTACTTCAGATGGTGATGAGTTCCTTAGAGAAGTAAACAGAGAAGAAGAGAAAGAGTTATCAAAGATAAAGAAAAAAAAAAAAGAACAATCAAAGAAAAATATATAGAAAAAGAAAAGTCTTCGAAAAAGATGAATACGAGACAACTCAATCAAGTCGAGTTAAAGCTATCCCTTGAATATAAAATAATTTAGGATACATGTAATAGCTTAATTGGACTAAAGTATTATCATTAGACTATAAATTATTAAATTATAATTACATTATGATATCTCTATGGTATCCCATAAAAAATTAACTATATGTTATAAAAATATCAAAATGAAAAAAAAAACTATTAATGGGTATATATCCATCCACTATAACAATAATTATAAATAAATAATTGAGACAAGGAAGGAAAGCAAGATGCAAAATGTTTCCTTTGTTCTTGGTGAAAGCACATGCAAGCATTAAGAAATGTCCATAAAAAATGGTTAGTGAAGTTTCTTCTTCAACTATATTAATAATAAATATATGCTTTTTCAAACATAGAAAATTAAGCAATCTACCAAAATGTTGGACGCTATTAATGGGATGTTTCAAGGGATGATCATTTATTTTTGTTGTTTGTGAATTTAGTTGCCCTTTAAAATTGAAAGCCTAAAAGCTATCTATATGGGCCACAAATCATTTGGAGCCCAAGGCGGTAGGATTGATAATTTTTAATATGATCGATTAGTTTGACACAACAAAACAAGTAAAAAGATGAATTCGGATTGAGTATTTAATTTTTAAATGTATTCTAATTCAAATTATTCCCTCTTATACATTTAATTCACTTTACCCCCTCTTATTTAAATTCAAAATATGAATTAAGATCTCAAATGATAGAATGTATCAAATGTATTTTTCTTTCAAAAATCTTACATATAAATAAGGAAAAAAGAGAGGGATAGGAGAGAGGAAAAGGAGAAAATACTACCCAAGTAAACACTACTATTATGTGCGATATCTTATGTAATTCTTATATTAGATTCGGACTAATGACAATATTATAGATCTAAACATTTTGTTCATCAGATCGAACCACTTAAAAATTGAATGTCTCTTTTACTTTTTGTTTAATTTTAATTTATCCTGTTTCACATATGTTACAGACTAATCTAATTTTTCTTAGATTTTAATCCTTATTGTCCTAGTTAGCTTTTGCAAAGCTCTGAATGACGTAAATCTTCATCTTCCTCTTTCAACTTCCCCTTCAAGATAAATTAGAGACATCCATTTCTGGTGTCGAGTTTCATCCTGTAATTCATCTTGCTTTCTTCAGTCCACATTCAACTAAATCCAAATTCTTCATCGCGGAGCTGCCAGGTGCCTGCAACTGCACTAACAGATAATCTATTAACAGATAAAAACAAATTCATCCTTGAGGTTTGAGTGATAATCAAAGACACCCAGAGGATTTCAAAAGTGACAATTCTATCCTATTTTTATTATGAAGACTAAAATATCCAAAATTATATTTATTAAGTTTCTTATTTAAATGTGATATATTTGTGCTTCTCTCAAATTTTCATGTTTTTAGTTTGATTTATGTTTGGAGATGAGATTAATGTTACATAACTTGAGAAGCAGATATCTTGTATAACTTATCATAACCGTGATTTTATGAATTTTTTTTTTGTCCTTTCATTAAACTTTTAGTTTTTCTAGTACAATTTTAAAATATAAATTTATTTTAAAAATCTTTATTAAATATATTCGAATAAAACTGAATCTGAATAAAAATCAATTTAAATTTGACTCATTCGAATTGCAAAAGAAAAAAAAAATTGATAAGTCAATTTTCTAATATAATAACATCTACATGACAAAAAAATTTGAAACAAGTTAAATAGTTGATTCAAGTTCAAATGGTTGATGTTCTCTATATATTCATTTAACAAGAAATACAATTATTTGCTACTGAAAAATATTATCTATTCTTTGTTAGAGGGTTTTTCTTTTTTAAATGGGATTTTTTTTTTGACAATATCACAAGAAATTATTATAATTTTTAGTAATTGCAAATATACCGCTATATTTAGTAATCAAAATACAACAAAACTATATACTTCAATTTTATGTATATAAATTATCAATGCTCATCCAAATAAACCTTTTAAAAAATATCCAATTAAATAATAACCAATGATTCATTAATTCGAAGGCCTCCCCTGGAGAAAGCCATATTTCAAGCGTCTTGGCAATAGAAGAGCCATAATATGTTGAATAAAAGAACAATTTTCTATCGTTAACTGTTGTAAATAGATTTATAATACAAGACTATTAACACTAAGAAACCGGGGCAAATGTAAAACTAAAAAACTGCCAAATACAGAAGCTGACTGTGGTTCATAACTCGTATAATATACATACACCTACAGTAACACAGGGGACGCTAAAAGTGTAATTTCACAAACAACTATAAACTATGGTTCAAAGGAGACTGGGAGCATCCTTGGCTCCATTACAAAAGAATATGAGAAACAACTCTAATGCTACAAACTCTAACCTCTCTTGCTTCAGCATCTTTTCCCTTTTTGGGTTCATGCACAAAACCAGAGCTGAGAGTGTATGTATGAGTAATACCGATTCCACCTCAACTCTGCAAAATATTCTTTCCTTTTGGAAGTTTTCACGATGCAATGGATTTGCGTGGCAAAAAGGAAACCATGGAGATCTCAATCTGTTTAATTAAAATAGAAGTAAGGAAACCAAGAAAAAACCTTTCATTTTTTATTCTGTTGTATTCAAATTTCTCCGACAACTCACGATGACGGACAACTTGTTTCGGAAAAGTTACCTTATGGAAGAGCAGATCAAGCTGGTTTTGTAGATTCTCCACCCAATTCTCTTCTAACTAATTTCAGAATCTCAACAATCTATGGGAAGCAAGCCATCATAAGAAACATGATCTCAAATAAAAAAATATTTAATATTTGAATCTGAACAGTGACTTTAAGTATAACAAAAGCATTAATACATCATATAAGTTGTTCTCCACTAATAGCTACAAAAAGTATAAAATCTGGCCTGATTTATATGTACTGTATTAAAAGCATTTTCCAATTTCTCACTCTTCTCAGTGATTGACACTGTTGAAGAGTTGCGCTAAGATGTGAAACATAAATGCAAGCATGAATGATTTATCACATCTAAATCTTATTAGACAACATGGGAAACTACATAGGAAGCATATCAACTTCATTCCATGCAAACTATGAACTATTCCAAGCAGAAGAATTCATTTTATCTCATAGGTTTTTTAAGTGACTTTTATAAAGATAACTGTTGATAACATCTGAAAGGGTACACGATAACTCATTTCAGGAGTCATGTGAATGTTTTATCAATAAAATTATTATCTAGTAATTTGCAAAAATATACAATGTTCAGGACAAAAAATACAAGTACTACTTGTCACGAGTAATGAGTTCTACAATTGGAGAACACGCTAACTGAAATACAAGCTACTTTACAGAGTGAGCTTTATCATTGACATTGCTTCCTACAATTTTTTGTGCAACTAATAAAATCCAAAGTTACTTGAAAAAAACAATACAAGCAAATGGTTATAGAAGGCTTTGGTATGTATACAAAAATTAATGTGTATATACACAAGCCTAAATCTCTTGCACAGGGAGAGCTTTATCGTAGACATGGCAACAACCTTAAGAAAGACTTAAGTCACTGAACTCTTAAGGAAGATTCAAGTAGGCTAACATTAATATTCTTCACAAAATATTAAGTAGACATGATTTTTCTCAAAAGTTGCAATATCTGGTAGCTGCAAGCAAACATGTGTTTGAAATTTGATTGAATTGAAATAATTCTCGTCTTGCATTGAGTAAGATAGCATTGAATTAAATGATGGAAGCAAAAAGAAACATAAATTGTGTTCAAATATTTCAAAACATGATAGTATAAATGATGGAAACGGAAAGCAACTTACCCCAGGATAATGTTGCAATACTGGAGAATAATGATCAAGTGCTATGTATATTTTCTCAAGAAGGCTCAAAAGAGCATCCACCTCATCCCCAAGAAGATCAACCTGAACTCAAAGAACGAATTCAGTGAGAAAAATAGTACAGTATAAGGCCATCGAAAGACATATTTGCAAGAGAATAAAAAGATGAACATCTTGAATATACTTTCTAATTGAATCTATCTCCACTATTTACAAAACAGTTCCATAAATTTTCATGTACTCTTTAATTCTTAATAACTTCAGTAAACCAAAGATATAACCATCAATTTTGAAGTTCTTGTTGCTATTTGGAAGAAAACAATACAATATTAAGGAAAGAAAAGACAACAACAGAGGCAGCGAACATCTACTAAATTTTTTTAATACAAAATTCGAAAATGATGCTGCACATAGCCCTTCATTCTTTGGCATCTATAGGTACACTCTACTGCCTTGATATCAGCACTACTTTTGTAAACTAAGTTTTATAATTTTTTATATTTAACCGAACATCTATTAAGGTATTGGGATGACCTTAATAGATTGAGGAGAAAAGATAAAGGAGATTGAAGAGAAAAGAAAACAGAGAACAGCGAAAAGGTAGCAGAAAATTTATCCGCTACTGATAAACTCCCAAGTAATTTTTAATATTCAATCAGACATTTTTAGTTTTAATTTGTTTCTGGATGGACCATTGCTGAGAACTATCAACAATTTAGGGAATAAAACACATAATTAGTATCCCAACTCCGCTATCTAAGCAACAATTCTGTGATTTAGAATTATTATAAAACGAATACACAATGCATAGTTATAAGGGATAAAACTGACTTAGACAACCTAAATTCCCAACTGTGAGTGACTGAACATAGCCCTTTTTGAACTAATGAAAGTATGCACAAATTTAGTTTGCAATATTTTCAAGCCCTCACACCAATTTACAGTTAGCATCATATATAGCTCTATGCCTTACACAACAAAACATGAATCATAAGAACACAAACTCAAATTAAACAGATCAATATGAAGTATTTCTGGCATATGCTAACTTTTTAACATACCTCAGCTTCAGCCTTTTGAAGGTCAGAACTCCTCCTTTCAAGCCTCTGTTGGTACATCAACCCCTTGCTTTTGATTACTTTAGCTTTCTGAATAAGAGCTCTCAAATGAGAACTCAAATTGTCCAATCTAAAAGAAATGCCACATGCATATATGGTTACATGTCAATAAACTATTTCAAAATTCATCTAAAATCTCAATGAGTGCTTACATATAAATGACAACTGAAGCCTGAAGATTAGAGGAGAATCAAATTCAATCACAGCAATTCTCAACACTGTAAAAATTTCAGACAGAACATAAAATTTACTCTTATCAAAGAGAAAAAAAAATCATATATATTATCAGTCTTGAGGACTCATTTATATAAATTACAGCAAAAACTTCACTTCATTACATTATTAAAACACAATAGTGAACATAGGGTCAAAAGAAAAAATGGGAAGGTGTCAGGCAAATCATGATTTCCACTCACTCAAAATTTAGGCAAATCATAAACAACAGTCAATGACCTAGGAAACACAGACTGGATAAAGCATATGTGATTTATGCATAACTATAAGACCAATCCAAACATCTACAATCTGGAGAAGCATGCCAAAAAAAAAAAAACCAGAATCAGCAAAGGCCATAATTTTTGTTGATAGCACCATACAGATTACAAATAAAAAAAACAAAAAAAGAAGACATTTTTATCAATGTACCTCATATTGCCTCTTGTAATATCTTTCATTACTCTGCATTCCAAATCAGCAACTCTCGTGTATAAAGACTGAACAAGAATGGTCAAGAATTGTATTTGCCGCTTATGCTCCCTTTCTTCAGCTTCAGCCAATAATCTGGAATTTTGCCACTCTTGATTAACAGACATAAGCATCTTCCTTTCTTCATCAATGTCTTTTATCTCATTCATTTTCAATGTAAATTTGTGTCTTAGGTCATACAACTCCAACTTGTATCCTTCAATCTGTTCCAATGCTAGGCTCAATTCACCTTTTATTTCATCAGATTCTTTACTTCTTTCAGAAATTAACATTTCCTGTTGTCTTGTTGTATTTCTTAAATTGTTCAACTCTAGAGAAACCAACGCGAATTGCTCCTTTTCTTTTACCAATGCAGCGGCTGCTTCCTGGGCTAATTTTTCCTTTTCTTCTATCAATGATGACAGGAAGAATGTTTCTTGCTTTAGTCTTTCCTTCTCTGTGACCTCCAAATTTAATGCCTCTTCCTTTTGCAATGCTTCGGTTTCAACATGAAATCGAAGTTCATTTTCATTAATATATTTCAGGTTCAAATCAAGAAGTTTCTCTTCAGCCTCCTTTAAGGATTCTTTGAATATTACTCCACACAGTTCTAGCATAACGAAGGATTCCATAGCCAAATCTTCAAAATCATACATGCTGTTAGATTCAATATCTGACAGTTCTGTGACACTGCTATCATAGTTCACCATGCCCTTAAGAAGGCATTTATACACATCTTCAGTAATTGAAGTTTCAATACAAGCGTCTTCAAGAGCACACTGAAGATTTCCAATTCTCTTTACCAAGTTTTCCTCGGCACTGCTATTAGAGTTGACCACACCTTTGAGAAGGCATTTATACACATCTTCAGTTATTGAGGCTTCAAAACAAGCGTCTTCAAGAGCACACTGAAGATTTCCAATTCTCTTTAACAAGTTTGCCTTGGCAACAGAGTGCTGCAAAATTATCTCTGCGGTATCAGAAACTTGTGAAGACAGGCATTTAATTTCTCTTTTCTTATCAGTAATCAAGCCCCTCAACTGGTGATTTTCTGAAAGAAGGGATTCCAATCTATCCTTTAAACTGCAAAGACTCCCAGCATTCTTATTAAATAAAACCAACTTCTTGTTTTCTAAAAGAATGTCATCCAATTTCAAAACTACCTCTGGAATCTTTTTCCTCAATGTATCAAACTCTTTATCCTTCTTAAATGGAAAAGAAGACCCTCTTTCTCTTAAGTATTCTCGCTTAAGGCTGAAATATTCTTCAGTCATCTCTTGCACTTCAAGTTCATGGTTTCTCTTCATTTTTGTCATTTCAGTCTTAAAATAATTAACCAATTCTTCTTTTGACATGTGCTTCAGTTGGGCATAGTCCACATTCTCTGGCACAGCAAACTCATCGTGCTTCCCATTACCATCCCCAAGAGAAGCTGACAAGGAAACATGATTTCCTGAAACTTTACGATGTAAATGATCAGTCCTTTTATTGTTACTACATTCCTCGCCAATCTCCGTTGACCCATGAGAAGATATATGTCCAATTTCCGGAACAGATAGTGATTTGGAAATGACATCCAATTCCTGACGTAAACTTGAAATCTCTTTAATCTTCTCAAACCAGCTTAAATTTTCATTATCATAAACCTGAGCATTTTGATCCCACAATCTTTCTTCAAACTCTTCTTTGAGACCCCGAATACAATTCATTGTTACCATATCTTCAATCTCTCTTTGAAACTCCTTCTCCTGCTGCAATTGACAGAGTGATGTTTTTGACAAGTAAACCATGTCATCGACCTGTTTGCAAATCATGTCATCTGTAGCTCTCAAGGAATCAAGTATTTTATCTACATCCATCCATTTTATGTCAGATACATTGTCTTGTAGGATACCACCCAATTCCACCATCTCTGAAACTGAACCTGAACCTATCCTCCTCATAGAACAACTCCCTCTAATGCAGTCAATTTCTTTTCTAAGGTTCCTTAACTGATTTTTTGCCACAATTTTAAGGCTACCCAGAGATTCTACTATTCCATAGGAATCAAATGACCCATTTGACAAGCTAGAGTATGGTCTTTCACTTCTTGGCCCATGCTGCATTACTGAAGACCCAGACAATTCACTTTCATCACCACCCACATGGTAAAGACTTAATGTTTCTTTCAATCTTGCCAACTCCAGCTCTTTCTCAGCAATCTTTTCAGCTGCGTCCTGTTCAACTGCACTCACCATGCCTTTGATAACTGAATCACTTACCATCCTTGAAATGGTTAAACGGTCATTGATATCTTCCAAATATGAATCCAAATCCTCAAGAAGTTCGTTCCCTGGATTCTCACTCTCTTTACCATCATCATCAACCATCACTAACCCATGAACTGCCTCACCACCATTAGAATTTACAGTACCATTTCCAACTCTAAAAGTCTGCAACACAACAGGCTTTTCCATTGCTATTAGAAAGCACACCTCCAAATTCCAAACCCTGGAGACCAAAACCCCACAACCAATTTAAACTCAATTTGCAATCAACCACAACCAACTAAACTAATAGCCAAAAGGGAAAAATGAAATAACCCAAGTAATCAAATACTCATTTTCCAGTTTTCCTTAAAACTTTACCTCAAAAATATTTTTAAAAAGAGAAGAAGAATCTGAATCATTTAAATTCCAAACCTTTTAATTTACTTAACCAAGTTTTGCTTACAAAGAAGCACTATACACCAAACTTACTGTCGTTTCTTTCCACCGCTTCCACGCATAATCCAAATTAACCCAACTAAACTATTCAACTCAATTTGCAATCTCATCAACCACAACCAACAAAACTGAAAACATAATAATAAATAAATAAGGCCAGAATCAAATACTCATTTTTTTCCATTTTCTCTGAAAACTTTTATCCTAAAAACATTTTTAAGCAGAAGAATCTGAAACAATTTTCAGTCTAAACCTTTTTGATTTACTTAACCGAGTTCAGCCTAAAAAAAGCACTACACTCCAATTTCCGCTTAATTTTCTCTCTTTTCCACCATTTTCGCAGCAGCTAGACCAACTAAACTCTTCAAAACTTAAATTCCATACAGCTCACACTGAAAACAACAGTAATCTAAAAATTAAGCTCAATTAGCAAACAAACAACTTCGAATTACAAGTTGCCACAACAAAATTTTTAAAAAAAAAAGCCAAAAAAGTTGAATTAAGAAAAAGCAAAATTACTTACAAGCAGAGAAGATGTCAGTCCAAATAAACTTAAAGCTGAGAAAAAGAGTTCGAAAATTCGAAGACTGACCTCAGATTTTTCAAAAAGCTGCTATCTCTGGTTTGGTAGTGGTCTCGGTTTTAGGGTTTTTTCTAAAGATAGAAAAAGTGGAGCCAGAATTTGGTGAGCCGTGAGCGGGAGTAGAACATAAAAGATCAAACCTTGGTTTTGCGTTTAATTACATATATAGCCCTCCTTCTCTGTTCAAAATTTGTCTTGTTAAGGAAAAGAAATAAATAATTCATTTTATTTGTCTTTTTCGGATGTGACACTTAAATTGAAGACCAAAACATTATTTTCATCTGAGTTTTAATGCGTATTCAAAGTTCTATTTATGAGAATTTAAAATTTAAAATATCTATTTATAAATTATTAATTTTAGTTATAATTAAGAATAAAATTATAATTTTATTAATAAATTTTAAAATTTAAGAGTTTAATCATTTTTTTTTATAATTTGAAAAATTAATAATTTGCTTTTATCTAAAAGTTTGAAAAATTCACATTTTCCTTTAAAGTTTTTTTTTTTCGATTCTTTGACGACGAGAATCCATTGTGGCCGTCAACTAACCACCCTAATATCTTTTTCTCTGGTCGTCAATATCTTCTTCTTAGGGCAATGATAACAGTGGATTCTCATAATTGAAGAATGAAGAAAAAAACTTTAGAGGAAACAATGAATTTTTCAAACTTTTGAGTTGAGGAGAATTGTTAGTTTTCTAAGCTATGAAGAGAAAATGATATAACTCTTAAAATTTTAAAGTTTAATAATAAAATGACGATTTTACTCCTTATAACTAATAGTTTTGGTTAATAGTTTATGAGTAAATATTTAAATTTTTGAAACTCTATGAGTGAGATTTTGAGAATGTGTCAAAATTTAGATGAGAATAAGTCCTTTGGCCTATTTTGAAAGGTGGAATTAGTCCTTGTATCTCAAGCTCAGACAGAAAACTAATAAATTCGAGCTCAAATTTAACCTCTATGCTATGTAATATTTGACTCAGTTCAAGTCATTTATACCCAATAGTTGAATTTTAAATATATGTTGTAACTTGTAAAATTTAGTACATGAGAAATTTTACAAAATGAAATATTACAATTCTAAAAGTTATTTTAATTTTCATGAAATTGCATAATTTATTGAAGTAATTATGAGTAAACATACAAATAAATCAAAATTAAAGTTACTTTAATCATAATTAATTTTCCTTTTTCAGGGTGATGGGCTTCACTTTACAAAGTTAAAACACTAACTTAATTTATGAGCATTAAATGGGAATAAAGTAGATGATCATGGCTTCATTATCTTGGAATTTTTATTCTTTCATTTTTTTAAAGCCTTTTCTTTTTAAATGAACAAAAACACGTGTCTCCACTAATCAAGGAACTTAATTTCTTAAAGCAAGCTGCAAAATAATAATATAGACTAAGCCATAAAACGACATTAAAAATTGTCGTTTTCGACCACATTTTGTCTTTCTTCAACATTAAGAAAAGGCTTTGAGTTGCTTTTCTGTTTGAATGAGAAAGAGACCTCAACCAATTGAATCTCACCATCTTATCAGGTCACATTGTCACAATGTACTTAAACTTATAAGTTGAAGATTTGACATCAAACCCCAGTCATTAACCCTTGAAATAAGGTTGGAGGGGGATATTTATTATGCACTATAATTAATACTAATTTATATATTAATATCACGTGATTAGGTGATATTTTATCTTTAATTTAATATTATCTAATTATATAATAATATATTATTGTTTATATACAAGTTGATACTTATTGTTAGTGCCTATAATTTTTATTGGTTGTTTATATAGCTTAGATAATCTTTTTAATATCTTGAAACTACCCCTTATAAATTTTAGCAAGCAACCTTGTGTTTAGTCAAATTTGGTTATCTTTTATGACTTTGTAGTGAACCATCGTTTGACCCTTGCTTTGCAAATGGTATCATAGTAAATAATTGCGAGGATAAGCAAACTCTTTTTGGATGTGTACGTTTGAATTTAGTTTGGGATATTAATCAAAACAATATTTTTATTAAGGGGTTTATAAAAATTAACCACCAACTCTAATCCTAAGCCATATGACTAACTTAATTAAATACAATATTACATGTGCACCTAAGCTTCCAACAAATTCCTAAACAAAAACCTTAAAACCTATCAATCTCTAACTCCCATTCAAATCATCTAACATTCTTATTTGCAAAATCTTATACGAAAAAACACAAAATCAATCAAGGAAGATCGTTAAATCAAGGTACGAAGATCAATCTTTTTTCTTTTTTCTAAAATTATTGTGTATTGATATGTAATTTATGTATTCTTAAACTTTAAGGAAAATAATCAAAAGTGGAAAAATGTCGACTAGAGTAGAGTATTACCCATAAATTAGTGTATTACACTAAAACATTAACACAATATTTTATCATAAAATATGTACAAGAAGCAGAAAAGGTTATAATTAACCTTTTTTTTTTCTTGTTACTTAGACTGAAGTCTACCATTAAATCCCATCAATGGAGAATGAAAACGATGAAGAGTGATGTTGAAGAAGACAACTGCCAAAAAGACGAGACAATATTTGTTAATTTGGATGAAATTTTGAAAATAGGAGAAATGGGAGTGAAAATTCGATCTATATATGGCAGTATTTTTGTCAGCTCACGCTTACAATCTTATGGCTATATAGATATAGGCCATAATTTGATGATTTATGAACATAAAAGTGAGAAGTCATGTATTTTTTATAAGCTCCACAAGGAAACAACTATTTTAATCAATGTTCCTTTTACTTTTATGGTTTTGATATTGGAGATGCAAGAAATTATAAATAAGGTCGTTAGATTTTCACGAGAAGGTTAAATGCTGGAGGAGTATACGATTTTCCAAATAATAAAAAAAACATTCTTAATCTTTTGAAACTTTCACAAGATACCCATGTTTTTCCCTCTTTTTCCCTCTATTGATGACCATTTTTGTCAAGAAAGCCCAATGCTACATTCAAAACCCAATTAGAGTACAAGGCCACCCATTATACTTCAAGGCTTCATTTCAGGGGTTTTCGGGAACCTCAACTAAATCCTATGGTATTATCCATGGAATTCTCACAACCCATCACACAATGATATAACATACTACAAAATATGTCATACAATGTATGAATGAAGGGTTGTAAGGTGAGCTAAGTTGTTGGGTTTAGTTTAACACAAGTTGAGATCAGCTAAACTAATGTAATATAATGACTTTACCCTTGGAAGCCAAAAATACCAAAACACCATTACCTATGTCACAACCCTTTTACAACATGTTTTTTCTTAGGTTTCTTATCTTTCCCATATAGGGTTAAGTCTTACATTTTTGTAATATGCTTTATACGAATGTTACAATATTTTCATTTTAAAGGCTTTTTTTTTTTTTAAATTTTGATTTCAAATTTTCTTAGTCAAATTATTTAGATCCCAAAATTTTATGTTCATTTTATTTTTGGCATTTATCCTTGATAAAATATTATTTTGTGTATTTATCTCAACTTTATAAATACACAAAAGATAACCACTTGTTATCGGGTTTATAATAAATAACCAACACCCCTAACCTTAGACCAATGAATCCAACTAAAATTAATTAAATACAATTTTGCCCCCAATCATAATCTTTCAACAAAACCTTATTCTTAATCTTAACCTTATCAATATTAAAGTCTTAGTTGCAATATCTATTAGCTCCTAAAATGCAAAATCAAGCAAGAAATATCATTAGATCCAAACTATTAAGATTAATATTAACGCAAAATCAAGCAATATGTGATTGTTTCTATGTCACATTCAATTATTATGTTATGGTTTTAAGTTTAGAGGTGATATTTGATGGACTTGCTTGTTGTTTTGGTAATCCAGGTATGAATAGTTGGGATTGAAGAGAGTATGAATATATTTGTTTGAGATTAAATCGATTTTTAGGCAAATTGAACAATATAGGCAAAATTTTGATGGATTTTGACACTTGGCATATGTTACCCAATTAACTTATACATGGGGTAAGTCTAAAAATTATTATACCGGGATATGTGGATATATATGTTGATGATATTATTAAAACAAATGTAACTTATGACATCAAATTATTGTACCAAGAGTCAATGATGGACCCAAGGGTAGAAGGGTCAGATGACCTCCCTTAAACAATTTTAATTTATTATATTTAAAATATCAATATAACCCTTAAAATATTATATTAATCCTCTTCGATTTTATTATTTCTTTATTAATATCATTATATTTTACTTTCATTTATCTTGACTTTTTTAAGTTTTTTTTTTTCGGTCTATTATTAGGGAAGTTTTTCATGTTTATATATACATTATATACTACTTTTAGTTTATTATGCACACTTTTATATATGGTGTCTTGATTTACTCGTTTAGTACCTAAATTGGGTCTTGTAGATTAGGGTTTTGGAAGAAAGTCATTCACAGTTTACTATTTATGAAAAGCTAGATGTAAGTAGTCTTGATCATGGTTCATGAACCGACAGTTTCGGTTCGAAACCACCGGTTCACGGTTCAAAAAACTAAAAACCCTAAATCAGAACCGTTACAGGATAGTTTGTAATCAGTTCGGAACCGACAGTTCTGTTCATGACTCCGGTTCAAAACCGATATTGAACCATCAATTCTAATACACGACCCTGATTTATTTTTTAAATTATTAATTATAATAATTAAAAATTAAAAAAAAACTTGGACTTAATTTTTTAATTAAACATTTTACGTATCTTCTTGAGAAAAAGATTGAATTTGAGAAAAAGAGTTCGAAAGCTTGAGAGAGTATTGAAAATTGAGAGAATAAGAAATGAGAATAAATGAGAGAGTTTAAAAGATTGAGTGAGAGAGTTGAGAGATTGAGAAAATATTTATAGGAGAAATTTTAAAAAAATAATAAAAAAAGGGTGGGGAAATAAAATTGTACAATTATGCAGGGGACATCCCCTGCAAAAACTAAAATACAGGGGCTGTCCTCGTATTTTGCAGGGAACCAAACGGTCCCTGCAACGTTTGGTTTTATTAAATTTTAAAAAATAAAAGAAAATTTTAAAATTTAATACCGCCAGTTCACAAGGCCTTGAACCGAAGTTTAACCGCCAGTTTTTGACGGTTTAAAAATAGAAAAACTAGAATCAAACCTTCAAATTTCGGTTTTGATTCCAGTTCATGCTAGTTCCGGTTTCGGTTTAATATAGGCTGGTTTCGGTCCAATTCATGGGCCAAACCGGACCATGGTCAGGTCTAGATGTAAGGTAGTCTTATGTTTGCAATTTTTGATTTTGTTGAAAGGTTAGAAATAAGTGTAAACTTGTATTTAATTAAGATCCTGGGTTAGATTAATCGGGTTATTGGTTTTATATATATATATATATTAGAAGTTAGCTGTTTTAATTGATATTTCATAAATATACATTTGGGTCACGTCCAAATGAAAATTCTCATTTATATTTTTGTAATTTACTTTTATTTAATGATAGTTAATACTTAATATTATAGTCAGAGTGGAAAAAATTAACGCCCATGGGGGCACCCACCCCTTCCAAAAGAAAAAAAAAAAAAAAAGAAACAGAAAAATTGCAGCACCATTATAAATTCAAATATTTCTTAAATTAGGGAAATGAATTAAAATAAGCGTAAAATTTACTGCATAAACCTTTTTTGATAAAATTTATGTAGTTTTACCTTTTTAAACAAACCCTACTTTCTATAACAATAATACATTTTATCTTATTTCTGTCTGTTCAGATTAGTTTTTATCAGAAAAACTTTTATTTTTTGAGAGTATATATATTAAATTTAATTTTTCTGTAATTGTTAAGATTTACATATCGAAAACAGATTAATTTGTGATATAATAGTTAATATTTACATACTATTAGAAAAATGATGAACATAACTATACAAAGAGTGCGTATGGGTTGTGCACAGGTGCTAATGGTGTGAGTTCTTTTGAAAGGATGCAAAAATTAGGGAATATGTGCGCGTTTTTTTGAAAGGGTACGAAAATGTGCAAAAGGGTATGTGTTTTTTTCGAAAGAATGTGAAAATGTGCAAAATGGTGCGAAAATATACAAAAGTATAAAGGGGTGCGTGAAAATGTGAAGAGGTGCTTGAAACTGTGAAGGGGTACGTAAAACTATGAAAGGGTACGTAAAATTGTGAAAGAATGTGTGAAACTATGAAGGAATACATAATATACAAAAGTGTAAAAGGGTGCGTGAAAATGTGAAGAAGTGCGTAAAACTATGAAAGGGTACGTAAAATTGGGAAAGAATGTGTGAAACTATGAAGGGATACATAAAAATGTGAAGAGATGCGTAAAACTGTGAAGGAGTGCGTAAAACTGTAAAGGGGTGCGTGAAAATATGAAGAAGTGTGTAAAAATACAAACAAGTGCGTGAAAATACAAACGGGTGCATGAAAATAGAAACGGGTGCGTGAAAATAGAAACGAATGCGTAGAATATAAAAGAGGTGCGTGAATATAAAAAGGGGTGCGTGGGTGCGAAAGATATATTATATATTATATTATATATATAAATATATTATATTATATATATATATATATTATAATATATATTATTAATATACAGTATTATATATAATATATTTTATATATTATATTATATATTAATAATATATATAATATATGTTATTCTTACGCATCTTTTTACAGTTTCATGCACCTCTTCAAATTTTTACGTACTCTTCACATTTTTTCGCACCCCTTCACAGTTTTACGTACCCCTTCACAGTTTCACGCACCCTTTTATATTTTCCTACATCCTTTCACAGTTTTACGCATCCCTTTACAGTTTCACGCACCCCTTTATATTTTCCTGCATCCTTTCATAGTTTTACACACCCCTTTATATTTTTTCACACTCCTTTACATTTTTCCGCACCCCTTTACATTTGTATGCACCCTTTTACATTTTTCTACACCCCTTTACATTTTTATGCATCCCTTCACAGTTTTACGCATCATTTTATATTTTTTCGCACCGTTTCACACATCCCTTTACACTTTATTATGTTTTTGCACTATTTCGCATATTTTCGCACCCTTTCGAAAAAACACACACCCTTTTACACATTTTTGCATCCTTTTGAAAAAACGCACACCATTTCCTAATTTTCACACCCTTTCAATATGTGATTGTTTCTATGTCACATTCAATTATTATCTTATGGTTTTACGTTTAAAGGTGATACTTGATGGATTTGCTTGTTGTTTTGGTAATCCAGGTATGAATAGTTGGGATCGAAGAGAGTATGAATATATTTGCTTGAGATTAAATCGATTTTTAGGCAAATTGAACGATATAGGCAAAATGTTGATGGATTTTGACACTTGGCATATGTTACCCAATTAACTTATACATGGGGTGAGTCTAAAAATTATTGTTCCGGGATATGTGGATGTATATGTTGATGATATTATTAAAAAAAATGTAACTTATGACATCAAATTATTGTACCGGGAGTCAATGATGGACCCAAGGGTAGAAGGGTCAGATGACCTCCTTTAAAAATTTTAATTTATTATATTTGAAATATCAATATAATCCTTAAAATATTATATTAATCTTCTTTGATTTTATTATTATTTTTATTAATATCATCATATTTTATTTTCATTTATCTTGACTTCTTTAAGTTTTATTTTTTGGTCTATTATTAGGGAAGTTTTTTCATGTTTATATATATATATATATATATATATATATATATATATATATATATATATACTACTTTTAGTTTATTATGCACACTTTTATTAATATTCCGACAAAATTTCAACTTCGTTCAAGAATGAATACAATTTTAAGAATATGTTATAATAAGAAAATGGTTAGGGATAATATATTATTTTTGTCTTCAATTATTTACTTTCTAATGATAAAATTTATAAAATATTAAGAATATGTTATAATATGTTGGAATTTAACATTGCAATGTATGTATAGGCAAAATTATAATTTTAAGAGATCAAAAATCCAAATTAAATTTGTTTAAAGAAAATATTTTCAACTACATAAATTGAAAAAAATAAAACTTCATTTTCTAAACGTATACGAATCCTAGATAAGTTAGACTTGAATTACAAATAAATTAATATGTATGAATTTTACCTAAGTATTTTGGTTATTGATACCATATGATTAAAGACTTTTATTGGGTATATTAGAATATTTGATGACTACATATTAATAATAATACTTCATGTATGAATGAGAAATACTAACATATATAAGTAAATTTATATATCATCATGTGATTGAATGATTTTGAATTAGAGATAAAATAAATAACTAGACACTCAATTACGTAATAATACGTCAACTTATATATATCTATTAGTACCTATCAGTTATATATATAGTAGTACTCTTACATCGAATACTATATTATATAAGCATTATGTAAACATAAAATCAATAATTATGTTAAGCAATAAGAATTATAATATAAAATATAAGACTTGCATGAGAATATAAGAGGATATTGATTAAAATAGTCATTTTTTTTCCTTTTATATATATATATATATATATATATATATATATATATATATATATAACCACTTTTTTTTGTTTCTATCATACAAATATACCTACTTTTTAAGTTGACTTTGCCTTTAAAGGAATGAAATGATAGGTTTTGCGGTTGGTTGGATGAGACCAACTAATTTTTAAAAATAAATTGGTTAGTCAACTAATTTTTTAAAAATAAATTGGTTGGTTGAGTGTTTGGCCAACTGACTAACCATCCAACCAACCTTCCTTTTATATTTTTATCTCATATTTTAGTCTTAGTTGAGTGAGTGTGTGAGTTTTATGTCTTGACTATGTGAGTTTATGTTTAGTTAGGAGGGTCTTGGCTAGATGAGTATAAAACCTAAGGGTATTTTGGATATTTTATGATTTAGACTATATATGTATAATAAAAAAAAAAGTAGCTACATATGTATGCAAGGGAAAAAATAGGCTATTTTAATTAATATTCCAAATATAAGACTTTTAGGAATAAGATATTCATTTACGATGCATTAGGTTAGGGTAATATTTTATTATAAGAAATGAAAAATTATTGCAATATCTAGAAAATTAGTAGTTATAAAGTATTACTATGATCTATAAAGATTGCTAGATATAAATTATTATTGTATTTAGTTATATATAATAAAATATTACTAAGATGTTATTTTACTTAAATGTTCTTGAGTATACTTATTCTAAAATATTAATCATATTACTTGTTATATTAATTAGGCTAAATGACTATTTCCCACCCAAGGTATGCTGTAATGACAAGTTTCCATCCTTTAACTATAGAAACACCAAATACCCACCCATGGTCGATTAAATTTAACAGAACCCTAACGCCTGAAAAATTTATCTCTTTTTGCCCCCCTAAACTTTAAAAACTAAAATTTTCCCTCAGCCTAAGTTTTAAAAAATGGCAGTTTCACCCTAGGGTTTGGTTTTGAAATCTCCGACGACCTCTTTGGCTTCATTGACGATGACCTCTCCCTCCCGAAGCATCCTCTCCTTCTGACGATCTCTTTCCTCCTATTTGGAGGGCCAATCGATGTCGGAGACACCTTGGGAGACGAAAAACTTCGTCGGGGAAGATGAAGTTCTTCGTCTTCCTAGACGAAGACGAAGCCGTCATCTTCGTCTGGGAAGACGATCGTCTTCCCAGAAGAAGACCTTTGGGAAGACGACCGTCTTCCCAAACAAAGATGACCATCTTCCTAGACGAAGATGACGACTCTGGGAAGACGACCGTCTTCCCAGACGAAGACGACCGTCTTCCTAGACGAAGATGACGGCTCTGGGAAGATGACCATCTTCCCAGACGAAGACGACGACTTCGTCTTCATCTGGGAAGATGAAGAACTTCGTCTCCCAAGGCGTCTTCGACATCGATCGGCCCTCCAAATGGGAGGAAAGAGATTGCCAGAAGGAGAGAATGTCTCGGGAGGGAGAGGTCGTCGGTAATGGAGCCGGAGATATCGTCAGAGATTTCAAAACCAAACCCTAGGGTGAAACTATCATTTTTTAAAACTTAGGCTGGGGGAAAATTTTAGTTTTTAAAGTTTAGGCAGGTAAAAATAGATTATATTTTAGTTTATTTTTTAATATTAAAGAGAAAATGACGATTTTGCCTTTACCACTGTTATTTTTAACTGGTCATAGGTGGGTATTTGGTGTTTCCATAGTTAAAGGGTGGAAACTTGTCATTACAACATACCTTGGGTGGGAAATAGTCGTTTGGCCTATTAATTAAATATAAATGTACTTTTACCCTAAAAAATTAATAAGACAAAAATATAACAAAATCAAGATTAGGTTGATAATATTTTAATACCTAATATAGATATAGTAATTAGATTACCTCTTATATTATCTGTTACATCACCATTATTAAATATAGTAATATTAGTAATAAAAGATAGATTGTCAGAATAATTTTTTTATACATTCCGATAATATTTTATTATTCATGGTGATGTAATTGATAAAAATATATAAGGTGAGATTGATAATTAAATTATCTTTTATATTATTTATCATATTATTATTGATAATACATAATTATCAAAATTATTTATTATTTATAAATCAGATAAAATAATATAAATAATGAAATATATATTAATAGAGTAAATTTTTTATTTCTTAAACCGAACCCTTTTCATTCCTGAAAAAATGAACAAATCCAGCATTCTCATTGTCAAACCCGTCAACACAAAATCCTCTCCCTGATGCAAATAAAACCCGTCAACGCAAAATCTTAATTGACTTTTTATGTAATTCTTCTCCTGTTGACAAATAATTATTTTTTCTAAACCGAAATCAGACTTTTACAAATTGGTTTTTTTTAAAAAGGATACTTTTATTTTTTGTTAATAAGATATTGTTATATATTTATTCAGTTTTATTTATTTAAAACGATCAGTTTGATCTTAAAAGAACATCCGACGCAAATAAAATTTTCTGGTTGAAAAAAAAGGTATAGAGAATTCAATTGCTTTTAATTTATTTTCAGAGTTCATATTATTTTTATGCCTTACATGATTGTTACTGTACTTCAGAGGAGGACGTGCAGTGGAGCTTGATCTCTTCAAATTCTGTGTACAAGTTTGAAGATTCTGTAGGGGCTGGAGATTGTTAATTCTTTCTTTGTTCTAGCTGATATAGGATTTAACGCCAGGTGTTTTAGATTTGAGATTGAAACTTTTTATGGGTTATTAGGAAGACCAATGTTATGTATGTTTAATTTCAATTATTTAATTAGATATTTAAATGATATATCATTATATGATTAAATGATTTTAAATTATTTAAAATATGATATATATTATCAAAATATTTAATTATATACTCAAAACTAAATGTATATAATTCTATTATATTCGAAAATAGTCTAAATACTTTGAGCTTTATCATCTAATTCATTGTTGGCCAAAACACTATGTCCCACCCAATGTTTGTTGAAATAAAAATTCTCACAAGTTGAGTTTGAAAAAACCAAATAGGGACCCATGAAGTGTTTTCTTAATGAAATCTGTTAGATGCAGAGACACAATCGTCATTGTACTTAGTATTTAAGAATCCAATTTTAAAAATATTTACAATTAAAAAAGTATTATTTTATAAATCATGTAAGTTCAGAAATAAGTCTTGGTGGGAGCAATAAATATAGTTTTAATATCAACCAATTGTATTTAGACACGTGGTTGAAAGATTAATATGGGTTTATTTGTGCATTGACACATGACATGTGAAAACACATAAAAGGAAAGATCAACACTTTAGTGTAAAATATAAAAGTCAAATACATTAAATATAACATATTATTCAATATTAGATCAATGAGAAAACATTAGTGATCATAAATTAACAATATAGATTTGTTTAGATAGTATAAGTAAATGTAAAGTTGACATGTCAAGGATGAGATTGTCATTTAACATATAACAAAAAAAAAAAATTTCATATAAAATAATGAACATTTTTTTGGAATTCTCTGTAGGATTGTACATTTGTATTGCATATTTTATTTCTTAATATTAAATATTTAAGGACTATCCTAAAGAGAATTTTGTTCTTTTTTTTTTTTTAAACAAGTTGGTTTATGTTTAAATATTATGAGAATTAACTAAATTGTTTGATTCTTTATTATTGAATACAAGAGATTATATAATCACATATATATATATATATATATATATATATATATATATATATATACACACACACATTGTTAAGACTACATAATTACACATAAAATCCTTCATTAAATTTTGGTTTGAGGGCCCCACTCCCACACCCTCACACTTTTATAAGAGACAATCCTCTTGATTCTCGCTTGTTGACCTGGTAGTCAAAACCCTACAAGATCACTCTACCCTTTTAACTCTCAAGTGGTCAACCTTACAAAGATGTTTATTAGGCATGGTCACACTCTATACTCCAACAAAGAGACCATTGAGACATAATGAAGAAAATTTTAGCAAACCTTAACGAGTATAATATAAAACTTTTTAGGGATATGTGCTTTATGATGAAGTCTTGTTATTGGAAAGGAAAGACCATTGTGCAATTTTCATGGTGATGACTCTAAGTGTATTAGGATGAAAAGACCACCCAGTTGATTTTTAGCCATCTTGATTGATAGTATTTGTATTATATATTATATTTATATCGATTACATACGTTGGGGATGTAGATTGATTTGTTCTTTTGCATTATGTATCATGATTATATCCATTATGGATGGTTTCTTGTAAATATCCATTGATAATGTTTTTGGTTATCTAGATTGATTCCATTTGTGTTATGTATTTTTTGTGTGGATGTAGTACAGTTGTTGTGTTGCTATATATTGTGTATATGTCTATTTATAAACATGTCGATTAACAGTTGTAACTTTTCATGACCGAGCAACAATCATTAATTAAAATAACACATTAAAATCATATAAACAAACTTAACATAGAACTAACAATCTTTGTTTTTGATACAAAATCCACATTAACTATAATTACAGAAAATGGAAACATCACTCAGTTCGTGAACTTGAATGTTTCAATGTTTAGAGGTAACTTACAATACTTTATATTTTCTCATTTGGTTTTATATTTATCTAATGAAAAGTTATTTGAATAATGGTATATGAAATTTTCTATATGTTTGCAAGTGTATGTTTCAGTTAACTTTGACAACGAACATTAGGATTATGGCAAAGTTAACTTGATATAGTGGTTGATCACAATATTTAACTAGATGAAGAGTTATATGGACAATCAAAGTAGGTTTGCAAAGTTGATGAACCATTACCTTCCCATTGGTATTACCACAGTCGATCAACTTATTAGATGGATTTTGGACGTGCCTTTTGCTCTAATACCTTACAATTGTATAGAGGGATGGTGTGCCACAACAAACCATTAGGTTGGATGACTACGAGGTTTCCACATTGAAATTCATCGAGGGTGTAGCATTGGATTGACCATTTGACTTATATGCAAGAACTCAAAGTGTCTTAGGATGCAAATGAGCACCTATTTATTTTTTGGGCCTTACGAATTTATTACATTTGTGATATGTATTGTTTGTATATCTATTTATATACATTGATATATTTGTATTTTAACACCCACATCTATGTTTAAAGTTATTTTGATAAATTACTATGCTATGATGAATAAATTTTAAATTATGTTAAGTACAAGAGAAGAAATGAAAAGGGACGATTGTCTGGTTTTGATGGACATTTGTTCCAAAGTGGTTATATCATCCTGAGTGATAAATGATTGTTTATGGAATTAAAAGTAACCACCTCAATGGAATATCTATTTCAGTATGAGGAACATCCATTTTATAGTGAAAGTTATCGGTTAAATATAGTTTCAAAAGTGGAGAACACACAATTTAAGTGTGATAAATATTTGGAATGCCCATTCTAGACAGGTATTTAAAAAAATGTATATAAAATTTCTTAGCCAAATTAACTATATGTTCAAAATTTAATAAAGGGCATTAGGGTTAGAGCTTGTGTTTAATTTTGGCTTAGTTGTTTAGATGGGTACAAGCAAATTAATCAGAGGGGTGATCTGACAATGAAAGTCATATCTTTTACATAAATAATGTAACATCCGAATTCAGGTGTGTCAGTAAACTCCACTTCCAAAATTACCCCTAGAGTTGATTTTATAACTTGTTGTGTAAAAAAATTGCAAAAGAATCATAAAAAACTACTAAATGAGCAATATTTTTCAAAGGGGGTAAAATGGTCATTTTACAAAGATCCAAGGGACAAAGTGGGAATTAAAATTGAAGGGCACACTTGAAATTATATGGTGGTGCTAAGGGTTTTTGGTAATTGGCTAAGGATAAAATAGTAATTTATGGAAAAGATTAAGGGCAAAATGGTCCAATAGGCTTATAAATTTATTTCTATTCATTTTCTCTTCCATTTTGCCGAGAACCTCCATTGTTGAGCTAAAAACTTTCCTTAACCAAAATTCGTCCAAAAACCTAGCTAAACCACATAATTTCCAGAGGCCCCAGTTATAAAAAGTGTAGATCTGTCAATTCTGGTCAGTTCTAAGATAATAAATTTAATTTTTAAGATATGTGAAATTTGGGAGTTTGATGGATGATTATATTTTTGGTTGATTAAGGTTGCCAAGAAGAAGAAAAGAAGGTGAATAAGCTTAAATCACCTATTTGGCAAAGAAAATGTAAGAATTTCATACTTTACATATTTGAAGTAAATTTGAGTTAGGTTATTTAAATAACCTTTACTTATATCAGTATGTGAGGTATTAGAATTAAGGTGATTTATGCTTAAAAAGATAAAGGAATTCAGTAGGATTCATGATGTAATTTTTGGCCATAAGGGTAAAAAGGTAATTTTGGCCATAAGGGTAAAAATGTCATTTTATGTGATATAGGTTAATTTTGCTTAATTATGTGCATAAAATGTGTGAAATAACCCTTATATTAAGCCTATATTGTATAATTGAAATTAATTTGAGGCATGATATATATATAAATGCATGAGAAAATAATATGATATTTGAGAAGGAATGAAAAGAATAAGGGAAAATAACAAATGCGCATATTTCATATTATGGTTATATATGCATACATGAGGAATCATAACATATGCATGATTTAGAAAAAATAAAGAAAGAGGAAAAATATTTTCTAAGTCATGCATGTTTTTACAATGACTCATATGATACAGGAAAGCAGAAAACATACTAAAAATCCTTATACGCCAGCTGTACTGTGTGGACAGCAAATAAAATAATCGGTTGTACTGTGTGGACAACCAGCTGTACTGTGTGGACAGCAAATAAAATAATCAGTTGTACTGTGTGGACAACCAGCTGTACTGTGTGGACAGCAAAGAAAAATATCAGCTGTACTGTGTGGACAACAAAAGAAAAATATCAGCTGTACTGTGTGGACAGCAAAGAAAAATATTAGCTGTACTGTGTGGACAGCAAAGAAAAAAAAATATGCGTGTAAGAGAGAATTATATTTTGTATGGTGACTGCAAGTACTATCATATGTAGTCTAAATCGATCAATGAGAATGAGAGAGAAACAAATTAGTAAATATTTTATGAAAGTCATTTGCATTAGAATTATGCATACAAGCCTGTGTGGCTGATAAAGAGTTGAGAAAAGATGTACGATCAGAAAATAAAAATGTCATGGCACTCATACATGCATAAATCATAATGAGTGAATCATATCTGTATAGTAAGGAAATGAATAAATGTGTGAAAGAAAAAAATTATGATATGTGTTAAATGCGTGTTCTGTGTCAATTATTTTGTTGTAAATAGTTCAGACACGCTGAGTATGGAAAAAATTATAAAAGATTAATACTGGTATAAAATACTTTAAGTGTTTAGTATGATTTTCTTACTGAGCCATAGTCGCTCACTCCGTTTAATTTAATATTTTACAGGTAAAGAAATGCAGCAAAGGTTCTCGGGGAGTACTAATGAGACATGAGGCTAAGGGAGGAAGGCACCATATTTTTATTAATATATATATGTTTTGATGTATATGTGAATATATGCCTATATATATATATATATATATATATATATATATATATATATATATATATATATATATATATATATATATATATATATATATATATATATATATATACACTTGATGTAGATATTGGTGGATATATATATATATATATATATATATACAGCTAGTTATGAAAATTGATTATAAAGTTTCTGTGGGTGAAAATTTTTATGATGGTTATTATTATGTACTTATTTTACTAATTGTGATTAAGTTGATAAAAATTCAGTCGATTGGTAGGACTGGTTTGTGTGAATTATAAATTGGGAGTGTTACAAGGCATAATGAAAAAGAGAAAAATATTCCCCGGGCCCTCTAAAATAGGGGAACTCATGCCGTTTTTCTGTAACATACCCAATGGTTAGGAGAGGTTACAAATAAATGCTAAAATTAATAAGCCTATGATTTTTCTTGGAGATAAATGCTAAAATTAATAAGCTTTTTGCTTTTTTTTTTTTCAAAAGATATGAACTAATACCTTTGCTCCCAATTAAGTGTAGGCAGAATTCAAATCTTGCATACTCTATAACTAAACTAATACCTCATGCATACTATTTTTGTAAGGCAACGAAATATAATACATGATTTGTATGGCTAGGAAAGATAAGCTCGTGCCACTACCTTTTCTAGAAACATAAGACCCTAAATCTTGTATGGATAAAGTTCTGCCTACGATCGATACATAAACATTTATTCAATAACTTAACTAATATCTCATATGTCATGTTGAATTTTTACAATTTTTTGTTTGCCACCAACATATATAATCCATTGTGTTATCTTCCGTTTCATTCATTGCCCTCCACATTTAACCAAAACAACATTTGACATTTTAATAAATCTTGCAATGATAATATATAATTATTAAATGAATTTAAGAATTTCAAAAAATAAATTGTGTCAAAATTCTCTATTTCATTCGAGATTTCCTATATTTTGCATATTTTGGCGTACATGATGAAGAATATTAATTAATCCCATCAATATAAAATATCCACAAAACCCCTGTCTAATACATATTATAAAATTTTAATATGATTCTCAATTTATTATATATTAATATTATGATTTTAACAATAAATTATTTATATTTTCATTATAAATAATTTATAACTATACACATGAAAGTAGGGAACTGAGTAACAAACACATAATAAGTAGGAGACTTTACTGATAACTTTTACTTAATCCTTGAAATATCCTTAATCTCGACCCATACTATATTTGTCATTTGGAGCTGACATTAAACTCTCTTGTGGATGATAACGGGTCCTATATATCACCTTTGTGCTTATATTGAACTCTGGGGAATATCTAAGCTATATGTCACAACTCTAGGGTCAAACTTTGTCCCGCTCTATCACTAAGCAACCACTATGGGCTATGTAGGGAATGTGTGCTCATGGTGTCTCCTCATAACAATCCTATGATGTCTGACATGCATGCATCTTGAGCTTAACTCAACTCAACTCACTCTCACTTCCACCTTAAACTATATCTCGTGTCATACTAGGGCTTAACTTTTAGGCACATATAGTACTACTGCATACCTGGATATCCTTACTATTGCTCAGGACGACCCATATATCCTTAGTGTAATTCCCTTTATCTTATTTTTATCATTGGTCTACACATATGAGTGTGTGCTTTTTGACACAAGAGGTGTATCCTTTTGTCTTTCTCACATATGGGTGTATGCCCTTTCAAATATTTATTTTACTTTTCTTTTCTATTCTCATCTGGACTACGCTATTTCTTAGGGGTATTTTGGTCATTCCATCTCACACATGGTCATGCTAATGCTATACACGAGAAATTCATATGTCCTAGTTAACTGCTCACTAGGCAAAGATGTCCAACGATCGTCAAAACATTAGGAAATTCAATCTAACTTCTAGGCGTTATGCACACAAGCTTGTATCCTATACTACATGATTGTGTGGCAAACCCGAAAATCAGACTTTATTCACACACTCATTGGATTTCTACGCATTCCGTCAATGTTCCCTTAGATTTATCACACAATAGCTCTTATACTAACATTGTATTCACGTAATAACCACCAATATCATATCTAAAGAATCATTCAACAAAAACTTACTCACACATAAAGGCAATAAGACAAATTGGGAACCAAACATCCTTCTCCTCAATATCAGTCAACGTAACAAGAGTTATCATACCAATAATCAATCCATGGTTCATGTATGAAATGTGATTTCATCTCAATATTAAAACATACATGCATTTAGATTTCAATCAACTATTTAAACCATGATTTAGCCCCCTTAACTTAATCAATAGCAACACACCACAATCCATTTTCATACCCTAACATAAACATGATCAATGCTCATATATATATATATATATATATATATATATATATATATATATATATATATTCATGAGGCTTTATTCTTAATAACATCATACCTATCTAATTGCATCATCACCAAAATCGATTGAATAGGATAATGAGAAAGGTAGGTTCTACTTTCCTAAAATTTGCAGGAATCAAACTACACAAATAGACCTCCTTCTCTTTACTTTTACTATCGATCGAGAAGTCGAGAAATGTCACCGAAGTTGCCAAACTAAAGCTAGTGGATCAGACTCTTATCTCACTCTCTCTTTGGGAGGTTTTGTGAGTTTAGCGATTAAGAATTATAATCCCTAAAATGAAGCAATGTGTCTTTTATAAAACTGAAACGTGTAATGCCACACACAGGTTTGTACTCTCTTGTAAATGCTTGTATGTCAAGTACTTTGAATTTTATGTGGAATTTATCTTATCTGATTGATATGACAATGACACACAAACGTGACCTTTTTATACATAGCCATGTGTCACCAAAAACTCATACTTTGACTTTCAAATCACAATAAATAATTCATACATCAATTAAGCCTATAGGTAAAGACTATTGTGCCCTCAAGATGTACTTGTAGGTGTTACAGGAAAGTTAGGGATAGGTTCGAAATGATTCAAATTTAAGTTTGGATCACTCAAATTTGGTGGAGTTTAGAAAGCTTGACAAGCTCCTTTCAACTAGTTTAAGTTTGGCTTTGTTTGAAGGAAGTATGACTTGAGTTCGGTGATAATATCAGTTTGAATTTAAGTTGAACTCGATTTGATACTATAGTTAAGTCAAAATCAATCAAATAATATTGTTTTGATGTGTATTAGTTAAAACAATATTGTTTTAGTTAATTTGAATCAAACTTTTCTAGGCTTGTGAATTTGATGAGTCAAAGACTCTTAAACTCAAGTTTGATAATATAAAACTCTTAAATTCGATCTCATTTGAGCCAAACTCATTTTGAACTTGTTCAAACAAAGTTGGCAATCAAACTTGAGTTAGTTGGCTTGAATCCATCCCTTTTGAAAGACAGTGTCAAAGACAATTATTAACTTAAACTTACGATTTTGAAACTAATTAGATCAGTCATAATGTTGACATCGGTATAAAAATTTTAAAACTCAAGTTCTTGAATTTCAACAATTGAGAGTAAACTATAATGTTATTTAGTTATTCATTGTTATAGTTTTTATTTAATTTATTCTAACTAAATTGGACAGATGGAACAAATTATTGCCTTGATTGGCTAGTCCGGGTAATCGGAACCATTAAATTTAAAAATTTTCAATTTGTTACATATGAAATGAATTTTCATCAAATGTGAAATCAATTAATGATAGGGGGCTTGTAATAAATGTGTTGTGTGAACGCATTTAAAGCAAAAGAAGTTAGTCTATTTTCTTGGGGGATAAAGGTGGCAGAAAACTGTTATATAAACCCCCCCCCCCCCCCCCCCCCCCTTCCATCACTTGTAAATATATTGAGAAAACACAACCATCTTTCCTTAGTCACTTTCTCAATCACCCAAATTTTCTTTTCTGTTTCTTCTTCCTTTTCTCTCTTTAATTCTCTTCTTATATTTGCGATTATCATTACGATTACTTACATTTATAACACATTATCAATACGATCTGTTCATGTATATCATCATAATCTTTCAATTATATCGTTATTGCAATTATTTTAGATATTTTAGTTTCTATTATTCTCCTATTCGATTTTTTATTTATAATGGTATCATATTTGCAACCCGAAGATTGTAAAATCATGAATCTAAACTAGAAGTTCTGAAAACTATTTGTAACCTGACGTTAAAAAATTATAAATATGGACTTGAAGTCCTAAATATTATTACAGTATATGATTTGTAACATGAAGTTTACAAAATCTAGAAAAGATATATATATAGGCCTGAAGTCCCAAATTTTATTAAAATATTTATTATTACTATATCTTATTTGCAACTTGAAGATTGCATAAGTGGTGAAAAATAATAAAATAGAAGTATGAAATATTATGTAAGTTTTATATACTATAATATTATAAATATTAATCATAAAACTAGAAGTTTTGAGAATATAAGACAAATATGAACCTGAAGTTCTAACATACTTTTCTTTCATCATATCACTAATTTTTATTACTTTCATCAACCTGCAATGGGTGAAAATAGCAAACCTTGTAAAACTTCAATATGTTACCCTTCAATTAGATAGGAAAAACTACATTGAATGGGTCCTGGACATAGTTCTCCACCTAGAATCGATGAGCCTTGGAGAAATAATAAAAGAAGGAAATAAAGCATCCTAGTAGGATAAATGTAAGACTAATATTTTCTTTCGTCACCATATCCACAAAGGGTTACGAGTATAATACATGAATATTATTGACTCACTAGAGTTATGAAGAACTCTGAAAGAAAGATTCAATCATTATAAATTAATAACATTGCCGATGACCCAATATGAATAGACTTATTTACGCTTACAAGATTTTAAATTTGTAAGTGAATATAACTCTGTCATGTTCAAAATTGTCTCCTGAATGAGATTATGTTAAAAAAACTTTCTCTATATTTTATCCTTTAAATATGCTCCTACAATAGTAATATAGGGAAAAATTTTTTTAAAAAATATTATGAACTGATATCTTGTTTACTTGTAGCTGAGCAAAACAATAAATTATTATTGAAGAACCATCAGACACGCCCCACTGACACTGTGTCGTTCTCTGAAGTGAACGCAACTACTAGTAGTATTCATCGTAGGCGTAGACAAGGTCCTGGACGAAATAAGTTTCGATTCAAATGTGGTCATAATAGAAAATCTTTCCACCATCAATGGACTGGAGATGAAGCAAAACATGATAAAGGAAAAATGATACAGAGGAAACCACAAAATCATGAAAGTAAATGTTATAGACATGGTTTTAAAGGTCATTGGTCACGTACCTGTCATACACTGATAATCCAACCTCTATTAAAAGGTCATTGGTCATGTACCTATCGTATATTTAGTGGGTTTATACCAAATATCTATTAAAAATACAGACATAAAGATCGAATCAAATTGTGCTGATAATCTAGATCCTTGTGATCTAATAAACTTCGATATTTCAGAATTTCTACACACTTAAGAAATTATATGTATTATCTAATGTAATTATTACTATGCTTTTCTTCCTTTCAAAATTTGTAATAACTAATACAAATTTTAAAATGAAAGGAAATAGACTCTAAAATTGAAGCGTTATCTTTAAACACTGGTGATGGAAACATGTGTCTGGTAGATAGTGCAACAACTTACACAATATTGAAAGAAAAGAAAATTTTCTTAACTTTATCATCAATTGAAGCTAAAGTGAATGTTATATTAGGATCAATAAATTTGATTGAAGGCTCTGAAAGAGCCACACTTTTGTTAAAAAATAAGACCAAATTAAACATCAATGATGCATTATGTTTAAGTAGATCTAAAATAAATCTACTTAGTTTTAAATATATAAGAAAAAATGGTTATCACATTGAAACAATGAATGAAAATGGTGCATAATATCTATGCATAACTAATAATGCCTCCGAAAGAAGATATGTACTAGAAAAATTATCCGTTTTATTATCTGGATTGTATTATACAATCATAAAGGCCATTGAAACCTATGTAATATTGCACTAGAAGTTTTCTAATTCAAAGGCATTTATGCTTTGACATTATCATTTAGGCCACCCAAGTTCTACAATGATGCATAGGATTATTGAAAATTCACATAGACATATATTAAAAAATCATAAAATTTCATTGCCCAGTGAAAAATTCCATACTGCCTATTCTCAAGACAAATTAATAATAAGATCATATCCCTTCAAAATTAGAGTTGAATCCTTATCATTCCTACAAGGGATTCAAGAGGACATATGTAGACCTATTCATCCACCAAGTGGGCCATTTTGTTATTTTATGGTCTTAATTAATGCATCTGCACGATGGTCTCATGTTTGTTTATTGCTAACTTGAAATATTGCATTTACTAAACTGTTAACACAAATTATGAAATTCAAGACACTTTTCACAGATTATTTGGTTAAGTCAATATGGCTAGATAATGCTAATGAATTTATATCCAAAATATTTGATAATTATTATATGTTTATTGAGATTGATGTTGAACACCAGTCCTGCTTGTCTACACTGAGAATGGATTAACTAAGTCTTTTATCAAATGACTCCAGGTAATTGTATGAACCATATTATTAATAACTCAATTACTAACTTCTATGTAGGGATATGCTATATTACATGTTGCAATATTAATTTGCTTGTGACCTTCTTCTTATCATCAATATTCTCTCTCACAATTGATTATTGGTCACCAACCCGACATATCTCATTTGAGGATATTTGGTTGTGTTGTATATGTCCCTATTGCATCTGCTCAATGCACAAAAATGGGACCCTAACGTCATTTAAGAATTTGTGTTGGATATAATTTACTATTTATTATCAGGTATTTGAAATCATTAACATGTGATCTTTTTATTGCATGATTTGTAAATTGTCACTTTGATGAGACAACATTCCCATCTTTAAGGGAAAAGAAAACGCCTCTTAAAGTTAGACATGCACTTACTTAGTATGTACCTACCATGTCTCATCTAGATCCTTACACATCCCAAAGTGAAATAGAGGTGCAAAGGATAGTGCGTTTATAAATTATTATCAATTAAACGTTTGATGCATTTGTAAATACATCAAAAGTGATAAGATCAGACATACCAGCTGTCATTGCACTAGTGAGAATTAATGTAACTGTTGAATAGTCCATTCAAACCATAACTAATCAATCTATTGCACGCCAAAAGTGTAGTAGACGTGTTGGATCAAAAGATACTATTCCTCGAAAAAGAAAGACAAATAATCAAACAGATATTGATCATGATAATCTTAAAATGAATGAAAAATTCATACTCTCTAATAGTCTTCAAGAGAGATAATGGTCCTTGAAGAGACCTAGGTCCCTGAAATGACACAAACCCTAAAGTGGTACAAAATCCTAAAGAACAGAAAAATATGAATACTAAAATATTTTTAAATTATGCCCATACACAAGAGATGTGGAACTGTGAAATGGTTAACAATGATAATATATTCTCATTTGCAGTAGCTACTAAAATTATGAATGATGATAATTTTGAGCCACATACTATGGTTGAGTGCAAACAAAGACAATATTGGCCTAAATGGGAAAAAACCATTTGAGTAGAATTAGCTTCTCTAGCAAAACATCAAGTGTTTGGGCCTATAATTCTAACACCTCAAGACATACAATCTATTGGGTATAAATAGGTATTTGTGAGAAAAAAAATGAAATTGCTAGATATAAGGCCAAACTTGTAACCCAAAGTTTTTCCCAAAGGTCAGATATAGACTTTAATGAAACATATGCACATGTGAGAAATATAATCACATTCAGATATTTAACCAGTTTAACAGTCATTGAAGGACTAGATATGCGTCTAATAAATGTAGTTACTACTTATTTGTATAAAAACATAGATACTAAAATTTATATAAAACTTTCTAAAGGTTATGAATTGTCTGAAACAAAAAGGATCAAATCAAGAGGCATGTACTCAATTAAATTGCAAAGATCATTATATGGATTAAAACAATCTAGAAGAATGTGGTACAATCGCTTCAGTGAATAATTTGAAAAAAGAGGACTATGTGAATGACCTTATATGTCCATATGTCTTTATGAAAACGTCAGAATCGAAATTTGCTATTATAGTAGTTTATGTTGTTGACATGAATTTAAATGGGACTCTTAAAGAGCTCTTAAGAACTGTTAAATATCTGAAAAAGGAATTTGAAATGAAGGATTTGGGAAAAATAAAATATTGTCTCAGTTGTAGATCGAACACAATTCAAATAGAATACTTATTCATCAATCAACATATATTGAAAAATTATTAAAACATTTTAATATGGATAAAGGTCATCCTTTAAGCACCCCAATAGTTGTTCGGTCTCTCGATTTAAAAAAAGACTTATTTCATCATAAAGAAAAAGATGGAAAGATACTCAGTCCTAAAGTATCGCATCTTAATGTCATTAGGGTCTTATTATATTTGGCCCAATACACTAGACTGGATATATCTTTCACAATCAATTTATTGACCCAATTTAGCTCTCCACTAACCCGTCTCTACTAGAATGGAATCAAACATATACCCTGCTACTTATGTGGGACTAAAGATTTGAGATCATTTTATTCTATTAAATCCACTAAAAATCCTAGTTTGGTTGGATATATAGATACTGGTTATCTTTCTGACTTTAATAAGGCCTCGTTCACAAAAAGAATATATTTTTACTTATAATGACAACAATATCATGACCCTTCTCTAAATAGACCTTGGTTGCAACATTTTCAAATCATTCAGAGATTCTAGCTCTCTATGAAGCCAGTCGAGAATGCATATGGTTACAGTCTATCATCCATCATATCTGAAATACATGCAGTCTTCCTTATACAATAAATACTTCTTCCATATTATACGAAGACGATACAACATGTATTGCCCAAATTAGAGGTGGATATATTAAAGGAGACAAAACCAAACATATTTCATCGAACTTCTTTTACACTTATGAGCTCCAGCAGAGCTGAAAGATTGATATCAAGCAAATATGATCCAATGAGAATCTTGCATATTTGTTCACGAAGACATTATCGACATCAACATTTGAAAAGTTAGTATATAACATCAGTATACAACGACTCAACAAGTAACTAAATTAATTTCATTATAAAGCAAAAAAAGTTAATCGATTTTCTTGGGCAATAAAGGTGGTGGAAAACTGGATATAAACCCTTCTCTCCCCCCCTTCCTCCATCATTTGTAAATATATTGAGAAAACATAACCCTCTTTCCTTAATCAGTGTCTCAATCACCTAGATTTTTGTTTTTGTTTCTCCTTCCTATTCTCTCTTTAATTCTCTTCTTATATTTGCAATTATCATTCCTATTATTTACATTTATAACACTATCTTGTAATTATAGTGCACACTGAATTTAAAGTTAAATATGCAGTAGAATAAAAAATTTTAAAATAAGAATATTGTTGTTATTTGAGCTCCAATAAATCTTCTTCACAATCCCGTTTAAAAAAATAAAAATAAAAATAAAATTGAGATCTTAAATCCTTCTCCTCTCATTTCTAATTTCTTAGAGGTTGATGCGAAGAACAAAAGATAAATTCATAGGGAGCGACTGTGAAGAATTGAAAAAACAATTTTCGTAAATGATTGAAACAAAAATTCCCATGAGCATGTTGATAAAATAAAAATTCTAAGAAACATGTTTTGAACAACATGAAAAATAAAATATTTCCAAAGTCTACAAGAGTGTATTACTGAAATGGTTTTTCATAGAATACAAGAAAAATTCAATTGTTTTTTTTTTTTTTTTGGTCTTCAAATTAAGTTTCAACCCATAATAATTATTTGTTCTCGAGAAAAAAGTTGAAAATATTCAATGATAAAATTAGAATTCCATTAAGGTAAGGTTTAATGTTTCATCTCATAATGATTAGTGGTATTTAATGTTGTGGTTGTTATTATTATTATTATTTTTGGTAATTTCAATTTATCTTTTATTATAGAAAATTTTATTAAAGGGGCTTAAAAATAGTTTAAGTGGGGTTTTTTTTTATTCGTAGAGGAAAATAAACCTAGACGTCTTTTTTAGGGAAAATAATCATCTTCTTAAATAAAGACAAGGTTTTTATCTTCGTCTGAGAAGACAAAGAGCTTCATCTTTGAATAAAACTCTTCATCTTTCAAGATCAGATTTGCTTCAACTGGCATTTCAGAGGAGGGGAGAGAGACCGTCAGAGCATGGTGATGCATTAGAAAAGCTTCGTTGTCGGTGATAACGTTAAATTTGGCATTGAGGGCTGAAAACTAAACCTCAGGGGGGGAGGGAGGGAATGCCATTTTTTAAAACTTAGCATAGGAGGCAAACTTTTAGTTTTTAGGGTTTAGGGGGGGGGGGGAAGGAGATTAAATTTTAATTTATTTTTAATATTATAGATAAAATAATAATTTTGTCCTCGAAACTAACAAACTTAACCTCTCATGGGTGGGGTTTAGGATTTTTATAGTTAAAAAGTGAAAACTTAAGATTAGAGGATATTTTAAGTAGGAATAAGTCTGTTGGCCTTTTTTTTTTATAATGAAACTTAATATAGTACTCCTACAGCTCCTTTCATCACTGCTGATTTTTTTAATGTAAAATATAAACTTTGATTTTAGGGAAACTGAAATTTTTACCCTTATTTTAATCCATGTATACACATATGTCATTCATCTTAAAGTCTAAACAAATATACTACAATAGTAATTTATTTTTTCAAAATACCTCTATTGATGTAACTTATGCAGAAAAAGAGAATATCATCTCTCTTTTCTTCCTTAGCCTTTGAGTGAGGAATAAATCTTTACAGTATGAAAAAAATTCTTCAATAGAAAAGACACATGATTGAACAATAAAATCCGTGAGAAACCATTACAAAGGATTCAATTTGGACGTAAGGAAGGGAGAGACAAAAATTACTAAATTTATTAAGAGAATTAACACCTGCTGCAAAGATTTCATAGCAAAATCATCCACATTTAAGTCGGTCTTGATTCAAGCCCGTATATTATGTGTTTTCTTTATAAGCAATTGAAAATGAAATAATGTATGGTAGATTCATGTTTATGACTTCATGTGAAATTTAATTTTGTTGTAATTTCATGTTATTAGATTGTTTAATGTTGTTATTTCATGTTGTTTATATTATTTTAAGTTGTTATAATGTTGTTTAATGTTGTATTGATGGTTATAAAATACGAAAATTCAGGTCTGAAAAAATTCCATATGAAGAACAGGTTGACATTAACGCCAACCCCCTAGGCCCCATTGAATTTATTTATTTTTTCTATTTTCTTACATTTCACTCAATTCTTTTATTTTTTATGCGTGTTTATTTCAATTTGATGCTATTTAGTGTGTGTATTGTTTCCTTGTATTGGCAAAGAGTTGTACAAAAAATTACAAAATTGTCACTGTCGTTTTCTTCCATTTTTTATTCCCTTGCCTTGATCAATATTTGTATATCACTTGATGATATGATAGTTTAATATGTTATAAATACATATGTATAAAGCTTGATTGCATTGGTATTGCATTTGAGGCTTAATTTGAAAATATTTTAATGCAGTGCAACTTAAAGTTTTTATGTTTTTAGGTTTATTTTTAGTCAAGATGAGAAAAACTGTATTTAAGATTCGCTATAGAGGTCAATGGATTAAAGGTGATGATAATATGACAAGATATGTTAGTGGAAATGAGAGAGAGATGTGTATTGACACAAATGTTAATTTTAAAGGATTCATTACAAGAATAAGCTATCGTTTAAGACTTGATCGAAGTCAGTCAAATGTACGCATATTTAGCCTAGGTGATATGGGTTCGATAGAGATTGTAAATAATGATGATGTGGAATTTTTTATGGTTATAACAAGAAGTTCACAAAAGTTTATGTTACCAAAAGTCCAATTGACAGAAGGGACAATCAACAAGCCAAAGATGTTCATGAGAAAGAAAGGAAAAATCATCTGACGAATGAGTGGGCACATCCGTAAAGTTTTCAAAAGTTTGATGAGAATTATGGTGTTGATGATCATAATGATGACGACATGGATAAGGATTATGAAGTATAAGGTAATACGAATGATGATGATAATGATGAAGAATTCTCGAGGCTTGATGAGGACACGTACGGTGTTGAGCCAAGACATTAACATAAGTCAAAGTTATGCTTGTAATGAAGGGGCTAAATGTAGCACGACACGACATAGCTTTATGAATATTAAAGCATATACAAGTCACATCTATAATCCAAATCTATTTCAATGGGTTCTTGAGCCTACTGTTGATGTTGAGAATGCAGGTATTAGTAATCAAGCAACACAAAGGGGTAACTATTTACGATTGATAGGTTTTTATAATTCAAAGATAGAATTGATGACATTATTTCGAATATATGCCTTAGAGACAGAAATTCAATGGAAGGTTGGTAACTTTGATAATATATAGTATGAGCTTAAGCGCATACATCCACAATGTAAATGATGGGCATACACAATGAGAGAGCAAGGTGGAGATTATTGGATCCTACGACGAATGGATGAGACACACACTTGTTTGCGAGATCAAATATTGTTACACCACAAACAAGCTAGAACAGAATCGTCAGAAAACATATTTAAGTCAATGTTTGTGGTTGATCATATTTATCCACCAAAAAAAAAATATTTCAGATATGACAAATAGGCACAAAATTGATATATCCTACACGCACACAGGACATGCCAAAACATATGCAATAAATGCATTACGAGGATCTTTGAAAAAGTCTTTTGGTTTATTGCGCGAGTATTGTCATAATTTGGAGCTCAAGAACCTAAAAACTATGACACATATTGATATCAATCCGAAAAATAGGTTCAATTTTTTCTTCATGTGTATGGGTTGTTCAATAAGAGAGTTCCAATAATTCTATTACTCGATGATATGCATTGATGTTTTACATTTAAAGAGAATGTATCTTAGGTCTCTTTTCATTATTGTTGCAAAGGATGGTAATAATCAAATTTACCCGCTTGTATTCTGTATTAGACATAAGAAAGGAATAGATATATGGATGCCCTTTTTAACATACTTTCACATGTGCATTGATAATTTACCCGTTTTGATCGTAATTTCTGATCACCATCATTCAATAATTATGTCAGTTGTGAACGTAATATCTCATGCCCATCATGGGTTTTGTAATTACTATACAAGTTTGTAGTTCAAAAAACCAAACATAATAAAGGATTATTTTGGAAAGCTGCTAATACATATTGCCTCAAGGACTTTCAAGCTACTATGAGTAGAATTGCCTAAGAAAATCTTGTTGTAGTAGGCTATTTGACTGACATTGGGTATGAAAGATGGGTGCGTGCTCATTTTGGAAGATGGGGGTATAACATTATGATGACCAATATTGCTGAGTTTTTCAATGCTTCGACATAGACAACTCATGTTTTGTTTATCATCATATTAGTTTAGTTTCTTCAGAGCATAATACAACTTTGGTTTTTCAATTGGCGAAACATGACTGGTATGTACGTCTAAAATTTTAAAGATGTTTCTTTTTTTTCATTGCATTTATTACTTTTTTTTTTACAGGTGAGAGATCTCACCCGTTAACACCATGGGCTGAAGACAAACTTGCTCAACATGTGTTCAAATCTATCATTATGGTTGTTAAACCAATCAACATGTAACAATACGAAGTTCATGATTAATGACAATAATTGTTCATTGTGAACTTCTATATCGAATGTGTGATTATGGGAAATTTTAACTATCCCAAATTTCATGTGCACATGCTGCAACTATTGTAAAGTATAATAACCTATTGGATTGTGTAGGTTGGGTCAGTACATATTACTCCATTGAATATTTACGAAGGGTGTATGAAGAAGATATTAATCCACTAGGGGATCAATCAACTTGGGCACAATTAAATGTCTGCGATTTATCCTCCAGTGATGGAACAACAACGGTTTGGTCGTCCTTTCACCCATGTAAGAAGACCTTCATAAGGAGAGGAAGTTCGACAACAAAACTATAATCGATGTCATCAACCTGGCCATACTCGTTTGAATTGTCCGAGTCCAACTCTAGTGTCTATGGTTAGCTCAACCCACACATCAAGTAGCGGACAAGGACGAGTTCGAAGTCCTTATAGTCACACTGGAACTCATATGGCCAAATAGGTTATCACGGTTAATTTTCTAATTGCATATGATATTATAATTTTAATTGTATATATATTGCATGATTAATTTGTTGTAATTTATCTATTATGTTTTGTACAAATTTTAATGTATTACTTTTTTTAGTTCAAACTCTTACATATACGCGATGACAATAGATCAAAATAATATAATGAAATTACCACGACATTTATTTATTTTTGTTCATTTTATATATATATTTGATTTTTTATTATATCATACCATGTATTTAGTATTAACATATTTTATTAATTTGTTTCATTTCATGAATAAGCATTAGGAAATCATCAAAAAAAAAGTTATGATTTATACAGTAAATACATCACTGAAATAAAAATAAAATACATCATTGAAATAATAAAAAAATAAAATTCAATTCAAATGTATGTCTGCCCATTTACGTATCGAATTCCTCAAAACCTATATTTTCACAATCTAATTGAATTTAATAAATATAACCAATTAAATAAAGTCTAGTAACATATAAACAAACCCGTAAACCTTAAATACTTATTGATGACCCTCACTTGGAATATGGTTGTGGCCACGCGCATTCTTAGCCTTCTATAATGTTCCGATGTGAAATTAAATGGACGATCTCGGGCAAGATATTACATAAACATAAGTAAAAAAAAGCCACAGTCTCCACTTGCTACATCTTGTTTTGGCACATCACGAACACACTTGTATTGTAACACTAGTAGAGTATCTGGTGGTTGAATTCCCTTTGATATATAAAAATTACTCGCTCTCATTAGGTGTGTCAATGTCCTATATGAGATCATTAACTTCTTCACCATTTCTAAACTAGTGGTATATTGGGTAAAGTCGTATACATACAACTTCTAACTTCTAATTGTTGATATCCAATATGCTACACACCTAATATTGGTTGTTAATGTTAAGGGGAATAAACACTTGCTAACCAATGAAGAGAAATAACTATAGTTATCAATAACCATATACCATAAATGACTTACAATTGTAAACCACCTTGTTAACACTACTCCATGACTGAAAGAATTCAGTGGATTGTACATGTGAGATACTATTGATTTGATATAAGAAAAATGAGGGCCACTCCATATTTAGACCCAACCATTTGAACTTATCGTAGCATTATGAGAGAAATGCAACGAACTGGGTTAAACAAACTAGATTATCATTATTAAATTAACATAGTTGATATCAGCTAATGTAATATTGGAATCAAAAAAACTGGAATTCGCATTATTAAAATGAATTTTTTCATGAGTTACATTTTTTTAAAGAATGGATTGTTGACAGGCAAAATTGGAATCAAACTTGGCAGAAAAAAGGTTGGCGGGGCAAACTGGATTATCGTTAATATGGTTGACATAAACTAATGTAACATTGGAATGAAAAAAATTGGATATCACTAAATTAATATGAATGACATCAACTTCATTTCAAAATATTTAAAATGAAATGTTTCATAAAAACTATTAAATTTTAGTGTTCATAATATTTAATGTGAAATTACCATTCTTAAGTTTACGCTACATTTAAAATTTCAATCACCAACATATAAAATAAAATCTACTCACTAAATTTGATGGATGGCATAACATACTAAAAAGAAATAGATAAGTCTTGTGATGGATGATACAACATACTAAATTTGATGGATGTCAACTAAGCTAAATTTGATAGTTGGTGGCAGAAGACTTGGCGGAAACGCCAAGCCTTGACAGCACCGACAAGTGTTGGCATTTCTGCCAACGTCTCTCATACCAACCATACATATTTCAATTTAATTTGAAATTAATTTGATCAAATCAAATTAATTTGAATTTGAATTTTAAATTAATTTGAGCAAATCAAATTAATTTGAGTTTGGAGTTTATTTAAATTTCGATTTACATTGCATTCAGACCGAATTAAATTTGATACAATATAATTATCATTTTTATAAAAAAACTTGATCTGTTGTCCAGCCATTACGTTAACACTGGTGATGATCGATGAAACTGTTCACTGAATTTTCTTCGTATACGGAAAAACAATTCGATGATTTATGTTATATATGCTATGTAGAAGCAAACAAGCAAATATTTTTGCAGAAAATTTGTAAAAGCATGCACATATATGGACGCAAACAAGCAAAGTCTTCTGTATACTCATTATATTCTCTGCTTGTCAATGTATTATTCATATATATTCATTATAATATTCTTTGTTTGTCAATGCATTATTTATATATATTTATTATAATATTTTTTGTTTGTTGAATACATTGCATTATATTCATATTTTATACAATTTCTGCAAGATTTGATGCAATATTCTATGTTTTATGTCTCACGCCAAGATTTTCCTTGCATGCTCTTCATAGATGGTTTCAATATGAACATTAACGCTAAGCAGAATTTAGGGAGATAAGATCAAATACAAAAAAGTTGAAATTTAATCTAAAAATTTTCAACTCCAAAATTTTTAAATTCACTTACGTGACATGCCATTTTTAAAATTAAATTCATCACCACACTGAAAGTGATATCAATGACTATCTCACTATTTTAATTTTTAATTATTATCATATTATATATTATACCATCATTTGACTGTTTTAAAAAGTTTTTATTGACATAAAATATCTTTCAAAGTTATAAAAAAAAAAAAAAAGAATTTCTGTTTAAATCACATCAAAAAAGATATTTTACAAAAATAATAATTATTATAATATATTTATTTAAATTTTAAAATAAATAATATATATATATATACCCATATTAAAATAAAGATAAAAATTTTTACTACCTTTTTTTTTTTTTTTTTTTTTGTGTGTGTATAACAATCATAACGAAGAGCCACAAAAATTATTCACAGATGGGTTATAACTTAAATGTTTGAAATATATGTATTGAATAGGGGGGCACGAATTCCAAACTAATTAAAGTATGGCAGAAGCCTTGTACCATGTCAGTTTTTGGCGGTACGGGCAAATAAAAAATTAATAAACAAATAAATTATACAAATTTAATTAAGAATTTGTAATTAAATAATATAATTAGTGTTTTATTTTAAGGTAATTTAATAAAATATAATCTTATTTACTTATATAAATAAATTTATAGAATTTTATTAAATTAAAATAATATTATCACGTTACTATACTTATAGCAATATTTATTCCAAATTAATTCCACAAAACAGCTAAGAAGAAGGGAATTGAAATAGTGTATAAGAAATTAGTTTCTACTCCAAGTCCGAGGCACTCAAAATTAAATACAAAAATGACTTTACCCTGCACGTACCAAACATGCGGCAACAAAGTTTAATGATACCGTACCATAAGAATTGAGAAAATTAATTAAAATAGGTATAAAATTTATTGTATAAGTTTTTTTTGATAAAATTTATGTCGTTTTATTTTTTTAAATAAATTATATTTTTTATTCTAATAATATCTTTTATTCTATTTTTTTCTATTCAGATTAGTTTTTATTAAAAAATATTTTATTTTTAAGAGTATACATATTAAATTTAATTTTTTTATAATTGTTAAGATTTACATATAAAAAATAGATTAATTTCTGATGTAACAGTTGACATTTACATATCTTTAGAAAAATTATGAACATATAGGGTGTGTGGATTGTGCACGAGTGCTAAAGGTGTGCATTCTTTTGAAAGGTGCAAAAATTAAGAAATTTATTGTATAAACCTTTTTCGATAAAATTTCTGTAGTTTTACCTTTTTAAACAACTCCTATTTTCTATTCTAACAATACCCTTTATCCTATTTCTTCCTATCCAAATTAGTTTTTATTAGAAAATATTTTATTTTTGAGAGTATACAAATTAAGTTTAATTTTTTTTGTAATTGTTAATATTTACATATTAAAAACAGATTAATTTCTGATGTAATTTTTGAGAGTATGAAATTTATACATATTAAGTTTAATTTTTTTGTAATTGTTAAGATTTACCTTTAGAAAAATAATAAACATAACTACATAGAGAGAGTGCGTGTGGGTTGTGCACGAGTGCTAAAAGTGTGCATTCTTTTGAAAGGTGCAAAAATTAGGAAATAGTACCCGTTTTTCAAAGGCGTGTCAAAATGTGCAAAAAGGTGTGTGTTTTTTCGAAAAGGTGTGAAAATGTGTGAAATAGTGTAAAAATATACTAAAGTGTAAAGGGGTACGTGAAATTGTAAAGGGATGCGTAAAAATGTGAAGGGGTACATGAAACTGTGAAGAAGTACGTGAAACTGTGAAGGAGTACAAAAAAATGTGAAGGGATGCGTGAAATGTGAAAATGTGCGTTAAACTATGAAAGAGTGCGTGAAACTATGAAGAGATGTGTAAAAATAATATATATTAATAATATAATATATAATATATCTCACACACCATTTTTATATTCTACGCACTCGTTTGTATTTTCATGTACGTGTTTTGTATATTTACATATTCATTTGTATTTTCATACACCCGTTTGTATTTTCACACATCCGTTTTGTATTTTCAAGTATTTTTTCACATTTTCACGCAATTCTGCACATTTTTACACATCCCTTCACAGTTTCACGCACTCCTTCATAGTTTCATGCACCATTTCATATTTTCATGCATCCCTTTATAGTTTCACACCCCTTTTCACATTTTTGAGCACCCCTTCACACTTTTGTATATTTTCGCATTATTTCGCACATTTCCGTACCCTTTCGAAAAAACACACACCCTTTTGCACATTTTGCACCCTTTTGAAAAAAACAAGCACCCTTTCCCTAATTTTCGCAACCTTTCAAAAGAACGCACACCTTTAGCACAACCCACACATACTCTCTATGTAGTTATGTTCATCATTTTTTAAAGGTATGTAAATATCAACTACTACATCATAAATTAATCTGTTTTTAATATGTAAATCTTAACAATTATAAAAAAATTAAACTTAATCTGTATATTCTCAAAAATAAAATATTTTTTGGTAAAAACTAATTTGGATAAGAAAAAATATGATAAAGGGTATTATTGGAATAGAAAATAAGATTTACTTAAAAAGGTAGAACCATATAAATTTTGCTAAAAACAGTTTACGCAATAAATTATGTACCTATTTTAATTAATTTTCCTACGTCATTGCCATAGGGTTTGTGGATATTTTATAGTTAAAGGGTTAATAATATATTTAACTATGTGCTCATGCCGAAAAGAAATGTGGCGTGAAATGAAAAGTTTTAACACAATTTAGGTTTTTTAGTTCTTACATATTTTTTTGAATAATTATATCTTATAATTGCAATATTGATTAAAATGTTAAATATTGTTATTTTAGTTGAAAATGGAGGGCAATGGATAAGAACAATAGGATAGGGTCGATTTAAAATGAGCTAATTCGAGCTTAGTTGTAAACTCAACTCATTTAAACTTAAAACAAATGATCACAAGTCAAGATCGAACTCGAGCTCAGACTATTGGTCTATGAAGCTATTAAGATCAAGCTCAAGCAATGGGGGCTCAACTTGATATGCTGGCAAACAATTTGTGAACACAAAAAAGAACATTATTTTATCCGATTATAGGTGATGATGGGCTAAAAGAATGTTATATATGTTTTGAAAAAAAAGTAAATTTATGTCTTCAATAAAAGAAAATATTAGAGAAAATCGAATGTATTTATAAAGGAAAAGAGTGAGCTTAATTATTTATAACTGTTCAAATGAGTTGCTAAATTTTCACTTTCTAAGATAAGATTGTTTGCATGTATTAGTCTAATTCTCATGAATCCAATTTCAAACAATTTATAACGGAAAGACACATTTTAATAACTTACTTCATCAATTATAAATAACCTCACTTTTTTTTTTTCTTAGTACAATTCAATTTCCTTCTAATGATTTATTTTATTGGAGAACATAAGATTTGGAAAATAATCATTTGTAATTTCAAAACATATACAATATCCTTTTAGAGTCAAAACGATACTATATCTATAGTATCGAGCAAGATTGAGCTCATGGTTTTCAATACTCACTAAGCTTATGTAGGCCCAAGCTTAACATCGACTTGGTTTGAGTGTTAACGGTTGTTGCTTAATTGTAGAAAAATTCGATTACCTCCACGCGTGCATCACACAATACCTATTATTCATGCATGGTAAATTAATTTCAATTAGCTCCAAACAAATTGGAAAGACCAATCGTTTTTAAAATCGAGCTAAACTAAAACTAGAAAGAGTTTAGTTCGGTCTAACTCATAAGCAAGACAATGACTTGATTTGACTCGAGCTTAGCTATTGACACATTTCGAATAATGTTAACAATTGTTAAAACAAAATCGTTTTGCCTATTATTCTATATAGCAACCATATTTTTTCAATGAATTGTGAATTTAAGTTACAAATCTGAGCTATGAATTTGAACAAGAAACTTGAGCTAAGTTTCGAATTTCAAGCTTAGGGACTGAGGGAAACTTGAACTATTTTTAATTTTGGTTTGACAAACTCGAATCACCCTACTTTTCATTTGAGTCAAATTCAAATCACAAGTGTTCGGGCATGACTCATTTTATATCTATCCATCTCTTTGCATACCTATAAGTAACATAATGTAAAATTTCATATAAGCCCACCATGTGTGTTACACATGCAATTATCACTTATCCCCAATCTTCATTTGCTCCCACCATGTGTGACTCACATATTGGATGCAAATCGTGCATGATGGAAATTTCATAAAGTAAATCCAAATTTTCATGCCCAATTTGTGTATTATTCGATTCTAACTCTCTTGATTTGTAATAATATTCACACAACTCAACATAATCATAATTAAGTCAATTTATTTCACAAATACACCTTAGAATCGTAAAAGTTTTAATCACACATTTATGACATCTTCAATTTCAATGCAAACACAAATAAATCTCTACACTCTAAAGGGTCGTTTGGTTACAGAGATTTAAATATTACCGTGATAATCTATCTTTTGTTACTTATATCATCTTGTTTAGTTTGTCAGAAATAAAAAATTAAGATAATTTTCTATTACTAATACTGACGTGACATGTAATATAAGTGATAATTTGATTATCACTTTCACCTTAGGTATTAAAAGATTATCAAGATAATCTTGATTTTATTATAATTATATTATTATTTATTAATTTTTTGAGACAAAAAAATTATTTTTAATTAATATAACAAATAATATAAAAATAATTATATTCAAGGGCATTTAAGTAAAATAATTTACTAGTATTCTTTTATTACCTTTAACTAAACAAAATAATTATTTATACTTATCAAATTTTATGAAATATAGTAATCATTTATACCTTATAATCTTTTAAGTAACCTATCTTGAAAGTATTTTTTCTATTTTAAAAATAAAATATTATATAAACCAAACGCCTCATAAATTATAGAACGTGAAAATGAACAGTGCACTAACTATAACAAAATGAACAGTTGAGTTGATGATTATTTTTGTATAAATATATTAAAAGAATGATAATTTTAATTAATTACCATAAGAAAAAACGCTCAAATATGTGATATTTTATATACAATTATAATTAAAATTTTCTATAAATTTAATAGTTTCAAACCTTTTTAAATTTCAATTGGTTTCCCTACAAGTGTTTAAAATTATTTGATAACCAAAACAAAAAATAAATTATTTAAAAAACTGGTTCAAATATTGATTCAATAATATAGAAAAACCGTTATCCAAACTAAATTGATTTTAAAATTATAAACGAAAAATTAATAAAGTATTGAACTTATTTACAAAATAATTGAAAAAATAGTAAAATAAGATATTTACAAAATAATTTATTATTTTTTCCAAACTGAAAACTTTGTTCAATTTAAAATATTATCTAACAAGTTTGATTAACCTGTTTTGAACAACTGTTGATTTCCCCATAGATCAACCTAAACCCTGCTGGCGACAGCCCCCACACCTCAACCAATATTTATTTATTTATTATTTTTGCTGGTTTTTGTGCCCTCATGAATATTACTCATATTCCCAATCCTATATAACAAGTATGAGCTAAATTTCCTTAAATCTTCCGATATTCAATTAGCAAAAATTTTCTTTCCAAACGCCACTTCATTTTCTCGTCACTTTCCCTCATACAAAATGGCTCCTCATTCCCTCAACCAAGCTAATGAAAACAGCCCTTATGCACGTCTCACCAGAGAACAATTCCACAAAAAGCACCAAATCCTCCACCAACAATCCTACAGACAAACAATAATATTCACACCACTCAACAAAAATCAAAATCAATTCAATCTTATTTCACAAATAAATCTTAGAATAGAAAAGTTTTTATTGCATATCCATGATATTTCCATTTTTAGTTTAAACACAGTTAAATCACTAGACAGTGAACAACGTATTAATTTTTCCCTAATTTTTTGTATGAAAATTTTATGGAAAGATCAAAGGCCAGACCAAGGCATGCGTGAGTCTATGTGACTACAATTTAATATGTGGGGTGCACAGGGGCTTTGAAATGAGTCAAACTGAGTCAACAGCAAGGGGGTAAGTTCGTCCAACCCTAATCTATCAAATGGTTATTTTGATTACCTACCTAAAAAAAATCTATCAAATACGGGAAACTTCACAATTAAAATTAAAATCTTGTGTAAATTTAATAATTTCCACATTTTTTATTTTAATTTATTATGTTGCCCCCACTCAACCTAAACCCTGGCGACGCCCCACGCCTCTCTGGCTCTCCCAATTTGCCTAATTCTTCATTATTCTGTTGTTTTTTTGTCCCCTAACGAATATCCACCCATATTCCTACTCTTCTATATTACGTATATGAACTCACTTCCCTTCTTAAATCAATTCATCCCATATTCAGTTACCAAATATTTTCTTTCCAAACACCACTTCATTTTCTCGTCATTTTCCCGCATACAAAATGGCCCTTCACCCCATCAACCAAGCTAATGAAAACAGCCCTTATGGAGATCTCACCAGACAACAATTCCACAAAAAGCACCAAATCTTCCACCAACAATCCTACATGTTCAACAAAAACAACATGAAAATCTTCACTCAAACATGGTGCCCTGATTCCCTCGAGCCACTCAAGGGCCTCGTCGCCATGATCCACGGCTACACTTCCGACAGCAGCTGGATATCCGAACTCACAGCAGTCGCCATCGCCAAAACCGGCTTTCTCGTCTGTGCCCTTGACCTCCAAGGCCACGGCTCCTCCGACGGCTATCCCGGCCACATCCCCAAAATCAAACCCATCGTTCAAGATTGTATCCAGTATTTCGACTCCATTAAAACAAACCACCCCAAGTTGCCGTCATTTCTCTACGGAGAATCCCTTGGCGGTGCAATATCAATTTTGATATGTTTAGAGAAAAAATACGAATGGGATGGTTTGATTTTGAGCGGTTCAATGTGTGGAATTTCAGCCAAATTTAAGCCAATGTGGCCATTGGAGAAGCTTCTTCCAGTGGCGGCTTTATTTGCACCCAAGTGGAAAGTGGTTGTGTCGAAGCCAGTAGCGAGCAAATCATACAAGGAGGAGTGGAAGAGAAGGTTGGTGGCAAGGAACCCGAATCGTCGAACGTCGGGGAAGCCTCCGATGGCGACGGCGTTGGAGTTTTTGAGGGTGTGTAAGTATATAAAGAGGCATTGCCATGATCTGGAGGTGCCGTTGCTGATTTTGCACGGGGAGAAGGATAAAATATGTGATTATGAATCAGCGAGGTTTGTGTATGAATCGGCGGCGAGTAAGGATAAAACGTTGAAGATCTTTCCGGGAATATGGCACATGTTGTTCGGAGAAAATGAGGACGACGTCGAGCTCGTTTTAGAGATTTTGTTGTCCTGGATTGGAGAAAGGGAGGCTAAATCAAATATAAATTAATTTTATATTTTCAAAAATTATAAATATTTTAACAATAAAATTATCAACACACTTTTAATACATAATTGAATACACAAATTATCTGTCATTATGCATTTAGACAATTTTAAATTAAGGATAAAATAAAACCTAATTATATGATAACACATCATATATATATATTCAATTATGTGTTTAATAATATATATATATAGTTTTATTGTGTATTTTTTAGGTAATTTAAAATATGAGTAATACTATGTGTATAAACTTTTGAGTATACAAATAATATATCATCATATGATTGAATGATTTTAAATAAATAATAAAATAATACTCAGTTTTATATATATATAAACCTCATCTAAATTAGATCGTTATTTTTATAAAACTAAACTAATTATATTGTATAGAACAAATTTTAAGTCTAATGATCAATTTCATAACTGCTAAATTAGATAAGTCAAAAGTTTGATCTTAATATGTTATTAGATAAAATTTAAACTCATATTCTCTTATATATAAACTCTCATCTTTTACAACTCAAATTATCAATTAGAATTTCTCTCCCATATTAATTATATGTTGAAAACGAAATATTGGGCATTAGGGTCAGGGCTTGTGTTTAATGGGGCATTAGGGTTATGGCTTGTGTTTAATAAAAGGGTCATATGAAAATCAGATCTTTCACATAAATAAATGCTAAAATTAATGAGCCTTTTGTTTTTTTTAACCATTTTGTGTATGGCTGGGAACGGTACAAGCTAGTTTTGGCTGCAATTTAATCGACGAGGCTCCACAAGTAATTGAGTTTAACAACAAATCTATTTATTATTCTTTTCCATCATCTTAATCATTGGTTTTAGCATTAAACACTAAAATTTTCAAATATATTTGATTCTAAAAACAATTAGATGACCATTTTTGTGTCTTAATTCGCTCTAAGTCCTTACCATGAAAATCGAATGGTTGACCTCCTCTGAAATTGCATAAATCTTCTTTATTTCATCTTGATATCCTGTTTGTTATAGTGTGGAGAGTGATTATACCTAAAAAAAGTTTAAACAAGGTTGGTTAAAAGTTATTGCTAGTCAAAACCTCGCATTCAAGTCAAGAAGCATAGCTCTTATACCAAAATCTAATAAAAGATTTATGTGTAATTACGTTTTTTTAACTTCCTATATAAATTAATATGTGGTTATATCACTTATATCTTGCAATAAAGATTCGAATAATTTGATTCATTTTTATAATATTTGCACGTAACATGAATGCAAAAAATGAAATAAAAAGTTAATCATACATACCCAACTATGTATTAATTCTTATTCAGTCAAAGATTTCACTAATACCGTGAAGAGAACACAGACCTAATTGTGTGTGTCACATATGACAAATTTTAATTATCCTCCCACTTGCGAAAATATTAATTTACCCCCATCATTCACATCACATGCCTATAAATCACAGGTGAAAAAAATTTAATTAAACTCCATTATATGTGGCTCACATACCTATAACTAATTAAATGTAAAATGTTAATTACCCCATACTAATAGAGAATTTTAATTGCCTCCTCCATGTGTGTGCATCATACGTACTGGTAATTCATACATGAAAATTTTTAAGTACCTCCCACCGTGAGCCCCTCGCATACGTAAAACTTACAAAATATAAAATTTCAGATAAGCTCATAATGTGTGTTGCACATGACGTATATCATTTAACCTTTATTTTCATTTGCTTCTATCATGCGTGAATACTAACTTGCATATGGGATACAAATTCTATATGGTGGAAATATCATAAAAAAATCCATAAATTTCATGTCTGATTTCTCTATTACTAGATTATAACATCTTGAATTACAGTAATATTCACACAACTCAACAAGATCACAGTTCAATCAATCTATTTCACAAATAAACCCTAGAATAAAAAAGTCTCATTCGCATTTCTAGGGACATCTTCTTTTTTATGTAAACATAATTAAACCTCTCTTTCGTATCATCCTATCTTTTTAAATAAAGTTATATGTACTATCAATTAATACTAATTTGTATGCTAATATTAACATGTCACTATATATGTGACTGTATTATTTTAAATTAGAGATAGAGTTACACCAATTATAGGGTGACGGATTATCATTATTGTATAAATTTGAACCCATTACTAGTGCACATATACTTCTTCTATCTTTTAAAATGTGTTGCCTCTCATCTTTTATGTATTTGAAATAACAATTTAATTTGTATTATCAATTTTAAGTGTTATTTAATTGACACATATTATGTATTATACTCAACCTATTAAATTAAATAATGAAAATCCAATAGAAAATATTGACGAGAATGAAAATTGTTATTTTATATACTTTAAAAAGAAAATCTTATGGTTTGATATGTAAAATTGTACCAAAATGTAATGTACAATTCAGTGTAAGAAATTAAAAACAGTCTAATGATGATGAATAGAGTAAAACTTTTAAAGTAGTTTGGCCTGTTACTCAAAGACTTACATTTATTATTATGTTATTAGTTTTCTCCAGTATAAATTCAGTAGGGTAACTATATAAGTTAAAAATTAATCATCTTTAAGCCTTTGTACAACCCTCTATCTATAGGAAATGAGGTAGGGATAATAATGTAATTACATAGTAATACAATTAAACCCTAGAACAATGAATTTAGACAATTGATCCAAATATGTTTCTAAGGAAAATGATATTGAAAAATGTATATTTTGATTGATACCCAAATATAGCCAAAGATAAAGGTAGAAAGTGATCTCATGATAGTAGAAGATGCACACTCTCGTAGAAACGATTGAATAGATCAAATATCATTTGACCTGTTATTTTTAGATAAAAAAGTTTCTATCTATATTTTAAGTTGACTTGTATGTAGATGACACAACTAATCATTACACACAATTTGTATAACTAGTCATTATATAATAGTTACTCACTTCTTTGGTGTTATTTTCATAAGTCTAACTAAAGTGAAGTATGATCACACAATGTTATGCAAAGAAACCATACCTGTGCAGAGACAAAAGGAGCCTTTTTCGAAGACATTGCTTATAAGACGGCGTCTTGCTTTGTCTACGATACTTAGCCAAAAAAAAGAAAAAGCAACCATGTCTGTCTTATCGATTTTTGATTCTGGTATCAATACATTGTTAGCCAAATTAACTATACTCGAAAAATTTAATACAGTGCATTAGGGTTAGGGTTTGTGTTTAATTTTGGTTGAGTTGTCTAGGTGGAGATCAGCAAATTAATTAGAGGGCTGATGTGAAAAGGAGTGAAAAGAGCCTTGTCTCCCAATTAATTGATGGGGATCCACAAGTTATTAAGTTGATATGAACACTCAGCTCGGTTACCGACAAGAAATATTTATTAATCTTTGGTTTTGGCATTAAATACCAAAACCTTCAAAGAGAAACCAAGTATTAATGAGTCCTAACCGTCCCAGTCCATGTTATGATCAAGATTGAGTTCAAGCTTACATTTGAATTTATCTTAAGCATAACTATACTGCTTATGAGCTGCTTGATTTAAAGTCAAAACAATGATATATGGTATAACATTGAAACAATGTTATTTTGTAAATAAAAAAAATTATTTAGTCTAACAAATAATATCGTTTTAATGATAAAATTTGTTTGAAACATTATTGTTTTACTTTGAATTTTTCAATATCAAAATACGGATAAAAAATTTAATCAAGTGAAATTGATTTTTCTTAATCTGATTTCATTTGATCAAATGAAAATATACATACATACATAACATTACTCTAACTAGAATTTATCATGCCTTGCACATCATTGGATATATATTTTTGATAACCTAGTAGACTTGAGAGTTATATGTTTCATTTTTTATTTAAGAAAATTTTAATTAACTAGTTGGATATATATTTTTGATGTTATGTAATTTTGTTAGTATATAATATAATGTTGAAATTTGAACAAGAGATTAATTGTTTTGAAAGAAATATAAAAAATTGTATATATAGCTCCCTTTCAAAACAGTTTAGAACATGATCCCTAGTGGGGTTTGGTAAGAGAAATAGAGTTAAGCTTAGTGGAACCTGTAGCAAGCATGATCAAAGCCATACATTATTACCATTGAATATTCACACACACCTTTTCTAGAGAACACCCCAAAATCTACTACACAACTAAACTTCAAGCTTGAGCTCAAGAGTTTAATATTTTCAAGTTTAAGTTTAAGCTTTAAATGTGTTCAGTTCATCAAATTCTAAAATCTAAAAAATTTTAATACAAATCAATTAAAATGATGTTATTTTAATCAATATGTATTAAAATGATATCGTTTTAGTCAATTTTTGGTTAGTAACAATACCAAACAAGCTCAAACTCAAGTTTGACTTCTCTTAAACAAGTCGAGTTCAAAAAACTTTAAAGCGAGTTGAGTTCAAGTTCAATTCGACTCAAATCCAACCTTAGGCCTTCCCTTGCTAACAAATAACAAAAATCCTTCCTATCATCCTTAATTCCATACTGTTTTTATACTCTCTCTCCATTTTGTTGTCTTCTCCTTCAATTCTCTGCTGCCAAGTGTCCTTAATTCTCCCATGATTCTCTCCCAAAATCGTTAGAGGCTCCATCATTGCATTGCTATCACGATGATGCCCCCTTCTTTCCTTTTCTTTTCCTCACATATACTTTGATATGTCTAACAAATACTAACCTTTTGCATTATAAGTTTAAAATGCTCCACCTTATCTATTATATTGTAAGGATGTGTTCTCATTGCTTTGAGGGCAGAGCAACATTCCAAACAACTACTACAATATTACCTCAAAGATCATTTTAAAGCAGAACGTATCATATCAAGCATGAAAGATAAAAGCGGGACAAGTGAGACCAACCATAACCTGAACAGACTCCCACCACTATTATGTATCTTCTTCACACTGTCCTTTCCCTTCCAAGTTTCGCTCTTCCTGAAAAAAAATAAAATTGTTAACAAAGGCAATTGACTGCCTAGTACCGATACAAAAACACCTGTGTTATAGCCTTTCAATTTGAGATGTGGGGAAACAACACCTATTTAAGAGAGGGAAATAGGCTGCAAGTCAAGCACCACGTGGATGAATATAATATGTGTGTGATGAAGAAAAGGGGTTAGAAGCATATATCTCACAAATTATAAGTTTATATTTGTTGATGACGTATACAGGTAGAAACATGATAAAATGCAGTATAAAAGATAATAAATCCATATTCTAAATTCAACCTCTAGATTGTATGAAAGAATACGGGTAAAACAACCAAAGAGATTCCAAAACATTCCACGTCTTGATTGTTTCATGACTATTAAAATGTATTATTTACCTAACTAGGGAGATCAAATCTGCCACTATTGTAGGTACAGTAATTTAGAGAAGTCACAGAGTGTTGTTCTATGGCTTCAAGGGCCAACTTAGCTTCAAACTTTGGAAATAAAACATGGTAACCTCCTACCATTGGCATTTTCTTGGCTTAGAACAAATCACCAATGTGGCACAATGGAACAGTGTGCAACTAAACCTGCAAATCAAACAGATGCAAAGGTCATCCTTGAGTTGTATCTGCTGTTCAATCCAGCTCATTTGTGAAACTTCACTCAAGAAATTCTCTGATCTTTATCCATCAGTGTCATAAATTAATTGCAATATTCTTAAATGTATCCCAAATTTAAATATTTATTTATATGAGGAAAGGCATACATCATCCTTCTCACTGTACCCAATGATAGAAATTTTTGTAAGGGAGTGCATTGTTAGAATATGTTGTAAAAACCAATCTCTTTAATTAGTTTAAAGGGTTGTATATTTTGCATATACATTATTAATAAAAGAAGAGTTTTGTCATACTTCAAATGTTTTCTACGTCACTTTTATATCTATGTTGTAGTTGTATATTACATCCATATTAGTTACATGCATGCGACATGTGAAAGGTCGCAATGAGTTTTAATAAATGTCATCAAATCGTTTTCTACATAGGTAATCTGTTTGGGCAATAGTATTGCATAGTGGGTGTGTATTATATCACCACAGTATATCAATGAATGATATTAGACATAATGGATATACACATGGGTAAACAATGAAATCATTTGATGGTTAGAGAACTAATTAAAGGTTATTATATTATATTGTTTATCAAGCATGACCGCTGAACAATGATCACATGGGCATTAATATGTAGTCAATGATACATCGTAAATCATACTAGTGTATAGATCCTTTGACTTGAGATATCACAATTGTACTTCGTTTCGGAACGTATGGTTCATATGGTGTATACCACGTGGCTAATCATGTCTCGTTCAGAAGCCGCTTTGATCATATATTGCTTGAGTGAGAGGACAAGTGATGATCATACAGGGATCTGTCAACTCGACTGCTCCCAAGTTCTCATACGAATATCGAGAAATATGAAAATCTAAGACATTGATCAGTGTAAATAAAAGACCACATGAAGAGAGTTTCGATGTGGCATGTTATGATATATGACTTTGTAACATTCAAATTTAGGTGTGTCAGTAAACTCCACTTCCAAAATTACCCCTAGAGTTGATTTTATAACTTGTTGTGTAAAGAAATTACAAAAGAATTATAGAAAACTACTAAATGAGCAATATTTTTCAAAGTGGGTAAAATGGTCATTTTATAAAGATTCAAGGGACAAAGTGGAAATTAAAATTGAATGGCACACTTGAAATTATATGGTGGTGCTGAGGGTTTTTGGTAATTGGCTAAAGATAAAATAGTAATTTATGGAAAAGATTAAGGGCAAAATGGTCCAAAAGGCTTATAAACTTATGCCTATTCATTTTCTCTTTCATTTTGCCGAGAACTCCATGATTTTAGCTAAGCTTTTTTCCCTTAACCAAAATTTGTTCAAAAACCTAGCTAAACCACCTAATTTCCAGAGGCTCCAGTTATAAAAAATGTAGATCTGTCAATTCTGATCAGTTCTAAGGTAAGAAATTTAATTTTTAAGCGATGTGAAATTTAGAGTTTTGATGGATGATTATATTTTTGGTTGATTAAGGTTGCCAGAAAGAAGCAAAGAAGGTAAATAAGCTTAAATCACCTATTTGACAAAGAAAAGATAAGAATTTCTTACTTTACATACTTGAAGTAAATTTGAGTTAGGTTATTTAAATAACCTTTACTTATATAAGTGTGTAAGGTATTAGAATTAAGGTGATTTATGCTTAAAAGGATAAAGAAATTCATTAGGATTTTGTAATACCCTCAAGTATATTTCAGGGGTAATTATGTCTTTTGATACTGTTTTGAGATTTTTCCTATTTTAAATATATATATGTAGGGGTGTTATATATATATATATATATATATATATATATATATATATATATATATATATATATATATATATAAATACAAAAAACAAAAAGTTAAAAAGCAAAAGAAAAAAATGAATAAATAAATAAAACACAAAGATATATATGTAGATATATATATGTATATAATTACCTAAAGAAAGAAAAAGTCAACAAAGGCAACTCCTACCTTTGTTTATCATCTTCTCCGTCCATTCCAAAGAAAGGCAGCCTTCTTCATGCTTTTTCTATGTTTCTTGAAGAAAAAGGAAAGATTTGAAGAAAAGTTGGTGATTTGGAAGGCTTTTGGAAGATAAATAAGGAAAAAAAAGAAAAGGAAGCAAAACAAAGAGGAGGAAGCCAACTTTCAAAGATTTGGCTTGAAACAAGGTAAGAGGTTTCCTCCTTGATATGTCACATGTTTTAGGCTTTTGGTTCCTTAGATTTATGTTATAAATGTTGATTTTGATGTTGAGGAATATTGTTTTGCCATTTGGGATGTCTATGTATGTGATTTTGTTCATGGCAGAAAGTTGCATAATATTTACAGTTTTTGCCACTGAGTTCGTCCCATGTTTTGGCTGCCTTATTTGATGAATTATGAGTGCTATTATATCTTGTTGGAAAGCTCTTTGAATGATCTTTCCAATGATATATAGATTTTATGAATTAGAGATCATTCGGACTGTTAAAGATTGTATAAACCGAAAGGACTGCTTTATCAAATAAACAGGGGAGGCAGTTTTTGCCACTGACTTTATCTGCTGTTTTGACTGCCTGATTGAATGAATTATGAGTGCTATTATAGCTTTTTGGAAAGATCTTTGAATCCTCTTTTCAACGATATAAAGTTTGTATGAATTAGAAACCGTTTAGACTGTTAAATCGTATGAAAAGAATGCTGCCCTGCTAAATGTCTGTTCTGTGAACAGTATTTCGTAATTTTATCACTGAGTTTAGCTCACGTTTTGACTGCCTTATCTATTGAATTATGAGTATTATTATAGCTCGTTGGAAAGATATTTGAATCCTCTTTTCAACGATATATAGTTTGTATGAATTAGGAACCGTTTGAGATGTTAAATTGTATGAAATAGAAGGCTGCCCTGTTAAATGACTGTTCTGTAAACAGTGTTTCATAATTCTGGGCAAGAAAGAAAGAAGGAAAGAAAGAAAGAAAAGGAAGAAGGAAAGAAAGGAAGGGAAAGGAAAGGAAAGGAAAGAAAAGAAGAAAAGAAAAAGAAAGAAAAACAAGAAAAAGAATTTGGGGCTTAAGATTTAGGGGTCGTCCCAAGAGTAATGTCTGATGCGTTATGAATAAATTTAAATGGAAGCAAAATTAGTAAGATATAAGACCCGTATGCATGCTATAAACTATGAGGGGGCACTTTACACTACATCGCCAGCAGTAGGGCACGTCCGCAGTAGGACACGTCCGTAGTAGGACATAGACCCCTAGTAGGGTCCGCTCGCAGTAGAGCTCAATTCAGATTCAGAAATAGTGTAGTGAAAGAAAAAGAGCTTGAGCTTAGAAAAGTGTCAAATCCCTATATTTAGCTTCCAGAAAGTATTAAACAGACACCAGATGGGACAAAGTATGACCCAAATAGTAAAGAGTGAACTAAATTATCCCCTCAATCTCTTATAAAGGTTAAGATGTGAGGTTGAGTCCCAAAAGTGAGTTAGAACAGGAAAAAAAAAAAAAAAGAGGATAGTTTACTTGATTCTTTCCCCTTATTGAGTGTTCTTATCACTCACTCCCTTTTCTTTCCTGATTGTAGGTATAGGTGATCAAGGTAGTTGCGAGGCAGGGTCAGGTCAGTGTAGGTAGATCCGACTGAAGCAGGTTATCTCTGGTTTATATTACATACATACAGTGGCATGTTTTTATCGACTTTTGACTTTTTGAGATTATGGTATAGTTACATATGATTACTCCCTGTTTTCAGATACTTTCAAATGAGTCTTCATATGAGTATATACATCTTTTGTTCGCTTCCAGATTTTTAGTTTTCTTGGAATACTTCCTAAACACTTTTAATGATGCGTTTATTGTAAAGTATTTTTAAAAAGAAAAAAAAATAGATGCTACGAATATTAATTCGTAACATTTCTCCTTCAGTGGGTAGTACTACTAGGGAGGGATGTTACAGATTCATAATGTAATTTTTGGCCATAAGGGTAAAAAGGTAAATTTTGGTCATAAGGGCAAAAATGTCATTTTATGTGATATAGATTAATTTTGCTTAATTACGTTCATAATATGTGTAATAACCCTTATATTAAGCCTACATTGTATATTTTGAAATTAATTAAATGTATGAGATATATAAATGCATGAGAGGAGAATATGATGTTTGATAAGGAATGAAAAGAATAAGGGAAAACAATGAATGGGTATATCTTATATTATGATTATATATGCATGCATGAGGAATCATAACATATGCATGATTTAGAAAAAAAAATAAAGAAAGAGGAAAAATATTTTCTAAGTCATGCATGCTTTCAGAAAATGGAAAATAAGTATTTCTGGTTTTATAATGACTCATATGGTACAGGAAAGCAGAAAACAAACTTAAAATCCTTACACACGAGTTGTACTGTGTGGACAGCAAAGAAAAAATATCAGTTGTACTGTGTGGACAGTAAAAGAAAAAATATCAGCTGTACTGTGTGGACAGTAAAAGAAAAATATCAGCTGTACTGTGGACAGCAAAAGAAAAATATTAGCTGTACTGTGTGGACAGCAAAGAAAAAAAATATGCGTGTAAGAGAGAATTATACTTTGTATGGTGACTGCAAGTACTGTCATATGTAGTCTAGATCGGTCAATAAGAAAGAGAGAGAAACAAATTAGTAAATATTTTATGAAAGTCATTTGCATTAAAATTATGCATACAAGCCTGTGTGGCTGATAAAGAGTTGAGAAAAATGTACGATCAGAAAATAGAAATGTCATGGCACTCATACATGCATAAATCATAACGAGTGAATCATATCTGTATAGTAAGGAAATGAATAAATGTGTGAAAGAAAAGAATTATGATATGTGTTAAATGCGTGTTCTGTGTCAATTATTTTGTTGTAAATAGTTCAGACACGCTGAGTATGAAAAAAATTAGAAAAGATTAATACTGGTATAAAATGCTTTAAATGTTGAGTATGATTTTCTTACTGAGCCATAGTTGCTCACTCCATTTAATTTAATATTTTACAGGTAAAGAAATGCAGCAAAGGTTCCCGGGGAGCACTAGTGAGACATGAGACTGAGGGATGAAGACACCATATTGTTATTGATTTATATGTTTTGATGTATATGTGAATATATGCATATATATAAATATACTTGATGTAGATATTAGTGGATATGTATATATTTTTGTTTCCTATATCCATATATATATATATATATATATATATATATATATATATATATATATATATATATATATGATTTTGTATAGCTATATCTATATATTTGTATATATATACGGCTAGTTATGAAAATTGATTATAAAGTTCTGTGGGTGATAATTTTTATAATGATTATTATTATGTACTTATTGTAGTAATTGTGATTAAGTTGATGAAAATCCAGTCGGTTGGTAGGATTGGTTTGTGTGCATTGTTAATTGGGAGTGTTACAGGACATAATTAGAAAGAGAGAAAAAAAAATTCTCCGGGCCCTCTAAAATAGGGGAACTCATGTCATTTCTCTGTAACACACCCAATGGTTAGGAGAGGTTACATTTTTGGTATCAGAGTGTGATTTTGGGCGCTTAAAGGAAGATATAATATAATGTGTGCTAATATAATACAATATATCTATGGTTTTGCATTCTAATATTACACAGGTGCCCCTCATGTCTCACAGATTAGCTCCCGAGAATCGACTGCAGTAAGTTGTTTTCTTTACCTGTATTCAAATAATAGAATATTATGTAATTACACTTATGCAGTTATTAGATGAGGAGTACCACAAGACGAGGACGAGGACGGGGTCGTGGAAGGGGTATTAAGAGAGAGACGGGAGAACCGTCTAACCCTGCCCTGTCAGTTGGTTCAGGATTTGGGCTAGCAGAAATAAGAGATATAGTCCGTCAGGTGTTGACTGAGAGTCAAGATAGACCCACACCTGAAAATATAGCCAGAGATGCCATCCGAGATGAGATTAGAAGTGAGATTCCTAAGGAAGTCATAGAAGAAATCAGAAATGAAATGAGGAATGAAGGGAGAGGAGAAATTAGAGCTCAAAGGCGACTTGAGCCCATTTATTCCTTACCTAATCAGCATACCCCTTCTGAATTTAAAGGTACTAAAGATCCTTTAATGGCTGATGACTGGATCAAGCAGGTGGAAAGTACTATGGATTTATTTTCTATGACTGATAGAGAAAAAGTTCGGTATGGCAGTTTTTTGATGAGGGGAGAGGCCCGCGTATGGTGGGATCTAATTAAAGAAACCAGAAATGTGGATCTGATGACCTGGCAAGACTTTAGAAGGGTATTTGAGGCCCAATACAGAACAGCTGATGTGATAGCAGTCAAAGTTTAAAAGTTCATTTCTTTGCAGTAGGGGGAAGGTTCAATAAAGGATTATTCTACCCGTTTTGATGTCCTATCTAGTTTTGCTCCAAGTATGGTGAGTACACTTAGTCTTCGACTAGACAGATTTCTTCAGGGCCTTAGACCGGAGATAGCCTTGCATGTGCTAGCTGGACCTCAACCTCCTCAAACTTATGAAGAAGCATTGGAGAGAGCATTTAGGTTGGAGGTATATGTTAATAAGCTACCCAGGAATGCACCTTCTATGTCAACACCTCTATCATTGACAGTACCCCAAACAGTGATGCCAAGTCAGTCAGCTTTACCTGCTTCATTGACTATTTCAGCACCAGTTACAACATCAAGGGGTAGTTCAATTGGCTCCAGTTCAGAAACAATAGGGGAAAAAGAAAATTCCAGTCAAAAGCAAGTAGAAAAGGCTGGAAGAGTGACAAGAAGCCTAGAAAAGAAAATATTTTCCAATGTCAGATTTGTGGGAAACGTCATAGTGAGGAATGTTGGTACTAGCAGAAACAGGTGATTTGTTATAGATGCCGACAGCTAGGGCATATAGCAAAAGATTGCCAAAATACCGAAGTGCCAGTTCAGATATAGCCACAACAAAGCCTAATTCCACCAGTGCAACCAGGGAAAGGTACTAATACACGGGTCTATACAACTACCCATAGTCAGGCGGAGGATAGTCCATCTGCAGTTACTGGTCAGCTCTTTTTCCACTCTGTTTTTTTATATGCATTGATTGATTCAGGAGCTACACACTCTTTTATTGCACCAGGGGTTATTGAAAGGGTAGGTTTAATACCTATTAGATCTACCCATTCCATTAGAATTGAGATGTCAGATGTTGGGAGTGTGATTACTGATAAGATGTTAAAAGACTAGAGGGTAGTATACATGGGAGAGAGTTAAAGGTGGATTTGATTGTCTTTGATATGCCCGATTTTGATGTTATCCTGGGCATGGATTTCTTAGAAAGATATGGAGTTGAGATTGACTGCAGAAAGAAAAAGGCTCGATTCCAACTTGACAATAGGGATTACTTTAATTTCGGAGAGGGTCATCAACCTAGTATGATAATCAGTACTGTAAAGGCACAAAAATTATTTAAAAAGGGGTGTACGAGATATTTAGCTCATGTGGTGCATGAGCATGATATCCAAAGATTGAGTGTTCAGGATGTTCCAATAGTACAAGATTTTTCAGATGTCTTTCCTGATGAGCTATCAAGTTTACCTCCAGAGAGAGAGTTAGAGTTTAGTATCGAGTTAGAACCTGGCTCAGCCCCAATTTCAAAAGCCCCTTACCGAATGGCTCCAGCTGAATTACAAGAATTAAAGAAACAGTTGCAAGAACTTTTAGATAAGAGTTTTATTAGACCTAGCCACTCTCCTTGGGGAGCACCCATACTATTTGTCAAAAAGAAAAATGGGTCGCTTCGTATGTGCATAGATTATAGAGAGTTGAATAAACTGACAGTGAAGAATAAATACTCGTTGCCTCGAATTGATGATTTATTTGATCAATTGAAAGGAGCTTCTGTGTTCTCCAAAATTGACTTGAGATCGGGGTATCACCAGGTGAGGATTACAGAGCAAGATATTCCAAAGACAGCTTTTCAAACTCACTACGGGCACTACGAGTTTATGGTAATGCCCTTTGGATTGACTAATGCTCCAGCAATCTTTATGGATTTAATGAATCGAGTATTTCATGATTGCCTTGACAAATTCTTGGTGGTATTTATTGATGATATCTTGATATATTCTAAATCAGAAGAAGAACATGTCGAACACTTGAGATTTGTGCTATAAAGATTGAGAGAAAAGAAATTGTTTGCCAAATTCTCTAAGTGTGAATTCTAGTTGGATCGAGTAGTATTTTTGGGACACGTGGTTACTAAGGAAGGTATAGTTGTAGACCCCAGTAAAGTGGAAACAATACTTGAATAGGCGAGGCCAAAGACTGTAAAAGAGATCAGAAGCTTTTTGGGGCTAGCCGGCTATTACAGAAGATTTGTACAAGGTTTTGCTCGGTTGGCCAAGCCACTTACAACTCTTACCAGACAAGGAACTCCTTTTCTATGGACTGATGATTGTGAAAAGAGTTTCCAAGAGCTAAAAAGGTGGTTAACTACAGCTCCTATTTTAGTATTACCAGAAGAGGGTGTAGACTATGATATTTATAGTGATGCCTCACATAATGGCTTAGGAGCTGTGTTGATGCAAAAGGGTAAGGTGATAGCATATGCCTCTCGACAGTTAAAAGATTATGAAACACGTTACCCTACCCATGATTTAGAGTTAGCAGCAGTGGTTTTTGCTTTAAAAATTTGGAGGCATTATTTATATGGAGTTAAATGTAATATCTACACCGACCATAAAAGTCTAAAATATTTCTTCACTCAGAAAGACTTGAATATGAGACAAAGAAGATGGTTGGAGCTAGTCAAAGATTATGAATGTGATATTAAATATCAACCGGGTAAAGCAAATGTGGCAGCCGATGCCTTGAGTAGAAAGATTGTCATAGCTCATCTCACCACTCAAATAGAGTTACAGAAAGAGTTTCAAAGGGAACAGATTGATGTGATAGAGAGTCGGGTGGCCAGATTGGAAATTCAACCTAATCTCCTCACTGAAATAAAAGAGAAGCAAGAAGAAGATTTGTGGTACCAGAAAATAAGTCAACAGATATGTGAGGGGAAAGCAACTGAGTTTCAAATGATAGATGGAGTGCTCAAGTTCAGAAACAGGGTATATATTCCCCAAGATCTGGAGTTGAGAAAGAAAATCTTAAATGAAGCACATGATACACTATACACTGCCCATCCTAGTGGAGTAAAGATGTACCAGGATTTAAAGAAAATTTATTGGTGGATAGGTATGAAGAAAAATATTAGTGACTATGTAGCTAAGTGTTTGGTATGTCAACAGGTCAAGGTCGAGCATCAAAGACCTTCAGGTTTGCTTCACCCACTTAGTATCCATGAATGGAAATGGGAAGATATTTCATTGAATTTCATCATTGGCCTACCTCGAGTACAAAAATGCTATAATACATTATGGGTGATTGTAGATAGATTGACTAAATCAGCCCATTTTATTCCAGTGAAAGATAGTTTTACTTCAGATCAATTGGCCTAGATTTATATACGGGAGATTGTGAGATTACATAGCGTACCCAAAACTATTGTGTCGGATAGAGACCCCAAATTTGTTTCAGCTTTTTGGGGTAGCTTACAAAGAGCATTGGGTACTAGGTTGGCATTTAGCACAGCATATCATCCTCAAACAGATGACCAGACAGAAAGGGTGAACCAAATACTAGAGGATATATTGAGGGCCTGTTGCTTAGATTACTAAATGACTTGGCATGAAATGGTTCCATTGATAGAATTTGCATATAATAATAGTTACCAGTCCACCATTAAAATGACACCATATGAGGCTCTTTATGGACGAAAGTGTAGATCTCCATTACATTGAGATGATATAGGAGAGTGAGATGATTTGAGTCAAGTTCTTAGGCCTGCGTTAACCCAGAAGATGGTAGAAGATATAAAGGCTATCAAGACTAGAATGAAGCAAGCTCAAGACAAACAAAAAAGCTATGCAGATTTGAAAAGGAAAGAAGTAGAGTTCTAATCGGGTGACAAAATTTTTGTGAAAGTAGCCTCTTATAAGCACGTGATGAGATTTGGAAGAAAAGGGAAACTTGCTCCAAGATTTATTGGCCCATTTGAAATTTTAGAAAGAGTGGGCAAGGTGGCTTATAGACTTGCACTTCCACCTAGTATGGATCGAGTTCATAATGTATTTCATATTTCTTTATTGAGAAAGCACATTAGCGATCCTTTACATGTCTTAAAATCAGATGATGTGGAATTAAAAGAAGATTTAGCTTATGAGGAGCAACCGATGCAGATATTAGATAGAAAAATAAAAAAGCTCCGAAATAAGACAATTCCATTAGTGAAAGTATTATGAAAGAATCATAAGGTGGAAGAAGCCACATGGGAGGTTGAGCAATAAATGAGAGAGAGATTTCCCAACCTATTTGTTTAAATTTCGAGGACAAAATTCTTTTAAGGGGGGAAGAAATGTAATATCCAAATTCAGGTGTGTCAGTAAACTCCACTTCCAAAATTACCCCTAGAGTTGATTTTATAACTTGTTGTGTAAAGAAATTGCAAAAGAATTATAGAAAACTACTAAATGAGTAAAAATTTTCAAAGGGGGTAAAATGGTCATTTTATAAAGATTCAAGGGACAAAGTGGGAATTAAAATTGAATGGCACACTTGAAATTATATGGTGGTGCTAAGGGTTTTTGGTAATTGGCTAAAGATAAAATAGTAATTTATGGAAAAGATTAAGGGCAAAATGGTCCAAAAGGCTTATAAACTTATGCCTATTCATTTTCTCTTTCATTTTGCCAAGAACTCCATAATTTTAGCTAAGCTTTTTTCCCTTAACCAAAATTTGTCCAAAAACCTAGCTAAACCACCTAATTTCCAGAGGCTCCAGTTATAAAAAGTATAGATCTGTCAATTCTGATCAGTTCTAAGGTAAGAAATTTAATTTTTAAGCGATGTGAAATTTAGAGTTTTGATGGATGATTATATTTTTGGTTGATTAAGGTTGCCAAAAAGAAGAAAAGAAGGTGAATAAGCTTAAATCACCTATTTGACAAAGAAAATGTAAGAATTTCATACTTTACATACTTGAAGTAAATTTGAGTTAGGTTATTTAAATAACTTTTACTTATATAAGTGTGTAAGGTATTAGAATTAAGATGATTTATGCTTAAAAGGATAAAGAAATTCATTAGGATTCATAATGTAATTTTTGGCCATAAGGGTAAAAAGGTAAATTTTGGTCATAAGGGCAAAAATGTCATTTTATGTGATATAGGTTAATTTTGTTTAATTACGTACATAATATGTGTAATAACCCTTATATTAAGCCTACATTGTATATTTTGAAATTAATTAAATGTATAAGATATATAAATGCATGAGAGGAGAATATGATGTTTGATAAGGAATGAAAAGAATAAGGGAAAACAATGAATGGGTATATCTTATATTATGATTATATATGCATACATGAGAAATCATAACATATGCATGATTTAGAAAAAAAAATAAAGAAAGAGGAAAAATATTTTCTAAGTCATGCATGCTTTCAGAAAATGGAAAATAAGTATTTCTGGTTTTATAATGACTCATATGGTACAGAAAGCAGAAAACATACTTAAAATCCTTACACGCGAGTTGTACTGTGTGGACAGCAAAGAAAAAATATCAGTTGTACTGTGTGGACAGCAAAAGAAAAATATCAGCTATACTGTGTGGATAGCAAAAGAAAAAATATCAGCTATACTGTGTGGACAGCAAAAGAAAAATATCAGCTGTACTGTGTGGACAACAAAGAAAAATATCAGCTGAACTGTGTGGACAACAAAGAAAAAAATATGCGTGTAAGAGAGAATTATACTTTGTATGGTGACTGCAAGTACTGTCATATGTAGTCTAGACCGGTCAATAAGAAAGAGAGAGAAACAAATTAGTAAATATTTTATGAAAGTCATTTGCATTAAAATTATGCATACAAGCCTATGTGGCTGATAAAGAGTTGAGAAAGATGTACGATCAGAAAATAGAAATGTCATGACACTCATACATGCATAAATCATAATGAGTGAATCATATATGTATAGTAAGGAAATGAATAAATGTGTGAAAGAAAAAAATTATGATATGTGTTAAATGCGTGTTCTGTGTCAATTATTTTGTTGTAAATAGTTCAGACACGCTGAATATGAAAAAAATTAGAAAAGATTAGTACTAGTATAAAATGCTTTAGGTGTTGAGTATGATTTTCTTACTGAGCTATAGTCGCTCACTTCGTTTAATTTAATATTTTACAGGTAAAGAAATGCAGCAAAGGTTCCCGGGCAGCACTAGTGAGACATGAGGCTGAAGGATGAAGGCACCATATTGTTGTTGATTTATATGTTTTGATGTATATGTGAATATATGCATATATATAAATATACTTGATGTAGATATTGGTGGATATGTATATATTTTTGTTTCCTATATCCATATATATATATATATGATTTTGTATAGTTATATCTATATATATGTATATATATACGACTAGTTATGAAAATTGATTATAAAGTTCTGTGGGTGATAATTTTTATAATGATTATTATTATGTACTTATTGTAGTAATTGTGATTAAGTTGATGAAAATCCAGTCGGTTGGTAGGACTGGTTTATGTGAATTGTTAATTGGGAGTGTTACAGGGCATAATTAGAAAAAGAGAAAAAAAATTTCCCGGCCCTCTAAAATAGGGAAACTCATGCCATTTCTCTGTAACACACCCAATGGTTAGGAGAGGTTACAACTTGATATTCGAAAAGATTAAATATTGGATTTTGATATTCCATAAATCCAAGTTCAATTGGGATATAATGACGGAAGGATTAGACTACATGGTAAGTGTGAGTAAGAAAGGTTCATTTAACATTATGTGAAATTTGTACTTCATTGTGATGTAGGGGTCATGGGACATTGCTAGATGACACCATATGATTAGTGGGAGCTTCGTTTTGTAGCGGAAAACAAAATATATTGGTTAATGACCGTTTTGAGTTATACAATGATATAATGAAACGTATCGTCCGATATAATGTCCACGACTACGTTACTATGAACCTTGAAGGTCACACCCATATTTCAAAGAAGAAAATGGTGTTATGAAAATGAAAATATTTATCCATGATTGGGTAGCACTTTTTGAGGATAAAAAAATTGTGTTTTTCAAATAAAATTCGGAAAATGGGCAAAATTATCATTTTGTACTTTTTAAATTGTTTAAAAAGTTATAATGAATAATTTCGGGCACTAATTATTCAATATGTGTCAAATTCTAATATATCTTAATTATCAACCAATGAGAATTGAACACATATTTTAACTTAATAAATATCAAGTTTTAGTTTAATAAAAGAGAGAAAAATATAGAAAAATATTACATTTTCTCTTCTTCTTCTTCTTTTGTCGGGAAAAGCACCATTTTTCTTCCTTGAAGGGTGCAAGTCAAGAGATCACTTATTTTAGTGATTTAAGCTTTCAAACTTCAAATCAACTTACAAGGTACAAGGTAGTTTATATGTTTCTATGTTTTATTTCTTGAAACAACATATAAATTTTATATTACTATTATTATATATGATGTGAACATGATCTAAAAATTCTAATTTTCTTGCCAAAATCCTTCAAATGGTATCAAAGCAAGAGTTTGATCTTTGAATGACAAGAACATCCCATAATTTTAGGTGTTTGGAAATGTTAGTGACCAAAACCTAAGATATAAGTTTTGTTATGTGTGATTGGCTCAGACCAAGTGTACATATATTATTAGGAATGTTTTAATAGCATTTGGAAAGTTTTAAATTGTTGAAATTGTGTTAGATAACTTTTGACATAATTAAAAAAAACCCTAATTTTAAAAATTTGAGTGTTTTTAAAATTAATTGTTTAATCATGATTTATACGTGATTGTTATGATATACACATTAATTTTAATCTTGACTTTACATGGGAATGTGTTTTTAAGAAACTTAGTTTGTGTGACTTGGTGAAGGGCATGAACAAGTTATCATGATTTTCATGTGTTTGGTTGATGGAAATAATATTCAATGTTGATTGAATTGTTACTAGTTCATTAAACTAGTGTTTGACTTGGTTTGATTAAGAATTGAATTCTTGATAGCTTGGATTGGATAAATTACTTTATGAGTAACCATATTCATGCTTGAATAATTATTGCATAGTGAGATGGATTATGTTTGAGTGATGAATAATTCATATATGTCATGATTTGGTGAAATGCATGACACTTGTGAATTTGGCTCACATTAGGCATGTGTTATGTATTTATTTTACAACTTGTCATTCTAAAATCTATTTATGTTTAAGTATGAATTAAACTATGTTTAGTGAGATTTTGGTGAACTTGGTATGTGTTTTGAAAACATTAAGAGTTAGGGTTTCATGGTTGGTTTCAAGAAAAATGCAATATAAAATTTTGGTTAAATTACTTTGTTTACTTATTATGGTTTGATCTTGTAGACACCAAACATTGGATGTGTTTGTGTTTTAGCAAACTTGAATAAAATGTATGAAGTACGGTAATTATTTGTTAAGTTTACCAAATTACAAATTTAATTTCTATGTTTGAATGTTTGACTATGGTGTTACAAATATTAATATGATGCCCAAACTATCATGTTATTATAGGTATATGTGATAGTATTAATGTGTGACATGTGTATGTTATATATGAGACATTGTGACATGGTAAACATCAAACATCTAAATGCTTAATATTATGTATGCTAGATTGAAATGGGCTTAACATATTGGATATGTTTGTTGTCTTAGATACATAAATAAAAACTCAAGTTTGCTAGTCTAAAATTAAGTTATAAGATATTGGATGTCTTACAAGCAAGATCAACCTAATGTACATTTTAGATATGTGATATGCTAAGTTGTATGAAAATATGATTTCTTTTGATTATTGAATAATATAGTTGATATGTGTTCAATAGCATGCCTAAGTTTTATGTTTTATGTTATCATGTAATTTATTTATGACATATAACACATAGTTTTGTGTTTTAGAGAACTAAAACTTTTAGGCATGAAATATTCTTACAATACCATTTAGAATATTAGAAAAGTTTTCAATAACATAAATTGTAAGAATATGGTTTAGTAACATGTCTTAGGTGACAAATACGTATCCAAAGATACATATTAGACTACCCAAGATATAAAATGAACCTAATTAATAATAATAAAATATTTCTCAAATTTTCAATATCAAATTTGAGCTTTCCATTATGGGTTGATTAGGTTACGTCATAAGGCTAGAAATCCTAGATTTCTATTATGTGACGGATACTATGTCATATGATGTAAAATTAGTCGATTGGTGTCTAGAGTACTATTTATGTCATTCCTTTGATTCTATTATGTGCGAGAGTGATGGGGTATTATATCTGGAAAGCAAGATGGGTTGAATTTGACTAGTTTAGAGTGCTTAGATTTATTATATGCGGTGCTCAAAGCTAAAAGCTCATATGAATCATAACTTGCATTTAGAATGTAAAATGAAATCGATTCCTACTTATTGAGCTTGACGGACTTAGATCTATTATGTGCGGTTTGTCAAGTTTGATAAAAATTTGATTCTCTACTAGAAAGTGATCCAATGAACTTTCTAAATCTTCAGTCAGGCAAGTATAAGATTTGAATAAAATAGTGGAAGCTAATAAGATTAGGTTTATTGGTAATTTCGAATGAATTTATTATTTCTTGTAGCATTCTCTCTTGTGATCTAAAATCTCAAAATGTCAACAGCAAACAATATACTCTTGAAATTGATAAGCTCGCATGTGTTTATTGGTCCCAATTTTAAGGATTGGCTAAGAAATCTGACAATTGTTCTCAATCTTGAAAAGTTAGCTTATGTCTTGGAGGCACCTTTACCAGTAGTAGTGGACCCTGATGACCCTAAGGAAAAGCAAAAGGCTTATGCTGAATGGGTAGATGCTGACTTACGAGTTTACAGTTATATGCTGACTTACGAGTTTACAGTTATATGCTGACATAAATGAACTTTGAACTTCAAACTCGGTTTGAGAACATGAAAAGTACATATGAAATTATCACTACTTTAAGACAATTATATAGTGAAAATGCTCCAATGAAGGAATATAATTTGATGACTTCACTATTCAGTATGCGACTTAAGAAGGGCATTTCCCTAGATGATCATGTTATTAAAATGATTAACAAGACTGGGGAGTTACAAATTATGGGCACAAATTTAACACATAATGTTCAGGTGAATTTGATTCTCTATTCACTCCCTCCAACTTTTAAGCCGTTTATTACAAATTATAATCTCAATAGGATTGAGCGCACTCTCCCTAAGCTTTTCAATGATATTCAAGAATTTTATAATAATGAGAAGAAAAGGAAAACACCAGCTGAGTTTCTAGCTACCTTTGCCAGGAGAGGCAAGCTCAAAAGCCTTGAAGGAGAGGTTCACAGATGGGATTTGGTGGACCAAAATTACAAAGAAAAGGTTTTAAGAAAACCACTACCAGGCCTTCTAGGATGAAGGGTTCTGACATCACGCTATCACGTTCTCAGCGTCCACAACAATCTGTTCCACAGAAAGAAAAGAAGTAGGAGAAGAGCAATTGTTTTTATTGCAATCAATAGGGCATTGGAAGAGGAACTGCCCTCTATACCTTGATGATCTGAGAAAAAACAAAGCAGGTACATATCAATGTTATGTAATTGAATTTGAATTAAATGTTAATTCAAACATAGATCTCTAGATATTAGATTCTACTGCAACTTCATATGTTTGTGCTTATTTACAACATCTACAGAATATTTCTGCCTTGAGATGTGATGAGATCACACTAAGACTGGCTAATAGGACACGAGTTTTCGTAGAAGCTGTAGGCGTATGTAGTGTACAGTTACCTACTAGGCATATAATAACTTTGTATAAAACTTTGTATTTTGCTAATGCCACCAAGAATATCATCTTTATTCCAGTTTTGTGTAAAAATGGTTATCAGTTTATATTTACTGGAAATGAATATCTAATTTATTTTGGGAATAGATTAATAGGAAATACTATCAATACAAATGGTTTGTATGTGGTAAAATTTGATTTACATAGCACCATGTATTTCAAATCATCTAAAAGAACTAGAGAACATATAAATCCAATAGTTCTATGGCATCACAGATTTGGTCATATTGGAGAGGATCGGATTCAACAATTAGGAGAAAGTGGACTTTTAAGTTCATTGGGTTCAGAACCGTATTCTACTTGTGAATCTTGTCTTCGAGGAAAAATGATCAAGCTTCTGTATAAGAATAAAGGGGAGCAAACCAAAAATATATTAGAGTTGATACACACTGATGTGTGTGGCCCCTTTAATTAAATGGCCCGATGAGGTTTTTCATATTTCATTACCTTTATCGATGATTATTCTCAATACAGGTATTTGTATTTGATGAAATATAAATCTAAAGCTTTTGAAAAGTTTAGAAAGTTTCAAAAGGAAGTAGAAAACCAGACTGGAAAGAATATTAAAGTTTTACATTTAGATCGTGGAGGTGAATACTTGAGTACAAAATTTCAAGAGTTCCTAAGAGACAAAGGAATACTATCTCAGTTGACTCTGTCATTTACACCACAACATAATGGTGTGTCTGAATGGAGAAATCGTACTTTGTTAGATATAATACGATTTATAATGAGTTTTACTGATTTGCCAGTTTATTTATGGGGATATGCTCTTCAAACAGTACTACATGTATTGAATAAAACACCATCAAAGTCCATTCGAAAGACACCATACGAATTATGGTATGACAGACTTTCAAGTGTAAACTACCTGAAAATCTAAGAATATCTAACATTTATCAAAGTGGTTAGAACTGATAAACTAGAGTCCTGAACAGAAAAAGGTCGATTCATCGGGAATCCAAAAAAAAGTTTAGGATATTATTTCTATTTTCACTCTGATAAAAGAATTATGGTCAGTAGAAATGCATATTTTCTTAAGAAAGAGTTCTTAGAGGAAGATGGTGTAGATAGAAAAATTGTGCTCGAAAAAGAGTCTAGAGAGCCCGTAACCAAGCCTATTCAGGTAAATCCTCGAGGTATACAATCACTTATACCAACTATAATGGCTTAAATAAGAAAGTCTATTAGAGTGTCTCAACCTCCCAAAAGATATGAATTTCTGACAGAAAGAGATTTTGAATCGCTTCCAATAGGAGAAACTAAACATCTAGAGGATTCAAAAACTTACCAAAAGATAATACTGGATATTAACTCTAACAGATGGCTAGAGGCAATGAATTCATAAATTGAATCTATGAATACCAATCAAGTATGGACACTCGTTGATCCACCTGATGGAATAATTTCGATCGGATGTAAATGGATCTTCAAGAGGAAAATTGGCAAGGATGGAAAAGTTGAAACTTATAAAGCTCGATTGGTAGCTAAAGGTTATACTCAAAAACAAAAGTTGGATTATGAGGAGACCTTTTCACTAGTCGCGATGCTTAAATTCATCAGAATTCTGTTAGCTATTGCAACACACTATGATTATGAGATATGGTAGATGAATATTAAAACTACTTTTCTCAATGGGTATATTGAAGAAAATATTTATATGGAGCAACCAATAGGTTTTGTATCCGCTACTGAGAGGCATAAAGTGTGCAAACTATATCGATCTATATATGGATTGAAACAAGCTTCAAAAAGCTAGAATATCCGGTTTGATGAAGCAATTCGAGTATTCGATTTTATTAAAAATCTGGATGAGTCGTGTGTTTATAAATTGGATAGAGATAAAATTATCGTTTTCGTAGTCTTGTATGTAGATGACATATTATTAATTGGAAACGATATTGGCACTATGACTGAGGTTAAGTTATGGGTAGCGAATTCTTTTTCTATGAAGGATCTTGGAGAAGCAACCTATATTCTAGGTATTTGCATCTATAAAGATAGAGCGAAAGGATTAATAAGTTTATCTCAAAAGTTGTATATAGAGAAAGTGTTGAAACGCTTTTATATGCAAGACTCTAAGAGAAGTCTTCTACCGTTTCCTCATGAAAAACATCTATCAAAAGATGTGTCCAAAGACTGATGAGGAGCGACAACGAATGTGTGAGGTGTCATATGCTTGGGCAGTATAAAGTCCCATGTATGTTATATTATATACATGACCAGACATTACTTTTGCAGTTAATGTAGTAAGCAAATATCAGTCAAATCCTAGAGAAAGACACTGAACAGTAGTAAAAACCATCCTGAAGTATTTAAGAATGATCAAGGAGTTGATACTGGGTTATAGGGGTTCAAAGTTGATGCTCAAAGGATACTCAGATTCTGATTTCCAGTCAGATGTAGATGATAGAAAGTCTAGGTCTGTATTTATTTTTGTTTGTAATGGAGGCACAATCAGTTGAAAAAGTGTCAAACACTCGACTACTGCAAACTCTACTGTAGAAGCTGAGTATATTATTGCTTCAGAAGCTGTGAAAGAGACCGTTTGGATGTGTAAATTTGCCACAGAGTTGGGCATGATTCCTCAGATGAGTCAACCAGTAATTATATTCTGTGACAATACTGGTGTCATTGCATAGGCAAAGGAACCAAGAGCACATCAAAGGTCAAAGCATATTTAATGAAAATATCACATCTTGAGAGAATTCGTTAGAGTTGGAGATATTGTCATTCAGAAGATTGCTTCGGTGGACAATCTTGCAGACCCACTAACTAAAGCATTAACATAAAGATTGTTAGACCAACATCTAGAGAGGATGGGCATTAGGTACTACAACGATTAACTTTAGTGCAAGTGGGAGTTCTTGTTAGAATATGCCCTAAAAACTAATGGCTTTAATTGATTTTAAGGGTTGTATATCTTGCATATACATTATTAATAAAAGAAGAGTTCTGTCATACTTCACATGTTTTCTACGTCACTTTTAATCTATGTTGTAGTTGTATATTACATCTATATTCGCTACATGCATGCGACATGTGAAAGGTCCCAATAAGTTTTAATAAACGTCATCAAATCGTTTTCTGCATAGGCAATCTGTTTGGGCAATAGTATTGCATAGTGGGTGTGTGCTATATCACCACAGTATATCAATAAATGATATTAGACATAGTGGATATACACATGAGTAAACAATGAAATCATTTGATGGTTAAAAAACTGATCAAAGGTTATTATATTATATTGTTTATCGAACGTGACTACTGAACGATGATCACATGAGCATTAATATGTAGTCAATGATACATCGTAAATCATACTAGTATATAGATCCTTTGACTTAAGATATCACAGTTGTACTTTTTTTCAGAACGTATGGTTCATATGGTATATACCATGAGGCTAATCATGTCTCGTTTAGAAGCCGTTTTGATCATATGTTGCTTAAATGAGAGGACAAGTGATGATCATACAGGGATCTATCAACTCGACTGCTCCTAAGTTCTCATACGAATATCAAGAAATATGCAAATCTAAAACATTGGCTACTGTAAATAAAAGACCACATGAAAAGAGTTTCGATGTGGCACGTTATGATGTATGACTTGATATTTAAAAAGGCTAAATATTGGATTTTGACATTCCATGAATCCAAGTTCAATCGGAATGTAATGATGAAAAGATTAGACTACATAGTAAGTATGAGTAAGAAATGTTCATTTAACATTATGTGAAGCTTGTACTTCATTGTGATGTAGGGGTCATGGGATATTGCTAGATGACACCACATGATTAGTGGGAGCTTCGTTTTGTAGTGGAAAACAGAGTATATTGGTTAACGACAATTTTGAGTTATACAATGATATAATGAAACGCATCGTCCGATATAGGATCCACGACTACATCACTATGAATCTTGAAGGTGACACCCATATTTCAAAGAAGGAAATAGTGTTATGAAGCTGAAAATATTTATCCATGGTTGGGTAGCATTTTTCGAGGATAAAAAAATTGTGCTTTTCGAATAAGATTTGAAAAAGGGGCAAAATTGTCATTTTACATCTTTTAAATTGTTTAGAAAGTTATAATGAATAATTTTGGGCACAAATTATTCAACATGTGTCAAATACTAAATTCTCTTAATTATCAACCAATGAGAATTGAATACATGCTTTAACTTGATAAATATCAAGTTTTAGTTTAATAAAAGAGAGAAAAATATAAAAAAATACTACATTTTCTCTTCTTCTTCTTCTTTTGCCGAGATAAACACCATTTTTCTTTCATTTTTCTTCTTTGAAGGGTGCAAGTCAAGAGATCACTTATTTTAATAATTTGAGCTTCCAAACTTCAAATCAACTTACAAGATACAAGGTAGTTTATATGTTTTTATATTTTATTTCTTGAAACAACATGTAAATTTTATATTACTATTGTTACATATGATGTGAACATGCTCTAAAAATTCTAATTTTCTTGCCAAAATCCTTCATGCACAACTAAAGTTGAATGGTTTATTGTAACTCTCTTAGGCCTTCCAGTGGTTCCTACAATAGAGAAACAATCAAGCCAGAATCTGATCTTCAAAGGTAGAATTTTGCATGAGTTAAGGGCTTATTTGAGAGAAACAAGACAGAAAATATCTAAAAGTCACAGATTTACATAATATGGAAATTGTGTTAGCTAAAATTGGACTAGTTAAAAGCAGAGACAGCAACAATGTCACCAGATCGGACACCAAGTTGAAGTACGTGCCAAGCTCAACATGCCATAAACGCACTTCTTACCAGTTTTGAGGCAGTTGCAAGAGATGTTGATCACAGAATTCTGCTTAAGCATGGCAAGGCAGCTCAAACAGTGGCAAGTGTGCGTGTGAGAGTAATTGAACATTGTGATTGCAGGTAAATCAGGAATTTTTGGAAAATCTGTTTACCATAGAAGACTGAAGAAATGTCAGTGTCTTAAAAAGTAAGAAATTAATGAAAAAAATGAAGAATTTGTATACAGAAAATATATTTATGGATTTCGTTGATAACTAACAAGGCAACATACATCAGTCTGTCAAATTACGAGGTTGGAGCAGGGCCAAGTAGGGCAAGAAATTTTAGATGACGGGAAATCAAAAGAAACATAACAGCATCACTACAAAAAATACAACTTTTAAGAGAATTGTAATGTCATTAATTTTCCACGATAGGGGCAAAAATTGAGCTGAAATCCAAGGAAAACTCCAAAATAATTTTTGAATCCATTCACAACAAGGTGGCAGAGAATTTCTCAACAACAATCAAAGCATTTGAAAAGATTTGTTTGTTCCCAATCTCATTGAGCAAAATGATCAAGTGAAAGGAAGACAAATCTGTGTGTTGAAAACAAACAACATGCAGAGTACAGAAGCTATAGTGAATTGAGTGATTAAAGGGCGATCAAATTCTGTTAAAAAGATAATTCAGAAATGTCAACCCAACAACACCTTATGATCGGTATGAAAAACAAGCACATAAAATCAGAAATGACATTAAATTTAGCATGCAGCTATCAAATACCAAACCCAGAAACACAAAACATTCAAACCCAGTACAAAATCAAACCATTGTGAGAAACCCATCTCAAAATTCATACAAAATAATCAAACCCAGTTCAAGTTCAAACTAGTGTGAGAAACCCAGCTCATAAAATCAGCAATGAACGGTTTAAAACACATTAAAATTAGCACGCAACTATCAAATACCAAACCCGGAAACACTAAACATTCAAGCCAAACCCAGTTCAAAATCAAACCCTTGTGAGAAAACCGGCTCAAAATTGATACGAAATAATCAAACCCAGAAGCGAGAAAAAAATTTGGACCATTTCTCGATTTTTGCGTGTCATCCTTGCGCAGGGGCCATGCTAATCTTCTCTGTATCGTTCCAATTTTATCGGATGTCTCCGAAGAGACAACTGCTAGCCGCCTTGTTCTTGGTTATAATTTATTCAACTATTTTCCAACTGGATGATGTAGGATGGATATTGTATAATTTAAATATTTTATTTAAATTTATGAGAAATAAATATAAAGAATTCAATCATCTGTAGTTTTCATTATCCAAAAACAATTCTAAAAACAAAAATGGCAGTCATGATCAGAAAAGTATCCAGGGACATGTGACCATTCTCATTATTTATTTCTTGTCAAAGAGGTAACCTGTTGAAGGAAAATAGAAGTTGTCTAATTAAGAATATTCAAAGTTTGACATCTTATTTTCTTCAACTAAATAGGATTATAAACAGACATATTTGGTTTCTAACCAGATGACTCGTTATACATATAAAGTGATCAGCAACCTACCCATTACACTGCAGAGAGTCTTCCCATTGTTTTTATATATTTCATAGCAAAATAATATTATTTACTGATGTTTCAAAGAATTAGTTGTGACTGTATAATTTAAATATTTTATTTAAATTTATGAGAAATCAATATAAAGAATAATCTAATTTAATTCAATCATCTGTAGTTTTTATTATCCAAAAACAATTCTAAAAACAAAAATGGCAGTCATGATCAGGAAAGTATCCAGGGACATGTGACCATTCTTATTATTTATTTCTTGTCAAAGAGGTAACGTGTTGAAGGTAAACAGAAGTTGTCTAATTAAGAATATTCAAAGTTTGACATCTTAATTTCGTCAACTAAATAGGATTATAAAAAGACCTGCAAAATCATCAGCAACAAATTTATAACAACATCTTTGAGCTCATCTCTCTCGTATTTACTGCCACTTACTATTAATCTTTCTTTCTGATTTCTCTACCCACAATATTGATGTCAGGCTTTGAACAAGAGAAGCAAAGGCAGAGAGCTTTTGGATGGGCAGCTTCTGACTCTTCAGGAATTCTTCATCCTTTCCATTTCACTAGAAGGTCAGTCACTCTTTTTAACTTGTACAAATATAATATTTTCTTACAAATGAGTAAGATTTTGTTATGCAATTAATTATGCAGGGCCAATGGTGACAGTGATATAACAATCAAGATCCTATATTGTGGTATTTGTCGAACTGATTTTGACACTGTTAAGAATACCTATGGAATTTCTCTCTATCCTGTCCTCCCCGGGTAAACTTAAATCATATTTCATTATTTACTATCAAATTTGCGATCCCATATGAACTGAGTACTTGTCTATTCTTTACAGACATGAGATTGTGGGAGAGGTGATCCAAGTGGGTACCAAAGTGCAGAAATTTAAACTAGGAGATAAAGCAGGAGTGGGTTGTTTTGTAGGTTCATGTGGCAGCTGCTATGGTTGCCAAAACCACTTGGAAAGCTATTGTCCCAAGAGCATCACCACCTACACAATCTTCGACAATGGTGGAGACAAAAACTACGGCGGATATTCGGATACTCTTGTGGTCGATCAAAACTTTGCCGTTCATATTCCTGAAAATTTGGCATTAGAGGGAGTTGCTCCATTGCTTTGTGCAGGAATTACAGTTTTTAGTCCCATGAAATATTTTGGACTTGACAAAGAAGGAATGCATGTGGGTGTGGTTGGTCTTGGTGGATTAGGGCATCTTGCGGTTAAGTTTGGAAAGGCATTTGGGATGAAGGTGACTGTGATTAGTACATCACCCAACAAGAAGATTGAGGCAATTCAACAACTTAAAGCTGATTCCTTTCTTGTTAGTCATGACATGGACCAAATGCAGGTAATTTAGCTTCGGCTTTGTTGAGATTTTTCTTCATTATTTCTTCTTGTAGCTGTTGGAATTCACAACAAAATTTAGAATAACCCTTCATAATTAAATTACCATCTTTATAAACCTTCTTTGGTTGTGCAAAAATATCGTGTTATGGTGTAAGAAATGATTCTTATTAACAATTTTGAATTGAGAATAAAATAATATCTAATTAAATAATGATATTTCATTATCATTAGTATACAAATTAGTATTTATTATTAGTAAACAAATCTTGCTTCTTGTTCTTAATAAGTGCTTATATATAAATAAATAATATATGATGTAGGATGCTATGGGCACTCTAGATGGTATCATTGCCACAATCTCTCCAACTCAATCTCTATTACCATTACTTAATCTCCTCAAACTTAATGGAAAGCTAATATTACTAACACCACCTGATCTACACAAGCCAATCGAGATTCCGATTATGCCTTTATTTTCTGGTAAGCAAACTTTAATATTTTTCTTTGTTTATACCTCTTTATAAATTAATTTCTTTGAAAAGATGGCTAGGAGAAATTATAAAAAATTTTAATAAGTGCAGGTAGAAGAACAATTTCAGCAAGCATGGCAGGGGGAATGAAGGAGACACAAGAAATGATAGATTTTGCAGCAAAACATAACATTACAGCTAATGTTGAAGTAATTTCAATGGATTATGTAAATACTGCCATGGATCGTTTGCTAAAGGAAACGTTCGTTATCGATTTGTCATCGACATTGCAAATACTCTCAATCCTTAGCTTCAAAGAAACTTTACCCACCTTAAATTCAAATAAATGATTTGTTGTCGATTAATTTATTTCTATTTCATTAGGGTTCATGTTAGTTGGATTGAGAGTATTTGGTTTTGTTGTGTTGATACTTTGTATATGTATACAAAATTCATAGAGTTTATTGTAATGATTATATAATAAATAACAATAATAATAATAATAATAATAATAATAATAAAGGTTATTTGTTTAAAATTTGATTCAAAAGAGCACTGACGTTCATCCTAATTTGTCATGCTAATGTTTGTGATCAATTTGTCATCCGTATTGCAAGTATTATTCTTTTCCTCTCCAAATTAGGGTGGCAATGAGGCATGTGGCTCGGTGGCCTCCCTAGGGCTGTAAACTAGTAAAGCTACTTGTGAATATAGACATACAAGTTCCTCATCCTCCTCATACACCAACCATCTAAAGCCAAAACTTGTCCTTTGAAGCATATAATCCAAGAAGGTTCAATGATCATAAGCCTTCTCTATGTCAGTTTTTGCACAATGGAAGAAGGGGAGGAGTGGGCTATTTGTGCAATGGGATGGGCAACACACAGATTATTAGGCTACATCATAAGAGAAAGATGGGAATCTAGGTTAAAATGGGGGGAGATGACAGGTGGTGGCCATCACAATGGGTTCTATTGTGGCGTGTCATGGTAGTGGAGGATGAGAATGAGAATGAGTTTATGTGCTATAGGAGAAAGGGAGGAGGAGGTTGTTTATGTGTAATGGGTGATATTTGAAAAAAGTTTCCATCCAACGCTTTTGTCAGTTCTCTTCCGTATTTGATTTCATTAGTTCGTCACAAAGGACGGATAAGGCCCAAAGCTTGCACAGTTGTAGGCTTTTGGTTAGGTTGATACAGTAAAAACATGAGACCCACCATACGAACTTATATATATAGGGTTGGGTTATGCCAATCCTTAAATGGGTCAATCTGTTTAAACAAAATTTTTAATTTTTTAATATGAAAATTCAAACACAAATTATTTTTTAATTATTAAAACTGATGATAGTACCCTAAATATTTTATTGAAACTCTTTTATTTGTGACGAAGGAATATCATGGGTACACAATGAAAATTATTATAATATATTACAAATAAATTCATTTACAATGTACAATTACAAATATAAATATGATATTTATACCATTCACTACTCGTCCTCAACGTTTAGATTCTTGAATTCTTCGAAGATATCTTTTGCAACCCAATATGCAATTTGAAATCCACTTTGATTGAATTATTCATAGACACGATTGTCTTAGCCATTTTTAAATGTAAATTGGATTGTCTATCATCTAGTATGCATCCACTTACATTAAAAACAAATTCTAATACTACAGTCAATACTCAAGAGATTAGTAGATTTTGGGTTATGACAGTAAGCATAGGAAAACTTTCTACCTTTTCTTTCCATCATGTCAAAATATTTAATTTCTCATCACCATATCATTGAACAATTTTTGGATAATGATCAATATTAATATAATTATAAAACTCATCATAATTTAAATTTTGACTAGCTAACTGCTTACCTTTGACTAGGGGGGACCATATTTGCAATTTTTTTCTGTTTGAACTAGCATAACTTACCTTTTGTTCTAAACTTTATCCAATTTTTTTATATTTATGTTCATAAATACTATACATTTCTAATATAAATTTTTTAACATTATCTATGCAATTAACAAATTATCATTAATAATATCAAATGAATTTTTGACTTCTTATATTTTTGTCATAGGATCTAAAACTATGGAAGCGACATAAAGTAAAGGAATTTTATTTCAATATTTTTTAAATTTATGTTTCATTTGTCTGGATATATTTTGAAAAGTATTATAATACTTATATTCTTTAAAAATATCACTGATTTATATCATACTATATAAAATTAAACAAGTAACTAGACTGTGGTTGTCTTCAATGGTTTTAATATATTCATTAAAGTCATAGCAATTTTCTAATCATGATCTATAAAAAAAAATAGGATTTTTCAAATTTTTTAGTTGGACATTGAAAAACCGTATTATAGTCACTTCATACAATTCATATACTTTTAACATGAGGCATACTGAATTCCACTTAGGTTTAACATCTGCTTTTAATTTTTTTCGTCTTAACCCTATTGATTTACATACTTTATAATATGTCTACATCCATGATGAGATGATAACATGTCTAATTGTTAATATCTCATTTTTAGTCATGCTCAAACCATCTTAAACTATTAAATTAATAACATGACATATACATCTAATATAAAATAATTTTTTATTAAATGGAATAGATATATGATTAAATATTAATTCAATAACTCTATCATTATTTTTTGTATTATAAAAAATGATTATAAAATTAGAATTATTAATTTTATATTCATAAAAAATATTTGGTAATACTAAATAAATTGTAAAACCATTATAAAAATATTTTAAATTTCTAAATACAATAACTTTTTTGTACAAAGAATTAATGTAATGAGCAATTGCACATAGGTATCATATGTTTTGATTTGTAGTTGTTTATAAATATGAAGTTATTGAAACTATTAAAATTACTAAGTTCTGCAATAACTATTAATTTCATTATTCATAATTTTTAAGAATATTTGACTTAAGAGTTTATGTAAGAATTCTTTTAAATGGGGGTTGAACACTATTTTATGTTATTCATTCTAATATTTCATCTTTAGGGTAAAAAAAAGGTTGGTCAGAAGCAACAATATATCTGACCATGTAGTCTCACATTTTCATTTCATCATACATGAAAGTGGACATTTCTCACATATGCTCCGAATGACACGAACCTCCAATCGCACTGGCACCGAGACCAACGAATTGAAATTAGATGAAGACAATTTTTTTTGCCCTTTGGGCTCGTGTGAAATTTTTTTACAATAATAAGTAATATGTTAGGAAAATGCTCGTGTCACTCATACTTGCACATGTAAAATATAAACTGCAGTGTTTACATTGCTCAATAAATTACTTTTTCTTTAATTATTTCCTCTATTTTATCAAAATAACCCCACACCATAGACTTTTGCTTCTTTTTTTTTTCTCTCTTTGTTGAACCTATGGTTGTCCTAGTTTCATTAGTTGGTGTTCCACTTATTCCACATTGATCATCAATAATATCATTAGCACCTATATCATAATATCATTAGCACATTGATCCATTTGAAAACTATTTTTGATAAATTAAATTATAACAAAAAATTATAATTGATTAACTAAATTAAAATGAAAACAAAATTATAAACATATAAAATTATTGTTTACGAATTCAAAGAGTTTCAGAATGAAAGTTGATGAGAGAATATAAGATTAAGAATAATGACAGATTGATAGATTGTAAGTGTGAGTGCAAATGAAATTTGAAAAAGGAAGAGAGGGTTTCTATAGGAAAATTGAAATGAAATTTTTTTTTTTTTTATTTGCAGAGGGGCCTTCTGCTTCTGGCTTCAAAAAAATATAAAATTTTTTAATTCTATTTAGTAAAACATGAACAGTGATGGGTCTAAGCCTACAACACAATCCAGAAGACCCACTACCCAAGTATAACCTACTATGGTAACAGAAGTGCCCTTTCAGGTCGAACCATGTTTTCATGCTTCTTGCTAGACTGTAGGCTGACCCATCATACTTGACATGTCTAGTTCGTCATCTTTAAGTTCATTTTCAATACCATTTTTTTTTTTTCACTTTACATGCTTGTGATTTTTCAAATGGTTGTCCCTTTTTAATCGTGCTCTCAGTGCTTCACATTATTTACACAATATTTTCCCATCTTTGGTTGGATTATTAATTATCCATCTTGCACATTCCACAACTTTGTATTTTCTATCTATAACAACTTATCCGTAACAACTAACAAGTTATAATGTTTTACAATATAATTAAGTATTACTTTATTTTTATTTTTAAATCACCTAATCATATAGTAATATATTAATATCTATACCTAAAATAAATCTTTTTATAAGTATAGATAACATTACTAAAAAAAATATTGTAATGAAAATGTACATCTCAAACCTTTTGTTATTCTCTTACAGTTTTTACAATAATCAATAATATGTCACCACTATCGGATGAAAACAATTTGTCTAATAAGTATAGAAACCTAAATTGAGACCTCTTATAAATATAGATAACATTACTTAAAAAAAAATGTAATGAAAATGTACATCTCAAATTTTTTGTTATTCTCTTGCAATTTTTACAATAATCAGTAATATGTCGGATAAAGACAATTTATCTAATAAGTATAGATACCTAAATTGAGATTTACAATAATCAGTAATATGTTAGATAAAGACAATTTATCTAATAAGTTTAGATACCTAAATTGAAACCTTTTATAAGTATAGATAACATTACTTAAAAAAATGTAATGAAAATGAACATCCCAAACCTTTTGTTATTCTCTTGCAATTTTTACAATAATCAATAATATATCAACAATATCAAATGAAGACAATTTTTACAATAATCAGCAATATATCTACAATATCAGATGAAGACAATTTGTCCAATAAGTATAGACACCTAAATTGAGACCTCTTATAAATACTGATAACATTACTTAAAAAATTCACTTTATTTTAGCTTTAAGAAAAAAAAGTATGCTTGAAGATCGTTTAAAAAAATACTTCCATTTATAGTCCAACAAAAAGTGATTGGTATATTCTTCTGCAAGCGCTCAATTTTTTTAGGACATGATCTGGATGAAGGAGAATATAAGATTTGTTCAATTCTCACAGATCTGTCAGCTCCTTTGAGCTTTGTCCGATGGCCAAGAAATGAGAAAGGAGAAAGAAAATTTTAAAATAGCTAGGGTTAAAATTACTATAATTATATTATTAGAGGTATAAATGATATTAATCATATTATATTTGTCCTAAGTGCGAAAACACCCATTTACAATACTTTAATGTGTGGATAAAAAAAAACATGCTTTTCAAAATTAAAGGGCAGGAAACATCATTTAATCAAAGTTCGGGGGGGGGGGGGGGGGGGGGGGGGGGGGGGGGTGTGTGGTGAGGGGAATAAATAGTTAACCTGTTAAAAAGTGTCATGGCAAAAGTTCAAAAAAAAAAGAAACACATGCACCAAAACTTAAAGCAAATTTTCCAGTGTGCAAAAGTTTCTAACATCTTTGTAATTTTTCTTTCCAAAAATCATCAAGATTATAGATATGAGAATCAGTAATGGTCCTGACAAGAGAAAATTTCTGATATAAGACTTCATGTTAATAAAATTATATTAAGTATGCCAAGTACATGTGAAAAGATAACATTAGGGGAAAATGATCATTATATAAAAGTAAATATTTCTTGTAAAGGAGGCAAACTAGCCGCTATTGTCACCAACCAACATAAGTACAAACAATTTAATGAAATATTTTGACCAAGAGCAAACCTCAATCATGACAACTTTTCTTGAAAACTAAATCATAAATAAGAGAGTTACTTACAAAATATAGAAGATTAATAATCCAGATTGAAATTTATTTATGAATATTGAAATCTCTAACACATCATGTCAGAATTGCAAGATGAGCAATCTCATGAAATTGCCTTTGGATGTGCAGCTACAGATTCTACCGGAATTCTTCATCCTTTCCATTTCACTAGAAGGTCCGTTAATGCCTCATTCTTCTTTGTGTTTTTATGAATTTAATCCCAAATGGGTATAATTTCAGTTGCTAATGCAGGGCAAATGGTGAGAATAATATTACATTAAAGATTCTATATTGTGGGATTTGTCATTCTGACTTGCACATAATCAAGAACGATCTCAGAATTTCTTCCTGTCCTATTGTTCCTGGGATGTTAATGTTCTTATCCATTCTCCAAATTTGCTTCTAAAATAATACCCAATTAGATTTATTGCTTTGTGTTTGCAGGCATGAGATTGTTGTTGTGGTAACTCAAGTGGGGAGCAAAGTGTGAAAATTCAAAGTAGGAGTTGAGGCAGGAGTGGGATGTCTAATAGGCTCATGTGGCAGCTGTGATCAGTGCCAAAATGAATTGGCAAACTATTGCCCTAAAAAGATGCACACCAGCAGAGTCTTTGACGTTGGTGGGGATAAAAACTATGGAGGATTTTCTGATATTTTTGTTCTTGATCAACACTCTGCCTTTTCTATTCCTGAAAATCTGTGTTCAGAGGGCGTTGCACTGTTACTTGGTGCAGGGATTACAGTGTTTAGTCCCATGAAATTTTATGGACTTGACAAGCCTGGAATGCATGTGGGTGTGGTTGGTCTTGGTGGGTTAGGGCATCTAGCAGTGAAGTTTGCCAAAGCATCTGGTATGAAGGTGACAGTGATAAGCACATCACCAAGCAAAATGAGAGAAGCAATTCAACCCCTTAAAGCCAGTTCATTTATTGTTAGTCATGACATGAAGCAAATGCAGGTAAAAGACTTGTTAAAGCTAACACAAGCCATTTAAGATAATCAAAACAATATGAAGTCTAATTTGTTTTGTAACTGCTTACATTGGAGCAGGCTGCTATGGTAATGGATGGAACCTTTGACACAGTCTATCCACAGCATCCTTTGATGCCATTGCTAAATCTCTTGAAGTTCAATGGAAAATAAATAATGTGGAGTGGCCCTAGTTTGGAGAAACAAACTGAGTTATCAATTATGTTCATCTTTGGTTTATGAAAAGAAGCTTTTAAGATCTGAAATCTACTCTGGCATTTCATTTTGCTTCTAAAACATATGTTTCCAAAGAAAAGTAGAAAGAAATCATCAAGCATCTTCTTCTGCTTCTTACATAAAAGGGAATGGAACTTCTATGCAGAAAGAAAAATGATTGCAGGAAGTTCAGCAGGGAGCTTGAGGGAGACACAAGATATGTTAACCTTTGCAGCAAAACACATCTTAACAGCAGATGTTGAAGTTATGTCAATGGATTATGTCAACAAAGCCGTGGATTGTCTAGCTAAAGGAAATGTCCATTACCGATTTGTTGTAGACATGGTAAACACAATCAGGCCTCAAAAATCCATCAGCTAGTAATGGGGAATCCATAACCAAGTTTTAGTAGTATAATTAGAAAGTGAAATGTCTTAGAATTTTAACAATGTTTTATGTTTGATTTATTCAAATAATCGTACTTTAGTACTTTTACCTTGTTACATTCAGATTTTTATTATGTGAAGATTTTCAGCCCTAAATAATTAATACATACATAAATATATATAGGCCTATGTTGTTTTGAGACATTTGAGTAAAATTTGAAAGATATGAAATATTGAGTGTCAGGTTTCTAATTTTTGTTTCATTCTCTAAGATCTCTTAAGTGTTTTTCTCCTCATTCATATTCTGTCAATCCTACATGAGAGAGAGAATTGTTCCCTTAAATTGCTTCAAGTAGAGACTGAAAAGATAATCCTCTAAAATTGTTCAATTGAATGAATGTTTACCTCATTTTCAACAAGCATAATCTTTTCAAACTCTGTGTGAATCATTTTAGTGGAACCATTCTCTCTTCCTATTGATATTAAGATTTTTGAAAAACAGACAAATCTGGATGCAAACAAAAGCTTCTATCTGCAAGAATGTACACATAACTAATATATACTGTTAGCTTAATTTTCTAAGTAGAATTTCCTTGAAAATTGTAAACAAATGAATAAATAAAAAAAAAATCTATAACCACCAACTAAAGTTTTGATTCTTCGCCAAATTAAAGCTTTATTCTCGTAATTAAAAATAAATGAACACAAAGGAAAATAAAAGAGTAAAGATAACCTGGATCTCCATGATATGAATTAAATATTCATCACAAAGAAAAGATGCAAAGCAGTGACCTTGAAACATTCTCTATTATGCCCATCCTGAACCTTAATCACGTGTTATCAGCAACCTGTATCGATCATACTAAACTCAAGTCATTCAACTGTAAATGCATTAAATAAAAACCCACCTTTAATCTTTTCCGCTAACTCAAGTGAATATAATCAATCAAATATCAACGCCACTGAAAACAATATCTTCTTCCCATGATGCCCTGTGAAAGAAAAACAAAACCTATCTGTAATTTAAAGGCATTTGAAATCTTTCCACAAGGCCTAACTGTGCCCAAATTATCTTCAATTTATGCCCCATTAGAGAGCAAATGTAAAAGTTAGTCCATATTCAAGAAGTCTAGTAGTGAGAAAAGAGATGGAGAATTATTGCTCAAACTCTCTGACCGAGCAAGAAACAACTAACTACAGTCTTTTACTGTTTATAACAATCTTGTGATATCACTTACACAATCAAAAATTCCTCGAGCAAAGATGAAATGTGACATTCTCCGTAACTGAAGTATTCCAATTATTATTAGTATAACACGATTAAGTTAAATTTACTTAAGAATTGCTAGTTTTAAATATTCTGGCGCTTTGAAAAGAACTAGAAGCAAAACAAACAACTTATAATTAATGGTTACTTGAACAGAAACAAGAAAAAACCAATTAACAGAAACTTTTGGGAATGAGATACAGAATGAGTTTACCAATTGAGTGCACAAAGGCCACTGTCCATTCAGCTGGTTTTTGAGGGATGATTTAAAGCTATTTCAGAAGCACAAATAAAAGATAATGCAATCTAAAGGTAGAAAGAATCCCACTACGCTAATAATTCTTGCCATGTAAAAGCACATAAATCAAGGCTAATTAACACAGAGATATTACAAGCCACAACCAACATTATTGCAGAATCCGAGAAAGAAGCAATTGGTTGGACAGGCCATCATATATTCAAAGATTCTGTTAAAAGCTATTTCAAAAACACTAATCAAAGAATTTCCAAGGATGGAATGGAAGAAGAAGACCCATCAACACATAACCAATCAATATATTATCAAAAAAGAGAATTAAAAAATAAATAAAAAAAAACTAAGCTGCAATCCCAGAATTTAAAAAGTAAAAATTAAAAATTGAGCTGCCGAGAAGAGACAAATAAAACCCAGTTAAAAGCTATTTCAGAAACACTAATAAAAGAATTTCCAAGGATGGAATGGAAGAAGAAGACCCATCAACACATAGCCAATCAATATATTATCAAAAAAGAGAATACACCATATAAACACAGATTACTGCATCGATCCCAGAATTAAAAAATAAAAAGAAAAAACTAAGCTGCCGGGAAGAGACAAATAAAACCCAGTTGGAAGAAAAAAATTTGGACCATTTCTCGATTTGTGCGTGTCATCCTTGCGCAGGGGCCATGCTAATCTTCTCTGTATCGTTCCAATTTTATCGGATGTCTCCGAAGAGACAACCAACATACGCCCTGTCTTTGCTTATAATATATTCATCTGTTACGCAACTGGACGATGTGGGAGGCGTAGTTGGTTTCTAACTAGATGACTCATTCTACACGTCACGTGACCTGTTCACTTTTAAATGAATTTGGGTAATGTCGTATCCTGATGTTGGGCTCATAGCCCGACAAATCTACACCATGGACCTAGTGTATCAGGCCTTTTTCATTAATTTTTTTCAATTTTCTTTTTAAAATGAAATATATTAATTTAATAATCTGTAGTTAAATAGATTTAATGCAGTCATTAATCGCTAAAAGCAGTTTAGAGTCGAATTATCAGATCAAATGTGTAAGGGGAGGCATAAGGGAAACAAAGAATAAAGCAAGAGGAAAGAAAAGAGAGAAAGTAATCCATGTTTAAATAAGAATTTTAATATGAACTAAATCAATAAATTAGGAATACTGATAAAATATCTACTTGTTAAATTAAGACTAAGAATTTGAATATCAAAACAATATTATGATTGTGTGATTCATTAATTCTTAAATCATATAAATTATCAAATGTCTTTTTTTGGCCTGTTTATTACTATCAGAATTTTTTCACTTGTTTATAGTTGTTGGACATCAGTAACATTTCTATGAATGGATATAATAAATATATTATTTAAATTAATTATATATTTAAAATGAAATGCATACTAATCCAGTTTAAAAATAGCTTTTTCTTTTGTTGGAAAAAAATTACATTTGATTTTCTTTATGATTGAGGACCTCTGTCTAACTTCACTAGACACATAAATCCTAAAATGCAGTGATTATACCTACAACTATTATACTAGATAAATCAAAAACGAGATGCAAGGGCTATACTAATCTTCTTTGTATCGTTTCAATTTTATCGAATGTCTCCAAAAAGACAACTACTCACTGCCTTATCTTTGGTTATAACATATTCAACTGTTCCTGAACTAGACAGTGTGGGAGAAGTAGTTGGTTTCTAACCAAATGACTCATTTTGTACATCATGTGACCTGTTCACATCTAAATAAATTTAATTTAGATGGATACGACAAGTTGTACATATCCTAATGGCCAACAAAATCTTCACTCGTGTGGTCTAATAAAATATCCCGCCTACGCCAATTGGGAGCTTCACCAACACAACTAAAATAGATCATCTCCACGCAGTCAATTCATTTTACTATCATAGATTGAAGTTGACATGACAGTTAGCCATGTTGAACCAAATTCAACATAACCCATTGTATCCATGAATCATATTGTGCCATGATCGTCAATTGATAGGTCGTGTCAACTTATATTCATAGCAAAGCCTGAGATACGACCCAAGACCCCTTATGCCATACCTCCGTGGACTTTTAGTAGGCGACTCGCCATATATATATATATATATATATATATATATATATATATATATATATATATATATATATATATATATATATATATATATATATATTTATATATTTATATATTTATTTATTTATTTAAAACCATTTTCTCTAATTTTTTAATATTTCATTTTTTTTTCACAAGTTGGATCTTAAGGCCTCTGCCACAACCTGTAAAGCTTATTAGCCTAGCACAACCCGCAATTTCGCAAGTCATGCCAAAATTTAGGGGCAACATAGTCTGACCTCTTTCACATGTCTAGATTAAGTTTTACAAGTAATGAATTTATGTTTTTTGTAATTTTTTATGGGTGGGGGGAGAATTTCGTGGCTCCTTCATTGATTGATGATAAATCAAAGAAAACTTACAAAAAAAAAAAAACTACAAAATCTTGAAATAATATAATATCATAAAGCTGAAATGAAATAATTAATTTTCAATAAAACTATGTGTACCCACTTTAGGCACACAAATGTATACACATTTATATGTGTTATCATATGATTGGATGATTCTGAATTAAGAATAAAACAATAACCAATCATATAATGACACATATGAGTGTGTATACATTTGTGTACCCAAAGTGGGTACATATAGTATTGCTCATTAATTTTTTATGTGGCAAAACTTTTTCAATGTGAACACAACAAAAAAAAAAACCATAGATATCCAATGATCAGCTTAAATCTAATATAATAAAAAATTTTATGATGCATACCTGGTGTCTTTCCTCTCCAAAGCTTTAGTGTTCTGCTACAATCATAATCCTTGTTATACTGCCACAGTGTGTTCCATGCTCTAGTAATTATTCCAACAAGCCAACACACAACAATAGCTATAGCAAATGTGCACATGAATCGAATAATGAAACCTTTTTGTATTAATATTAATATAAACTAACAAACAACACCACTAAATTTATACAATGCATCAATCTACTTTGAAATATAATTACAATGATATGCTAAATCCAATATTCCCACAATTGCTTGGTATTCGAGAGGTTAGCATCTCTCTTTCTCTTCTCTTCTTTTTTTTATAGTTAAATATTTCCTCTATGTTTGTCCGCTTCTCCATTCAATGTAATATCTTCCTCTTATAACTTCCTTTTCTCTCATATACTACCACATTTTTGCTTTTTTAGTGTGTGGTTTAGTTCGTGGAAGGTTGTATAATAACCAATTGTCTTGCTCAACTTATTGTCATCTGGATTTCTTATTCCTTTTCCTTGAAAATGTTTTGCTTTCTCACAGGAAACATAAACTTGCTGCCTAACATTACCCCCCTTATCCACTGGCACCTTATCCTCAATATAAAATTAAGGAAAAAGCTTTTTTAATACTTTATACATCTCCTATGTGTTGTCACACTCCAGTAGTTGTTACCACTGCATAAGAAGATCTAATTCTCCTCATTGTGAATATCTATATTGTCTAATCTCCTCTAGATACACCACTAGCTCAGTGTCATCATTCAAACAAGTCAACAACGACTGACTTGAAATATTAAAGTTGACACTTCTCTTTAACTATGAAATATGAAATATTAGCAGTTGATAGAAGTTTGAACTTGTATACAACTTGTCCGAGTCTTTCTAGGATCTTATAAGGGGCAATAAAAGTGTGAAATGAGCTTCTTATTTAGGTGAGAAGCTAAGATGCAAAAATGATATGGTTGAATTTTGAGAAAACATGTTCACCAACCTAAAAATCCACTTTTCTTCTTCTTTTATTTGTTATCCTTTTCATTCTTTCTTGTGTCTATATGAGATTCTCCTTCAACTAATCTAAAATGAAGTTTCTTTCTTTAATCATTAAGTTGACTTACTTTACCTTCAAATCTTTGTAACACCCATAAATAAACTCAAAGGCATTTTAATCTTTTTTTCTATATTTATTTATGATTTGAGTTGAGCTTTAGTGATTTTATAGTAGGGACAATCATGCACAATAGGGGTGATGCTCATTCATGCCTTGGAATGGTAGAAAAGTCATTTCATGTTTATCATGTGAAAATGACTAAATTTGGAGGAAATATGCGTTTGTGTATGCAGGCAAGAGTGTATGCTCATGTGTGTGTTCAACGAATTTGAATTCTTGATAAGGATCAATTTCATAAGGATTTTGAAAACTGTCATTAATGGATAACGACATGCATGCCCGTGCGTGGAGAGGCACATAACCATGTGTCGTGTTTAGCAAACAAAATAAAATAGGTGCAAGGCCTAATGTCATTATTTTGCACTCACATTATAGCATCCAAACATAGAGAGAATTGAGAGAGTTAAGAACTTGGATGTCATGAAAAGAGGTTAGTTTTGCCAGAATCATCACTAAAGCCATACGAAGATTACTAGTCATCATAAGCCAAATAAGTATGGTGCCTTTAGTTTTTTAAGTTTGGCTTGATTAGGAATAAGTATGAGCTGCCTTTATGGAATTATGTTAATATGGACTTATTATGATGATTATAATGTTGTTATTACGATTAAGATAACTGTAAGCAATGTGTTGAAATTTTGAATATGATTCAATGAGAAGAAACTGAGCAATTGTGGTGATAATAATCATGATTTGAGAACTTGAGCATGTAATTGTGTTTTTGGTTAAAGAAAAGATATTTAGGGTGCCTAGAGACATGTTCTGAATGTTTAAGATTCATTGAATTGTTGGATTATGGTCATATTGGACCTTTAGGTGTTTTAATTATGTCAAAATTAAGTTTAAAGTTGTTAATAAATGTTTATTGAGCCGATTAAGTTTATAGCATAAAACTTCTATGACCACAATATGGGCAAAATGTATATATTTAATCTTTTAGGTACGAGACATTCATCCAATAGGATGTTAGTTCTTTTACTCATCCCATGTTTGTCTTTGAAAGTCCAGAGCTCTCGAGAATTTTTGCCAAATGAACAAGGATATTCATCCTCAATCAAGGGACTCCCATCCCATAGTAGAAAATGACCATGTGATACTCCTCCCCTCTCTAATTCATTCAAAAGTAATTTTGGGATGATTAACAAAATTAACATAGTGGGACACCCATCCTTTTGCTTGTCCCTTACATGTCCTTTCATGTATAAAGCTTTTTGAAATTTTTAAGGTGCAAAGAAGGATGTCCACCCCTCTAGTGGTGCGTTTCAAGAAATTGACTGTTAGATATCTGTTTCAGGGCTACCAAAGTTTGAATGTGTAAAAAGACACCCGTTCTTCAATATAAGATGCCCATCCACCAGCGTTTTCAATTCCAAAATGTCATTTTCACAAGTCAATAGCTATTAAAATGAATCCAACAAATCTTTCAAGTCTCAATGCTATATAAACAAGTTGGATTAAAGTAAAAAAAGTCAGAGAACATATCAAAAACATTCAAGAATCATCATCTTAATCTTTAAGCTCATAGTGTTTCTCTGGAAATCAAAAACTCATATCTTTAAGAGAAACACTTATACAAATTAGTAAAATCAACCTATTAAAGGCACATTCTACTTGTAAATCTTCCTTCCAATTACATTTTGATAAAATCTAGTATTACTATTGTAAATGGGCATAATCCTGATTTAACTAGTGTAATCCAAAAGTAATTCGAGTGAAAACTTTAAGTCAATTGCTTGAAGAAGTGGACATAAGAGGCTTGAAATGAAAAACTTCGAACCACTCTAAGAATCCTGAGTATTCTCTAAACTCTACTATTTTAGTTTATGCTTTGATTGTTCATTTGATTATTATTTATGAAATTTTGAATAAAAATCTCATTTGGTAAATTTGTATTTATTTTTTTATTAATCATATTCACCCCCTCTAGGATTAATTTGTTATTAAGGATTTTTCTATTGGTATCAGAGCTCGGACTCTAGGTTTATAAATTCTAATGAATTTTAGAGTTTAAGATCATTTGATAATAGCAAAAACCTTTACACCAGTTTTTAGTGAAGGACAATGCACAACTAGGCCACCTTTATTTTGTGGAGTAAACTATACCCAATGGAAGATTAGAATGAGACTGCACATTAGATCAATAAACTATAAGTTAAGGAAAATCATTGAACATCGTGACTTTGTACCTAGGAATCTCACAACTAATAAGCGTTAGGATGAAATAGAATGTAATGATAAAGATGAAAATTTGTTGAGTTTCAATGCTAAAGCCATAAACGTATTATTTTATGCATTAGACTCAATAGTATTTAATAGAGTTTTTGTTTATGAAACAAGAAAAGAAGTTTGGACTATCCTCCAAATAACACATGAAGGCACAAACCAAATCAAAAAGTCAAAAATTAAGCTTCTCTTCTCTAAGTACGAGCTATTTGAAATGAAGACAGAGGAAATCATAACGTATATGTATAAAAGATTTTTGAACTTGGTAAATAACTTGAAGGGTCTTGGAAAAAGATTCGAAACTGTAAAATTAGTTAAAAAGGTATTAAGGTCACTACCAGAGTCATAAACCATAAAGGTAACAACAACTGAGAAATCCAAAGACCTCACTAAGATGCAAATGGATGAGCTCATAGGAATTTTTTGACCTGTGAAATAAAGAGAAAACCAAAGGAAGAGGAAGTAAAACCAAAAAAGGACATTATCTAAAAGGCAATTGAGAAAAAAGAGGAAGATGAAGAATTTTTAATGGGTGAGGAGGATGTAAGTCTTCTAGCCCGCAAATTTAGCTAATTTCTCTCCAAGTCCAAAAGGAATAAAGGAAAGAGCTTCAATTGATCAAAAGAAAAAGAAATAGAGGAAAAGGAGATCATATGCTATGAATGCAAGAAACCAAGTCATATTAGACAAGAATATTCTCTCCTCCAAAAGAAGAGAAAAGAGAAAAGGAAAAGAAATTAAAAGAAAATTATGTGCCACCAATTAAAGTGGAAGTGATGACTCAAGTGACGAAAGCTAGCAAGAGGAAGAAAGGGCTAAGTTTTGCTTCATAGTCAAGAGCAACTTGAAAGAAGAGGTAGATGATTCTAACTCTTACTCATTTGAAGAACTGCATGATGCATTTGAATCATTAGTAATGGAATATAAATGCATTAGCTTAAAGAATAAATTTTTAAAGAAAAATTTTGCATGTATGAAAAATGAGTTAGAAAATAGTAAAAATGAATATGATAAAGCTAAAAAGCAACTAGAACTAGTTTTGCATGAAAAAAAAATCATTGGTTAAGAAATTGGATAACATGAAAATCAAAAATATTAAATTAAAGAAGAAATTTGGTAGTTCAAATGAAGTATTGGATAAATTCAAAGTTGGTACAAAAAAAATTAGATGAAATGTTATCATCACAAAGGTTTGAGATAAATAAAGAAGGTCTAGGTTATGATAAAGCTAACCCTTTCATTGAAAATCATAGGCCATTAAAGAAACTTTATGCATTGCACATGAAATGCAAATATTGCGTTTTTGTTGGTCACACTATTAAGGGATGTCCAATTAGGAACAACAAACCTTTTAAGATCAAGAGAGTTTAGGTTGCTAAAGAAACTTTCAAGGCTAACCTTGTTGGACTAAAAACCATTTGAGTACTAAAGAAAGCTAAAATGTTATTATTGTGTAGATGTGTCTGGAAGCAAAGAGCAAATGGTTAAGCAAATGGTACTTGAATAGTGGATGTTCAAGGCACATGATTGGGAACAAAAGCTTTTTCACCTCTTTGAAAGATGAGGATAGTGGAAACGTCAACTTCGACAACAACTCTAAAGGGAAGGTAATCGGCATTGGCACCTAGATAACTCTTCTCTCTCAATTAATGATGTTTTGCTTATAGAAGGTCTTAAACATAATTTACTTAGTATAAGTCAATTATGTAATAATGGTTTCAAAGTTTGCTTTTATTCTTTGTGTTATGAAATTGTTGACACTTGCACTAATGCAATTGCATTAATTAGTCATAGGCATTCAAATGTGTACATTATAGACTTACATGATATTTCATCTAAAGATTTATGTCTTATGTCAACTAAGGAAGAAGGTATGTGACTATGGCATAAGAGGTTAGGACATGTAAGCATTGATGTGATAGAAAAACTTTCAAAAAAGAATTTGCTCAAAAGTTTACCAAAATTAGTTTTCAAAAAAGATCAAATTTGTGATGCATATGCTTTAGGAAAACAAACAAGAACTTGTTTTAAAAGCAAAAATTGTATTTAAACCTATAGGCTTTTACAACTATTGCATATGAACTTGTGTGGATCATTTAGAGCTACAAGTTTAAATGGAAAACATTATTGTTTTATGATAACTGATAATTTTTCAAGATTTACATGAGTTTTACTTCTTGCACACAAAATTGGTGCTTTTAAAATATTTACTCCATTCATTAAGAAATTGCACAACTAAATAGGTTATGCAATTATATAAATAGAGTGATCATGGAAAAAGAACTTGAAAATTCAAATTTTGAAGCATATTGTGATAAGCATGACATTGAGTAAAACTGTTTGACTCTTAAGACTTCTCAACAAATAGACTTGTTAAGAGGAGAAATAGAGCATTGGTAGAAATGGTTAGGACTATGTTGTGTAAGCATGATTTGCCAAAATCTCTTTAGGTTGAAGCCATTAATACCGCATGTTACATCATCAGTAGGGTTATAATTAGGTCAATCATCAAGAAAATTTCATGAGTTATTTAAAAGGAAAAAAAACCTAATATTGCATTTTTCCATCCATTTGGTTTTAAATGTTTTGTATTAAACAATGGAAAAGATAACCTACAAAAATTCGATGTCAAATCAGATGAAGTAATGTTTTTAGGTTATTCATCAATCTCCAAAGTGTATAGAGTCTTCAATAAAAGGACACTTGTTGTTTAAGAATCTATACATGTTATTTTTTTATGACTCTTTTTCCAAGTGTGTTAATAGGGATAATGAAAATGAAGTGTTAGAGCTCATAAAGGATTTGCAAATAAAAAAAGCTCTTAAGCCTAAGATAGAAGAAAACCAATTTGAGTTAGTGGCATATGAAGACAATCTCATGTAACTTCAAGAAGTCTAAAGGAAATCTATATTCCCAAGGGTGAAAGATGAGATCAAGGAAGATAAAATTATTGGAGATCAATCCTAAGGTATAAGGATAAAGCCTCTCTATGGAAGATATGTGGGTTTGTGGTATTTTTGTCACAAATGAAGCTAAAAAGAGTAAATGAAACACTACGAGATGAAAGTTAGGTGTTGGCCATACAAGAGGAGTTAAACCAATTCAAGAGAAACCAAACATATGAACTAGTTCCAAGGCTAATGGATCATCCCACCATCAGTACAAAATGGGTATACCAAAACAAGGTGGATGAGTCTGGAGTTTTTGTTCAAAACAAAGCAAAACTAGTCACCTAAGGATACTCTAAAGAGGAAGGTATTGATTTTAATGAAACTTATACACCCTAAGTTAGATTAGAGCAATTAGGATGTTGCTAGCATATGCATGCTATTTTGATTTCAAACTTTTTCAAATAGATGTTAAAAGTACATTTTTAAATAGTTTTATTCAAGAGGAAGTTTATGTTGAACAACCTCCTAGTTTTGTAAATCATGAATTTCTAAATCACATTTTTAAACTAAGAAAAGTTTTATATAGTTTAAAACAAACTCATAGAGCTTAATATGAAAGATTAAGTCTTTTCTTATTTAAAAATGATTTTTCAAAAAGAAAGATGAATGCCACCTTATTTATAAAAAGGCAAATGCAAAATGTCTAAGTTGTTCAAAATTATGTTGATGATATTATCTTTAGTGCTACTAATGAGCCTTTTTATAGAGATTTTTCTAAGATAATGTAGGGTCAATTTGAGATGAGCATGATGGGGGAGCTTAACTACTTCCTTAGACTATAAATCAAACAAACACATAAAGGAATTTTGCTCAATTAAGCTAAGTATGTCAAAAACTTTCTCAAAAGGTTCAACATGTAAAAAACGAAGGAGCAACCCACTCCCATGAGTACTTCACTCAAACTGGATGTGGATAAGGGAGACAAAAGTGTTAAAACCAAAATATATAGAAGCATGATAGGTGCATTATTGTATTTAACCGCATCTAGGTCTAATATCATGTTTAGTGTATGCATGTATGCACATTTTAAGTGAATCCTAAGGAATCACATCTAAATGTCATAAAATGAATCTTGAGATACTTTAAAGAAACCTAAATATTAGTTTATAGTACCTTAAGGGATCCTCATTCGAATTATAAGTATTTTCAAACACCAATTTCAGAGGATGTCAATATATTGGAAAAGCACAAGTGGTATTGTCAATTTTTAGAAATATGTTTATCTCATGGTTTTCAAAGAAATAAAACTCGATTACAACATTTACTACAAAAGTTAAATACGTTTCTACAATTAATTGTTTTGCACAACTTTTATGGATGAAACAACAATTTTTTGATTTAGTTTTGAAATGAAAAACATTCATATATTTTGTGACAATATAAGTGTCATTCAACTTACCAAAAATCTTATCTTACACTCTAGGACAAAAGTTAGACGTTAGACATCATTTCTTGTGTGATCATTTTAGCAAAGTGATATTCAAGTCGAATTTATTGATACTAACTATCAACTTGCTAATATTTTAACTAAACCTCTTAATAAGGAAAGATTTTGCTATATTCGAAGAGAGCTTGACATGATCGACACAAGTTAAGTAAGTACATAAATTTTGAGTTGTCTTGAAATATGATTGAAATGACATTTGTGATAATTTATTTGCTTGATTTTATCATGATTATTGAATATGATGATGTCTTGCAAGAGTTGTGGAACTGGATTGTTTACATGAGTTAATTGATTGGGTTGTGCAATATATCGAGATGTCATTTTTAAGCTCAAAGGTCGTGGCATTCTTTTAGGTAAGGCTTTCAACGAACTTGTTTTACAAGCTGTTAGTATTTTTGATGAAATATTTGGATTTATTTATAGTCTTAAGTGGACTAAATTATTTAGACTTGACACTTATTACGTTGAATCATAGGTATATGAATTTTATAGTAGCTTAGGATTGACTAAAGGATCTCAAAGTGAACTTATTGACTATATTTTGAAATTTTGATTAAAAGGAAGGTATTTTGAAGTTAAACTAGAAGACTTAGCATCATGACTTGATTGTGATTGTAAGAGTTTATTTAATGTTCTCGTTGATTTTGATGCTTATATCACTAAGGAAACATTGGATGGTGTCAGGAGATATAAGAAGAGTGTTAAGTGAAGTGCATTGCATAATCCTGTCATACGAATTATTCATTGCATGATAACATATACCCTTAATGGATGAGATTAATCCAATGGTCAAGTGACATTAAAGGATCTTATATTATTGGATGTGACTTTCTATGGTCTTTAAATGGTACAACTCATTAGATTATTACTAGGATTGGATATTATGGAAGGAGTTGTTGAACTTAGTACTATTATTACTGTGATTGTTAAGGATCATAGGATTCGCCTAAAAGAAAGTGATAAACCATATTTAAAAAGATTTTCTAAAAGGGACTACATTGGTTTTGACACCCTCTCTTGAATGAACATGATCCACTGCCTTCCTCTAGGTAGGTGGCATCCACTTGCATAGCCTGTTCAATTGAATCCCTAACTATCATTTGGGTCCTTTTCGACTTGCCTCTAGTTGTACGTCAATGTGTCCTCATCGAGAGTCGGTTTTAGATATTGAGTTCTTTACCTTTTAGGACCATATATTTGGGCCTATGAGCTTTATAATTGAATCACTGCTTAGGTTACATCATGTTGTGCATGGGTTACAAAGTGATTTAAACGGGTGGCATACTAATATGCAAGGTTATGATCATCACCTCAGTTCCATAAAATCTTTCCTTCAGTAGCATATTCATGACTGTCACCTCAGTTCCAATAGTATGCCTCCACCTCTAGAAAACGAGTCATGATCCTACTTTCATGCATCATACATTGCATAGCATCTTATCATATTGCATAGTTTTGAGGAACATTTATCTTTTAATATTTGGTATTTTTTATGTTTTATAAATGGATACTATAGTTAATTTTACTTTGTTGCTATACTTGCTTATATTGACATTGAAAATGTTTTTGATGATGCTATGCTATATTTTACATTATTGGCATTATGGATTCGATTTGTTGTTGATGATGCTATTGAGGAGTTGGGTTGATTGATGTTGATTGATATTAGGAGTGTTTTTTTCTTGTTTGTAATTATGGGAATTTTAAAGAGAGGAAACACTGCCAATTTTTTTTTATTTATGACAAAAAGGAAGAGAGATTGATTAAGTTTAAGTTTCATAGAACTTTATTAAATGGTTAAATGAAATGAATTGTAAATGATTTTTAAAATGGTTTATGAAATGAGTTTTAAGGTTGAGATTGATTTTCTTAAATAGTTAAATGGTTACAAAAAACCTTATTTTGGTTATGACAAATTGAGAACCAAATTGCATTGTATTGTCTAATTAAGGAGGAGCCCTAAATTCTTTTTAAAGTTTTTCAAACTTCCTAAATTATTTTTTTAATACTTAAACTTAAGTTTTGTCATCAATAAAAAACAAAGGGAGATTGTTGAACCCCCAGATGGTTTGATTATGTTAAAATTAAGTTTAAAGTTGTTAATCAACATTTATTGAGCTAATTAAGTTCATAACGTAAAATTCCTATGACTGAAATATGGACGAAACATAGATGTTTAATTTTTCAGATATGGGATGCCCGTCCTCATAAGTGGGACTCTCGTCCCCCAATGTGATGCCAACTCCTTTGCTCATCCCATGATTATCCTTGGAAGTCTAGAGTTCTCAGGAATTTTTGCTAAGTGAACCAGGGGGCCCTCCTCAATCAAGGGACTCTCCTCTAAACATGTCAATTGGGTTAGGCCAAATAGAGGCTCGACCTGAAGCCCAAAATTTAGGTCTGGCTTAAAAGGGCCCAACCCGATACTGTAGTATATTAGGCTTGACCCATAGGCCTTCCAGATTAGGCTGTGGGCTTTAATATTAGACATATAGGCTGACCTAATACTGTTTAAAAATTTTAAAAAAAGGCGAAAGAAAGTCTTTATTTTTTTATTTTTTTATTCTTTCTATATAAACCAATTCAAATCTTTTTTATTTCCAATTTTATTTACAAATTTGTTAATCCCAATTGTTTCATTATATTTTCAATCTCATTTTCTCTTATCGATTTTTTTTTTGGAAATTATCTGAATTTGTAAATAATAATTTTTTATGTTTATAATTTCATTTTCATTTCAATTTTATCATTACAAAATATTACAAATGGATTTAATGTCAAATGAATTTAGAAATTTGGACGTGGAGGATGAGTAGATAAATAGTATGTTATATATATTTTATTTATGTTTGTAATTATACAGTATATAAATTTATTTATTTATACTATGCTATAAACTTATAATACTTTTAATCATGTAAGCACGATACTCTTCCGTTACAAATGAAAAATTATAAATAAAATGTTCACATTACTCCTCGGTTTTACTAATTAAAAAATAATTTATGTTTAAAAGTTTTAATTAAAATTGAAAAAAATTGTTCAAATGGGTTGGCCCGATTAAGCCCTGACATATAGGGTCGAGCCTTGGGCCTTCAAAAATTAATGGGTCAGCCTGACCCAAAGGCCCGTAATTGTAGGGGCCTAGAGCCTGGGCTGACTTATGAGCCCAATGGATCGAGTTGGAGTTGGTCGAGCTTAACCTATTGACGTGTCACATATTGGAAGATGATCATGTGATGCCCATCCCCTCTCTAATTCATTCAAAAGCAAATTTGAGATGGTCAACAAAGTTAACATGGTGGGACGTTCATTTTTCTGTTTGTCCCTTACTTATCCCCTTATGTCTTAAGCTTTTTAGATTTTTAAGATGCAAAGAAGGATGCTCGTCCAAAAAATAGAAACATTCATCCCTTAAGTGACGTGTTTCAAGAATTAAGCCATTGGACATCTGTTTCAAGATTACCAAAGTCTGAATGTGTAAGAGGATACTCGTTCTTCAATATAGGACATCCGTCCAGTCGCGTTTTCAAGGCCAAAACATCAGTTTCACGATGGTTATTAAAATGAATCTAACGGATCTTTCAAGTCTCAAAGCTATATAAACAAGTTGGATTGAAGTTAAAAGTGTTAGAGAACATATCAAAAGCATTCAAGAATCATTATCTCAATCTCTAAGCTTTTAATCTCTTTTTGGAAACCAAAAGCTCATATCTTTAAGAGAAACACTTGTATAAATTAGTAAAATCAGCCTATTAGAGGCACATTTTACTTATAAATCTTCCTTCTACACTACTATAAAAGGGCATAATCTTGATTCAACTAATGTAACCCAAAAGTGATTCGAGTAAAAACTTTAAGTCAGTTGCTTGAAAAAGTAGACATAAGAGGCTTAGAATGAAAAGCTCTAAACCACTCTGAAAATCTTGAGCTTTCTTTAATCTCTACTATTTTACTTTATATTTTGGTTGTTTATTTGATTGTTGTTTATGAAATTTTGAGTAAAAATCTCATTTGGTAAATTTGGTATTTATTTTTTTATTAATCCTATTCACCATCTTCTAAGATTAATTTGCCATTAGGGGTTTTTTAGGCCAAAAAACATCGAAACAAGTAAAATGTGATTTCCCAATTATAATACACAACTATGTGAGGTAGTACACATGCCTATTTATCCCCTTATAGAGGAAAACTTTATGAGTAGCAGTGCATTCGTCTTAAGAAGAAGATCTCACACAATCATGTAGTATTAGACACATACTTGTGTGTGCGTTTCCCAAAAATGGATGACCATATTAGAATAAAGGAATGACCGTGTTCAAAGATATTTAAGGATGTTTGTCAATATAAGGTTGATTCCTAGACATCAACTAAAGTATGTCCGTCCTTAATAAAATACACAACTGTGTAGGTAGAGGCACTAAAGGCAAGGCTAAAGGATGCTTGTTTGCTTTAAGAGAAAGACTATTTTACCCTTAGGCTATGTACAAATAGGGGAAAAAAAGAATAAAAAAGGGTTACCAAGGCAATTTAAGATAGCTAGATATAGTAACAGTGTTTGACTGTGTGAAAGATAATATAGACCTCGATCAAGTCAAATCCAAGTAAAAAATAAAGAAAGTTAAGGAAAGTGGTGTACACCTAGAAAACCACCAGTTTTGTAAGTAAGTGGTGTTATATATGAAAGCAATAGGGCTATATAAGTGATAGACACCCATAGGATGCATCATGCAACTTAACACCAAGGTACATTAGCCACTCATTTTCAGTTCAAGTGTGCATGGTAAAGGAGAATGGTTTTTCAACTAGTTCCTTGCGTGGTCAATGGGATGCATCACATACGCGTCTAAGGTAAAAGTTATCCCATGATGGTAATTAAGTTAAGTAGTCTTGACACTAGATGAATCTACGACAAATTTTTCTATTTGACCAGAGTATCATAGTTAGTTAGCTCGATAGTTCGACTTGTATATACATAAGGCACAATAGTTAAAAGACATATGAGATGTTAATTGCTTTCATAAGGATATTAGATATACTGAGTTTAACTTAGGCTTTAGTAGTCTATATGACATAACCTATGTATTTAGAGTAGGAAAGTGTCGAATGTAGACAGATAGACATATGAGACCAAAAAACATTCGTTTTAACCACATAGAGACATAGTGATGGAACACCAAGTTCATAAGTTATGTTGTGTGCTAGATGTTGAGAGGTTACTTCCTTACTAAGTGTTTTCACTTATGCATTCCTTTTTGTGGTTTTGCAGGTAGAGGTAAATAACAATGTAACACCTATAGGTACGTCTCAAAGGAACAATAGTCTTTTTGTAAAAGTATGTCTGATGTATGAATGATTTATGATGAATTTAAAATGTAAAGTGTGATTTTGGATGACACGTGACTATGTATGGAGAGGCCACGTCTGTGTGTCACTATCACTTTAATTGGATAAAGTGATTTCCACATGAATTTTGAATTAAGTGATACACGATCGTGTGTAATGGACACATGCTCGTGTATGACGTTACACGATTTTAACTTAAAAAGGCACTTTCATTGCGTTTTAAGGATTTTTATTCTTATCCAAAAACACACGATAATTTTGAGAGAGAAATGAGAGCGTTGAGATTAATATTCAAGCTCTTTCATGGTAGCTTCAATGAATTTTTTTTGGTGACGTGGTGAGAAAGAGTTACAAAAAATGAAGCTTGTTGATGAACCCCGAATATGAGATTTTTAGCAAAGAGGTAAGTAGGACTCTTCTCCCTTTGTTATTGTCATATATTTAATGTGCAATAAGGTCATTCTTTTACTAAAAGCGTCTATATAATTCCATTGATGTAAATTAATCATGAAATATGAGTTTTTGATGGTACACATTTGTTCTTGTATTAGAATTGTTTGGGTACGAAATTGCATGTGAAATGAATAAGTTAACGATTTGAATATTGAGGATGTAATATGATAATGAGGGTATATAATTGGCATGTGTTGAATGCATAATTTACATATATTTAGTATTTAGTTATTAAATTTTTAGGTGTATTTAAGTTAAAATATTGTTGGTTTTTTATTTAATTTTAAGTTTATTTCATGATATTTCCTTTTTTTTTTAGTAAGATTTTGTTAATTTTATTTAATTTTGAGTATATTTCGTGATATTTCCCTATTTTGTATTTGTTCTTTTATTTTGGGAGATTTAGTAGAGATTTGGAAATAATCAAAACAAATCTAGAATACAATTAGTTCATACAATTGTTAAACCTAAAAATCTAAATCTAAAGTTAGATTAGAATATTTGTAGAGTTATTAATTGTCACAAAACTTAATGGGTTTATAGTAACCAAGTACCACAGAAGTAGGTATTCATTTAATATTTACACGCTTAATCTATTTTGAAAAGGAATTAGGTAAAATAAGATTATCAACTATCAAAATCATTAGTTACTTAAAATTGTAAGCATTACTAGTAATACAGGATTGATAATGAAATCTTAACCCCTAAAATTGTTGAATAGATAGAAAAGTTAATTAGATAGATTATTTATTTTCAAACAATAGATTGATTTAATTAATTAGGTTTATCTAATATTTAATTCAACATTAAATTTGGTTACCCTAACTAATATAAGTTACAAAGTGAACTAATACCTAGCTCCCAATTATTGTGGGATCAATATCTTAAGTATTATTTAACGACTTGTGTACTTGCAAGCGAGACATAACTACATGATTCGAGATGTATTGCTATAGTTGATTGTGAAGTGGTATGCATAAATGATATTGAATTTCTATGTGAATTATTTCCTATCAATTTGTGTTTTCTATTTGGTAGTGTTAAGATGGGATTAGAGATTATATTTGTTTGCAATATAAGTGATAATACGGAATCATTGCCAAAAGGATAGAAAAGTTGTAGAAACATATTAGGGTACGAATTAGGTCATTATGCTATTTATTGGGTTTGACATAATGTCGTGCGATATAAGACACAAGCCCCTATGCATGACATTCCGAAATTAGATTCAACTTTTTGATAATCTGATATTGTTGGATGTTGTTGATCATTGGACGATTAACTAAGGCATGAAGCTTGCCCTTATATGACTTTTGCATTACCATGTATAGGGTGAAATGACTAAACTACCCCTGAGAAATAAAACAATCCAAAGAAGTTTAAGTTAAAAATTAAATTAAGTATGAAAATAGGGCACATGCCCATGTTGATTAAGCAATACCCCTATGTATAGTTGATTTTGCTTACACGAGGATAAATCACAAGTAGAGTAAACTGTATATGGTTTAGAAAGCTTACACACCTATGTTCTAAAAGCAACACGTTTGTGTATACAATACAATAGAGACACGCCTTTGAAAGGTTAGTCGTGTCTTATGCACAAGGGAGTAAATGTTTGTGTATCTTAGATATCATGCTTGTATATGAAGGGCATAATACATAATGAGAATCGGAACTAAGAAAGAGGTTTAAAGGTTAGTCCCGAGAGATATTACAAATATTTTGGGGTATGCAGTAGTGCCTTAAGTGCCAAAAGATAAGTTAATATTCAAGTATGAGGTATGATTAGGGTGAAAGCTGAATTGACCCAGAGTTGATATGATACTCGAGATGCATTCATGCTAGATGTTATAAGATCGTTATGAAGTGACACTGTGAATACAAATTCCATATGCTACCCATAAAAGGGCATATATGTTGTAAGTCATTATACCTACAGTAGGGTATTTGCTTGTAATAGAGTCCAAATGAGATTATGTTTTGGTGTAGCAGAACAGAAAGAAAGTTCATATGGCCAAGATGTTAAATCTCTATATTTGATCCAATCCAATTGACCTATTATATAAGTATAAGACATAGTTCCCATATAGTGGTGTTTTCACTGATAGATGTATGATCACATTATATAGAAATCCAGAGGAATGGTTCCTTAGTGATTGAATAGGATACAACCAATCTTAGAAATGGTATGGTCACACTAGTTAAGGATCCGAGGAATGTTTCCTTAGTGACCATTTTACATTTATGTCATTTAAGACTTTGGAAAATGGTATGGCATTTATTTCATTTTACATTTATATCAGTCCATGTACTAGTTTTTATATTGATGTACTAGGTTACCTACCTTATGATGTTTTATGATCTTATAGTTTAGACATTGGAAATCCTTTGACATGTTTTCATTGATATTTGAAATAAAAAGGTATTATAATAATTATGATTTCGTAATAAAATTATATGTTTTACTTGCAAGATTTAAATGTTGTTCTTTAAATGTATGCATGCTTAGAAATTTAATTAGTGACATCTTCTTTTGAAGGGTAATACTTCTAGAGGGGAGTGTTACAAGTTAGTATTAGAGTATGATTTTAGTACTTAAAAGATGTCCTAGAGATACGTGTGACCAAGTAAAATAAGAATATAAGCCCTTTATGCCACGCCGACCACACTTGCAGCTAATCATTATAAGTAAACTTTTATGATACTTGCTAAGTTTATATGGAGACTCATAGTTGTGGGTTTTTCAAGAGAAAATAAGACGAACAAGAGCTAATGCTAGAAATGATTAGACAGGAAACCCATAGAGGACTTAGAGTGAAGGGGTAATTCTCTAAGTTCCCCAAATAGGTTTGAGTGACAATGGTGTTAGAAACTTGATCAGACAGGTGCTAAAGGAGCAATGCGGTACTTAAGTTTAAGATAGTGAATCAGTTTAGGCATTAACACCTTAAGTACAAAGCTTAGTAGAGGAGACATTCGTACAAACAGTAATACTAACCAAGACTCAATTGCACCATGTATTTAATTTGTCATGCATGCATTAGCCTTATAAATTTGATGGTGTAAAGGATCCAGTGATAGCGAAGGAATAGCTAGGATCAATTGAGAGTGTTATAACCTTTTTTGACATGATAGACCAGGAAAGGATATGGTATGTTCTTACTTTTTCAAGTTTAATGTCAGAGTGTGGTCACACCTAGTTCGAGAAATAGTTCAAATTTTAAAAATGTCACAGTCTGAGTTCAAAAGGAGGTTTGAGATAGAGTACAAAGGTGCAAATGTGATATGCATCAAAACTAAAGAGTTCATAGAGTTGACTTAGGGCATAGATTCCATGAAAGAATATTCAGTTAAGTTCAACTACCTAGCCAAGTATGTTTTTGAGATAGTTAGTACAGAAATTGAGTGGATAGAGAAGTTCATATACAAACGCAATCCAGCTATAACCTGAGATGTCATGATAGGTGCATAGTGGCCTTAAACTTACAATAAGGCTCAAAGCAAAGCTTTGAGAGTTGAGGTGTTTGTCAAGAGGATGCATAATTAGACTATACCTAGTGTTCAAATTTAGAAAGGTCTTCCTTCAGACAAAAAAGGAAAAAGACCATTCTTATCCAAGGGTATTAAGAAAGGTTAAAAAAGTAACAAGAAATAAGAGGGACCAAATAACCGCCCTAGACTTACAATACAACCCTGAGTAGAGCTTTGAGAGTTGAGGTGTTTGTCAAAAAGATATATGGTTAGACCAAACTTGGTGCTCAAATTCAGAGAGGTCTTCCTTCAGACAAAAAAAGGAAAGAGACCATTTTTTTCCAAAGGTATTAAGAAAAGCTAAAAGAGTAACAAGAAATGGAAGGGACCAAAGATTCTTATATGTCTGAACTGTGGTAAGCATTTATAACACCACTTCTAGAACTACTACTCTCCAGAGGGAAATGTCACTCATTAGACATTTAAGCATACACATAATTTTAAATCATAAATAAAATTTCATGTATTTAAATAAAACTTCATTTATTAATTTGTAAAAATTATAAAAATACCCTTTTGAAACATGTGTCACAAAATTTCTCATTGTAACATTCATGGTCCAATAGTTTGGCCAACTATTAAGATATCGTTCACTTTAGATACATAATCCATCATGGTTTTACTTTTGGGCTTTGCAACTCAAAATGCGTCCGGACAATTTAAGGAGCTCATACTAATAGACCCAACATCTTTTTCATGTTTTGGTTATGTGGGATTTACCTAAAGATGTCACATACGCCCCCTTTACATGCCTCAATGTCTTCATTAAGGTTTGCCCTATAATGCTCAAGAAGGTATACAAACCTGGGTTTAATACCATTGTAATATCTTTGGTCTAACAGCCCTACCTATTGTCAAGATATTATCCACTTTGGACACATAGTCTATTATGATTTTACTTTTGGGATTTATAACCCAAAATACATCTTGATAGTTTGAAGACACACAAACTATTTAACCAATTAAATCTCTCATTCCTAACTAATGTGGGATGCAAATACATACCTAATATTTCTTTCATGTTTTGTCAATATAAGATTTGTCTAAGTGTGTCACATGTACAAAAGATGTCCCAAACATAAAAATAAACTGAAAAAGTCATGAACATGTGTAGCCAAATACATGAAAGTAAACAAAAGTACATAAACTGTAAAAACCTAGAAATGATGAAAATGCCATCCTAATCTTTATGCTTACGGACCGCTACTCGTTTTGCAGCTATCACAATCACCTGTACCTATACATATGAAAGTAGGAGATTGAGTGATAAAACATTTAATCAGTAAGAGACTCTACTGTTAATTTTAACGTAATCCTTAAAATACCCTTAGTCTCGTCCTATATTATATCTATCATATAGAGTTAGAGAGTAGACTTCTATTAGGATGATAGTGGGTTATACTATCTCATTTTTACGCTTATACACAACTCGAGAACATTTAAGCAATATGCTTTAACTCATTTGCAATATACAGACATTGGTTTTGATCCATACTATCTCATTTTTATACTCATACAAAACTCAGAAATGTTTAGGTAATATGTTTAACCTTCGGGTTAATCTAAGACCAGTAACAACACTTGAAGCAAACAACTTGTCTAGTCAAACATTTTTCTCTATAATGCTTGCCACACTTCTGACACATAGAAATCTTTGGTCTTCTCTATTTTTTGTTGCTCTTTTAACCTTTCTTGTTACCTTTGGTTTGGAATTATCTCTTTCATTTTCTGTATGAAAGAAGTTTTCTCTGAATCTGAGTACTACTACCATCAGATGGTGATAGTGACACTAGGATAAGTGTAGGTACTAGTACTAACATTGGCACGGGTACTAATACAAGTTGGGTTTAACCATACATCCTATTTAGAAATACCTCGGCTCTCAAGGCTTTGTTTAGAGCCTCATTATAATTATAGGGTGGTTATATACCCATCATGACACCTCAAGCTATAGCAAGATTGAGCTAATACACAAACTTCTCCATTAGCCCAATCTTAGTGTTGGCTATCTATAGAGTATACTTTGTTAGATGGTTAAAGTTATTAAAATATTATTTAAGTGAATCTATGTACTGAGTCAATGCTATGAATTTTTAAGCCTTGATGCATGTCATATCTACACCTTTATACTTAACCTCGAATCTTTTCTTGAAATCTGACCAAGACATTTCTAAAATCTTGACTGTCTCTTAAACCAAGTTTTACTAAGCTCTGGCACTAGACTTGAAAGAATATGTGGCATACTTGATCCTCTTCTAGTCTATCATCTTAAACAAGTCTATGACATTCTCAATTGATTCCAGTCATTCCTTAGTTGTAATCAGATATTTTACACCATCAAATTTCTAAGGCTAGTGTATATTAGGTAGATTAAAAATAAGGTACAACTGAGTCTTGACTAGTGTTATTGTTTGTGCAGATGTCTCTTCTGTTAAGCCCTATTATTACATCGGTAGTGTCTGGACCGATTCATAATGTTATTAGCATTTAGGTCTGCCTAGGAAATAAAGGGAACTACCCTCATCACTTTGGGTCTCTTATAGGTTAACAGTCTAGTTATCTCTAGGGTTTTCTCTTTTATGCCACATTATCCTAAAAAAGCCACAATTATAAGTTTCCACATAAACTTAACAAGCAATATAAAACTTTACTTATAGTAATCGGTTGCGAGTGCAGTCGACATGACATGAAGGACACGGTTGCGAGTGCAGTCGACATGACATGAAGGACATACATTCCTACTCTACTTGGCTACACACATCTTTAGGACAACTTTTTGCTATCAAAATCATGTTTTGATGCTAACTTGTAATACCTCCATTTATAAGTGTTATCTTTCAGAAGGAAATGTCACTTATTAGGGCGTTTGAGCATGCACATAATCTTAAATCATAAATAAAATCTCATGAATTTATTAGATAAAACTTATTTATTAATTTGTGAAAATTACAAAAATACCATTTTGAAACACATGCATCGGAAGCGTACAAAAGATGTCCTAAACATAAAAGTAAACTAAAAAGTCATGAATGTATCTAGCCATACATGCAAGTAAACAAAAGTACATAAACTAAAAATATCTAAAAATGACGAAAATGCTCTTCTAATCTTTATGCCTACGAACCAACACTCATCTCATAAATGTCACGAATACTTGTACCTGTACACATGAAAGTAAGAGAATGAGTGATAAAACATTCAATAAGTAAGAGACTACTATTAACCTTTACATAATCTCCAAAATGCCCTCAGTCATGACTCATACTATCTCTATCATCCATAGTTGGATAGTAGACTCCCACTAGGATTATAGTGGGTTTTATATCTTATTTTTGTGCTCATACAAAACTCAAAATTATCTAGAAATGACGAAAATGCTCTTCTAATCTTTATGCCTGCGAACCAACACTCATCTCATAAATGTCACGAATACTTGTACTTGTACACATGAAAGTAAGGGAATAAGTGATAAAACATTCAATAAGAGACTCTGTTGTTAACCTTTACATAATCTCCAAAATGCCCTCAGTCTTGACTCATACTATCTCTATCATCCAGAGTTGGATAGTAGACTCTCACTAGGATTATAGTGGGTTTTATATCTTATTTTTGTGCTCATACAAAACTCAAAAACATCTAAGTAATATGTTTTAATTCTCGAGTTGAACTAAAGCTCGTTTGATCAGTAAAGAACCATTCCTCGGATCATATCTCATGCCTCTTTAAAATCTCATCTCGTAAGCATTCAAGGTACTGCTGCGTAATTGACATTTTTATACTATATATCGGAACGACCCTTCAATATCTCGCCTAGTTCATTTTTGCTTTTCTTTCTTTTTTTCCTTCTTATACAAACGTGTTCCATAAGATACACGGGTGTATATCCCTTTCTAGTCATGCATAACCTTCTTTCCTCGTGGCCTTTATTGTGTAACATTTTTTATATATATGTGGGTATATATTGCTAAACATGAATGTGTATGCTTCCTTTATGCTTAGCAAATTTCTCTAGCTTAAACTCATCTAAACTGTTCTATCTCTTACAGGTATTTTGGTCATTTCACCTAATACATGATCATGTAAAAGTCATACAAAATAACTTGTATGCCCTAGTTGACTGCTCAACAGTCAATGATGTCAAACGATCATTAAATCATTGAAAAACTCATCTTGAAAATTAGAATTTGTACATGGTCGTGTGTCTCATACCACATGGTCATGTATCAAATTCATAATTTAGAAGAGCAGACTTATTTTGTAATCAATCTAACCTTAAACGATTTCTATCACAATCCAACACATTCAAAATACCCTCATATTTTATGTCATCCCTTAATCACCTATCTTATGCATAAACAACTTTTATCAATTGATGTAAGGGTTTACCAAAAATTAACTCATGCATCTAAGGTGCCTATGTTTACTAATTAAATCACTGAAATACATAAATTATACTCATATAATCATTATCAAGAATGCACAAATATAATAATTCAGATTAATAGCAAACAATCACAACATGGTTATCAATTAATCAACACATCAAACTATAACTTTTCTTTCTCTCCAAATTGACATCAACTTCATTACTCCTACATAAATATTGCATTTTATTTCTATCTCAAGAATCATCATAATTGCATTGAATTGTCAATAAAAGTATGGAGATAACAGGTTCTACTTACCTCAATCACAAGTGTAAAACCAAAACTAAGCGACAAGCCTTATTTATTCAATGATTGTCACCTCTTACTTCAACGAAAAACATCATTGGAAACTGCCACAAGATAGTTGGGTCAATAAGCTTCAATGCATTTTCTCTCTCTAAACCAATTTGTATGTTTTAGATAGGGATTAGAATCCTTAAGATACAGCCATCATGTTTTTTTTAAAATTGAAACCGCATAATGTCATACATAGGCTTGTATCCAATATACACAATTATGTATCACTTATTTCCTAAAATCACATGATACTCACTAAATTCGGCTGATGTGGTAGCTTCTAATACCCATACCACATTTCAAGGTCTTATGAATAATATTATTTTGGCTTTATTTACACAAATTTGTATTAGTATCTTTTAATGATAAATTAGTATATAGTAGAAGGATTAATTAACATTTGCAGCATTTACAAATAATTTTAGATTTGGTAAGGAAGCATTAATTGATGATAAACTGAAAAAAAAAGTGCATTTGAGCAAAAGAGAATTGAATATTTGGGCCACTTAGTATCAAGAAAAAGGATTGAAATGAATCTAAAAAAAATCCAAGACATTAAGAATTAGTGAGTGCCTTGAGATTTGTAAGATTTACAAGAATTTTTAGGGCTAACCAAATATTATAGCAGATTTATGAAGGGATATAAAAAGATTGGAGCTATTGAATAATATGCTTAAAAAATGCTTTTGAATGGAATGAAAGGGCTATGAAGGCGTTTAAAGTACTTAAGACAGTCATGGCTACTATTTCGATTGTAGTAATATTAGATTTTAATAAGATGTTTGTGGTTGAAATGGATGCTTTTTCATTTTCAGCCTTCTCAAGATGGCACCCCTATGAAGAACTTTTGTCACTCTGACAAACTAATACAATGAATGATTTATGTTGCCGTTTTGAATAGTTGTCAACCCTATTACAAGGTTTATTAGAAGAAATAATATTAGGAGCTTTCATAAATGAACTACAAGATGAAATTTGGGCAGAAGTGAAAATGTTTCAATCACAAAATTTAAAGGAAGTCATAAAATGTGCACAAACTGTGGAAGAGAAAAATTGTGTTATAGGGCAAAGTCTAGATCCAAACTGATCTAGGTCAACCTAAAAGTGCAATTATTTGACCAAACCAGAATTTTCAACAAACTTATAATCCAAATACATCAAATACCCATCAATTATTAGCCCAATCCTACACCAACACTTACTATCCCTAAACAGGCCAACCTGATACACCAACCTACTCAAACTTAAACCCAAACAAGTAAAACTCAACCTATATTTCTTATAACCCAACTAGCCCAACCTGAAACTCAATTAATTTACATAACCATCTTAAAATATTGTCTTAAATGAAAACACTATTAACCAAACCACCTTCAACATTTCGCCTCCATGAACTTCAACAGATTTTCAACAAGTACGAGAGCTTTAACTTCTAACTTAACATGCAATACCAATTTTTGATCACTTTTCGATAAATAGTTTTGTTCTAAATTAGAGAAAGGATTGTGTTTTTGTTGTGATGAGAAATACGACCCAAACCACCAATGCAAATTATGAAAGCTATAAGTACTCATTGCTAGAGATGATGCGTACCTAGTGCCTTTCCTCTCTAAAGCTTCAATCAATTGCCACAATCATAGTCCTTATTATACTACTATAATGTATTCCCTGCTTTAATAGTTATTCCAACAAGCCAACACACACAACAATAACAACAACAAATGTGCACAAGAATTAGATAATGAAACCTTCGTGTATTGATATTAATATAAACTGAGAAATAACACCACAAAGTTCGTACAATACAATCAATCTACTTTGGAATATAATTACAACGAAATAGTAAATACAGTATTCCTACAATTGCTTCGTGTTTGAAAGGTCAACATCTTTCATTCTTTTCTCTTCTTTTCTTTATAATTAAATTTTTCCTCTTTATTTGTCCTCGTTTCCATTCAATATAATATCTTCCTCTTATAACTGCCATTTCTCTCATGTGCTGCCACGTTTTCACTTTTTTAATGTGTGGTTCAATTCCTAGAAAGTTGTATAATAGTTAACTATCATGTTCAACTTGTTGCCATTTGGATTTCTTATTCCTTTTCCTTGAAAATGTTTTGCTTTCTTACAGGAAACAAATGTCTACTACATAATAATTTACAATTGCAACAATCCATAAAAACTATTCCACACAAATTCAATCAAATTTTTAACACAAGTGAAAAACATAAAAATTTACAAAGAAATATTAATTAAAGAGATATACTATGTATATATACTTTTGAGTATACAATTGAGTAAATTGTTGATATAAACCCATCCAAAGCATCAAATCATGAATCACCCTTAGCTATGGCTATCTTTGTCATTAACTCTTCCAATTGAGACTCCATAGAGGTCACTCGCTAAACCAATCCACAATACCCCTACTACAATTCATCCATGCGTTCTTCCATTCTCATTAAAACCATACCCTGGTTCCATTGGCTCTAATACCACTTTTGTTAAGAACCCAAAACTTATGTTAAACCTAAAATTGTGAAGAAAAAATTGTGATGCAATGAGAGACCAAAAATCAGCAATTACACAGATTGAAATTCAACATCAATGAAGTATTCATTGATCAAGGGACAAAGACTATACATGATAATAAGATAGCAAACCCAAAACTATAATTAGAAATTTTTTGGCTTTTGAGAAGCTAACTCTTTATCAAAACTACAACTAATAACTAAGGAAAATCCCTCTAATTTTTTCTCCTCCCTTTATTCTTTCTACATAATCATATAGACAGTTAATACTGACAAAATAAGAAAACAACAACATGATATTATTACAAACAAAATAACTAAAAGGTTAGCTATAAATATATAGTCTATAGATTGCAAGGAAACTACACATTGTTCCATGTTCTTTTCAAATTTGAGAAAAGGGAGCCCAAATGTACACACCTTTTTAGACTTGATGTGAATAGTTGAATACCATTTATTACAAATCTTGTCTGTAACCAACATTACTAGCCTTATAGTTGTCAACACTAACCTTGCAAAATTTGTTTGGTTTAATCCTTAATCAATCTGGTCCGATGATGAAAATGCATTTAAATAATTATTCGAATTAAATTGACTACCAAGTCTCAATCCAATTGGTCAATTTGATCCAAGTTTAAAATTTTGTATAATCATGCACACAGAACATTCTTATCATTTCTTGTCAAAGAGGTAATATACCTAAACTAAGGCTAATAACAATGATTTGATTGAGACATGATCTCAATATTAAAATGCTGTAATAATATTTTATTGGCTAAAGGACTATTTTCTATCAAAGTTTTAGCCCATTCTCAAAAAAACATCCACAATGCTTCAAAAACATGCCCAAGGATTTCAAAACTCAAACACCCGCCTATGGATTGTTAAATTAATCAAAATAGTTAGTTATAGAGGTAAAATCATTATTTTACCAGTAATATTAAAATAAATAAAATTATATCTCATTTTCTCCTCTTAGTTTGAAAAACTAACAATTTCCTCTATGATTAAGTTTTAAAATTTTCACTTTTCCCCCCTAGGATTTGGAAAACAAATCTAGCCAACTATCCCAACGATGTTTTTCTCCCTCTTCGACGACCTCATTCATCATCACAACATTTTTTCTCCCTCTCCAGTGGTCTTCTTCATCATCTAGAAGACAAAGGTGTCGTCTTTCATTGTCTAAACAACAGATGCATCGTCCTTCTTCATATGGATGATGAAAGATAACACTTTGTCGTCATAGTCCTTTATGGTGTGGGTGGTTGTCCTTCGTCCTTTTTTATGGTCAAATCTGAAAGATAGATGGAAAACATCAACCGTCAGCCAGAATAGTGGTAGTCAAAGAAGAGAAACAAACTTTAGGAGTGAAATTTAAACTTTTCAAACTTTAAGAATGAGGGTGAAGTATTAGTTTTTAAAACCTGAGAGAAAAATGATATTAATATTTAGAGTTTAATGGTAAAATAATAATTTTACTATTATTTATAACTAGAAATTCTAATAAAAGTTAGTTCATAAGCAGACTTTGAGTTTTTGAAATATTGTGAATGTGTTTTTAAAAATAGGCTAAAACTTGGGTGGGAAATAATGTTTTGGCCTATTTTATCTGAAAATAAATTTAGACCTAGCGAACCTCACCCTTGATGTCATAATTGACATGCTTCATTACGTAAGCTTCCAAAAAAAATGAACTATAAATAAACAGAGCTTCATAATCATCCTCTGACAAAATTCATAACAACATCTTTCAGCTCAACCATTCAGTAATTTAAAAAAAAAAAAAATCTTTCAATCTATAAAAGGGATATTAATTAAAATAGGCAAGCGGATTCCCGCCTAAACCTTTTTCGGCAACAAATACTCTGTTTTACCTTTCTAAGCAAATCATCTTTTTCATTCCAAAAATGTCCCTAATCTAATTTTTCAAATTCAACGCCTGACTTTTCCGATTAACCGATTTCTACCACGAAAATCATTAATATTAGATTAAGATTAAATTATCTAAAATAAATAAAATTATAAATTAAAAAAGGATTAATATTTAAAAAATAATTTATTTGTATATATCAAATTTGGATATATAAAAAATGATAAGTTTTTCTTTAAATTATTTGTAATGAAAAATATCTAAAAATTTTATTTTTATAAAATAATTGAAGTGAATTTGGATATTTATAAAATAATCTATTAAATAATATATATTTATAATATAATCTATTTTTATAAAATAGATTATATTTTATTTTTACAAAAACAGAATTTGGCAAGGGGTGCGTGGATTTGGTAAGGGGTGCGGCACTTTGGTAAGGGGTGCGGCTGCGTGCGTGCGCGCTGGTGAGTGCGGGCGGGCGCGCGCGTTCTGGTGCGTGCGTGCGGGCGCCCTAGCGCTGGTGCGTGCGTGCGGGCGCGCACCCGCACATGCCGCACCCCTTCACCAATTCCCGCACCCCTTCACCAAATCCCGCACCCTTTCCAAATCCCGCACCCGTTCAGCAAGTCACGCACCCGTTCAGCAATTCACGCACCCGTATATAAATTCCCGCACCCTTTCACCAATTGATGAACTGGTGCGGCAAGGGTGCGGGTCACGTGGCTCGGTGCGTGCGCTGGGTAATGAAAATATAAAATTATTGAGAAATGTCAGAGATGCAATTCAAAACGTCAACCTAGCCAGGAGGATCCACAGTGTCGCCGAAACAAAAATTTTACCCACGCACCATTCACCGTCCCGAAACCGTCGTCGGAAAACATCACGGCAATGTCGTCGGAGTCGTCACAGGTATATATTTATTGCTAACATTGATTCTGCTTTCGGACATTGGACGAGATTTAGGTTTTCCTTTCTTCTTTCATTTGATGCATCGATGTAGATTAGTTAGTTGATTACAGTCTTGATTATGCGATTGATTTTGCCGGTGCGACATTGTTGGTTTAATTTATGCGATTTTGTTGATTGATTGTTGATTGTTGATTGTGTTGGTTTGGTTCGGCGTTATGGAAGGAGGAGGTGTTTATTTTGGAGTGCCGATTTGCATGTTGACACCGTTCACACACACATTCACACCGACAGACCACCACTGACACTTGCAGACACCCTCAACGCATCCACGCACCCCTTAAACATCTTGCCGCACCCTTTAGGAAACGCACGCACCCCTTAACACTTTTGCCGCACCCTTTAGGAAACGCACGCACCCCTTAACACTTTTGCCGCACCCTTTCGGAAACGCACGCATCCCTCACCACTTTGCCGCACCCTTTGCTTTTTCTACGCACCCTTTTACATTTTGCCGCACCCTTTGCTTTTTCCACGCACCCTTTTACATTTTGCCGCACCCCTTTGCTTTTCCACGCACCCTTTTACATTTTGCCGCACCCCTTTGCTTTTCCACGCACCCGTTTACATTTTGCCGCACCCTTTGCTTTTTCCATGCACCCGTTTACATTTTGCCGCACCCTTTGCTTTTTCCACGCACCCTTTTACATTTTGCCGCACCCCTTTGCACTTCCACGCAACCTTTCACATTTTGCCACACCCCCTTGCACTTCCACGCACCCTTTTGCACTTTCATGCACCCTTTTAACATTTTGCCGCACCCTTTATCAGCTTCCCACACCCCTTTGCATTTTAACGCACCCCTTAACACTTTCCCCATGCTTTTCAGATTTTATATCCTCCTGTTTGCAATTTGATTGATTAAACATGTTTGCAATTTACTCAATTATATTGATTGTTATTTGATAATGTTTATATTGATTGTAATTTTCCCATTTTTCTGATTTTCTGAATATGTTTGTTTATGGGGATTATAGGAAACTGGGGTTAACGAACGCCATGATGAAAGGAGGTATAACGAAGGCTATTATTTTTTGGCGAAGTTAAAAGTTAGAGCTCATATGGATACTGTCGAAGCCATCAGAAATTCTCTTACCCATGCCCAGAAAAGAATGTTCAAAACATGTTGTTTCGGGCGATTTTTAAAGATGGAGACTTTAAAGCATAGCTCCAGTTTATTGCATTCTGTGCTATTCCGACAAATCAATAAAGGAGTAGTGGGAGAGGAATTATGGTTTCGGCTTAATGGGGTGGATTGCAGATTTAGCCCTGTTGAGTTTGCCCTCATTACTGGATTAAAATTCAGTAGAGAAATAGGAAAGAGCAAGGTTATCGGAAAATCTCAATTGAAGTCTAAGTATTTTGGAGGTAAAAAAGCTGTTAACTATGGTGATCTCGCAACAATATTTAAAGAAAGAGCATGGATAAACAATGATGAGGATGCCATTAAAATATCGGCCCTGTATCTGCTTCACTTTGCATTATTAGGATCAGACAATAGAAAAACTATTTCAGAGCATATTTTACATATTGTGGATGATTGGGATACTTTTAACTCGTACCCTTGGGGTACCATCGTTTGGAGATTGACTGTTAAATCTTTAGGTGAAGCTTTACAAAAACAGTATAACGAAGTTTCGAAATTATATCCGTTGTACTCAGAAGATATCCCAATATTAACTTACGGGATAAGAGGATGCACTTTAGCATTTCAGGTAATATTAATTTTTTTTTTTAATATTTGATGAGTATACATTTTTTATTATTATTTTTATTTATATTATATATATTTATTTTTTAAATAACAGGTTTGGATCTATGAGACACTTAATAATTTACAAAGTTTTGTGACTTGTAAATCGGTGAAGAGAATTCCTCGAATGTTGAGATGGAGAAGTTTAGATGGTCCAAGCTGGGAGGACATGGATCGTATTTTGAACTCTTCTGAAGTAAGATATTATATTTTTCAATAGTATTTATTGGTAGTTTATCATATATCTCTCTGAATAAACAATTTTTTGAATATTTTTAGGAATTTGTCACACCTCGGTTGATTGCATCCAGAGTTGAGAGACAATCACCACATTACGAAGATGTTATGAATTACATTGATGATCCAGAAGATTCTGATACTACTCCTACCATTATAACATCTCCTACTCCTGCCATTATAACATCTCCTCCTCCAGACATCCAACGTGGTGTAGCCTCCCCTCCAGATATCCCATCTGCATTTGTAAGTTGGAATACTCCCATTCGTAGGCGACGAAGTTCATTTGTTAGTAGTCCTATGCCATCAGCTATGCAGCCACCTGAGTGTACTGCTTTTATATCATCGCCTCCGCGGGCCGAAGAAACACATACTTGCATGCCTATGGGTGAATCTAGCCGGATAGCTGATGATAAATTTGATAAGCTTCAAGAGCTTCTACAAGGATTTATACAAAAAGTTGATGAACGACTTGGAAACATCGATGAGCGGCAAATACTACTTGAAGCACGTCAAGCATCCATGGAAGCTAAGTTATCAGATCTTCAACAAACGAACAATCCGAACCCAACAAGCCCACCAGTAGAATCGGTATGTATTTAAACTATATTCTAACGGTAACTATTTTCGATTAACAGAATAATATTATTTTGAAAATTAACAAGTGTTTTTTTTTGTTATTTTCAGGATGAACCAACTGAAGTATTATTTGAGTATATTGACCAATTTGATACGGCTATCCAGCAAACAACAGATGTCACAAATGAGACTCCATTAGATCACCGTTCTATTACTCGGAGGACATTACGCGGAAGGATATTGAAGAAGGGTAAAGCACTTCAGAGTCCATACACCGATCCTTTCAAACATCGCCGTGCACGAGAGGTGTATCACCCACCCTCTTTGGAGGATTTACAAAATAATATGTTTGAATATTTGCAATGGTACGGGGACCCTCCAGAACCGGGTTTGGGCAATACTTATTTATATGGACCGTGTGATAAAATTAAGTGGTGGAAACTAATAACTGAAGATAACCAGTGGTTACTAGATCAGGTATATTAATCTGTAAATGCAAAAGTTTCATTATTTTTACTCAATATTTTTATTTATTTTATAATGTTTGCTCACTTGTAATATTATTTTACTTTTCAGCATATTGATAGTTATTTAGTGGTATTACGACATACGTTTCCGAATGCTAAATGGACTTGTGTGGAAACTTCGTTTGATGGGTGGTTACCACTTATAATAAAAGAACGAGAAAATTATAAATTAGATAATTATCAATGGCCACGATTATTATTAGATCCGATCGAAGGGATAAATGATCCAGAGTTACATAGAGGTTATATCGCATGGGCTAACGTTGATCGGGTATGTATCATTTAAATTAAAACAGATATATTATTTGTGTCAGTATATAATAAAGTAAAAATTTTACTTATGGGAATGAATTTCTGACCTTACAGGTTTATATTCCGATCAATTATGAATCTCAACACTGGGCATGCGGTGAATTGGATCTAAATGCATGGACTTTGACGGTGTATGACTCTTCGAAGGCATTTTTTGGATCTACAGAAAGATTTCTGGAGGCTATGCAACGATATTCTTATCTTCCGGCTATTATTAGTGCGACCAACTATTGGGTGTCACGGGGTCTGGAGCCAAAGTTAGATCCATTGACTATTACTAGATGTGTAGATGTACCACAACAAGGCACTGCCTCCGGTGATTGCGGAATATTCGCAATATATATTTTAGAGTATAAAGCAACTGGGAAGAGATTAAATTTTAGGGCCAGAAATGCTTCCTATATGCGGTGCGTTCTTGCATCCAAAATATGGAAGCATGCCGGGAATTCAATATTTCTCTGATATTTTGTATTATATATCAACTTGTAAAAATTTCTTTTTTTTTTTTAATAGTATGTAAATTTAATATATTTATTTTGTATTTATTGGTTAAGATGTATTGAGTTTTAGTCATATGCATAGATAGGTTGATTTATTTAGGAAGTTTCTAATATATAATATTGCATATTTTGATTGATATATTGATGTGGCTGGAGTTTGGGTTGATGGATAAATATAATATTGGAGTGCAATTTCTTTGAATTTGGTATATACAGGTTGGGAAATATTGAAATTACAGAGGAGATGCTGCCGAAATTTTTAAGTAATACTGTTAATGAATGCCTAAATGATTATGGTAATTTACTAAATTTGTTGATGCAGATATTGATGCCAATACAATGCTCCCTGCTACCAACTGGTTAGCTTAAGTTGCTTCAACAATTCCAACATTGTATTTGCACCATCTAGATGGACATTGACTTTTGAATTACTTTCGCTCAATGTTGCAGAAGATCCATCAGTGCATTTCATGACTCTTCCATCCACTAGGAAATCCTCAATGACACTAATTTCTATAAATTAACTACCATGTCAATATCTAACAAATGCAGACAATAAACACAAAAAGCATAAGCTTACTTTGAACTTACTTTGAAAGCAAATTTTCTTCCATTTTAAGAGCAAGCAAAAGCTTTTGCAATATCCACTCTAATTGAGTAACAAACAAGCATCGATCCATACAAGATTTTGTGGCACAATATATTCTGGATATATTGAAACAACATAAAGTCATTTCCAGGCATCAACAGGAAGAAAAAAATGAAAACTTCGCTTTCCATAGTAAAAGCCACAGCAGAACATTACAAGTACACTGTTCTGCTGTGGCTTCCTTTACACTCAATAGTTGAGAGCTCACCAATATAAATCGAAGTGTATAATCCAGAAGTAAAGTAACTCACCAACACAAATTCAAATTAAGGAAAAAAACAATATCAAGAAGTCAAGCCATCAGAATTTCAACTTAAAAAAAAATTAGAAAGCAACCAGCAATTCCTTCAATATATGGAAACAAGATCCAAAAGAAAGCATCGAAAGTTTAATTTTTTATGAACTTACTAGAACTCAACTAAGCCATCATAACAAGAGCAATCAGCTTTAACTCTACAAACTACAAAAAATTCATGATAGAATAAGTACACAAACCAATAAAATACTTATTCAAACCACAAAACACTGGAAAATAAAAAGAAATAAATAAAGAAACTGACCTAATATGAAACAAAGTGTATTTGCATCTTTAACAAGAAACCCAATACTTTGAATCAGAAAAAGGAAGCATTAAAAAAAAAAAAAAACTCTACTTGGCGAATCCTTTGCGAGTTGATGATTATGAGACAGGAAAACAGAATTTAAAGGATTATTTTTATATTATTTATCGTTATAATATGTGAAATAATTAGTAAACCCTTCGGCCGTCGATGATAGTGTTTTTTCACAAAACTTTGGGTGTAAAGAAAAAAAAAGCAAAAAACCCACACAGCATATGAACAAATATATCATATATGCAAAGACAATTTAATATAGTAATGTTCAAAATTACATGAATTTATATTCTTTCTGATAAACCTAGACCTGATGAAGATGTTGTAGCTGCCGATAAGGGATTTTTACAAACTAAACGCGTGTGCCCTTTCTGATGACATCTGCTACATTCAATTTGACATATTTCTTCTCCTTCTGATGGTCTTCTATTACGTTCTGAAGGACGACCGGAACGTCGTTGTTGCATTTGTGGTGGATTAACAATACGGATATCTTCAGGTTGTACCCATTCGGAAGGATCTCCCAAAGGTTCAACAGCCTCCCGATAGACAGCTTTCCAATATTCAGTTGAGTAATATTTATTTACCCAAGGATAACAATTGGAGAGGTTTTGAAATCTGGCAATTGCCGCAACATGTACGCATGCGATTTGTGAAAGCTGAAATTTTTTGCAGCTGCATTCTTTTGTTGCAAGATTCACGATAGCGACAGATCTACCACTGCTATACACTTCGTATCTATCGACGGTTATTGGTTTGACAATCATATTAGCTGATTTATGAATATGATTGGCTAACTTTTCTTCAGCCCATGGAGTCAGAGGATGAGTGCAAGTATCTAGAAAATATTATAACATTTCAGACAATTATAAAAATACAGGCATAGATGGTTTATACAGATCATATTATGAATATTAACAATTTAAATGACTTTTTTACCTGCTATATTGCGACGAGTATAAAACCATTTTTGTAATGTCGAACGTAGAAATTCAATAAGCATAACCACTGGAAGTTTACGTGCATGCCGTGCCAAAGCATTAAATGATTCAGCAATATTTGTGGTCATTATGTTATATCGAATGCCAGGAAAGTGAGCACGAGCCCACCGTGTGTAGTCAATCCCTTCCAAATAAGCAGCTGCAGTGGGGTTTTCAATTTTAATCATATGCAAAGCCTCTTCAAAATCCTCTGTTCGATAAGCCTTCGCCGCTCTCCAAAATAATCCCTCTATATGTTTTGTTTGCTAATATCGAGCACGCATATTTCCTTTTATATGATGGTTACACCAGCCATGATGTGCATTAGGAAACACCTCTCTCACAGAACGAGTGATGGCATTGTGTCTGTCTGAGATGATTGCTAGATTATTGAGATCCCCGATACATCTGTGTAACGCTCGGAGAAATAAGGTCCAAGTCATTGTTTCCTCCCTTCCACCAACTCCGAACGCAATCGGATAAATTTGATTATTTCCGTCTTTGCCCACAGCAATAAAAAGTGTACCCCAATATTGACCTTTCAAAAATGCACCATCAATACAAATAACTGGACGACAATACTGACGGAATGCTCTGATAGAGCATCCTAAAGATATGAAAACAAATTGAAATCGATTGTCTGAGTCAGTTTCAATTTCTGTAATAGTACCAGGGTTTCGTTGTTGAAGATTATAGCAAAATATGGGTAATAATCTAAATGACTCTTCCGGTGAACCTCTAATTTCGTTCAATGCCCAATTCTTTGCACGCCAAGCTTGTGCATACGATATATCAATTTGAAACCTATCTGCCATATCTGTTATAATTTCCTTTGGCCTATACACGCGATCCCCAGCAGTAAATAAGTTCTGTAAGATTTTTCCAAGTGTCCTTTTACCTGCTTGCCTGTGGTGAGGCCTTATGATATCGCGAGGACAAGTATGTGTTCCTAATTTATGTAATACAAATATATCACTATTACTTAACTTAACCCCTCCTGCTTTCCATTTGCATTGTTGATGTAAACACTTGATATCCCATCTTTTCTTATTTGAGCTCGAGACTTTGAATTGATAGCCATTTTCGATTGCATCTCTATATAATGTATCTTTTAAAACTGCTTTAGATGCAAACTGGTCTTTCACTTTTAATTTGCCGCCTGATGGTGCAACCGTATGAACCGCAATTCCTTCATTTTCAACATCTCTATAGGGTTCTGGACCACCAAAAAATGGATTGCGACCAACTACACGTTCAGGGGTTGTCACTGACGTATCAACCCTTGCATCATCAACAACATCATCATTTTGCATTTCCGCAGGATTATCATCTCTATCATTGTCATTATCACAACCGCAATGTTCATCTTCTTCCTGAGGGTTAATATCATGCACGAGAGGTAAATCATCTGTTTGATAACAGCCTTCAGGTGTACCCCATATTGGTTCTGGGCCTCTTTCACCATATGCCAAGTCTTGAGAAAAAGAATTCCAACCAATATCACTCTCAATACCATCTATATTTATCCTGCTACATCCTGGTACACTTCCTGCTACACTCTCTGGTACACTATTTGGTACTGTATATATGTTATCCATGGAATGAACTTCGGTTGATGGATTCTGTTGAATCCCTTGATGAATCTCTTGATGAGTCTCTTGACCTTGATGAATCTCTTGATGAGTCTCTTGATGAGTCTGTTGACTTGGTTGTGAATGTTGCTGTAAAACCACTTCAAGAAAAAAAGGAGACTTTTTGCGAGATTTACATAACTGCATCATCATTCGGATATCATAATCATCTTTCAATAAATAAGGTGAATCGCTAAACTCTGTTGGACTTGGCATATAAATTTTAATTTCATTAAAACATTGATTGATACCTAAACGAAAACATACTCCTTCCTTGAATCCTTCGTAATCAATTTTTCTATTAGCCGAAAACAGCTTCTGAAATCCACCGATATATTTGAGATTATTACCTTCATCGTTGCGCCATTCTCCCCCGAATCCTAGCATAAACATCACTCCTACCATTTTTTCTAATGTATGGATTCAAGAACAAAAGACTGAGATTGAAAAGTGAGATTGAAGTTATAATGAAGCTTTGAAATATTAAAAGTAAGCGAAGAAGCAAAGAAATCTCTGTAAAATAACAACGGTTTCTTACTGGAGGAAGTAAATCATCTTAGTTTTATTATTATTGCAGTAAATACTTTCAGCTACCACAAATCTACCCTAACTAAATATTAATGAAGAATTAAATTCTCTGCTTATTAAAAATAATTATTAACTTTTTTTAAAATTTTCTTAATAAAGGTTTTCATTAAAAAAGACGATAAGTTGTTCTACGCACCCTTTCGGCAATTCCCGCACTATTTCGGCACTTGCCGCACCTTTTCAGAAATTGTCATACCCTTTAAGCAAATCTCCGCACCCTTTCGACAATTCCCGCACCCTTTCGGCACTTACCGCACCCTTTCAGAAATTGTCATACCCTTTAGGCAAATCTCCGCACCCTTTTGACAATTCCCGCACCCTTTCGGCACTTACCGCACCTTTTCAGAAATTGTCATACCTTTCAGTAAATTCCCGCACCCTTTCAGCAATTGCCGCACCCTTTCAGAAATTTCCATACCCTCAGAAAATTCACGCACCCTTTTGACAATTTCCGCACCCCTTCAGAAACTGCCGCACCCTTTCAGAAATTTTCATACCCTTTCAACAAATTTCCGCACCCTTTCAGAAACTGCCCCACCCTTTCAGAAATGGCCGTACGCTGTGAGCAATTGTCGCACCATTATTTGCAGGAATTGTTGAACTGTGCGGGAATTGCTGAAAGGGTGCTGCAATTGGCTAAAGGGTGCGGCAATTGGTGAAGGGGTGCGGCAATTTGCTAGAAGGGTGCGGGTGCTGCGCGCGCCCGCTCGCACGCACCAGAGCGCGCGCGCCCGCACGCACGCACCAGCGCTAGGGCGCCCGCACGCACGCACCAGAACGCGCGCGCCCGCCCGCACGCACCAGCGCGCTCGCACGCAGCCGCACCCCTTACCAAACTGCCGCACCCCTTACCAAATCCACGCACCCCTTGCCAAATTCTGTTTTTGTAAAAATAAAATATAATCTATTTTATAAAAATAGATTATATTATAAATATATATTATTTAATAGATTATTTTATAAATATCCAAATTCACTTCAATTATTTTATAAAAATAAAATTTTTAGATATTTTTCATTACAAATAATTTAAAGAAAAACTTATCATTTTTTATATATCCAAATTTGATATATACAAATAAATTATTTTTTAAATATTAATCCTTTTTTAATTTATAATTTTATTTATTTTAGATAATTTAATCTTAATATAATATTAATGATTTTCGTGGTAGAAATCGGTTAATCGGAAAAGTCAGGCGTTGAATTTGTAAAATTAGATTAGGGACATTTTTGGAATGAAAAAGATGATTTGCTTAGAAAGGTAAAACAGAGTATTTGTTGCCGAAAAAGGTTTAGGCGGGAATCCGCTTGCCTATTTTAATTAATATCCCTCTATAAAATGTCAGGATTTGAAGAAGAAATGCAAACTCAGAGAGCTTTTGGATGGGCAGCTTCTGACTCTTCAAGAATTCTTCATCCTTTCCATTTCACTAGAAGGTATACCAATTTGAGCTTGGAAAAATATTGCCCTTATTTTCTTACACATGGTATAATCAATTGCTGGGCCAATGGTGAGAATGATATAACAATCAATATTCTCTACTGTGGGATTTGCCAAACTGATTATCACATAATCAAAAATGATTTTGGATTTTCTTCCTATCTTGTTGTTCCTAGGTATGTTTTTTCTATTTTTTTTTTAAAAACACTTTTTGACTCATGCGACAGTATAATTTTGATACAAATATAAACTGATACAAATCAATGCAATTCATATGTTATTCATGAATTTTCATTTATATCATATTTGAATTATATTATATTATATATCAGTGTATCGATATCTCATCTCAACCATTAAATATTTTAATATAAAAGATATTTTTTAATCTATATCTTTTAAGTAAAAAAGCAATAGTACTCCATGTAAAGACAAAATAGATATCCACAAGTATTAATTATTATTTGATTAAATAATTTTAAATTAATAATAAAATAAATTATTAATTATATAATAATGCATTAGTGTTAATATCCATTTTGTTAGCACTCCATACTAAAAAATCTTCAATTTAATTTTTTATAATATTTTAATTCTAACAGAGTATTGATTGAATACCAGATATAAAAAAAATTTACAATTACATATAAACGGATAAATATGATATCAAAAATGTTTTCAAAGAAGAATGATATATATATATATAAATTAAATATAGATTTAATAATTTCATTGAGATAATAACAGCAAGAAGAATCAAACTTTCGTAATTTTTTGAACAAATGGATTGAACTTTCTAATTTTATTATTGAAAGGAACAATATTTTCGATATTCTTATTAAACTGGTCAAACTTTCACCATTTTCTATTAAAGGTATTAAACTATCACCTAATTTCAAACTTTAAACGATGTTAACTAGTAAAGATGTGATTTTTTTTGGTTAAAACATTGATGTGGATAATTTGTGTGTAGATGAAATATTTACAGATCGTTTTTAAAACCGAACTGAACCGGCCTATTAACTAGTTAAACCATGAATCAATCCACAATCAGGTTCAATTTATATATAAACATCGACTGGTTTGAAATTTGGTTAAACCCGGTAAACCTATTGAATCGAAAAAACTGTTTAAAATTAACAAAATTGAATTTATACAATACTATATTATTTTTGTCTCATTAAAACTTAAAAAAATTAAAATTTGTAAAATCTCAACTGAATTACTGATAAAATTTGTATTTGTTTTTTTATTTGTTTACTAGAGTGTCAATTATTTAATTAATATATTTAAAATTATTTTTTCTTTTTCTGAGGTTTTTTTATTTTACTGAACTAAAATTTATGTTTCAAAAAAGAAAATATACCCGGTCGTTATTGATAATTATATAAAATTGTTTTTTAATGAATTTCATATGTTTGATCTTTCAAAAATATGATAAATACTTGATACTATTTAAAAAATATATAATAATTTGGGAATAGTTAAACTGATCAAATTGTGAACCAGTAAAATAATTGATTCGACCACTAACCTGGTTTTAAAAACACTGCTTCTCAAATTTTATAACAAAAACTCAATCAAAATTAATTTGTTTTTCGTTTTTTATAGTGGAGATTTTTAAGTTGAAAATTTGAGGTTTTGTTTACACATTGAGCTTAACAAATAACTCATAGATTATGGTAAAATATAATTTGTTTAGATTACAATAAAAACATCATGCAAATTAAAGAAATTAATTTAAATAAACAACATATGCTTAAAAAATAAAAGGAGGCAATGTTTAAAGGTAATAAACATCACTATCACTAAAAAAAACAATGAGACTATGTACACAAATAATATGCATAATTTTATATACAACTAATAAAATGTCACTATATGATTAGATATTGTTTTATCTCTAAGTTTAAATTATTTAATTACATAATAACATAACATTAATTGTATATATTATCTATGCACAAAATATTACCCTTAAAAATATTTCAAACAAATAGGATACATAATAAAGAAGTTTTAGAAAAGACATAATACACCTTTTATGCTTGTTTTGTATAATATAATATATATTTAATCTCTTTAATAGAAAAATCTAAAATTTAAGTCCATTCAATAGAAACAATACAAATTTTGGTTAATCAAGATTTGTCCACATCGGTCGAGAATTATTCTAGTCATTATTTTTTAATTAAAACAAAAAAAAAATTAATATTTTTAGAAAAAATCAATCTTTTCAACCGAATAAAAACAAATTAAAAAATAATAGTTTTTTATCTTAAGATGTTATTATATCTAATTTCATTTAAACAAGAATTTATAATTATATATTTAAAAATAAAATAATGAGACTTCTTCAGTTGGTCTAGAAAAACCAATAAAACCACTCTACCTAAAATTAATTTAAAATCAAATTGATAGAAGCTTTAATATCTAAAGCCCTTAATTTTATGAAACAACTTGAAAATAATATAATCAAATATACATTTAAATTACTTTTTAACCTATTTAACATGCCCTTGGGTACAATGCAACATTCATTTAATTCTTAATATTCATTTGTTAAAAAAAAGTAAAAAAATAAAAAAAAAATCAATAATCATTCCTTGAATGCTCTTTACTTTATTTATTTTAGCAATGTTGTTGTTGTTGTTGTTGTTTGCTTTAGTAATTAAAGCATTAAGAAACAAAAAGGAAAACAAACAAATAATCTTCTTTCCCTTTCTCTTAAAAGAAGAAAAAATGACAAAGCCATATCAAGATAAAAAAAAAAAAGACTAATATTGGAGAAAATAAAAAAGATGTATCTTTGTGGAATAAATGTCCCCATAATTTTTGTGATTATAGAAATAACAAAAACCCTCTTAATGTTAATTTTTAGTGTTATTTAAATAAACAAAAAAATGGATAATTGAATAAATATTTATAAATTCTAATGTTACATAAACAGTAGGAGATTTTTTATTGTTTCTGTAATTTCAAAAATAAAAATTGTTATTTAATTAAATTTCAATGGGTTGAGAAAACCCTTAAAGTATTTTTCATTCATTTATAGGGGTAAATAACATATTAAAAAAGAAAAAAATGGATACCTTATAAAGAGATCTTCATAGCAAGTTATTAGGTTCCTTTATTTCATTTGTTGGTGGAAAAAAGAAAGAAAGAAAGAAAGAAATAGAACCCTAGAATGAGATCCCTCCGAAAAAAGAAGTCAAGAAAGTGAAGAAACAAACAAGTCATTCTTGAAATGCTAAATGTACAAATCGTTTGCATCTTCAAAGACTTAATAATAACAACTTCAAATTGCCATATAAAAATAAAATTAGAAAAATATAATGGATTTTTTTTAAACATATTTATTGACCTTGTAAGCGTAAATATATATACTTATAAGATCTTCAAAGACTTAACAATAACTTGAAATGCTAGTTGTACAAATTTGTCGGTCAATTTCTTCAATCAATGATAGTCAAAAATAAAATATGACTAAGAAAGATGTCAAGAAAAAAGGGAAATGCTGTTGTCACCATCTTTGGCAACCAATAATGTTGACTAAAAAAATTTTAGGAAAAAATATTAATTTTTCAAATCTTAGGTGAAAGAAAATTTATTAGTTTTTAAACTTAGAGAGAGAAAATATGATAAATTTTTAAGTTTTTTAAAATATTTTAATAAATAATAATTTTACCTCTGATAATAATAGTATAATTTAACAGATTGATGAATATTTAGATTTTTGATAGTGAATAGGTGGAAACCTTAGGTGGGAAATAGTCATTTGGCCTTTAAAGAATATTTTGAATGGCACCCCATACCTTGTTAAAATTAGCAAATTGGGTGATGTTGATAATGAACAAAATTTCTAAACCCTAAGGGGTCGTTTGGTTATCGGTTTTAAAGATTACCTTGATAATCTATCTTTTATTCCCTTGTTTGATTTGTCAGTAATAAAATATTACAATAATCTTTTATTATCTATGCTGACGTGGCAGGTAATATATGTGATAATCTGATTACCACCTTCACCTTAGGTATTTAAAGATTACCAAAGTAATCTTGATTTTATTATAATTATATTAGTATTTATTAATTTTTTGAGACAAAAATAAATTTATTTTTAATTAATATGACAAATAATATGAAAAATATTTAAAAATAATTATATTTAAGGGCATTTAAGTAAAATAATTTACTAATAATCTTTTATTACCTTTAACCAAACACAATAATTATTTATACCTATCAAATTTTATCAAATATAACAATCATTTATACCTAGTAATCTTTTAAGTAATCTATCTTTAAGGTAATCTTTTTATTTTGGTAATAAAACATTACCCAAACCAAATGCCCCCTAAATGATAATAGAATAAGAACAATATTATATGTATTTATAATAAATATTAATTTAAATATCAATGGATAATTATGCAAATGTATGTGTATTACTTTATCATAAATTTAAAATCATACAATCACATTATAATATATTATCATTAATATCTAAACATATATATATACACACACATTCGACAATTATATATGGCGATTTAGCCATAATTAGAGGTGACTAAAAACTGAGCTAAATTTAGGAAGATTTACTTAAATAAGAAAATTTTAGGTTTTAGCATAATTATAAATGTCTTCATTCAAATTTTAATGGTAATCCACATTTAATCTTACATTCTTAAATAACAATGGTTACTTTATATTTAAGGATAAAAATTTAATCTTACCAGTTTGTTCATAATTATAATCTTATTCTCCATAAAAATTATAAAGTTAAACAGTACAATATTACATAAAATTCAATTAGAATATTTTTTTGTAGTTAATTTAAATTCTTTTTTATTTTCTATATCATAAATAAAAAATGACATAGATGAACCAAGTTTGATCAATAACATATTCGTATTAATTAGGGGTGATTAAAATTGGTTAACCAAACTGGTTTAGTAATTTTTCAAATCGAACCAAATTTTCAGTTTAAAGAAAATCATAAACCAAATCAAACTAATTTAAAGATTAATATATTTTAAATTAAATCAAAAATACAAATTAATCAAACCAAATCTTTAATTAACTGATTTTGAACTGAATTTAAAGGATTATTCTATTTTATTATTTTTTTTTCATTTTTTAAATAAGTTCAATACTTTATTAATTTTTATTCAATTTTTTAAAAACGGTTTAGTTAACCGGTTTTCAAAAATTAACAAACCTCAGTTTTTTTTATATTCTTAAATTTAAATCTGGAGCAATTTTTCAAATAGTCTTTTTTTTAATTAGGTTTGAGATTTAAAAATTAGTTTGATTCGATTATTAGATAATTTTAAACTATTATTATATTAATTTCTTTTAGAATTAGTTTGCATTTTCTATAATTTATAAGTTTTTATTTTTTCCACCAATAGACAAATCATATGAATCCACGATTAAAAAATTATATTTTTTATTGACTTTTTAAATAAAAATAAAAGATGAACTACGTATATATAAGAGAAGCAAAAAATATAATTATAAAATTCTTTAACAAATAGGAGGGATAATTGAGTGAAAATATTTTTACTGTCTTTTCCAAATCACAGTGCAATTAATATGCGTTTTTGCTTTTGGAGAGATTTTAGCAGTTAAAGACAAAAGAAGATTCGGTGATATGTCGTCGTTTTGGCTTTATTCCTCGACAAGAAGTCACGCGTAATTTGTACGTCAGATAACTCACTAAATTTATAGGTCTTTCAGGGTCCCACGCCACTGACAAAAAGGCAAACTAAAACTAAACGTCGCAACGACGTCGTTCCGTTGCCTCATCCATTAAACATATAAAAAGTACAAACTGAATTCGACGTGGACTTGAAGCACTCACTAATAAAAAAACAGAGATGGTTTACTCTTCTTCAAGGACAGTCTCCGTGATAATCAGTTTACACTTACCGTTGATCACAATCATGATCATCAAATCAACGGTGGCGAGAGAGCTACGGCCGTCGGATCACGGCCTAGAGTACCAGAGTGCACCGCCGCCGGCGGCCAAAACAAAACCGGAGATGCGATTGTTTTTCAAAGGATCGTCGTCGCCTTCGACGAGTAATTCTTCCAACAGCGTTGCATTGCCAAGAGCGATGAACTCAAACGATACGTCGTGGTGGAACGCCAACGTTGCTGGTGGCGGTAGTGGAGGTAGGGACCACGTGAGGCACGTGATGTTGGTGGCCAGCTTAGTGTGTGGGGTCACAGGTCTGGCTTTGTTAATTGCTTCTGCTTTCATTTATATTTTCAAGCATCAGAGTCGTAAATCATCATCACCGTCATCATGTGTCGATAACAATAATAACAATAGAAAGTAAAGTTGTAGTGTTGTGTTGTGTTGTGGCTTTGAAGTTGTGGTTATCGTCTCTTGATCTCTCATTTCATTTTTCGTTTTTGTTTTATAGAATATACTTTTTTTTCCTTATTTATTTTTCACTCTACATTTTGCAATTTAAATACTTGTACATATTGCTTGTATTATCTTATATGGATATGAACGAGGAAATGAATTCGGTGAAATTTTGTTATCTGATTGAAAATTATCGTGTTCTGAGATTAAAACTCTGTTTGTATTAACTGGTTTAATAAAATTGTCGGCTTTAAATTGTCGGCTGGTATAGTTAGATCCAGCTCAATATTTGCATATAAATATTATAGCAATGTTTTAATATATAATTAATGCGTGACCAGAGTCAACAAGATTTAAGTTAGATATGCGTGCCGGGTCCTCTATGATTGTTCAAACTTCAGAAGGATTCAGAAACAAGATGATATTATTTATTTTTGAACCTGCATTATAATAGTTTGGGATCACAATAACGTTAGTTTCCCATTGACATTCAAAATATCAATTAATGGCTATGGATAACAGGTGTTAGTGGGTTGAACCAACTTGTGGCCTAAGATAGGTGTTGACTTTTTTGGTCTGGCTAACTTAGACCCAACAAAGAAAACCGTAGGCTGTATCAAACCCATGGGCTATGTAAGGTCTTCCTGAGGTAAAGCTCTGAGGGCAATTTGGTACTGTAATGTCTAATTTTTTTATTAATTTTTTTTAATGGTATAATCCATTTGATATAACCCATTCCTATAACGAGTTAAAAAAATTAAAAAATTAACTTTATATAATTAAAAAATAAAAAAATTCATTTTTCGAGTTGACTTATAAAGGGCACATCCCAAAGGCTTTGGGCCTTATCTCGAGTCTTCAGATTTTGGGACAAGTTCGACATGAAAACCCACCAAGTGACAGGTTTTAGCACAACCTAACATATGGACCTGGCGGATTGGATGATTCAGTTAGGTTGTCAATAAAACATTCCAAGTGATTTCAATCTTGACCGATCAAGTTAGGTTATTTGGAATCTTTTTTCAAGTGATAAATGATGCTTACTTGCATCTGATACATGTCATGGCTAAATGGATAAGAATAGATGCACTTTAATTGCTTTCCTTCTTCGTGGTTGGCAATATACCACATATTTTTTTAAACAAAAGGCATAGGGGGAAATGATTAGTTTTTAGGGGTTAGGGGGCGAAAAGGAGATAAAATTTTTAGGGGTTAGGGTTTTGCTAATTTTAACCATTCATGGGTGGATAAATGAAATTTTTAAAATTAACGGAGGGAACTTTGAGATATTAGCATATTTTGGGTGGGACATAGTTCTTTGGCTCAAACAAAATAACATTAGTAATGAGAATTTTTTGTACACATGCGGTTCATATAATTTCATTGAGTTGTATTTATCATCTTACAAAAATTTCACATAGGAGACACATCTTCATACCTGCAAATGGTTTTAAAAATAGAAAAATTAGAAATTAAAAAGTATTTATAAATGTTTTAAGTCATTATTTAGGAAAATTGAAATTTATATACAGTTATACACTTTTTTTTTTCATCATACAATTATACCACATAAAAGCAAACTCCCTAAAATACCTCTTATTTTGACCAGCCTTTTATGTCTTCCTTCTTTGGAAGTAGACGTTGTTTCATTTCCCTTTACTTCTTAGCATCACTCACTCTATACACAATCAATCCAGACAAACAGTACCTCGATCGTGCAATCTTCTTCAACGTTTCAATAGTGCTCAGTGTTACAATGGCAATGAAGGTGAGTGTAATCTTGGTTTTTAACCTAAGATTAATTTTTTGGTTTAAAAATTGGTTTTTATTGAGGGATAGTACTTGATTGTTTGTTGAGTCTTTGTTTTTGTTTGTCGCTAGAAAAAGTTTAGTTATCAATGACTTTTGTTGTTAGATTTAGGGTTTTGGTTAAAGAAAAATATAATCTTTTTTTTTTTAAGTTAAAAATGAATGATTTGTGTTAGAAAGAAAATTCTTTACTATTATGTGTTTGTTAGCTATAATATGTGAAAAGTTGGTAGATTTACATAGGATTAGTAGGATGTATCCAAATGAACTGTCGAGCATAAAAAAACAAAAAAAAAAATCAATAAAGTCTCGTTTGGACGTGACCCACATGGTACTATTTAGAGTAAAAATAAGCCAAAGGATCATAGGGCCTAGGCGTGCCCCACTGGGCACCTTGTATGAATAGTAACACGTATTACTATTCACAAAAAAGCAATTTGTATATAAATTTCAATTCCCAATTTGTATTATCATAATTTGTGTTATTAATCTAATGCAAAGATGTTTTTTTGTCTTTTTTCAAAGACATGGTGTTAACCATTGTGTAGGTGAGTACATATTTCACAAGGTCCACGAATTTTAAGTTCGATTGACGCTCTACAGGACAAAGAATATAGTAAACATCATCAACAAAAAATTAACCATGATCTAAAAGAGAAAAAGTTCAAGATAACATGTTTCATGTACTTCTTGGAATTAGAAATAGTTTAGCATCGTACTTATACACTTATGCTATTTCATTTAATTAACCATAGAGACGTAAAAAAAAAAACTTTGGTTCAGATTAAATGGCGTTGATGTTCGTTTCAACCATTTGGAGTTTGCAATAATTACAAGTCTCATCTGAGGGCATGATATAGATGTGTCATCCTATGTGAAATGTCTGAGACACCCCTATTCAAAGGTCTTACCTAGACCTCCAAATGTAATGCACCTATTCTTTGTTTTTCACCAGTTACATTTTCTATTTCGGTTTCATGTCAAACATATCATAAACATGCATTGCACCTAATCTAATAAAATTTTCTATTTGAATTGTAAATACCCTAACTAATTTAACTTACAAAAAACAACATTTATAAAAAAAAAATTTCATTTCCCCCACAAAAAGCACAAAGTTTGTGTATTTGAAATTCTAAGGTTTTCAACTATGTAACAAAAATAGATAAGATTATAGGGGTTTGGATTAGACTTGACAGTTCATTTTGTGTTAATTTGAATTTCGTATCAGAGACTTTCAACTTTAACCTGATTCAAACTAGAATTATATCGAAATTTTTTAATCGTAACTCAATCATTTAATATTCAGATTGATCCAATCTGACCCAAATTATTCCAAAATTATCTATTATTTTCATTTTTCAAAGTGTTTTTATTATTTTAATTTCTTAACTAAATTATCTCAATATACTATTAATAAAACACATAATATAATATTTTGTCTTATTGACAAATGGTCTAAAAATTTATATACTAAGACTTTTAAAATACATTAATTATCTTACTAACCAAATTAAATTTTTACTACTTCGTATTAAAATAAAATATTTAAATAAAAATAATACGAGTAATTATAATTATACAAAGATATAATTATATATAATTTGTATATATTTCAAATTTTTATTATAAAGATACAACATATAATTATAAGAATAAGAACTTTAAAAAAGGTTTATAATCTGACTAACCAAATCAAATTCTTATTACTTGATAATAAAATAAAAATATCTAAATAAAAATAAACAATAAAAAAAGTAATTATAATTATATGAAGATACAATTATATACAATCTATACAGATTTTAATTGCTGTTGATATTGTCTTTTAACATTTTTATAATTTATTTTTAAAAATTTTATTAAAGTAACATTTTTCTGAAATATTTGAGTCAATATGCGTCATATCAAGTTATTTTTATGTGAACTTTAATACTATCAAATTTAATTTCGTGTCATGTCAGATTTACTTGAAATAACTTTCGTATAAAAAAACTTAATCTTAACTCGATATTTTTCATGTCGTATTATGTCAAGTTAGTGAATCGTATTGAAAATTGTTAACTTTAGTTTGGATCAATATTTACTTGTGTTAGAATGAGTTTTATGTAAAATTTTAGCAAAATAGCTAGTTATTTTGTAAAGAAAACTTAGCTAAAGCTGGTGTTGTTTTAAGGTTGAAGACGAGCATAAACTTAGTATTATACTATCCTTTGTGGTATAAGATGAAGCAGGCGAGAGAAATAAAAGTAATAAGCTATGGCAGGGTTTACAGTGACGTTTGCCATGGAAACCAAGTTGTTGATAAGTGTAAAGAAAGAAGTTGAAAGAATAAAAAATAGAATTGAAGATCATCAAATATTTCCTTAGGGATGCAGATAAAAAGGTATCAACCGAGAACATTGGATTGGTTTCAATGAAGGTCATCTGGTTAGAATTCAACTATTCCTCCCACATCGTTCAATTGAGACACAATACAATATTATATAACTAAAGACAAGACCAAAGGTAACCGTCTCTTCGGAGACATCCGATAAAATTGGAACGATACAGAGAAGATTAGCATGGCCCCTGCGCAAGGATGACACGCACAAATCGAGAAATGGTCCAAATTTTTTTACTCCTCTCTGGGTTTGATAATTTTATTAATTTCTTGTGTTTTTATACTAGGTTTGAATTTTTGAAATGGTTTTGATTTTATTTTTTTAAACTGGGTTTGATTTTTTTGTTTCAAATTTCGAAGTGGGTTTTATTTCTTACCTCCTGGATTTTGTTCTTTGTTCTGGCAGCTCTGTTTTTTATTTTTAATGCTGGGATTGATGCAATGCTCCGTTTTTATATTGATGGATTTTTTTTTTTTTTTAACAATATATTGATTGGTTCTCTGTTGATGGGTCTTCTTCTTCCATTCCATCCCCTGAAATTCTTTGATTAGCGTTTCTGAAATAGCTTTTTACAGAATCGTTGAATACACGATGGCCTGTGCAATTGCTTGTTTGTTTGAGCGATGTATTTTCTCTGACTCTGCAATAATGTTGGTTGTGGCTTATAATATCTCTGTGATTTTTTAGCTTTGAATTTGATTTATGTGCTTTTTCATGGCAAGAATTATTGGCATAGTGTGACTCCTTCATCCTTCAGATTGCATTCTCTTGAATTTCTGCTTCTGAAATAGCTTTAAGTCATCCCTCAAATCGCTGAATGGACAGTGGCCTTTGTAAACTCATTCTTCTTTCTCGTTCCCAAAAGTTTCTTTGATTGGTATTTACCTGTTTCTGTTCAAGTACCATCAAACAAAGTTGCTTGTTCTGCTTCTATTTCTTTTTAAAGCGCCACAACAATTAAAACAAGCAATTCTTGAGTAACTAAATTCAACTTAATTGCGTTATATTAATAATAATTGGATTACTTGAGTTACCGAGCATGGCACATTTCGTCGCTGCTTGTCATGGAGTTTTTGAAAGTGTAATTGATATCACAAGATTGTTATAAATGGTAAACGACTTTGTAGTTAGTTGTTTCTTAGCTAAGTCAGAGTTTGACCAATAATTCTCTTCTCTTTTCATTCTCCTAGACTTCTTGAATATGGACTAACTTTTGCATTTGCTCTCTAATAGGGCATAAATTGAAGATAATTTGGGCACAGTTTCGCCTTGTGGCAAGATTTGGGATGCCTTTAAAGGCATTAAAGATAGTTTTTGTTTTCTTTCTCTGGGCATCATGGGAAGAAGATATTGTTTGCAGTGACATTGATGTTTGATTTGATTATATTACTTGAGTTAGCAAAAAATATTGAAAGTGGCATTTTTTTAATGCATTTACAGTTGAATGACTTGAGTTCTGTATGATTAATATAGGTTGCAGATAACATGTGATTAAGGCTCAGAATGGACATAATAGAGAATGAATCAAGGTCACAGCTTTGTATCTTTTCTTGGTGATGAATATTTAATTCGTATCATGGAGATCCAGGTAATACTTACTCTTTTATTTTCCTTTCCGTTCATTCATTTTTAATTAGGAGAACCAAAACTTTAGTAGGTGTTTATAGATTTTGATTTTTTTATTAAATCATTTGTTAAAATTTTTTAAAGAAATTCTACTTAGAAAACTAAGCTAATGTAAGAGTTAATAGTTATGTATACATTAGCTAACAGTAAACCAACAGTGATGGTGAAAAATAAATGAAATAGGTAACATTCTTGCCAATTGAAGCTTTTGTTTGCATCCAGAAATGCATGTTTTTCAAAATCTTAACATCATCAAGAAGAGAGAATTCTCTTTTCAGTCTCTACTTGAAGCAATTTAAGGGATAGGATTGGCAGAGTATGAACGAGGAGAAAAATACTTAAAAAAGACTAGAGAATGAAACACAAATTAGAAACCTGACACTCAATATTTCATATCTAGTCAAATTATAGTCAAATGTCTCAAAACAACTTCGGCCTTCTCATAATAAAAACCTGAATGTAACAAGGTAAAAGTACTAAGTATGATTATTAGAATGAACCAAACAGAAAACATTGTTAATATTCTAAGACAGATCACTTTCTAATTATACTACTAAAACTAGGTTATGGATTCCCAATTACTAGCTGATGGATTTTTAGGCCTAATTGTGTTTGCAATGTCTACACAAATCGGTAATGGATATCTCCCTTGGCTAGACGATCCATGGCTTTGTTCACATAGTCCATTGAAATAACTTCAACATCTGCTGTTATGTTGTGCTTTGCTGCAAAGTTTAACGTATCTTCATGCCCCCTGCTGAACTTCCTGCAATCATTTTTCTCTCTGCATAGAAGTTCCATTCCCTTTTATGTAAGAAGCAGAAGAAGATGCTTGATGATTTCTTTCTACTATTCGTCGAAGACATATTTTTTAGAAGCAAAATGAAATGCTAGAGTAGATTTCAGATCCTAAAAGCTTCTTTCATAAACCAAAGATAAACACTGAATGAAAAAACCATGTTGAAAGCTTTCTTACCGAAAATTAAGGGCATAATTGATAACTCAGCTTGTTTCTTCAAACCAGGGCCGCTTAACATTATTAATTTTCCATTGAACTTCAAGAGATCTAGTAATGGCATCAAAGGATGTTGTGGATAGACTGTGTCAAAGATTCCATCCATTGTACCCATAGCAGCCTGCTCCAATGTAATGCAGTTACAAAACAAATTAGACATCAGAATGTTTTGGTTATCTTAAAAGGTTTGCATTAGCTTTAACTAGTCTTTTACCTGCATTTGCTTCATGTCATGACTAACAATAAATGAATCGGCTTTGAGATGTTGAATTGCTTCTCTCATTTTGCATGGTGATGTGCTTATCACTGTCACCTTCATGCCAAATTCTTTAGCAAACTTCACTGGTAGATGCCCTAACCCACCAAGACCAACCACACCCACATGCTTTCCAGGCTCGTGAAGTCCATAAAATTTCATGGGACTAAACACTGTAATCGCTGTGCCAAGTAACGGTGCAATGCCCTCTGAACAAAGATTTTCAGGAGTAGAAAAGGCAAAGTGTTGATCAATGACAAAAATATCAGAAAATCCTCCATAGTTTTCATCCCCACCATCGTCAAAGACTCTGCTGGTGTGCATCCTTTTAGGGCAATAATTTTCCAAGTCATTTTGGCACTGATCACATCTGCCACTTGAGCCTATTAGACCTCCCACTCCTGCCTTATCTCTTACTTTGAATTTTTGCACTTTGCTCCCCACTTAGAGTTACCACACCAACAATCTCATGACTGCGAAACACAAAACAATATATAAAATTGGGTATGATTTTAGAAGGAAATTTGGATATTGGATTGTGTTTTAAGAACATTAACATACCCAGGAACAATAGGATAGAACAAAACTTTGAAATTGTTCTTGATTAAGTGCAAGTCAGAATGACAAATCCCAGAATATAGAATCTTTAATGTAATATCATTCTCACCGTTTACCCTGCATTAGCAACAGAAAATAGATCCATTTGGGATTAAATTCATAAAAACACAAAGAAGAATGGGGGCATTAATGCATCTTCTGGTGAAATGGGAAGGATGAGGAATTCCTGAAGAATCCGTGGCTGCCCATCCAAAGGCAATTTAATGAGATTGCTCTTCTTGCAATTCTAACATGTGTTCGAGATTTGAATAGTCAATAATAAATTTCAATCTGGTTTATTAATCTTGTATATTATTTTGACAACTCTCTTATTTATAATCTACTTTTCAAGAGAAGTTACATCATGTCTGAGGTCTACTCTTGGTCAAAATATTTCATTTAAAGGCCAAAAGACTTATTCTTATCCAAAGATTACTCCTTTCTTAAGTTTCTACCCTTTAAGTTTCAAAAACCTTTTTACCTACCCATGGGTTGTTGAAGTTAACTAAATCTGTTAGTTTTAAAATTTTATCTCTTTTTTCCTCCCCCCTAAACCTTAAAAACTAATAATTTTCTCTAGGTTAAGTTTTAAAAAGTAGCAGTTTCCCTTTAGGGTTTTTTTTTCATTCTCTAGCGGCCTCTCCTATCTCTTCCGCTAGCAATAGGAGAGAAAGAGATAAAATTTTAATTTATTTTTAATATTATTGGTAAAAAGATAATTTTACTTTTAAAACTAATAGATTTAACAATTTATGAGTAGATAAAAGGATTTTTGAAAATTAAAGGATGAGAATTTGAGAAAGAAGTAATCATTCATTGGCAATAAGTTCTTTGGCCTTCATTTAAATTGTTTGTACTTTGGTTGGATGGTGGAAATGGCAGCTAGTTTTCCTCTTTAACAAGAAATATTTAGTTACTATATTAGGATCATTTTCTCCATGATATCTTTTGACATGTACTTGGCATACGTAATATAATTTCATTAACATGAAGCCTTATATTAGAAATTATAATTTTCTAATATTTATAATCTTGATGATTCTTTGAAAGAAAAAACACGAAGATGTTAGAATAGACACTATAACACATTGGAAATTTTGTTTACATTTTTGTTGTATATGTTTTGTTTGTACTTTTTTATATTGGTTATACTTTTTTATTTTGGTGTATATTTTCTAATGGTTTGTGTAATTATAATGTTTTTATATCATTATAGTATATGTTGTTTATAAACTAATTTCGATCATGCCTCATTGCTAGACCAGGTGAGTGGGAATTGGGTCAAACAAATATAGGTGAAAATAGGTCGATTTATATGAGTATTAAACATGCCTGAAAAAACTATGAGAGTTTAAAATTATGTATGCCAATATTATTTTGGTGTGGGAGGTCAAAGCTTGGTTGTAGAGAAAGAAATTGATTACTCGCATTTGAATTTTTAATATTCGATGTTGCAAATGATTCTCAAGAACGGGATATATTAAACGTTAAAAAAAGTTGTGGGTACACGAGTATATTCAGATCGCATTAGAAAAAAAGGTATTTATGGGTACGGGTTTAAGATCTTGTACCACATCTTTTTTTCTACGGGTATCCATGGGCAATTCATTTGTTTGCTTGGTCTAGCCATTGCCACCCTAATTTGGAGAGGAGTACTTGCAATGTGGATGACAAATTGATCATAAACATCTCCTTTAGCAAGACAGTTTAGGATTTTTTTTTCTGGTTCAAAAAATGTATAATTCGGTGCTCTTCTTAATCAAATTTTAAATAATTCTACTTTAAGTATTATTACATAATTAAAATAATTACAATAACTCCATGCATTTGGTATACATAATTGATTCCATCGGCACAAGACTTGACATATATGAGGCGGGTATTAACATATACAAACAAGTTAACATGTCATTATTGTTTAAGTGGTTTAATTGTCTACTTTATTAATAATTTCAAATCATTTAATCATTTAATGATATATTATTGATTTATTTCTACTCGTTTGTATCCTATCATTTATAAATTATGTTGCACATATAAAGTATCAACATAACCAAAACTCTTATTTATATAAACCCTAATGAAATAGAAATAAACAAATTAGTAACGTCATTTATTTATGTTTGTGGTGGTTGGAATTGCTTTTGAACTAAGGGTTGAGAGTATCTAAAACATCAATGACAAATCGATAACGAATATGTGCTTTAGGAAGACAATCCATGGCGTTGTTTACATAATCCATTGAAATAACCTTGACATTAGTTGTAATATTATGTTTAGTTATAATGTCAATCATTTCTTATGTCTCCTTCATTCCCTTTGCCATGCTTGTTGGAATCGTTCTTCTACCTGAATGTATTGAAAATTTTTATAATATTTTTTAACCTTCTTTATGTGCAAATTTTCCTGTATTTTTAAAGAAATAAATTTATAAAAGAGGTATAAACAAAGAAAATTATTAAAATATTCTTACAAGAAAGTAAGAGACTGGTATCTCAATTGGGTTGTGCAAATCGAGTGACGGTAGTAACATTAGTTTTTCATTGAGGCTGAGAAGATTGAGTAATGAGTTGAAGAGATTGTGGCAATGATACCATTTAGAATGCTTGTAGCAGTTTACACCATATATCTCAATCATATAGTAATACATTATTTTTAGTACACAAATTAGTTTTTATTGTTAATGCTCATAATTTTATTATGAGAACAAATTATAAGGATTTGATGATGTACGTCCAAGATTTGACCTAGGAGTGATCATACATCAACCTAACATTATGTATGCCCGTGTGTGGCTAAGTGAACACCTATACATAGAATAAAAAGCATGGTCATGACTTGGTTATGCACAAGCTATATTTAGAATAGAGTTTAGATGAGCTTGAACAAGTTTTAAGGTCATTAAAATGTCGAGATACCAAAGGGAACGAATTGATATAATTGAGAGGAACTTAGGTAGAGATAAAATGGACTAGATAGAAGTACAGGGGAGTTCTAAGAATTGGGTGTTGATAAAGATTATATCCCGATGAGATATGAGATAAATCGATACTTACAAGACATAGAGATGATGAGACTATAGACTAATTAAGGGAATACTTGTCATGTAAACAACCCATAGATAGGGTTGAAGTTTATTGATTAATGTCCTTATATTGAGAGATACTTGCTACAATCTCGTGTTTGTTAATTTGCTAAGACTTATCTAGATATAGAAAGTTTGACGATTGGGGTCTATAGATTGATAAGTTAGGATCGCGAGTTTATCGTTTTATAATGAGATTAGGCAACCAAGACTAGAGAGAGAGAGAGTCTAGAAGTGGTCACTAAAGTGGGTACGTTAATTCTTTTAGATTCAATTGAGATTTCGAGAGCCTTGGATTGAGATAGAAATACCATAGGTTAGTAAAGAAAAAGAATTAGATTTGACTAAGAGATTGTAAGATTAAATTTGAATGAAAAATTGTAGGATAGAACATTTTTATTTATTAAGTGTTTTGTACTCATTCTCTTTCTTTGGATTTTGTAGGTGACATAATTTGAAGTAAGGACGACGGGACAACAAAACAATGATAGAGTGACGTGTGAGCAATGGACTCAAATTATGATTTATAATTTATAATTTTGATTATTTATTCTAGTATATTGTGCTTGAGATTTTATTTTAATAATGTTTTGGATGATTTTGAGACAGTATTTATGTTCATTAATAAAGACTTTGATGAATCTCACATTTATAGATCTGTGCATGTAGTGATTATAGAATATCTGATTTTAATTTAAGATAACATTCATGTATAATAGATTTTTAATAGCATTTTATCCCGAAGGATAGGACATTCGGGTGGGGTGTTACATACCGATACACCAATAATATAATATAATTCAAATATGTAGTAGTATAAAATACAAATTCAATTCAGCATAACATATGAAATATGAGGTAAAGTTAATTAAACACCAAATTAATGGAAAATATATTGCATTTATTTGCATAAATTGATGCTTGGTAGAGTGATTGATCTTTGCAGTGGTAGCTAAGGCTTGAGAGTGTTGGCAATGTCAATAACGAATCGATAACGAACATCTCCCATGGCAAGACGATCCATCGCTTTATTCACATAATCCATTGATATGACTTCAACATTTGCAGTAATGTTATGTCTTGCTGCAAAATCTACCATCTCTTGTGTCTCCTTCATCCCTCCTGTCGCACTTCCAGCAATCATCTTTCTTCCTGTGTACAGATAATTTCAATGTTAAATCCATGTAGTCATGGAAACCCTAAAACATGTCTAACAATTTGAAGCTTATAATTTATTGATTCATACCCAAAAGTAAAGACATAGCTGACAACTCAATGGGCTTGTTTGGCACAGCCAACAATATGAGTTTTCCATTAAGCTTCAGGAGATCAATTAATGGGTCTAGAGGATGCTTTGCAGAGACTGTGTCGATTATACCATCCATTGTGCCTGCAGCTGCCTATACCAGTTTATATATGTAAATCAAGATTATACTCTAGCATGAGTCAAAAAGTAAACCAAAAAAACCAGTGGCCTCAATCTTACCTGCATTTGCATGGTGTCATGACTAACCAAAAAAGAATCAGCTTTAAGCTGTTCAATGGCTTCAATCTTCTTATTGGGAGATGTGCTAATCACAGTGACCTTCATCCCAAATGCTTTAGCAAATTTAACAGCAACATGCCCTAATCCACCGAGACCAACCACGCCCACATGCATTCCTGCCTTGTCAAGTCCATAGAATTTCATCGGGCTAAACACTGCAATTCCTGCACAAAGCAACGGAGCCACTCTTTCTAATTCCAGACTTTCAGGAATATGAACGGCAAAGTGTTCATTAACAACAAGAATATCTGAATATCCGCCATAGACTTTCTCTCCACCATGATCAAAGATTGTGTAGGTGTCAATGCTTTTAGAGCAATAGTTTTCCAAGTGGTCTTGGCAATGCTGGCAGCTGTCACATGAATCAATTTTACAACCCACTCCAGCTTTATCTCCTTCCTTGAATTTTTTCACCTTGCTTCCCACTTTGGTCACCACTCCCACAATCTCATGCCTATTGTTTAATAAAATTAATTAACTCAGAAGAACTATGAGAAATTAAGGAAGGATTGGTTTTAATTAAGAAGATTAACATACCCCGGAACCATAGGATAGGAAGAAAACCCAAAATCATTTTTAATCATGTGATAATCAGAATAACAAATCCCACAGTAAACAATCTTGATTGTTATATCATTCTCCTCATTGGCCCTGCAATTGGTTATATCATGTGTAAGAAAATCAGTGCAATATATTTCAAAGTTAAAAGTGAAACCCAGCTACCTTCTAGTGAAATGGAAAGGACGAAGAATTCCCGAAGAGTCAAAAGCTGCCCATCCAAAAGCTTTCTGTGTTTGCCTTTCTTCTTCTTTTTCAAATCCTGACATTTTATAGATTGAAAGATGAAAAATATTACAGAATAGTTGAGCTCGATCAGAGATGTTGGTGGACGATGATTTTGAAGCTCTGGTTATTTATAGGGTAGTTTTATTGGAAGTTTACGTAATGAAGTATGTCAGTTATGACATAATGGGTGAGGTTTGGTAGGTCTAAATTTATTTTTAGATAAAATATTATTACAACATTTTTTAATATGGAGAGTGGGATGCTTAACCTATCATTAATGATTTCCCAGTATAACTTTAAGATCAATGAACATAATGGTAATCCTATTTACTTTACTGAAATTTCAACCAGATTAGTTGTCCAATCTTGAATACTCTGAATCAAATCACTGTTAACTTTCTTCATTATTACCCTTAGCTAGCCTTTTTGACAAGAAATAATAAAAACAGTCTTATGTGGATGGTTTTGTGCAATGTTTAAAAATTTTGATAAACCTAGATGAATTGGTTCGATTAGAACCTCACGATTATTTTAATTTGAATCAATGTTTATATAGGGTTTCTAGGGTACTGATAGCTAACAGTGTAATGAAATTTAAAAAATTAGAAATAAACAAATATGAAAAACCTCGATCAGGATACCTGTTTTAAACGTATATTCACAAATATGTAAAATACTCATAGGGTATTTTAGAATTATACCTATATTGATGGCTCCTTTAACCTTCATATGGCTAAAGAAAGTATGTTATCCAACCTTTACGAGGCGGATCCTTGGTATCCATGTGGAGCACGAACACAAACGAAGAAAATCCAGGCGAAGAGGCTACTAAGGTCTTAACTGGACTTTTGGCGTTCACGGAAAGGAGAGAAATAGAGGGAATGACAACTAGGTTTTCATTCTTTATAGTCTATGTTCTTTACACAAAAAATTCATGTTTTATTGATATGTGCAATTGTCCAAGCATAACTAAAATTCTAAGTGTACATGACACCCTCAACACACATGCATGATTGGCATAGAAAAATTGCATAGTTGGCATGTCTTAAGGCCATTTGCATGGCTAGCACACTTAAGTGTGCCAACTAGCATGGCCTAGTCTGGCCTAGCCTTGCACAGTTGGCATATGAATGTGTGCTAACCAACATGGCTTTGTTTGCACAACTAACACACAAATGTGTGTCAATCGACATGGCCATGTCTTGCACAACACTAGCATGGCCATTTGTTACATGATACCAGTCGACATCATGCAATTGCATGGCCGACATAATTACACCAAGTGCAAGGCTAGCACTTGGACAAGCCATATCAAATTGGGTCCTCTCAACCCATTAAGCAAACCCAATCTACTCACGATCTCTTTCTCGGCCTAAAACACTAAGATTATCAACAAACAATCCATTCCTCTGAGTTTGATTTAACTCTTTTATTAATGTGACTCATAACTCTATATCGAGCTGTTAGTGTTCAAATTCGGAGTAAATATGAACATAGACCAAGATTGATCTCTAGCAAAACATCATGACCACCTTGACGACAGGATGTTAGTGGACATATCTTAAGTTTTTGCAACATTATAGCTACGTGTAATTCAATCATTTCATCAATCAATATTTGTCTTAATGATAACTAAGTATAAATTGATACAGATTAATGACTAACATGGATTATGCTACAATTTTATCCCACTGTGACCACAGATTCAAGAATTCATAGATGGATGAGGTTGAGACATAAAAATATGTCTATTTCAGTGATTCTTCAGTATGAATTGATACACATCAATGATTAACATAAATTAGGCTACAACCTTATCCTACAAGAATTCATAGATGTCTTTTAGTATTCTCATGTAAGATATGTTCTCATGTACTTAGAAGTGACGAATCCTTTATTAATCAACCATAGTCTTCATGTATCTCATGATATGGTTGATTACTATCTTTGTAGTTATCCCAATTATAACGACACATTAAATAACGTCAAACCATACCAATTCTTATACGAGATTGTCTGACGATCTCAAGTCAAAGGATCACATGCATCTACAGTGTTCAAAGAATTTATTCCATATATACTAAAATAACCATCTATATGGATATTCTCTAGTTAGGTCAGTTTGATGAACATGTCTACAACGTGCATTTATGTGTTTCATCAAGTTGTCTATAACAGTTTTGACACATGAGAGTTATCATCACTTTTGATAAAATCCCTCAACACTATGATAATCCCATCATCATTGCACATGCCCTTATTTATTGCAATGTTAAAATTATAGACATTTCTAAAAGACCACTTAATGTGTACATAGGGTTCTTACAATCAATCATTTGATCCTTTTGTCACGGTTCTATTATTTTGAGGGTATGTCATTCATACTATCATATAAATAAACAACATATGAACTGAATAACAATAAATCTTTTTATTAACGATTAATGTAAAATTCAGTTCACAAATGTCAAATTTGATTGGCTTTAGGACACTTACCCTAACAATCTACCACTTGTATTATAGTCAATTAATCATATATCTAATGTTGAGCTTGGCTACATACCTATCATGCTTCTATTGTGACAGAGGCTTTGTTAGTAAGTCAATTAAATTGTCATTTGTACCAATTCTTGCTATCTATATGTCACCTTGTTATACAATCTCTAAGATTAAGTGATATCGCTTGAGTATGTGCTTAGACCTCTGATGAAATTGTGGCTTCTTTGTCTGATGAATCACTCACTTACCTAAACAATTACTTCATTGTTGTCACAATGGAGCTCAATCAACCCAATGATACTTGAAACCACTCTAAATTCAATTACAAACTTGTTGGTCTATATAACCTCTGTTATCACTTCTAAGAGGGCATTATACTCATACTTTGTTGTAAAATTAGCCATGATACTTTACTTGAAGCTTTTTCAGCTAACTACACCACCATTCAAACAAAACACAAACTCCGATTGAGATTTGTACTTATCTTGATTAGTTTATAAATTGATGTCACTATAGCCTCTTACAGTAAGTTCAAATTTCCTTCTATAAACCAAAAACGCATCCTTATATATTCTCAGGTGCTTTAGAATGTTCTTGACAGCTATCTAGTACTTTTCACTTAGATCATATTGATATTTACTACAAACACTCAAGACATATGAGATATCAATCCTCATACATAGTATAATGTATATAATTGATCTTATAGTCGAGGCATATGAGATCTTACTCATTTTATCGCTCTCAAATTATATACTTAGACATATATTTTTTGAAAGATATACACTATGGGACATGTGTAAAAATCATTTCTTGGATTATTTCATATAGAATCTAATCAATACCTTATCTATGTATGTGCTTTGACTTAGGCCTAGTAGTCTATGCTCTTTATCTCAATAAATTTTAATCCTAAAAATGTAGACTTTTTCCCTTAAGTCTTTCATAGAGAAACACTTGGATAACTAAACATCTACTAATTGCAAATTCTGTATGTTATTTCCAATAATCAAGATGTCATCAACTTACAATACCAAAAATGAAATTACATTCTCATTAACCTTATTGTACACACATGGTTCATCTTCTTTTTTTTTATGAATATGAACTCATAAACAAGTTCATCAAAATGAATATTCTAACTTCTCAAAACTTGTTTAAGTCCATAAATAGACTTTTCCAGTTTGTATACTTTGTTTGCTTGTCCAATAAGAATGAAACCATCGAATTATGCTATATAGACATCCTCTACAAGGTTACCATTCAGGAAAATAATTTTGACATCCATTTGAAATATTTTATAGTCATAGTATGCAATTATAACAAGTGTAATTCTAATAGACTCAAACATAGTGACTAGTGAAAAGTTTTCATCATAATCAATGTCAAACTTTTAAGTGAAACTTTTGATAACTAACTGTGCTTTATAGGTATACATGTTACCTTCCATATCAGTTTTCCTTTTGAAAACCTATTTGCACCCAATGAGTTTTACCCCTTCAAGTGTATCAACTAAAATCTATACTTGATTCTAGTACATGAAGTTTATTTTAGATTTCATGAAATTTAACCATTTGTTAGATTATGGACTTAAAACAACCTCGTTGTAAATCTTAGGTTCACTATCATTAATGACTAATATGTCACCTTGCTAAGTCAAGAGAAACCCAAATCTCTCTAGCTTGTGATATACTTGTATAGATCTACATAACTCTTGTGTATGTTAAGATTGTTCCACTTGAAGTGGATGAACTTCCTTATTATGATCAATCATTTGTAATAGCACATCGTTCTATCTAACATTTGTGGTATCTTATGGTATAAAACCTTCATCAAGTTCTACTTTCTCTCACTAGTTCTTTTGAGAATAAATTCTTTCTCAAGGAACACATTAGTACGAGCAATAAAGATCTTTGCTCCTCTGAGTGATAAAATCAGTATCACTTAGTAACCTTCGAATACCTTACAAAGATACACTTTTCGAATTTAATGCTTAGCTTATTCAAAGTCAATTTCTTGACATAAGCTTTATAGTTTTAAATCCTTAAGTAATCTAAATTGGGTTTTTACCTAGTCCACAACTCATATATGTAACATCCCTCCCCTAGAAGTACTACCTATTGAAGAAGAAATGTTACGAATTAATATCCAGAGTGTCTATTTTTTTATTTTTAAAAATACTTTAAAAACTACTTTGAATTCAACTCATTATTGAAAGTATTTAGAAATTATTCAAAAAAACTGAAAATTTGGAAACGAACAAAAGATGTATATACTCATATAAAAACTCATTTGGAAGCATCTGAAAATATGGAGTAATCCTATACAATTGTACAATCATATTAAAAAGGTCAAAAGTCAACAAGAACATGCGACTGTATGCATGTAATATAAACTAGAGATAACCTGCTCTAGCCAGATTTATCTTCGTTGACCTGATCTTGCCTTGTAGCTACCTCGATCACCTGTACCTGCAATTATGAAAAAAAAGGAAGTAAGAGATAAAAACATTTAGTAAGGGGAAAGAATAAAGTAAACTATTTTTTTTTCTTGTTCTAACTCACTCTCGGGACTTAACCTCACATCATAACCTTTATAAGAGATTGAGAGGGGTAATCTAGTTCATTCTTTACTATTTGGGTCATACTTTGTCCCATCTAATGTCTGGTTAATACTTTTTGGAAGCTAACTATAGGGATTTGTCACTTTTCTAAGCTCAAGCTCTCTTTTTTTCTTTCACAACATCATTTTTGAATCTGAATTGAGCTCTACTATGAACATGCTCTACTGCGAACGGACTCTACTAAAGGTCTATGTCCTACTACAAACGTGCCCTACTGCAAGCGGTGTAGTGTAAAGTGCCCCCTTATAGTTCATAGCATGTATGCGAGTCTTATAACTTACTAATCTTGCTTCTATCTAAATCTATTCATAACCCACTAGACCATACTCTTGGGATGACCCCTGAATCTTGAGCCCGAAATTCCTTTTCTTGCTTTTATTTTTCTCTCCTTTATTTCCTTTCCTTTCTTTCTTTCTTCCTTTCCTTTTTCTCCTTTTCTTTCTTTCCAAAAACTATGAAATACTGTTCACAGAACTGTTCATTTGGTAGGGCAGCGTTCTTGTTCATACAATTTAATAACCCAAATGGTCTTTAATTTATACAAACTATATATCGTTGTAAAAAGAGGATTCAAAGAGCTTTCCAACAAGCTATAATAACACTCATAATTTATTAGATAAGACAGTCAAAACGTGAGATGAAATCAGTGGCAAAAAATTGTCTTCACTGTTTATTTGGTAAAACAATCCTTATGGTTCATACAATATTTAACAATCCAAATGATCTCTAATTTATACAAGCTATATATCATTAGAAAGATGATTCAAAGAGCTTTCCAAAAAGCTATAATAGAGCTCATGATTCATCAGCTAAGGCAGCCAAAACGTGGGGTGAATTCAATGGCAAAAAACTGTCTTCATTATTTATTTGGTAAGACAGGTTTTTTGTTCAAGCAATTTAATAGTCCAAATAGTCTCTAATTCATACAAGCTATATATCATTGAAAAGAGGATTCAAAGAACTTTCCAACAAGCTATAATAGCACCCATGATTCATCAAATAAGGTAGCCAAAACATGGGACAAAATCAATGGTAAAACTGTAAATATTATCTAACTCTATACTCTCAACAAAATCACACACATAGATACCCAAAATGGCAAAACAACATTTCTCAACTTTAAAATCATCATTTATAACATAGATCCAAGGAACCAAAAGCCTAAAATATGCAACATATCAAGGATGATACCCCTTACCTTGTTTCAAACTAATCTTTGCAAGTTGACTTCTTCCTCTTTGTTTTGCTTTCTTTATCACCAAAATCACCAAGGCTCTCAAAGTGCTTCCTCTTATCTTCCTTTCTTATTTGTCTTCCAAAACCCTTCCAAATCACCCACTTTCTTCAAAAAACACAGCAAAAGCAAGAGGAAAGTTGTGTCCTTTTGGAAGAGACGAGAGAATGATGGAAAAAAAAGGGTTAAAGTTGCCTTTTTTTACTTTTCTCTCTATATATATAATCTTTATCCCATTTTTTTCTTTTTTTTTCCTATATATATATATATCTAAAAACACACACATATATGTGAATATATATATCTATATTTAAAATTGAAAATATCACTAACAGGGTCAAAAGATATAAATACCCCTGAAATGTACCTAAGAGTATTACAATATAGAGTTTTATTCACAAATTTAGATGGGACACAATTCAATGTAAAGGCAACAATTTCTAAGGCATGACCCCAGAAAAACATGGGTAGATTTGTAAAACTCATCATGAACCTAACCATTTCTATCAAGGTTCTATTCCTCAATTTAGAAACACCATTATGTTGTAGAGTATCAAAAGGAGTGAGTTGAGATGCTATCACATATTCCCTCAGGTATTGTCTAAATTCAATACTCATATATATACCTCTTTGATTACTTTAGATGACTTTAATTTGTTTCCCAAATTACTTTTCTACTTCATTCTTGAATTCTTTGAATTTATTAAAGCATTCAGACTTATACTTAATCAAAACACATACTCATATCTACTAAAGTCATATCAAAGCATTTGATTTTGATTGTTTATTATTTTGCACATTGAGAATTTTATTATTTAGCTTTAGAATATATAAACCATTATGAAATTCAATTATTCCATAAAGAATATTATTTAAGTTGATAGTTATAATACCATCAGCAATTGAAAATAAATATCATTTTTTATCTAAAACAAACACATAAACTAAGTTTCCAAAAATAAAAGAAATATAATAACAATTTTTTAATTTTAAAATTAGTCTATGGGTAACTTAAGATAATAAATAGTTATGGCTAATGCAATAAAATGTACTCTATTTCTAACACGTATGTCAACCTCTCATTTGGCGAGTAATCTACTTTACTGCAATCCTTACATAACAAACCAGGATGAATAAGGAGAATAGTTTATCTCTATGACAAACATACTTGAAACAGAGGTTTGAGTTGTCTTCTTCTTCTTCTTCTCTAGAAAAGTCTTGCAACGTCTCTTCTAGTGACATGTCTTGCCATAATAGAAACAGACAACATTCTTTTCCCTATACCATTTATAGGTTGAGTAACAGTATTAGGTTGTTTCTTAGGCCTAGGTTTGGCCTTAGCCTTAGCCTTGTTTTTGCCCTTAGCTTTGACTTTTGATGTTTAAACTTCAACCACAAGTAACTTAGTTAAAGCTACCTTTCATACTTTTTATTCAGCCTATCTGAGTATATACAACCACTCTTTAAGGGTTTAGTCTTTTTCATTTAGGCTAAAATTCATAATAAAATTAGCCCATGATTTAAGTAAGGATTTTAGCACCAAGTCAATGGCAACCTCATTATCCATGATAAAGCCCAAGTTCATCAATGACTTAATATAGCTAATCATCTTGACCACATGAGGGCCAACTTGTCCTCCCTCAGAGAGTTTGCAGTCAAACAACGTACTTGATATCCTATATCGTTCAACTTTTGTACGAGTGTCATATAACTCTCAAAGGCATGTAAGTATGAATTATGCATCCATTTCCTCATTGTCTTTGAAAGTTAACATAAGATACTAAACTTCTATAGAGTCATCAAGATACTTACTAAAAGTATTATTTTGCTCCTAGGTGGCATTGGGACCAGGCTCAGAAGGCAATGACCCCTCAAGGTTATACGACTTCTTCTCCTGACATAGAATAATTTGAAGATTTGTGTACCTATTAGTGAAGTTGCTTCTAATGAGTCTATGTTTCATTTTGAGAAAATCAATATATTAGATTTGACATAGTGATTTTTGTGATCTACAATTTACAGATAAAAGAATCAGCGATTTTATTTAATCATTAATATTCATTTTAATTACGAATTTAATAATTAAAATGTTCTCACTATTTTTCTCAAGTCAGTAACCCTCACTATCGCATTAATTATTCTCTTCGCTTTAGTGAACAAATTTAAATTAATCAAATAGGTAAATTTCAAATTAATCACCAAAAGCCCACGATCTTAAGTCAAGTGTTACCCTAACAAATTATGCAACCTTAAACGTGACTCTCAGTATCAGTAGAGTGGATATTACATATCTTCTTCCATCGACAAATGTATTATTTACGTATGCCTCTAATATACTTTACCTTCGCTTTGACAAACAAACAAAGTACATGAGTTAAGTCGAACTCAATATGATCGTCACCTAATTTTTCACCTAATAGAAGTGTATCCTTCGTTTTAGTGAACAAGGTTCCAACGAATAAGGGTTTAATTACGTTGTCATGTTGAGAGACATCAATTAAATCTAAGACTTAATATTTAAATTGAAAGTTTTATTAATTAGTCTTATCAGATTTAAAGCCGCATGTTAGGTGATATTTGTAAAATAAAACTTACATATTCATTCTACAATATAAACATAAAACGTGTCAGTATACAATCATAACTAATGTAAAGTCCCTCAAGCCAAGAGGAATTTGACTAGTCAACCTAGATAAATCTTTATCTTCAGGTCTTCGCACTTGCCCTTTTGTCTTTAGTCTTCAATAATTACATGACTTGTATTTCCTAGTTACATATTTCTAGGAAAATAAAATGACCTATTCTAAAAAAGAAAATGGATAAAGTTAGGACGTGTAGACCCTATTCAAGAAATACAACCCAAAAATGAAATAAAATAAAAAACCATCCACAAGGTTCATTGACTGTGTATTATGCACCATGCATACATACGTCTATACATATACATATCAATTAAAATTAATTTTTAATTATTATTATCTCAAATGTTAAATTATTTTTAACCCCTAAACTTTTACAAAATGACAATTTAACCTTAAACTCAAGCAAATCTCAATTCAGTATAAATTCAACAAAATATGACTAAATCAAAAATTTTAACCTTGTCAAACATGCAAGTATAATATCCAGCCATACATCTAGAATTTACAAATATTCCAAAATGTTGCACGACTAGATTCATGACTTGGACACGATTTAAGTACAACTTGGTACACGGTTGGCACCAAGGCAAGATCACGACTGGACAAAAATTAACCCAACCGTGCAAAATATATGGTGCCAAGCACTATGAATGGTCACGTTTGGACCAAAAATTGGTCTAGTCATGAACCCAGTGTTTAATTTCCAATGTAGTTTTATGGGTTTTTTTAGTAATGAAAAATCTAAAAAATCTCTCAATTTTTGGTAAACCAATCATTAAGTTGAAGGAATACAACACGTAAACCATACTCATTCTGACGACAACTTTCATATCATGCAATCAACAAAAATTGAAGGTGATTTCGTACAACAAAATGAAACCTATGGCATTTGACTAAAATCAAACTTGCATATATCAACAAAACTCATACAAAAATCCAGGAATCATCGCTCAATAATTTAATACAATTTATATTGTACATGATACTTAATAAATCGTACAACAATACGATTACAAATCAGCTTTACAAATTTTAACTAGTCTTGATTAATCCAATTATATGCAATCAACATATAAAGTTAACCAAAATTAACAACAGATATAATTTTCATAAAAATATGTTAAATGATGACTCTGATACCATTATAAAGTTTTCAAGACGCTGATAACTAGCAACACAAAGGAATTTAAAAATTAAAACAAACAAACTTGAAAAACCTTGACTAGGATACTCGTTTTAAACATATATTTATGAACATACAAAAAATTGATATAGTGTTTTAAAATTATACTTATGTTGATGGCTCATTTAACTTTCACATGGCTAAAGAAGATAGCTTATCCAACCTTCACGAGGTGGTGTCTTGGTATCTATATAAAACACAAACACAAACAAAGGAAATCTAGTCAAAGAGGCTATTAGGACTCTTAACTAGACTATTGGCATTCATAGGAATGAGAGAAACAGAGGGAATGAAGGCTAGGTTTTCATTTTGTATATTCTATGTTCTTTACAAGAAAAATTCACACCTTATTTATATGTGGAATTCCAAGCACGCATGACACCCTTAACACACATGCTCAACAGATATAGAAAAATTACATAGTTGACATGTCTTAAGGCCATTTACACAGTTGGCATACTTAAGTGTGCTGGCTAGCATGACCTAGCTTTACACAACTTGCACACATTCAACATGGCTTTGTTTGCATGACTAGTACATAAATTTGTGTCGGTCGACATTGTCATGCCTTGCATGGCTAGCACACATTTATGTGTTGATCGACATGGCTATTTGTTACATGGTGTTGATCAACATCATGCAATTGCATGGTCGGCACCATCACACCAAGTGCAAGGTTGGCACTTGGTCAAGGCATGATCAAACTAGGTTCTCTCAACCTATTAGGCAAACCCAATTTATTTGTGGTCTCTCTGCTCAACCTAGAACACTAAGATTATCAATAAACAATCAACTCCTTTAAGTTTGATTTGATTCCTTTATGCGTATGACCAATAAACTTTCTATCGAACTAGTAGCATCTAGATTCGGAGTGAATCTAGATACAGACTAAGATTGACTTCTAACAAAACATTATAGTTACCTAGATGATAAAGTGTCAATATACATCTCTTAAGTTGTTACTCATCACATTTACGTGCAATTCAATCATTTCATCAATCAATATCTCTCAAGACTAAGATATAAAAAATATGTCTATCTTAGTGATTCCTTAATATGAATTGATACACATTAATAACTAACATGGATTAGACAATAATATCGTCTCATTGTGGTCATAGATTCTAGCAATCATAGACGTCTTTTAATATTTTCATGTGAGATATCTTTTCTTTTTCTTAAGAGTGATAATCATTTATCGATCAATCATAACCTCCATGTATCTCACAATATAGCTTATTACTATTTTATAATTACCCTAATTATGACGATACATTAGATAGTGTCAAACCATATCGATCCTTACATGAAATATTATGGTGACCTCAAATCAAAAGATCATATGTACCTATGATGTTCAAAAGATTTATTCTATAAATATTGGAGCAATCATCCATATGAATATCCTCTAGTCGAGTCAATCTAATGAACATGTTTATAATGTATACCTATGTGTTGCACCAAATTGTCTATAATAACTTCGACATGTGAGAAATATCACCATTTTTAGTGAGGTCGCTCAACATTATTATAATCCCATTATTATTGCATGTGCCCTTATTCATTGCAAAGTCAATATTACAGATATTTCTAGAATTACTATTTAATGTGTACATAAAGTTCTCATGATCAGTCGTCTGATTCCTTTGTCACGGTTTTTTCATTATAAAAAGATGTTATTCGTATTATCATATAAATAAACAACATATGAACTGAATAACAATAAATTTTTTTATTAATAATTAATGTAAAATTATATCACAAATGTCAAATTCGATTGGTCCTAAAACATCTATCCTAATAGTTTAAATATATTTTAGTCAATGAACCAGATTGATTTAAGGTTGAACTAGACAAATTACAAATGATCAATTTGGTTCAACTATCATACCAATGTTTTATAAAATTTTACAATTATTCAGTCTCAAATTGTGACCATCTAGGAAGAAATATGTACCACATATTATCATGTTATGGTTTATTAAATATTATTTTAATGTTTATTTATTTTTCACTAATGCAATTATCAATTAAACTAGTCAAATCAACCCCTCGACTAGGTCAATACTCCTTACAGGAATGAAACATTTGTTTTATATGCTAGTTCTTTGCTAATAAGTACCAATTGTTTTGAGATCACTATAAAAAAATAATAATGCTTAAATAATGTAAACTATTAGTTTATTTCAAAATACATGTTGAATTAAATTTAAAACATTAATAAAATCAAATATCACTTTCGATTTATCTAGTATAATAGTTGTAGGTCTAATCATTGCACTTCAGGATTATGTGTCCAGTGAAATTAGACGAAGTTCCCCGATCATTAAAAAAATCAGATGTAACTTTTTTCCAAAAAAAGAAAAAGCTTTTCTTACTCTGCATTAATATACATTTCATTTTAAATACCTAATTAATTTAAATAATATATTTATTATATCCACATTTTGATAGAAATGTTATTGGTGCCCAACAACTACAAACAAGTGAGAAAATTTCGATAGTAATAAACAAGCCGAAGGGAGACATTTGATAATTTATATGATTTAAGAACTAATGAATCACACAATCATAATGTCATTTTGATATTCAAATTCTTAGTCTTAATTTAATGAGTAGATATTTTATTAGTATTCCTAGTTTATTGATTTAGTTAATGTTAAAATTCTTATTTAAACATAGATTACTTTCTCTCTTTTCTTTCTCCTCTTGCTTTATTCTTTGTTTCCCTTATGCCTCTCCTTACACATTTGGTCTGATAATTCGACTCTAAACCGCTTTTAGCGATTAATGACTCCATTAAATCTATTTAACTACAGAGTATTAAATTAATATATTTCATTTTAAAAAGAAAAAAAATTAATGAATAAGGGCTGATACACTAGGCCCATGGTGTAGATTTGTCGGGCTCCGAGCCCAACTTCAGGATACGACTGTCGTATCCAACCAAATTCCTCAAATTCATTTAAAGTGAACAGGTCACATGACGTGTAGAATGAGTCATCTAGTTAGAAACCAACTATGCATCCCACATCGTCCGGTTGAGAAACAGATGAATATATTATAAGCAAAGACAATGCGGGAAGCAATCGTCTCTTCGGAGACATCCGATAAAATTGGAACGATACAGAGAAGATTAGCATGGCCCCTGCGCAAGGATGACACGCACAAATCGAGAAATGGTCCAAATTTTTTTCGTCTCCTCTGGGTTGCTTGATAATTTTATTAATTTCATGTGTTTTATACTGGGTTTGAATTTTTGAACTAGTTTTGATTTTATTTTTCTAACTGGGTTTGATAATTTTTTTTTTTTAAATTTCGAACTGGGTTTTATCTTTTTACTTTCTGGATTTTGTTCTTTGTTCTCGGCAGCTCAGTTTTTTATTTTTAATTCTGGGATTCATGCAATGTTCTATGTTTATATTGATCGATTTTTTTGATAATATAGTGATTGGCTCTGTGTTGATGGGTCTTCTTCTTCCATTCCATCCATTGAAATTCTTTGGTTAGTGTTTCTGAAATAGCTTTAAACAGAATTATTGAATACATGATGGCCTGTGCTATTTTTTCTTTCTCTGATTCTGCAATAGTGTTGGTTGTGGCTTGTTATATTTAGATTGCATTCTCTTTTATTTCTGCTTCTGAAATAGATTTAAATCATCTCTTAAAAATCGCTGAATGGACAGTGGCTTTTGTGCACTCAATTTGCTTAACTCATTCTGCTTTCTCGTTCCCAAAAGTTTCTGTTAATTGGTTTTTACTTTTTTCTGTTCGTGTACCATTAACTATAAGTTGTTTGTTCTGCTTCTATTTCTTTTTAAAACGCTAGAATATTTAAAACAAGCAATTCTTGAGCAACTAAATTTAACTTAATTGCCTTTATATTAATAATAATTGGATTACTTGAGTTAACACGTTTCGTCTCTGCTCAGCACGGAGTTTTTTATTGTGTAATTGATATCACATGGATTCTATAAATGGTAAAAGACTTTATAGTCAGTTGTTTCTTAGCTCAGAGTTTGAGTACATCTCTTTGTGCCTTACCGGACTTCTTGAATATGGACTAACCTCTTTACATTTGCTCTCAAATGGGGCATAAATTGAAGATAATTTGGGCACAGTTTGGTCTGGTGGCAAGATTTCAGATGCCTTTAGAAGCATTTCAGATTGTTTTTCTTTTTCTTTTGCAGGGCATCATGGAAAGAAGATATCGTTTGCAGTGACATGGATGTTTGATTGATTATATTCACTTGAGTCAGCAAAAAAAATTATAGGTGGCATTTTATATAATGCATTTACAGTTGAATGACTTGAGTTCTGTATGATCAATGCAGACTGCTGATAACCTGTGATTAAGGCTCAGGATGGGCATAATAGAGGATGTATCAAGGTCACGGCTTTGCATCTTTTCTTGTGATGAGTATTTCATTCATATCACAGAGATCCAGGTTATATTTATTCTTCATTTTCCTTTCTGTTCATTCATTTTTAATTTTGAGATTAAAGCCTTATATTGGATAAAGAATCAAAACTTTAGTAGGTGGTTACAAATTTTTTTCATTTGTTTACAATTTTTAAAGAAATTCTACTTAGAAAACTAAGCATAATGAAGATTAGATTGTTACATATACATTAGCTAACAGTAAACCAACAATGATGGTGAAAAAGAGTGAAATAGGTAACACTCTTGTGGATTGAAGATTTTGTGTGCATTCAGAAATGCACGTTTTTCAAAAATCTTAACATCATTAGGAAGAGAGAATGGTTCCATTAAAAATCTTAACATCATTAGGAACCTGACACTCAATGTGTCATATCTATCAAATTTTACTCTAGAGTCTTAAAACAACATAGGCCTATATGTATTATATAGAGCCGAAAATCTTCACATAATAAACACCTGAATGTAACAAGGTAGAAGTACTAAGTATGATTATTAGAATAAACCAAACATAAAACATTTTAAAAATTCAAAGACATATCACTTTCTAATTATACAACTAAAACTTGGTTATGAATTCCCCATTACTAGCTGATGGATTTTGGAGGCCTGACTGTGTTTGCAATGTCTACGACAAATCGGTAATGGACATCTCCTTTAGCTAGACGATCCATGGCTTTGTTCACATAACCCATTGAAATAACTTCAACATCTGCTGTTATGTTGTGTTTTGCTGCGAAGGTTAACATATCTTGTGTCTCCTTCATGCCCCCTGCTGAACTTCCTGCAATCATTTTTCTCTCTGCATAGAAGTTCCATTCCCTTTTATGTAATGCTTGATGATTTCTTTCTACTATTCTTCGAAAACATATTTTTTAAAAGCAAAATGAAATGCTAGAGTAGATTTCAGATCCTAAAAGTTTATTTCCATAAACGAAAGTTAAACATGGAATGAAAAAACCATGTTAACAGCTTTCTTACCGAAAATTAAGGGCATAATTGATAACTCTGTTTGTTTCTCCAAACCAGGGCCGCTCAACATTATTAGTTTTCCATTGAACTTCAAGAGATTTAGAAATGGCATCAAAGGATGATGTGGATAGACTGTGTCAAAGATTCCATCCATTGTACCCATAGCTGCCTGCTCCAATGTAAAGCAGTTACAAAAAAAATTAGACACCAGAATGTTTTGGTTGTCATAAAGGGTTTGCATTAGCTTTAACTAGTCTTTTACCTGCATTTGCTTCAAGTCATGACTAACAATAAATGAATCGGCTTTAAGATGTTGAATTGCCTCTCTCATTTTGCTTGGTGATGTGCTTATCACTGTCACCTTCATGCCAAACGCTTTGGCAAACTTCACTGCTAGATGCCCTAACCCACCAAGACCAACCACACCCACATGCATTCCAGGCTTGTCAAGTCCATAAAATTTCATGGGACTAAAGACTGTAATCCCTGCACCAAGTAATGGTGCCACGCCCTCTAAAGAAAGATTTTCAGGAATAGAAAAGGCAAAGTGTTGATCAACAACAAAAATATCAGAAAATCCTCCATATTTTTTATCCCCACCATTGTCAAAGATTGTGGTGGTGTGCATCCTTTTAGGGCAATAGTTTTCCAAGTCATTTTGGCACTGATCACAGCTGCCACATGAGCCTATTAGGCCTCCCACTCCTGCCTTATCTCCTAATTTGAAATTTCGCACTTTGGTCCCCACTTGAGTTACCACACCAACAATCTCATGCCTGCGAGACACAAAGCAATAAATCAAATTGGGTATGATTTTAGAAGACAATTTGGAGAATGGATTGTGTTTTAAGAACATTAATATACCCAGGAACAATAGGATAGGAGGAAATTCCGAGATCGTTCCTAATTAAGTGCAAGTCAGAATGACGAATCCCACAATATAGAATCTTTATTGTAATATCATTCTGACCATTTACCCTGCATTAGCAACAGAAATCATACCTGTTTGGGGTTAAATTCATAGAAACACAAAGAAGAATGAGGGCATTAATGTACCTCTAGTGAAATGGAAAGGGTGGAGAATTCCTGAAGAATCTGTAGCTGCCCATCCAAAGGCAATTTGATGAGATTGCTCTTCTTGCAATTCTGACATGTTGTGTTAGAGATTTGAATATTCAGTAATAAATTTCAATCTGGTTTATTAGTCCTCTATATTTTGTTGGACTCTCTTATTTATAATCTAATTTTCAAGAAAAGTAATGTCATGGCTGAGGTTTGCTCTTGGTCAAAATATTTGTTTTAAATTGCTTGTACTTGGAATGGATGGTGGAAATGGCGGCTAGTTTGCCTCTTTTACAAGAAATATTTACTAAAGGTCTGAGATGTGCAAGCTGATTACAGTTTTTTCAGATATGTTATTTACATTATTATTATTATGTGATTAAGTGATTTAAAAATAAAAATAAAGTAATATCTAGTCACATTGTGAATAAATAGAAAATACGAAGTTGTGAAAAGAGTAAGATGGATAATTCATAATTTAGTCATAGAATGAGAAAATATTGTGTAAAACAATGTGAAGCACTAAGGGTATCGAAAATCATTCAAAAAATCACGGCCATGTAAAGTGGAAAAACAGGTATTTCAAATGAAGTCAATCATGACGAACTAATGAAATCAAATATGGAAGAAGACAGACAAAAGTGCTGGATGGAAACTTTTTTTGAATTATCACCCATTTAGCACAACCAACTCCCTCCTCCTTTTCATTTATAGCACATAGCATCAACTCATCATCATCCTCCACTGTCATGACACGCCATAATAGAGCCCATTGTGATAGCCACCACCCGCCATCTCTTCTTACCATTGCAGCCTATATTTTCATCTCCTCCTTTTGATGTAGCACTACCATAATAGTCTCTGTGTTACCGATCCCATTGCACAAATAGCCCACTCCTCCCCTTCTTCCATTGTGCAAAAACGAACATAGACAACACTTATGATCATTGGACCTTCTTGGATTACATGCTCCACAGGACCTTCTTGAATGAAGCCAAATACTCTCAATCCAACCAACATGAACCATAATGAACTAGAAATAGAAATGAACTAATTAACAACATCATTTATTTGAATTTATGGCGGGTAGAGTTGGTTTGGAGCTAAGGATTGAGAGTATTCGCAATGTCAATGGCAAATCGGTAATGAACATCACTTTTAACAAGACGATCCATAGCAGTATTTACATAGTCCATTGAAACAACTTCAACATTAGCAGTAATGTTATGTTTTGCTGCAAAATCTATCATTTCTTGTGTCTCCTTCATTCCCTTTGCCATGCTTGCTGAAATTGTTCTTCTAACTGCACCTATTGAAATTTTTATAATTTTCTTCAGCTATCTTTTCAAAGAAATAAATTTAGAAAGAGGTATAAACAAAGAAAAATATTTAAGTTTTCTTACCTGAAAATAAAGGTATAATTGGTATCTCAATTGGTTTGTGCAAATCAGGTGGTGTTAGTAGTATTAGCTTTCCATTAAGCTTGAGGAGAATGAGTTGGACAGATTGTAGCAATGATACAATCAAGGGTGCTCATAGCTTCCTACATCGTACATTATTTATTTATATATAAAAACATATTCAATGCAATGAATACTAATTTGTGTATCAATGATTATTAAATGTCATTATATGATTTAGTGTTATTTTATTTCTAATTCAAATTCACAAATACAAATCATTGCGTACATTAGAAAACAAGATATTTTTGCACAACCACTTCAGGTTCATAAAGATGGTGATTTAATCATAAAGTTTAATCTAAATTTTGTTGACCAAGTTTCTCCTCCATGATTATATAGGATTTTGGCAAGAAAATTAGAATTTTAGATCATGTTCACATCATATGTAACAATGGTAATATAAAATTTACATGTTATTTCAAGAAATAAAGCATAAAAATATGTAAACTACCTTGTATCTTGTAATTTAATTTGAAGTTAGGGAGCTTGAATCACTAAAATAAGTGATCTCTTGACTTGCACCGTTTAAGGAAGAAAAATGGAAACTTTTCATGGCAAAAGGAAGAAGAAGAAAATTTTATTATTTTTTTACATTTCTCTCCCATTTATTAAGCTTAAACTTGATTTATCAAGTTAAGCATGTGTCCAATTTCAATTGGTTTATAATTAAGAGTAACCAATATTTTGACACATGTTGATTAATTTGTGCCCAAAATTATATGTTCCACTTTCTAAACAATTTCAAAAGTGTTAATGATAATTTTACCCTTTTCCCGAATCTTATTCAAAAAATACCATTTTTATTCTCGAAAAGTGCTAGTTAACCGTGGATAAATATTTTTATCTTCATAACACCATTTTCTTCCTTGAAATTTGGGTATGACCTTTAAGGTTTATAGTGACGTAGTCGTGCGCCCTATATTAAACGATACGTTTCATTATATTACTGTATAACCCAAAACTGTCGTTAACCGATATACTTCATTTTTCGCTACAAAACGAAGCTCCCATTGATCATGTGGTGTCATCTAGCAATGTCTTATGCCCTACATCACAATGAAGTATAAGCTTCACATAATGTCAAATGAACATTTCTTACTCACATTTATCATGTAGTCCAATCTCTCCGTCGTTACATCCCGATTAAACTTGGATTCATAGAATGTCAAAATTCAATATTTAATCTTTTCGAATATCAAGTTATACCTCAGAACGTGTCACATCGAAACTCTTTTCATGTGGACTTTTATCTACATTGGCCAATGTCTTAGATTTTCATGTTTCTCGATATTCGTATGAAAACTTAGGAGCAGTCGAGCTGACGAATCTCTGTATGATCATCACTTGTCCTCTCGCTCAAGCAATATATGATCAAAACGACTTCTGAACGAGACATGATTAGTCTTATGGTATACACCATATGAATCATACATTCCAGAACGAAGCACAACCATGATATCTCAAGTCAAAGGATCTATACACTAGTATAATTTACGATGTATCATTGACTATGTATTAATGCCCATGTGATCATCGTTCAGCTGTCACATTCAATAAACAATATAATATAATAACCTTTGATCGGTTCTCTAACTATCAAACGGTTCTATTGTTTATCTATGTGTATATCCACCATGTCTAATATTATCCATTGATATATTATGGTGATATAACACACATTCGTTATGCAATACTATTGCCCAAACAGATTGTCTATGCAAGGAACGATTTGATGACGTTTATTAAAACTCATCGGGACTTTTCACATGTCATATGCATATAGCTAATATAGATGTAATATACAACTACAATATAGATATAAAAGTGACGCAAAAAATATATGAAGTATGACAAAACACTTCTTTTATTAATAATGTATATGTAAAATATATAACTATTGAAACTAACAAAACGATTGATTTTTAGGGCATATTCTAACAGATTCTCCTCCCTACTTACCAACAACTACAACAACAGCAATAATAATGATAATAATATAGAAAAATCTAGACAAAGTTGAAGCTAATTACCTGCATTTGGTCCATGTGATGACTAACAAGAAAAGAATCAGCTCTAAGTTGTTGAACGGCTTCAATCTTTTTGGTTGGCGATGTACTAATCAGAGTCACTTTCATCCCAAATGCATTCCCAAACTTAACCGCAAGATGCTCTAATCCACCAAGACCAACCACACCCACATGCAATCCTGCCTTGTCAAGTCCAAAATATTTCATCTGACTAAAAACTGTAATTCCTGCACAAAGCAATGGAGCAACTCCCTCTAATGCCATATTTTCAGGAATATGAAAGGCAAAATTCGAATATCCGCCGTAGTTTTTATCTCCACCATTGTCAAAGATTGTATAGGTGGTGATGCTCTTGGGACAGTAGCTTTCCAAATCATTTTGGCAACCATAGCAGCTGCCACATGAACCTACAAAACAACCGACTCCTGCTTTATCTCCTAGTTTGAATTTTTGCACTTTGGTACCCACTTGGATTACCTCTCCCACAATCTCATGTCTGCAATTAATATAAAAGTAGTCAGTTCACATGGAATTCCAAATTTGATAATGAAAACTGAAATTTAATTAAATTTACCCGGGGAGAACAGGGTAGAGAGAAATTCCATAAGTATTCTTAACATTGTCGAAATCAGTTTGACAAATGCCACAATATAGAATCTTGAGTGTTGTATCATTCTCACCATTGGCCCTGCATAACAAAATTATACTCGTTTGTAAGAAATTAATATATTTATACAAGTTAAAAAGTGTGACTGACCTAGTGAAATGAGTAGGGTGAAGAATTCCTGAAAGTTAGAAGCTGCCCATCCAAAAGCTTTCTGCCTTTGCTTTTCTCGTTCAAAGCCTGACTTCAATTTTGTGGGTAGAGAAATCGGAAAGAAATATTAATAGTAAGTGGCAGTACATACAAGAAGTTGAGCTCAAAGATATTGCTATAAATCTGTTGAGGATGGTTTTGCAGGTCTGCTATAAATCAATCCTATTTAGTTGAAGAAAATAAGATGTCTGACTTTGAATATTCATAAATAAATAAAGGCCAAAGGTCTTTTTCCCACCCAAGTTTTGATTTATAACCAAAGCCACACTAACAAAGTTTGAAAAACTCAAAGTCTCACTAATGAGTCAACTATCGATAAAATTTGTTTTTAGAGATAGAAATAAAATTGTTATTTTACTAATAATATTAAAAAATATAAAATTCATTGTTTTTCCCCCCTAAGTTTTAAAAACTAATAAATTCACTCTTGCCTAAAGTTTTCTAACTTTGAAAACTCATAATTTTGCCCTCCATCCTAAAATGTTGGTTGGTGTCTGACAAGATACGGGAACCTTCTCTCTCTAGATCTCTTTGTCTTCGATGAAAAGACTAATTTCTTCGTCTCTGACGAAGAGATTAGGAGAGGGAAGACGTCGTCCAACGTTTTAGGGTGGAGAGGGGAGGTTGTCGACATTGAAGACATTGGTCGGAGGGAAGAAGAAAAAAACCTTAAGTTTGAGAGGAGGGGGATGTAACTTCTCAAAGTTAGAAAACTTTAAGTACGGTGAAATTATTAGTTTTTAAAATTTAAAGGAAAAAATATAAAAAAATTTAATATTTTTTATATTATTAATAAAATAATGATTTTATTCCTGCTTTTAACAAAAATTTTAACTTAAATTAATTAATGAATAAAATTTTGAATTTTTTAAACTCTGTAAATATGAGTTTGAAAACATATTAAAACTTGGGCCTTTGGCCAAAAATTAATAATAAGAATGGTCACATTATTACCTGGCTTTGGTGTAGATTTGTCGGGCTTCGAGCCCAACATCAGGACTACTCAAATTCATTTAAAAGTGAACAGATCACGTGACGTGTAGAATGAGTCATCTAGTTAGAAACCAACTATGCCTCCCACATCGTCCAGTTGAGAAACAGATGAATATATTATAAGCAAAGACAAGGTATCAGGTTACTGTCTCTTCGGAGACATCCGATAAAATTGGAACGATACAGAGAAGATTAGCATGGCCCCTGCGCAAGGATGACACGCACAAATCGAGAAATGGTCCAAATTTTTTTTCTCTTCTGGGTTTGATTATTTTGTACCAAATTTGAGCTGTTCTCAAACTGGTTTGATTTTGAACTGGGCTTGATTATTTTGTACCAAATTTGAGCTGGTTTTTCTCACAATGGTTTGGTTTTGAACTGGGTTTGGTTTAATTATTTGGTTTGAACGTTTGTATTTGTGAGTCTGGTATTTGATAGTTGCGTGCTAATTTTAATGTGTTTTAAACCTGTCATTGCTGATTTTATGAGCTGGGTTTCTCACACTCGTTCGAACTTGAACTGGGTTTTATTATTTTGTATGAATTTTGAGATGGGTTTTTCACAATGGTATGATTTTGTACTGGGCTTGGTTTGATTATTTGGTTTGAATGTTTGTGTTTCTGGGTTTGCTATTTGATAGTTGCATGCCAAATTTAATGTGTTTTAATCGGTTGATTACTAATTTTATGTGCCTATTTTTCATACCAATTATAATTAATGGGGTGGTGGGTGTTGTTGGATTGATGTTTATGATATATCTCTTTAACAGAATTTGACCGCTCTTTAATCATTCAATTCGTCATGGCTTGTGTATCTCTTCATGTTGTTTGTTTTCGGCGCACAAATTTGTCTTCTCTTTCAGCTGATCACTTTGCCTTATTTGCTCAATGAGAATCTTTTCAAATGCTTTGATATTTTTTGCAAAATTCTCTGCCGCCCTGTTGTGAATGGATTCAAAAGATTACTTCGGAGTTTTCCTTGGATTTCAACTCAATTTTGGCCCTTATTCTGGAAAATTAATCACATTACAATTCTCTTGAAATTTGTTTGCATCTATCTTTTTTGTTGCGATGTTAATAGCTTTCTTTTAATTTCCCTTCTTCTAAAGTTTCTTCCCTTACTTGGCCCTGCTCCAACCTCATAATTTGACAGACAGACTCGTATGTTACCTCATTAGTTATCAATGAAATGCATAAACATATTTTCTGTCTGCAAAATCTTCATTTTTTTCATCAATTTCTTACTTTTAATGACACTAACACCAAATTCTACTCTTCTGTCTTCTGTCGTGGACAGAATATATTGTTCAATTACTCTCAGACTCTTGCCACGCTCAGACTCACAAGGGACCAAATCTTTGTCTCTTCAGAGACATCCAATAAAGTTGGAACTATAAAAGAGAAGATTAGCATGGCCCCTGCACAATGATGACACACACTGATTGAGAAATTGTCCTAATTTTTTTTTCATTCTTTGGGTTTGATTATTTTCTTTCAATTTTCCAGCTGGGTTTTATTTCTGTCTTCCTGGATTTTAGTCTTTGTTCTCGGCAGCTCAGTTTTTTTTTTTTAATTCTGGGATTGATGCAATGTTCTGTGTTTCTATTGATGGATTTTTTTGACAATATTTTGATTGGATATGTGTTGATCAGTCTTCTTCTTCCATTCCATCCATTGACATTCTTTGTTTGTGTTTCTGAAATGGTCCAAATTTTTTTCTCTCTTTGCCCTTTGGATTTCTGAACCGTATTTTTGCTTCTGGGTTTGGTATGAATTTGGTGATTGCGTGACAATTTAATGTGTTGTAAACTGGGTTTTTTTGTCTGTCTTTGAAATTTAAACTGGATTTGGTATATTGCTGAATTTAATGTGTTTTAAAGCGTTGATTGCTGATTATACAAGGCAATAATTAATTGGGTAAATCTGCCAAATTCATGTGCACTTTAAATTTCATTATCCTCAATTTCCTGAAAATTCCATTAAACCTTTCCTAATACTCTACAAATATTCTGGAACTCAAGCTACTTAGCAATTGTCCTTTTTCTAGCTACCTGAGCTGAGATTAAATTATTACAGTATGTCATTTTTCTGCCATGTAGTATACCACTGGATTTCTGCAGATGGCCACAAAGATTTTTCAGCTCATAGTTTTGTAGAGCAATGTCACTTATAACTCCTGTTAAGAAGTCAGAAAGCCACCATCCCTTCTTGCACTTTCTGATCGTACCATCAACAAGAAGCACAATATGAATTCAGATTGGCCTTGTAGCAGCGATAACAAAGATTGCTTCGCCAGTACTCCTGCGGAGACACTTTTTCATATAATTAAATTTGGTTCCAAATGGGTACATTTAACTGAGGCACAGTTGTAGAAAGATGTTTTCAGAGACTGATTTATTTATTCCTATCAGAATGATGAAGAGAGTACTTAGCACAACATATGGTCAATAATACTCGAGTAAATTTGTCACACATAACAAATGCCCAATTTTCATACAAAATTGTAACAACAAACTCTTCTTCTGTTTCTGAACCTCTTGCAAAGACTTTAGAACATCAACAAAGGAAGACAACAAAATCTTCATCAAACAAGCAAATTTTAGTACAAAGTTAATTTTAGAAACACAGTAGGAAAGGTAAAGATAAGGTGCCATTCCATAAGAATAACTTCAAGTCAATTCAGATTTTTATCAAAATGGGGTGTAAAGATGCCTATTGATCAAGAGGCATCCACTCTAGTTCCAGCTCCATTTCTCCAGATTCCACATTCTGGAGCTTCAGTAATACATTCTGCTTCACCTTCCCATCAACAATGTTAATGATACTGTCCTCTATCAGTGCATTGTCATTTGATTTCAACCATTTCCCGATCTGCATATTTCCAAACTTTTCAGGGTCGCCAAATGCCATGGCCGCTGTTAGCATAGGCCGGATATCAATCTCAGCTTCTCCCATTAAGTCATCCGCCGAAAATGTATCATGATCAAACACTTTCTTCAATATGGAAATTCAAAAGGTAAAAAAAATTATTTTCATCATTGTGAAAATGAATGTGTGACAATATAGAAAAGAGGCTTACCAACTTTACAGGTCCATGATCCTGAGGAACCGAAAGCATAAGCTCCTCATTCCATTCTGGATTCAAGTTGCTGTTCATTACGGTTGTCTGAGTGGTCTGATGACAAAAAATACCCATATCATCATCAAAAATATGAAAAATAAAATAAAAACTATTAACTGAGAGCAAATGCAATCATCCAAGCTGTTTTCAAAATACATTATAATATCCACCCCAGATATTCAGTCCCAAGGATTATAGAACTTAAAACGCAGAAACAGAGAAACTAACCTGCTGTCCAAGACTCAGAACGACATAGGGATCACTTGACATCATATCTCTGATGGCTAAATTTTTACCTTTTATCACTTTGACTTTCAATAAACCAATAAACTCTACCATACCTGCCTGTTACAATTATCAATGACAAGGATTGAAGTTACTCATGGTACAACTATGTAGCTAATGACACAATATCATCACGTTGTTACTAAACCAAATTACAAAACATGAGCCAATTTCTATGAACAATAGCATAAACAATATTCGAACAAGGAAAAGTTTATCATTACAACAAAAGAATGCACATGTATGATACATTACCATTGTGGATATCTGGTTTAAAGATGGCTATATTTATTCTAAAAAAATTACCTTCCATGACTACTAAAAACTTTATGATCTCGTTTGGAGAACAGAAGGGGAAAAATTAAAACCATGAAACTTACCGACTCTGTCTGTGATGTATTACTTCTAAAGCTATCTAAAATTTGCCAGGAATGGCTTGCTTGGAGAGAAGCAGAAGTTTTTCCTGACGACATCCGCAAGCTAGGTTTCAGAAATTCTTGAAGTTCATACTTTGACCTTCACAGAAAATTGAAATTATACAAATAAATACTCCAAAACCAAAGCTATTGAAGTCAAACCTGGTACATCTTCACCAATGCATAATCCGAAATAACAATGTCAGTTAGACATCCAAGTTTAATAGTAAAAACTAGAAGTAGGAGTACGAATGGGAAACAATTGTATACTAGATTGCTAGTAGGTTTAAAGGGAAACTATAGTAAGCACTTTCATATCATCAACCAGCCCTATTGTGATCCACAATTTGGTAGAGGTCTAAACTAAAGTTGCATTACACACAGAATTTAAGAAGAGCTACAATTATGCACATAAATGGATGTAAAGCTGAAAAGAAATTTAAGAATTGACAAACCTAATAAACTTTGAACGGGCCTCATGGCTGGAATCTGGTCCTGGCTTTACAACTCCGTCTGGTATAAAAGCCTCATAAATTGAATTTGCTGAGGCATTTCCTCCAACTTCAATCATGGCATCAATTTCATCCTCAGACCACTCATCTAATGTCACAGACAGAACCTGGAAGTGGAAGGACAAGAACAAATGGAATTCAAGCTGGCAAACATAATTGTCATTCACCACTGAACAGAACACCCAGGGAAAACCCACTGATGTTGAGATGAAAAAGAAATATAAGTCTAGTTTGGTAGACAATACTAAATAGTTCCACTTTTTTCTTCTTCAAATCCCTTCTACTAGTTAATTATCAAATCTTAGTCAATTAACTACCATAATAATCAACCACTTGATCATAGTTAACAAATCAATGTTGTTGTGCTATGAAGCCATAATACATAAAAAATTTGCTAGGTTCAGGTTCCAACAAGACACTTAGAAAAACTTGACAAAGCATGAAAAGAGTTAATTAAGCATATTTGAATCATGCATTTAGTATGAAAACAATATTTAATCAAGTTCATAAATGATCTATTATCTTCTTTCAGATCCAAATATCTGCCCCTAATTTAATTAACCTAAAACCCATTCTAACGAAAGATATCAAACAAAGACCAAAACTTGTTCTGGACAATATGATGGTCATTTTGAGTTTTACAAGGAGAAGAGAAGTTCTACATCTAGTGTTCTTTATATATAGTTATTTTATTTCCTTCATAAAAATTCATCAATCAAATAGATGTAGCAAACATGCATAAATGTTATGACGTTACATGCACAAGGTACTAAATTAAAATGGTGTTAAGCCATCAACCAGATGGTGATTACAGCTATGCAAACATTCCCTGATTACACTATCAGCATAGGCTATGCAGCATTTTGCTTCATAATTAAACCTTTCTGGCTCTATTCTGTTACATCAAAATCTAATAATAAATAATTAAGTTTACCAGGCAAATACCTGAACATAATGCTAACTAAAAAATAGTTACAGCAAGAATGAGATATGCAGATTCCGTCTTTTTTTCTTTTTCAGGGTAAATTAATCATATCTGTAGTATGAGAATACATGCACATGATCACACATGTTAATATTCCTATAAAGAAATCCTTTTCTAATTAAGGAAATTAAAACAGAGGCAAGCCAGAGTTACCTTAGAGACATGTGTACCAAGGCTTCTGTGCACACCACAACATTTTAAGCATATAAAGACTCCAATATTAGCTGACCTGCATATGCAGAGGTCAATTGATTTCCCTACACTTTACTGGCATGTATCATAGCAAAAGACATAAACTCATGGTTACTTATGCATCTTTATTACATAGTCACTTCTTGGGCTAAGCATCTAGTATAATATCTTTCTGAATGTGTCCATTAGTTGATTTTGGAAGAAATATTCCAGAAGACATCACCTCAACATATTATGGAAATGGTTTTCTGCTTTTATATGTGGCCTTATTCAGCCACAAAAGAGATGTAGCCTCCCCTGCCCAAACCCTTCCTCACCAATGTTTAAAACTCAATTGAATCTCTTATAATAACACTTATAAGACCTTTCCATCTAATATCATGAAAGACAGGAATCGTAACTCCTTGATCTTGAAGGAAGAAAACACAATGCTATTGTCAGGCAATTTAATTACACCGGCTTCACTGTATCAACCATATTATTCCAACCTCTATTTAAAACTAGTTTATCCTGACAATACCAAGAACTAATCAACTTAATACTACAAGTCCAATAAATGCACCAAATAAATCTTATCCGTTAGGTACTCAATTAAGCTACTTGCTATTTACTATTTACATTTAATGCCATAAATAATTCTAAATGTAATAAACAATTACAAAACTGAATATTTTATGTAGTACAATTGAACTGAAGAGTTATAACTTACGCCCATTTAGGATCTGGAGCACCACAATCAGCACAAATGCGATTATCACTTTGAAGCAATAATTCCTTTAACCTGGATTTACCTTTATAGAAAAACATAAATGAAAAAAAAAAATGGTTAAAGGAAAATTAAGAGAATTAAAAAAACCACCATTTTCAATTCTTCCCAAGAACACTTTACAATATCAGTTATAAAAAAACATCAGTTTTAAAGCACGAAGAAACAGACTAAATCACCATGTTTTCCCTCAAAACATAGAGCATCGATATTGTCTTTGTATTGTTTATCCAACAAAACCACATACTAATTAATGCTTAAACTTTCTGTATTCCTTTCCTCTCCACAACCTAAACCTCCAACTAGCGTTTTCTCAGGTCAAATAGCACCATTGATGGCTATAATGACTGTGACAGTAGTAAAGTTAGATTTTAATAAAAATGTATGATGAGTAGTTTCCACCCCAACATGATTTTACAGTATCCCTGTATTGCTTATAGCAAAACCACCTAATAAGCATTAAGGTATAATTTCTTCAAAAAGTGACATACATATCTTGATCATGACTTGTAATTTTTCTAAGAAAGCTAATCATAAATTACTTCCTCAACAATTCTGCACTCCATGTAGCCTCCAAGTAGATTACATGGATAACTAAACGCAAACCACTTACAATTAAAAAAATTTACACATATCAGTTAAACAAAACTATTAGACCACTTTTATCATACAATAAAATTACCTGAAGCAGGTCTCCTAAGTTCCATTCTCCTCATTGCCATATTTTCGACCCACAGTCATCCAACAAATACTATATTGACCAAGATGCCTGCAAAAATTTGACCCCAACAAACTTTAAAGAAAGGAAAAAATAAAACTGAAACAATCAACACCTCCATAAAACTCCCAACAACTTTTGAAATATTAAATCCTTTAGACAAAATCATTCACTCTCTTTGACCCTTTTCCTTCTTCCGGGGAACAAAATCATCCCAATTCAAAGTTCAACAACTGTCTGACATGATTAAAACATAACAATCCATTTATACCTGAAACAATTGAATTCAAGTGAAATGACACAGGTGGGTGTATTATATCTTTTAAATTAATCAAAATTACCATCATAACATCAAAATTTTATCTGATTTTGATATGTTTTAGCCCAAAACATAACACTTAAAAAATGCAGAACCCAGATGATTAAAATCCAAAAGAACCTCAAAACAATGAAGAATACAACTCACACCGACAAGCCAAGCTCGAATAAGAAAAGAGAAGTGATTTTTACAATACATGTTGACAAACCTCGAGATTAAGAAACGTGTAAAAGCAATTTCCATGGAGACAAAAATTGTGAAATAAACAAATGCAATCATGCAAAGATAAATAACAAAAACAAGATAACAATTTTAACGGCGGTGCAAACGAAAGAAACATCTGATTACCAGGAAAAAGGAATGGGTTAGGACAAATCCTGACAGCTGATGGAGAGGCGGTCAAACCGGAGAAGCGACAATTCAGTTTGATTTTGGTTATGAAAACAAAGTATAAATAAATAAATGTTATTGATTTGGGTAATTTATTATTGTTCTGAGAATCATACACATGTGAAATCAGATTGATTCACAAATATTTCGTTGTAATTTTCTCTCACTATCTTGCGCTCCATCTAGCACAAGGATTTGAACCAAGTCAGCTACGGTTCCAGTATCAATTCAACTTGATGGTTTAAAACAAACAGACGTAGCTCGAGTTTAAATCCGTAGGTATAAAAAATTATTAAGCTCGGATGAAGAAATAGTTTTTAAACTTAAAAATTTATTTTTTAAAATTTATGTTTCCTAATAAAAAATATTTGAATTAGTTAAATTTAAATTGAGTTAGATTCATCTTGATTGTTAGTTTAATTTGATTAAGTCTAAAATGAATAATCATGGTTGTAGTTTTAAGAATTTGTCGAGTTCAAACTCAAATTATAAGACCCAAACTCGAGTTTGGTTAAAGTTTAACAAAAAAAAAAATATTTTTAATTTCAAAAAATTGTTTTTAAATTATTTATTGTTAAATTCTATGCTCTCATATAAAAAAATATTAGAAAAAGTTAAGTTATGATGAGAAATAAAAATAATAAGGGTATTTATAACCAGTTAAACGGGTTGTTGAAATTCCCTACAAATGTAGGATTCTTAGACTTAGATTGAACACTTAAATTTTATTTATAATGGGTAGGTAGAGTAGATTGTTGGAGTGTATCTTTTAAAAGCCCCACATTGAAAAATACACTTCAACAATTCACCTTTGATGATACCTTAGATACCTCACCAATTATAAATAAGATTATTCATTCATTTCTTGTCACAAATCAACTTTCTTGCCACAAATCAATTTTCTTGCATGTTTTTTATTATAAAAAATATAATATAATATATAATACTCTTCATATTGAACTCAAACTTGGTTCAATTAAAATTTATTACGTTTAAGTTTAACTTTTTAGTCGAGCCAAACTTAAACAAGTCTAAGTTTGAACTTAGTTTAATTCCACCCTTGATTAGAGTGAAGTTAAATTGTGTTAAAGAAAGAAATAAGTAAGCTTATTTGTAATGGTTGAGGTTAGTTATTAAAGTTTCTCTTTCAAATATGGGACTATTGGAATCATGTTAGCTTATTTACAAGTACAGTTGACAAATTTTAACACGACTCGTTAACTCGACATAATATGAAAAAAATCAAGTTAAGGTTGAGTTTTTCGAATACGAAATTTATTTCGAGTTAACCCAACACAATTCGAAACTAAATAGGATAGTTTTAAGGTTGACACAAAAATAACTCGAACTAACTCAAATATTTAGAGAAATGTTATTTTAGTAGAATTTATTAGAGATAAATTACAAAAATATTAAAGGACAATATCAATAGCAGTTAAAATCTTTACATATGATATAGTTGTATATTTATATAATTATAATTATTCATATTATTCTTAATTTTTATTTAAACATTTTATTTTACTATACTATAGTAAGAATGTGATTTAATTAGTAAGATTATTGACATATTTTAAACGTCTTGGTATGTATTTTTTAGAACATTTGCAAATAAGATAAAATATTATATTATGTATTTCATTAATAATAGGTTGAGATAATTTTATGAAGAAATTAAACCCCAAAAAATTCGTAGAAAAATGAAAACAATAGACAATTTTGAATCAATTTGCGTTAGGTCAAATTAACTTAAATATTAAAGCGTTAGGTTAAGGTTGAAATTTTTTGATACAATTCTAATTAGAGTTGGGCTAGAGTTGAAGACTTCTAACTTGAAACTCAAACTGACATGATACAAATATGACTTGATAACATGAATTGTCAGATCTATTTACAAGAAGTAAAGTAAGTTATTAAAATGTCTTATTGTGATGTTGAATTTTCTCAAATAGGTTTTAGGTTGAGTTCTTTCAAAACTTGTCGAACTCGAGCCTAAACTTGAACTCAACTCTCTTGAGTCGAGACAAATTTAAGCAAATTCAAACTTGCATTTAACTCAACTCGAATCCACCACCTTTACATTCACACACAACTTGGCATGTCAATACATAATTCTATATGTTAACTGTTACCCTAAAGATATAGATCAATTGAGTTTATCTATCCATAAGTAAAAATTAAGTGTATTAGAAGTTACAAGTATTTTGAAATTTTGTAAGTTGTATGATTGATCTCATAAGTATTTATAAAGTCTTAAGAAAATCACTATTATAAAGTTATATATCTATGTCCTGTATTTCACTCATTAATATACCTACAACTTCATTCTAACATAAGAGTGACAAGATTAGGAGTGGATTTGAATCAAACTCAAGCTTGTTTTTTTGCTTAGTTCAAATAAGCTCGAAACAAGTTCGAGCTTGAATTTGGGGGCTCACCAAGCTTATAAGCTTGGGAGTTTGATTTGAATAAATTAAAACGATATTATTTTAATCAATACATATAAAAAACGATATTGTTTTGGTCTATTTTGTTATGAAAAGTGTAATTACACAACTTGATGCTAGAATTATGTTATTACGAAAAGTAGAGGATCATGTGTTCTCAATTTGATAAGAAATGATCGTGTTATCTCATAATGATAGGGAATAGGAAAAACATGTTAAAGAAATCATGAAAAACAGTTATAACTACCAAGAGTTATTCTTTCTACTCTTTAAACAAAAAGTCTTCTGATCGTACTGTGATTTGGTATAACGTTTACATGACGTGATTGGCTGCTACATATAGTTTATATAGTTGATCATTAGGTATTGGTTAACACCTCTTCATCTTTATCTCAATAAATTTGATTGAACAGAAAACCAACCATCATATATACTTTTTTTTTTAATATATCTTTATTAATGTAAGAGATCAATCAAGCATGCAAGTGGTTGTGGCGTCACTTTTTTTTTTTTTTTGTAAATATGCAATTTAATTCAAAGTTGGAAACAAATAAAATGTGAAAAAGTAATCCCAAAAAATCCAATGCACATATGTTATTGATCAAACCTTGATTATTTCAAAAATAAAATAAAGCTATATGTGTAGAGAAAGAAAAATAAATTTTAATTAATAGCAAAAACATGGATTTTGTATAGAATAATTTTGAACCTTCTTTGATAATTTTATAAAGGATAAGACTGTAAACAATATGAAAAGAAGTATTTGAGGTCAACCAAGATAAAAGGTGATCTATTTTATTAAAAAGTAGTGTTATGTGCATAATTTTATACACAAATAATAATATGTCATTATATAAGTGGATAGTTATAAACTAAAGATAAAATAATACTCAATCACATAATAACATAACTTATGTATATAACTTTATTTATATATAAAGTTATATATATTGTTTGTGCATATAATTTTATTATTTATTAAAAATGATTTTATATATATATATATATATATATATATATATATGTTGATTATATTCATGAAATTTAAAACCCACTATTTTTCAAGTTAGCTTTTGAGTTATACAGTCACATGCTATTTCCTGAGTAATCCATTGTGATATATCTACTTGTTTTCTAGTTTTCAACTACAAAAAGAATTACATAATTGAATTGGAATCACTTTCGAAGGTCTACCTCTTAAACTAGTTTTTCGAGGTGAGACAATTCAATAACACTTAGTATGAAATTCTCATATTTGATATCAGAATCTGAGGTATATGAATAGTTCTATTCAAAATCCACATGTTAGGTTTTCCTCACCTTTACTCTCCAATTGGTTTGGTTGAGAGGGAGGTTGTTAGACTTGGTTGTGAGGTGTATCAAATTGATGACCCATTGCATGAAAGAGAAGATTGTTGAGCATACCACTTTAGTTGAGAAACAAATTGGGTATGTGTATATAAATATGTGAGAAATTTTCAACTCTTAAACTAGTTTTCGAGTAAAAGAGATCCAATAACATTTATGAAAGTCTAAAATTTATAATACTAAATAGTAATAGCAATATCCACAATCTTTATGTGAAAAAATTAGTGACCATTGTGAATGTAGCAATTGTTAGTTGTTTCCTTCTCATTTATAATGGTGTGATGATTAAATATAGGGAAATTGAAAAAAAAAAAAAAAAACCATATTTTGGGTTTACCTATACAATTCTATCACACTGTTTAGACACAAAACAAATATACCATAAAATATACACAAATCCTATAATACCCCTATTTTGACCAATGTTTGAATCCATACTTGGTTAATTGTTCATGCATGAATGACCCTATAGGCAATTCCCTTTTGAAACCAAGCAAAGGAAAAGCAATTTGGATCTGAAAACATCATGTGAACTTGTATTTAGTTTGCAAAAAAGAAAAAGTAAAAGCAAGTTTTTGCCATTGCAAGCCTTCACTACCAACGCTGACCATAGGAGATCACCATCGTCGACGAGACAAAGAACCGATGTTGGCCATTAGAAGATGAACTGATGCCAAGGATAAGAAGAAAATCCGAAGAAGATTACATTGTTAAATGATGGCTTATTTTATGGTTAGATCTAAGGTTGGATGAATACAAAATTAGGGATTTTTTTTTTTTAAATGAAGTTTGTGATTTGTTGCAATTGGTTGTGTGACCTAGGATTGAAATGGTGATGAACACAAAAAACATGTAGGCAATATCACCTTATAGGCGATTTCGCCTACTATAACTACTCATATGCTAGGGTTCTCATCATATTTTTCAATTGTTCCATTTTTCCATTTTCAGTTATGCTTTTCCACTTTTCTATTTCAAAAACACTAAATCAATATTTGGCAGAGGGTGTACAAATTTCATGAAGCGTTTAGATTTTGTGTCCAAATATCCCTCTGCATGAAGATGATATGGCAAGCATTGTCAATGAGAAACCAACAATGATGCAACAAGAGCTTTTTCAGATTACCCATATTGGGAGATTCTTGGGATTTGATGAGATGTGATTTAGCATCGTTCTTATGCATGTAATGCTAGTCTATTTAATTAACCACGAGTTCATTGGGAGAAAACTATGTTCAGAATAAATGGCACCAAAGTTCATTTCAGCCTAGTTGAATTTGCTTTTATGACTAGTTTTATATTCAGTGATGATACAAATGTGTCACACTATGTGGATATTTTATGAAGGCATAGATTGAAGCAATAATACTTCCCAAGGGTTCAAAGATCATTACAATATAAGGACATTTAAAGTGCAGTAAAAGACCAGATTTAGAGAAACAATGATGAGGATATTGTAAACTTTGAGGTACTATATTTATCGCATGTCTTGTTATTAAGGGTAGATAATAAGAATGTTATCAACGATAAGTTCTTGCATCTGGCCGATGATCTTGATGCATTTAGTTGGTACCCATGAGGTTTGTTGTCATGGAATAAGATAATAACCTCCATATGGTAGGGCACAAATTTAAGATATGAGTATTGTCTAAAGAACCAATAGTCTTACACGATGTTAATCCCTGTGGTTAATTACCTGATGATGGGAATCCTTATTGCACTTCAGGTAAGCATCACTTTATCAATCAAGTTAAAATTTGTAAACATATTATCATAAACATTAATCATATATGTTGTTGTTTATGTTCTTCTTTATGTAGTATTAGATTTATGAGACACTGGGAAACCTATCGCCTTTTATACGAATCATTGCACATGATCGCATCACCCGAATGCCTAAGTAGAAGACTATTTTGCTACCAATATAGGATGACATTAAAGCAATTATGGTGAAAACTCCGATAAGTTAATCATTCTACTTTTATAGTATATCATTTTATTTTAGGATATCATTTGTTTACTTCTGACAAAGTTTCATTTTGTTTTAGCATTTGACTACACCTATCTTGCATCCAATGTAGTTTGACTGGGAAAAAGAATGGTATATTTCGACATTAGCATTTATGGGAGAAGAGGCACTTGTGTTATCATCCAATGATGAGTTGACAACCTCTAATAACAATTTGCATGTTGATTCAACACGTCATGCTTTTTTCTAAGCACCTTCAGATGGGTCTTCTCGATCGTATACTAATGGTGTTCAGAGCCCATATATGCCCATATCATCTCTTTTATTTGGGTTTCTCCCTCACAAGGGTTCATATCATAAGGATTCTAACCTATGTTCCCTGATGCCTTCCCACACTTATAGATGTCCCTACCATATAAGTTAACTTCCTAAATGTCGCACTCCCAACAATCCCAGAGGCCCTTTCTTGCACAACAGTTAATTCATGGTATTGTTTATAGCGGTGTATCGAAGGACCGTCTCTAACAGCTCCTATCATAACAGGTCTTGATGATTGGATTGCAAAACAACAACACCTTGACCAGCATGTTAAGATGTTATGGGGGGAGATGCAACAACTATGTGGTGATTTGCAACAATTTCAATCCTTTATACTATACCGGATAAAAGAATTTGAGGATTCATATACTCAAAGACTGGGATAAAGGTAGGTTTATGATAGTTAACTTTGTTATTTTGTGTTCATGTGTATATACGTGTTAATATGCAATGACATATATGTAATATGTTCAGATGGATGTCTCTGAGCAGGTGGATGTGCCTCTAGAGCCATTGTCTCAATAAGGTGTTGTCACTCAAAAGGACGATGTGCGACAAGATGATTTTCCCCCGTAGAAAAATGTAGGGAAGGCTCTCACACTACCAAAACAGTCATCATTTAGTCATGTTTTCTAAAAGGACAATTAATTGATTAGTCCTTTCACAAACCCAACCAAGACACAAAAGAATATTGCAATTAAGACCAATATGCCCATTCAAGAAATCGGTGTTACGAATCAAACTTTAGTCTAAGCCTACTTAGCCTTCAATAATTGGTACCTTGGTGCATCTGATAGAAACAATAGACATGTCCTTTTTATGGGATCTAATGGTACCACCAATCGTGTCAAAAAGCGAATGGTGATTGGTCATCATTTTTCCTGAATCAAATCCATAACATTTCTCCCAATACTACGAATTAATATTTTCGAGCATGGAGTCAAATTGACAAGGCGGTATACTTTATTGTTATGCAAACTATTATATGCAAATTTTGACATGCAGTATTATCGATTTGATTATATAATTCCATTACGTCTCAAGTATTTTTTTCTCAATCAATTTTGACAATCAACACTAAGTATGTGGTGTATTTGATTTCATCTCCTTGATGATGTATGTATACAACTCCACAATATACACCACTAATAAAAATATTTTCAAAAAGTTTATGAAACCATATAAGATTCTGTCACACATGATTTCAGCTAGTAATTTTTATAACTTAAAGGCTATCCAACCACCACCGTCACCCCCAATATTAAAATTTAGGTGCGTGCAAGATGTCCCAAAACAACAACCTAAATTAGGTGATTGTGGAGTTTTTATTTTAATGTTTATAGAGTACCTAACATAGAATCATGACTTCAAATTCATAGCTAAACACTCGAAGTTTTGAGAGAGCATATCACCATGTCAGTATACTATGAGAAAACACTTTATAAGAATAATCTTTTTTCCAATTCATTTGTTGTGGTAATTGGTTAGATGAGTTAATTAATGAAATATTTTTGGTTATTTATACAAACTTGGAGGAATACCCTTAATCTTGGGCCGGCATGCAAACTTTATGGGCATAATTTAATTGGTGTTTTACTCATGTTAATGATTTTTATATTAGTACTGAGTTGTCACAAATATCAATGTTATATTTTTTTTAATCATGCAGTTATTTTCCATTAGCGCAAAATAAACTATAACAAAATAAAATAAACAATCATCATATAAACCATTACAACATTAATATAAACCAAATATGATAATAGAGTGTCTTTTGATGTTTATCTGGAAAGGAAATGCATTAAAAAAAAAAAAACTACAACCTTTATTTAACAACTCACTTGTACATTACAACTAACAAATAACTTGTAACATTGAACAAGCGGCTTTGTTACACAAAAAGTGGCAACTTTTTCATTAACATACATATAGATTTCATGCCAACAATAACGTGCAATTGAAACATTAGTAAATAATTAATCATGATTGGCATAGCATCATAATAAACCATTTTGACATTAATACACTTATGCAGTGACAAAACACAAAACTACAATAAAGAAAATAAGCAATAAATAAAGAAAACAAACCATGATATTTTATTCTACTGGATGGGTTGTCGTGTCTATACGACGACCTCATTGTTTGTTGTTACTTAATGTATAGGACAAGCCAACAATGTGCACCGGAGCTAGACTTGGACAATGCAATCGATTATGGCTTGGTTGATGACAGTGGTTGCAATTTTGTGGTGGTTGTCTACCATGGCTAGACGAATGATTGGATCATCTTCATTGCATCTAGGATTGATAAATTGTCAACATATTAGATAGTGCCTATGTTGATTGATGGCCAACCGAATTAACATATTCTCTATGTACCACTTGTAAATAATTCATTGAGTAATATATGTTGGCCCATTTGAAACTATCTAAAAGATTGTTGAACCGCGTAATAGTCGTGACATGAGTATATGGAATTTGAGAAAGTTAAAATTTCACACAACCACATATCTAGTAAAAAAGATTAAGAAGAAACACTTGCTGCCCCAAATTATGAACTTCGTATCTATGGATGTTAATCAGTTTGACAACTATATTTGTAAATTTGCACACATATCCAACAATCTTATCCTCCACCAATGGTGTTAATCGGTGAGATCGCTCACCTAATTAAAAAACTAGTCAAGCCCAATGTAATCAACAATAAATAAATATACCAAATTTTAACAAATATACCTGTCAAGTTTCATCGATTGTAAAACCAATGTTGTATTATATTCCTCATAAACTCAACCAATATGGTGATGGGCAAACCTCATGCAGTATGTGTCAAAACATTGAAAGACTCAGTAATATATTTTATATATTAATAATATATATTATTTTTACGCACTCTTTTACATTTTCAGCACTTCTTCACAGTTTTACGCACCCGTTTACATTTTTACGTACCCCTTCACAGTTTCACACACCCCTTTATATTTTTATGCACTCCTTCATATTTTTCCGCACCCCTTTACACTTTCATATATTTTTGCAGCATTTCGCACCCTTTCAAAAAAAACACGCACCTTTTTGAAAAAACGCGCACCTTTAGCACCTATGCACAACCCACATGCACTCTCTGTGTAGTTATGTTCATCATTTTTCTAAAGGTATGTAAATATCAACTATTACATCAGAAATTAATCTGTTTTTGATATGTAAATCTTAACAATTACGAAAAAATTAAATGTAATCTGTATACTTTAAAAAATAAAACATTTTCTGGTAAAAACTAATCTGGATAAAAAGAAACAGGATAAAGGGTATTGTTGGAATAGAAAATAAGGTTTACTTAAAAAAGTAAAACTATAAAAATTTTGCCAAAAAAAGTTTACATGGTAAATTTCATGCTTATTTTAACTAATTTGACAAATTTTTGAGTCGAATTCAAGGTTCTAATTTGTAACTTATTGTCCAAATGATATCGTTTGACCTAATAATGAATAAAACAATATCATTTTATAAATAGGTCGTGAACTCAAAAAAAAAACCTTAGCCATGAATTTGACTAATAGATTTAGACTATAAATTTAAGCTGAACTCAAGCTACGAATGCAAACTATGGATTCGAGTTATGAATTTAAGTTTAACTCAAATCGAACTAAATTAAATCAAACACCTACTAGTTCAAGTTTGATTTAGTTTGAAAAATAAGTTGACTTTTTGGAGTAAAACTTGATTTGAATTTAAACTGCATGAATTCAAATCTAATTGAACTGAATTAAACTAAGCCGACTTTCAAGATCAAATTGACTCAATTCAAATCCAATCCTCTATAACATTGCACATGGATATATACAACTTGAAAGAGTTGTATGAATAACCATCAAAACTTACAAACGTATAAAGTAAAAGTAAAAATTAAACCAATATGAAAATTGTCGATAAAAAATTAGTTGTTACTTTGAGTAAAATATGCACTCAGTTAGTTATTAGAGAAAAAGGATTCAATATGAGAGAGAGAGAGAGAGAGGTGTTCGTAGGTCATGTTGGGTTAGCTTCAGCACAATTTATTGTGCTCGTGGACTATGTCAATGCAGGCCTTTCATGTTGGTCAACCCACCAACATATTAAGGCTCACAACATGCCACTATATAAGGCATGCTATACCAAGCTCACAAGCCAATCCAATAATTAACTAAAATTAATTTTTTTATTTTTAATTTAAAATTCAAATAAAAATCATTTTTCAATTACTAAAACCGAAAACAATGCATCAAACATTTTATTAATTATTCTTCACTTGTGACAAAGAAATATTGTGGTTACATGATGAAAAATATTCTAATATATTAAAAACATAGTTACTAGTATCTTATAATATGATACAATATAAGTGAAAAATGATATGTATTAAAAAGTATATCAAATTAATACAATACGATGAACGTATCATACAATACGATATATATTACCGATATAAATTGATATACCTTTTAAAAGAAAATGATGATGCACTAGGGCTATATATAAAATTTTTTTAAATTTTATAGGTATTTGTAATATTTTTTTAAAATGATGATGTATCAATTATAATTTTTTATTAATATTTTATTAGTTTATTTTAAAAGGCATATCATACGATACATAATATACAATACAGAAAATCAGGTTTTTGATACACGATTCAATTATTATTATTATAAATAAATTCATTTATATAATGTATAATTACAAATATAAGTGTGATATATATACCATCTACTCGTTCTCAACATCCAGATTCTTGAATTCTTCAGATATATCTTTTGCAACCCCGATTTTGTAATTTGATGTCAACTTTCACCCAATCTTTTATGCACATGATCATCTCAACCATGTTAGAGTGTAAGTTGGATCGTCTATTGATCAACATGCATCCACCTACACTAAAAGTGTATTTCAATGTTATTAGATCTCATGTCATGGTAGAAAGCACAAGGAAACTTTCTTAATTTGCTTTTCACCATTCTAAAACATCGACTTTGTCATTGTTACTATATCATTTAATAATTTATAGATAATGATCAATATTAATATAATTATAAAACTTACCAAATTTTGTACTTTGACCCACAAGCTGTTTACCTTTGCACAAGAGGGACCATATACATAATTTTCTTCTATTTGAACTACCAGAACTTACCTCAAGTTCAAAACTTTATAGCCTACTTTAGTATTTATTTTCATAAATATTATACATTTCCAATAAAAATTTCTAAACATTGTCTATTCTATTACCTCTGGAAATTAATAATTTTTTATTAATAGCATATAAACAATTTTTTACTTCTAATAATTTTGTCCTAGGATTTAAAAAAGTCACAGTAGCATAACATAAAAGAACTTCGTTCCAATATTTTTTAAATTTCGCTTCCATTTTTCTTGACATATTTTGGAATGTATTATGACATATATATTCTTTAAAAATATCATTAATTTCTAATATATTATATAAAATTAAACATGTAATTGGATAGTATACACCCAAACATTGGTTTATGATTGTCTTCAAAGGTTCTAACATGTTCATTAAAGTCATGACAATCTCTCGGTCATAATCTGTCAAAAAGATCAGATTTTTCAAATGTTTTGGTTTTGTATTAAAGAAGTATTTATAGTTATTTCATATTCTTCGCATTTTTTCAATATGAGGTATGTTAAATCTCACCTAGTTCTAATATCTACTTTTAACTTTTTTTGTCTTAACCACATTTCGTGACACAATTCATGATATGTTTACATCCGTGATAGGGACGATGAAATATATGCAATGATATGTCTAATTATTGATATATGATCTTTAGCTAAGTTTAAACCATTTTAAGCTATTAAATTAATAATATAATATGCACATTTAATATAAAATAATTTTCATTAAATGGAATAGATATATTAATCAACATTATTTCAATTACTTTATCATTATTTTTTGCATTATCAAAAGTCATTATAAAAATAAAGTTATAAATTTTATATTCATCTAAAATATAACCTAATGTCTGATAAATTGTAACACTACTATATGGATATTCTAATACCTAAATACAATTACTTTTTTTCACAACTGTCAATTAGAATCAATGTAATGAGTAGCTACATGTAGATATTCTATGTTTTGAGTTGAAGCAGTTCATAAATGTAAAATTATTGAAATAACGCTATTAAAAATACTAAGCACTCATGTAATTTTTAATTTCATTAATTTATAATTTCTAAGAACATCTACCCTAAGGGTACTTTTAGGAATTCTTTTAAATGCAGAGTAAATACTATTTTTCATCATCTATTCTAAAATTTTATCTTCAACATAAAAAAATGTTAGTCAGAAGCAATAACATACTTATTCATATAGTCTTGCATTTTAGTTTAATCATAGATGAAATTAGACATTTCTCCAATGTGTTTGAAACTGTTCGGACCTTTTGTTGCACTAACATTAGCTCTAATGAATCGTGATCTCATAAAAACAATTTATTGTTGCCCTCTCATCTTGTATGAACTTTTTTTATAATAATCTGTAATATGTCGGTAAAGATAATTGGTGCCACTTGAATTGGTACATGTCAAACATGAACTGCAATATTTGCACATCACACATCAAATTACTTTTCCTTTGATCGTTTTTTATATTTGATTAAAATGATCTCATACTATAAATTTTTGTTTTCTTTTTTTTTTTGACCAAGCATATGGTTGTTCCATTTTCATCTATTAGTACCCATGCTCTTGTTCCACCACATGCATCGTCAATAATATCTTCAGTCATTAAAATTTAGATCAATTTGTAATATTTTAATGAATGAAAAGCAATGATTAATTGACCAAATTGAAACGAAGACTAAATTTTATGAATTTAAAGAGTTTAAAAATAAGAAATTGATAAGAGGATGTGAAATTGAGAAGAATAAGATATGGGGAGAGTGCATAAATTGTGGGAGGGAGAGAGAAGTTTATGTGAAAAAATTTTGAAAAAAAATAATTTAGCCCGACACTTTTGATGCGCATGCACACACACACGCGCGCACAACTGTATTGAAAAAAATTAATGGAAGTTGACATCTTTGATGGAAAAAGAAGGCAGAACTTATACAATTAATATTTTTTATTTAAAAAAAAAAAAAGAGAGTGATGTTTGAATTCTATTTAAGGCCATTCTCAATATTATTGCTCATCACTATGGATAATGGAATATGAATTTTACAAGTAAAGAATGCTGATTTCATTAAACTCAATTATTAATTTTTTTTTTAATTTATTTGTAAGAATGCCCTAAAAAAAAAAAAAGTTTTGGATGAAATATTGTTAAAAATGTTGTTTCTATTGCATAAATCCTAAGCTATGAATCAGAAATATTGTTTTCTTTCTTTTTCACATATTTATTTAAAGTTTTTCTTTTTTTTTAATTTCTTATAAATAAGTTGGTGTGATAGGTGACTTAGTAATGTCATGTCTAATGACATGTCCATTAGTTGATGATTTGAATTTTGGAATAAGATTTTAAATGTTTAATATTATTCTTGATATATAATAATTAATATGACGATAGGTATTAGATAATATATAAATATTTTTTTATTATAATCTATCAAATATAATAATTATTTATATATATATATATATATATATATAAATATATTGGATTAACCAATGTAAGACTAACTTATATTAATTCATACCTACTTATCTTTGCTTGAGTCTACTAATAAGTCATCAGTTACTATTCAATTTCATTTAGGGTCTCAAATAAATTAGCTTATTTAAAAAAATATATATCTTGTTTATAGTAAAGTTATCAAAATAATTTTAATTTCATTAAAATTTTATTTTTTCTTACTAATTTTTGAGGATAAGAAGCTCTCATATTCAATTAAAATATCAACCCTAAGCTCATATTATGATTATTTTACCTTTGCTCAAATAATTAATCAGACATACATACCCCAGTCTAAATCAAAATTACTTTCCTAGCACCCACACCACTTGTGGACATCACCCACCATCCCTTGTTGCCACTACAAACTCCTACAAAATTCGCACAACCCACGTTGTCGCCACCCACACGATCACCTCCCTTCCACAATCACAATAGAACGATTATGTCTAAATCAAATCAAGATGTGGCTAAGAGTAGATCTAGGAGATTGAGATGACATTATGACAAAGAGTTTTGTGTTAGTTCAATCCCTGTCATTTCTCTCCCACCTTCTAACTTTGATTTGTTGTAGTTTGTCCTCTCTCTATATCTTTAATTCAAATTAATATATACAATCATTTTAATCTATTACAATCTAACATGGCAATGAGCCGACTTGGCCCATTGGGTTTATGGGTCGGGTCAGGTCAAAGACCTATATAGTAATGAAGTTTCGGATCAAATTGGCTCATATATTTTTTAAAACCCAAAGTCTAGCCTTATATATAAATGGGTCGAGCCAGACCTTAAATAGGTCAACCCATTTAAATAATTTTTTTAAAAGTTTTAATTAAAATTTTTAAATATAAATTATTTTCAATTATTAAAATCAAGAACAATACTTCAAACATTTTATTTATAATCTCTCATATGTGGTGAAGAAATATTGTGGTTATATGATGAAAAATATTATAAGTTTATAATATAGTATAAATAAATTGACTTACATACTGTATAAATTATAAACATAAATAAAATATATATATTATATTAATTATTTACTTATTTTTAACATTTAAATCTCAAAATTCTTTTGACATTGAATCCATTTGTAATATTTTGTAATAATAAAATTGAAATGAAAATGAAATTATAAATATAAAAAAATTATTATTTGTGAATTCAAATAATTTTCAAAAAAGAGTTAATGAAAGAAAATAAAATTAAAAATATAATAAAAAAATTGATATTGAAAGAAATTGAAATCGATAAACAGTTAGATTAGTTTATATGGAGAAAAATAAATAAATAAAAAGATTTTTTTTTAAAAAGTTAAAAGCCTCTACCACAAAGAGAGAAGCCTTGGTTGCCCCTTTGAAGCCTTTTTGTCATCTTTTTTTTTTTTTATTTTTATATTTTTAAATAGTAATAGATCAGGCATACCAACGTATGGGTTTAATATTAAAACTCATCGCCGGATCTAAAAAGCACATGGGCTAAGTCCAACATGCTATAATACAAGATCAAACTTTATCGGAGTGGGCTTTAAATTCATGCTTCGAACAGGACCTCCCTTTAACCCAATCCAATTGACAAGTCTAATTATTATCAATCAAACATAATAATTATTTATATATATTAATTATATCAAAACACAATAATAACTTATGAGCAATGTTATATGTACTCACTTTTTGATATATAAATACATACACATATTATGTATCATCATATGATTAAATGTTACTTTATTCTTAATTCAAAATTCTCAATTACTTAATGATACATATTAAATATGTATCTATTTGTGTATATAAAATAAATATATATAATTTTATTAATAAATTATACTCAATAATCTTCTATATAATCTATTTTTATAATAAGTTTTCAGTTTTGATAATAAAATATTACTTCAATCAAATACATTTTCAATGTGTTAAAAAAACCGCAAAACACATGCGCAGGTATAACTTGGACACAAGATTCAATTGCTTGTAAGACTTTTATTTTCTAATAGTTAGACTTTTTTCGGGAACCATTTTAACAAGAAGAAAAACAAAATTTAGTATAAATGAATCGAATTGGGTGTATGATAAATTAAGGATATATAAATTTTTGCACAGATGCTTTGAATAAAATAGAGCCCTAAAATAATGGGTCAATTGTTGATATAAAATAATGGATTGTTGAAGATCGGTTAGCAGTTGATATAAAATTATGTATGTTTGAATATTAGTTGTGGGGCTGCGTTGAATATTTTTATTAAATGAGTAAAATCTGGCACGAGAAGATTGATTAAAATAAGTAAATAAATATTCCAACTAGAACGTCATATAAAATAATCACAAAATTATCTTAAAATGAAAAATCCAACAAAAACATTTTCTATTAAGGCCAAAGGACTATTTCCCACCCAAACTATTCTAAACTGTCAAAGTTCCCCCCATTAACTATAGAAATACCATTTACCCACCCATAGCAAGTTAAATTTAATAGAACCCTAATGCTTGAAAATTTTATCTCTTTTTACCCCCCTAAACTTTAAAAACTAAAAGTTTTTCCCAACCTAAGTTTTAAAAAATGACAGTTTCACCCTAGAGTTTCGTTTTGAAATCTTCGACGACATTGCCGACGGCCTCTCCCTCCCGAAACATCATCTCTTTCCGATGATCTCTTTCCTCTCATTTGGACATCCGATCGACGTTGGAGAAGCTTTGAGAGATGAAGAACTTCGACGGAAAAGACGAATCTTCCCAGACGAAGACGAAGCTATCGTCTTCCCAGAAGAAGACCTCTGGGAAGACGATTGTCTTCCCAGATGAAGACGACAACTTTGTCTTCATCTCCCAAGGTTTCTCTTACGCCGATCGAACGTCCAAATGGGAGGAAAGAGATCGTCGGAAGGAGAAAATGCTTTGAGAGGAAGAGATCGTCGGCAATGGAACCGGAGATGTCGCTGAAGATTTCAAAACGAAACCCTAGGGTAAACTGCCATTTTTTAAAACTTAGGCTAGGGAAAAATTTTAGTTTTTAAAGTTTAGGGGGGCAAAAATAGATTATATTTTAATTTATTTTTAATATTATAAAAAAATGACGATTTCACTCTTATCACCGTTAATTTTAACTGCTCATGGGTGGGTAAATGGTATTTCTATAGTTAATGGAGGAAACTTTGAGAATTCAACATAGTTTAGGTGGAAAATAGTCGTTTGGCCTTCTATTAACTATCTTTGACAATAACTTGCCATATGGAAAATGCAACATCCATGCACTTGGGTTATGCAAAAGCATAATATAGAACGCTAAATGTAAAGTTCTGACATTTCAAATGAATAATACTCTTGGTAACATTATCAAGACTTCTTCTCGACAAGAAGGCTAATGATTTGCAGGGAAAACCAGAAACAATGGATGGTTAAAAAACATGGGTACACCCGGGATCTATGCTTGAAAAATAAAAGTGACCGAAATTGATGGCATAGAATTAACTTTGTTAAATGGCCAAAATTACTTCAAAAGGGTAGATTGATGTGCAACCAATCAAAACAGTTCCTAACTTGTATTAATCACCAAGATTACACGATTATTTAATCATACAGATAAATGGAAACAGTCAATCAACTACATGATAATTAAGTTGCCATGTTACCTGAACACCAAAGCATGATTATTGAAATCTTCTCGATAGGCATCACTGAGGTTAACAACTCTGCAAAGTCAATATACTTCTACATGCCATTGCTTGTTCTTCTTGAGCTGTGAAAGCTTCTGATCCCAGTTTTCTCCTCTCTGATCCGCAACTCTCTTCAGTGTTTCCTGAATCCCTGGCATCATTCCCTTAAGCCCACAGAAGTATATATGCGCCCCACCATCCAAAAGTTTGAAAATTTCATCACTATATTCCTCAATCTTGTCTTGCACGTACATCTTGCCTCCATTCTTGTTCTTCTGTTCTCTACTGAGTGCTTTGTCATAACGGAAGTGATCTGGGTAGTCCTGAAGATACTTGGTGAATTCATCATCATAAAGAAGACTATCAGAGTTGGCAACCCCAAGGAAGAGCCATGCAAGGCCACCAAACTTGTAATTAGGAATAGATTCCATGAACATACGACGGAGGTAGCCTCTGTAAGGAGCTACCCCAGTGCCAGTCGCAATCATTATGTGGGTCGCATTGGGATCGTCTTCAGGCAAAAGCATAATCTTACCAGAGGGTCCTACCAAAACATCATAGTTTGCAGTTAACGGGAGATATGATTTCACTTTAACCAGCAATCAACCAGCCACATGGAAAATTAATAAATGCAAAGAAACATCCAAATTGAAAAATGCGAACCATCCCAAAATGTAAAAATTATTGTATCTAGATTAAATATTTAGCCACAACCTGCTTTACAAGAAGAAGAGGAAAAACACCAAGACGGACAAGCAGGCTAGGAATGAATATAAGCAGTTCAGTTAACATGATACCATACCATATTATCATAAATGCATCAACACAGAACCACAAAACTGATACAACAGCTCCATGAAAACCCAGTCAGGAATATAGAATCAAAACAAAACTTCAAAAAAAGGAAAATCATAGGCACGGATCAGAAAATTTGTGTCAAATTCCAGCTATATCATGGTAAGGTAACCGAAATTGCAAAGTACATGAGTTCAAAGAAGGAAGGTGTGGACCTTACATTATAAAAAGGGGGGGTGTCGTGGTGGGGGTGGTGGGGTGTGGAGGAAGTAACAATGTATAAAAACTAAATCAACCTTGCCATTGCTCTAGAAGTCATAAACAGCATCAATTTGTTAGCATGCAAGACACACACATGTAGAAGTTTGAGGAAAGTATACTGAAGTATGCATAATGTCACACCCTCTGCATGAGGCATTAGAAGACACTTTAAAGCCTATCTGCCTCAAACAACTTTCCACGTGAATTTCAATTGTAAACCTATAAGGCCGTCAAATCAACAAGCATAAGACACTTCTACATGGTAAATTGAAGCAAAATCTTTCCATAAACCACTAACATCAAATGTTAACAGATTTAATAACTTCAATAAAGTCCCTAACTTTTGATAGTAAAAATGACCAAAAGTCAACTCATGCACTAAAATATGATTTCCCTTTGATTGGGATGTTTACTGCCTCTGAAAAGGCTAAATCTAGGCGATAGAACAACATTAAAATAAATGGTGAACATACAACTTCTAAAGCAAATGTAGGTTGCAAGTTCTCATGGATCTTCAATCAAACAAATAGAATCTTACCAGTGATCCGAATTTTGTCTCCAGGCTTTGAGTTGCACAGGAAATTGCTGCACACACCATTCTTTGAAGGATCCTCCTTTCCTGTCTCAGGGTCATAATACACAGCACGGCGAACACACAAACTGGTTGTCTTTCCATTGAAGGAATCTCCATATCTAGTAGATGCAATTGAATAAAGACGAACATTGTGGGGACTCCCAGGTTTCTTTGGGTTTTCACCCTGTGATGCAACAATACTTCCAATTAGACAGCTCATATGCATACATTTAGCATAAAAATCACATCTAATAGGTGAAGTCAAAGATAAAAAACTAAGATTACAAGCTTCAGAACTTAAGTACTTTTGTTGCACCCATACCTATTAGCTTCAATTTAAAAGAAATGTAGCAAGTTCACATGATATCATAACCAAGTTAACCAAATGGCCTTGCGTTTAATCCCCTCACTGCATTAATTAAATTATTCTGGGTTGTGTTTCTGGTTATGGTTGTATAAGTGGGTCTGATCAGCGTAGTCCACATGCACTCGTAAGAGGACTCATTTGAGCTTAAATATTATTATTGGACCCTTACCTTATAGGAAAGCTTTTAAGTCCAGTCATAACTTTCATGACAAGAGATGACTTCAAATACAAATTTGGGGACCTCTAATATACATGACCATACATTTCTGATACATTAATGAATTAAAATCAATCATACATTACATTAACAGTCAATAAGATAAGTGTACAACAATTTAGTAAACAGTTGATTACATTATAATGCCTCTTAGGAGTCTATTTGATAGACCTTCAACCCTTTTTTAATCAAACAAAAAATTCAACATATTATTTAATAAAAAGAAACTATGTATCAAAAGCTCAATAAATCAAAAGACTTACTGGAGGGATGACACCATAACTCTGTCCTTCCCAGTAGGGAACATTTCCATCGTGATCAATAACTATATGGCAAGTCTCTCCTGGAGCTTTTGGGCCCACAATCCTCTCAACAGAAACAATGGTTGCTGTGTATGGTTCTTTGGGTTTGTATAAATTTAGTGGAGGCTCTTTGGCATCTTCCAGTTCCAGAGGTTTAACAGCAACCTTAGATCTGCTTGCCTGTTGCACTGACATGCAAACTACATAGCGGTTTCTCAACTGTGCATTCCTTGATTTTAAGTCCAAAGATAACAGAGAAGCCCATGATTTATCACCAAATCTCACATTGTTTGACTGCAACAACAAATTCAAATGCAGTTCCCTTAGATTTGATTTATCATATGCTATATATAGATGCCCAAATGTTATTTTCACCAATATGATGCATTCAACTCAGAATTGGACTACAATGCAACTGAAGAAAAGCAATAACCAATTGGAAACATAACAAGGGTTTATTATATGATTTTGTTAAGTAATTACACTAATCACTATATCTAGCATTCAACAACCAATGTCGAAATCATCTGAAACACTCATGTACAACAGGCCAACTGCTAGCTGGTATTTTAAAGTCAAAGCCAAAAAAACTGACACACACAAAACACACAGATTATGCGTGTAGAGAACAAAATATCTTAAGCTCACACATCATAAAAACTTACCAGCATCTCTTTGAAGTGTGACAATCAGATTAAAAACACGTCTGGTGATGCACAGATAAAATTAAAAGTTTACCACAATTCAAATACAGAAAATAAAGAAAGAAACAAGATTTTTAGTATAAATAACTAATATATATAGTGATCAATCATCAATTCTTTATGAATTCACAACTGCTAAAAATCGTATCAAAAAGTGTCCAAGCATTTTGAAAAAGACACCAAAGAGACAAAAATGTCCTCCGTTAACTCCAAGGCACAAGCATCACTAGAAGAAAATCAAAGCATGAAAATTCAATTCCACATAACGAATCCTGACTAAACATAAATAAATAAAGTAGTTACCTTAAACACAGAGCTCGTTCTGAGAGAGGAATCAATGCCAACAGGTACAGTCACAGAGAGCTGAAACAGAAGAAATAAAAATCATTTTCCGAAAAGCTAAGTTGGAGCTGAATTTTTATTTTCTCGGGAACCAAACGTAAAGTAAAAAATCGAGAGAAAAGAAATGGAAAAGTACCTGAGAGAGGACCAAGTGAGCCATGATCGGATCAGAGAAAGCGCAAGCCAGAGATCTAGTGTGGAGATGCTTATAGGGAATTTATTGACGAGAAAATGAATGAAATGTAAAGCTTTTTACTATTATTATTGTTCTTTTATAGAGTTAAATAGATTGGTAGATGAATTATTTTTGTAAATTTTGATCCTTTAAAGAACTCCAAGAGACACCGTTGGCTCCTCGACTCAGGCTGCCGCCAGTCACTCACCGCCCTTTTTAATTCATTGTTTTAAATTAATATTCTTTAGGTTAACGACTCCTGATGCCAAAATTTACTCTTATACCCCTTTCCTACATTTGTCCATATTATTACATGTTATTTTAAGGGAAATTAAATTAATTATCCAAATATAATGGGGTCGAAGTAAAAATGCTCAATTTTAAAAGATTAAAAAAAAAACCAAAAGGTCAAACTATTTAAACGAAAATGTCCAACTATTTTTAAAAAAAATTAAAAATACCCTTCATATCTTCTATATAAGTCTCCAACATTTATGTCTTTTTCACATTATTCAAATTTTCAAGTTCATTCAATATATGATACTATAGGTTTGTTTGAAAGAAAATAAGTTCATGATAATAGGGATTTACATGAATCTGAACTAAAAACTTAATTTATCTGTAAATTCAAGTTCATGTGATTTAACTATTTACATATACATCATAAAATAAATTTTAGAAAAATATAAAGAGTATTTTAATAGTAAACAATGTATGAGGGTGTTATTAGATATTATACTATACATGGTGAAGGGACAAGTAATAATGTGGGGGTAAATGATATATGGTGTACATGGAACTTTTTTTGAATTTGGGGTGCTAACTTGATAATTGTCCATGTTAGGAGCAAATTAAGTTTCATATTTCACGATGTGGGGGTAATGTGATATTTTACACTTTGGAGAGGGGTAAATTAATAACAAAATTTGTGTTGAAGTAATCATAGTATTTTATGTTATAATATCAAGAAGATATTCTACCACAAAACTTTAAATCCTTTAAACAGTGTAAATCATGTAGAATTTATACTCATGAAATAAATTTAATTATATTGGTACAGTTTAATGTGAAATTTTTTTATAAATAATTTTTTTTACCAATATTGGTCACCTTATGATGGATTATTGAAATGTTGGGTATGTTGTTGTTTATTATGAAGGAGAATGAATTTAAAATAATCAGAACATAATAAAATATATTGAAGGTAATAAAAGAGTAGTTAAAATTTCAGAGAAAATGACACTTAAGGGATTTATCCAATAGTTGGGTGAAACGTGTCATATTGATCAAACCTTGAACAACATTTAGCTATGCATGAAGCCAAAATACCTCGACCTAAAATATCTTATAAAAATAAAAAATAATGAGGATGTCAAGAGTCTTATTAACATGTCTAAATACTTTGAGGAATATATTCCAGTTTTTATTACATATACCCTTATTGAAGCACAAAAGAACAAGAAAGGAATGGCAATGATGATGGTGAACTGAAACTGGAATCCGATGGGAAAAACTTTAAAGATTTTTGTAATGATACATTGTATACTACTAAAGAATAGGTTCGTAGAGACAAAGAAAATATTCCAAATTAGGATGATTTTGATGAGAATGAGATGGTTAATATTTCTCTTCATAAACCAAACTTTGAGGAAATGTGACCTATTAACTATGATATAAGTAGTCTCCAACTTGTAGATTTTCTTCAGGGTAGTGGCAATTATGTTGGACCATTTCTCCATAATGTCCTCAGTGATCCATTAAGTGGCTACTCGATTTTTGTGCACACCTTCAACATTCACATCAACATCAAGTGATGTATGATCAGTGCGAGAGGAAAATTCTATAAAAATTAGTGACATATTTATTAATAAAAAACAATTTGTAGATGGAATGGCTCAATTTGTACTTGAGAAAGATTCTAAAACAAAGTGTTCAAATTAAACACAAGGAGATAAGAGGTTTTGTGTGTTAATTCATAATGCCAATGGCATGCAAAGGCAAAAAGAATAAAACTAAATGACTTATTATAAATCTATTCTATGGATTTCATACACACATGTTCAAGAGACCATATAAAACCACATTATAGACAAGCTAGATCTCAAGTTTTAGGCCAATTAATAAAGTCAAAGTTCATGTTAGATTATCGTATTTATTGACCTAAGAAGATTATTATCAACATCACCAAAAAATATATAATTAATATATCATATTCACAGGCTTGATGACAAGAAATTGGGTATTAGAAGCATTAAGAGGCACACTAAAAGGGTCATTTATGTTTTTACTAGATTATTGCTAAACTTTAAAACATGTTAATCCAAGTACTGTGATGCATATACAAACAAACAAACAAGCAGCAAAGCTTTCAATAGTTTTTCATGGCATTGGGTTGTTGTATCTGTGTTTTTCAATGACACATTCGACCGATTATTTGTATTGATGTCGTTTTCATATAGGGTAAATATCTGAAACATTTATTTCTTGTTATGGCATTAGATGGTAATAATTAAATTTACCCAATAGCTTTCAGTGTGGAAAGAAAGAAAGATCATCCAACTTAACTTGGTTTTTGACAAAACTTAAAGATTGCATTGGTCAACTACCAGAATTGACAATAATTTCATATTAACATCACGTTATTTACTCTACAATGGTTGAGGTCTTTCCAAATGTACATCATAGATGTTGTTGTCATCACCGTTTTTATAACATGCAATTGAAGTATAAGCGTAACTCAAAAGTCATGTGTTTTTACTAAAAAACAACAAAGACCTATATAGAAGTACATTTTGAGTTCATGATGAGAGATATAATGAGCTGCACCTTAGAGCAACAGATTCCTTATGTGAGGTAAGGTATCATTGATCGTAAAAGGCACATTTTCTAAATCACAGATATAACATAATAACAACTAACATTGTAGAGTCATTCAATGCACTTGTCAGACACATGCGAGTTTTGCCCATCACATTGTTGGTTGCGTTCATTTGGGGTACCTTGCAATAATAGTTTTTCAAGAGGAGAAATCATACAGGTACATATAGTTTTAATAATTATTATTTAGTTAACCATGCTTTTTTAAACTTACGATTATTTAGTAACAAATTTGCTGATATGTTTTAATATTACAGATGATTGCACCCACCAGGTTACGCCATGGACATAGGAGAAGCTTACCCACCATATGTTAAAGTTTTCGTACTTGAAGTTGCGTTTGATTATAAATGTTTAGTATCAAGTTATAGGTTTTGGCAATTATTACATCAGCAATATGGACTTTCATGAGCAGGCATATACATACATAAAGTTTCAGTTTTCATATATTTCATGCAAGCGTGTCGTAGCTGTCATAAGGCATATAAGGTTTACCAATGTCTATCCATGGCTCCATCCTTACTACAACACTGAGTTCTACCATACAATGTTTGCGAAAGTTCTCAATCCATTTGGCAATCAATTAGAATGGTTACATGTTAAGGAGGAAAGAGTTATCCTGCCACTTTTTATCGATCGTCATTAACCGAGTCATTATACCAAAGGTTTACAATCGATGTTATCAACCTAGGTATGTATGAACAAACTATAAAAGTCCAACATCGATGCAAAGCTTCGTACTACGATTAGTGGGTTGAACATCAACAAGAATAGGAGGCTAGATGTTGACAATAACGAGCTCACTGATAAAAGGTTGAACGTTTGCAAGAGTAATAGGTTGAATATCAAGAGAAGTAGTTACCTAAAAGTCGACAGAAATGGGATCAATGGCTAAAGAAACACTATTAGTAAGAGTAAATAATCTGTCTTCTGATAAGGATGATGTTGAGGAGAAAGGCTACAAACTCCACATTCCTATAAAGCCAATAATGTTGGCATACCATGGTGTGACCTCTTTTTTTTTGGTAGTAACCAACAAGAAATTTACATCATCTTGTTCATTAAAACATAGCAATTGGCATGTTCTGCAAGGTGATTACCAAAATAATTAATCAATCAATCCAGAGTTATTGACCACATCTCCAATGAATATAATTCCTATATCACTTCATCTCAAGATTTCTCTCGTTTGCAACTTGAATATGCGAGAAACATCATACTATCTATTAGATCCATCCAATCAGTCAATATGTCGAATGTTTTGTATATCCAAAACTATAATATCAATATTAATGTTTAAATTCCAACAATTATCACATCTACAGTGAATTTTTTTAATTTTTTTACAATCTAAAAAATTATTTACAATGATCCACTTACTTAGAAAGCGTGCGAGAACCCTAAGATACCGTATTTTTTCATATTTTTACCCTTATCAATATTGGGTTTTGAGCATAGCCTCTCAATGGATTGGTACATGGATCAATATGTCCTATGTCCTATGCCATATCGCTACAGTCAACATGCAAGAATTAAATCCATCTAAGTGATCAACCAACTGTAGAACCTATGGATCAATCTTTTTTTTATGGTTATTCCTAGTAAATACCATATGATGACAATATAATAAGGTCAATTTAATGGTATCTGTATCATTTGTTAGTATATGCCCTAAGAACCATTCATGTTATCGATTTTGGGGGCATTTTAATCTTGTATGTACATTTATCATAACTTATTAATAAAAGTAGTTTTTTTGTTCATATGCATAAGTTGTTTCCTTTATTTGCGATGATATAAAATATATATGTGAACTATCTAAATGACTCACTTAATAAACAAACTGAGTCATCGAATTATTCCTTAAGAACCTAACATAACTTGAGCAATTATATCACATAGTAGGCGTATTGAATGTCTCTATTGAATATCCTACGATGACATTAGTGTAGGTGACGATGATAGTTATGTCATTATGGTATTGATATGGATTAACAATTAAAGAACTATTTTTCGAATATGACCAATAACAATAAGTTACATAGTCATTAAATCATAGTCAATGACTTATCATAAGATTGTACTAGTGTGCAAAGTAATCCTTTAACCTGAGACATCATGGTCAAATCTGATACGGATACGCGTGATTCTATAGTATATATACAGGGTTAATTATATCTAGTAGAACAAATCATATTAGTCATGTGTTATTTATATATGAAGAAGAATGATGTTTAGGATGAGATCCATTAACTTAAAAAATATTGGGTTTTGAATATTCATTTATTCGATTTGATCCAAGTTTCAAAGCGAACATTGATAAATATTGAAATCGAATCTCTGACTAAAGTATAATATCAATCATGCAAAGGATGTTTGTAATGACGAGTTCTAAATATTTAAATCGACAATTTGTATAAAATCAAAATGAGGCTTTTGACTATACATGAGTCTGAAATTGATTTGGATTTGACAACAAAAGGATATTACTTACACATAACGTATGATTATAGATATTGGATCTAATGGAGTATTTATTTATCATAGTTTAGGGATTATATCACATTGCTAGATGTTTATCATAGTCATTAAGTTTTCAACTACCTTTCAAATGGTCTAAAAGGAAACTTACGATTGTGCCACAGTGAACTTAAGGGGTCACATTAATAAACCAAGCTTTTAAGAGTGAAGATCAATTATCTAGGATTGGCTAACATCTCCGAAAGGTAATAATATTCATATAAATGTTATATGGCGAAAAAGATAACATTTTAAAAGTTAAAATATTGGTTAGATGAAACTAGGATGCATAAAATATATAATTGATATATATACATGGCATATCCACAAATTGAAATTTTTTTTGGGCAAAAAGAGAATTCACAAATTGCATTTTGACCCACCATTACAAAAAGGTGGTTCTTAGTTCATTTGAACTAAGCTAAGTTCATTTTGCAAACACATTTCTCACTAACAAAAGAAAAGCTCTCTCTTCTCTCTTTCTTGTGTCTCTCGACCAAGGTGATAAAAAAGGCTTGTGGTGGATTGCTTTGGAGGGTTTTACATTAGAGGAGTTCTTCCATTATCCTACATTTCATAGAAGGCAAAGGAGTAGATAAATATTATTCATTTTTCTCCTTTTCACTTACATGTAGTGGTTCTTCTTCTTTCTTTATGTATGATGCTTGTTTGCATCTTCATCTGCATCCATTTCATCTTTCATCATTATCCCCCTATGGCATCACTCAAAATACTAAAGCCACATCATCATGGCTTACTAAATCAAAACCCCTAAAATATGTGTCTTGAATCCTATCTTTGGCACCCTATGGAAAATACATCTCAAAGTCATTGAACTGACTAAAGTGAAGGCTAGTGATAAGAGCAAACTCGAATGGGCTGAACCTCATGTCAACCCCATTAACACAAAACCATAATTGGTTTCTCACATCACCCCTTAAAAACTATCTTAATACGAAGGAGTATACCAACACTCCACTAAATCTCATGTCTCAGAGATGCAAAAAATTTCCAAAACACATCCTCTCGAACAATCTTGATTGCTTCTTAGCTAATGTAGATTTGATCATGGACATTGGTTTTCTTTATACGTATGTTGTCACTTTTACTCAAAAGAGTTGCTCTACATTGGGGAATCTCAATTCTCCCCCTTGTCTCCTCACTTTTTTTTTGTGAAACTTTCTGTAAAATAAAAAAAACTATTATCTCAATGATTTTGATAATAATATTGAAATATAGACACAAAATTTGAAATTTACAAGTCAAAAAACCCTATTATAAAATGTACATATCCACTATATATGTAAAATCTATCAATTTTCTTAATAATTTGAAAAATCAGATTGAAAATTCGAAAACTATACGTTGAAATATACTAGAATAGAAAATTTTCAATTTGCCCCTTTCTATGAGATCCCACGAGTTGGTTATGTTTTAAAACTCACAATTCCCCCCTTTCCCCCACAAGATAACATTGTTTAAAAAATAAAAATGTCCCCCCTCCCATGAGGCCTTGTGATAACATTATCCACCTTGTAATATCACAAGGTGGCTATTTTTTTCACAAGGTGGACATGCTAACACACAAGGTCGATTCTTCCAATTAAAATTGCATTTTCTAACTCTCATTTCAACAACAAATAAATCTACACCTATTCTAATACAAAAGCCCTCAAGAAATTATCCAAAATACGCAACAATCAACCCAAAAAATCAATAGTTCAAAACTGAAAATCCTAACTAAAAACATCCAAAATCTTTATCCAATCAGTAAAATCTCGACACCAAAAATATTGAAACATGACAAAGGATGACATACTAACCTCTTTTGCCATTTTCATCGTCGAAAACCTACGAAAATTGTCAAAGAAACACTAGAGTAATTAGTTTTGTGTCTCCTCATGAGTTTTGGAAAAATATCAATAGTGATTTCATGAAAAATGGCTAAAGAAATTTGTTTTGGCTTTGTTTAGATATGAGGCTATTTTGATCATTTTACAATTATTGGGCATTTTTGCTTTTTGTTAATAGGGTTAGTATATTTGTATAATAAGGTTAACTTTTGGGCAATTAATTTAATTTCCCTTATTTCAAAGTATTTATTCTATGGTACCATAAAAATATGGGTTATTTACCTTAAACCATTCAATAAATGGTTAATAATATTGTATGCAACCCTTTCTTTGCAAGTCGGACCAATTTAATCAACGGATATTACTTATGATATTGTGTATAATTTTTGTTATAATTTACCAAATCCAAAGTAATCAAATATCGTTAACTCAATAATGAGAGATGGTTACACAACCATTTTGGAATAGCACATTCTATAATGTGGTATTCCAAATTGCTTGTGTGGATATCAATCCACATACAATGCTTTGGTGTACATAAATCAATTGTTACATCATACATTCCTCATAAAATAGAAGAAGAGAAATAAGCAAGTAGAAATTAACCAACCAAATAATACTTAAACTTTTATAATAAAAAATAAATAGTAGAAAACTCTAAACAAAATAGGGGAGTTAGCCCATTATCCTTTCAATACATGGATATCAATAGGACAATTAGAGTGTGTGCAGAGTTTTTTTGTTTATAATTTTAACATTCATTTCATGATCAACACAAAATTCAAGTAGGGTAGTCAATGGAAACCAAAAACCCTAAATTCAATTTTTCGAGTATCTTGTTAATGTCCATCTATTAGTTAGTATGACATCTATTTCACCATCCACACAACTTTCAATTGAACAATTAAATTCCAACAAATGGATGAGTTTTTAATATTTGATTGATTCATTTAATGATTTTTCTACAATTGGCATTACCGATTGAGGCAAGTTGTTAATGTTGAGTTGTAATAATTCATTTGCTTAAGGCTATATTTGGTGGTCGAGTTGTAATGATTTCTTTGGAATTGGGAGAGTACTATTACTGACATTAGTTGATCTTTGTTGGATATAATAACACCTAAGGTATCAAATTATCATATTTTTTCAATCAAGAGATAAAACTTTGTTTTTTCTATTGAACTCTCAAATTTTCCTTTTAAATGAATCAAATTTTTAGATTTTTCTATAGAATATATTAAACTTTTAGTATATTTTTATTGAAGGTACCAAATAAACATAATTAAAATTGTTTGTTTTGTTATATTTTGAAAGCAAGATAATTAGTTTGGTACATTTAATAAAAAAAGGTGAAAGTTTTGTCTCTTCAATAGAATAATCTTAAAGTTTGATCCATTTAATAGGAAAATTTAAAAGCTTAATTTCTTTAATTATTAAAAAAAACCAAAGTTCAATCTTTTTTATTTTCGGTACTTAAAGTTTATTTTGGTTTCTGGTTTTGATATTCATTTTGCCGTCAACATAAAACCTTAAATAAAGTATGGGTGTCTCATTGATATCTTACATTTGTAGGACCTGTACACTTTTATAAGATTTTTTATCTGTATATTTATGACATTCATTTCACGATCTGGACAACATTCAATCGAACATATCAATTTCAACAAAGAGACACCAATAGATATTGTCAACATGGAAACCCTATCAATCTAGTTGAAACACATGATTTTGGCAGGAAAATGCAACCGAAATTTAAGGGTTTTTGTCACAATAAATTGAATCATTCAATCAATTAAATTATGACATTCCTTGAAAGAGAAGATGAAGTGATTGTTTTTGACAATTAAGAGAAGATGCAAAGAATAAGACAAGCAGCTGTAAGAGACTACAACCATCAATGGAGAGAAAATGGAGTTACTAAGTTTTATTTTATTTAATGGAGATGGAGAAAGGATGTGGAGACTTGATTTGAGGAAGGTGAATAGATTGTGTGTAAAAAAGGGTATTTTTGTCCATGATAAACAGTTAACCTTAATTAGTGACATCTCCCAAATGAAAGTTTAATAGTGTCACTACTTAATTCAAAGATCTAAATAGTGACATTTATTATAATTACTCATTAAAATGTGGGATGTCATGTCATTCCCTTAAAATATGATAAGATCATTACCAACAGTTTCTTATTTTGATATATTTCATATAAAAATTAATACTCTAAATATATTATGTGACTCTTAATATATGTTTTAGAGCAAGCATTAAAACAATCCAAAAATTATATAATGAGAAGTCGCCATATATGCATATATTCCATGGAATAAAATAACTTGATCATCATAGTTAGACAGGTAAATGATAGAATAATATAATTTTTATTAAATTCATATATAATTTCACAACCATAAAAATATTAGCATGTATTTTGAGGGGAATCACTCTTTGAAAAGGATTCTAGTATTCCAAAAAAATAAAACTTTTTCTATGAATTTTTTTTTTTTTCCTTTTGACAAATTGACTGACACCTCCATCAAAATGAAAAACTTCTCAATAACCTTAAAATAATTATGAAAAATGAGTTTCTTATTTAAAAAAAAAATGTATATAAAAATTTTGATTGGAGGGATTTCCACCTCTTTCTGAAACCAAACTTGGAAATACAATAATATTTTAGAAGTCTTTCTGAAATTTATTCAAATTATTGTAAACCCTTTTCACATGTAACAAATTTTTGTGTAAAATAATATTATGACAATAATTTTAATGAAAAAAATGAAAGAATAATATCCATTAGGGGGTGTTTGTTTCATAAGAATATGAACTTATTCTAGTAATTTGTTTTACATTACTTTATTTGGGATGTAATATAAGATAATCTGATTATCACTTCATCTTAAATCTTAAAAAATTATTAAAATAATTTTGATTTTATTATAATTCTATCTTTAATTATTAGTTTTTTAAGATAAAAATCCTCTCATTTTTAATTAATAAAAAAAATTTCAAAATAATTATACTTAATAATCTTTACAATATTTAAATAAATAATAAAATAATAAATTATTATATTTTATTATATCAAATTAAACATAATAATTATTTCTATTTATCAATTTTTAATATAATAATAATAATTTATAATTAATAATTTTTTAAGTAATTTAATTTTGTATAAACTTTTATTTTTTATAATAACCGAGGTTATGAATACACTTACAAATAGTAAATGAGGGTAATTTGGGAAATAAAAATTAATAAAAGTTAGGTGAGGAGGTCCAATTTAATTGGAACAGAAAAGTTAGGTGAATTTGTGAAAACCTCCAAAGGCCGAAATTGTTGATAATAAAGCAAAACAAATTGAGCTGGCCCGCGCTTCCGTCCAAATCCCGCACGAGGAGGAGTGTCAAATTTTGCATGATATATTGATGGGGTGAGTGGGCTTGACTAGTTGACAAGCCTGCTGTAAAACGGAAATCAGAATTGAAATCAAAACTGGAACCCTGACTTCCCAAGATAGGTTTGTGTTTGGAACCTATCCTATCCATTTTGGTTTTAGTTTTGATTCCTTTTATCATTGTTTATAAATCAGACCCAATTCATTAAAATTTTTTTGGCTTCACCTTATTCAAGTCTGTCACAGTAAATTAAAAAATACGGAAAAACACTTCTACAATCCCTTATAAATTTGAAAATATAACAAATACACTTATGTCCATTGTGAATTTTTGAGTCCTATCGGCGTAGGGCTTGAACATCCTATGTTCAAACCCCAGCCCGATAACTTAATGGCGACAAAATATTTCACCCAAATTCTACCAAAGTCCCAATTTCATTTAGTTTGAAATCAAAATTTTTAAATCGGGTAATTAATAATTAGGCTTTGAGCTTGCCCAGCATAATTGACAGGTTTACTGGTAAGGGTTTGGTTTAGCCCAAACCCCCATTTATGGCACAACCTACAAAATTGTAGTTGTGCCAAGCCTATGGGTCATGCATGCCATGTCAAGGGTCTGGTCATTGGTCAGGTGCTTCTCTTGATGATTCATCGAGAAATGCATCTGGATAGGTAGCCAAGATTTTACCCTTCATGCCCGAGGTTAAGAAATGAAACATATATGAGAATTAAGCATCAATCTGCATCAAAAGCTGAACTGAGGAGAGATGCTTAGCAGGAAATTCAATTAGAACAATGCCGTAAGAAATGTGAACAATTTTAACTTCATAATTGAGAGTAAAGTTCTTGATTAAAGTACCAGTATACAAAACATCTCAGTAAAATTAGGGTTTTGCAGAGATGCTGGGATAAATAAAACATATTTATGTTTGACAAGAAGCAATCATCAAGCCTTTACAGAGACCAAACAAGTTATAAGAAACTACAGAAACAAAATACCAGATGAGACACTGACTTGAAAGCTTACAATGAATTTAACAAATCCTAGTAAAAAAGAAATAAGATATATAGATGAATCAAAGAACAATTGTGTAACAGATGAAAAATAACATGTCAATACCCAAAAATTCAAATGTCTGTATACATATGGGTCCTTGACTAAGTTTCTGATCTATATGTCTGTCTCGACCTTCAAATAAACTAATAAGCTTACTTTATTTCAAAATCAAATTACTCAATTATATAAACTACACACAAGTTAGTACTCATTCTCAGTGCATGGTTATTATTCGTAAATATAGTATAAAATTACCAAAAGATCAAAAAAAGTTTTCTTAGATATCAATAGTTTTTAATCTTGAAACAGTTTTTAAATACCACAGGGAACATATTTTCAAATAGGCCAAATGACTATTTCTTACCCAAGGTTTGATGTAAACGCAACTTTTTACCTGCTAACTATAAAAAATTCAAATGTTCATTTGCCTGTTAAATTTCACTGGTATTGTCTAGAGCAAAATTGTCATTTATTAAAATATTTATAAAAAAAAAACTAAAATGTACCATATTTCTCACCCAAGTTTAGTTTTCTAATAAATTTCCTCCACTCCAAATTTAAAAAATGAATATTTCCCCTCTAGGATTTTCCAACCACCACTGCGAACAGCCAAATACAGCGATAGTTCGATTTCTCTCTCCCTCCCAACTTCTCTCTCCATCTTACTCCATCCTTGGTCATCACTGTCCGATGAAATCGATTGATGACGATGCCTTTGCTCATCTCGACGAACATGATGATTCATCTTCATCTGGAGACGAAGTCGTGTCTTTGTTGACTGCTTTCGTTGGTCATTGATGGTCAAGAATGGAATGACGTTGAGAGAGAAGCATGGAGGGAGAGATAGCGTGATCATCGCCATCTTCGACCATTGACAACGGTGGCTGCAAAAACCCTAGGGGGAAATTTGCATTTTTCAAACTTTGGATGGGGGCAATTTGTTAGTTATTTAAATCTAAGAGAAAATGTGAAAATTTTTAAACAGGAGGAAATAGTTATTTTTTAAACTTTAGGGGGATTGTTAATTTTTAAAACTTGTAGGGGTGAGGAATGTGATGAATTTATATATTTTTTTAAACATTTTTATTAAATGATAATTTTATTTTAACAGTAACAATGAAATTTAACAAATAGGTGTATATTTATATTTTCGATATTTAACAGATGAAAAATTGAGTTTACATCAAACCTTGGGTGAGAAATAGTCATTTGGCCTTTCAAATATTAAAAAAATATTTTATTTTAGTTTCATAATTTACAACCGTTTGTAAATTTCATTATTTAGTTTCTAAACCCATATATAATTTACAAAATTTTGTAAATTTAGAGATCATAATTTACTAAGTTCATAAGCAAAAACGATAATTGATAATACCTTAGCTCCTGCAATATGTAGTAAAGGTCAGTTTTCATTGACTTTAAGAGACGAGCATACCTTGAAAAATCACTAGAAAACTCAGCAAAGCAGTCCTCTAGACACTCATTAAAATGTGACAGAACAGTGTTGTTATGTAACTGAGATAACGCAATTGCTTAAGAGGATCCAAATTTTCAGCTTTAATTAGGGTATTGAATTTGTGAGATACCTCTTCCGAAGCTTCTTTTTTGGATTGCTTCTCTGATTCTTCCATTGTTACTCTACATTAGTTGATAAGCTAGTGGTGAGTACTTCAGTGGGCTTCTTAATGGGCTTTATTAAGGTCCATGTTTAAACATATATTTTAAATGGGTTTGAAAGCGATATAAACTAGTTTAGGTTTAACTCAATTGAACGAGTTAGAACAAAGGTAACTCTGGTTGGAGATCAAGTTGAACCAATTTGACTTAATCGAGTCTCTAGAAAGTTGCCACCATTTTCGTATTCTCTAGTTATTTTTCATTTTCTTCATAGCTTTTTTTTTTCCTTCGAAAACTTTTTTAATGAACTTACACTAATCGAGCAAGCCAAAACGTGATCTCAAAATGATCATTTTGGACTTAATCTATGTTTAAGTTAGCTATTATTCAAGTTTGGCTTTAAATTAATAATAAAATAACATTCAATCACATAATAACACATCATTTGTATACATGAATTGTATACTAAAAATAGACACATAAATTTGTTCTATATAAAAAAACCTTTTAAAAAAATTAAACATAAATTGATTTTTTTTTTTAATTTTACACTCGTGGTTATGACAATATTTGAATATTATAATATGTTTTTATAAATTATTTTATCTTTTATTTGAAAAATAGAAAGTTCACGTATATTATATAATAATATTTCATACACTAATAATTAATATAAAAACAAGTATAGACGTTGACATATTACCGTATAAATGGATAATTTTAAATTAATAAAAAAATTTAATTATATAATGATATATTTATATATGTATTTATATTTGTAATAATTGTTAATACACTTAGTATTACTCTATTTTATATGAAACCATTTTCAAATTCTCATGTTCAGTATGAATGAAGTGATATCATACCCATGTTAGGATTTATATCAGATTTAATGTTAAAAATTAAAACAATGAATGTATTTTTAATAAAAATTTTATTTTCGGTAATTTAAATAAAAGTTTATGAGGACATTAATGAGGTGAGGTGGGACTAAAATCACTTTTCATAACAATATAAAATTTAGTAATTGGAAGAAATCACTAGCCTTTGGTATGTCCTTCTTGGTAATCTATCTTTCCTGGCCTCTGTCACGGGTTCAAGGGCTACACTTAATCACATGATTTTGAGTACACATAGCTATTGCTCTTTCAAATTAGAGGTATTCCAAAATACCTCTTCTTTTTAAATAATCTAGTATACATATATGGTTGATTAGGTTTGGATCCAAATACGGGTCGAGTTTGAGCTAAAAGTGTCTTAGTTTAGCTTGAAAGTCGATCGAACAATTTGATCTAATTTAAATTAAGTAACATTTAATCACATAAAAACACATCATATGTATACTAAAAAATAAGTACGTATAATATTATTCTTTTAAATTAGAGGTATTACATTCGTTTTCCATACCAAGCCAAACTCAATTTGGAGAGAGTTCATCTCAGTCTAACTTCAGAGGTTGTTGGATGGCTTAATTTCCTTTGAACTTAATTGGTGGTTCAATTTGAATTAATTTAAGCAATTGTTAAAATGACATCATTTTATCTATTATAAGATAAAACGATATTATTTTTTCAATGAGTCATAAATTTGAACTATGAATCTGAGTTAAAATCTAAATCAAATATTTGAACCATAAACTCAAACCGAACTTAAGTCAAATCATTTTTACTCAAATCAGTTTCAAACTACCCTTAGTTTTTACTCACTAAACTATATTTTTTAGCCAAACTTAAGCGAAGGGGTGTTATGCTCTGCTCGATTTATATCAACCTGTTTAAGCCAAAAAGTTTGATTCTCCAGCTAAGTTTGTGTTAGAAAATACAGTTTGTTTTTCAAACCAAACCAAACTCAACTTAGAGAGAGTTCACCTAGGTCTAGTTAGAGAGTTGGTTGGACAATTCTATTCGGTTAAAACTTAGTTTGTAGCTTAATTCAAATTATATCAAACAATTGTTAAAACGATAATATTTTATCCAATATTAAATAAACAACGTTGTTTTGTAAATGAGTTATGAATTCAAACCATGAATCTGAGTCAAAATCTAAACCACATATTTGAACCATAAACTTGAATTGAATTTAAGTTAAATCATTTTTAATCAAATCGAAGTTCAAACTATCATAATTTTTACTCACTAAACTATATAATTGAACTTAACCCGATGGGTGTTGGGTTCCGCTCGGTTGGTATCTACCCACATGGGTCTCTATTCTATATCAAACCATTTTCAAATCGAGATGTTCAATCATGAATGAAGTGCTGTCGTATATCTGTTAGAATTTATATAAGATTCAATGTTAAAAATTAAAACAATAAGTATATTTAGAAATTAGAATGTTATTTCCAGTAATTTAAATGAAGGTTGATTAGAATAAATAAATTTAAAAGTGGGAGGATACTTGTTGGATGGGGGCTAAAATCAATTTTCATAACTACTAAAAATTTAGCAGTTACACTTCTATATCAACGTTAAGCCTTTGGCTTTTCCCTGGCTGTGTTGTAACCTTTTCAAGGTTAAGGGTTCGATGTGGTAAACAGTCTTTGGCATACAAAACAACAAACAACTAAAATATGAGGTATTTCAAAATACCTACTTTAATTTTATTTAAAAATACTAAAAAAACTAAAACTCTTTTTAAAGAGAAATTAATTGAATTACCCAAAAGTTACGGTGAAAAGAAATTTTCCCAAACTTTCGAACTCTAAAGGAAAATGCCCCATTATCCTATAAAGACGAAATTGCCTTTTTAATAAAAACAGGGAAAAATAGTGTTTTCCCTTCCTCAGCCACACAAATCGCATGGTTCCAACCCACGAAATCGTAGACGCACCGACTGACTTTCCTTTGACAAATTTCATGACTTTTCTAGCAACAAAAATGGGTGAAAGGGTTAGTAAAACAAATGTTTTCATGTTTTTATACATTTTAGTGCAAAATTTAGGTGATTGGATGTGGTATTTTGGTGTTTAGATTTAGGGTTTCGATTTAAAATAATTGATGAAATTGTTTGATTTGTTGGTGATTTTAGATAAATTTTCTTAGGGCTTTTATGTTAGACTATGTGTTCAATTGATTATTGTTGAGATGAGATTTGAAAAACAAAGTTTGGAAGGTCAAATCTCACACCACAAATTTAGCTCTCACCACATGAATTTTTTTACTCACCACACGAATTTGTGTGGTTGAGGCCCAAAGTGCGAGCTTTTAAACAATGAATCATGTGGTGGAGCAAAATTATAATTTTGAAAAATTTGTTGACATGCCAATTCTTGTGGTGGGGTGCAAAATGCGTTCTAGTCTGGCAGAATGAATTTTTTTCAAAATTATGGGTGTTTCTTTTTGATATTTTTCATATGAGAGGGCAAATTGAGATTTTTGCATTCTAAGGTTTTTTAACATGTAGAATTTGAATTTGAGATCCGTTTTTCTGAATAATGCATCAATATTCAGAATTGAATTATTTCTAATATAAAATTGACATAATTGTAATTTAATTTTTTTACAGGGAACTTGACAAAAAGAAAAAGGGATGAGAAAAAAGATGAAATCAGATTCCCTATGGAAAAAACACTTCAAGGTTTAAGTTACTATACGTGGATATAGAGATATGAGAGCTGTGATTAAGAAAATATTAACAAAGTAGCAATTATAAATGTCTCGGCATGCCTGTTTTGAACACTTCCTAGACCTTAAGAATAGTCGATTTAGTAAAGTGTTAACACACTCCTTCATCCTAAGAGTGGTAAATATAGCGAACTCGAGTTATGAGTTATGGTTTTGAGTTAATGAGGTTGACGTCAAGTTTAGCTCGTACGAGTTCGCCATTATGATAGGCCTTTGATTTAGTCGAATGTTAGATATTGGCATATATATTCCATCGAAGGCCACAAATCGAATCAACATACATATTTTCATAGGGGTAAGTTAGTTACATATGTCTATCTAAGTCGTGTTTTCCAATAAAGGCCTTAGGGTGAGAACGACACTGATGCAATAAAGTTGGCTCTGTTGTTTTATCTTCATATGAGTTTATTAGGGAGTGATTTGAGGAAAACAATTTCCCGGAATATATTACAATTGGTTGATCATCTTGATGGGTTCAATGCATACCATGAGGAGTATGTATAGGTGTGGCAAATGATGTATCGATTGATCTGTGATAATATCTCTTGAATTTCTGTGGATTTCAACCTGTAAAGAAAAAGGAAAACCTTATGAAACAATGTGACATTATGGAATTCCTGCCAATGCTCCAGGTAATGGTGGCATTTATTAATTTAAAAAAAATTTGTGATTAAAATAAAATTGATTTAATATAATTGTAATTTTATAAAGTAACATATTTAAGTTGAAATTACAGTTTTGGATATATAAGACGTTGGACACACTATATTGATGGATGGATATCATGCCAGTTTCAGGATCTGTTCGGATGTTAAGATGGCATACGAAAGATATCCCGAGATGGGATATTATCCCAACTATCTTCACTGGAGATATAGTAAATAATAATTTGTTATTGATTAAAATATGTATAAAGTATAATAACAAAGTTCACTTAAGCAAAAATTTGTGGGATGATATTGATTTCCTGCTAGTTTTATCTCTAGTAGAGAAAGCCGCAAATTGGTTTGACGACATTATCCGATACACGGGAATGTCAGATAAACAGTCTTCTTCATCGACATCCCCCTTCCTCGTCAAGAGATGCATCATCAGGTCCTTTTAACATTGCTTCTTTGGTCATTGTTTTGCCTCACATCAAGGCTCTTATTCAGCCTCCTGTCAACACCCCTATTATAACCCCTGTCGTCGAGTGATCTGAATAGGGGAAGGTGGCGAAAAGACCATAAGAGAGAGATAAGTTGACTAGCAAGGAGAACATTGATAGTCGAGAAGTCATCATTCATCGATAAGAGGTGATCAAAACCTTAAGGGGCAATTGTCACTTTTCAAACCTTAGGGGGGGAATGTAGCATCTTTCAATCAAGGGGCGACATATGATAAATTTTTTGTTTTTTTTTTTTAAATATTTTCATTAAATAACAATTTTATCTTTGACAGTACCTGAAAAAATTAATAGATAGACGAATGTTTAAGATTTTTACAGTTAACGAGTAGGAACTGGGAAAACACTAAACATTGGGTGGGAATATGTCCTTTGGCCTTCAAAAAATTATTAAATTTTTATTGAATTGTTGAAAAGATGAAACAAACCTTTAAACTAAATAATATTTTATTCCAAAATTCAATTAAATTAATTGTGTACCCTAATTTATATTAATTCCAAATAAAAAATATAAAATTACTAGTATGAGTATGGATATGGGTGCCCAACGAGGGCAAAATAATTTTTGAAATTTTTAGGGTGTTAATAAAATTTTTAAGGGGTTTTTGAAAATTTGAAAAAAATTTGGCTTTTTAAATTTGAATATACTCTTTCGTTGTTTCAAACTATAATTACATCCCCAATGAACTAAAAAGATTATAAGAAATTAGAGTTATAAATATCATATTACAAACTATTAAGTCTATAATAACGAGTTTAATAGGAATTTATGCATTTTGATTATATTACTTATTAAAAATGTGTAATATTTGTGATCGAATTGATTAAGAGTAATGTAGTTAATTTTCTTGCAAACCCTAACAAAAGTTGAATTAGTTCAAGTCCAAACATGGTCTAATTCAAGATCATTTTGAATCTAAAAGAAATTAACTCGATAACCATTCAAGTCTGTAAGTTGACCTGAATTTGGTCCGAAAATAATTTAACTATTAATTCGATTTAATTTAGCTTAAACTTGAATTAATCTTTGATTTGAACTTAATTTATTTGATTCAAACTCGAACAATTCCACACAAATCCAAACCTTAATTGAACAAGTTAGTATTCCAGTAATTTGATTAAAATTTCAATAATTACCATTTACGAAAATTCAAAAAAAGAGTTGAGAAGGCAATTGGTTTGAAAAAAAAAAAAACAATGAACCTTTGTCATCGGTAACTCAACTTGTTTTTTTAGGATGAAAATAGAATTAACTGTTGACCTTTTTTGTCCATTGAATGACAAGATTATCCCTAGAATAATCATCTCCAAGTGTTTTAAAATATGAAAGGCCGAGTTGATATAAATTTAAGAGATATTAATTAAAATAGATACAAAAGTTTCCATATAAATATTTTTAGACAAATTTTGAGTGATTTTACTTTTCTACAAAAATGTAATTTTGTTTCTAATAATACCTCTCTCTGCTAATTATGTCAGACAAGGTATAGTTTTTTTTGACAACTTTTTCTTCTGGAGCATATTTTATGTTTGATAAGTTATGATCCAAAAATTTAAAAACTTATTCCAAAATAAATAAATAAATTATATATATATATATATATATATATATATATATATATATATATATATATATATATATATATATATATATATATATATATATATATATATATTTGTGGGTGTGTGCACTTCTTCGCACTCGCACACATCCATACACACCCATACATACTGCATGCACCTGCACGTACCCGCTTGCATCTGTATGCATTCGCTCAACACGAACCTACATGTACTTGCACACACCTACACGAATCCGTTTGCATCTGTTGGTGCCAACACTCATCCGCACGTACCCGTACGCAATCACATCCATTCTTCGTATTTATGTTTATTTTTTTCCTTCCAATCTGCATTATACCAAAAATTGACCTGTTTTCGAATAAGTTTTTGAATCTTCGAATTATAGTTCATCAAATATAAAGTATGCTTCAAAAGGAAAAGTTGTTGAAAAAAAACTATATCAAATCTAACATAATTAGCAGAAAAGTGTATTATTTAAAATAAAATAAAATTTGCTTAGAAAAGTAAAATCACTCAAAGTTTAACTAAAAAGGTTTAGGCAAAAACTTTTGCACCTATTTGAATTAATTACCCTAAATTTAAATACAATTAATAAAATATACAGTAAGTCTTATAAAAATATTCTTAATAGAAATGAATCAAAGTGTTTCAAAACTGGTTTTGGATACAATCCTAAAAATAATGTAAAATTTTCAAATAATTAAAAGTCGTTTTCATAGATTTCTTCAATTCTTTTTTATCTAAAAACAACTTTTAAATATCACACCAAACAAATTTATAACTCGAAATTTATGAAAATTTGAGAAGGAAACAACGTTCCTAAAAACTTAAAATAAAATTGAATAATTTTTTATATATTTTTTTGCTGAATTTAATTTTCAAGAAATATTAAAAAATTCTGGCAAGTATAATTTTGAAATTTAGTGGTCAAAATTGGTCAACGAACTCAACATGGGTTTTAATTTAACACTGGAAGCTAAAGGGAGGTATGTGTAACTTTTCAAAATGGTAGTATAAAAGAGTTACATAAATTAAAAAAAAATGTGGTCATTAGAGGATAAAAATTGCTCATTAGTTATATTAAGATATGATTTGTGTGTAAAAATTGTTTATTTTATCAATAAATAATAGATTTTCTATTAATAATTAAAAAGTTTCAATATAAAAAACCCAATAAACACGATGGCACTTAGTTATTGTCTATCATAATTTTGGAGTTGGACATTATTAGAAAAACATATATCTCTTAATTATATCTATATGATATATAAAATATTGGTTAAAACTATTTAAACACATTAAAATAGACCTATGTAAAATTACCTAAAAACACTTAGAGTTCTTGCGGTGACAGAATTTTTTGAATATTGTTATACTGTTTCTATAATTTTTTTTTATTCCTCACTCTAAAAGCAAAAAGTTGCATTGTATGTTTTGCAACAATACTTCGTAAACTAATAATCGGTACAAATATGAATATAAATATTCATTTGTTATTATATAATTGAGTGATCTTTTAAATTTAATGTAAAGTAAAACTCAATAATAAAATGATATATCAATATTTGTATTTATATTTATAATTATTGTTAGTACATGAAATATTACTCTATTCAATAGCAACTGTTTTGTAATTCCCGTGTTCAGAGTCACTGAATTGTTAGGAACTGTTATTGTATAAATTAAAACAATGAGTATAATTAAAAATTGGAACGTTATTTACAACAATTTAAATTAGATCCACATTATGTGCATATATTTTTATATATAATTTGAATATATAGATCTGTCATCATTTGATTGAGTGATATTTTATCTTTAATTTAAAATTATTTAACCACACGACAATACAACATATATATATATTTAAATTATATATCAAAAGTATACCCATATAATTTTATTGTTTAAATTAAGATATAATATAATACAATAAACTATGCATACAATTTTTAGTATACAATTTGAGTATACAAATAATATATCATTATGTGATTAAATGATTTTAAATTAAAAATAAAATAATATTAAATTATATGATAATATATCATTTATATATTTAAATTATATATAAAAAATATGTGTGAGGGGCGGGGGCTAAAATCACTTTTCATTGATAAAAAAGATTAGTTCTTGAGGAAAGCTACCTGCCTTCGGCTCTTTCCTTGGTGGCATTGTAGGGTTTTATGGCCTTTCAAGGTCACGAGTTCGAAGGCTGGTATTGCCCTTGGTGGGAATTAGTCATTGGCCAAAAAATTATGTGTATCCACTCTATCAAATCAGAGGTATTCTAAAATACCTTTTATTATGTATGTGTGTAGTAAACATATGAGAGTTTTTCTGAACTCTTAGAAACGGAAGAAATGCGATAAAGGAGGAAGTACAGAAGAAGTGAAGGCTGTGCAAATTTGTATGAAAATAAAGGACGTACCTGGGAGGCTTCCACCGTCCCAAGTAACAAATAAAATGCCCAACCCAAGGGCTAATTGAGCCGCCGGAGGTAATTTACAAAGCTTTCTTCATCACCTGGAAAACCATTATTTATAAGGCCAAAAGACTAATTCCACGCAAGGGATGCTGAAATCCTAAACTTGTCATCCTTATGGTTTTAAAAACTCAAATATCTATTTATGAACTAAAATTTATTAATTTTTTTTATTTATAGTTAAGGATAAAATTGTTATTTAATAATAATATTTAAAAAATAAAAATTTATATCATTTTACCTTCTTAATTTGAAAAACTAACAATTCTCCTCAAATTTAAGTTTTAAAAAGTGACATTTTCCCCCTTACCTAGGGTTTTCAAATTTTGTCAGCAAATTTTTGGCCAATAATGGTCGATCTATCTCCCTTTAGTACTTAATATCCGACCAACGACGTTTAGATTCTACAAAATCTAAACTCTTTGTTTAGATCTTCATCATCAAAATGAAGTCAATTTTGTCTGGACGACAACAATGGTTCAGACGGGGCCGATCTCCTTGTCTGGACCGTTGTCATCGTTCAAACAAAATCGACTTCGTCTAAATTCTATTGAATCCAGACATTGTTGATCAAATATTGAATACTAGAAGGAGAGACGACATTGGAAGGGAGAGAGATTGGCCATTATTGGCCAGAAATTCACCGACGAAATTCGAAAACCCTAGACAAGGGGAAAATGTACTTTTCAAAACTTAATTTTAGAGAAAAAATTATTAGTTTTTTCAAATTAAAGAGATAAAATAACATAAATTTTTATTTTTTTAAATATTATTGTTAAATGATTATTTTATCCTTATAATTTAACAAATTTTAGTTCATAAATGTCTGTTTGAGTTTTTAAAAATTGAAAGGTTGGAGCTCGTGATTTTAGTGTACCTTAGGTGGGAATAAGTCTTTTGGCCTATTTATAATAAAATTCTTTATTTTTTAAATTAATAGTAGGGTACTTAAAACTCTTTCTAAACTTTGTAGTAAATAAAATTATATTCCCAAAAGATGTTTATCATATTTGTATCTAAACTTTAGATAGTCAAATCACTGTATCACAAGTCAATTTTCTATTCATCTGTTAAATTTTAATTAAATCATTTAAAAGATAAAAAAGCTTTCAAATTGAATAATATTTCATCCCAAATTTTTATTACATTAAGAATTAGACATGATAGGACGGTCAAACTCACCATATCTAAACTTTAAATAAGTCAATTTTCTATTCATCTATTAAATTTTCATTAAATTATTAAAAAATAAAAAAGTCTTTGAGCTGAATAATACTTCGTCCCCAAATTTCTATTACATTAAGAACTAGACATTGTAGGAGGGTCAGGCTTTCTATATCTAGACTTTAAATAAGTCAATTTTCTATTTGTTTCTTACTTTTTTATTAAATTATTGAAAAATAAAAAAAGTCTTTGAACTGCATAATACTTTACCCCCAAGTATCTATTACGTTAAGAATGAAACATGGTAGCAGGCTGGCCTAGGTCCATTTGACACGACCCCGGGTGGGGGTACGGGTGCGGTTGCGGTTGCGATTGCGGGTGCAGGTGCGGGTGCTGGCGGGGGCTCACACTCTCTTTATCGATTTTTTGTTGTGTCAAACAACTTAGTTTTTATTTGTTTTACAATTTTTTTATTTGTATCCATTATTTTTTTTCTTTTTGAATACTTGGATATTCAAACTATTCAAACGAATTTATTTTTGTAAGCTCAAATGAAAATAAATTAGTTTAATGTAAATAATCTAAAAGAAACTTTATCAAAACAAGTGAAAGGTGAAATTAGATATCTCATTTGCATGCATCATTATAAAGATGTTCTAATTTGAGAAATCCAAGAGGAGTAGCAAATAAAGCAAAAACAGAAAATGAATCTGCCCTCTTTTGCTTTATTTGCTACCCACTTAGATTTATCAAATTAGAGCATCTTTGTAATGATATATAAAGATAAAAGGTCTGACTTTATTCTTACTTATTCCTACAAAGTTTATTTTACAATGTGAATAATACTATATATACATATTTTTAGTATATAATTTGAGTACACAGATGATGTGTTATTATGTGATTAAATATTATTTTATCTTTAATTTAAAATTATTCAATCATATAATAAAAAATTATTTATATACCCAAATTATATACAAAAATATATATACGTATAATTTTATTATTACTATATTTACATTGTATCTATTCTTTCCCATTTGAGCCTACAAAAAAAAATTTGTCTCAATCATTTGAACATTTTTTTTAATTTAAAACATATAAAGTTTCTTTATTATTAAAGTATTTAAAACAAAAAAAAAATTAAATAAATGGTAAAAAAATGGAAACTAAGTTGTTGGATATAATTAAAATTTGATTGAAAGAAAGTTTGGAGTTAACGGGAAATGAGATGTTTTGAGTAAAAATTTTAGAGCTTCCTTTAATTAGAATACAGTTATAAGTAATAGAAATAAAAAAATAATTTTATATCATTTGAAAATGAATAAAAATATAATTTAGAGGGTTTGCTCATCATTTCAAAGTACTATCTTCAGTAGTATTAATTTAAAAGTAAATAAAATTAATAATATTTAATAATTTATTTTTGAAAAAGTATTTTATTATTAAAAAGTTGGGCCACCTAATTAGGGTTCATGGACCCCGTACTATAGTGGGTTTTGGCTCGACATGATATGTTGACATCATGCCCAAGCCGAGGCCAACCCAACCCATTGCATCTTATGAAAAAATTTAATGATTTGGCAAAAAAAAAAAATTAAAGAACACATTAATTTTAAATTAACTAAAATAGTGTTAAATACAATATATTTGTTAAGATATATGAAAAGGAAATTATTTTTAAAGGAACCAAACGATTTTTTTTCAAATAACTACACTTAAACAATTTAAACAACTTTTTTATGTATTATGTGAATATAACCAATACTCTTATTTAATATTCGTTTCTCTGGTTTCTAATCTTAAGAATCTTAACATTTCAAACATTTTTTCATATAAAATTTTATTTATAATTAAGTTAAAATAGAAAATAAATTAACAAGAAAGGTGGTTATTAGTTGATGAAAATTATTTATTAGTTATAATCAAGTATGATTTGTGTGTAAAAACTATTTATTTTAGTAGAAAATGATAAATTTTCCATGTATGAAGCTTGGGCATGAAAAACACAATAGACGCAATCACGCTTAATCACCGTTCATCACACGTAATCACCATTTATAAAGTCACTAGTTACCCTATCTTAATAATTTTTCATCACTTTTAGTCATTGGTTATCACTCTAATCACTGTTCATCACATGTTATTATTTTAACAAATTTTGGAGTTAGACACTTAAAATAAACTATTTTAATTAATTTTTTTATATAAAATGATGTTAAAAAAACTTAGAACACTTTTTTTTTTTTGGTTGCTATTTTACACTTCTTGTCATGATAGTATTTTGGATATTATACTATTTTTTTTATAAATTTTTTATCTTCTTTTCTAAAAACAAGAAGTCGTGTCATATATTATAAAATATAATAATTTATGTATTAACAATTATAACATACGTGAGTATAAATATTAATATATTATTATATAATTTAATAATTTTAAAATAAAAATAAAATAACGTTTAGTTATATAATAATATATCAATATTTATATTTATAATAATTATTAGTACATATATTATTATTCTATTATATATCAAACTATTTTCAAATTATATTATTTTACTAAGATGGAGTGCTCTCATAAAAAAATTTAGCATAACAATCACTTTTTATAACTACAAAAAAATTAGTAGTTCTCCTTTTGCATCGGCCTTTGGCTCTTCCTTGGTGGTAATCGTAGGCTTTCACGCCTCTCAAGTGCAAGGGTTCGAAGGCTGGTATGCTACTTGTTCTTGGTGGGAAATAGTCAGTGGCCATGGAGCTTTGTACACGTGCATGCATTGCTCCATCCCTCTAACAAGAGGTATTCCAAAATACCTTTTTCCGCTTATTATTATTTACAGTGTATATATGGAAAAACAACTTGTAGTTTTAATAAAAATTTCTTTATTTTTAATTAAAAATACATTTTTAGTAGGGTAATTGAAACTTTATTAAATTTTGTACTAAATAAAATTATATTCCAAAAGATCTTTATCATCTTCTATCCAAACTTTAAACAGGCCAAATCACTGTGTTCCACCCATGCTTTTATGAAATGATTATTCATACACTTAAAATTTGAGAAAGTTATATACATATATATATATATATATATATATATATATATATATATATATATATATATATATATTAAATTTATTAAAATAATTTGTTAATTTTTGTTATTAAATTGTTTAAAAAATAAAAACTTTTAAGTTAAATAAAACTTTACATCCAAATTAGAGGTATTCCTATACACTTTTAGCCTATAAATAGTAAAAATGTAAATAATTCATGCTCTCGTTTAAGTCGCATATTAAACACGTTGTTTCGTATTTTTGAACTCAAAACATATTAATCACGTATTTTACACTTTTCTTATATTAAATGATCATTTAATTCACGTTTCTTTTTTTATACAAAGAAATTCAAAATAACGTTGTTTTACTGTCCAAGTCTAAAGTACAAAAGTATTCATTCAATTTTCAGTTAGTTATCATAATGCCAAGAGTAAAGCCCAGTTGTTTTTTTGTAGATCCCTAACTTTAACCTCTCCATTCATCAAATCATGTTCACATTTATAACAACGACAAAAATTTTTTTCACTTACACCAGATTGATGTCTTTCTATTGGGTTCAACTCTTCATCTTTGTTATTCTCTAAAAAGCTTTTATTGTCTTTTCTTTTGATTATTTGCAACTTTTTCATATTTGTAATTCATTTGTGCATCCGTTTGGCTTTGTTTCATTTTGGTAAATTTCTTCATAGTTTTATAGTCAAATTTAAATAAATGTCTAACTTGTTTTTGGTGTATGTTTTCATTTTGATGAATCGGTGATTTTGATTTATCTACAATGCGAAAGTTATTTGAATTTGTGTTGAAAAAAGATGAAAATGATTGGAATTCCATTATATCTAAATAAGTGATTTTGATTTTGATTATATCTGTTTAAGTGTTAATAAATTTTCTATGGCTTTTGGAAATTATAAAATAAGTTTAGCTTTTTTAATCTAAATATACCCTTTGATAGTTTTAAAAATAATAATTACACCCTAACAAACTAACTAAAAAGAATAACAAATTAAGGTAAAAATATTATATTACAAATTATTGAGATTATAATAATGACTTCAATAAAACTAATTCATTTTGATGATATCACTTATTAAAAAAGTGTCAAATTCATGATCAATTTGATTTAAGGGTAACGTAGTTAATTATCTTACAAACTCTAATCAAAACTTGAATTAAAATTTAATTCTGAATAAGGTTTAATTTCATGTTAGTTTAAATCTAAAAAGATAACCCAATAACGACTCAAGTTCATAAGTTTGAGATTCCAACTCAGTTTAAAAAAATTTTAACTTTAGATTTGATTTAATTTAGCTCGAATTTAAATATTTAAATCAATTCAAATTTATTTTATTTCATAAAAATAAATTTTTTTTTGGTTCGAACTTGACTTATTCGATTTAAACTTGAACTGTTTAAATCAAATCCAATTCTAGCATCCTTTGAGAATTTTGATTAAAATGTCAATAAATACCATCCACAAAATTTCAGAAACAAAAAAGTTGAGAAGTTAAGTGGTTTCAAGCAGCCACTTGTGCAGCTCACGGGAGATAACCACAAAAATTTCCAATCAGTCATGGGCCACATGACTATTTCCCACTGGACCTGGCAAACAGACCAGTCAGAATTGGGTGTGTACCAGATCGATACAAGTATAGATCAAATAATACGAGTACTCGTCATTATTAAATTATATATTATATTATATATCATAATTTTAATTTTTTATATTATATATTGTATATTATATCATATTATATAATACATTTTTTAAAATAAAATAATAAAAAAATTAACAATTAAATTAAAGTTTGTTTTTGTTATATTTTTCATTTTGTTTTCCATTCAATTTAATATCAACAATATTTTTAAAACATAAATGAAAGACTAAACTAAGAATTATAACTAAACTTTATCATCCAGTAATGCAATAAAAAATAAATAATATGTAATTATATATTAAATATCTAATTACAATAAGAAAATCACTTTTGCTTTACAAAAGAAAATAGATTAAGTTGGATAAATAGGTTTTGAGCTACATCCAAATTAAGTCAACTATTAGAAGCAAGTTATATTTGGTTTGATTTAGTTTGAATTTGTTTAATTTAAATTCAAATCAAAAGATGTTGTTCGTTTTGTAAACCAAGCCAAACTCGAGTTACAAAGTGTTTGGTTTGGTTCGGTTCAAGTTTAGCTCAAATCGGCAATTTTGTTGTCTATTATTTAGGTAAAATAACATCATTTTGTTAATGAGTCATTAACTTGAGCCACAAATTCGAACAACAAATTCAAACCATAAGTCCGAACCAAACTAAGCTACAAACTATCAATTCGAATTGAATCAAATTAAATTAAATTAAATTTGAACCATCCATTCAAACCATCAATTCTAGTTGAATCGAATTAAATGGACTCCGAACCATTAATTCGAATCAAATCATGTTATGTTTGAGTTAAACTCGAGCCAATGAGTATTCAAGCTTGGTCCAATTTTTATCCACTCCTAATTACATGTCTAATTTAGTTAAAAAGTGTATCGGTTAGTATCATTAATTTTACCAATATGTATCGATATGTATTGTATCGTACGATGCACACATTGTATTATATTAAATTTTGATACACCCTAAAATACATATAATTTTTTATTTGTATCGTACGATATTAATAATTAATGATAATTTTGAAAATCTGCATCTGACCCAATGGACATGGGTCAACCCATGGGTTACTTGCTAATATTAATTTCTCACTATTTCTCTTTTGTTTATATTATTTTAATATATCATTTCATAGTTTTCAATATTTTTCTCTTTAAGTATATAAATAGTCTAAGGATAAACAAAAATTTAACTCAAATTATAAAAAATTTTTCTATAAATTTAAAGAATTTTATTATTGAACATGAAATGAATATTTATAATAGAGTGTTTAGTGTTTATATTTTTTGAATTTGTTTTCAATACAACAAATTCTTTCATTTTAAGATGAATTTGAGTTCATTTTATTTCAAAAGAAGAGAAAATATATAAAATTTGTATTGGATGTGTTGTAAGTTTGATGTTAAAAAAGGTAAAAAAAATGAATAGAAAGAATATGGGTGACTTGCGAACATACCTAACACACCTATAAAAATTCATTACCTATAGATACAGGTAAAAAAATCTAAAACTCATACCTGTTTTTAAGTTGCGGGTGACCTAACCATTTCGTAAAGTCTATTTCCCACCAAATGTTTGAAAAAATTATAAATTCTCACTCTTTCAATTTGAAAAAAAACCAATTTTCACCAATCTATCAAGTCAATAATTAGTTTTAATAATAAATAATATTTATATTATTTTGTCTAAATATTATATTAAAGGTCTAATTAAGTGTTATTTTGTTACATTTAGTTCTTTGTAAACTTTACAAAATAGACAAGTTACTTGCAATACTTGTGGGTAACTCACCTAAAAATAGGTGCGAGATTTAGGTTTTTGGACTTGTACCTATTTCATGGATAATGAATTTTTATAGGTAGACTGATTATACCAGCAAGTCCCCTGTTATTTTTTTCCTGTTCATTTTATTCTTCTTCTTTAATATTAAACTTACAATGCACCTAACATAAATTTTATATATATTTCTTTTTTTGACATGAAATAAATTCAAATCTACCCTAACATTAAAAAATTTATTGTGTTGAAAACAAATTTAAAGAATATGAACACTAAACATTTTGCTATAGATAATCATTTTGTGTTCAATATTAAAATTCTTTAAATCTACATAAACCATTTTTAAAATTTGAGATAAATTTTCATTCTTCGACACAATATTGATGTACTTTAAGAAAAATATTAAAAATTATAAAAAAATACATTAAAATAATAAAAGCAAAAGAGAAATAGTGAAAAATTAATATTAGTAGGTAACTCGCAAGTGCGGATAGGGTTTTAGAAATAATTATCTGTATAACTCAACCCATTTACGCTAATCTATATTGACTTGGTCTGCACCCGACCTAACACGCTTGTTTGTCAGGTCTAATTCTTTGAGGTGTAAATATTTTTTTAAAACTATTAAAGTGTATATTAAAAATTTTAAAAATATTTCAAACTTTTTTTATTTGAAAACCCCTTTAAAAATTTATTAACACATTTAAATTTTAAAAATTATAATTTTTTGTAATCATATACATACGTATCAGTAATATTTATATTTATATTTATATATAATATTTTTATTAAAATTAATATAAATTAAGATATATTATTTAAAAAAATTAGGAGCAAAATGTTATTTAGTTTGAAAATTTTTGTCTTTTTAATAATTTTATTAAAAAAATAAGCAAATCCTGTTAATAAATTTACTGACAAGTAAGAAATAGAGTTTTTTAAATGGAAAATTAAAGTAATTGTCTATTTTACTTTTTATTAAACAAAAATGTCCACTTTTTCTATTTCTAAGTAAAAATGCTCATTTTTCAAACTTTCAAATAAAAATGCCCTAAATATTTTTTAAATTATCAAAACTACCTTTCACCACATCTATATAAACCTTCTCATTCTCACTCTCACTCTCGCTCTCATTACATACATTTCTCATATTATTCAAACACTCACTTTCACTCTCATTTTCACTCAATATCAATTACTGCAGGTTCGTTTGAGAGGAAAAAGTTCGTATTTTTAAATTTGAATTGAAAAAATTAATTCGTGATAAAAAAGTATTTATACAAATATTAACTCAAAACTTAATTTTATTTGTTCAATTTAGTTCGTATGTTATGTAAAGGAGACATTTAGATATTTAATAATAATTTAGGGGTTAAATAAAATGTTAGATAATTATAGGGGGTTAAATGAAATGTTAGAAAAATATGAGAGTATTTTGATAATAAACATTGTAAGAAGGTTTTAAATGAAATATTGGGAATAGATAGATGTATTTTGACGCAAGATAACATATAAGGGTATTAAATAAAATGTTAGATAATTATAAACGTTTAAATGAAATATTAGAAAAATATGAGGGTATTTTGATATTAAATATTGTAAGACGGTTTTAAATGATATGTTAAGAGTCGATAGATGCATTTTGATACAAAACAACATGTGAGAGTGTTATATGAAATATTAGATAATTATAGGGGTTAACTGAAATGTTAGGACAATATGTGAGCATTTTGATATTAAACATTTTAAGACGGTTTTAAATGACATGTTAGGAATAGATAAATGCATTTCGATATAAGGCAATACATGAGGGTGTTAAATGAAATGTTAGATAATTATAGGGGTTAAATAAAATTTTAGAAAAATATAGAAGCATTTTGATATTAAATATTTTAATACGATTTTAAATGACATATTAGGAGTAGATAGATACATTTCTAGACAAAAAAATATATGAGAATGTTAAATGAAATGCTAGATAATTATAAGAGGTTAAATTAAATTTTAGAAAAAAATGGGGGTATTTTGATATTAAACATTTTAATGCAGTTTTAAATGACATGTTAAAAGTAGATAAATGCAGTTCTAGACAAGAAAACATATGAGGGTGTTAAAAAAATGTTAGATAATTATAAGGGGTTAATTAAAATGTTAGAAAAATATGGACGCATTTTAATATGAAACATTTTAAGACAGTTTTAAATGACATGTTAGGAGCAGATAGATGCATTTTGAGACAAGATAACATATAAGGGTGTTAAATGAAATGCTACATAATTATAGGGGTTAAATGAAATGTTAAAAAAATATGAGAGACATTTTGATATTAAATATTTAAATACGTTTTTAAATGACATGTTAGAAGTAGGTAGAGACATTTTGATAAATTAAAGGTAACATATATATCAATAAATGGTTATTGTGAATTTTTTTTCTTATAAATGTTTAATTTTCCCCAAAATTTTTCATTGCATGATTGATAATTAAAATGACTGATTATACATATGTTCTTTTATAAGGAGAATGGATCCAACATGATGATAACACAATGTAGTATGTTGGAGGTTGTAAACAATTAATTAAAATTTTCTCTGGAATAATATTTGAGGGATTTATCTAACTTTTGAGTGAGTATTATGATCTTGATCTAATTAGAAACTAACTTCAACCATCTATGAAACTAAAAAAATTAAGTTTGACTGCCCTATACAGATCCAAAATGATGAAGATGTCCGAAGTCTTATTGACATGTTTCAATACTTCAAGGATTGTATTCCTATTTTTATTACATGTACCCTGATCAAAAGACAACAACAAGAAGAAAAAGAAGAACAAATTGGTGAAGTTAAAAAAGAATCTAATTGGGAAGACTTGATTGATTTCAATAACAATGCATTTTATTTTGCAAATGAATGGGCTCGTGGAGATAAAAATAGGGTTCTTGACTGGGGTGACTTTAAGGGAAACGAGATGGTTGATATTCATCTCGATGAGGTGGAGTCTGAGGATATGTCACTTGTTACTTGGGGTATAAAAAGCTTGTAGCTTGAAGATCCTATTTTGGGTAACGAAAATTATTTAGGACTATTTTTTGATAATATCCCCATCGATCCATTTAGGTGGCCGATTTTCGTCTACCTTCTCCAACATCATCAAGTGGTACATAATCAATCCAAGAGGAAAATGCTATAAAGTTTGGTGATATTTTCCATAGAAAACAACACTTGAAAAATGTTATGGACTAATTTGCCCTAGAGAAAGGATTTCAATACAGGGTACTTAAGTTTGACACGAGGCGATGGAAAATTAGGTGTTATGATGAAAAATGCCAATGGTATCTCTCTACAACTAAAGCCAAATCTAGTGAAGTCTTCGAAATTGGTAAAATAAATCCAACTAACACATGTTCAGTTGATCAAATAATGTGACATCACTGACAAGCTAGGACCCGGGTTTTAGGTTAATTAATAAGATCAAAGTTTATATTGATTGATCGAATCTATCAGCCTAAAGAAATCATTGTTGACTTTGCCGACTAGTACAAAATTGACATTTCATATTCAGAGGTCTAGCGGGCAAGAAATTGGGCTTTAAATTCACTGAGAGGCTCACCAGAAGAATCATTTATGCATATACCTGATTATTACTATAATTTAGACCTGCTAATTCGGGAACCATGACCACTATAGAATCATTTATGCACATACCGGATTTAAGTATTTTTTTATGGCATTGGGATGTTTCGTCTGTGTATTTAAACAATATATTCGACATATTATTTGCATTAACACTGCATTCTTTAAAAGTCAATATCTTAGACATTTATTCCTTACGGTGGGCCTTGATGGTAATAACCAGATATACCCAATTGCTTTCGGTGTTTATAAAAAAGAATCTCACGACACGTGGTGTTCGTTTCTAACTAAAGCTAAAGAATGCATCAATGAAACCCTAGAGTTGGCGATAATCTCAGATCGACATCTTGTTATATACTCTACAATGGGTGAAGTCTTTCCATATGTCCACCATGAGTGTTGTTGTCATTACCTTATGTGTAACATGTGATCGAAATACAAACACGACTCAAATATAACGTGTTTACACATATATATACAATTTTTATTTCGTTTAACACTTTATAAATTTTGATAATGAAGTGCTCATATTATTTATTAACTCACGGGGTTGCATGTTTATATTGAGAAGCTGCAAAGTCATATACGGAAGCAGATTTTGAGGTTATGATGAGATCTTTTGATCCAATGAATCCTCAAATTGGGGCTTACTTACGTGAGGTAAGGTTTCAACGATAAAGCATGACATTTTTTTGGGGCATCAATATAACATAATGACAACTAACATTGCGGAGTCATTTAATGCCCTTGTTAAACATGCATAGGGTTTGTCTATCACGATGTTTGCTGAGTTCATTCGGGGCATATTACAACAATGGTTTTACAAGAGGAACCATGCAAGTACATACGAAGTTATTAATAATTATTTATTTAAGCATGTCTTTCTTCCCTTATGCTTGTTATTAATGGATATGTTGTTGCTTTTTCCAACTTGTAGATGAATGCCCTAACTATGTTACCCCATGGACGGAGGAGAAGTTTGGCCACCACGTGTTAAAGTCTGCACACTTGAAAGTTCAGCCAAATACAAATGTTTGGTTTTAGGTTCTTGGTATCAATGGATACAAGGACATTGTGGACTTTAATGAAATGTCTTATATATGTAATAAGTTTCAGCTTTCACGTATTTCATGCAAGCATGTCATTGTTGTTGCGAGGGACATGAGGCTCACAAATATCAATGCATAGATTCATCTATTCTTCACTATTAAGTAGTACCGTGCAACGTATGCAAAACTTGTCATTTCACTCAAAAACTAATCAAAATGGTTGCATGCCTCAGAAGAAATAGTTATTCTACCCTCGTTCTCAATTGTCGTCGATTGGGTCACTTTTCTAACAGAAATTAACGTCCTTCATAGGGGGAGATTGTTATACCCAAGGTATGTAGTCGGTGTAAGCAACCAGGGCATGTCTGAACATAATGCAAAAACCCAACACCGATTCCAAGCTTTGTCCCGCAGGGTTCATCTAGAAGAGGTAAATGAACGCGATCTTCACAACCTTCTAATTAGCTTTATTAAGTATATGATTTACGTATTTGTGGAAATGATATGTAATCGATATACTTTAATTAATATTTCATTTGAGTATTTGTGTCCATATGCAATATAATATATTTAGTGTGAATAATGTTTTAATTATATAGTTGTTATAATGAACATTAATTATGTAATTGTTAGAATGAATATTTTGTGGTTTGAGTAATGTACGATTTACTTGTGTTTAGGGAGTGGTGGTGGAGTTCCAATGCTAGTGGATTTATCCTTTATGCCTTGGTTATGCTTATGGTTTGATTAATGTATGATTTACTTGTATTTAGAGAGTGGTGGTGGAGTTCCAAGATTGGTGGATTTATCCTTTATACCTTGGTTATGCTTGTGTTCCAATTTGATACTATTTGAGTGTGTGTATGTATTGTTTTATTTGTCATGGCAAAGAGTTGCATCATAATTATAGAATTGGCATTGTTATTTTCTTGGATTTTTTATTTTCTTGTCTTGATCAATATTTATACAATACTTGATGATATGATAGTTTTATGTGTTATAAATACTTGTGTATGAAGCTTGGAGGCATTAGAATTGTATTTGGGGCCTAATTTGAAAAAATTGCAAGGTAATACATTTTGAAATGAATAGTATTTTCTAGAGCACCCTTTTACCATGGGAGATTACATAATGAAGATTTCACACTTTTTATCTACAAAAAGTTACACTTTTAAAGAAATGTTGTAATTGTTAGAATAAACATTTTGTTGTTTGATTATTGTATGATTTACTTGTGTTTAAGGAGTGGTGGTGGAGTTCCAAAAATTATTTGATTATGTAATACCATAATTTAAAGTAGATGACATTACAATACTCTTTAATTAATGTTGGGATGATATTAATGTTGAGAAATTTTTAATTAATACCATAATTTAAAGCAAATAACATCACAATACTCTTATATAATTTTTTTAATGACGAAATTATTTAAAAAATGAAATCAAATACATAACTATATATAATAATAAATAATGTATATCAAACACATATCCATATACAATAACTATATAACAACTCCAAAATCGGTAAAATAAGTAATAATAAATACAAATATACATTCGTAATCTACTCGATGCAATGAAAATACAATTGCGAGGCTAAATATCGACACATAAAAGTGGATGACTCTCGGGGAAAATCCAGGCTCTGTGATAGCATCATACATTCTATGAAGCGTAACATAAAGATGTCGTAATCACCAGAACCCCTACCCTGTTGGGAAACACCATCGCTTTATGTAATATTAGGTGATCAACTCGTGGTGTATACCTAGAAGTCATCCAAAAACTCGTTATCTCTAATAATATCGATATGAATGTTATATAGGGTCACATCTATCATGCGAGCCCCTTAAAACTCCCTGTGAGTGATACTTCAGAATCGTACACTGTGATCGACCAATTATGAAAATTTATAACTTTGGCTACCCAATAGGCATAATTGAAGTTTATAGGGATGAACACTTATAAACATTGAGAAATTATAATGGATACATGTATTATATATATGTTAATTCAAAGTAAATTATAATGTAAATACTATTATATTATATCATATCGACCTCCCTCTATGGTTTGTAAAACAAACCAGGGGTATAATTTGCCTCATCTTCATGAATAGCTCAAACCACTAGTAATCCTTTGGCGACGTGGAAATCCAACTATTGAATGCCATTCTGATATACCCTATGAAGAAGGTATGTGTCGTCATCTAACTCTGTGGAACGACAGCTTACTGCTCGTATTGGTGCCGACGTAATATCATCAAAAAAGAATCTACATGTTAAAATGGATTTAAAAAACTTGAATTGTATTAGTTTTTGACTAATATATGAAACAGTTAATCAAATTCAATAGATATAGAAACTTACATCATCGGTCAGCCACTCGCATAACTCGATAACAATCCTTCAAAAACTGTCTCTAAACTTAGCTCCAATGAAATACTCCTTATGCTAGTCGAATGCTACAGTTCTGGTGTACCACGTGAAGAAGGATTCCTCACGCTCTACAACAGAGGATGGAATGGCCCTAATTTATCGTTTCACCCTCAGTTTGATTGAATTTGTATATGAAGTGCAAACGAGCAAACCCTTTCAGATGACTCGACCATGTGCAGTATGCACCGGAAAATAACATAAAATTGTTAATTCAATATTTAATCTTAAGTAACAAACACGATTTAATCGATCAATGTTACCTCATCGATGTATGCCAAAAGAGGTTTAGTGGGAGAATCCTCTATTGTTATCAAGTCAACCATCCGTACCCCTTTGATAGACTACAAAATTAATTTTATATTATCAGTAAGCAATATATATACAGATATACAAATTATAATGGATATACCTTATCTTGGTTTCCATATGAAACATCCTAGAATAGCGCATCCCTCTGTGAACTAATTTCAATTACCCTTTTACTAGAGTTGGAGATATTAGTAAGGAACCATAATCACTCATCTTGAAAAAAATAAAAAAACATTTTAAATATACAAAATAATATTAATAACAAATTGATCAATGACATTTCATAAAAAAAATACGTTACCTCTACAGTCGAGAAAGTTATACGGAGAGAACTCTCAATCTATAATGCCTCACAATCGGTACCCTATACGAATATTAATAACAAATTAATGAATGACATTTCATATTAAATATAATAACAACAATAAATTTCTTCATCTCAGGTGGGGGAGGTGAAGCAACCGAAGGGCCAACTGAAATACCCTCATGACCAGGACCTTGTATGAATAAATAAAAAGAAATTAATCAATGACAATTAAAAAAAATATAGTAACAATGATAAATAACAAACCTCGAAGGGGAGAGATGATGTAACTGAAGGGCCAACTAAGACCCCCTCATAGCTACTACCCTATGCAAATAATAATAATAACTTGATCAGTTACATTTTATATAAAATATAATAACGACATTTAATATTAAATATTGTAAAAAAATTAATTACAAACCTCTTGTGGGTGACGCAATGAAATCGAAGGGTCAATAGGTGAGGTAGTCCCGACACTATCGTGCATACCCTGCACGAAGTTAATATAGATGTTAGAGAAACAAATTAATACAATTTTTATAAGGAATAAATGAGATATGCCTTTGTAACCTAATTGACTGGAGTTGGGCTGTACACGTGATGATTTCCTCTAAATGAGTCAAACGATCCTCTAATTAAGTCATCTGAGAAGACACCTTGTCCCATAAATAGGAAATCTCACGTAATATCATAGTGCCCTAGTGGGCTAAAGCAGTATTTATTGGGGATAGAATAGGTGATACAGTCAAGGGACATTGTTGTGTAGCGGGATGGATAACACGATCCTGAACCCTAGGAAGGTATGTGGTCTTGATGGTTGGGGTCTCGATAACAAAGGGATTGATAGTATAGTCCTAAACCCTAGGAAGGTGTATGGTCTCGGTGGCTAGGGTATCAACAACAGGGGGACATGTAGGATACTCTATAATAAAGGGCTGAATGGGCTCCTTAGGTGTCTCAAGACTACCAGTCGTTATATCAATAAGTGGCATAATCAGAGATACTCTACCTCTCATTGAAGGGGCACCAAAGAGGATGAGGAGGAATGTAGATCTGACATACTCTTATATAGAATAATGTCTACATACCATGGTCTAACCTCCTCAATCAGTGACTGTAGGAGAGGGAAAATGGCATTATCTTATTCAGTCAGATATATAATTCAATATATTTGTAGTAACCAAAGTAACAATTAACTAATTAATTAACAATTCAACATACCTTATCACCAGCAAAAATAGTGTCCATATGACTCCAACCAGGTATATCTTAACCAAATCTGTGGAGACGCATAGACATTAACCAAATCCACCCACTTATACAAGGTGTCCATCGTCTTATATATCCAATATTGCAATATAAACATTACTTGTTAAATTAAATTAATTCTTGTTTTTGCCAGTCAACATGGCTAATCAACAAATATACACTTACATAAAATTTAACGAAAAATTTGTAGATGTCACATTTATGCATGTCAGACATTTGGCCAAAGCAGACTTTGTCACTCACTTGAAACATCGATTTGAACATCATTTGCCACACCGAAACACTCCAGAGATAGGAATTAAACCCATACAAGTGATCAACTAACTGGAGGCATTCTATTGATACCTTCTTTTGTCGTTCATTCCCTAGCAATTTCATAAGTAGATAATACAATAAGACTATTTTGATGACATCGATATCGTTATTCCCCTATGGCCTAGCTAAGAAAACACGTTCAATATCGTGATACTGCACCTTCTGACATCCCTGGAAGTAGGTATCCCTAATCCTATGTCCGAATCTACATAGAATGTATGATGAAAATGCAGTAATCTAACTGAATGGTAGTCATGTCATCAATGTAAACTCAAATGTGTTAAATCTCACATCAACCCCATTTACCCTGAATCAAAACTTATCGCTGTTTGAGCCTCGATATAATTATCGTAGCACAAATGAGTGCACCAATACTCTAGAGAACTTGATATTTGATCAAAGAAATAGATTTTCGAAACACGTCCTCTCGAACAGTCGTAACTGCTCCAGTGTTAGTGTTGACCTAATCTTCAACATAGTAGTCCGCTGAACATGATATATAACCTTTGCTTGAAAGTTCGTGACTCATTTGGGATTCTTAACTTGTCGTCATCATGTTTTCTTTTATGAGAAGTATTCTATAAGAACATTTTAAAATTTATAGGTATTTCATTAAAAAAAGATATATAAACAAATATAAAAATGACAAATATAGAAAAAAAATAGGCCAAAAAGCGAAAACTATATGTTCGAATACCCTAAAAATATGAAAACTAAAAATTGAAAAAATAAAACTAAAATTTGGAATCTACACGTTGAAATACCTTATAATGTCAAAAATTAAAAAATTGCTCGACAATTTAAAAAATACGAGTTGAAATATCTTAAAATGATAAAAATTAAAAAATACTTGAATTGCTAAAAGTAACCATTAAAATACCCTGAAATGATAAAAGCTAAAAAATTGAACGAAAATTCAAAAAACATATGTTGAAATATTTGAGAATAACAACAATAGAAAAACTGAACTAAAATTTTGAAAACTACATATCCAAAAACCTAGAAATGACAAAAAATCAAAAAAAATGAAATTAAAATTCAAAATCTACACTTTAAAATACCTTAGAATGTTAAAAATTGAAAAATCACTTGAAAATCTAAAATGTATGAGTCGAAATATCCTAAAATGACAAAAATAAAAAAACAATCACAAATTGCTAAAACTAATTGTTGAAATACCTTAAAATAATAAAAGCTGAAAAATTGAATTAAAATTCAAAAAATACATGTTGAAATATCCTATAATAACAATAATAAAAAAAACTAAACTTAAATTTGAAAACTACACGTCCAAAAGCCTAGAAATGACAAATATCAGACAATAGAATTGAAATTCGAAAACTACATATTAAAATATTCTAGAATGTCAAAAACGAAAAAATTACTCAAAAATTTGAAACTGACAAGTGAAAATACCCTAGAATGAAAAAAACTCACTCTAAATTTTGAAAACTAAACGTTGAAATACCTCAGAATGATAAAAACTAAAAAATTGATCTGAAATTTGAAAAAGTACATATAAAAATACACTTAAAAGACAACAATCGAAAAATTGTACGAAATTTTGAAAACTACATATCTAAAAACCTTAAAATGACAAATATTGAAAAAAGAGAATTGAAATTCGAAATCTACACGTTGAAATACCGTAGAATGTCAAAAATTAAAAAATTGCTTAGAAATTTGAAAAGTACGTGTCGAATTATCCTAAAACAACCAAAACTAAAAAAAGGAATCTAAATTTTGAAAACTAAACGTTGAAATATCTTAGAAATGAAAAAACTGAAATATTGAATTGAAATTTAGAAATTACATAAGAAAACAGACTTAGAAAACACAAAAATAAAAAAATAGATATGAAATTCGAAAATGACACATCCAAGAACCCTAAATCAGGAAAAACAAATATGAAATTAAAAAACTTAACGTTAAATTACATCATAAAACAAGCCTAGAAAAACACAAAAATCAAGAATCAGACATCAAATTTGAAAACTATATATAAAAGAACTCTAAAACGGGAAAAAACGGAAATGAAATTTGAAAACTATATATTGAAAAACCTTAAATGTAAAAAATATCAATTTACCCCCTAAATATTTTCTACTCTCCACGAGTCCTATAGTTTTCCTTTACCCCTTATAAATTTTCTAATCTCTTATAGTTTCAAAAAAGTTAATTTGCCCACAAACCCCCATATTCCTAGTATTTCACATCAAACCCAGAGTTACTAAAAAATTTCCCACTTGCCCCTAGGAATTTCTCTTGCCTCTCTTGGGTCCTAATATTTTGAAAAAATGAAATTTTCCCCCATCCCAAGGGCATCGTTTCCAACCTAGAGGAAATTTATTTCAACCCGGGGAATCCACGAGTCCTCTGGATTGTATCTCTAACAAAGCAAACTCATTTTTGGATCAAAAATCGTCGTTTCACCCTTTGATTTTAACACAAATCAAATTTACACATCCTATAACACAATAACCCTAAAAAATTTCAACTAAAATAACCAAAAATCAACACATTTATGCATTGTTTAAAATCAAAATTCTAAACATTCAATACTCAAAATCTTCATCAAATCACAATAATTCTAACAATAAATTAATTCAAATAAGATTAGAGATGATATACTAACCTTTTTTGTTATTTTTAGTCACTGAAAAACATGAAAAGTCAACGAAAAAACGAAGCGTCATGGAAAACCCATGGGAGACTTGTAAATTTATTTGAATTTCAATAGTGTACCAGGAGAAATTTGAGAAGAAATATGTAAAATTTGTTATAAATTTAATTCAATAAATACAAAATAAAAGAAAGTAGAGAGAATTGTAGTAAAGGAGATTGAGAATAATTGAAGAGAGGAAGCACTGAGAGAGAGTCTTTATATATATGAACCGGATGAACAGAAGAGAAGAGAAAATTGTGTGTAAAATAATAGAGAAAGGGGGGGTTTATATAGCAGTTTGCTGCCTCCCTTTTTACCTAATACATTGACTAAAACCCATTTTATTTGCTTCTCCTGCGTCACCCTCAACATTTTCTCCTTGCTATAAATGATTTCTCATTGCCTTTTTTGACTTGCTTTGGTGGGAAGCCACCTGGATCTATAATACTCCCCCTTAGATTTCCACCATTTACAGATAATTATAATAACTTTGCTAAGGAAAAATCCAGTGGGATAAAAACCAAAGCAAAGAAACATAATTATTAAATGTCCTATAAGTTGGTGTTGGACGTGCTTAAACTGCCTTGTTAAAAACCTTACTAGGAAAACCCAGTGAGACAAAACTTAGTGAAGGAAAAAAGAGTACAGTGCACCTTTTGTCCAATATTTGATAAACTTCATACTTTTGCCTAATGAACGCTCCCCCTCTTTGTAGTAGGATTAACTTGGTTGCTTGTTGAGCCGTCGCATACCGATGTTATATACTAACTTCTCAAATGTTGATGTCAGTAGTGTCTTAGTGAATAAATCTATAAGATTCTCACTAGATCTTATTTGCTTGACATCAATCTTTTTTCTCTGCTGGAGCTCATGAGTGTAAAAGAACTTCGGTGAGATGTGTTTGGTTTGGTCTCCTTTGATGTATCCACCTCTAATTTAGGTTATACATGTTGCATTGTCTTCATATAATATGGAATGAGTGTCTATTGTAGAAGGAAGGCTGCATGCATTTCGGATATGATGGATGACAGACCGTAACCATATACATTCTCGGTTGGCTTCATGGAGAGCTAAAATTTTTGAATGATTTGAAGAAGTTGCAACTAAGGTCTGCTTGGTGGAGCGTCATGATATAGTTGTGTCATTATAAGTACAAACATATCCCGTTTGTGAATGGGTCTTATGAGGGTCAAAAAGATAACCAGCATCTGCATATCCAACCAAACTATGATTTTTAGGGGATTTGACATAATAGAATAATCTCAAATCTCTAGTTCCACATAGATAACGAAGTATATGTTTGATTCCATTCCAGTGGCGACGGGTTGGTGCAGAGCTAAATCGGGCTAATAAATTAACTGTGAATGATATATCTGGTCTCGTGCATTGGGCCAAATATAATAAGGCTCAAATGGCATTAAGATATGGTACTTCAGGACCAAGTATCTTTTCATCTTCTTCTTTAGGACGAAATGGATCCTTTTTTGGATCAAGAGATTGAACAACCATTGGGGTGCTCAAAGGATAAGTTTTATCCATATTAAAGCGTTTTAATAATTTTTCAATATACGCTGATTGATGAATAAGTATTCCATTTGAATTGTGCTCGATCTGCAGGCTGAGACAATATTTTGTTTTCCCCAAATCCTTCATTTCAAATTCTTTTTTCAGATATTCAATAGTTTTTTAGAGCTCTTCAGGAGTCTTAATTAAATTCATATCATCGACATAAACTGCTATAATAGTAAATCCCGATTCTGACCTTTTGATAAAGACACATGGACATATAGGGTCATTTACATAGCCTTCTGTTTTCAAATATTCACTAAGGTGATTATACCACATATGTCTGGATTGTTTTAATCCGTACAATGATTGTTGTAATTTAATTGAGTACATGCCTCTTGAATTGACCCTTTTTGCTTCAGGCAATTTATATCCTTCAAGGAGTTTCATGTAAATTTCAACGTCTAAATTTCCATACAAAAAAGCAGTAACTACATTCATTAGACGCATATCCAGTCCTTCAGAGACTGTTAAACTGATTAAATATCTGAATGTGATTATATCCATCACAAGTGCATATGTTTCATCAAAGTTTATATCGGGCCTTTGGGAAAAGCCTTGGGCTACAAGTCTGACTTTATATCTAGCAATTTCATTTTTCTCATTTCTTTTTCTCACAAATACCCATTTATATCCAACGGGTTGTACGTCTTCAGGTGTTGGAACTACAGACCCAAACACTTGATGTTTTGTTAAAGAAGTTAATTCTGTTTGAATTGCTTCTTCCCATTTAGGCCAATCATGTCTTTGTTTGCACTCAGTCATAGTACGTGGCTCAAAATCATCATCATTCAGAATTTCAGTAGCTACTGCAAATGAGAATATATCATCAACTATAATTGTTTCACAATTTCACATTTCTTGTGTATGAACATAATTTAAAGATATTTCAATATTCTCATTTTCCTGTTCTTTAGGATTTTGTACCACTTCAGGGGTTTGTGCCACTTCAGGGGTTTGTGCCACTTCAGGGGCTTGAGTCTCTTCAGGGACCATAATCTCTTCTGGAGGAATATTTGTTTGATTATTTGTCTTCTTTTTTGAGAAACAATGTCCTTCGATCCAACAGGTCTACCAAGCTTCTGGCGTAAGGTAGATTAATCAGTCACAGCTCGAATGGATTATTCAACAGTCACATTGATTCTTGCTGGTACATTAGCAACTGGAACATATGATCTTGTCACTTTTGTCGTATCTACAAATGCATCAGGCATTTGGTTGGCAATAATTTGTAATTGCACTATCCTTTGCACTTCAGTTTCACTTTGGGATGTGCAAGGATCTAAATGAGACATGATAGGTACATACTAAGTAAGTTCATGCCTAACTTCAGGAGACATTTTCTTTTCCCCTAAAGATGGAAAAGTTGTCTCATCAAAGTGACAATCTACAAATCGTGCAGTAAAAAGATCACCTGTTAATAATTCCAGGTACCTGATAATGGATGGTAAATTATATCTAACATATATTCCCAAACGACGTTGGAGTCCCATTTTTGTGTGTTGAGGGGATGCAATAGGGACATATACAGCACAACCAAATATTCTCAAATGAGATACGTCAGGTTGGTAACCAAGGACCAATTGTAGGGGAGAATATTGATGATAAGAAGAAGGGCGCAAATGAATTAACGCTGCAGCATGTAATATAGCATGTCCCCACATAAAATAGGTAATTGACTTTTTAATAATAAAGTGCGTGCAATTACCTGGAGTCGTTTGATAAGAGACTCAGCTAATTCATTCTGTGTGTGGACATGCGGGACTGGATGTTCAACCTCAATCCCCATAGACATGCAATAATCATCAAATATTTTGGATGTAAATTCACCAGCATTATCTAGCCGTATTGACTTAGTTGAATAATCTGCGAAATGTGCTTTTAATTTGATAATTTGTGCTAACAGTTTAGCAAATGCAACATTCGGGTAGGCAATAAACAAACATAAGACCATCGTGCAGATGCATCAATTAAGACCATAAAATAACGAAATGGCCCACTTGGTGGATGAATGGGTCCACATATATCCCCTTGAATCCTTTGCAAGAATGATGGAGATTCACCTCCAATTTTGGAGAGAGGTGGTCTTATTACTAATTTGCCTTGAGAATAGGCGGTGCAGAATTGTTTACTGGACGATAAAATTTTATGATTTTGTAATGTATGTCCATGTGAATTTTCAATAATCCTACGCATCATTGTAGATCCTGGGTGGGCTAAACGATCATGCCAAAGCATAAATGCTTTTGGATCAACGAACTTCTGGTTCGATACTGCGTAGGTTTCAATTGTCTTTATGATTGTATAATACAATCCAGATGATAAAGCATGCAATTTTTCTAGTATAAGCCTTTTTTCAGAGGCATTACTAGTTATATAGATGAATTCTGCACCATTTTCACTCATGGTTTCAAGATGATAACTATTTTTTCTTATATCTTTAAAACTTAGTAGATTTCTTCTGGATCTACTTGAATATAATGCATCATTGATGTTTAATTTGGTCTCATTGTTTGACATAATTGTGGCTCTTCCGGAGCCTTCTATCAGATCAATTGATCTTGATATAATAGTTACTTTAGCTTCAATTAATGCTAAAGATAAGAAAAATTTCTTTTCCTTAAGAATTGTGTGCGTTGTTGCACTATCCACCAAACATATGTCTCCTACATCAGCTTTTGAAGTCAACGCTTCAATTTTGGAGTCCATTTCCTTTCATTTAAAAATTACGTTAGTTATAACGTACACAAAATATTGAAAGGAAGAGAACATGACAATAAAATACAAAATAATATGCATGACTCCAAAATAAATATATATGATGGATTTAATTACAAAAATTTTTGGGCATTTCATACTCATAATAACTACTTCTGGTAGTTGCGTTCACTTCAGGGAATGATGTATAACGAAAAATATTAATTTAGAATTTCTTTTCTGATATTGCTACTACAGGAGCAAAAATAAAATGTGAGAAATATTTTATTTTTCACATTCAAGAAAAGATTCTGAATATTACAAAGTTATACTAAATATAGAGTCATTAGGAGTATTATTGAATCTGATGTTCAAATCTATCTTTTAAATTTCTCCACAAATTTAATGGATTTATTATTATATCCATATTTCGGCTTGCAATCCTTCAGGGATATGATGCTGAAAAATAATAGTCTTGTATTTGTCCTTCTGGGACATTATATTTAGTTAGTTTTTCAAGGCTCACAAATTTTAGGTGGTGACTCATGTAAAAAGCCCATTTAATATTATCCATCCAATTTTAGGAACTTTAGGTTCAATTATTGTCATAGTTACAAAACTTCTGATTTTGTATACAATATATATGAGTTAATCTTTGAAACTTCAAGTTCAAATATTATCTCATATGTACAAAACAGCTGATTTTGTAGGAGAAATATTGGGATTAATTTTGGAAGCTTCAGGTCTATATATTATCTCATATCTACAAAACTTCTGGTTTTGTAATTAGTATTCAGAATATTATAATACATATTCTGATTATGTTTTGGACTTCAAGTCCATATTTTTCACACTTTATGCAAACTTCAGGTTGTAAATGTGATATCATTATTAAAATAAAGACTTTGATAAATCTGGGGACTTCCGGCCCATATATTTGTATTCTCATGATTTTATAAACTTCAAGTTGTAAATTGTAAAACTTGAGACTTCAGGCCCATATATATGTTCTCACGATTTTACAAGCTTCAGGTTGTAAATCGAATATAAATAAAAATACAAATACAAATAAATAAATATTCAAATAAATGGAATACAATAAAAATAAATATTTAAATAATATCAGGACTTCTGGTCCAGATTCTTGGTTTTTGTAAGCTTCAAGTTACAAATAATATTTATGACTTCAGGTTACAAATTTATAATTTCATAAACTTCGGGTTACGAATGATATTCAGGATTTCAGATCCAGATTCATGATATTCAGAATTACAGGTCCAGATTCATAATTTTGTAAACTTCAAGTTACAAATAGGATTCAGAACTTCAGGTTCAAATTTATGATATTCTAGACTTCAGGTCTAGATTCAAGAGTTTCAGGACTTCAGGTCCAGATTTATAATTTTACAAACTTCAGGTTGCAAATAGAGTACAATTATAATGACAAGTAAATAGAAGCATAACATAAATTAAAAGATAATTGAAATATCACAATTGGGATATCTATATTTAAGCAGCATAACGGTATAATAGAAATATATAATATACCTGAGCTGATCGTACTGATAACGTGTTATAAATTTAATTCAATAAATACGAAATAAAAGAAAGCAGGGAGAATTGTAGTAAAGGAGTTGAGAATAATTGAAGAGAGGAAGCACTGAGAGAGAGTCTTTATTTATATGAACCGGATGAACAGAAGAGAAGAGAAAATTGTATGTAAACTAATAGAGAAAGGAGGGGTTTATATAACAGTTTGCCGCCTCTCTATTTACCTGATACATTGACTAAAACTCATTTTATTTGTTTCTCCTGCGTCACCCTCAACATTTTCTCCTTGCTATAAATGATTTCCCAATGCCTTTTTTGACTTGCTTTGGTGGGAAGCCACCTGGATCTGTAATAAAATTCTCATTTTATATGTAAAGACATTTTGGTCAATATTGGAAAGCAGGGCATTTTTGCTTATCCTTAAGTTTTTGGGTAATTTTTTTAAACCTCCTTTGTTTTGGCCAATCACTTTAACTTCGCTTTTTAAACTTAGTAATTACATCAAACCTTGGGGTGGGAAATAGTCATTTGGCCATTAGAATAACCGTATCCTCTCCTGGCCCCACCTGCATGTCATCCGTACACCTCAACCACTCTCTCTCCTCTTGACACCAATCACACCAACCAGCGGTCAGCAATTACCTTCATTTCCATCCAATCACTAGTGGACCCCACTCAAATTGGTGGTCCAGATTTCATCTTTAGTCCATTCGGTCACTGCCCCAAACTGTTCCTCTTTGTGATTCCATTTCAACGGCCTAGATTCATTCAACCCCATCTTACTTGATCCCCTTCTCCTCTCTTATAAATCTCCCCACCGAAAATAAAAATAACATCATTTTAGAAAAAATAATAAAGCACTTTCAAAATAGCCTTGTTCTAGAATTATGAGTTAAAATTAAATTAATTTTTATAAATTATTAAAATTAAATTAATTTTTTATATTTATCTGATAAAAAAGAAAAGAAATTAAAATACTTTTTTTAATAAAAACTGAAAAAAGAATGGTGCTGTGGACAGTGGATATATTTCGTAGAAGTGAGTACGGTACTGGTTTAAAAAAGAAATTTCAAGTTCACCTGGACCCCAAAAGTTTAAAAACTATCATTTATCTCTTTTCTATTTGTTTTTGAGGCTGAAAACAAAATTAAGTAGTTGAACTTTTTCGATAATTGCATGACAAGATTATTCCAACGATGATCTTCTCCAAGTATTATTAAAAAGAATCAGGAAATCACGAAAATATAAAAGGTTGATTTGATATAAATTTAAATAGAATTTTTTATTTTTAAAAGCAAAAAATATAATGTCTTATAAAATTATGTTTAATAAAAGAACAATATTATGCTACTTATTTTGAGTATATATGTATATATTTTATTTATATTATTATATAATTAAATTTTATTTTATCTTTAATTCGAATTATCAATTATTTAATAATATATATCAAATATATACTTATTTATATACTCAAAATAGGTAAACACAATTTTATTACTAATAAAAATAAATTAAGGTGTTTTCAAACACAGTTTTTGGATACAATTGTAAAAATAATTAAAAGTCATTTTCATAGTTTTCTTCGGATTTTTTTTATTTAAAAACAACTTTGAATATTATACCAAACAAATTTATAATTTTTTATAATTATCAAAAAAATTTATAATGTTTTAGAAAATAAAAAAAATATTTGAAATTTATGAAAAATTGATAAGAAGCGACGTTGCTAAAAACTTATAGTAAACTTGAATCATTTTTTAAGATTTTATTGTTTGAATTTGATTTTTCAAGAAATAGTAAAAAACTTCTGGTGAGCATAATTTTGTAATTTAGTGGTCAAAATTGGTCAACGACTAATCATGGGTTTTAATTTGAGCAATACTATGTGTACTTATTTTGGGTATGTAAATATATACACACTCATATGTGTCATCATATGATTAGTTATTGTTTTATTTTTAATTCAAAATCATCTAATCACATGATGACACATATAAATGTATATACATTTGTGTATCCAAAGTGGGTACACATAGTTTTATTGTTTTAATTTAAAGCAATACTATGTGTACCCATTTTGGGTATACAAATGTATACACACTCATATGTATTATCATATGATTGGTTATTGTTTTATTCTTAATTCAAAATCATCAAATCACATAATGACACATATAAATGTGTACGTATTTGTATACCTAAAGTGGGTACACATAGTTTTATTGTTTAATTTAACACTAGAAACTAATAGAAAGGAAATGAAGTATTCTTCACCCAAATTTTAGCTTAATCTCAAAATCATACTCATGACAGATAAAAAACTTAAACATTCATCTATAGATTAATTATCATTCAAATTTTCAGTTAAGAGTAGGGGTAAAATCATTATTTTACCTATAACCTTAAAACTTTAAAATTTTGTTATTTCCCTTAGGTTTTAAAAATTAACATTTCAACTAATTCTCAAAGTTTAAAAAATTTAATTTTACCCCTAATATTTGTTTTCTTCTTCGGCCACCATAATTCTAACCAATAGCCAACGCTTTCTATTTATCTTTCAGATTTGGCTATAAAGGATAACGAAAGACAACCATCCAAACATAATGACGAAGCATCATTCTTTATTGTCTATAAGACTTGACAAAGGATGATGCTTCGTCTTCCTTCGTCAAGTCTTCCCACCCTAGACGATGGACGACAAATGCTCATCCTTTGTTAGAGAAGACCTTTGCTTTTTCTTGATCGTCGGGCGATTCCCTAAGCCACCAAAGATAAACCTGGAAAGGGAGGAAAAGTAAATTTTTTAAAATTTAATTATGAGTGGTAAATGTAAATTTTTTAAACTAAAGGGGAAAATGACATAATATTTTTAGATTTTAGGGTTTATAGGTAAAATGAGGATTTTATCCCTATTTTTAGTTAAAAATTTAGATAGCAATTAGTTTATGAATAGGTGTTTAGATTTTTTATTTGTTATGCTTATGATTCTGAATTTAAATTAAAACTTGGATGAAAAATTGTACTTTTCCCCTAATAGAAAGGAAGGTAAGTGAACTTTTCAAACTTATAATTGAACCAAAAAATTAAGGGGCTGTACATCTGCTTTGGCCTTGATTTCGTTGTTGTTCGTTTATTTTTCCAATTCCAGCCAAAGAGAACCAGAAATTGCCTCCTAAAACAAAAACACAAAACTAGATTTTCTTAATATTAAGGTAAATTTCTCAAACCCTAAGTTTTTATTTCATTTTTTTGCTTCAAATTTAGATACATATCAACTAGCAGAAACAATCTGAATTTTCAATTTTTATTAAAATTTCTTTTTCTTTTTGTTTCGTTTCTGAGGAAATGGTTTCGAATTTTGTGTTGTTTTACAGAGAATTGGAAGAATCGGAAATGAATGTGAAGTATTTTGCTGTTCTATTTTGATCCGCTTAAGTGTTGTTTGTTTGGTTAATTTGATTGTTGACGATTTTTATGATTTATTGTAAGTGTAATTTGGGTGTTTAGATTACTTGGTTAAGCTGATTTTCGTGTTTAGTTTGGAGATTGATAATTTTCTGTTGTTTCTGAGGGTCAATTTGAGCTCATTCAGTGTTTATGAGCTGGTAATTTGAGTTGGTTTGTTTCTACGTGGTACCCCTAGGGTAAAGTTCGTTGGTTCTTGGGTATTCAACAGTGACTTCATTTTCCCCCTCCGTAGTTGTGCGAATTAAATCAGCTCAAAGAGAGGGGATAGGGAATTTTGTTACGTTTGGCAAAGCTTTTGTGCAACTACATAAACTAAATATTATTCTTAAGTCTCGTGTTTACATATTTTTGACCAATTCAATGAATCTGAAGCCCAATTGTTCAAAATCTGCATTTGTGTGTCCTAAGTTTCTAACTCTTACTGTCTAGTTTGATGAAGATGCTTCATTGAATTTCTTAATTGGAACATGGGAGATACCTAAGGAATTTGGGGAAAAAATCAGAAATTATACTGTTTAAAAAGGTAAGCAATGGTGTTCGGAGTTCTATATTTCCCTCTGCCAAATTTACTTTCCAACCTTTATTGATGGTAGCATCTTATGATGAGTTTGATTGAAATTCTTTGGTACTCATTTAACAGTATTCTGTTTATTGTGGTGCCAGGTTCAAGTTGCTGTGTCTGTGTGGGGAACTGCCTCATGACGTCTTCTGTGCATGAACTATCTGGTAATTTACATCAATTTCTTGATCAAAGCTCATATTTTTAATTGAAAATAGATTAAAATATCAAAATCGACTTGCTATTCAGGCATCTGAGTAAAAATATTTCATACAATAATTGTCAGTGTGATTCTTTCATATTAGGAATGCACCAGAGGGTTTGTTGCTGCCATATTGTAAACGATTAAAGATTATTGAAGTAATGTCTAAACCCAATGTTCAAAGAAAAGATGAATGATCCTAGAATAAGGAAATACTATTTTCAATTCTCTTTACAATATATCAGCATGGAGACTCTAAATCCATTCAAAAGAAGATGAAAAACAAAGGTTTCAGAGATCTGTCAAAAAATGAAATGCTTAAGGTTTTGTTTTAGGCTATTTGAAAGTAAGCCAACTTGAGTTATAAGTAACAATTGTACCTTCTGTTTTAGTGTTATCTTATTCTTTTACTCTGTCATTACAACATGATTTTATTCTTAAAGATAAGCAATATGATAGTTTTTTATCCTTTATGAAATCTGAGAATCTTGATTGGCCTATGTAGTTAGTCAAGGTTAGCATTCTTTATTTGCCAACCCAAGCTGGATGAGACCCTGTCAAAGTTCTTATGTTGGAATCTCCTGGTTTGGATGTACCTATTTGAGATTCATCCCTGTTTGTCCTTGTAGATAGATAGTTTGTTTTAACCAAACTTATCTCAATTCATAAAAAATAAAAATGAATAAATAAATAAAAAAACTTTTCATTGTTCTTTCTCATATATTTTGCTTTCATTTATGCAATTTTGTTGTGGGTGAAATTCATATATAATAAAATTTAATGGCTAAACTCTTGTGTTGCTGATTTTACATTGCTGGATTCCCTTGTTCTAACAGTGTCTTTTTATTATGTTCGACTTTTGTGAAGCTTGAAGTATTGGTTTATTATTTTGTCTTTTGTTATATATCTCATTTACATTAAACATTTTGAATTCAATATTAAATGTTTTTGCGAATTGGCTGTCCAGATAGCAGTGAAACTGATGAGCAGCAAAGGCATTCAGAATCCAAGATACATTCCTCTTCTCCTGCAAGTGGAATATCTCACCCTGGCATCACAAACCCAGTGCCCTACACAACTCAACTTGGAGCTGGCCATGCTATGGTATTGCCTTTGGAGTAAATTTTTGCTCCTCCTCTCTGTCATGTTTATTTATTTATTTTTGTTTTGGTGATGTGGGGTGGAGAGGGCACTGAGTTTTACAACCTTTTTTGCTGAAAATATTTGATTATATGTAATTCTGTCTGCAAAATTTACTTTTTTGTTTTGGTTGTGGTGTGTGTTTTCTGAGTAATTTGATTTTCTTCTTTAAAATTTACTAAAATTAAGTACTAGAAGTGGTGTGACCCCGACTTTTACCTTGCTGTGGGACATTATTGTTGATTTTTGAAGTAGCAAAACCTTATTGGTGTGGTGACTGATTGTTGAAGAGTGTGTTAGTGTTAGTTGTAATGTTAGGGTGATATTTAAGTAGCCAATAGGTGATGTGATCATGAACAACTTTACCTTAGTTGTGATATACAGAGTTGTGTTGGTGTGATAGGGAGTTGGCTATATTTTTGTATAGGCCAAAGGACATATTCCCACCCAAGGTTTGTTGCAAACCCAAACAGGTACCCATTAAGTATTGAAAATCCAAACTCTTACCCATGGACTGTTAAAATTAACAGAAATGGTTAGTTCTAATGGTAAAATCGTCATTTTATCAATAAAATATTAAAAATAATAAAACATTATCCATTTTCCCTCTTGGATTACACTTTAAAAATCACATTTCCCCCAACTTCTTCTCTTTGGCAACATTCTCTGCTGATGACCTTTTTGTCTACCTTCTCTTTCGACGATAGACGACCTGGTGGACTCTTTGGTTCTGGTAAACACATTTCGTCATCTGGTGGCCGCATCTTCTCATCGTTGTCAAACGCATTGAAACTGAATGAGACGAAATCGAATGACGATGAAACCATACAGAATCGATTCTAAACTCTTCGTTTGGCCTATAAAGAGTGTCGATCTGGAAGAATTGTCACCGAAAATGAAGGAAGACAAATTGGTGAAGATTGGATTCAACAAACGAGTTCTTTGTTAGTCTTCGCCTCTGACGAGGATGAACGTCGGAAGGGAGACATCACCCGTCAGTAGCTCCAAGGGGGAAGATGTGATTCGTTGCCGTAAGCTGACCATTGTCGATTGGAGAAAGGCTAGGCTAAAAATGAAACCCTAGTAGAGGGGAAAATGTGATTTTTCAAAGTTTAATTATGGGGGAAAATTGTTAGTTTTCTAAATATAAGGGGGAAATGGATAATTTTTATTATTTTTAATATATTGCTAATAAAATGATGATTTAACACTTGGAACTAATTGTTTATGTTAATTTTAACAGTCTATGAGTGAGAGTTTGAATTTTCAATACTTGGCGGGTATTAATTTGGGTTTGCAACAAACCTTGGGTGGGAATATGTCTTTTGGCCTTTTGTATATGGTGTTAAGTTGGTGGTGGTAACGGTGGTCTGGCATGGTGCTAGGGTGGTGCCATCCTAGTTCAATTAGATTATTGTGGCGGTACATGGTGTTTAGATGTTACTTTGAAGTATCGTATGCAGTTGCACTTTTGTTGGTGATGATGGTTGAGTGTCTAATTTAATTCTTTCATGGGCTGTTGTGAGAAACAAATTTTGCATGATTGTTTTACAATACTATATTGCATAAAAGGCAGCGTAGCACTTAATATTTTTAACATATATTGGGAGTTACTAGGTTATTTTTCTGCCACCACTAAAACTTTATTAGTCCCCATTCAATTATAACCACCTGTCATTTAATTCCTCATTTCTAAACTGTACGATCATAAAGTTGCTGCATCAGTTGATCATTGCTAAATTCAGGGACAAGATGAATTAGTCTTGGAAGTATGGCATAACATCTTTCTTTGTTTTATAGGAGAGAAAACAAGGTTTCTAGTTTTTGCATCATCAGGAGTATGTGGAGTCAATTTATCAAGGGCCTACTTTACTTTGTTTAATGATGTTGCTTGCTTTATTTCTTCTTGGTTAAATAGATTCCTCCTTTTGATATTGCTGTAGATTTTGTAAATTATTGACTGTCATGTCTTCTTAGAATTGGTCATCCTGGAATTCTTATGGAGTGTTTCAAAAGCATGCCTGTGTGGGAATTGTTTGAAATAATTTGTTTCAAAATTTTCTTCTAGCTATTTTGTTCAAAATAACCTAGAATATTGCCCGATCCTGCATTCTTTTAGCTGATTTCCAGTTCAAAATTCTGCTTGCTTATGAATAACAGGCTTTCCTGATTTTAATCATTAAACATGTCCAAATTGGTTTCTTATATGACATTGAATCACTAGGCTATATCTAAAGACACATTGTAGCCTTGTTTGTACCATTTGTGTTAAATAGATAGTCAATGTCATTTACAAGGGGTGATTTGTCTGTCATGAGAATTCATAGCGTGCTTTTCACAGTCATTAAACATATTTCTATTTGATTCGATTCGAATAAGATCTGATTTTGATTGAGTCTGATTTTGATTTGTTATTTATTATTTTTCCAATTTCATAGGATTAGGATTTTGATTTAGTTATTTATTATTTTCCTATTTCATAGGATTAGGATTCCAGTTTAGTTATTTATTATTTCTTTCTTATTTCATAGAATTAAGATTTTAGTTTAGTCTACATTGTAATACTATATATTGTATAATATTTTGTCAATAATATTAATTCGGTTCATAACTCAATTCATAATTCTATATGGTATTAGAGTGATAAAATCCTCCTGTTCTCCTTTGGTGTTGAGAACTCCCTAGCCCCTGCTCTTTTCTCTCTCACAATTGAGCCTTTGCACTCGTCTTTTTCATGATTGAGCTTCTGCTCTTGTTTTTCTTATGATTGAACCCTTGTTCTCGTCTCTCACAATTGAGTTATTGCTCGTTTCTCTCTCAAGATTGAGCTCTTGTTCTTGTCTCTCTCACGATTAAGCCTCTGCTCTCGCTTCTCAAACAATTGAGCACTTGCTCTCATCTATCTCCTTTCGGTGGTCTTTTCTCTTGTATCGGTGACATTCCAACCTTTTTCTGTTCTTGGACTTGATTAGGTTTTCTACTCACTTTTGGTCTCTTTTTTCTTTTGATGGCTGATTTGAAACTTTTTCTGATCACTGTTGGTTTCACTGCTATGGTGCTATTTTCCCGTTATCCCACTGTCTGCAACGATTTGTAATTATTTTTCTAGCAACATCCTTCCTCCTTCTTGGGCCGCCCGAGACCATGCTGATGTCAGCCTAGCCTTTCTCTTTTGGCACTTTCTCTCTCTTGATGCAATTGACTTTTCAACTCTTGTCTCCAATTAAAGCTCCAAGAGCTCCCGCTACAATTGTGGGGGAGTGTTGAACATATTCTTTTTCGATCCGATTTCGATCATATCTGATTTTGATTGAGTCAGATTTTGATTTTTGATTTTATAGTTTACTTATTTCATAGGATTAGGATTCCAGTTTAATTATTTATTATTTTCCTATTTCATACGATTAAGATTCCAGTTTAAATTACATGGTGATATTATATATTGTATAATATTTTGTCAATAATATTAATTCGGTTTATAACCCAATTCATAATTCTATACAATGGAGTCAATGAGATTCTTTGAACTCTTGATTTGTGTTTTCGCAGCCCCATATGAACTTTTTTGTATCATTCGACATTATTTATGCTTGGTTTTATATTAGTGATAGTTATTCCTTTTTCAAGTTCTTTCTTATATATTAAAGGACTATAGATTATGCTACAAAATTGCATTAGTTAGGCTAGAGGTGTCATGGAAAGTTTTTTAGTTAAATTGCTTGTATAGTCATGTTATAACACAGTTTCAATCTTTGTTGCAAAGAATATGTGTTCTCTCTGAATTTCTCCTTAAAAGTTTCAAGGTACACTACCTCCACAGAGAAACTATATGGTGCTCTGGTACTTTCGGGCATAACAATTCAGTTAACAAAGATTATTTATTTTAGATTATCTGACTGGACCTCATTGTCCAATGATCTTGAAAAACATTTATGGTTTTCTCTTATATACTTTATTAGGGTTGTGCCCCTTTTTGCCTTTTTTTTTTCATGATATATGTATTTCTTTTTTAATCTAAAAAAGATGTGGTTTCTTAAGCAACCAGCATAATTGATCTGATGTACTTGGCTTGCAATCTGGTCCTTGGTACCACTTAAGGAAATTGGAAAAATTTTCATTCTGGATTTCTTTTGCTGGAACTGATGATCTCTAAGAAAACTATGAGTCTGCATAATTTTAAATTTTCCATTTACCTTTTTATTTTAAAACTATAAATCTCCATGATTTTGCTTTTGTCTTATTTATGTCTAAAAAAGATGTGGTTTCTAAAGTCACCAGCAGGATTCATCCGATGTACTTGGTTTCCAATCTGGTCTGCGTTAACTGCCTTAGGAAATTGGGAAATATTTCATTCTGGATTTCTTTTGTTGGAACTGATCATCTTCAAGAAAACTATAAATCTGCATAATTTTTATTTTGACTTTAAAACTATAAATCTCCATGTTCTCGCTTTTGTCATATATATGTCTATTTTTAGTTCCTCTTCTGTTTGTATTTTTAAAGATATAATTAAGTTGAAATTGGCCTTGGATTTGTTCTAACTCTAAAGTACTCCTGTATACTCATGCTTAGCAAAGTCCTAGAGATTAATTAGTCACTGACCTGTATATACTAATACACCAACTGATTTTCATCTTCTGCTATATGTCGTGCCAGGGGCCAGCACCTTACCCATATCCAGATCCTTATTATAGAAGCATATTTGCTCCCTACGATGCACAATGTTATCCTCCGCAGCCTTATGGTGGACAACCAATGGTGTGTTTCTCTTCAATTCTATGATCAGTTGCCTGATTTGTCGTGGTAACATGAGATTTTGTGATTTGGGGTCCATACCTGATGATGAACGTATATGTTATTAATTATTTCAGGTCCACCTTCAGTTAATGGGAATTCAGCAAGCTGGAGTTCCTCTGCAGTCAGATGCAGTTGAGGAGCCTGTGTTTGTTAATGCAAAACAATATCATGGTATCTTGAGACGTCGACAGTCTCGTGCAAAGGCTGAATCAGAGAATAAAGCTATAAAGTCTCGGAAGGCATGTTCTGCATACAAATTTCTATTGCAGTCTGTTCGGTTGTTTTACTTCATTGGTTCAAATAATGTGAAAATCATTGGGCTTACTAGACTAGTTTTGCCACTGCATTAATTTTTTAGTGCCCTTTGCCAATTCCATATCAATTTCTGTTGACTAAAAGTTCATACTAATCATGCAGCCTTACTTGCATGAATCTCGGCATTTGCATGCATTAAGAAGAGCCAGAGGATGTGGGGGTCGGTTTCTCAATTCAAAGAAATCTGATAACAAACAAATGGAGGCAGCATCAGATGACAAATCACAGCCCAATATCAATCTCAACTCTGATAAAACTGAACTTGCTTCCTCAGATGGCACATCCTAATTCCCAAGAGGACCAAGAGCTCATGGAAATGGCCCAACAAACAGCAATCCATCTGTTATGGCCACAGGAGACATTCCCTCACCAGTTGTAAATTAATTGTCCTGATATTTGCTTCAAGCCAGCAGAATACTTGGCAGTATAATAAATAGGTACCGTAGTACTAGGTCCCCTAGGTAGAAGTTTGCAAAGATGAAGTAGAGAATATATATTTTAGTGCCCTCATATCGTGCTATCTTCTTGAGAGCAGAATTCTTTGAAACCTTAGCTCTTGTTTTCCGGAGGGAGCCATGGTTAAGTTTAGTTTGCTGTGTGTGCATTTCTTTGCACTTAGTATTTTTAATGACATTAGGTCAGTGTAAAATTAGGCTTTGGTGTTGCTGTGTAGTATTATTTTATAACTTATTTGTTTAACTTGGATGGATATAAGTGAGAAATGTTTTTACTTGTTTTTCTTACTCTTGCACTATGGTTTATATAGAAAAATGACAAATTTGAATTAGAATTTAGTTCATATATTGATGATGTAATGTGCAAGAGTTTGGAATTCATTGCTTGGGCCATTAAAATACGATCTATCTATCTGCTTGCAAAATTCAATTTGGTGCATTTCAGGCAGGATGTGAACCAACCCAGATCCATTCTGCTTGATTTGACACGAATTTAAGTAAGAGTTTTATTTCAATAGTTCAGTTTGAATCCTTGGGTGACGTTGATTATTTTGCTAGTGAAATAATTAATTTGTTGGTGATATTATCTATTTCACTAATTCTGCCACGACATTATTTGTCAATTTGAGAATTGGTTGTTATGTATTCAAATTGAGTTTGAGTTAATCTATATTTAACTTCAATTTGAATTCAACCTTAGTATAGTATAATGAAGTGTGTAGAGGAAGAAATAATTAGATGGTCCATCAAAATTGGATTAGGGAAGACCAAAGATGTTTGAAGCAGCTTTTACCCATCACATATTTCAGTGGAAACATAAATGATTGATGCAGTGCACTGCAATCCATTTGATTTCAAAATATAATATTTATCTTATTGCAGTGAGTTTAAAAATAAGAAAAACAAAGAAAATTAATTGTTTTGTATTATAATTTTACTCTCTTTTTTACATTATTTTCATTAAAAAAAATTTAGCCTTTTACATTTTTTCAACTCTCATGTTGTTCAACATTATTTATTCCTTTCCCTTGGATTTGGCCATTTGGGCACAAAAAAAGAACAAAATAATATAAATAATACTAACATAATCTCATAATTTTTAAATTAGAAATAAATTAATAATATCAATTTATTTGTAGTTAATTAATTATTAATAATCATTATTTAAACATATAATATTATTTAAGTTTCTGTTGAAAAAAGGAATTAACACTTAATATGGGAGAAAAAATGAACAATCTCTTAAAAGAAAATTCCTAATACAAGAAAATCGGTACAAAAATAAATCAACCAGAAGAATGCAGGATTTAGATCGCAAGATAAGAAAGCAACTATCCAAGGAAGGTTCCAAGTATGTATCATATACACACATACTCTTACAAGTTTATCTTTCTTTTTTTAATAATTTGTAAGAGTGTGCATATAATACAAAATCAAAGGCAAAAATCCCAGAAGATAATTATTAATATTTTTTCTTGATTTTGAGTGCCGTACACTACTCAATTAAACATCTTGATTAAATTCCATCTCTTATCTCTTGGTTTTAATGTTTTTTCTAACATGCATAGAATTAGATCAAATGTCGATTTGGGATAATTCAACCCAATAGATAATTGGGTATTTATTATTATTAAATATAATCTAACTTATTTTATAATAAAATTAAACTTAATTTAATAATATACATATTTAAAATTAATAAATAAAAAGTTAGGATTTTTCAAAACAATAAATGAATTAATAGAGGGTAAAAAGGAGAGAAAAATAGGAAAAGAAAGAAAGAGGCTTACACAAATAGTATTGACCAGTGTCAATGATATTGACAAAGGGTCATTTCAAAGAATATACATATAAATTAATGTAAATATGAAATAATGATAATATGAATATTGCAAATCTCTCAATTATCCCTTCATCAATAATTCAGCTTGTAACTATTACTTTATTTTCTTTTACATTATCTACTTCTCAAATTTTCAACTCTTGAAATCATTCTGCACTTTCAATTTGTCTCTTTTACAATCTCACCATGTCTGTCTCAGCTTCGATGGGATAAAATGAATGGACTTAATTATATCACATTTCTGATTGTTATATAATTTTATGCTGTATTTATGTTCATATTTTCTCTTCTTCAATCATGAGTTTCACTTTTTAACACAATTAATTGACCCATTTTTCACTTTTATATTTGGAAAAATCAAACAATCCCATCTTACACAAATCATGCAATTTAGTGGGTTTGTCTCATTTATTTTAAAAAAATAATAATACTTTACATATATGTTGAGACTGATCAAGGGAGCAATAATTCATGTACAACTCAATTTTCTTAGGCAATTAATAGTTAATTAGATTCAATAAGCTTTACTTGAAGAAACCGTATCAGACAGAATGTATTATTAATTATAAATTTAGATTTTAAACCCTTGCTCATATGAACATAATATAGAGCTAATTTAAGCTAGCTGTCGATTGTTTATTATGAAAAATTATTTTTTTTCAACGAATTTTCTATCTACTCTTTTTGAATTGATGAGCGAACTTTGAATCAAATAATTTTTATTATTGGCTTATTGCATGAAGCATATATATACCAAATAATTATTAAAAATTGTACTAAAAAGTACCACATTATATATAAATTAAACTTATTTTAGAAGAAATTGAAAATCACGATGAATTACTATCTATTTTGGAAATAAAATTCTTAATATTTCCTAGAAATGTGACCATAATTACAGAGAAAGAACCCTAATGAGAAGTAACATAATTTTTATATATAACTACATGCTGAAAATTAGTGAAGCAATGAAAATGAAATGCATTTGAATTTGAAAGGTGAAATTGAGAAACATGAGTCGCTAATTTTGGGCAACGCATGAATGGATGGATTTTTTAGAGTAAGACAAGTTTTATTTCTAAAGCTTTGATTATTAGCAGCAAATAATTAAGGTATAAATATGGTTGGATTATTAAGAGCATAAAACAAGCTATATAAATAATATACCCTTTATAGTAAGACTTTTTATCGAAAATATTATTATTTTTCATTCATTGGCATTCATAAGTCATTCCAAAACAGTAATGTTGATGAATTTATCTATATGTTTGTTAATTATCATTATTTCATTTTCACTCTATTATATATTATAGAGTATAGAGTTGGTAGGTCATGTTAATGAATTCATGTTGTGTTGTGTATTTTCGTGTTTTAAGTTAGAAAATAGTTAATTTAAACCTAATCTAAATTAGAATGTATTAAAAACGCCTAATCTAAATACAAGTTGACACCACAAGATCCAAATTAACCTGTTTAACAAATGGTTAAGTTATATCATGTCAAAATACTATCTATTTTAATTTGTTTGATTAGATTTGTCAAAATAAAATTACTCTATTGCAACTTACTTACAAAGATCTTAAATTAAATAAAATAATTATAACTTAATTAATTAACTCAGATGCGTAATTTTAAAATTATGCAAGGGAAATTAAAAGAAAATGTAAAAACCAACGAATCGAAAAGCCATAGATATATGCCTACAAACAATGTATAATGTATATATAGCAACAAAAAGAAAAGGGGGTGCGGGAGATTAATTAAAGGGAGTAATGATAGATTGCTGAAAACATGAACATGTGCAATTTGAATTGTGTTCATCATGTGCTGGGGATATAGAATAGATCACCATCAACTTTTCTCTTTTGGATAAACAAACTGATTTGTCTGTTTTCTCCATAATATTGCACATGAGAAATAGAAATTAGATCTATGCATGCATATTAATTAAAACCAGATAATACAAAATGAAGTGACACTATAACAAGAAATAGAATTCAATGAATATAAACTTGTATATTTTGTTAAAATGAAACAATTTTATCTTTTAAAAAAAAAAGAAAGAACGGTTCACTCGATATTGGGTGGATAATTAACATTGTTCACCCGATACTTAGTGAGTAATTAACATTGTGCCTCCTTCTCAAAGTTACACATCTGAAACTGAGGTCAATGGTAGTGTTGCATAGTAATAACTTGAATATTGTAATACAGGTACAACTTGTTGGAGAAATATGATCGAGTATCTGCCTGTTAGAGTTTATATATAAAAATTATATCAAAGTATATGTAAAGTAAATGAGAATGTTGCAAAATAGAGTTAAATTTCGGAGTTCATTCAAAGAGACAAAATAATTTCTTTTTCCTCTTATAATCTTTTTCATTCATAATAAAATATTTTTCATTGTCTGATTGTAGTTTTCCCATATTGAGTTTTCTCAGCAAATTCTCGTGTTCTTGTATTGAATATTTGAGCATTTTTTGAATGTTCCATGTCTTTCATTGGGTTTCACAGTAGGTAGAGACTCAAACTTTGGACTTTAATTGTAAAAAATGATCACTGAACTCCTTAATTTCCACTTGAATCCACCTTTGGAGGCAATTTTACAGCTTTCAAAATTACAAAATTCAACTCAATTTTCATATGAAATTAAAATGTATGTTAAGGATGTCATCTAATAAAGTAATATTTTAAATAGATAAATATGGACATCCATAGAAGCAAAGAGAATATGTATAGGATGTTTTGTAGGTGATTTTTTCCAAAGGTGTTGACAAATAAAATTAAAAAACTTTCCTCCCACTCCTAATGATAACAAGTATTATATGAAATTAGAGTCATAATTGATGGCAAAGATATCAAGATCATTTTCCTTTCACATGACCATAATATTATTCAGCTGGGATTCTTCTTCCTCTCTCTCTCTATCCACATACTCCATGTATAGAGCTACCTTTACACCTCTATCATAACCAGACAGAGAGAAATGTAAAATGGAAGCAAAGGGAAAACAATTCTAGAGTGAGAAATGTGTATGGTGGGGTCTAAATTGCGAAGAAAAAAAAAAGTCTCTTTTGGTGCATGACAAAGCTGGGGTCGTAGTTTTGATCTCCACCACCATCACCACCAAAGAAAAGCTAATTCATGCATATGGGTCCCTAACATAGAGGCTGGAAAGTGACTCCCACCTTTGCAAATTTTGCAAAATCACGCAATCTGATATGGGAACATGCCTCTCTGTGGACCTTAATTTCTGTCACATAAACCCTAATTTTGTGTGCCAAATGTGAAGGGTTTTTTCCTTTTTATAAAAGAAGAAAGAATTAAGGAGGTTCATGATCATTTTTATATATGGGTGTGTGTGTATATATGGAGGGGGAGACAAGAAGACACAATGGAGTCTTCGTAACCATTGACTCCTCCTCAGAACTTCATCATAAGCCATTAATTATATTTCTTCTACCTCTTCTGTGTGTGTGTGTGAGAGAGAGAGAGAGACAGAAAAGCAATTGACTTTTAGATTTCACAAGGTTGACATTTCTTTCTTATTTATTATAAAGTGTTTTTATTTTCATATCTTTTTATAAAGCATCCAAAGCTTTGAATTGAAATTGCACTCTTATGTATGAAAAAAGTTTTTATCTCTCTACTCTCTTGGATTCTTCTGACTTAAGATACAGAGAGGAAGTGGGAAACACTCTCAATTTTGTTACTTAAAGAAATGGTTGGTGGTGGTCGACCTTTACCACAAAATTTACTTTCTTTTAAGGGTTAGGGTTAGGGTTTGAATCTATATGTCTTTATGTTCATGCATGAGGCTTCAAATTTAACATAACCTATACTTTATCATAATATGCGAGCGCGTGCATGCGCGCGCACACACACACATATATATGATTGACCTAATAAAGAAGAATATGTTTATATTACTTGATAAGTATCTAAATAAATAGATGAAAATAATTATATTTGACGTGTCAATTGTAATAAAAAGATTAATTCAAATAAATACATTATTAAAAAAAATAAAACAAAATTTCAATCATTTGAAAGGGATAAACTTAACTAATTGATGATAATTTATGAGATCAAAATCTATCTTAAGCAAAAGACATATAGCTAAAATCCTGGACAAAAAAGAAGAGACAAGACAATTCTAAAGTAAATCATAAGTTTGCAATGAAGAGAAGATTACAATTTAAACTGTAAATATGCCACTTGGTATATACACAGAAAAAAGCTCATATAGTATGTATTTAGTTGAGTTGATTTCATGATGAATTGAACCTATACTTGTGTTCTAAGCATCCTAAATAAACTTTATAAATTATTCGTTTTTATCTATTTCAGTAAGATCACACAATTTATATAAAATCAATTTGCATTTATATTTATTTGTATTGTTCACTAGTATAGATTTTAGTGAAAACTTGCAAATAATATATAACCCTACATGCCCTAATTAAGAATTAATTGTTTAATGATATTAATTGGCATGAAAACTTGTGAAAGGTGATGGCTAGAGATGGAATACTGTGTGAATCCATTGATTGCAATTAAAGTAGACTAATCTTAATCTCCCCCACTAATCAATTAAAGTCAGCAAACCCCACTCACATATATCTGAAATATGAATTTTTAAATCTTGATAAATTAATGTCCTCATTTTCATCTCAAATTTCTCCTTTGTCCCATCCTTTATATTACTTTATTATTATTGTTTTGTAGGGCTGATTTTGACATAATATAATTAGAAAAATTTTAAATAATTTATCTATGCACAAATAATTTTTTTTATTTCTAATGAAGTTCGGGAGTAGGGAGACATGTTAATATTTCAACTAAAACATTATGAAAATGAATAAAATTTATCATTCTTTAACTATATATATACATGAGGTAGTGCTCTTTGATTAATTATATAATTAATTTATATGAATAGCACAATTGGATTATAATCTTAATCATGTTTTCTTCAAGTTTTAGTATTTCTTGTACATACATAGTAGTTGCTATTATATTACAAATAGAATTGATGTTACTTGTGCTTTGAGTGATCCAATCCTTTATATCATTATTTATCTTTACAACAAATTGTATGGTAAGATGAATCATCAATTTTTCTTAATTTTAATATATAAAATCTGTAAATCCCAGTATAATTTATTTATTTTAATAAATAAAAATCACTTTTGAACCTATATTTTTATTGTTCATTTTAATAATATGCCATTCTCTCAAAAGTTTTTGGAATATTGTTTGATACAATTTTCATCTAAAAATTTCATTAAACAAAAAATTTCTTCCTTTTCAAAACAATTATCATAATTGTATAATTAAAAATTATTAAAATTTTTATTATTCAAATAAATTTTGAATCTATAAAAAAAAGAAAAGACTTTGTGAAGTAAAGGCTTTCAAATATTTTATATATACATTTCTAGTCTAATAAAATTTAATAATATTATTATTTTTATTTCTTTTTTAATAAAGTATTTACAAAGCCATTATGGGCCGAAATAGGCTTGATATCCTCGGTTCAAGCCCACAATCCCGACAAAAGACCCGGATAATTCCGGATCCAGGTTAACCCACCCCAAGTTGCTTGTTGGAAAGTTTCGTCGTAACGGCAAACAAATATTTGTCCACTTTCTCTTTCTCTCTTCACGCGTCGCATGCATGCCCATTTCCCATTCCTCTGCCCGCGCATGCATCATCATTACATTAAACACATACATACAGCATCACCCACTTACAACATCATCCATGATGCATGCCATCTCAAAATTGCCAAAAGACACGCTGGCAGCAAGGCCGGTACTTTTTTCAAAGTATTAATTTTCTCTTGTGGAGAGAGAAATCGAGAGCTTTAGACCTATTAATCCAAATAAAAAAAAATACATTAAAAATAAATTTAAAAAAGAAATAATGAATATGGCAAAGGTAATTATTTTATTTAATTGTAATATGATAATATAATATAACACATATTAATGAGTAATACAGCCGACCTTATAATGATTAATTTATTTTTAATAATAATATAAATATTATAAAAAATTTTCATTAATCAAACTCATATATATAAAATTTAAAATTCGATTAATAATATAAAGTAAATGTCTATCAACCCACAAATTGAGACAAAAAAGATGTTATTTAGAAGTAATAAAAAAGGAACATGAGTCAATGACCGTCACAGTTTACCCAATATCTTCAACGTTAAATAACCACTTTCTAATGTTGGGGTAATTTTTTCCCATAAGTTCAGTAATTACAATAGACTTAAATTGCTGATTTATTATATTAAGATCACATGATAGTGATAACAATAATTTAAGTTCTATGGTATTGTATATTACTTATTCACTAACATATATAACTCAAACTTCAATTATATAAATTCAAAATAGTGAAAATTTTTCAACGTATATACGGTTATAATATCTTTATAGAGATAAGATAAGATTGACCAAACTATAATTTTGCCGTTTAAGAATCTTATGTCTATTCAATGAACTTTTTGACGTTAATTTCATCATCAATAACTAATGGTTAATTGTGCTTAGTTAACATGAAAAAGATTATGAAAATATTTTTGTGTAGGTTTTAAAATGAGAATTTCCGATCATAATATGATAAAAAGAAGTAAACATTTGGACACATACAATTGAAATAATTTGAGTGGTGAATGTTATGTAACATTTGACAATAAAAGGGAAAAAATAAGATAATGAAATGTCAAAATCTACCATACAAAGTGTGTTTTATCTTACTATTCATGTGCTACTTGTTTTTATTTTAATTTGTGACCTTGAATCCAATTCTTTCAACATTGCTTTATTTTCATGTTTCATGTTGCCACTTTGACTTATATTTCTTTATGTTTTGACTTTATAATAATACAAATCAACAAGAGAATAGGAGAGGAATTGCTTTTTAGTGTTGAAAATATAAGAGCAATACTACATGCATTTAATTTTGAATATTTAATTGAATATCTAGATGATATATCATCATATAATTAACGTTATTTTATTTTAATTCAAAATTATTTTATCATATGATGATATATTATTTTAATATTTAATTAGATACTTAAAATTAAGTGTACATAATTTTATTAAATCTTATGGTTTATGAATTTGTTATTTTGATAAGCTCTAATTTAAACCATTTAACTTTGAATTGTGTGAGTTTAACTCTTAAACCAAACTCGATGTTGGTTGATTCAATAAGCATGCGATTTCACGATTTGACTCAAATAAAATATTAATAAACTTATAAAAAGTTTCAAATATTACTTATAATTATACATTTAAAATTTTATTTCTAATTCCTTAATTTTGAATACAAATATTAATTAAAAAAAAATATAAGTTACATCTTAAATGAAGATTTATAAAAATTATAAAATTAAAATATAATTTTTTAAGATATAGTCAAGCTTAAACTGTTTATAAATATAATCAAACTAAACTCAGGCTTATTGATACTTCACTCACTAAGATTGTTTGCACTTGTACTCCGATATGAGTGGCAAATTTATCATTATACTTACGTAAAAATCAAATTATAACAGTAACGTCATATTAAGATCCTGGATTAAATCTATCAAAACTCGGTTTGAACTATTTAATTAGAGCAACGTGTCATCCAAATCTAAAAATAATGGGCAACATGGCATGATAAATACAAAATAAGTTTTATGATTTTATAAAAATATAAAATTTTCTTAAAAATGTAAAACATTTTAAGGGTGATTTATGATGTTCTCCCTCAAACGATTTTAAATTATTCTCCCTCAATCTGTGAATTTCTGTGGATTGTTAATTGAACTTTTTTAATAAATTATTAATTTTGGTTACTTTGTAATATGTAAAAGAAAAGAATCTCGAGATGGGCGTCTAAGATAAAGACCAGAGGACCATTCTTTAAGCTCTTCTTTCTTCAAACTTTCGGGATTCATTTCACCACTCACACTGCAGTTTTTGTTTACACAGAGAGCGAAAACAAAAGCAAAACTCAAACCCTCCAAAAACTGTACCAACTGATGAAGGAGAGAGTGGGCTCTCTTGGTGGAGAGAGCCTGCCTTTGAACAACAACTCTAACACTGAAGAAGATCAAGACCCCTTACCAAACCACCTTCTTTTTCAGTTTTAGGCACGAAACTCCATCTGGGTTTGTCTTGTTCTTGCCTCTTTTGAGTGAAAAAGTTGTTCCTTTTTCTAAGTCTTGTGTATGGCACTTTCTATGCACCACCACCACCACCACCACCACCACCAACAAAACAACAACAGTAATAATAGCAGCAAGGAGTTGTTGGCAAACAAGCATCAGCAACAGATGGATTCAAGTAAGTATGTGAGATATACACCTGAGCAAGTTGAGGCTTTAGAGAGGGTGTACACAGAATGCCCCAAGCCTAGCTCTTTGAGAAGGCAACAGCTCATTAGGGAGTGTCCTATTCTTTCTAATATTGAACCTAAGCAGATCAAAGTCTGGTTTCAAAACCGAAGGTGACACTGAAATACTTGTAAAATCTTCTATGTTTTTGTTTTTAAAGGAAAAAATTGAGTTGTGTTTTGTGTGACCGAATGTAGGTTTATGAGTGTTTTCTTTTTTTTCTTCTTTTTGATGAAATGTAAGCTTTTTCTTGTTTTTGTTTCTGTCTTGGAAAAAATGATTATTTTTCAAAAGTTTCTCTTTCTTCTTCTGTTCTTCTTTCATTCTAAAAGTTTTTAGCTTTTGAAATCTGGTGTTGGTTTTTTTTTTAAATTTTTCGTGTATTTCTATATAACTTTTTGAACGTAAACTGATAACTTTGGCAAAATGAAATTGTAATGGATTGTCTTATGTGCTTTTGTGATCTAGAATGGGTTCTGCTAAATGTTTCATGTAGAGGAGAGAAAGTTATTGATTTCTTTGTTTCGAGTTTTTGAAGATTGAATTGCTTCTATAAAAAATGGCATGGCGTTGTTTCATCTTGTTTGTTGAGTTCTTATGCTTTCTGGTTTTGTTTGACAAGGAAATTGGTTTATGCATGTCTGATGAAAGTTTTGGATTTGTTATAATTCTCTGCCTTTTTATCCAGCCCTTAAATTGGATTTCTTCCTTCAAATAGAGTCTTAATTGCTCTAGCTTTTTTCCATTTTGAGTTTCCCTGAAATTAAATGAAGATAATGACAGCTAGTCAATTGACATTTCACTTCGATGTTTGCTTTACCTTACTGGGTTTTTTCATTTTGCAGAAGATGAAAACTAAAACTTTCATTATAGCTTTTCTCGTGGAGTTATAAATTAAAAAAAATTAATAATGGAGGGTGGTTGTGAAATTAAATGAAGGACAATGATGGTTTCGTTTTATTCTCAGTTTTCCATTTCTTTCTTTTTGTTTTTCTCTTTTCTGAGCCCTGCAGAAAGGAATTATGAAATGAATCTTTGACAATAAATTTAATTTTGTGTTGAACTGGTTCATTTTCAGAGAGGTAAATTTCTCCTGACCTTCTGTCAGCAAGCATATAACCGATATTTATGATGTGCTTAACTCCATTATGCACTTCTTACTTTGATAGTTCCGTTATATGTTGATGACTGTTAAAATGCTTGAGAATTAAAAAGGAAACTGTGTGCTTCAATGGTTTTGGTGGCCTTGCAAGTTTCCTTTCTAGAATAATAGAAATTGTATTGACTATTTGTCTAAGCAAAAAACATTTGCAAAGCTTCAAGAAACTTGTTATAAGTTTTTCGTATGATTTTGTGAAGATGATACTAATGCAGTTTGAACAGCTATTTAAAACCAATGTTGTCTTTATTTCTATCTAAATAGATGTCGAGAAAAGCAGAGAAAGGAAGCTTCCCGACTTCAGACAGTGAACAGAAAGCTGAGTGCCATGAACAAGCTGTTGATGGAAGAGAATGACCGATTGCAGAAGCAGGTGTCTCATTTGGTTTATGAGAATGGCTACATGCGACAACAACTGCATAGTGTAAGCTTCTCCACTTTTACAAATTGCCCTGGTGCTTCAGAACATTACCTGTCTTATTCATTTGTTTGCTGGAATTAATAAGTCATTGCCTTCTGCTCTTTTACATTTAGAAGTAATTCATAATGCTCTAAAATGTGTTTTTAATATATTTTTTGAGTTCATTACTTCACCTTGTGTATCAATGGTTTCCCAACCTTCTTTTGTTCTGTCCCAAGTGTTTGCCATTTTACATTTCCAAATACCGGGTGTGACATATTGCATATTATACTCTGGTCCTCTGAAGGGCTAGAGTTCATAATTTATGCTGATCTTACAGTTTATTTTATTTTTGTGGATTCAAAACAGGCATCTGCGACCACAGACAATAGCTGTGAGTCTGTGGTCATGAGTGGTCAGCACCAACAACAGCAACACCCAACACCTCAGCATCCTGAAAGGGATGCTAATAGCCCAGCTGGGTTAGTAATTAATGCTTCTTTACACCAATTTAGCGAAGATATTTAAATTTATGATCTGGTTAATAATTGGTCAATTGCTTTTCTCGTCAGTCTTCTTGCAATAGCGCAGGAGACCCTGGCAGAGTTCCTTCCCAAGGCTACTGGAACTGCTGTCGACTGGGTCCAGATGATTGGGATGAAGGTAGAACTGCTTAAAACTTCCTTAAGTTTAATCTAATATCTATTCTAAGAAAATTTACGTGTATAAATGTTCAGCTTGTTTGCGTCTCTAGCATGAACTGACTTTTCTCTTGATGTTTGTGTAGCCTGGTCCGGATTCTATTGGAATCGTTGCTGTTTCCCGCAATTGTAGTGGAGTAGCAGCACGAGCTTGCGGTCTTGTGAGTCTAGATCCCACAAAGGTGCCTGTCTTCCTACATATTCGTTTTAAAATTATATTGTGATCTTTTTCTGGTGTCTTGTTATTTATGGATTTCTTTGTTCAGGTCGCTGAAATACTCAAAGATCGTCTATCTTGGTTTCGTGATTGCCGATGCCTTGAAGTGTTGAGTGTAATTCCTACTGGAAATGGAGGGACAGTAGAGCTCATATACATGCAGGTTTGTTGCAATCTCAAGAGAACATTATGCTTGAACTGTAGCACACTTTTACCATTTCAGCTCATTTACTTTATTTAAAAAATTGATGACGGACCCTGTTTATTTAATGTTGTTCTCATTACAGACTTATGCACCAACAACATTGGCTGCAGCACGAGACTTTTGGACACTGAGATATACGACAAGTTTGGAAGATGGCAGTCTTGTGGTAGGCCTATTGTTGTTTTTGCTTCCTTTTTTCTTGTTCATGAGGATGAACATCAAGATTGAGGAAACCTGTCAGATTAACACCACAATGCCTCGTGTTGTTAAATTTATGGTTTTATACATATAGGTATGGCTGCTACTAGCTAGTTTTGGTTGAAGCTTGAGAATCATAAAAAAGAGCCTAAAAACTGAAATTGTTTTAATAATCTTGTGAGAGAAGCTTTTCATACATGCATTTAACAATCCTCGGCTGGCTGAGTTTGCAAACTCTCTCTGTTTTTGAGCTAGTGCAAAATTCTGCTGCTATGTTTGCACGTGGAATTTAATTTGAGTGGAGTGATAATTTCTAGATTTCATTCCTTTGCATACCAAATTATTCCTGATTGTTCGCCTCTGTGTAAATGCTTGGAAATTCCAGTATTTTAATATATTGACTCTCAAAATGTTATTTGCAGGTATGTGAAAGGTCATTGACATCTTCCACGGGTGGTCCTACGGGGCCTCCTGCATCAAGTTTTGTTAGAGGCGAAGTGCTTCCAAGTGGCTTTCTAATCCGTCCTTGTGAGGGTGGTGGCTCCATTATTCACATTGTTGATCACATTGATTTAGATGTATGTATATGAAATTCTTATAAAAAAGTTCTCTGTGAAAGTTGTACTAGTCTGTCCCTGCATGAATTTGATTTCTCCAAATTCCTAATAAATGTACATACATGGTTGTGTGTTAGGCTTGGAGCGTTCCTGAAGTTCTCAGGCCACTTTATGAGTCATCTAAGATCCTTGCTCAGAAAATGACCATGGCTGTAAGAACTGCTACAAGAGCATCATCAAATTGTCCTTAATATGGCCTTTTTTGTTTGTCCACATTTTATCTTTGAAATATTATTATGCAGGCCTTGCGACACATTCGACAGATTGCTCAAGAGACTAGCGGGGAAATTCAATACGGTGGAGGTCGCCAGCCAGCCGTGCTAAGAACTTTAAGCCAGAGACTTTGCAGGTACTCTCTCTTGAACTGGATGTTGAAAAGTTCTGTTTACCTGCTTTCCTAATGGACCTGTTATGTGTTCTATGTTATAGAAATCAGCAACGGTCTATGATTGCTGTCGTTTCTTTAGTTTGTTTTTTGTTGACTAATAGTTTTTGTAATGGATCTTAGGGGTTTCAATGATGCAATTAATGGATTTTCTGATGATGGATGGTCACTCATGAATAGTGATGGTGTGGAGGATGTGACTATTGCCATCAACTCATCTCCAAACAAATTTCTTGCATCTCAATATAATTCATCTGTGTTTCCAACTTTTGGAGGTGTGCTTTGTGCCAAGGCATCAATGCTGCTGCAGGTACTTGCTTCTGTCCAAACTGGTTTTGTGGGATCAAAATCTGTGCTTATATCTCTGCTTGCTTTTAACTCTTACATGTTCCTTGCATTCTCAATCTGCAACTGATTAGCCAACTTAAATCTTCATACATTTGTGTTTGATTCAGCCAAATTCGATTGTAGTGTATCACTTAATTAATTTCCTATGTGGTTATGCAGAATGTTCCCCCTGCATTGCTTGTTCGTTTTCTGAGGGAGCACCGCTCAGAGTGGGCTGACTATGGCGTTGATGCATACTCTGCTACATGCCTTAAGGCTAGTCCTTATGCAGTTCCCTGTGCTAGGCCTGGTGGCTTCCCTAGTAGCCAGGTCATTTTACCTCTGGCCCATACTGTGGAGCACGAGGAGGTCAAATCTAAGAACTGTTTATCTGCTTAAAATTTATTTTATAATCCTTTCTTATCATGCCCTGGAGAATTCAATTTTTTTATAAAATTTTCTCTTACTCTTGCAGTTCTTGGAGGTTGTTCGGTTAGAGGGTCATGCATTCTCGCCTGAAGATGTAGCTTTAGCAAGGGATATGTACTTGTTACAGGTTAGTCTACATTTTGGTTGGGTTTGTGAATTTAGTCTGAATGATGGAGTCAGTACTATTTATTAGGATTTATCTGATTAGTAATTTCTGGAATTATGTTATACAGCTTTGCAGTGGGGTTGATGAAAGTGCAGTTAGTGGCTGTGCTCAGCTTGTTTTTGCACCTATTGACGAATCTTTTGCTGATGATGCTCCTTTGTTACCATCTGGTTTCCGCGTCATACCTTTGGAATCTAAAGCAGCTACGGTAACATCTCTCAACCTACTGCAGTAAACTTTGGATATCTGTGAAATAGATGCTTCGGGATTTTATTGACTTCTGCCCTATTTACAGTGTTTCAGTTGCTTATTTTCATTTCTAATTAATTTATAACAATTTAGTGGATTTTGATGTCATTTCGGTAATTAGTATTATTACTGCTTGATTGTCATTTTGGTATTGTATGAAATAAAGTGAAGAAAGCTGTTAGCAATTAGGAATGCGACTTTCTTTGCTTAACTTTGGGAAAACAGTTGTTCTGCTTATATGTAGTGGAGCATATTATTTTGATTTCTTCTGTATATTACCCATTTTCTTATGATTGTTTCTGTTTCTTTTTATTTGCAGGATGGACCTGCCACAACTCGAACCTTAGATTTGGCCTCTGCACTTGAGGTTGGATCTGGTGGTACCCGTCCTGCTGGAGAAGTTGAACTTAACAATTACACCTCTAGGTCTGTCCTGACAATTGCTTTTCAATTCACTTTTGAGAATCACATGCGAGAGAACGTGGCTGCCATGGCCCGCCAATATGTCCGTAGTGTAGTGGGGTCTGTCCAAAGGGTTGCCATGGCCATTGCACCCTCCAGGCTCAACTTGCATGTAGGATCAAAACCACTTCCTGGTTCTCCTGAGGCTCTTACTTTGGCTCAATGGATATGCCGCAGTTACAGGTTAGAGTCCAATCTATTTAATCTTGTCAGAACTGAGCTTGTTTATTTGAGAAGCTTTCTTTTCCATCATATTGATGATAGTGTTATTTGTTTCAGGATTCACACAGGGGGAGAGCTTATTCGGGTCGACACCCAAGTTGGTGATGCTTTATTGAAGCAACTATGGCACCACTCGGATGCAATAATGTGCTGCTCTTTGAAAACAAATGTAATTTCTTCAACTAGCCCTTTAATCGAAACAGCTCAAATTGATTGACACTTCTCATATGCAAAGGCCTCTTCTGTTACTCTATTCTTTATGAAAGTCCTGGTCATGCTATCCTATCAAACTAAATAATACTGGTAAAAATCTACTGCAGGCATCTCCTGTTTTTACCTTCGCAAACCAGGCCGGGCTTGACATGCTTGAAACTACCCTGGTGGCCCTTCAGGACATTATGCTTGATAAGATTCTCGATGAAGCTGGTAGAAAAGTTCTCTACACAGAGTTTGCCAAGATCTTGCAGCAGGTAGTAAAATATTAAACTAATTTATAGTTGTTTTTCTTATACTTGTATGGAGTCATCTAATGCAGAATTTATGTTACCACAGGGATTCGCATATCTGCCAGCAGGAATATGTGTGTCGAGCATGGGCAGGCCAGTGTCATATGAGCAGGCGATTGCATGGAAAGTTCTCAACGACAATGACGACAGTCACTGCTTGGCCTTCATGTTCATAAACTGGTCTTTTGTGTGATGAAAAATGAAAATAGATATCTGGAAGACGTAATTTAGGTATCTATTGCATAAGTTATCATGTATTTGCTCCTGATGAAGCACAATTCACTATTATTTATGTTATGACACATGAAAGCAGTTCACTGCAGGATTTCATATGAATACTTATGATGTATGGCTATATGTTTAATGATAATTATGCTATTTTATCTTGATGCGTGGCTTGTACATGCTCGAGCAACCGAGGCCCTCGTGGGCTAATTCCCATGTTATATGGTCTAATTTGAATTATTGAAAGCCATGCATGTGCTTTGCTGGTTGTGCCGCTTAGTTGGTGAGAAAAAAGATAAGAAAATTATGGGATGTTGGTGAAGTTAATCATCAGGTTTCCTACCTATTTCGGAATTTTGTTCAAGGTGGGGTTTCTCCAGCTTGTGTCGCCCATTCTTGTCAATTATTAATAAATATTTTCATTTACAACTTGAAATGTTTTCGTAATAAATAAATAAAATTTCCAAATTATGAAGTATTTTTTGTATCTGATAATATTATTGTGATGTGAATTGAGGTCTTGTCTAAAGTCCGACCGAAAAATAGAAGGCAGAGGCGACACGTCACCTGACTATTTCTGAGACAAATGTGACCGCAGGTGACAGCATTAACTGTCAGTTAATCCATGGCATCAACCGTACCACGTGGTAGTGTTAAACGACAAACCCGGGACCACAGATGAGGAGGTTTCTGTGACCCGTTTCAGGCTAAACTAAACCTGTTTTCTCGCCAGCCGTCGGATTTGGAGTTGTTAAAAATATAGGAAAAAGAGACAGATGTGACAATCCAAAAAGAGGACCACAGAGATAAAGAGGGGAATCGTTATTTGTGTTGGTACAGATCTGGAGGAGGCCCCACAAGAATCCCCCTACCCTAGCCAGAGCACGCCACATTTGTTGCGCTTTTACTTTGCACACCCTTACACTTGTCACCATCACTTCGTAACCCCCTCTGCATTATTGATTCGCTCAGGGCTACCCTGTCTCTGTCTGGCGCACAGCTGATGCTGATACTGCCTACTGATGTGACATTGGTTTACGGTTTTGTCTCTTTTTCCAGATTTCAGCTTGTAGCTTCCACGATTATCCAAAGGGCATTTTTGGGATAGGGCCTAACAAATTTTATCGAAAGGACCAGCAGTTTCTGACCAATCAGGAAAGTGTACGGTTACAGTTTTACGCGTGGTCCATATGAGCAGTGCACGCTTATCACTCTACCGTAAGTACGATGTCGTATTAGCACTATGATATATTAACCATGCATGGTAATATGCATTCATGTTGAAACTGAATGGCATAGATAAATAAGTATGGGGTGGAACCCACCAACAGAGAAAGCTAGGGTGACAGCCACGGGCAGGGCAGGCGTAGGGCGTAGAGCGGGCTTAGGGATTCGAGGCGTTTTTTTAAAGGTGAGTGCGATAGCCACTGTATTTTCGAGCCTCGTGCTCTTCGCTGTCTTTCCCTCTGTGGGCGCTTATCCGTTTGACACGTGTTATTAAACCTTTGGTATTCTTAATTAAACGTGAATTATCCCTAAGGTTTAATGGCCTGCAAATCCCCCTTAACGTTTTTTCAAATGTCCTCCTACTTGTTAACGAGTTATATTATTATAAGTTATTAAGTGTTATTATTTTAATAATTAAAGTTTATGGTTAAATACATTTTTTGCTGTATTAAACTCAGGGAAAAAATGATCAACTCTTAATTATATACTATGAACAAACTAAAATAAAATACAGTATATCTTTGTTTTTTTATTTATTATAGATGTAGATTTAACTTTAACCAGTTTAGATTTAATTCAATATTTAACTTGAGTTCAAATCTCATTGACTTGTTAAAAAATTATCTAAAGATTTCTCTTCTCTAGTTTTTTTCTAACTTTTATCATAAGTTTTAATTTTTTTAATTAATTTTTTCTTTCTTATCATAATGTTTGATGATTCCTTTTCATCATCTCTAGTTAATTTTTTTTTTTTTAGCATTTTATGACAAAATTTTTAACTCAATCCGGATTTACTTATAATTTATTAGGTTAAGAACCATCAAAACCACATGAAAATTAAAAAAAATTAATTAAATTCTAACTCTAAAGTAATATTTATATTATTATTTATGTTCATATATGTATATATATATATATATATATATACACACGTAAAGTAGAATTATTAAATAAAATAAAAAATAATTAATTAATTAATATAAATTAATGAAAGTGGAGTTTGTATTTGTATCTTTCTGGAGCAAAGTGAAGGAGGGGTCTTTTAATTTGGAAGCTTTACAGTTTCCACTTTTGTCGATTCCTGTTAAGTATCAATCTGTCATGTCATGCTTACGACACTTTTCTGGAAAATAGTAAAAAACCAACCCCTCATCCCTAATGCCGTCCAATACCGTTAACTTGAAAATTAAAATTACTATTTTGTCCTCATTTCATTGCACTTGAAGCTGTCGATAGTATATTTATATATTTTATACAACTCATAACAAAATATTTTGATCACATGTAATGAGAGTGAGGGCAAAATGAAAATTTAAAAAAAAAATTTAAGTTAACAGTTAACGGAATTGGATGGCGTCAGAGATCAAGTATGATTTTTTTAACCATTTTCCAGAAAGGTGCTAAAAGAATTTGCAAAACTTGAGGAGGAGTTTTTAGACCATTTCCATTTCTTTTTCAATTTATGCTTTTTCAGGCGTAAGTCTTCAGATAAGCGTGCTACTGGTATTGGTTTCAAAACCCCATTTCTTTCCACATTAAAGTTTTCAGCTTTACAAAACCCAAAATATTTGAAGGGGTTTTTATTTTCTGTGTGCTGTGTTTGTGTAAGTTTAGTCAGAGCAAAGAAAGAGAAAGAGAGAGAAAAATGAAGAAAGAGATCTTGTAGCTTTTAGGGTTAGTGCAGAGATAAAGATTAAGGGGGTAGAGTTTGACTGGGAGGTTGGAGTTATTGTTGTTTTCTGAACGGGTAAGCGTCTGAGAGAGAAATGATGATGATGAGGATTCATGATTTTGTTCTTTGAATATTGTGTTGGACCAAAGAGCCTTATTTCATTTTTTTCGGATTTGGATGCTGCGTAGTTTTATCTTCTTCAGTTAGCTTTCAATGACGAAACAAACTGCTTTTTGGCTTTGCAAATTGTAAATGCTATCACTTTCCAAGACGACTGCTTCATAAAAGTAAAAGCAATAGCCCAGAATTTCACTTTTTGAATTCCAGGAAGAGACTGCAGTGGGCTGTGTTGGGCCGGATTGCTTTCAACACGGTTTGTTGGGTTTAAAGTCTGCACAATTACAGGCCTTTGGACTAGATCAGCTAGGAAAAATTCAGGCCTATGACAGAATCATTCATATATATATATATATATAGTAGTACCCTAAATGGTCAACCGGTTAAAACAATTTTTTGTTTAAATTTTTTAATTAAAAGATAAACAAAATTCATTTTCTAATTATTAAATTAATAATTTCTTATTTGTGGTGGAAGAATATTGTGGTTATACAATGAAAAATATTATAATATATTACAAATAAATTCATTCACATAATGTATAATTATAAATATAAGTATGATATATATACTATCATCTACTCGTCTTTATTGTTCAGATTTTTGAATTCTTCAAAGATATCTTCTACGAGTCAATTGTGTTATTTGAAATTAGCTTTTACCTAATTTTTCATGCACATGTGAAAACATCTAATTTCTCATCACTATATTGTTTAACAATTTTTGAACAATAATCAATATTGATATAAGGCTAATGGACTTATTCCCACCCAAAGAATGCTTTTGTCCTAAGTTTTTACCCATTAACTTTAAAAAACTCAAACACTTACTCATTTATTAATTTTTAGGGTTATTGTCGAAGAAAAATTGTCATTTAACAAAAATATTTTATAAATTAAATATTTATCACATTTCCTCCTATGTTTAAAAATCTAATAATTTTATTTAACTCAAAATTTGAAAAATAATCATTTCTCCATAAAACTTTTCCAGTCACCATTGCTGATGGTTGAAGATGGCGATAATCACTTTCTCTCTCCCTCTCAGCTTCTCTTTCCATCCCAGTCAATCTTTGCCCATCACCGAGATGAAGATGACAAATCTTGTGTGTTTTTCCTTACCGATGCTGTGATAGTGTTCTCCCCCATCGCCGTTTGCTTGCTTTAGTCAATTTCGATGAAGAAGATGACACAATCGAGAGAGGGATACGTCAATGTGACCGAGACAGGGAAATAAAATGTCGCATTCATGTTAGAAGGAAGCAAACTTTGTTAAAGAAGGATGTTAGGCTGACGACGACTCAATCTCTAGTAGAGAGGCAGTTGGAGACGAAGGAGGATGAACGCCGGGAAGGGAGCAACAACCATGGAGAAGATTTCAAAATTGGGGGTGGCAAGGAAGTAAGAAAAATATTGGGGGGTAAACTAAAATTTGCCAAAGTGTAAAAAGAAAACCTTAAAAGAAAATAAAAGGGAAGTGTAGTTGGTAATGCCCATGAAAAAAGAAATTATCCTTAATAACTAGTCATTGTTAAATAGTCCTTTCATGCAAACCTTGGGTATATCAACCCTCCACGCTCAAACCCTAGACCAAGCAATATGAGCCCATAAGAACATAAACCATCGATTCCGCAGAGAGTTGGTTATAAAAAAAAAAAAAACTAGTTATTATGGATGAAATAGTATTTCATCATAAAAACATATATATTTTTTGGGATGAAATATTTTATCCATAAATAAAGTATATTTCATTTCAAATAACTCTATTTTGTCCCAAAATGATTATATTTAAAGATAAAATTTTTCGTTTTTGATTGTATGGTGAATGAGAGACAAATTTTTTTGTCCTTGATCATTTAATGAATTAGGGATAATTTTGCTATCCTTAATTGCACAATGAATAAAGGATAGAATTTCGTTCTTGATTATGTGGTGAATGAGAGACAAATTTTTTCGTCCTTAATCGTTTAATAAATTTGGGATAATTTTTTTTGTCTTTAATTATATAGTGAATAAATGACAAAATTTTTTTTCATTGATTATATAATGAATTAGGGATACAATTTTTCTTCTTTAATTGTGTGATGATTATGATGTATTGGTGATATAATGAATAATATTCCCAGAAATCTGATGGTTTAATTTATATATAGTATATATAAGGTTGTTCACTTTCCTTATACTATTAGGAATTTCATTTCAAGCTTATCTAAAGAGTTTAATTTCCTTAAATATATTTTTTCTTATGATACGATAATGATTGTGGATTGTAGACTTTTGGTTGTGGAATGTAAAATTTGTGGTCTTTCATTAAACCTATGTTTTGATTAATTTCACCCTTAAGAATAATGAGGTAAGCGTAATAACAAAATAGAAAAATATAACATTATTTGATTCTATTCTTGAGTTTTTTGGTCCATTAGAAGTCATAACTCAATAGATATGTTATTTATGATTCAAAATATTTGATAGATTAGTATCTAATTGACAATTTCTTAAGGATTTAATCTTAAATGATGTATATAAGTTTGGGTAGGATTACATGTATGCTAGTCATGTTAATGTGTACAAAATAGTTGAGTTTGTGAATTTGGAGTAGTTTTTAACAAGGTTTAAACTAGAGGTAGAGGACAAACTAATGTCCAATACCCGATAATTGAGACACTATAGAATGTACATTTTTAAAAGGTTGATAAGTGCTCGATAATAGGGTATATGACACATTTGAAGCAAAAACACTTGACAAAGTGAATCAGGTGATAATAGGTATATGGCTTCTAGTATAATTTCTTATTCACATGTACTGAGTGCTATTAAACATTGTTGTAATAAATTCCTACTTTGTTCATTTTGTTTTGAATTTTGAAATTATTAGTACTTGTGCATATATATATTAACCCTTTATATTAACTATATATACTATAATAAATATCCACCAAATATGTCACTTTGTTATTTTATGGTCTTAATTGATACAGATACATAATGATCTTATATTTGTTTATTGTCAATTCACCTTTTTACTTACCAAAAAAAAAAAAGAAATATTGTTTTTGCTAAACTATTAGCACAAATTATCAAATAGAAGATATGTTTCTTAGATTATCCGATTAAGTCAATATGACTAGAGAATATTAGTGAATTTATATTCTAGACATTTGATGATTATTGCATGTTTGTAGAGATTGATAGTGACCATTCAATCTTGTATGTCTACACTTAAAATGGATTAGCTAAGTCTTTTATTAAAGGACTCCAGGTAATTACAAGTATTTTATTATTAACAACTCAATTACCAACTTCTATGTTAGGATATGCCATATTACATGGTACAACATTAATTCGCTTGCGACCTTTTTCTTATAATCAATATTCTCCTTTATAATTTGTTCTTGGTCACCAACTTGATATATCCCATTTGAAAATATCTGGTTGTGTTGTATATGTTCCTATTACATCTCCTCAATGCACTAAAATATAACCCCAATGTCATTTGAGAATTTATGTTGGATATAATTCATCATTTATGTTGGATATAATTCATCATTCATTGTCAGATATCTTAAACCATTGATAGTGTTGACTTAAGGAGTCATTATGCTCTTATTTTGATGATAAAAAACTAATATGTCCCTAAGCATATTGACTAATGACTTTACTTGAGTGTGAGTTTAGATTGTAAGAATTTATCTAATGCACTTAAAGGAGTTTCAAGATGGAAATGAAAGATAAAACTCAAGTGAAGAATTCTTGAAGATTTGAAGAAAAACTCAAGTTTAGGTAGATATGTTTGTAATTTGGAGTATTCATTTTGATTAGAATATTTATTTACATGTGATAGCTCACTTGAAAACTTATTCTTGTATCTTTCACATTTTGGGTTAAAATATTGTTTTTCAAACTTATTGGGTTAAGCCAATTTTTTATCAAAGTTTATTAACTCATTTAAAATGATGAAGTTTTGTGAACTACATTTTCATATCTCAAAGTTGGTTTTGAAAGAATTTTAAAATATGGGTTAAATTGTCACTTTTCAAAGGTTTAGGGGATAAAGAAGTTTTCAAAAATTGAGGGGGTAAAATGTAATAAAATTTGGTTGACCAAATTTGACTAGCTGAATTCTTCGATGGTAGCTTCCGAATTATCTAGAAGCCATGCAATTTGGCTTTCAAAAATTTGGTTGACCGAATTAAATTCGATCGACCGAATTTTGTTTTAAATTTTCTAACGGTTAGTGTCATGTAAACTCCACGGAAGTGCCATGTCATATCCAGATGACTGAATTACATTTGGTCGATCAAATTTTACGCTTTCTAGAAAATTAAAATGACTCATTTTTGTGCATAACGGTAACTTTCCTCATTTTTCCTTATATAAACCCAATCAAATTCATTTATAAAAAACTTTTGCCACCAAGAACTTTCATATATTTGAGAGCAAATTAATTTTGAGCTATTCACTTGCAAATTCTCTTTCCCATTCAAAACCCTTGCTCATATACTTTGTAATTTCATTTGCATTAGAGTGTACTAAACTTAATCTTTCATATACACTCTTTGAGAGAGATCATATTTCGAATTTCTACTAAAATTCGTACTATAAAAGAGTGAGATTCACTTTTGGAGATATTAGAAATTTTTTGAGTTAGAGAAATTAAGCTCTAGCATTTGTAAAGGTTAATAGCACCTTGAAAGCTATTTTGTTTTGAAGAAAAGTTTGGTTGAGTTTTTGTCAACCAAGGATTAGTAGAATACTCTAAGGAAGATAGTTTGGAGGAGTGGACGTAGGCCGAGTTATGCTGAACCACTATATATCGCGTGTTTGATTTTCTCTTCCCTAAAACTTATACTTTGTATTATGTTCTTTTGATTGTCTTGATTATTTGAAATATTCTTGTTATTCTTATAAATTGCATTAAAAATAGGCAACATTCATTGATTTGAATAAATTGATTTAATTTTTTAATTCGGTAAAGAGTGTTTTAAATTACCTAATTCACCCCCCTTTTAGGTCATTCGATCCTTCAATTGGTATCAGAGTGAAGTTTCTCATTCTCATAAACTTAACCGTTTAGAGCAATGGCCATGAACCTAGGAAAATTCCATACTATTAGTGAAGGGCTTGCTCCTAATAAACCGTCGTTGTTTAATGGCACCGGATATGCCCATTGGAAAAATCGTATGTTGATTTTCCTTTAAAGTGATTATAAATTGTGGGATGTAGTGTAAGATGAACCTTTTGTTCCTATGAAAGAAGTAGATGAAAAACAAGTGCCTAAAACTAAGGAAGAAATGACCCCTCAAGATAAGAAAAATGTTACCATTAATGCTAGAGCTATGAATGTGTTATATTGTACATTAAATGAACATAACTTTAACAAGGTACAAGCTTGTACCTCGACTAAAGAAATTTGGGAATTATTGATGGTGTCAAATGAGGGAACCTCACAAGTCAAAAAGACAAAAATTAGCATGCTCACACACTCATACGAGTTATTTAAGATGAAACTATTAGTGAAATGTTTGATAGATTTATTACTATTGTGAATAAATTGAAAAATCTTGATAAAATTTATATTAACCAAGAAAATGTCAAGAAACTTCTTAGGTGTTTGCCTCTTTCTTGGGATCCTAAAGTGATGCGAACCTTGACGATTTGACACAAGACCCAACACTCAAGAAGATATTTTCCTAGGATTGAATCGGTTTCGTCACGTAATTAACCTTGACCCGAATCGATATGGAATTGAACGAACCTTGGTATTGAGAATGGTCAACGCCACAAGACAAGCTTGATAAGTTCAAAGATTGTAAACTCAATAGTAAGCAATCTATTTGTGAAAAATCAGCCAAAAAGTTTTTTTTTTTTTTTCATTCATCATGAAATGTTTTGTTTTTATAGTATAATGCCAACTTAACCCTAAACTACCCATGACCCAATAGACTTCCAAACTTCCCAAGCCCATTACCTAAGTAACTATCTAAAGCACTAATTAAATTAAAAGAAAAGATGTCACTTGGGCTCAATAAAGTCTAGCCCAATCACAAACAAGCTCAAAATCATAAAACTGAAAACCCTAAATTTGGGTAAACAAAAAACTATGAAATACGGACTAAAATGACGTTATTTGGGCCTTAAAGTTGGGTGAAACCAACAAAAGCTAGTTATAGTTATAGAGCTCGAAACGAGCTTCGCATTGATATATTACAGGCCCCGTAACTCCTCCCGGATCAAAAGTTATGGTCGTTCAAAGTTTGCTCGCGCATAAGCTTAGGCCTGAATCAAGTTGATCTCTCGGTTGGCTCCTTCTAGCATCCAATCGTCCTTGAGTGAGCTGATCTTAGTCTCCAAGCCCTTCACGAGTCCAACTAAAGCTTGTTGCATCTTCTTAGCTTTACTTCTCGTAATTGGCCCAATTGGAATATGTAGTGGATCTCCTTGATGGCTCGATGCGTCTATGATGCCTCTATCATCCCCTCCCTCTTGAAAAGGATTTGTCCTCAAATCTGCATCATCAAAAGGAGATAAGTCAGAAACATTAAAAGTAGCACTTATATTATACTCAACTGGAAGATCCAATCTATAAGCGTTATCATTGATCCGCTTGAGTACTTGAAATGGACCATCGCCTCTTGGATGCAACTTAGATCTACGTTGGGATGGAAACTGTTCCTTCTGCACGTGCACCCAAACCCAATCACCAGGTTGGAAGACCACCTTGTGCCTTCCTTTGTTAGCTTGTTTGACATATTGCTCAGTCCTCCTCTCAATATTTTGTCTAACTTTCTCATGAAACTGTCGAACTAACTCTGCCTTCCTTTTGCTGTCTAAACTGGTACGTTCCTCAATAGGCAAAGGTAACAAGTCCAAAGGTGTAAGTGGATTAAAACCATAAACAACTTCAAAAGGTGAATAACCAGTAGTTGTATGCACCACCCTATTATATGCAAATTCTACATGTGGCAAGCTATCCTCCCAAGTTCTCAAATTCTTTTCTAATACAACACGCAATAACTGAGATAAAGTTCTATTAACTACCTCTGTCTACCCATCTGTCTGTGGGTGACAAGTTGTAGAAACTAGTAGTTTAGTACCTAACTTACCCCACAATACCTTCCAGAAATAACTTAAAAACTTCACATCACGATCAGATATAATGCTTCTTGGAACTCCATACAAACGCACGATCTCCTTGAAAAACAAATCAGCAATGTAAGTTGCATCATCAGTTTTACGACATGGAATAAAGTGTGCCATTTTTGAAAACCTATCAACTATGACAAAAACCAAATCATTACCCTTCCTAGACCTAGGTAATCCTAAAACAAAGTCCATAGAAATATCCTCCTAAGGTACAGTAGGAATAGGTAAAAGTGTATATAAACCATGGGGTAAGACTCTAGACTTGGCTTGTTTGCACTTAATACAACGAGTATAAACATGCTCTACATCTCGTTTCATATGTGGCCAAAAGAAATGCTCTTGTAGTACATCTAAAGTCTTAGCTATACCGAAATGACCCATTAATCCACCCCCATGTGCTTCCCTCACAAGCAATTCACATAAGAAACTCATAAGCACACATAATCTATTTTCACGAAATAAATAACCATTATGCCTATAAAATTTACCAAATACAGTCTTCTTACAAGCTTCATAAATACTGGAAAAGTCAGAATCATTTACATACAAATCCTTTATGTACTCCAAACCAAGTAATTTAGTATCTAAAATCGAGATTAGAGTATACCTGCGAGATAACGCATCTGCCACAACATTTTCCTTACCTTGTTTATAATGAATGACATAAGGAAAAAATTCGATGTATTCAACCCACCTTGCGTGTCTCTTGTTCAACTTACCTTGTCCCTTTAAATGTTTTAAGGACTCATGATCTGTCCTGATGACGAACTCACGTGGCCAAAGGTAATGCTGCCACATCTCTAATGCTCTCACCAAAGCGTACAACTCCTTATCATAAGTAGGGTACTTCAAAGCGGGTTCATTAAGCTTCTCACTGAAATACTCTATGGGTCTATTTTGCTGCATCAAAACAACTCCAATACCAATACCTGAAGTATCACACTGAAGCTCAAATAGTTTAGAAAAATCAGATAGCGCAAGTAAAGGTGCAGAACTTAACTTATCCTTAATTAATGCAAATGCACGCTCTTGTTCCTCACACCACCTAAATCCTACATTCTTTTTAATAACTTAAGTTAGTGGTACCGCTAGTGTACTAAAAGTCTCTTACAAAGCTCTTATAAAAACTAGCTAAACCATGGAAACTCCTAACCTCAGTCACAGAAGTAGGTGTTAGCCACTCTCGGATAGCCTTGACCTTCTCCTCATCTACCTTAATTCCGTTAGATGAAACCACAAATCCTAGGAACACAACTTGGTCAGTGCAAAAGGAACATTTCTTAATATTACCAAATAACCTCTTTTTCCTAAGCACAAACAACACATCATGCACATGTCTTATATGCTTATCTAGACTACGACTATAAATGAGAATATCATCAAAATAAACGACTATAAACTTGCCAATAAATGCACGCAAGACATGGTTCATTAATCTCATAAACGTACTAGGCGCATTAGTAAGCCCAAATGACATTACCAACTATTCATATAGTCCATGCTTGGTTTTAAAAGTAGTTTTCCATTCATTGCCCTCTTTCATCCTAATCTAATGATACCCATTTTTTAAATCAATTTTTGAAAAGATACAAGATCCATGCAACTCATCAAGCATATCATCTAACCTAGGTATAGGATAACGATACTTTACAGTGATTTTATTGACGGCTCGACAGTCAACGCACATTCTCTATGTCCCATCCTTCTTAGGCACTAGAATCACTGGTACGACACATGAACTCATGCTCTCTCTCACGTATCCCTTCTTCATCAATTCCTCTACTTGCCTTTAAAGCTTTTTTGTCTCATCGGGATTACTTCTATAGGCTGGTCGATTAGGTATCGCCACTCTAGGTATGAAGTCGATTTGGTGCTCGATCCTATAAATTGGAGGTAGTCCATCAGGAATCTCCTTAGGGAATACGTCTTCAAACTCCTGCAAAAGAGAAATAAACACACTAGGAAGAGAATTGTCAACATTAGTGAAAGATACAAAACTTTCCTTGTAAACTAACAATAATGGATATTGTTTAGTCACAAGGGTAGTCCTCACATCACTCATCTTCCCATAAAAACTCCCTTTTTTTTGCTCCTTGTTTTCTCTCTTGTTTTTTCTCTCATGGCCGAATTGTTCACCCTCTTTTTCCTCTCCCCTCTTTTCGGCCTTACTTTTTCTTCGCTCATCTTCATTCATATTTTCTCTCTTTTTGTTTTCACTCTCACTTTCTTTTCTCTCTTCATTCATCTTTCTTCTCTTCACTTGATCCTCAAAAACTTGCTTTGGTGATAATGGTACAGGTGTGATGAGTTTATGGCTCATTATGAAAGTTTTTTTTTTTTTTCATTCATCATGAAATGTTTTGTTTTTATAGTATAATGCCAACTTAACCCTAAACTACCCATGACCCAATAGACTTCCAAACTTCCCAAGCCCATTACCTAAGTAACTATCTAAAGCACTAATTAAATTAAAAGAAAAGATGTCACTTGGGCTCAATAAAGTCTAGCCCAATCACAAACAAGCTCAAAATCATAAAACTGAAAACCCTAAATTTGGGTAAACAAAAAACTATGAAATACGGACTAAAATGACGTTATTTGGGCCTTAAAGTTGGGTGAAACCAACAAAAGCTAGTTATAGTTATAGAGCTCGAAACGAGCTTCGCGTTGATATATTACAGGCCCCGTAACTCATCCCAGATCAAAAGTTATGGTTGTTCAAAGTTTGCTCGCACATAAGCTTGGGCCTGAATCAAGTTGATCTCTCGGTTGGCTCCTTCAAGCATCCAATCGTCCTTGAGTGAGCTGATCTTAGTCTCCAAGCCCTCCACGAGTCCAACTAAACCTTGTTGCATCTTTTTAGCTCTACTTCTCGTAATTGGCCCAATTGGAATATGTAGCGGATCTTCTTGATGGCTCGATGCGTCTATGATGCCTCTATCATAAAGTAACGGCAATCGAAGAAGCAAAAGATGTCAAGACTTTACCTTTTGAAGAACTTTTAGATTCATTTCTCATTCATGAGCTTACTATGAAGCAACGACAAATTGAAGAAGTGAAGAAGAAGAAAAGAGCATTGCCTTCAAATCATCCATCAAAGAGAGTGAAAAGTTCCTAAAAAAAGAAAAGGAGACATCAAATGATGAAGATAAAGACATTGCACTCTTGACTAGAAAGATTGGAAAACTTCTAAGAAATAGAAAACTAAAAGAAATGGAAACTTCACAAAAAGGGTGGTTATTAAAGGTTAAATAGGAAAAAACAAGTTGTGTGCTATGAATGCAAAAAGTCGAGACATATCAAATGTGATTGTCCTCTCCTCAAAATTGGTAGATCGAAAAAGAAAGCAATAGAGACTACATGGGATGATAGTGATGAAAGTGAATCCGAAAAGACGGATAATGAAGTAGCCAACATGTGTTTCATGACAATTACAAATAATGAGGTAATTAACTCTAGCTCGTCTAATATTTGTGATGATTTAGATGATATAGATGATGAGATAGATGAAAATCCCTCATATGAAGAGTTATATAATACACTCGAAGAGATGAATGAAAAACTTGCTCTTTGTATGTCTAAAAATGCAACTCTTAGAAAGAAAAATTTTAACTTGGAAAAGGAAAATGAGTTTTTAAAGAAAGAAAATGAAACTCTTAACCAAAAAATCTTTAAGCTTAAAGGAAAAGAAAATGAAGAAAATAAGTGTTCCATTTTTGAAAAAGAAAAACAAAAGTTTGAAAATGATTTTTGCATAACTAAAAAGGAAAAAGAAATTGTAGAAAGTGAAATTGAAGTTTTAAAAAGGGGAGCAAAAGATTTAAGTAAAATAGTTTTAAAATTTAAAAATGGAAAGGATATTCTTGATAAAATGTTTGGTGTACAAATGTGAGTTTTAAACAATAGAGGACTTGGTTATAAACCATTTATCAAAGCAAAATACTTAGAAAAATATTTTGTTAAAGCCTCAACTTCAAGTGAATCAAATATAACTTGCAATTATTGTGGAAATAAAGGTCATATCTCATCATCTTGCCTAATTAAAAAGAAACTTCATATGGGCACTAACAAAGTATGGGTTCCTAAGGGAACAAAAACTAACCACCAAGGACCCAACATGATTTGGGTACCTAAGACAAATTCTTGAATCTCTCATTGTGTTTAGGAACCAAAAAACAAAAAAAAGAAAAGTAAATAGTTCCTCGATATACTTGCTCAAGACATATGACCAGAGATATTTCACTTTTCTTGACAATAAGCAAGAAAGATGGAGGACATGTCACCTTTGGAGACAACGCGAAGGGTAAAATTATTGGCATTGGAGATATTGGTAACAAGTCTCACATTATTAGAGAAAATGTTCTTTTGGTGGATAGTTTTAAACATAATCTCCTTAGCATTAGTCAAATGTGTGATAAACGATTTAAAGTTATTTTTGAGCCAAATAGTTGCATTATAGAAAATATGAATGATAGAAAAACAATTTGTGCAGGAAATAGAGATGGAAATGTTTACACTATAGATGTAGAAAATGCATCTCGTGAAAATCTATGTTTCTTCGCATTGCATGAAAATAGTTGGTTGTGGCATAGAAGATTAGGTCATGCTAGCATGGACTTGATTTCAAAAATCTCCAAGAAAGAGCTTTTCAAAGGTCTTTCAAAAATAAATTTTGTTAAAGATAAAATTTGTGATGCATGCCAATTTGGCAAACAAACAAAAAATTCTTTTAAAAGTAAAACTTATATTTCCACATCTAGACTTTTATAACTTCTTCATATTAATCTTTTTGGTCCTTCAGGAATGGCAAACCTAAGTGGAAAACATTATGCTTTTGTTATTATTGATGATTTTTTGAGATTCACTTGGGTACTTTTTCTTGCATCAAAAGATGAAGCCTTCCATGCATTTTCAAAATTTGTCAAGAAAATACAAAAAGAAAAAGAAATGCATATTTCTTGCATTAGGAGTGATCATGGAGGAGAATTTGAAAATCATTTATTTGAAAACTTTTGTGATGAACATAGTATTGAACATCAATTCTCTTGTCCTAGAACTCCTCAACAAATGGTGTTGTTGAAAGAAAGAATAGGACAATTCAAGAGATAGTTAGAACCATGCTAAATGAAAAAACTTTGCCTCAATATTTTGGGTGGAAGCTGTAAACACCATATGCTATGTTTTAAATCGTGTTTTAAGAAGACCATCTTTAGATAAAACTCCATATGAACTTTGGAAAAACAAAAAACCAAATATTGATTATTTTAAAGTTTTTGGATGCAAATACTTTATTTTAAACATAAAAGAAAACCTAGGAAAATTTGATTCAAAATCAGACATTAGTATTTTTCTTGGATATTCATCCTCTAGCAAAACATATAGAGTGTTTAACAAAAGGACACTAGTAGTCGAGGAATCCATGCATATCATTTTTTATGAATCTAACCCTTCAACTAGTGTGCAAGTTGATATTAATGATGATCAAGTTAAGAATAGAGACCAAATGGAAATTCACGATTCACTAAATGATGTTAAAGATGAAAAAAACAAGAGCCAAAACATGAAGAAGACGAAGATAAAGATAAAGATCTTCCTAAGGCTTAGAGGTATGCAAATGCTCATATTAAAGAATTAATTATTGGTGAGGAAAATTAAGGTATTAAAACTAGATCATCATTTAATCTTTATAATAATTTTGCATTTCTTTCACAATTTGAACCAAAAACATTTCATGATGCATTAAATAATGAGTTTTAGATTATAGCCATGCAATAGGAACTAAATCAATTCGAAAGAAATAATGTTTGGGAACTAGTCCCTCATTTGGATAATCAATCCGTTATTGACACAAAATGGGTTTTTAGAAACAAAATGGATGAATTCGGAGTGGTTGTTAGAAATAAAGCTAGATTAGTGGTTCAAGGCTACAACCAAGAAGAGGGAATTGATTTTGAAGAAATTTTTTCACTGGTAGCTAGACTAGAATCCATTAGGATGCTTTTGGCATTTGCTTGCTCTAAAATTTTATTTTATATCAAATGGATGTTAAATCTGTTTTCTTAAATGGATTTATCATGGAGGAAGTTTATGTTGAACAACCTCCCGGGTTTGAAAATCATGATTTTTCAAATCATGTTTTTAAACTTCAAAAAGCTTTTTATGGTTTAAAATAAGCACCTCGAGCATGGTATGAACGTTTGAGTAAATTCTTGCTTGAAAAAGGCTTTTGCATCGGAAAAGTAGATACTACATTGTTTATTAAGAGAAAAGAAATTGGTATACTTTTGGTTCAAATTTATGTTGATGATATCATTTTTGGCTCTACTAATGTCTCTTTGTGTGAAGAATTTTCTAATCTCATGAACAAAGAATTTGAAATAAGCATGATAGAGAACTCAAGTATTTTCTCGGACTTAATATCAAGTAAAGCAAATAGGGTATCTTCGTCAACCAATCTTCATACATCAAGGACTTATTAAAGAAGTTTTGCATGGAATGACTAAAAGCCTCAAGTACACCAATGAGTTCAACTATCAAACTCATCAAAGATGAAAGTGGGCCAAACGTTGATGTTAAAATATATAGAGGTATGATTGACTCTCTTTTATATTTAACCGCTAGTAGACCCGAATTATGTTTAGTGTATGCTTATGTGCTCGATTCCAATAATGTCCCAAGGTATCTCATTTAAAAGCCCTTAAAAGAATCTTCAAATATTTATATGACACTAGATTTTTAGGCTTTTGTATCCTAGAGAAACTTCTTTTGACCTAGTGAGTTATTCGGATGCCGACTTTGTTAGGAGCTAAGTCGATAGTAAAAATACTAGTGGTACTTGTCATTTTCTAGGTCATGTATTAGTTTCATGATTTTCAAGAAAACAAAACTCCGTAGCTTTATCAACCGTGGAAGCGAAATATATCGTCGTCGGTAGTTGTTGTGCCCAAGCCTTGTGGATGCAACAGACCCTTAAGGATTATAGAGTTAGCCTATCTAAAACTCTAATCTTGTGTGACAACACAAGTGCTATTAGCTTATCCAAAAATCCCATTCAACATTCTCGAACCAAACATATAGAAATTAGATATCATTTGATTCGAGACCATGTTCAAAAGGGTGATCTTTGTCTTGACTTTGTATCCACCGAAAATCAACTTACGGACATTTTTATAAAACCTCTTGGGGAAGAACGTTTTTGCAAAATTAGAGGTGAGCTTGGGATCATGAAATCACCACATTAGCATTTGCACTTAAATATTATTGTGATTGTGCTATTTTGGTTGATTTAAAAGTGTTAATATATGATTTATGCATCATTTCATATTTAACCATATTTGATAGTTTTTTTGTACCAATTATTCTTGCATTATTTTTAATGTGTTTGATTTAAATTTTCATCATAATTTTGCATCAAATTATATTGCATTTCATGCATTTTGAATCAATATTGCATAGTTGAATCATTTGAACTCATTTATGTTCATATTGAAACAACAAAATGCATAAAAGGATTGACCTAAATTTTGCATAATTTGGAAGCTAGATTGCAAAATTTGGTCGACCGAATTGTTGGAAAAATTCGGTCTATTGAATTCTGCAAAACTTTCGTTTTCTTTTCTCACAAACTTTAAGCCCTCTTCTATTTTCTTTCAAGTAAATTGCTCCAAGCTTGCCTTAATTTGCTTCAAGTCCAAGTTTTTTTGCATTAAGTCAACTAAAAACCTTGTTTCCACTTGTTTTAAGCCAAAATCCCCTTCCAAAAATGCCACATTTTGCCCTAAATCCCCTTAAATCTCATTAAACCCTAAACCCTAGCTTGTTAACTTTCATCCAAAATCCCCAAATTTTGATGATTTTTCATCAAATTGACCACAAAATCATCACTTCCAGCATCATTCTTCGAAGTTCCAAGCATCAATTTTTAAATTTTGGCTTCACATAAAAAACCCCCAAAATGCCATACCCATTTTCGGTTTTGTTCACAAAAACACCCCTTACAGTCAACCGTTTTGACTTTCGAATATACCACTATCATCCTTATCATCATTTCCAATTGTGGTGTGCATTTAGTTTTCCAATTTGGGTTTGTTTGTGCAAAATTATGATTCTACCCTTGTAGTATATTTGACGTAGCTTTTCATTTCGCCACATTCCATCGTGTTTTGTGTGGTATTTCCTCTCTTGCTCTCTGTTTTATCTTTTAACAATTTTCAATTTGTAATTTGTTAGCACAGGTAGTTAGAATTTGTGTGTTTATTGTGTATGTTCTCATATTTTACAATTATGGTTAACACTCGTCGTAGTAGTTCTAAGCATGCCCCTAGGCCATTTAGAAATGCCAATACTAGATTTTTAGCACCTATTGATCAAGTTGAGCCTTCAGAGGCTCTCTTTGATCAGACTTGTTTTCGTTCTACCTAAGCTGCTGCGATTTATATTGATCACTATAGTCGTCGTGGTTTGTGTAAAACTCATCAAGTTGATTTTAATTTATAAACGCAATTCAACCTTAGAACTCTTTTTGATAGATTCCAATAGACTCGTTTTGTCACCTTAGGTGGTTATGCTTATTCTACACTTGTTTGTGAATTTTATGCAAACATGAAGTTTAATCGGCTTCATAATGAAACCACTTCTTTTGTCCGAGGCTATGATATTCATTTCTCTCCTACCAGCCTTTGTGTCACCTTGGGTCTTCTCGTTGTTCATGTCCATTTTCTTCCCCCTCGAGGGTGGCATTTCACTGACCCATTATATCTTGATGCCCTTCAATTTATGACGGGCAATCTTGATCATGATGTTGTTATTGTCTGCCATATAGGCATCTCACTCCATTCGCTCGTCTCCTTTATAACATTATTGGTTACACTTTTGTGCCAAAATTTGGTCACTTCAATGAAATCAGTACGATTGACTTTTATCTCCTTTTGCATCTCATCCAAGGGTCTCCTATAGACCATTGTCATGTCATTTTTGATCTGGTGGTCTTTACTCTCTCTCATTGCACCTATCTTCTACCTTGTGCACCTATCATCATATTGATTTTTTTAGAGGCAGAAGTTTCCTTCCTTGAAGAGCTGGATGCTGAACCAACTGCTGATCCATATACTACTTCTAACCTCCATGCTATGGGTTTTCATCAACACAATGATGTATGACATCACATTTTTGAGATAGTACCTAGTGGAGGTAAGGCTACCGATGATCTTAATGCTGATGACACTGATACTAGTGACGAAGATGCTGAGGCAGATGAGGATCGAGATTCTTTCAAGTTATAAACTCGTGCTTCTGGCAAGATATCTAGGATGGCTACTAGAGGCGAGTTCATCTGCTAAGCAGCCTGCCACCTTAGCTATTGATCCTATCTCTCTTTTATCTACTGAGCTTATTGATCTTCGTGTTGAGGTTCGCTCTGATTTATTGTTGTTAATGCTAGCATTACTGATCTTCGAGTCGAGCCAAGGGTGGCATAAATGAGCTTCTTCGTCGTTTTCCTCTGCCTCCTTCTTAGTTTATCTCTATTTTTCATTATATTTTTGCTGTGTATGAATTTTCCTTATATACTTTTATTTTACTAATCATACTTATTTAGACATTGTCTTCATGCATTGATGTGGTTCTGGATGATTATCGATATATTTAGACATTGTCTTGATGCTTATTTTTGGCCATTTTGGTAATCATTTTTATACATTGTTTATGCCTGTTAGTCTTCTTTTGTCTCATTGATTATATCATTTCTATCCATTGCCTCATTCTTTTTTATAATAACAATGAGGGAGAAAAGTTTGATTGACATTGTGAATACTTTGATGTGATTATGGAAGATTATGAATATATATTTGATTATGCTTACATATGAGATATTTGATGTTGTGGATATATTTGATTAACGTTGTGGATATTTTGATATTGATTTGAGTTCGATATATGATATTGATTTAAATTATATTATTATTTGCATCTATTCAAGGGAGGAAACTTGATTTTTTAAGGTGAACTCTTCCAAAATTTTCTTAAAAATCAAGTGTTTTTTAACTTCAGTGAAATACATTCATTGATATTTTTTATAAAATTCTTTAAAGTGCATATGTGTTGGTCATCATTAAAAATGGGGAGATTATTGACTCAAAGAGTCATTATGCTCTTATTTTAATGATAACAAACTAATATGTCACTAAGCATATTAACTAATGACTTTACTTGAGTGTGAGTTTAGATTGTCAGAATTTACCTATTACACTTGAAGGAGTTTCAAGATGGAAATGAAAGATAAGACTCAAGTGAAAAATTCTCGAAGATTTGAAGAAAAACTCAAGTTTAGGTAGATATGTTTGTAATTTGGAGCATTCGTTTTGATTAGAATATTTATTTGCATGTGATAGCTTACTTGAAAACTTATTCTCATATCTTTTACATTTTGGGTTAAAATGTTATTTTTCAAACTTATTGGTTAAGCCAATTTTTTATCAAAGTTTATTAACTCATTTAAAATGATGAAGTTTTGTGAACTACATTTTCACATCTCAAAGTTAGTTTTGAAAGAATTTTAAAATATGGGTTAAATTGTCACTTTTCAAAGGTTTAGGGGATAAATGTAAGTTTTCAAAAATTGAGGGGGTACAAGTAATACAATTTGGTTGACCAAATTTGACCAGTCGAATTCTTCGATGGCAACTTCTGAATTATCCAGTAGCCATGCAATTTGGCTTTCAAAAATTTGGTTGACCGAATTAAATTCGGTTGATCGAATTTTGCTTTAAATTTTCGAACGGCTAGTGCCACGTAGACTACACGAAAGTGCCACATCACATCCGATTGATTGAATTATATCCGATTGCTAGTTTTTGTGCACAATGGTAACTTTCCTCATTTTCCCCTATATAAACCTAATCAAATTCATTTGCAAAGAACTTTTGCCACCAAGAACTTTCATATAATTGAGAGTAAATTAATTTTGAGCTATTCATTTGCAAATTCTCTTCTCTATTCAAAATCCTTGCTCATATACTTTGTAATTTCATTTGCATTGGAGTGTACTAAGTTTAATATTTCATATACACTCTTTGAGAGAGATCATATTTCGAATTTATACTAAAATTCATACTATAAAAGAGTGAGGTTCACTTTTGGAGAGATTAGAAAATTTTTTAGTGAGAAATTGAGCTCTAGCATTTGTAAAAGTTAATAGCACCTTGGAAGTTATTTTGTTGTGAAGAAAAGCTTAGTTGAGTTTTTGTCAACCAAGGATTATTGAAATTCTCCAAGGAAGATAGCTTAGAGAAATGGACGTAGGTCGGGTTATGCCGAACCACTATATATTGCGTGTTTGATTTCCTCTTCCCTAAAACTTATACTTTGTGTTATATTTTTTTGATTGTCTTGATTATTTGAAATATTCTTGTTATTCTCATAAATTGCATTAAAAATAGGCAACATTCATTGATTTGAATAAATTGGTTTAATTCTTTAATTTGGTAAAGATTATTTTAAATTACCTAATTCACCTCCCTTCTTAGGCCATTCGATCCTTTAGATAGGTGATCCTTTTATTGCATGCTTTGTAGACTGTCACTTTAATGAGATAATATTTACACCTTTAAGGGAAAAGAAAATGCTTCCTAAAGTTAAATATAAACTCACTTGACATTTACCTATCATGTCTCCCTTAGATCTTTGCAAATCCTAAAGTGAAATTGAAATATAGAGGATAGTGTGTTTATAAATTATGATTAACCAAATGTCTGATGCATTTGTGAATACAATAAAAGTGACAAGACACAGATACTAACTGCCAATGCACTAACTAAAATTAATGTGAGTATTGAACAGTCTATTTAAGCCATGACTGATTCGTTTGTTGCATGTTAGAAGTGTGGTTGGCCTGCTAGATTGAATGACATTGTTCCTTGAAAATAAAGACAAAGAATCAAATAGATATCAACTATGATGACCTTAAAATGGTTGAAAATTTCATTCTTGTTGATACTTCTCTAGAAAAGATAATGGTCCTCGAAGAGACTAAAGCCTCTAAAGTGGAACTAATTCATTAAAAAAAGGACTATGAGAATACAAAAATATCTATGAATTAAGTATATAGAATATCCATGAATTATGCTTATACATAAGAGGTGTGAAACTGTAAAGCGGTTAACATTGATGATGTATTCTCATTTGTAGTAGCTATTAAAATTATAAATAATGATGATTTTGAACCATGTACTATGAATGAATGTAGACAAAGGCATGACTAGTTTAAATGGAAAGAAGCAATTCAGACAAAATTAGCTTTTTAACAAATCATTAAGTGTTTGGACCTATAGTCTAAACACCTAAAGATGTTCAACTTATTATATATAAATAGGTATTTGTGAGAAAAAAATATAAGAAAAATGAGATTGCTAGATATAAAACAAGGTTTGTAACCCAAGGCTTTTCCCAAAGGCCATGTATAGACTTTGACAAAACATACACACTTATGATAGATATAATCACATTTAGGTATTTAATTAGTTTGATAGTCTTAAAAGGACTGGATATGTGTCTAATGGACTTAGTTATTGCTTATTTGTATAGAATTTTGGATGTTGAAATTTATATAAAACTCCCTAATGAATTTAAATTGCCTAAAACAAAAAGGGTCAATCTATGAGGCTTATGCTTAATCAAATAACAAAGTTCATTGTATAGATAAAACAATCCAAAAGAATGTAGTACTATCATCTCAATGAATACTTAATAAAAAAAGCTATGTGAATGACCCCAATATGCTCATGTGTCTTTATAAAAAAGTCATAATCGGGATTTGCCATTATAACAGTATATATTGATGATATGAATATAACTAAGACTTTTGAAGAGCTCAATAATACTGCTAAATCTTGAAAAAAGAATTTGAGATGAAAGATTTATAAAAAATAAAATATTTTCTCGCCTGTAGATCGAGCACAACTCAAATAAAATATTTATCTATTAATCAACATATATTGAAAAAAATCTCAAAATGCTTTAATATGAATAAGACTTATCCTTTGGGCACTTTAATGGTTGTTTGGTCTTTTGATCTAAAAAAAGATCAATTTCATCCTAAAGAAGAAGATGAAAAGATACTTGGTCTTAAAGTATTGTATCTTAATATCATTGATATTCTATTATATTTAGCCCAATACACTAGACCAGATATATCCTTCACAGTGAATTTATTGGCCCAATTTAACTTTGTACCAACCCATTGTCACTGGAATGAAATCAAACATATATTTCGTTACTCATATGAAACTAGAGATTTAAGATTATTTTATTCTATCAAATTCTATAAAAATCATAGTTTAGATGGATATGTAGATATTAGTTATCTTTCTGACCCTCATAAAGCCTACTCGCAGATAGAATATGTTTTCACTTATAATAACATAACTATATTATAACGCTCTACTAAACAAACTTTAATTGCAATATCTTTGAATCATTTAGAGATTCTGAATCATTTAGAGATTCTGGATCTCTATGAAGCTAGCTGATAATGCATATGATTATCGTTTGTGATCCATTGTATCTGAAATACATGTAGTCTTCTTTTTATAATAGACACTCATTCTATATTATATGAAAACAATGTAATATGATTTGTTTAAATTAAATGTGGATACATTAAAAGAGATAAAATCAAGCATATCTCACCGAAGTTTTACCATTATAATCTCCTTAATCATTAAATATGTGTATTTATTAACTATTGAATAATATGCTCGGAATAATGTTCACATCCAAGAAACAAAAATTGAGCACTCTGTTTTAAGACGGTTGTTATGTTGTCGTCCTCTACACTAAAATAATTATTTTAGGATAAATACGCTTGTGCATTCATTATGTATTAAACTTTACCATGTGAAGTTTTTATTTTTTTAACTACCAAAAGAAGAAAATAAAAATTTTATATCTTAACGATTTTGATATTTGTAATGTTCATAACCAAGAAACAAGAGTTGGACACTTCGTTTCTATACAATTGTTGTGTTGTTGTCCTCTAGGTAGTTGATGAATCTGAAATCACTAAAATGAGGATTTTAGAGCGAAGACATTTGTGCATTTAATATATATTAAACCTTACCGTGTGAAATTTATGATTATGTGTAACTACTATAATGAAAATATAAATTTGACACCTTAACAATTTTCATAAGTGGCTATTGTACCTTTGATTTGTACATAATGGTAACCTTTGTTCTTTAATAAGTCAATGCCTTGACTGATTAAGATTGTAGTATTGTGAGTTCAGTAAATTACATAGATATGAATTCATAACTTCATAAAGGTTGAAAAACTATTTATCTGATGGGTTTTACAAAGTCTTGAATGATGAGACTTGACTAAGAGTTTAATTAAGTGTTTATTAAACATTTATCAATCATTATTAAGATTGTAGTATTGTGTGTTCAATAAATTACATAGATATGAATTCATAACTTCAAAAAGGTTGAAAAAATATTATCTTATGGATTTTTCAAGGTCTTGAATGATGAGACTTGACTAAGAGTTTAATTAAGTGTTTATTAAACATTTATCAATCATTATACGTAAAATTGGATGTAAGAAAAAGATGTAACCGAAAGTAATATATCAGTATGTTGACCTATTCTTATTACCGGTGTTTTGTTAAGGGTGTGTGAATATATAAAGCTAATAATGGGTTGTGTGTGTTGATTGTATTGAAATTGGTGTGGCTTGTTATATCATAGGCTATGTCGGGTCAAAACCCACAAAAATATAGGCTTTAGTGAGCTGTGCTGGCCCACAAAATTTCAAGGCCCAAGACATGACCATAACATGGTGGGTTATACCTTCATGGACTTTTTCATTTTAAATTTAATTTTATTGTAATATTTTTTAAAAGTTATGTTGTATCGACTTGTAGGCCTTCCCTTGAGGCCCTTACATTTGCAAGCAAAAAAGATAAGGAATTGTATACATTAGAGTTTGTTATTAAACATTTTCATATGAGTCTCTAAAGTAACTGATAAAAGTTTTTCTGGATATTCAGTGTTGGTGATAAAATATTCAAATTAAATTTGAATTATATAATTAGTGGAGGAGAGTTGTAATGTCATATAAACTTAGTAAATTGAAATTGTCCAAAATCCACTTAGTATATAAACTTGCCATGGTTACTATTACATAAACGTTTAGCAAATTCTCTCTTGTATGACCAACCACTTAATCTGCAATTTCATTTAGTAAGCTTTAGAAATACCTTAGTAAAGTTCATTGTTATTGAGACTTCATTAAAAAGTAACATTTCTTCGCATATCTTGATTAAATCTTATGTAAAACCCCTTCATTACCATAATCAAATAGTAATCATCTAAGTATTAAAAGCATATAAATATTAATAATAGAGTCACCTACTACCAGCCCATGAGTTCCTCTTTGGGCCTATAAATTCACTAGAAAAGCCCAAGAAATTGTTATATAATTCCATCTATTGAATTTTTTTAATTTAATGAACCCTAATTCTTCACAATTTGAAAGAGACATAACTCATATGATATCATAATATTTTGTCTATTTAATTTTTTTTTCTTATTCTCCCTTTAAACAATATTTTGTCTTTTAAAGGTTAGATATGAAGAGAATAAGGATATTTTTGAAATATAATTTATCTAATATAAGGCACAAAAAGAGTTTTTTTTTTTTTTAAATATAAAAAAGGGCATTTTGATTAATTTCAATGCTAAATTATAAGAGAGTTTTGTGACTCAACAAATATGAAGCATAAAAAGAGTTTTTATTTTTAATATGAAAAAGGGCATTTTTATTAAATTCAATGCTAAATTATAAAAAGAGTTTTGCGAACAACTCAATTTTTATTGATACAAAAAGGTAAAACTGAGTTGATGCAAAAAAGTATATTCAAACCCTCTGAAGATATGCCAAATGATAGAATACCCTCAAGAAAATTACTAGAATTGGTACTAATATAGAAATACTAAATTACATATAGTGACTTTACCCTCACCCAATTAATATTCACCAACTCTTAATTTTATTTTTTATTTTAATAAATTTAATTTAAACTATGAATGACCTTCCAGTTTTGCATGCACACCTACTTTATTTTATAATTTTTGTTTTCATTTTTAACAATGACTCTTATATAAATCTTAATGTGCATATGATAACGCTTCATTCAAGTGTGAGCATGCGAATTTGAAAAATGATTTATTTAGAATAAAATAATACTATTTGTATTAATAATATATATATAAATATTGATACAAATATTAATGTATCATTATATGATTGATTGCTATTTTATTACTGATTCACAAATTATCAGAATATATGTTGATGTGAAGACAACCTTATCGGGAAGGTTGCGTATCGCATTGGTTCTAGGTACAACAATATTTCAAAGAAATAATTTAACTTAATCCTATTTCATTGAAAAGCAATATTAGATGTACAAATAATGACACTAATGAGTATAAAAAAAAAAATGATGTATCATTATATGATTAAATGATTTTCACTGGAGTATATAATGATATACAAATTTGTTTTATGGGTAGCCAACCATTTGTATATAAATTATTATTATTTTGTAAAACCTTGATACTTTAAGAAACCATATACTTAGACGCATTGAAAGAAAGTTGGCTTGTTTGAGCGCCTCCCCTCCCGACAAAAATTTTCAGACTCAATTTGAACTTCATAATTTTTGTTTAGGCCGGGTTAATTAAATTAAATCGAGTTTCTGAGGCTATTTCATGTATGCCCATTTAACTTTAAAAAAAAAAATACCTTTATACTTTTAAATACCTATAAAAACATCATACTAAATAAAAGAAAATCAATTCAAAAAACCTTAACTAATATTTTAATTTATATGTAATCTTCTTTGAGGCCCATGGAAATAAAAAATAAAAAATAAATTGTTTGATGCATAAAATTAATGTGTAAAATAATTGAACCTAATAATATAAACAATTTAACAAATATATAATTACAGAAATTTCATAATCTCGTTGAATATATATATATACACACACACACCTATAAAAGTTCAACTTAAAAAATAAAAAAAAAACTTAGTTATAGTTACACTTGTGTATGCTATATTTAAACTTATTTCAAAATTTATTTTGTTTTACATGTAAAAGAAATTAACAAACATTACCTAAATATAATATTAATATAAATTAAAAAATATTACATTTTTAAATAACATTTTGTTCAAACTCAAGCCTAATAATTTAATGGGCAAAATATTTTATTCAATCCACCCCAAGGCCCAACTTTTGTTTTTTGAATCGAGCGATCGAGCCTCAACTTTACCGGGTTTAATTGATTGACCTACTTATACTTTTACATTTATTTGCTAATCCCCCGTACTTTTACCAATCTCATGAACTCTTTATAGTCTTACCTTATATCAAATAATCTTTATGAGACATGTAAAAAATCTGTCTTTTAGTAATAGTACTAATGATGTTTATTTTTTCATTAAAAATAAAGAATTTTAGTGCTAATTTACGGGGAAGTTTTACCCAAAATTTTAGTTATTTGTGGCACAAATTTCTTTATATATTAAAGTCAATTATTAATAACACTATATATATATACACACACACACACAAGGGATTATAAATTAAACACTCAATTCTGGTGCTATCAGTTTTGCTTTTGATAAGATTCAACTTATTATAAATTAATATTTTGACCTAATGATTTTAAGATTATATAAAGTTGTGGTTAAATTCAAGGGATTATGTAATGTAATAAATACTTCAAGGGATTAAAAAAACCGTGAATATATATATGGTTAAATTATGTAATGAACTTTATTTAATATGAAGATGATAAGAATACTTTGGAATATATTTTTATTTAATTAAAAGTTGGATCAGAGTTTTCATGGGACCAAAATTTTAGTTGTTTTTGGCACAAGTTGCTTTATATGTTGGAAGTTGGGACACTCATTTTCATTGATAATTATTTACATAGAATAAATAATTATATAGGTATTTTGGAATTCCTCTAATATTCAAATTAATAAGATTATTCAAATTAATTTAACTATATAATTATATAGTTAAATTATATAGGTATTTTAATTAATAATATTTAATTAGATATTTTTAATACATAATTTAGATATATAGATAATATGTCATTATGATTGAATAATTTTAAATTAAAAATAAAATAATATATAATTACATGATGATAAAATATCTATATATCGTAATTATATACAAAAAAAATATATCCATATAATATTACTAATATAATATGAGAAGGCCAATGAAAGACTATTCCCACCTAGAGATGGCAATTTGGACCCGATTTTAGGGGCTCCGACCTTAACGGGGAGGGGATTCCCCGATAAAAACGGGGAAAGGGGCGGGGATGGGGATGAAAAAAATCCTCGTAGTCGGGGACGGGTCGGGGATGGGGATACATATTTCCTCGCCCCGCCCCTCCCCTCCCCTCCCCTCCCCGCCCCGCCCCGCCCCGCCCGGCCCGGCCCGGCCCGGCCCATCCCCTCCCCTCCCCACCCCTTTCCACCCCTTAAATCTAATATATTAATATAATAATTTCTAAACTATTAAGTTCTAGAAATTTTTACATTATGATTTATTAAAACTATAACTTTAATTTTACTAATTTTTGAATTATCAATTATCAGTTTTTACTAATTTCTGAACTATTAATCTAATATATTAAAAAGACCCCAAAATCTCATTATCATAAAATGCAAATGCACTAAATTAATTTTATTTCAACTTCAAAACTTAGTCAATCCACTAGGTTTTACACAAAAGAAAACAAATTATAAACTTGATAAAATCAATTGAAGTGAATGAAAAGTGTTAAATTTAATGTTATTATAAAATTACCTTAAATCACATACATGAAGAGCTACTAATGAAGAGATTGATTATTGCATATTGTTAGATTTTATGAAAACTTTGTATTTGAACTAAAATAATAATGAATATTTTGTAGCTCTTGTAGCAAGTGATATTTTGAGAGAATATGATTTATTTTATTTATTGAAATACATAAAGGAATTAAAATTTATATTTACGGGTATTGGGAGGGGATTTTTCCCCACGGGGACGGGGCGGGGATGGGGAGGGGATTTTTCCCCGTGGGGACGGGGCGGGGATGGGGAGAGGATTTTTTCCTGCGGGGACGGGGAGGGGATGGGGAGGGGATTTTCCTTCGCGGGGAGGGGACGGGGATTATTTTTTATCCCCGTAACGGGGACGGGGCGGGGACGGGGATTGATATCCCCTACGGGGACGGGGACGAGGATTAATATCCCCTCCCCGCCCCTCCCATTGCCATCCCTATTCCCACCCAATCAGATTGATGAATGGCAATACCGGCCCTTGAACACTAAACCTTGAAGTTGAGCACCGCCAAGGGGAATTCTAAGTCCTGGTACTAAATTAGAAATATAATATTCTTTATAGTGAAATTAGCCCCACCCAAATAATATTCACCCAATTTTTTTTTTTTTAACACACTTAATTTAAGGAAAATTAATTAATATATAATCTAATTTTATTAGAGTTAAATGATATTAATTAACATGATATAAATTATATGAATATAGTCAAAATTCTAATTTTATATATGTTTTACTCTTATTTCTAATTTTAAAAACTTTAACCTACACTTTTTCATCTAAATTTTTTTTTTTTGAAATTTAGTTTAAAATTAAAAAAAACCTTGTAAAAATTCTATTTTAATCCAAATAAGTAAAAATTTTATCATGTTGTTTGATATTTTGTTTGAAGAATTGAAATTTAAAATTTAAAATTTCTTAGGGTAGGAATAGTAGTGGAAGTGATAGAACTCCAATCCTTCATTTTTTGCTTTTACCTTTTTTTTTTGGGTCCTATCTCAATTCTTATTGTTAACTTTAGAAAGGTTTGAAGAACACTATCTTGTAAGCTTTGCAAGGTCTTTAATAACGAGACAAGGCCAAGTGTTTAATGAAGTGTTCATTAAACATTTATCATTTATTATGTGTAAAACTAAACATAATTGAAAAGGTATATTAGTATATTGATTATATTCTTTTTATCGGTGTTTTATGATGCTCTCTCTCTCTCTTTCTTTCTTAAGGGTGTGTATAATTCAGTTCAAATTATAAAATTGAACCGAACTAAATAACTTAAAAATTATAGTTTTGTTTGGTTTGAAATTTTACAAACCGATTTTTTAATTCAACTTACAATTTGGGCGACTTATAGTGAGTAGACCTATAACCACTATACTAGGTGATTTAGGATTTTTTTTGGGTCCTATCTCAATTCTTATTGTTAACTTTAGAAAGGTTTGAAGAACACTATCTTGTAAGTTTTGCAAGGTCTTTAATAACGAGACAAGGCCAAGAGTTTAATGAAGTGTTCATTAAACATTTATCATTTATTATGTGTAAAACTAAACATAACTGAAAAGGTATATTAGTATATTGATCATATTCTTCTTATCGATGCTTTATGATGCTCTTTCTCTCTTTCTTAGAGGTGTGTATAATTCGATTCAAATTATAAAATTGAATCGAACTAAATAACTTTAAAATTATAGTTTTGTTTTATAATTTTACAAACCGATTTTTTAATTCAGCTTACAATTTGGGCGACTTACAGTGAGTAGACCTATAACCACTATACTAGGTGATTTAGGATTTTATTAGTTATGGGTCAATGTAGTTCGAACCCAAGACCTCCTTCAAGGGAATCTTACAACTCTATCACTTTTGTTAACCCTTGGGGTCATTTACAACTTTTTTTTATATTTATTTTATTATTTTCTTTACATATATATTGTATATTTATTTTACAAGTGTATATTATGTTTTAGAAAACTATAATTTAAAAGATTGAAATTATAGTAGTTGAATCATGCATTATATCATATATCAAAAACCTAATATATCATATCATGTATCATATTGTATGATATACGTTTAAAAAATTAAAATAATAAAATATTATAATTCACATGTTATCATTTTCGAAAATATCACAAATACCGTTAAAAATTGTTATATACATCCCTAATGCACAATTATTTTCTCTAAAAAAGTGTATCAATTCGTATTAGTAATATGTATTGTATTCGTATTAGTAATATGTATTGTATCGTAAATACATGTTCTATCGTATTAATTTAATACATATTATGAAACGTATCATTTTCTATCTATATCGTATTATATTGTGTATTGTAGGATATTGATAACTATAGTTCAAAGCATAATCTAAATCGAACCAAACTGTATTTTTTCAGTTTGGTTTGAAAAAGTTTACAAACAACACCAAACTGGAGCATGTACACACTCTTTCTCTCTCTCTCTCTCTCTCTCTCTCTCTCTCCTTCTCCTTCTCCATATATTATATATATATAATAGATCGATTTTAATGAGATAATTTAATTAGATTAAATCATTAAAGTTTTTGATAAAAAATGTTTAATTAAACAGTACAATATTGCTCGATAATGAAGTTAGTTATTAAACATTTTATGATGCTTTCTCTCTCTATACACACACACACGGTGCTCTCTCTTTCTTTACATATATAAAGTAGGTCGATTTTAATGTGATAATTTTATTGGATTAAATCATTAAAGTTTTTGATTAAAAAAATTTTAATTAAACACTGCAATGTTGCCCGATAATGGAGTTAGTTATTAAACATTTCTATGTGGGTTTCTTAGGTAGCTAAAAAAAGTTTTTTTAGATATTAAATGTTGACTCTAACACCTATCTCTAGATATACACCTCTATCTGAAATATGGATATAGAGAAATGTGTTAACTTAAAATTTTTTTCCTAAACCACAATGGAATATAAAAAACATGATAACACTATGACAAATGCAACATGCAAAAATGTGTAAACACATTAAACCATATCATCCACAACATCTAGTATCTAAACTCCATAAATATCAAAATAGTGCATAAACTAGAAATACAATCCCATTAACATATAATTAAAGTCCACATGTCACAATAACCAAAATGCCCCTTGCCTCATACAATGTCCTGAGCTGACTCATTGGCACCCTCGTCGCCTTGCTGATCTACATACTTACCTACAAAACCATAACAAAGAACACAATGACTGTAAAACACTCAATAAGTAGGTTATTTATTAGCACCAAACGTACAACCTAAACCATAATCATTGTATTCCAATGCTCATTCTCAATGTTGTATTTTTGAATGTTTTTCTATCGTTTCAAATGCCTATCCAAATTATTTCAACATCTTGTGCCATAACTTTATCGGCAGTGTCATATCAAATAACTAATACCAAATGATATACATTAGCGTTCCAAACTCTTGGTGAGAGCATACGATATCCCATATGTTAATCATAAAAGTACACCTAATACACTTATCGATCGGGCTTGGGCTAAGGATATCCTAATCACATGAGGAGTCAGAATTCGAGCTTATCCCTTATTGCATAAGTATCTTAGATGCCAAGGTGGCTAGTGTCAAGTGCATGCACGAACATCCCATATGTAATACCCCCTCTAGAATTAATATCCTCTAGAGGGAAGTATCACTAACATTGATCATTGTGTAGTTATTACAATAAAAAATGGAAGCAATCAATTATTTTTATTGTTAAAAGATTAAAATCGTTAATTAAAATTGAAGTGTGAAAAACATACAAAAGATGCCTCTAATTATTAAAGGTAAAACTCTCATTGTGACACTTGAGGTATGCTTGAGGGATATTTTGGGTATTTACAAAAATTGTTTAATTATTTAGTTGATAAATTTTATGGTTAAAAAAGGGGGGATTAGATAAATATTAAAAGTAGTTTATTCACGTTTTGCATATTCAGGGGATAATACTAGTGTTTTCTTTATTGAAGCCTAAAGGAACTACAAAAAAGGATAAGTGATTGGAGAATTTCCTTTTTTATTTGTTAATTAGAAAGAGAAAAGAGACCAGAGAGCAGAGAATAGATTTTGAAGATTTCTTGGGAGACTAAGTCTTCATAAAATTGTCTTACTAGAGAAAATATTAGTAGAATCTATTTTTTTTTGGCAATAATTAAACAGAATCTTAAGATTTGATTATATATTAATAAGGATTAATTAATTGATTGATATTAAATAAAGACGATTCTCTTAAAGATGATTATTTAATAGAAAAATGTTTTGCTGGAATTACAGTGCAAGTCGTGTGGAAGATGAAAACTTCTGTTGAAATAAGTTGCAATGTGATTTCATGATATAAATATTTTTAGTGATTGTTTGAAAGATATTTTGACTAAAAGCTTTGCAATGTTTGCTGTGTTAAAATTTTTTTCAGAAGTGCGTATATTAAATGTTGGAGAAATCTGTGTGATGAGTGTTTTTTTCATGGGAATTAATGCTTGGTTTGGGATTTGAGTTTGCCGGAAGAGTTGAGTTATTGTGATGTTGGTACAAGACAACGACGGCTACAGAAGTGTTATATGAGAATTAATGTTTGGTTTGGGAATTTGAGTTGCTGGGAGAGTTGGTGTGATTGTATATTTATTTGATTTTATTAAATAAGTCTTAAGCAAGAATTCTTATTTAAAAAGATAGTATGATTATCAAATCATATTTTCATAAAAATGTGATTAAACTTAGGTTTAAATATAGAATATTGTATGACACAAGATTAGGATGATGGAATAAGGAGTCCCGAGATTGAAAAAATGATTAATCACCTATGTTATACAATGATTTGAGGTAGAAAGTTGTATTTAAGAGAGTATCTGTGACATAGACTATACACCATTGAAAGGTATTGGTTCATTGAGAGGACATGTAGCCCATAGCATGCACCCATATGGAGGGACACCTATTAGAAGGTGATATGATAGAGATTGATTTATACATATCATAGACTATAATAGATATGAGAGAGAAGTCATATGACCAGGATGTCGAATCCTTGATACGACCTAGACCGATCGACATTAAGAAACAAAATAAATTGAAATGATAATTACTCGTAAAAATTTTGAAAGTCTAAATATGAGATAAATAAAAATTCAGAAAGATTCAAAAATAAAACAAGATAAAGATTCTTACTTATTGAGTGATTTGTCACTACAAATATTTATATCATGAAATGAGCTTGTGGTGGACTAATGGGTAGTTGATCGGTGGTGGAGATAGAAATTTGGAATCTCTTTTATGCTATTTAATAAATTATCTCAAGTTTGACATGCGAAACTTGAACACACTATTTAATTGTTTGTTTTGAATTTCAATATGGTTTTATGTTATTCTATTATTGATTTTCAGTTAATACTTGGTTTGTTTATTTGGTTTTCACATAAATTAGTAATGAAATTAAATTATTTCTGAATTTCAAGTAAATGATGCTTTGGATTTATTTTTAATTATAATTTTTTTCTTTCTTAATTTCAATTAAAATTTCCTTCAAAGGACATGACCTTTGAAGAGGGATGTTTCAATTAGTATCAGAACAATTTTTGGGAAAATCAAGTGTTTGATTGATGTGTGTTTTTAAAAAAAATAGATTCCTTGTGCCACACTAATCGCCTTTGTATATCGGCCACTGCAAGTAAGATTTTATATTTCTTTAATTGAATTTTTTTAAAATTATTAATTATAGGGCTTTCAGGGAAATGAGAAGGATTGGAAGAGCCACTTGTAGCACACCGTAGCTAATCCTCCTGAGGCACAAAGTTCGGGGATGTTAAGCCCAACAATTCAATTGAGACTAAATGTTGTGGATATCAAGAAAATGATTTAAGAAGTTTTCGAGAAGAAGGAACGCACCAATGTTTTTGTGCAAGTTAGCAAGTCGGTTCAAGCCCCACCGACTCATGCATCAGTGGACGTGACCTTTTCTAAGCCACAAACAGCTCCAAAGGTACAGTTACATCTAATTTACTTATTAGCCGCAAAAATTCCTCGGCACTGAAGATCCCTCTATTACAGATAAGTGGTTAGAATTTGTGGAAAACACCATGTCATTGTTTGATATGATAGATGCCAAAAAAGTTAGATACACCACTCAAGGCAAATGCTCAGGGGTGGTGGAATTTAACAAATGAATCAATGAGGGTATCAAAGGTTAATTGGGTAGATTTTAGGAAATTGTTTAAAACTACGTATCAAAACTGTAAGATGACTTGCATGAGAGCTCAAAAATTCATTGACATATCTCAGGGAATAGATTTTGCTAAAGACTATGCTACTAGATTCAATGTTGTGGCAAGGTTTGCACTAGGATTAGCAAGCACAAAATAAGGAAGAATGGAGAAATTCATTCATGGTTTGAATCCAACTATCAATAGAAATGTGACGGTAGGGTCATTCTCACCCCAAACCTATAATGAGGCATTGAGTCGAGCCCTAAGAGTTGAGGTATGTGTCTAGAAAATGGCTAAAGAAGTTGCATTTATTCAGATCAGTGCCAATAATTAGAAAGGTCCATAGCATGCTCTAACTGATAAATCAGACAAAGGAAAAAGGTTCTTCCAATCAAAAGATAAGAAAAAAATGGAAGGTTCATAAGACATAGAAGAAGGCCGATGCTTTTACTTGTCCAAAATGTGGAACGTAACATTCGAGTGAATGCTTAACATGAATATGTTTCAGATGCAGACAACTTAAGCATATGGCAAGAAATTGCACAATTGCACCCATTCGAGTTGATTAGAAATAGACAATTGGAGGTGGAAATGTTAGAGTTTATAACATCACTCAAGGGTCAGCAGAGACTAGTCCATCCACGGTTACTAGTTAGTTATTTTTTCATGACTTTTCTCTTTATGTACTAATTGATTCTTGTACTTCTCATTGCTTTGTTGCAAAAGGTATTTTGGATAGACCAGGCCTGAAACCAATTAGAATAACCCATAAAGTTAAGATAGAATTGCCAGATGGTGACTATGTAATTGGCGATCTAGTTTTGATTAGAGAGTCAATTTTTATCAAAGAGTGAGAAATGATAGTGAACCTGATAGTTTTTGACATGCTAGAGTTTGACTTAACTTTAAGCATGGATTTCCTTGAGCGATATGGAGCTGAAATAGATTGTCGAAGTAAGAAGGTCAAGTTTACCTTGGATAATGGTGAAAAACCTAGTTTTGGTGAAAGACATCTAAAAAACATGATTATCAGTTGTGTCAACGTGAGGAAAATGCTAAGTAAGGGATGTTATAGGTATTTGATTCATGTGGTGAGTAAGGATAAGGATAAAGGTATAAGCTTAGAATATGTGTCTATTGTGTAAGAGTTTCCACAGGTATTTCCAAAAGATTTACCAAGGGTGGCATTTGAGAGAGAAGTGGAATTCTATATTTAGTTAGCATCAGGTACTACATCAATCTCTAAAGCTCCATACCGAATGACACCAGTTGAGCTACAAGAATTAAAGAAACAACTTCTGGAGTTATTGGATAATGGGTTTATCAGGCCAAGTCATTCACTTGGGGAGCCTCAATTTTGTTTGTGAAAAAGAAAGATGAATTTATGAGAATATGCATTGATTATAAAGAATTGAACAAAGTGACAATAAATAATAAATACCCCCTACCCCGAATAAATAATTTCTTTGATCAGTTGTGGGAAGCTTTAGTTTTCTCAAAAATTGATCTAAGGTCTGGATACCACCAAGTGAGGGTTGTTGGGAAAGATATTCCCAACACAGCGTTCAGGACCTGGTATGGTCAATATGAATTTGTAGTCATGTTGTTTGGGTTAACCAATGCGCTAGTTATTTTTATGGATCTAATGAATCGAGTTTTCCAGGAGTATTTAGATAAGTTTATTATTATATTCATTAATGATATTATAATCTATTTGAGAAGTCTGGAAGAACATGAGAAACACCTAAAGATTGTACTGTAGAGACTAAAAGAAAAACAATTGTATGCTAAATTCAGTAAGTGTGAATTTTGGCTTAACCAAATAGCATTTTTGGGTCATGTTATGACCGTTGATGGAATTATTGCGGACCCTAGTAAAATTGAAGCTGTTTTGGATTGGCAAAAACCAAAGATAATCAACGAGGTTAGAAGCTTCTTGGGTTTAGCTAGGTACTATTGAAGGTTTTGTAAAGCTTGCAAGGCTACTTACAACTTTGACCAAGAAGGAAACCCCTTTTGTGTGGACTGAGGAATACGAGAGGAGTTTTCAAAAATTAAAAAGAAAATTGACTACCGCTCCAATTTTAGCATTACCTGAAGATGGTGCGGAATTTGATGTTTTTGCTTATGCATCGTATAATGTGACTGAAGCAATTTTGATGCAAAAGGGTAAGGTCATTGCTTATGCGTTGAGACAGTTAAAGGATTTTGAACGCAAATACCTAACTCTTGATCTTGAATTGGCTGTTGTTGTTTTTGTTTTAAAAATTTGGAGGCATTACTTATATAGGGTGAAATGTAATGTTTATACAAATCACAAAAGTCTTAAGTACTTTTTTACTCAAAAAGAGCTTAATATGAGACAAAGATGGTGGCTGGAATTAGATAAGGACTACAATCATGAAATTAGATATCACCCAAGGATGACCAATATGATAGTTGATGTCTAAGCCATATCACTATTCAAAAAGAATTATAACAGGAGATTCTTGAGTGAATTGAAATGGTAACATGTGTTTTGGCTCGAATGGAGATCAAGTCGACTATGCTTGATTAGATAAAGAATGGTAAGAAAAATGATGAGTTTTGCCAACAAACCAAGAAGAAATTATTGGAAGGACTTGAAGGTGAATTTTAGTTGATAGATAGGGTATTAAAATTCAAAAATCAAGGATATGTTCCTTGGATAGTTGAATTGAGACAAAATTTTAATTGAAGTTCATGATTCTCTTTACATTGCTCATCTTGGGAGTGTGAAAATGTATTAAGTCTTGAGACAACATTTATGGTGGCTTAGTTTGAAGAAAGATATGGGTGAGTTTGTGTTAAGGTGTCTCACATATCAACAAATCAAGGTTGAACATTAAAGATCGTCAGAGCTACTTTAATCTTTGAGTGTGCCTAAATGGAAATAAGAGGATATTTTCATAGATTTCATAATAGGACTTCCTCGAGTTCAAAGAGGATTTAATGCATTGTGGGTCATAATAGATTGACTTACAAAATCAGCTCATTTTGTGTCCGTTAAGGATTTTACATCAGCTGATCAATTATAAGAGATTTATATTAAAGAAATAGTGAGATTGCATCGAGTGTCTAAAACTATAGCGTTTGATCATGATACGAAATTTGTATTAGCTTTTTGGAAAAATCTTCAAAAGTCTATAGACACTAAATTGGCCTTCAATACAACATATCAACCTTAATCAGATGGGCAGACTAAATGAACAGATTAGATTATTAAAGACATACTTCGAGCTTGTTGTTTTGATCACAAGGTGAATTGGGCTGATATTATTCATTTGATGGAATTTGCTTATAACAACAATTATCAATCCACTATAAGGATGACCTTATATGAAACTCTTAATGGAAGAAAGTGTCAATCTCCTTTATATTGGGATGATTTGAGTGAAAGAAAGTCACTGGAGTAGTTGTTAGGGCCTAAAATGACATAAAGAATGATTGAGTGATAAGATATAGAATGAAACAAGCACAAGACCGCCAGAAAAGCTATGCAAATAAGCAAAGGAAAGATTTAAAATTTTCTTTGGTTGACAAAGTATTCTTGAAGGTTGCCCTTTTTAAGAATGTGGTTTGATTTGGGAGAAAAGGAAAACTAGCTCCTAGATTTATTGTTCCATTTGAGATTTTAGAAAGGATTGGTAAGGTGGCTTATTGCTTTGCACTGCTACTGAGTATGGATTGCATTCACAATGTGTTTCATGTCAAGTTACTTTGTAGTACATTAAGGACTCAAGTCATGTGCTGAGAGTAGAAGAGATTAATCTATTAGAGGATTTGTTGTATAAAGAGCTACCTATTTGGATTCTATACAGAAAAGTAAGGATACTCAAAAATAAATAGATCCCCTTTGTGAAGGTTCTTTGGAGGAATCATTAGATTGGAGAAGCCACATGGGAAACCGAATGGGATATGAGACAAAAGTTTCCTGAATTGTTTCAAGTGAGTTTCAAGGACGAAATTCCAAATAAGAAAGGGAGAATTATGACACCTCAAGTATCCCTGAGGGATATTTTAGGTATTTACAAAATTTATGTAATTATTTAGTTGATAGATTTTATAGGTAAAAAAATGGGGATTAGATAAATATTAAAAACAGTTAATTCACGTTCTGTGTAATAAGTGTAACATCCGAATTCAGGTGTGTCAGTAAACTCCATTTCCAAAATTACCCCTAGAGTTGATTTTATAACTTGTTGTGTAAAGAAATTGCAAAAGAATTATAGAAAACTACTAAATGAGCAATATTTTTCAAATGGGGTAAAATGGTCATTTTATAAAGATTCAAGGGACAAAGTGGGAATTAAAATTGAATGGCACACTTGAAATTATATGGTGGTGCTAAGGGTTTTTGGTAATTGGCTAAGGATAAAATAGTAATTTATAGAAAAGATTAAGGGCAAAATGGTCCAAAAGGCTTATAAAATATATATCCTATTCATTCTCTTCATCAATTGCCGAGAACTCCATTATTTTTTTAGCTAAAGCTTCCCTTAACCAAAATTCACCAAAAAACCTAGCTAAACCATCTAATTTTCAGAGGCTCCAGTTATAAAAAGTGTAGATCTGTCAATTCTGATCAGTTCTAAGGTAAGAAATTTAATTTTTAAACGATGTGAAATTTAGAGTTTTGATGGATAATTATATTTTTGATTGATTAAGGTTGCCAGAAAGAAGAAAAGAAGGTGAATAAGCTTAAATCATCTATTTGACAAAGAAAATGTAAGAATTTCATACTTTACATACTTGAAGTAAATTTGAGTTAGGTTATTTAAATAACCTTTACTTATATAAGTGTGTAAAGTATTAGAATTAAGGTGATTTATGCTTAAAAGGATAAAGAAATTCATTAGGATTCATGATGTAATTTTTGGCCATAAGGGTAAAAAGGTAAATTTTGGCCATAAGGGCAAAAATGTTATTTTATGTGATATAGGTTAATTTTGCTTAATTATGTGCATAATATGTGTAATAACCCTTATATTAAGCCTACATTGTATATTTTGAAATTAATTAAATGTATGAGATATATAAATGCATGAGAAGAGAATATGATGTTTGATAAGGAATGAAAAGAATAAGGGAAAACAATGAATGGGTATATTTTATATTATGATTATATATGCATACATGAGGAATCATAACATATGCATGATTTAGAAAAAAAATAAAGAAAGAGGAAAAACATTTTCTAAGTCATGCATGTTTTCAGAAAATGAAAAATAAGTAATTTTGGTTTTATAATGACTCATATGATACAGGAAAGCAGAAAACATACTTACAATCCTTACACGCGAGCTGTATTATGTGGGCAACAAAGAAAATAATCGGTTGTACTGTATGGACAACCAGTTGTACTGTGTGGACAACAAAGAAAAATATTAGCTGTACTGTGTGGACAGCCAAAGAAAAATATTAGTTGTACTTGTGGACAGCCAAAGAAAAATATTAGCTGTACTGTGTGGACAGCAAAGAAAAAAAAATATGCATGTAAGAGAATTATACTTTGTATGGTGACTGCAAGTACTGTCATATGTAGTCGAGACCGGTCAATGAGAAAGAGAGAGAAACAAATTAGTAAATATTTTATGAAAGTCATTTGCATTAGAATTATGCATACAAGCCTGTGTGGCTGATAAAGAGTTAAGAAAGATGTACGATCAGAAAATAGAAATGTCATGACACTCATACATGTATAAATCATAACGAGTGAATTATATCTGTATAGTAAGGAAATGAATAAATGTGTGAAAGAAAAGAATTATGATATGTGTTAAATGTGTGTTCTGTGTCAATTATTTTGTTGTAAATAGTTCAGACACGCTGAGTATGGAAAAGATTAGTACTGGTATAAAATGCTTTAAGTGTTGAGTATGATTTTCTTACTGAGTCATAGTCGCTCACTCCGTTTAATTTAATATTTTATAGGTAAAGAAATGTAGCAAAGGTTCCCGGGGAGCACTAATGAGACATGAGGCTGAGGGATGAAGACACCATATTGTTGTTGATTTATATGTTTTGATGTATATGTGAATATATGCATATATATATACTTGATGTAGATATTGGTGGATATGTATATATTTTTTTGTTTCCTATATCTATATATATATATATACATATATATATATATATGATTTTGTATAGCTATATCTATATATATGTATATATAATGATTATTATTATGTACTTATTGTAGTAATTGTGATTAAGTTGATGAAAATCTAGTCAGTTGGTAGGACTGGTTTGTGTGAATTGTTAATTGGGAGTGTTATAGGGCATAATTAAAAAGAGAAAAAAATTCCTCGGGCCCTCTAAAATAGGGGAACTCATGCCATTTCTCTGTAACACACCCAATGGTTTGGAGAGGTTACATTTTTGGTATCAGAGCGCGATTTTGGGCGCTTAAAGGAAGATATAATATAATGTATGGTAATATAATACAATATATTTATGGTTTTGCATTCTAATATTGCACAGGTGCCCCTCATGTCTCACAGATCAGCTCCCGAGAATCGACTGCAGTAAGTTATTTTCTTTACCTGTATTCAAATATTAAAATATTATGTAATTACACTAATGCAGTTATTAGATGAGGAGTACCACAAGACGAGGACGAGGACGGGTCGTGGAAGGGGTTTTCAGAGAGAGACGGAAGAACCGTCTAACCTTGCCCCGCCAGTTGGTTCAGGATTTGGGCTAACAGAAATAAGAGATATAGTCCGTCAGGTGTTGATTGAGAGTCAAGATAGACCCACACCTGAAAATATAGCTAGAGATGTCATTCGAGATGAGATTAGAAGTGAGATTCGTGAGAAAGTCATAGAAGAAATCAGAAATGAAATGAGGAATGAAGGGAGAGGAGAAATTAGAGCTCAAAGGCTACTTGAGCCATTTATTCCTTACCTAATCAGCATACCCCCCTTGAATTTAAAGGTATTAAAGATCCTTTAGTGGCTGATGAATGGATCAAACAGGTGGAAAGTACTACGGATTTATTTCCTATAACTGATAGTGTAACCTCTCCTAACCATTGGGTGTGTTACAGAAAAAGGGCATGAGTTCCCTTATTTTGGAGGGCCCGGGGAATATTTTTCTCTTTTTCATTATGCCCTGTAACACTCTCAATTTGTAATTCACACAAACCAGTCCTACCTATCGACTGGATTTTCATCAACTTAATTACAATTAGTAAAATAAATACATAATAATAACAATTATAAAAATTATCACCCACAGAAACTTTATAATCAATTTTCATAACTAGTCATATATATATATATACATATCCACTAATATTTACATCAAGTATATATATATATATATATATATATATATATATATATATATATATATATATATATGCATATATTCACATATACATCAAAACATATATATATTAATAAAAATATGGTGCCTTCCTCCCTTAGCCTCATGTCTCATTAATGCTCCCCGGGAACCTTTGCTACATTTCTTTACCTGTAAAATATTAAATTAAACGGAGTGAGCGACTATGGGTCAGTAAGAAAATCATACTAAACACTTAAAGTATTTCATACCAGTATTAATCTCTTTCATAGTCAACGTGTCTGGGCTATTCATATATAAAATTATTGACACGGACACGCATTAAACACATATCAAAATTCTCTTCTTTCACTAATTTATTCATTTTCTTACTATACAAATATGATTCATTCGTTATGATTTATACATGTATGAGTGTCATGACTTTTCTATTTTCTGATCATACATTTTTCTCAATTCTTTATCGGCCATATAGGCTTGTATGTATGATTCTAATGCAATTTACTTTCATAAAATATTTACTAATTTGTTTCTCTTTCTTTCTTATTGCTCGATCTAGACTACATATGATAGTACTTGCAGTCACCATACAAAATATAATTCTCTCTTACACGAATATTTTTTTTTCTTTGCTGTCCACACAGTACAGCTGATATTTTTCTTTTGCTGCTCACGCAGTACAGTTGATATTTTTCTTTTGCTGTCCACACAGTACAACTGATATTTTATCTTTGCTGTTCACACAGTATAGCTAATATTTTTTATTTGCTGTCCACACAGTACAGCTGGCTGTCCACACAGTACAACCAATTATTTTCTTTGCTGTCCACACAGTACAGCTGGTTGTCCACACAGTACAACCGATTATTTTCTTTGCTGTCCACACAGTACAACTGGCGTGTAAGGATTTTAAGTATGTTTTCTGCTCTCCTGTATCATATGAGTCATTATAAAAGCATGCATGACTTAAAAAATATTTTTCCTCTTTCTTTATTTTTTCTAAATCATGCATATGTTATGATTCCTCATGTATGCATATATAACCATAATATGAAATATGCGCATTTGTTATTTTCCCTTATTCTTTTCATTCCTTCTCAAACATCATGTTATTTTCTCATGCGTTTATATATAAATATATATCATGTCTCAAATTAATTTCAATTATACAATATAGGCTTAATATAAGGGTTATTTCACATAACATGCACATAATTAAACAACATTAACCTATATCACGTAAAATGACATTTTTGCCCTTATGGCCAAAATTACCTTTTTACCCCTTATGGCAAAAAAATTACATCCTGAATCTTAATGAATTTTTTTATCCTTTTAAGCATAAATCACCTTAATTCTAATACCTTACATACTGATATAAGTAAAGGTTATTTAAATAACCTAACTCAAATTTACTTCAAGTATGTAAAGTATGAAATTCTTACCTTTTCTTTGCCAAATAGGTGATTTAAGCTTATTCACCTTCTTTTCTTCTTCTTGGCAACCTTAATCAACCAAAAATATAATCATTCATCAAACTCCCAAATTTCACATATCTTAAAAATTAAATTTCTTACCTTAGAACTGACCAGAATTGACAGATCTACACTTTTTATAACTGGAGCCTCTGGAAATTAGGTGGTTTAGCTAGGTTTTTGAACGAATTTTGGTTAAGGGAAAAACCTTAGCTAAAAAATAATGGAGTTCTCAGCAATAAGGAAGAAGATGAATAGATTATATATTTTATAAGCCTTTTGGACCATTTTGCCCTTAATCTTTTCCATAAATTACTATTTTATCCTTAGTCAATTACCAAAAACCCTTAGCACCACCATATAATTTCAAGTGTGCCCTTCAATTTTAATTCCCACTTTGTCCCTTGAATCTTTATAAAATGACTATTTTACCCTCTTTGAAAAATATTGCTCATTTAATAGTTCTCTATGATTCTTTTGCAATTTCTTTACACAACAAGTTATAAAATCAACTCTAGGGGTAATTTTGGAAGTGGAGTTTACTGACACACCTGAATTTGGATGTTACATTTCTTCCCCCCTTAAAAGAATTTCGTCCTCGAAATTTAAACAAATAAGTTGGGAAATCTCTTTCTCATTTGTTGCTCAACCTCCTATGTGGCTTCTTCCACCTTATGATTCTTCCATAATACTTTCACTAATGGAATTGTCTTATTTCGGAGCTCTTTTATTTTTCTGTCTAGTATATGCACTGGTTGCTCCTCATAAGCTAAATCTTCTTTTAATTCCACATCATCTAATTTTAAGATATGTGAAGAATCGCTAATGTACTTTCTTAATAAAGAAATATGAAATACATTATGAACTCGATCCATACTAGGTGGAAGTGCAAGTCTATAAGCCACCTTGCCCACTCTTTCTAAAATTTCAAATGGGCCAATAAATCTTGGAGCAAGTTTCCCTTTTCTTCCAAATCTCATCACGTGCTTGTAAGGGGCTACTTTCACAAAAACTTTATCACCCGCTTGGAACTCTACTTCTTTTCTTTTCAAATCCGCGTAGCTCTTTTGTCTATCCTGAGCTTGCTTCAATCTAGTTTTGATAGTCTTTATATCTTCCACCATCCTTTGGGTTAACTCAGGCCCAAGAACTTGACTCAAATCATCTCGCTCTCATATATCATCCCAATGTAATGGGGATCTACACTTTCTTCCATAAAGAGCCTCATATGGGGCCATTTTAATAGTGGACTGGTAACTATTATTATATGCAAATTTTATCAATGGAACCATTTCATGCCAAGTCATTTTGTAATCTAAGCAACAGGCTGTAAACTCTCCTAACCACTGGGTGTGTTACAGAAAATCGGCATGAGTTCCCCTATTTTAGAGGGCCCGGGGAATATTTTTCTCTTTTTCATTATGCCCTGTAACACTCCCAATTTGTAATTCACACAAACCAGTCCTACCAATCGACTGGATTTTCATCACATAATCATAATAAATAAAATAAGTACATAATAATAACTATCATAAAAAAAATTTATCACCCACAGAAACTTTATAACTAATTTTCCAAACTAGTCATATATATATATATATATATTACATATACATCATAACATTTAAGTCAACAAAATTATGGTGCCTTCCTGCCTTAGCCTCATGTCTCATTAGTGCTCCCCGGGAACCTTTGCTGCATTTCTTTACCTGTAAAATATTAAATTAAACGGAGTGAGCGACTATGGCTCAGTAAGAAAATCATACTAAACACTTAAAGTATTTCATACCAGTATTAATCTTTTATAATTTTTTTCATACTCAGCGTGTCTGACCTATTTACAACAAAATAATTGACACAGAACACACATTTAACACATATCATAATTCTTTTCTTTCACACATTGATTCATTTCCTTATTATACAGATATGAATCACTCATTATGATTTATGCATGTATGAGTGTCATGACATTTCTATTTTCTGTTCGTACATCTTTCTTAACTCTTTATCAGCCACACAGGCTTGTATGCATAATTCTATTGCAAATGAGTTTCATAAAATATTTACTAATTTGTTTCTCTCTCTTTCTCATTGATCGATCTAGACTACATATGATAGTACTTGCAGTCATCATACCAAGTATAATTCTCTCTTACACGCATTTTTTTTTTTCTTTGCTGTCCACACAGTACAGCTAATATTTTTCTTTGCTGTCCACACAGTACAGCTAATATTTTTCTTTGCTGTCCACACAGTACAGCTGATATTTTCTTTTGCTGTCCACACAGTACAGCTGGTTGTCCACACAGTACAACCGATTATTTTATTTGCTGTCCACACAGTACAGCTGGTTGTCCACACAGTACAACCGATTATTTTATTTGCTGTCCACACAGTACAGCTGGCGTGTAAGGATTTTAAGTATGTTTTCTGCTTTCCTGTATCATATGAGTCATTATGAAAGCATGCATGACTTAGAAAATATTTTTTCCTCTTTCTTTATTTTTTTTCTAAATCATGCATATGTTATGATTCCTCATGTATGCATATATATATCCATATTATGAAATATGCGCATTTGTTATTTTCCCTTATTCTTTTCATTCCTTCTCAAACATCATGTTATTTTCTCATGCATTTATATATAAATATATATCATGTCTCAAATTAATTTCAATTATACAATATAGGCTTAATATAAGGGTTATTTCACATAACATGCACATAATTAAACAACATTAACCTATATCGCATAAAATGACATTTTTGCCCTTATGGCCAAAATTACCTTTTTACCCTTATGGCCAAAAATTACATCCTGAATCATAATGAATTTCTTTATCCTTTTAAGCATAAATCACCTTAATTCTAATACCTTACATACTGATATAAGTAAAGGTTATTTAAATAACCTAACTCAAATTTACTTCAAGTATGTAAAGTATGAAATTCTTACCTTTTCTTTGCTGATTTGGTGATTTAAGCTTATTCACCTTCTTTTCTTCTTTCTGGCAACCTTAATCAACCAAAAATATGATCATCCATCAAACTCCCAAATTTCACATATCTTAAAAATTAAATTTCTTATCTTAGAACTGACCAGAATTGACAGATCTACACTTTTTATAACTGGGGCCTCTGGAAATTAGGTGGTTTAGCTAGGTTTTTGGACGAATTTTGGTTAAGGGAAAAACTTTAGCTTAATTTCATGGAGTTCTCGGCAATAAGGAAGAAGATGAATAGATTATATAATTTATAAGCCTTTTGGACCATTTTGCCCTTAACCTTTTCCATAAATTACTATTTTATCCTTAGTCAATTACCAAAAACCCTTAGCACCACCATATAATTTCAAGTGTGCCCTTCAATTTTAATTCCCACTTTGTCCCTTGAATCTTTATAAAATGACCATTTTACCCCCTTTGAAAAATATTGCTCATTTAGTAGTTTTCTCTAATTCTTTTGCAATTTCTTTACACAACAAGTTATAAAATCCATTCTAGGGATAATTTTGGAAGTGGAGTTTACTGACACACCTGAATTCGGATGTTACATTTCTTCCCCCCTTAAAAGAATTTCGTCCTCGAAATTTAAACAAATAAGTTAGGAAATCTCTCTCTCATTTGTTGCTCAACCTCCCATGTGGCTTCTTCCACCTTATGATTCTTCCATAATACTTTCACTAATGGAATTGTCTTATTTCGGAGCTCTTTTATTTTTCTGTCCAGTATCTGCACTGGTTGCTCCTCATAAGCTAAATCTTCTTTTAATTCCACATCGTCTGATTTTAAGACATGTGAAGGATCGCTAATGTATTTTCTCAATAAAGAAATATGAAATACATTATGAACTCGATCCATACTAGGTGGAAGTGCAAGTCTATAAGCCACCTTGCCCACTTTTTCTAAAATTTCAAATGGGCCAATAAATCTTGGAGCAAGTTTCCCTTTTCTTCCAAATCTCATCACGTGCTTGTAAGGGGCTACTTTCACAAAAACTTTATCACCCGGTTGGAACTCTACTTCTTTCCTTTTCAAATCCGCGTAGCTCTTTTGTCTGTCCTGAGCTTGTTTCAATCTAGTTTTGATAATCTTTATATCTTCCACCATCCTTTGGGTTAACTCAGGCCCAAGAACTTGACTCAAATCATCTCGCTCTCCTATATCATCCCAATGTAATGGAGATCTACACTTTCTTCCATAAAGAGCCTCATATGGGGCCATTTTAATGGTGGACTGGTAACTATTATTATATGCAAATTCAATCAATGGAATCATTTCATGCCAGGTCATTTTATAATCTAAACAACAGGCCCTCAACATATCCTCTAGTATTTGATTCACCCTCTCTGTTTGGCCATCTGTTTGAGGATGATATGCTGTGCTAAATGCCAACCTCGTACCCAATGCTCTTTGTAAACTACCCCAAAAAGCTGAAACAAATTTGGGGTCTCTATCTGACACAATAGTTTTGGGTACGCCATGTAATCTCACAATCTCCCGTATATAAATTTGGGCCAATTGATCTGAAGTAAAACTATCTTTCACTGGAATAAAATGGGCCGATTTAGTCAATCTATCTACAATCACCCATAATGCATTATAACCTTTTTGTACTCGAGGTAGGCCAATAATGAAATCCATTGAAATATCTTCCCATTTCCATTCAGGAATACTAAGTGGGTGAAGCAAACCTGAAGGTCTCTGATGCTCGGCCTTGACCTGTTGACATACCAAGCACTTAGCTACATAGTCACCAATATCTTTCTTCATACCTATCCACCAATAAGTTTTCTTTAAATCCTGATACATCTTTACTCCCCCAGGATGAGCAGTGTAAAGTGTATCATGTGCTTCACTTAGGATTTTCTTTCTCAATTCTAGATCTTGGGGAATACATACCCTGTTTCTGAACTTGAGCACTCCATCTATCATTTGAAACTCAGTTGCTTTCCCTTCATATATCTGTTGACTTATTTTCTGGCACCATAAATCTTCTACTTGCTTTTCTTTTATTTCATTGAAGAGATTAGGTTGAATTTCCAATCTGGCCACTTGACTTCTTATCACCTCAATCTGTTCCCTCTGAAACTCTTTTTGCAACTCTATCTGAATGGTGAGGTGAGCTATGGCAATCTTTCTACTCAAGGCATCGGCTACCACATTTGCTTTACCCGGCTGATATTTAATATCACATTCATAATCTTTGACCAGCTCCAACCATCTTCTTTGTCTCATATTCAAGTCTTTCTGAGTGAAGAAATATTTTAGACTTTTATGGTCGGTGTAGATATTACATTTAACTCCATATAAATAATGCCTCTAAATTTTTAAAGCAAAAACCACTGCTGCTAACTCTAAATCATGGGTAGGGTAGCGTGTTTCATAATCTTTTAACTGCCGAGAGGCATACGCTATCACCTTACCCCTTTGCATCAGCACGGCTCCCAAGCCATTGTGCGAGGCATCACAATAAATATCATAATCTACACCTTCCTCTGGCAATACTAAAATAGGAGCTGTAGTCAACCGTCTTTTTAGCTCTTGGAAACTCTTCTCACAAGCTTCAGTCCATAGAAAAAGAGTTCCTTGTCTGGTAAGAGCTGTAAGTGGTTTGGCTAATCGGGCAAAACCTTGAACAAACCTTTTGTAATAGCCGGCTAGCCCTAAAAAGCTTCTGATCTCTTTCACAGTCTTTGGCCTTAACCATTCAAGTATTGTTTCCACTTTACTGGGGTCTACAGCTATACCTTCCTTAGTAACCACATGTCCCAAAAATACTACTCGATCCAACCAGAATTCACACTTAGAGAATTTGGCATACAATTTCTTTTCTCTCAATCTTTGTAGCACAAATCTCAAGTGTTCGGCATGTTCTTCTTCTGATCTGGAGTATATCAAGATATCATCAATAAATACCACCAGGAATTTGTCAAGGCAATCATGAAATACTCGATTCATTAAATCCATAAAGATTGCTGGAGCATTAGTCAATCCAAAGGGCATTACCACAAACTCGTAGTGCCCGTAGCGAGTTCGAAAAGCTGTTTTTGGAATATCTTGCTCTGCAATCCTCACCTGGTGATAACCCGACCTCAAGTCAATTTTGGAGAACACAGAAGCTCCTTTCAATTGATCAAATAAATCATCAATTCGAGGAAACGGGTATTTATTTTTCACCGTCAGTTTATTCAACTCCCTGTAATCAATGCACATACGAAGCGACCCATCTTTCTTTTTGACAAATAGTATGGGTGCTCCCCAAGGAGAGTGGCTAGGTCTAATAAAACCCTTATCTAAAAGTTCTTGCAACTGTTTCTTTAATTCTTATAATTCAGCTGGAGCCATTCGGTAAGGGGCTTTTGAAATTGGGGCTGAGCCAGGTTCTAACTCGATACTAAACTCCAACTCTCTCTCTGGAGGTAAACCTGGTAGCTCATCAGGAAAGACATCTGGGAAATCTTGTACTATTGGGACATCCTGAACGCCCAATCTTTGAACATCATGCTCATGTACCACATGAGCTAAATATCCCGTACACCCCTTTTTTAATAATTTTTGTGCCTTTACACTACTGATCATCATACTAGGCTGATGGCTCTCTCCGAAATTAAAGTGATCTCCATTATCGAGTTGGAATCGAGCCTTTTTCTTTCTACAGTCAATCTCGACTCCATATCTTTCTAAGAAATCCATGTCTAAGATAACATCAAAATCGGGCATATCAAAGACAATCAAGTCCACCTTTAACTCTCTCCCATGTATCACTACCTTCTGGTCTTTTAGCATTTTATCTGTAATCACACTCCCACCATCTAGCATCTCAATTCTAATGGAATGGGTAGATCTAACAGGCACTAAACCTACCCTTTCAATAACCCCTGGTGCAATAAAGGAGTGTGTAGCTCCTGAATCAATCAATGCATATAAAGAAATAGAGTGGAAAAAGAGCTGACCAGTAACTGCAGATGGACTAGCCTCCGCCTGACTATGGGTAGCTGTATAAACCCGTGCATTAGTACCTCTCCCTGGTTGCACTGGTGGAATTAGGCTTTGTGGTGGCTGTATATGAACTGGCACTTCGGTACTTTGGCAATCCTTTGCTATGTGCCCTGGCTGTCGGCATCTATAACAAATCACTTGTTTCTGTTGGTACCAACATTCCCCACTATGACGTCTCCCACAAATCTGACATTGGGGAATATTTTCTTTTCTAGGCTTCTTGTCACTCTTCCAGCCTTTTCTACTTGCTTTTGATTGGAATTTTCTTTTTCCTCTATGGTTTCTGAAACTGGAGCCAATTGAACTACCCCCTGATGTTGTAACTGGCGCAGAAATAGTCAATGAAGTAGGTAAAGCTGACTGACTTGGCATCACTATTTGGGGTACTGTCAATGATGGAGGTGTTGACATGGAAGGTGCATTCCTAGGTAGCTTATTAACATATACCTCCAACCTTAATGCTCTCTCCAATGCCTCTTCATAAGTTTGAGGAGGTTGTGGTCCAGCTAACACATGCAAGGCTATCTCCGGTCTAAGGCCCTGAAGAAATCTGTCTAGCCGGAGACTAGGGGTACTCACCATACCTGGAGCAAAACTGGCTAAGACATCAAAACGGGTAGAGTAATCCTTTACTGAACCCTCTCCCTGCTGTAAAGAAATGAACTCTTGAACTTTGACTGCTACCACATCAGCTGTTCTGTATTGGGCCTCAAATACCCTTCTAAAGTCTTTCCAGGTCATCAGATCCACATTTCTGGTTTCTTTAACTAGGTCCCACCATACGCGGGCCTCTCCCCTCATTAAGAAACTGGCATACCGAACTTTTTCTCTATCAGTCATAGAAAATAAATCCATAGTACTTTCCACTTGCTTGATCCATTCATCAGCCACTAAAGGATCTTTAGTACCTTTGAATTCATGAGGGGTATGCTGATTAGGTAGGGAATAAATGGGCTCAAGTCGCCTTTGAGCTCTAATTTCTCCTCTCCCTTCATTCCTCATTTCATTTCTGATTTCTTCTATGACTTCCTCACGAATCTCACTTCTAATCTCATCTCGGATGGCATCTCTGGCTATATTTTCAGGTGTGGGTCTATCTTGACTTTCAGTCAACACCTGACGAACTATATCTCTTATTTCTGCTAGCCCAAATCCTGAACCAACTGACGGGGCAGGGTTAGACGGTTCTCCCGTCTCTCTCTGAATACCCCTTCCACGACCCCGTCCTCGTCCTCGTCTTGTGGTACTCATCATCTAATAACTGCATAAGTGTAATTACATAATATTCTATTATTTGAATACAGGTAAAGAAAATAACTTACTGCAGTCGATTCTCGGGAGCTAATCTATGAGACATGAGGGGCACCTATGCAATATTAGAATGCAAAACCATAGATATATTGTATTATATTACCACACATTATATTATATTTTTCTTTAAGCGCCCAAAATCGCGCTCTGATACCAAAAATGTAAACTCTCCTAACCATTGGGTGTGTTACAGAAAATCGGCATGAGTTCCCCTATTTTAGAGGGCCCGGGGAATATTTTTCTCTTTTTCATTATGCCCTGTAACACTCCCAATTTGTAATTCACACAAACCAGTCCTACCAATCGATTGGATTTTCATCACATAATCATAATAAATAAAATAAGTACATAATAATAACTATCATAAAAAAAATTTATCACCCACAGAAACTTTATAACTAATTTTCCAAACTAGTCATATATATATATATATATTACATATACATCATAACATTTAAGTCAACAAAATTATGGTGCCTTCCTGCCTTAGCCTCATGTCTCATTAGTGCTCCCCGGGAACCTTTGCTGCATTTCTTTACCTGTAAAATATTAAATTAAACGGAGTGAGCGACTATGGCTCAGTAAGAAAATCATACTAAACACTTAAAGTATTTCATACCAGTATTAATCTTTTATAATTTTTTTCATACTCAGCGTGTCTGAACTATTTACAACAAAATAATTGACACAGAACACACATTTAACACATATCATAATTCTTTTCTTTCACACATTGATTCATTTCCTTATTATACAGATATGAATCACTCATTATGATTTATGCATGTATGAGTGTCATGACATTTCTATTTTCTGTTCGTACATCTTTCTTAACTCTTTATCAGCCACACAGGCTTGTATGCATAATTCTATTGCAAATGAGTTTCATAAAATATTTACTAATTTGTTTCTCTCTCTTTCTCATTGATCGATCTAGACTACATATGATAGTACTTGCAGTCACCATACCAAGTATAATTCTCTCTTACACGCATTTTTTTTTTCTTTGCTGTCCACACAGTACAGCTAATATTTTTCTTTGCTGTCCACACAGTACAGCTAATATTTTTCTTTGCTGTCCACACAGTACAGCTGATATTTTTCTTTTGCTGTCCACACAGTACAGCTGGTTGTCCACACAGTACAACCGATTATTTTATTTGTTGTCCACACAGTACAGCTGGTTGTCCACACAGTACAACCGATTATTTTATTTGCTGTCCACACAGTACAGCTGGCGTGTAAGGATTTTAAGTATGTTTTCTGCTTTCCTGTATCATATGAGTCATTATGAAAGCATGCATGACTTAGAAAATATTTTTTCCTCTTTCTTTATTTTTTTTCTAAATCATGCATATGTTATGATTCCTCATGTATGCATATATATATCCATATTATGAAATATGCGCATTTGTTATTTTCCCTTATTCTTTTCATTCCTTCTCAAACATCATGTTATTTTCTCATGCATTTATATATAAATATATATCATGTCTCAAATTAATTTCAATTATACAATATAGGCTTAATATAAGGGTTATTTCACATAACATGCACATAATTAAACAACATTAACCTATATCGCATAAAATGACATTTTTGCCCTTATGGCCAAAATTACCTTTTTACCCTTATGGCCAAAAATTACATCCTGAATCATAATGAATTTCTTTATCCTTTTAAGCATAAATCACCTTAATTCTAATACCTTACATACTGATATAAGTAAAGGTTATTTAAATAACCTAACTCAAATTTACTTCAAGTATGTAAAGTATGAAATTCTTACCTTTTCTTTGCTGATTTGGTGATTTAAGCTTATTCACCTTCTTTTCTTCTTTCTGGCAACCTTAATCAACCAAAAATATGATCATCCATCAAACTCCCAAATTTCACATATCTTAAAAATTAAATTTCTTACCTTAGAACTGACCAGAATTGACAGATCTACACTTTTTATAACTGGGGCCTCTGGAAATTAGGTGGTTTAGCTAGGTTTTTGGACGAATTTTGGTTAAGGGAAAAACTTTAGCTTAATTTCATGGAGTTCTCGGCAATAAGGAAGAAGATGAATAGATTATATAATTTATAAGCCTTTTGGACCATTTTGCCCTTAACCTTTTCATAAATTACTATTTTATCCTTAGTCAATTACCAAAAACCCTTAGCACCACCATATAATTTCAAGTGTGCCCTTCAATTTTAATTCCCACTTTGTCCCTTGAATCTTTATAAAATGACCATTTTACCCCCTTTGAAAAATATTGCTCATTTAGTAGTTTTCTCTAATTCTTTTGCAATTTCTTTACACAACAAGTTATAAAATCCATTCTAGGGATAATTTTGGAAGTGGAGTTTACTGACACACCTGAATTCGGATGTTACACAGGCCCTCAACATATCCTCTAGTATTTGATTCACCCTTTCTGTTTGGCCATCTATTTGAGGATGATATGGTGTGCTAAATGCCAGCCTCGTACCTAATGCTCTTTGTAAACTACCCCAAAAAGTTGAAACAAATTTAGGGTCTCTATCCGACATAATAGTTTTGGGTACACCATGTAATCTCACAATCTCCCGTATATAAATCTGGGCCAATTGATCTGAAGTAAAACTATCTTTCCCTGGAATAAAATGGGCCGATTTAGTCAATCTATCTACAATCACCCATAATGTATTATAGCCTTTTGTACTCGAGGTAGGCCAATGATGAAATCCATTGAAATATCTTCCCACTTCCATTCAGGAACACTAAGTGAGTGAAGCAAACCTAAAGGTCTCTGATGCTCGGCCTTGACCTGTTGACATACCAAACACTTAGCTACATAGTCACCAATATCTTTCTTCATACCTATCCACCAATAATTTTTCTTTAAATCCTGATACATCTTTACTCCCCTAGGATGAGCAGTGTAAAGTGTATCATGTGCTTCACTTAGGATTTTCTTTCTCAACTTCAGATTTTGGGGAATACATACCCTGTTCCTGAACTTGAGCACTTCATCTATCATTTGAAACTCAGTTGTTTTCCCTTCGCATATCTGTTTACTTATTTTCTGGCACCATAAATCTTCTACTTGTTTCTCTTTTATTTCATTGAAGAGATTAGGTTGAATTTCCAATTTGGCCACTTGACTTCTTATCACCTCAATCTGTTCCCTCTTAAACTCTTTTTGTAACTCTATTTGAATCGTGAGGTGAGCTATGGCAATCTTTCTACTCAAGGCATCGACTACCACATTTGCTTTACCCGGTTGATATTTAATATCACATTCATAATCTTTGACTAGCTCCAACCATCTTCTTTGTCTCATATTCAAGTCTTTCTGAGTGAAGAAATATTTTAGACTTTTATGGTCAGTGTAGATATTACATTTAACTCCATATAAATAATGCCTCCAAATTTTTAAAGCAAAAACCATTGTTGCTAACTCTAAATCATGGGTAGGGTAGCGTGTTTCATAATCTTTTAACTGCTGAGAGGCATACGCTATCACCTTACCCCTTTGCATCAGCACGACTCCCAAGCCATTATGCAAGGCATCACAATAAATATCATAATCTACACCTTCCTCTGGTAATACTAAAATAGGAGTTGTAGTCAACCACCTTTTTAGCTCTTGGAAACTCTTCTCACAAGCTTCAGTCCATAGAAAAGGAGTTCCTTGTCTGGTAAGAGCTATAAGTGGCTTGGCCAATCGAGCAAAACCTTGTACAAATCTTCTGTAATATCCGGCTAGCCCTAAAAAGCTTCTTATCTCTTTCATAGTCTTCGGCCTCACCCATTCAAGTATTACCCATTCAAGTATTGTTTCTACTTTACTGGGGTCCACAGTTATACCTTCCTTAGTAACCACATGTCCCAAAATACTACTCGATCCAACCAGAATTCACACTTAGAGAATTTGACATATAATTTCTTTTCTCTCAAGCTTTGTAGCACAAATCTCAAGTGTTCGGCATGTTCTTCTTCTGATTTAGAATATATCAAGATATCATCAATAAATACCACCAGGAATTTGTCAAGGCAATCATGAAATACTCGATTCATTAAATCCATAAAGATTGCTGGAGCATTAGTCAATCCAAAGGGCATTACCACAAACTCGTAGTGCCCGTAGCGAGTCCGAAAAGCTGTCTTTGGAATATCTTGCTCTACAATCCTCACCTGGTGATAACCCGACCTCAAGTCAATTTTGGAGAACACAGAAGCTCCTTTCAATTGATCAAATAAATCATCAATTCGAGGCAACGGGTATTTATTCTTCACTGCCAATTTATTCAACTCTCTGTAATCTATGCACATACGGAGCAACCCATCTTTCTTTTTGACAAATAGTATGGGTGCTCCCCAATGAGATTGGCTAGGTCTAATAAAACCCTTATCTAAAAGTTCTTGCAACTGTTTCTTTAATTTTTGTAATTCAGCTGGAGCCATTCGGTAAGGGGCTTTTGAAATTGGGGCTGAGCCAGGTTCTAACTCGATACTAAACTCCAACTCTCTCTCTGGAGGTAAACCTGGTAGCTCATCAGGAAAGACATCTAGGAAATCTCGTACTATTGGAACATCCTAAACATCCAATCTTTCAACATCATGCTCATGTACCACATGAGCTAAATATCCAGTACACCCATTTTTCAATAATTTTTGTGCTTTTACACTACTGATCATCATACTAGGCTGATGGCCCTCTCCAAAATTAAAGTAATCCCCATTATCAAGTTGGAATCGAGCCTTTTTCTTTCTACAATCAATCTCAACTCCATATCTTTCTAAGAAATCCATGCCTAAAATAACATCAAAATCGGGCATATCAAAGACAATCAAGTCCACCTTTAACTCTCTCCCATGTATCACTACCTTCTGGTCTTTTAGCATTTTATCGGTAATCACACTCCCCCTATCTGGCATCTCAATTCTAATGGAATGGGTAGATCTAACAGGCACTAAACCTACCCTTTCAATAACCTCTGGTGCAATAAAGGAGTGTGTAGCTCCTGAATCAATCAATGCATATAAAGAAACAAAGTGGAAAAAGAGCTGACCAGTAACTGCAGATGGACTAGCCTCTGCCTGACTATGGGTAGCTGTATAGACCTGTGCATTAGTACCTCTTCTTGGTTGCACTGGCGGAATTAGGCTTTGTTGTGGTTGTATCTGAACTGGCGCTTCGGTACTTTGGCAATCTTTTGCTATATGCCCTGGCTGTCGGCATCTATAACAAATCACCTGTTTTTGCTGGTACCAACATTCCCCACTATGACGTCTCCCACAAATCTGACATTGGGGAATATTTTCTTTTCTAGGCTTCTTGTCACTCTTCCAGCCTTTTCTACTTGCTTTTGACTGAAATTTTCTTTTTCCTCTATTGTTTCTGAAACTGGAGCCAATTGAGCTACCCTCTGATGTTGTAATTGGTGCTGAAATAGTCAATGAAGCAGGTAAAGCTGACTGACTTGGCATCACTGTTTGGGGTACTGTTAATGATAGAGGTGTTGACATAGAAGGTGCATTCCTGGGTAGCTTATTAACATATACCTCCAACCTCAATGCTCTCTCCAATACCTCTTCATAAGTTTGAGGAGGTTGAGGTCCAGCTAGCACATGCAAGGCTATCTCCGGTCTAAGGCCCTGAAGAAATCTGTCCAGCCGGAGACTAGGGATACTCACCATACCTGGAGCAAAACTGGCTAAGACATCAAAACGGGTAGAGTAATCCTTTACTGAACCATCTCCCTGCTGTAAAGAAATGAACTCTTGAACTTTGACTGCTACCACATCAGTTGTTCTGTATTGGGCCTCAAATACCCTTCTGAAGTCCTTCCAGGTCATCAGATCCACATTTCTGGTTTCTTTAACTAGGTCCCACCATACGTGGGCCTCTCCCCTCATTAAGAAACTGGCATACCGAACTTTTTCTCTATCAGTCATAGGAAATAAATCCATAGTACTTTCCACCTGCTTGATCCAGTCATCAGCCATTAAAGGATCTTTAGTACCTTTAAATTCAGGAGGGGTATGCTGATTAGGTAAGGAATAAATGGGCTCAAGTCGCCTTTGAGCTCTAATTTCTCCTCTCCCTTCATTCCTCATTTCATTTCTGATTTCTTCTATGACTTCCTCACGAATTTCGCTTCTAATCTCATTTCGAATGGCATCTTTGGCTATATTTTCAGGTGTGGGTCTATCTTGACTCTCAGTCAACACCTGACGGACTATATCTCTTATTTCTGCTAGCCCAAATCCTGAACCAACTGACGGGGCAGGGTTAGACGGTTCTCCCGTCTCTCTTTGAATACCCCTTCCACGACCCCGTTCTCGTCTTCGTCTTGTGGTACTCATCTAATAACTACATAAGTGTAATTACATAATATTCTATTATTTGAATACAGGTAAAGAAAATAACTTACTGCAGTCGATTCTCGGGAGCTAATCTATGAGACATGAGGGGCACCTGTGCAATATTAGAATGCAAAACCATAGTTATATTGTATTATGTTACCACACATTATATTATATCTTCCTTTAAGCGCCCAAAATCGCGCTCTGATACCAAAAATGTAACCTCTCCTAACCATTGGGTGTGTTACAGAAAAACGGCATGAGTTCCCCTATTTTGGAGGGCCCGGGGAATATTTTTCTCTTTTTCATTATGCCCTGTAACACTCCCAATTTGTCATTCACACAAACCAGTCCTACCAATCGACCTGATTTTCATCAACTTAATTACAATTAGTAAAATAAATACATAATAATAACAATTATAAAAATTATCACCACAGAAACTTTATAATCAATTTTCATAACTAGCCATATATATATATATATATACATATCCACCAATATTTACATCAAGTATATATATATATATGCATATATTCACATATACATCAAAACATATATATATTAATAAAAATATGGTGCCTTCCTCCCTTACCCTCATGTCTCATTAGTGCTCCCCGGGAACCTTTGCTGCATTTCTTTACCTGTAAAATATTAAATTAAACGGAGTGAGCGACTATGACTCAGTAAGAAAATCATACTAAACACTTAAAGTATTTCATACCAGTATTAATCTCTTTCATAGTCAACGTGTCTGGGCTATTCATATATAAAATTATTGACACGGACACAACATTAAACACATATCAGAATTCTCTTCTTTCACCAATTTATTCATTTTCTTACTATACAAATATGATTCATTCGTTATGATTTATGCATGTATGAGTGTCATGACTTTTCTATTTTCTGATCATACATTTTTCTCAATTCTTTATCGGCCACATAGGCTTGTATGTATGATTCTAATGCAATTTACTTTCATAAAATATTTACTAATTTGTTTCTCTCTCTTTCTTATTGATCGATCTAGACTACATATGATAGTACTTGCAGTCACCATACAAAATATAATTCTCTCTTACACGCATATTTTTTTTTCTTTGTTGTCCACACAGTACAGCTGATATTTTTCTTTTGCTGTCCACACAGTACAGCTGATATTTTTCTTTTGCTGTCCACACAGTACAACTGATATTTTATCTTTGCTGTTCACACAGTACAGCTAATATTTTTTATTTGCTATCCACACAGTACAGCTGGTTGTCCACACAGTACAGCTGGTTGTCCACACAGTACAACCAATTATTTTCTTTGCTGTCCACACAGTACAGCTGGTTGTCCACACAGTACAACCGATTATTTTCTTTGCTGTCCACACAGTACAGCTGGCATGTAAGGATTTTAAGTATGTTTTCTGTTTTTCTGTATCATATGAGTCATTATAAAAGCATGCATGACTTAGAAAATATTTTTTCTCTTTCTTTATTTTTTCTAAATCATGCATATGTTATGATTCCTCATGTATGCATATATAACCATAATATGAAATATGCACATTTGTCATTTTCCCTTATTCTTTTCATTCCTTCTCAAACATCATGTTATTTTCTCATGCATTTATATATAAATATATATCATGTCTCAAATTAATTTCAATTATACAATATAGGCTTACTATAAGGGTTATTTCACATAACATGCACATAATTAAACAACATTAACCTATATCGCGTAAAATGACATTTTTGCCCTTATGGCCAAAATTACCTTTTTACCCCTTATGACAAAAAAATTACATCCTGAATCCTAATGAATTTCTTTATCCTTTTAAGCGTAAATCACCTTAATTCTAATACCTTACATACTGATATAAGTAAAGGTTATTTAAATAACCTAACTCAAATTTACTTCAAGTATGTAAAGTATGAAATTCTTACCTTTTCTTTGCCAAATAGGTGATTTAAGCTTATTCACCTTCTTTTCTTCTTCTTGGCAACCTTAATCAACCAAAAATATAATCATTCATCAAACTCCCAAATTTCACATATCTTAAAAATTAAATTTCTTACCTTAGAACTAACCAGAATTGACAGATCTACACTTTTTATAACTGAGGCCTCTGGAAATTGGGTGGTTTAGCTAGGTTTTTGGACGAATTTTGGTTAAGGGAAAAACCTTAGCTAAAAAATAATGGAGTTCTCAGCAATAAGGAAGAAGATGAATAGATTATATATTTTATAAGCCTTTTGGACCATTTTGCCCTTAACCTTTTCCATAAATTACTATTTTATCCTTAGTCAATTACCGAAAACCCTTAGCACCACCATATAATTTCAAGTGTGTCCTTCAATTTTAATTCTCACTTTGTCCCTTGAATCTTTATAAAATGACCATTTTACCCCCTTTGAAAAATATTGCTCATTTAATAGTTTTCTATGATTCTTTTGCAATTTCTTTACACAACAAGTTATAAAATCAACTCTAGGGGTAATTTTGGAAGTGGAGTTTACTGACACACCTGAATTTGGATGTTACAGATAGAGAAAAAGTTTGGTATGCCTGTTTCTTGATGAGGGGAGAGGCCCGCGTATGGTGGGACCTTGTTAAAGAAACCAGAAATATAGATCTGATGACCTGGCAGGACTTCAGAAGGGTATTTGAGGCCCAATACAGAACAACTGATGTGGTAGCAGTCAAAGTTCAAGAGTTCATTTTTTTGTAGCAGGGGGAAGGTTCAGTAAATGATTATTCTACTCGTTTTGATGTCTTATCTAGTTTTGCTCTAGGTATGGTGAGTACACCTAGTCTCCGGCTAGACAGATTTCTTCAAAGCCTTAGACCGGAGATAGCCTTGCATGTGCTAGTTGGACCCCAACCTCCCCAAACTTATGAAGAGGCATTGGAGAGAGCATTAAGGTTAGAGGTATATGTTAATAAGCTACCCAGGAATGCACCTTCTATGTCACCACCTCCATCATTGAAAGTACCCCAAACAATGATGCCAAGTTGGTCAGCTTTACCTGTTTCATTGACTATTTCAACACCTGCTACAGCATTAGGGGGTAGTTCAATTGGCTCCAATTTCAGAAACAATAGGGAAAAAAGAAAATTCCAGTCAAAAGCAAGTAGAAAAGGCTGGAAGAGTGACAAGAAGCCTAGAAAAGAAAATATTCTCTAATATCAGATTTGTGGGAGACGTCATAGTGGGGAATGTTGGTACCAGCAGAAACAGGTGATTTGTTATAGATGCCGACAGCTAGGGCATCTAGCAAAGGATTGCCAGAGTACCGAAGTGCCAGTTTAGATACAGCCACAACAAAGCCTAATTCCGCCAGTGCAACCAGGGAAAGGTACTAATGCACGGGTCTATATGGCTACCCATAGTCAGACGGAGGCTAATCCATCTGCAGTTACTAGTCAGCTCTTTTTCCACTCTACTTCCTTATATGCATTGATTGATTCAGGAGCTACACACTCCTTTATTGCACCAGGGGTTATTGAAAGGGTAGGTTTAGTACCTGTTAAATCTACCCATTCCATTAGAATTGAGATGCCAGATGGGAGGAGTGTGATTGCAGATAAGATGTTGACAAACCAGAGAGTAGTGATACATGGGAGAGAGTTAAAGGTGGACTTGATTGTCTTTGATATGCCTGATTTTGATGTTATCCTGGGCATGGATTTCTTAGAAAGATATGGAGTTGAGATTGACTGTAGAAAGAAAAAGGCTTGATTCCAACTTAACAATGGGGATTACTTTAATTTCGGAGAAGGTCATCAGCCTATTATGATGATCAGTAATGTAAAAGCACAAAAATTATTAAAAAAGGGGTGTACGGGATATTTAGCTCATATGGTATATGAGCATGATGTTCAAAGATTGGGTGTTCAGGATGTCCTAATAGTACAAGATTTCCTAGATGTCTTTCCTGATGAGCTACCAGGTTTACCTCCAGAGAGAGAGTTGGAGTTTAGTATCAAGTTAGAACCTGGCTCAGCCCCAATTTCAAAAGCCCCTTATCGAATGGCTCCAACTGAATTACAAGAATTAAAGAAACAGTTGCAAGAACTTTTAGATAAGGGTTTTATTAGACCCAGCCATTCTCCTTGGGGAGCACCCATACTATTTGTCGAAAAAGAAAGATGGGTCGCTTCGTATGTGCATAGATTCAGGGAGTTAAATAAACTGACAGTGAAGAATAAATATCTATTGCCTCGAATTGATGATTTATTTGATCAATTGAAAAGAGCTTCTGTGTTTTCCAAAATTGACGTAAGGTCAAGTTATCACCAGGTAAGGATTACAGAGCAAGATATTCCAAAGACAGCTTTTCGGACCTGTTACGGGCACTACGAGTTTGTGGTAATGCCCTTTGGATTGACTAATGCTCCAACAATCTTTATGGATTTAATGAATCGAGTATTTCATGATTGCCTTGACAAATTTTTGGTGGCATTTATTGATGATATCTTGATATACTCTAGATCAGAAGAAGAACATGCCAAACACTTGAAATTTGTGCTACAAAGATTGAGAGAAAAAAAATTGTATGCCAAATTCTCTAAGTGTGAATTTTGGTTGGATCGAGTAGTATTTTTGGGACATGTAGTTACTAAGGAAGGTATAACTGTAGACCCCAGTAAAGTGGAAACAATACTTGAATGGGCGAGGCCAAAGACTGTGAAAGAGATCAGAAGCTTTCTAGGGCTAGCCGACTATTACAGGAGATTTGTACAAGGTTTTGCTCGGTTGGCCAAACCACTTACATCTCTTACTAGACAAGGAACTCCTTTTCTATGGACTGAAGCTTGTGAAAAGAGTTTCCAAAAGCTAAAAAAGGGGTTGACTACAGCTCCTATTTTAGTATTACCAGAGGAAGGTGTAGATTATGATATTTATTGTGATGCCTCGCATAATGGCTTGGGAGCCGTGTTGATGCAAAAGAGTAAGGTGATAGCGTATGCCTCTCGGCAGTTAAAAGATTATGAAACACGCTACCCTACCCATGATTTAGAGTTAGCAGCAGTGGTTTTCGCTTTAAAAATTTGGAGGCATTATTTATATGGAGTTAAATGTAATATCTACACTGACCATAAAAGTCTAAAATATTTCTTCACTCAGAAAGACTTGAATATGAGACAAAGAAGATGGTTGGAGCTAGTCAAAGATTATGAATGTGATATTAAATATCAGCCAGGTAAAGCAAATGTGGTAGCCAATGCCTTGAGTAGAAAGATTGTTATAGCTCATCTCACCACTCAGATAGAGTTACAGCAAGAGTTTCAGAGGGAACATATTGAGGTAATAAGGAGTCGAGTGGCCAGATCAGAAATTCAACCTAATCTTCTCAATGAAATAAAAGAGAAGCAAATAGAAGATTTGTGGTGCCAGAAAATAGGTCAACAGATATGTGAGGGGAAAGCAACTGAGTTTCAAATGATAGATGGAGTGCTCAAATTCAGAAACAGGATATGTATTCCCCAAGATCTGGAATTGAGAAAGAAAATCTTGAGTGAAACACATGATACACTTTACACTGCTCATCCTGGGGGAGTAAAGATGTACTAGGATTTAAAGAAAACTTATTGGTGGATAGGTATGAATAAAAATATTGGAGACTATGTAGCTAAGTGCTTGGTATGTCAACAGGTCAAGGCCGAGCATCAGAGACCTTCAGGTTTGTTTCACCCACTTAGTATTCCTGAATGGAAGTAGGAAGATATTTCAATGGATTTCATCATTGGCCTACCTTGAGTACAAAAAGGCTATAATGCATTATGGGTGATTGTAGATAGATTGACTAAATCAGCCCATTTTATTCCAGTGAAAGATAGTCTTGCTTCAGATCAACTGGCCCAGATTTATATACGAAAGATTGTGAGATTACATGGCGTACCCAAAACTATTGTGTCAGATAGAGACCCCAGATTTGTTTCAGCTTTTTGGGGTAGCTTACAAAGAGCATTGGGTACTAGGCTGACATTTAGCACTACATATCATCCTCAAACAGATGGCCAGACAGAAAGGGTGAATCAAATACTAAAGGATATGTTGAGGGCCTATTGCTTAGATTACAAAATGACTTGGCATGAAATGATTCCATTGATAGAATTTGCATGTAATAATAGTTACCAGTCCACTATTAAAATGGCACCATATGAGGCTCATTATGGAAGAAAGTGTAGATCTCCATTACATTGGGATGACATAGGAGAGCGAGATGATTTGAGTCAAGTTCTTAGGCCTGAGTTAACCTAGAGGATGGTGGAAGATACACAGACTATCAAGACTAGAATGAAGCAAGCTCAAGACACACAAAAGAGCTATGCAGATTTGAAAAGGAAAGAAGTAGAGTTCCAACCGGGTGACAAAGTTTTTGTGAAAGTAGCCCCTTATAAGCACGTGATGAGATTTGGAAGAATAGGGAAACTTGCTCCAAGATTTATTGGCCCATTTGAAATTTTAGAAAGAGTGGGCAATGTGGCTTATAGACTTGCACTTCCACCTAGTATGGATCGAGTTCATAATGTATTTCATATTTCTTTATTGAGAAAGTACATTAGCGATCCTTCACATGTCTTAAAATCAGATGATGTGGAATTAAAAGAAGATTTAGCTTATGAGGAGCAACCGATGCAGATATTAGACAAAAAAATAAAAGAGCTCCGAAATAAGACAATTCCATTAGTGAAAGTATTATGGAAGAATCATAAGGTAGAAGAAGCCACATGAGAAGTTGAGCAACAAATGAGAGAGAGATTTTCCAACTTATTTGTTTAATTTCGAGGACGAAATTCTTTTAAGGGGGGAAGAAATGTAACATCCGAATTCAGGTGTGTCAGTAAACTCCACTTCCAAAATTACCCCTAGAGTTGATTTTATAACTTGTTGTGTAAAGAAATTGCAAAAGAATTATAGAAAACTACTAAATGAGCAATATTTTTTAAAGGGGTAAAATGGTCATTTTATAAAGATTCAAGGGACAAAGTGGGAATTAAAATTGAATGGCACACTTGAAATTATATGGTGGTGCTAAGGGTTTTTGGTAATTGGCTAAGGATAAAATAGTAATTTATGGAAAAGGTTAAGGGTAAAATGGTCCAAAAGGCTTATAAAATATATATCCTATTCATTCTCTTCATAAATTGCCGAGAACTCCATTATTTTTTTAGCTAAAGCTTCCCTTAACCAAAATTCACCAAAAAACCTAGCTAAACCACCTAATTTTCAGAGGCTCCAGTTATAAAAAGTGTAGATCTGTCAATTCTGATCAGTTCTAAGGTAAGAAATTTAATTTTTAAGCGATGTGAAATTTAGAATTTTGATGAATGATTATATTTTTGATTGATTAAGGTTGCCAGAAAGAAGAAAAGAAGGTGAATAAGCTTAAATCACCTATTTGGCAAAGAAAAGGTAAGAATTTCATACTTTACATACTTGAAGTAAATTTGAGTTAGGTTATTTAAATAACTTTACTTATATAAGTGTGTAAAGTATTAGAATTAAGGTGATTTATGTTTAAAAGGATAAAGAAATTCATTAGGATTCATGATGTAATTTTTGGCCATAAGGGTAAAAAGGCAAATTTTGCCATAAGGGCAAAAATGTCATTTTATGTGATATAGGTTAATTTTACTTAATTATGTGCATAATATGTGTAATAACCCTTATATTAAGCCTACATTGTATATTTTGAAATTAATTAAATGTATGAGATATATAAATGCATGAGAAGAGAATATGATGTTTGATAAGGAATGAAAAAAATAAGGGAAAACAATGAATGGGTATATTTTATATTATAATTATATATGCATACATGAGGAATCATAACATATGCATGATTTAGAAAAAAAAATAAAGAAAGAGGAAAACATTTTCTAAGTCATGCATGTTTTCAGAAAATGAAAAATAAGTAATTTTGGTTTTATAATGACTCATATGATATAGGAAAGAAGAAAACATACTTACAATCCTTACACACGAGTTGTATTGTGTGGACAACAAAGAAAAATATTAACTGTACTGTGTGGACAGCAAAGAAAAAAAAATATGCGTGTAAGAGAGAATTATACTTTATATGGTGACTGTAAGTACTGTCATATATAGTCGAGACCGGTCAATGAGAAAGAGAGAGAAACAAATTAGTAAATATTTTATGAAAGTCATTTGCATTAGAATTATGCATACAAGCCTGTGTGGCTGATAAAGAGTTGAGAAAGATGTACAATCAGAAAATAGAAATGTCATGACACTCATACATGTATAAATCATAACGAGTGAATTATATCTGTATAGTAAGGAAATTAATAAATGTGTGAAAGAAAAGAATTATGATATGTGTTAAATGCGTGTTCTGTGTCAATTATTTTGTTGTAAATAGTTCAGACACGCTGAGTATGGAAAAAATTAATACTGGTATAAAATGCTTTAAGTGTTGAGTATGATTTTCTTACTGAGCTATAGTCGCTCACTCTATTTAATTTAATATTTTACAGGTAAAGAAATGCAGCAAAGGTTCCCAAGGAGCACTAATGAGACATGAGGCTGAGGGATGAAGACACCATATTGTTGTTGATTTATATGTTTTGATGTATATGTGAATATATGCATATATATATATATACTTGATGTAGATATTGGTGGATATGTATATATTTTTTTGTTTCCTATATATATATATATATATATATATATATATATATGATTTTGTATAGCTATATCTATATATATGTATATATATACGGCTAGTTATGAAAATTGATTATAAAGTTTTGTGGGTGATAATTTTTATAATGATTATTATTATGTACTTATTGTAGTAATTGTGATTACGTTGATAAAAATTCAGTCGGTTGGTAGGACTGGTTTGTGTGAATTGTTAATTGGGAGTGTTATAGGGCATAATTAAAAAGAGAAAAAAATTTTCCGGGCCCTCTAAAATAAGAGAACTCATGTTATTTCTCTGTAACACACCTAATAGTTAGGAGAAGTTACAATAAGGGGATACTACTAGTATTTTCTTTATTTAAGCCAAAAAAAAAATACAAAAAGGGATAAGTAATTGGTGATTTTTCTTTTTTATTCGATAATTTAGATAGAGAAAAGAGACTAGAGAGCAAAAAACAAACTTCGAAGAATTTTTGTGAGACTAAGTTTGCATCAAATCGTCTTATTGGAGAAAGAACAAGTAGAATTTATAGTTTTTGACAATAATTAATATTAAATAAAAACAATTCTCTTAGAGATGGTTACTTAGTGGAAAAGTGTTGTGTTTATTCGTGGAATTAAAGTACACGTCGTATGAAAGATAAAAACTTTTATTCGAATAAGTTACAATATGATTATATGATATAAATATTTTTAGTGATTGTTTGAAAGATATTTTGACTAAAAGATTAGCAATGTTTACCATGATAGAAAATTTTTCGGGAGTTGCGTGTATTAAATGCTAGAGAAATCTGTGTGATGAGGTTTTTTTTTTCATGGGAATTAATGCTTGGTTTGGGAATTTGAGTTTGCAGGAAGAGCTCAGTTCTCGTGATGTGAAAGAAAAAAATAAGTAAATGTTGTGGCATTGGTAAAAGAAAATGAGCACTGTAGAAGTGTTATATGGGAATTAATGTTTTGTTTGGGAATTTGAGTTGCTAGGAGAGTTGGTGTGATGTGAAAGAAAAAAAAAGAGAAGGAAAAAAAAAAGTTAAATGTTGTCATATTGGTGGAAGAGAATGGCGGCTGTTGAAGGATTTTTTTTACATATTACGTGTTTACCCTCTGCTGTCAAGCCATACAATCGTCCAGTTTTATATTTTATATTAAAATGCGTTTTTAGTACTGAAAATGAATTATAAATAGTATTACAAATGCCTGTGTTATTTTGTGATATAATCTTGAATGAATTTATGAGTACATACTTTCTGAGAGAATATGTATGCAAGAAAATTATTTTTATGCACACTCGTGCATAGAAAGTGTATAATTATACATTCATTTGATTTTATTAAATATGTCTTAATCAAGAATTCTTATTTAAAAGGATAGTATGATTATCAAATCATATTTTCATGAGAATGTGATTAAACTTAGGATTAAATATAAAATATTATATAACATGATTAGGATGATGAGACATGAAGTCCCGAGATTGAGAGAATGATTAATTACTTGTGTCATACAATGACTTGATGTAGAAGGTTGTATTGAGAGAATATTTGTGACGAGTTGTTGGTTCATTGAGAGGACACATAGTCCATAGTATGCATCCATATAGAGGAACACCTATTAGAAGGTGATATGATAAAGATTTATTCATACGTATTATGGACTACAATAGCCATGAAAGAGAAGTCATATAGCCAATGTGTCGAATCCCTGATAAGACTTAGACTGATCGACATTGAGAAATGAAATAAATTGAAATGATAATTATTCTTAGAAAAATAAGAATTTTGAACGTCTAAATACCAGATAAATGAAAATTCAGAAAGATTTAATACTAAAACAGGATAAAGATTTTTACTTATTGAGTGATTTGTCACTCACTCATTTTATATACAGCCTTGTAGGTATGACATGAGCTTGTGGTAGACTACGAGATAGTTGATCAATGGTGGAGGCATAGAAATTTGGAATTCTTTTTATGCTATTTAATAAACTATCTCAAGTTTGACATGCGAAACTTGAACACACTATTTAATTGTTTATTTTGAATTGCAACATGGTTTTATGTTATTTTATTGTTGATTTTCAATTAATACTTGGTTTGTTTATTTGGTTTCCATATGAATTATTAACGAAATTAAATTATTCTCGAATTTCGAGTAAATGATGCTTTGGATTTATTTTTAATTTAATTTTTTTCTCTCTCAGTTTCAATTAAAATTTCCTTCAAAGGACATGACCTTTGAGGAGGGATGTTTCACTCATAGGTCAACATAAAAAAAAAAAAAACATTCTTGTACATCCTTTTTTGAAAACATAATTATAGATAGAAGAATGAAAATGACATAATTGCCCTCCATGTCCAAGCTCGTTGAGACCTCACTCAGTCGCTATCACTCAGTCTTATCACCTACAAAATAAACAAACTAGGAAAGGATGAGTGATATACACTTAATAAGTAGGAGCATAACTTAATTTTATTAAATTGTTATTTTTCTCTTAAACTTGATTCACTTTAATCAAACATCAAGAGTGAACTATTACTCCACTTGGATGACATGAACCCAGTTTTAGTCTATTTGAACCCTCGAGACCAACTGGGCCTATTAAGGCTGCCTCACTTGCTTTATTCCTATGTTTCATATCCAATGATCTTTTAGGATCTTACTTTCACTAGACATGCTATAGATGAAAACTCACTTAACCTAAACTAAACTATGATTGACTTGTTGACCAAACTAAGCTGAAACAAGGATTTAATATCTTGACCACGTGAGTATCGTAACTATGCAATCTACTCCTTACACCACTATTGGACTATGCTTAACCTAAACCTACTATGGGCCACCATACCCTATTGTAGGTGATTGGGTTCTATTGTGAACCAATGGTCCCATTGTAGACCGTCCCTTACTACAGTAAGTGTAAGGAGTATCTTATATGTTCCCTCTTGCAACGACACAATACTTGTAGCTCTGACTATGGTACCATTATCCTAGTACCTCTGAGTATGTGACCTAACCCATACAGTACATAGCCTTTATTGAAACTGAAGTTAGAGAGAGAAGTCATTATACTTACCTCACTTTTGACGACAAGCTTAGTCTTTGCATGGCCATAGGCTAAAAAGCACGAAAATGCACAATAGTGCGCATTTCCATGAATATGAAATGTTTCAATTTTTGAAACAATCCGAAACTGGTATGAAACATTTTAAGGTCGTTTTGGTAATTTTACATAAAAAGGAAACACATTTCTTTAATAGAAACGATTTCCTATGCATAAAAGGGGAACGAGAAAGTGAATAACTCTAACCTACTATCTCCTCTTCTTCGCTTTCAATCTACTAGACATCTGCTTCTTCTCTAAACTATGGCTAATTGGGTTTGTATTAACTCTTCTTTCTCCCTCTTGTTAATTCACAAAAACTGGAAGGAAGAAAGCTCATATAAACTGTAAAGAAAGTGTTGTTTTTCTTGTCTTTTCTGATGCAAATTATTTTATATGGGCTCTAACGCATCTCTACTCCCAAGATTTATAATTTTTTCGTAAAATATATATTAAATTATTATATATACTCAATTCCTGAGACTTTAATTGATAAATAATTTTGTCAATGCATGCTTGCTCTAGATGGGTCTGTATTCCAAGATTTCTTAGGATTTCTAATTTACTATAAAATATATATTAAATTATTATATATAAACTCTCACATGCATACTTTATTTCCAAAGATTTTAATTTATTAAAATATATATATTAAATTGTTAAACCATTCTGCTAATGCATGCTCTATTCCATACGTGTCTACATTCGATTTCTAATTTATTATAAAATGTATATTAAATTATTATATATATACTCTCATCCAAGATTTTAATTTATTATAAAATATATATTAAAATATTGAATTATACTATTAGTACATGCTCTATTCCCCTGGGATATATATATATATGTATGTATGTATATATGTATGCCGGATATTCCTAGCTCATTATCAAACAATCACTTATTCACATATATATATATATATATATATATATATATATATATATATATATATATGTATGTATGTATATATGTATGCCGGATATTCCTAGCTCATTATCAAACAATCACTTATTCACAAACTTCATTTGAGGCTAATAGTTTTCATTTCCTATCTCATGGAAAACCCCATGAGTTATTTATGAATATAATTTGTAATTATAATCAATAATTTATTTTATTAATAATTATTGAATATTTGATTTTACATAATTTAATCGAATAATTTTATAGTCTATAATTTAGTTATCCTTGTTTGATTTGAATATTATTTATAGATAAAAGTTTCCCTATAATTAAATTGATTTATTTATGTTTTCAATTTGTGATTTTATTTCAGTTGTGTAATAAGCTGTCAAGAAGAATAGTCAATGATTTATGTGATTTGATCGATTTTTTTGGTGAATTTTAGCAAATTATTGGTGATTTTATTTGACTAAAATTAGGTTAATCATTAATGGATTCTGCTATTGATTAAGGAAAGTTCTAGTTCTAAAAGTAGTAGTAGTAGTGTGAGTTTTACAAAAAAGAATAATGATGAAGAACAAAATCTATTGTGGAAATATGTCACAAAAATTGAGAAACTTGGGGAATTAAGGGGTACATGGAAATGAGTTTGTAATTTTTGTCATCAAGAAAGACAAGAGACTTATATTAGAGTTAAAACTCACCTATTAAAAATTATGGGGAAAGAAATTGGTGTTTGTTTTAAAGTGAAATTTGAAGATTTAGTAGAAATGAGAAAATTAGATGATAAATCTACCAATAAGATTTATAATTCTCAACCTAAGCAAGTGTCATTGCCTAGTAGTACTACTAATGTAAATTAATAATTGTCTTTATCCTTAGCGTCACTGAGTGGGTCAAATCCATTTTCAAAGAAGAGAAAAGTTGATAGTTCTCTTATTATTAAATCTTTTGACATACAAACTAGAGCTCAATTAGATAAGAAAATTGCTTGAATGTTTTATACTTGTGGTCTTCCTTTTAATTTTACTAGGAATCTAAACCATATTAGTGTCTTTTCATTTACAACTAGTCATTCATTGGGTGGTTATGTGCCTAGTGGGTTCAATAAATTAAGAACTACACTACCTCAACAAGAGAAAACAAATGTGGAGATGTTATTAAAACCTATTAAAAGCACTTGGATGAAAAAAGGTGTTAGTATTGTTAGTGATGGATGGAGTGAACCACAAACGAGACCTTTAATTGACTTCTTGGTTGTTTGTGAATCTAGCCTGATGTTTATATAAGTTGTTAATTGTGCAGGTGAAGTTAAAGATAAATATTTCATTGCTAATTTATTGAAGGAGATAATTGATGAGGTTGGTCATCAAAAAGAATTTCAAGTAATAACTAATAATGCTAAAAATTATAAAGGTGCTGGGGAAATCATTGAAGGTGTGTTTCCACATATTTATTGGACTCCATGTGTTATGCATACTCTAAATCTAACTTTGAAAAATATCTATGCAGCTAAAAATGTGGAATTCAATCAAGAGATATATAATGAATGTCATGAATAACTGATGTTCATGGTGATTAAAAATTTCATAATAAACCATTCAATGCAATTGACTATGTTTAACTGTTTTAGTCCTTTGAAATTATTTTCAGTCGTGAATACTCGTTTTGCTTCTATTGTTGTTATGCTCAAAAGATTTAAATTAATTAAGGGTGCTCTAGAATCAATGATTGTAAGTAAACAATAGGGACAATATGGAGAAGACAATTAAGGCAAAACAAGATTTGTTTGTGATAAGGTGTTGGATGAGAACTGGTGGGCGAAAGTCAACTACATTCTTGCTTTTACTGCACCGATTTATGATATAATTTTAGTGCGTGATACAAATAAGTTATGTCTTCATTTGGTTTATGAGTATTGGGATTCTATGATTGAAAAAGTTAAATCGGTTATTTATGAACATGAAGAAAAGTTTCCAACCCAAGATTCTCCCTTTTATTCAGTGGTCTATAGTATTCTTTATAATCGTTAGACAAAGAGTAATACTCCACTTCATTGTCTAACGCATTCATTGAATCCAAGGTAAATATCTAATCAAATTATATATTTCTTTCATACTTATTTTATATATTTATTTATTAAATTGGGTATTAATTTGTTAATTATTTGATATATCTATTATTTGTGAAGATGGCTTGAAGGAGATGAAGGTAGAGTGCCTCCTCATATGGATGAGGAAGTATCTATTGAGAGGAACAAATGTTTTAGAAGAATCTTTTCTGAAGATGAGTGTATTAAAGCATTAGATGAGTATGTTAACTTCTCCCTCAAAAGTGAGTCGTTTGAGGATCCTGACTCAATTGGTGTTAGATGTAATACAGAATCGATGAAGTGGTGGGCATGATTTGGTTCAAATGCTCCATTGCTTCCATACTCTAGTACTCGGACAACCTAATTCCTCCTCTTGTTGTGAAAGAAATTAGAGTACTTATTCCTTCATTCATTCAATTAGAAGAAATAAATTAATTCCAAAATGTGCAAAAGATTTGGTTTTTGTTCATAACAATTTTCGTTTATTGTCAAGGGTTAACTTTAAGTATTATAATGCTAAGGGGAAGATGTGAGATGTTGGTGGAGATGACTTTGAGAGTATGGAAGATGTGGGAGTTCTTCAATTAGCCAATCTCTCATTAGATGAATCAGAATTGGAGTTTGTCTTTTTTGATGAAGATGCTAATGACATAATGGATAAGGAGAATGATCAAATAGAGAAAATAAAATAAATATTTTGCTATTTTTTATTTTTTTTCATTATATTTTATTTGATGATATTGAACCTTGAAAATTATTATTTTGAGGAAATACAATTGAGTTTGTAGATTGGTTTATTTACATTTTGATAAAATATTTTAATTTATATACATGTTTATTTTCTATTTTAAAAGATGAATATATAAATATTGATTTAATTTATACAAACGTGTTCAATAACTTGAGTTTGTAATTTATTTTTGGTATGAAATTATTTTGTTATATGTTATTTTAAATTGGTTAGAGAAAATTAATTATTGTATTTTTTTAAATAAAACATAGGTTACTGTATTTTTTTTATAAAAATTTAATATTTATAAAAAGCCCTATATTTTTCATATTTACATGTTTTCTCATGTTTTCATTTCCTACTTTTTTGATAAAATACTTTTTTATGTTTTTGTTTCAGTATTTTTGTGTTCCATGCTACTTAGGTTATAGGTTGATTTGTACGTCTTGACTACTCCAAAAACTCTTCAGAATCTTTTAACCCTCTCTCAATGCTCTAAAAATATACAGAGCGAAAAAAAAAAAAAAAACAAAAAAACCAAGACAAAAACAAAAGAGCCAAACAGCTTACAAATTCCTTTTTATTTTGGAGTTGTAACGTCATGAATGACCTTGTGCCTTAGTGACACGGGCGTTCCTACATGTTGGTGTTCGCGATCTTCCAAAACTGCCTTTATCCACTTTCAAATTGATGAACAACCGTGTGCCATGACACACATGACCGCGTGTCCTCTTCTTTAGTCATTTTCCACATCTCGTGGGAAATGGCAATTCAACCCTTTTTAGCACACACACGGGCATTTAGTCCACTCACGCATGACCGTGCAAACGCACAAATTCAACATACACACAAACACATGCAATCAAACCAAATAATTTAAATAAAAAAAACATAAATCCCTTTAAGTGTACCTAGGAATGTTACATTGACAATAAAATATTCTAATTTAATTGAATTATTTTGACTGCCTCTGAAAATTAAATTAGACAAATTATGAAAGGTGCTTGGAAACGTGCAATATACATATTAATAGTTTAATGTATTAGTAGAGAAGAACTTGCATTATTATCATGTTAAGTTTAATCTGATAGTGATCTAAACCATTATATAATTAGCGGAGGAACACTTGCACAATCTCATACAAAGTTATAGACTAAATTAAAAATTTCCAAAATCCACTTAATTAGATATTAAACTTGCCATGGTTACTACTACATGTAAGTTCAGCAAAATTCAATCAAAAGTTGTTCTCTCATTTTTTCCTTGTGTAACCATGCACTAATCTTGCAATTTTTGCATTTCATTATTTTTTCTAGACACAAATTTGTAAAGAACAAACATATACAAGCTTGTGGAAATGTTTCCAAAGTGTAAACGCTCACCTGTTTCACCGATTAAGTTTTAGAATACTTCAGGTTAGTTCATTGGTAATCAAAATTTATTGAAAGTTATCGTTCTTTTTCATATATCTTGATTGAATCTTCAATATAAACTATCTGCATCTAATTTTGGGTGTCTTATTGGACATCTAGATAATATATTATTGTTGATTAGAGTATTCTGAATTAATAATAAAATAATATTAATTATAAATTTTGTTTTTAATTAAAAAATAAGGAATTTTGATTAATTTCAATACTAACTCATAAGAGAGTTTTACCCAAATTCAAATGATGTATCATCGCATGATTAGATGATTCTGAATTAAAAATAATATAATTCTAGTAATAAAATTTATTTTTAATTAAAAAAAGAATTTTGATTAATTTCAATGTTAACTCAGTTTTGCCTAAAATTTTAGTTATTTTTTTACATAAATTACATTATATGTTGAATAGTCAACTACTTGATAAAAAAAGTATTTTAGAATTTTGGGTATCTAGATAATATGTTACCATTGATTAGGTTATTTTTAAGGCCAAAGAACTATTTTTTACCCAAGTTTAGTTGTGTTCTCAAAGTCATACATATGAAATTTGAAAAACTTAAAATCCCACCTATAACGTAATTGTAGTTAGAATTCTTTGTTAAAAGCAAAGATAAAATTGTTATTTTACTAATAATATAAAAAATATAAATATCATTAAATTTTTCTCCTAAGTTTTAAGAACTAACAATTTCACCCTGCCTAAAATTTCTAACTTTGAAAAGTCATATTTTCATCTCAAATTTTTTTTTCACCCTATGACCACCATCTCCGGCGCCAATGACTTCCCCTCTCCACCCTAAATCGTTGGCTGATATATGAAAAACAACTGAAAATGGATCTCATCTTCAAAGAAGAGATCCAACGACAAAGAGATCTTCGTCGTCTCTTCGACGACAAGACGAAGAGATTTCAGATCTCTTTGTCCACAAAGAGATCTTGGATCTCTTTGTCTTCAATGAATAAATCTTTTTTAGATTGTTTCCCATGCGTCGACCAATGGTTTAGCGTAGAGAGGGGAGGTCGTCAGCACCTTGTGGGGGTAAATATTACTTTTCAAAATTAGAAAACTTTAGGTAAGTGTAAATGTTAGTTTTTTAAAACTTAGGAGGAGAAAATGTAATGAATTTTATATTTTTTTTAATATTCTTAGTAAAATAATGGTTTTTCCTTGTCTTTAACATAAAATTTTAACCCCAGTTGGTCACCAAGTGGGACTTTAAATTTTATAAACCTCATAAATTTAACTTTGAGAACGTAACTAAACTTGGGTGGGAAATAGTCGTTTGACCTATTTTGAATAAAAAAATAAAGTAATATTAGTTATAAAGTTTATTTTTAATTAAAAATAAGGAATTTTGATTAATTTTAATGCTAACTCATAAGAGAGTTATGTCCAAATTCAGATGATATGTCATCACATGATTAGATGATTTTGAATTAAAAATAATATATCACTAGTTACAAAATTTAATTTTAATTAAAAAATGAAGAATTTTGATTAATTTCAATGCTAACTCATTTTTGCATAAAATTTTAGTTACTTCTTACATAAATTGCTTTATATGTTGAACAATCAGTTTACTTGATTAAAAAAGGTATTTTACAATACCTTTGAGTTGAAAAGGCAATGAAAGATGTGTCATTATATGATTAGATGATTTTAAATTAAAAATAATATAATACTAGTCATAAAATTTAATTTTAATTAAAAAACAAGGAATTTTGATTCAGTTTTACCCAAAATTTTAGTTATTTTTATATAGATTGCTTTATATGTTGAATAGTCAATTTAGAGATATTAATTAAAATAGACACATAATTTTACGCCTAAACTTTTTCAAACAACTTTTTAATGAATTTACTTTTTTAAGCAAACTCAATATTTATTTCAAAAATACCCGTCTCTGGTAATTACTTTTCTTCGACAACGTTTTTGTCGGCAGTATACTCTAACATCATCATATTGATTGTAAGTTTCGTAACTTATAAATAAAAACATTCATAAACAGGTTAATTTTTGGTTTGTTTGTTGATATATTCAGATTCAAAAGAAAAACATAACAAATGCAAGTACGAGTACAAAAATTCGAAAAATGTGAAAAGTGCAAAGAGTGCAAGAAGTCTAGATTATGAATATTTGTATACATGAGTGCGAAAGCATTCTCGCACTCATGTTATAATATATTTTATATATTTATATAATAATAATATAAATATTTATATAAATATTATTATATTATATTATATATTTATAAAAGAGTGCAAGAAGTGTGAACACATTGCTCGCACTCATGTTATAATATATTTTATATATTTATATAACTATATATATTATATTATATATGTACATGAGTGCGAGAGGTGGGAACACATTCTTCACACTTGTATTGGCACTCGTATATGTTTTACTTTGGATATATTAACAATTAAACCAAAAATCGACTTGTTTTTTAACAAGTTTATAATGTTTTGATTTATAAGTTACCAAATTTATAATCAATGTGATAATGTTAGAGTATGCTACTGAAAAAAAAAAACAGGACTAAAAAATGGTAATTACGAGGGAGAGGTATTATTGGAATAAATATTAGGTTTGCTTTAAAAAGTAAATTTAATAAAAGCTCACACTTCGCGCACTCATATTATAATATAAATATATAAAAATGCACCTTTTGTATTCTTTGCATTCATACTCACACTCATATATGTTCCGCCTTTGACATATCAACACTCAATCTAAAAATTGACTTATTTTCGAATAAGTTTATAAATATTTTAATTCATAAGTTATCAAATTTCTAATTATTGTGATGATGTTGAAATATGCTATTAAAAAAATACGATTAAAAATTGATAATTACTAGAGAGATGTATTATTAAAATAAATATTGAATTTGTTTAAAACAATAAATTTAATAAAAAATTTAACTTACCCTGCCAATGTACTTGATAAAAAAGGTATTTTGGAATACCTCTTATCTGAAAAGGCCAATCAAAGACTTATTCCCACCCAATCACAATGATGACAACACCAGGACTTGAACCTTCAACCTTGGAGATATGTCTAATAATAGAATACCACCAAGGAAAATCCAAGAGCCGGTGTTGATGTCGGAATACTATTTCATTTATAGTAACTTAGTCCCCACCCAATTAATATTCACCCGTGTAAAGTTATTTTTAATTTTGACAAACTTAATTTAAGGGAAGATTAATATTCCATATTTATGATATTAGTCAATATTTTATAGATTATTTGAATATAACCAAAATCCTAATTTAATACCCATTTTACCTTATTTCTATTTTTAAGAACTCTTAACCTTTCAACCATTTTTTCATTCAAAATTTCATTTGAAATCCAGTTAAAAATTAAGCAAAAAATCCAGCAACAAATTCATCTTAATATAAACAAATAAATATTTTATTATATTGTTTATTATTTTATTTGAATAATCAAAATTAAAATTTTAAGATTTTTTTGGATATAGGTGATAATAAAAGTAGTAGGAGTGATTATTCATACCCTTTGTTTTTTTGCCCATGACCTATGTCTTTTGGTTTTATCTTAATTATTATTGTTGATTTGAGTTATAAATATGATTGTTAACCTTATTTATATGATTTAGAGTTAAATTTTGTGCAAAATATATAAAAAGTTTGGTAGAATTAAAATATGAGTGAGCAATCTTACATCGTTATTTTATCAATTCTTATTATCTTTTAATTAATGGTTTCTTTACTTTAGAATTATGTTATTATGAAATACTAATCTGATTTTGAGCCAAAGATTTCAACCCCTTTGATATCATTACCATAATCAATTAGTAATTACCAAAGAAATAAAAGTACATAAATATTAATAATAGGGTCACCTCCCACCGGCCCGTGAATTTCTTTTTGGTCAGAGATTCACTAGAAAAGCCCAAAAAATTGTTATATAACCCCACCTTTTGATAAGGTTTTACTTATGAAATATTATTTTGATGTAATAAAATAAACCTATCCCTCACAAATGAAAAGATGCTTAACTCCTATGATATTATAATATTGTTTTCTATTTATTATTATTTTTATTCTCCCTTTAACCAATGTTTTGTCCTTTAAAGGTTACATATAAAGAGGATAGTTTTAATGAAATTAAAATAAAACTACTCATAAAGTTTACTAAAAATTAGGGAATTTTGATTAATTTCAATGCTAAATCATAAGAAAGTGTTGGTTCATATATTGAACAACTCAATTTTTCTTGATTAGAAAGGTATTTCACAATACCGCTAATTAGCAGCCCTTAAACCCCTTACCTCAAAAATATGTCTACCAGTAGAATACCACCAAGGAAAATCCAACAACTTGTACTCATTTTTAAATGCTATGTTATTAGACCTGGCCACGGTTCATGAACCGCCGGTTTCGGTTCGAAACCGTCGGTTTACGGTTCGAAAATATAAGGACCCTGAACTGAAACCGTAACAGGACGGTTCGTCCACGGTTCGGAACCGTCGGTTCCGGTTCATGGCCCCGGTTCGGAACCGACGGTTTCGATTCGAAAATATCGGATGTAGGAATTTTTTGAGATTATTGTTCCATCTCCATCTGTTGTTGATATTGTCGTTGTTGCTCCACCTCTTCATATTGGTTTTCACTTTCTTGTGAATGAAAATCATCTATAAATTGATTTTCATTCACATTTAATATATGTGAATATTGACCAAATCTCCGTGAATTGGAAGAATTTTCACTACTTGCCATTTTTTGATAATAAATAAAATTAATTATATAAATAAATTATATGATTAATTATAAAAGATAATAAAAAAATAATAAATAAAATTAATTATAGAAATAAATTCTATAATTAATTATGAATTGTATAAAAAAAATTGAAATTGAAATTAATAAAAAATTAAGAAAGAATTTAATTAAATTTAAGAAAATTTAATTGAATTGAAAGATTGAGAGAATATTAAGAGTTTAAAGAATGAGAATGAGAGTTTGAAGGATTGAGTGAGAGAGTAGAGAGATTGAGATATGAGAGAATAGAATTTAAAGGGGTATATATAGAAAAAAAACTTTTTTGAAAAAAATTAGAAATAGGGGGGGTGAATTGGAATTCTAAAAAATTGCCTTCACTGAAATTTGCAGCGGATTGGAATTCCAAAAAATTGCCTTCACTGAAAATTGCAGGGGACCCGGTCCCCTGCAAATTTTCCTTCAAAAGGCAACGGTTCCCTGCACCTTTTTAAATAAAATTTAAAAAAAATCAAAAAAATTTAAAAAAAATTTCAAATTTTTTTCGGTTCAGCATAGTAAACCGCCGGTTCATAAACCGGTGTGAACCGGCGGTTCCACGGTTTCAATTTATGTGAACCGGAACCGAACCGTAGAGCCACGGTTTCGGTTCCGGTTCAGTCCGATTCCGGGTCTGCCGGTTCCGGTTCCGAGTTTATACGGGTCGGTTTCGGTCCGGTTCACGGGCCAAACCGGCCCGTGGCCAGGTCTATATGTTATAATGACTTTAGCTCTACCCAGTATATTCACCCACTTTTAATCCTATTTTTTGGTTTTAACAAACTTCATTTAAATTACTATAAATGATCTTCTAATATTTAAATACACTCATATCTTATTTTATATTTTTGTGTTAACTTTTAACATTGAATTTTATATAAATCTTATCACACTTCGTTCAAGGGTGAACATGAGAATTTGAAAACTGAATGATATACAATAGAATAATACTACATTCATTAATAATAAATATAAACACTTATATAAATACTAACATATTATTATATGTCTAATTCACATATTATCAGAAATATGTTGCCATGAAGGCAAATTATCAGGAAAGTTTCATACTTGAATTTGCTATGGGCACTATGATATTTTAAAGAATACTTTAGATTTAATTATATTTCATTAATAAATAATATTAGATGTACAAACAAATAAATTGATGTGTCATTACATTATTGAATGATTTTTAAATCAAATTATATGATAATATGTTAATTTGTTCAATGGGTACCCAACTGTTTGTATATTAACTATTATTATTTTCTAAAACCTTGATAATTTAAGAAGATATATACTTGTGTCTTTAATAGTTAATCCCAATACTTTCACCATTCTCATGAGCCGATAGTCTTACCTTAGATCAAAATATCTTTATAGGCCATTTCAATAAATAACCTTTTAATCTTACTATTATTAAAGTTTAGTTTTTTAATTAAAATAAAAAATTTTAGTTTATTTCAGTGCTAAGTCATAGGGATTTTTACACAAAATTTTGGCTTTTTTTTCGGCCACCAATTTCTTTATATGTTAAACACTCAATTTCATTCATAATTACCCCATAAAAGTCAATTATCAATAACACTATATATTATATAAAATATATATAACACAAAAATTTAAAAAGGTATTTTAGAATAGAATACCTTTAGTTTTAAGAGGGAGAGAAAGATAAATCACCAAACTACATGAGACACTACTATCATTTATACCAGCATTGAACCCTTAACCTTGAAGATCTATGAATACATTAGAGTACCAACAAGAAAAATCCAAACGCTACTACTATTTTAGAAATTTTAAACTTTTTATAGTTGTAGAAAGTGATTTTAGGCCCCACCCAATTATCATTCACCTGCTTCTAAATTACTAGAAATGACATTCTAGTTTCTAAATACACGCATACTTTATTTTATATGCATTTTTTAATTTTTAATATTAAATCTTATATAAATCACACCATGTTTTTCATAACACTACATTTAAAAGTAAATATAAGAATTTGAAAATTGTTTGATATAAAAATAAAGTAATTCTATATGCATAAATAATGATTACAATAGTTAATTTGTCATTGATTGAGTGTTATTTTATTTTTAATTTAAAATTATTCAATCATATAATAACACGTTAATATATATATTATTGTTAGTCTATAAATATTAGAAAAATACTACATATATATACTTTGAGTATACATTATTTTATTGTAAATATTATTGTATAGGATATGATGTAACTTTGGATAAAAGAATTTATAAAAAGAAAAAACAATTTTTTTTTGAAACATATTATATACAGTCAAAAATTAAAAGAAGTATGTTGGAATTCCTCTAATAATCACCATCATCTAAGAACCAGTAATTACAATAAGAAATAAAAATATATAATTATTAACAATAAAGTCACCCACCACAAGGCTACCAGTTTTACTTTGGATCAGATTTATTTTGGAACATAAAGAATTATTTATATACAATAAATAATTAAAAAAGGTAATTTGAAATTTCTCTAATTATATAATAATTAAGAGGACAATGGCCATTTCCCACCAAATCACAAGATAAATTACAACGGCAGCTCTTGAACCCGTAACCTTTCAGACGTGAAAAAGATTGAACACCACCAAGGAAAATTCTAGGGGAGATTATACCTCTGCCAATACTAGAATTTTTATAGTGATGTTACCCTAGCCAACTTAACAAACTAAATGTCAAAAGGGCTTTATTGGTATATCGTGGTTGAACGGTATTAGTCAATACTTTATATAGATATACCCAAACTCTTAATTTAACATCCTTCTTACTTTCATCTCTATTTTTAAGAATTTTAGCATTCCAAACATTTTTTCATCTAGAACAAAATTTTATTTGAAATTTAGATAAAACTGAAAAAAAAAATACTAGAAATTCATCTTAATAAAAGTAAATAATCATTTCATTACGCTGTTTATCATTTTATTTTTGAAGATTTGAAATTAAATTTTTAAAATTTTTTGGGATAGGAGTGACAGTAGGAGTGGCAAGAGTGATCACTCATACATTTCATTTTTCATTTCTAACCTATATTTTTCAGTTTTATTTAAATTGTTATTGATAATTTGAGTTATAAGTATGATTGTTAACCTTGTCTATATGATTTAGAGTTAGATTTTGTACAAAATATCAAGAAATTTTTTATACGATCTTTGATTTGAATAAAAGGTGAGTCTATGATTCTTTAATGAGTCAATACCATGATTGAATGAGATTATAGTTTTGTGAGTTGGAGAAATATCATAGATATGAAATTCATAACTTTAGAATGGTTTCAAGGACATTATATTGTGAGTTTTACAAGATCTTGAATGATGAGATAGTTTAATGAAGTGTTCATTAAACATTTATCATTTATTGTATGTAAAACTAAACATAAGAAAAAGATGTAACCGGAAAAGTATATTGGTATCTCTCTCTTTTGATATATATATATATAGATTGACTTTAATGAGATAATTTAATTGGATTAAATTATTAAAGTTTTTGAATAAAAAATGTTTAATCAAAGAGTCCAATATGAGTTAGTTATTAAACATTTCTATATAAGTAGACCTGACAAATGGGTGGGTTGGGTCAGGTATAGTTTGTGTCAAAATGGGTGTGAGTCGAAAATGGGTTGGTTTATATAGGTAGAGAATATGTAAACTCATACTTGACCTAACTGGTACGGGTGAACTCGTGGCCTACCTATCAAGTAATTTCACTTAACTAAGTTTTACATCTACCCCTGAAAATTTTGCTCCAAAGTAATTAGAGTTTGTGTTGCAGAGATTATCCATTGCATAGAGCATCCTCTTGTGAAATGGATTTACATTACTCTTCATATTGGCATCAATTTTGCAATCAACTGCAGAGCCATGCATGCTTATTAATAACCTTTTTTTTTTTTTTTTTTTGCTTATATATTTCAATAGTTTTTGAATGACACATTGATGGGGGACTAAGACATTTGATTTGTGGAAGGAAAATAGGCTGAAACATGGAGAAAAAAGATGTCAAAGGATGATTCGAGGCAACAGGGAGGTTAGGTGAAAGAGGTGAATGAAGAGGCAATTAATGGAGGACCATGGAAAAAGTGTGGTAGGGTGGAAGGAACAACCTAAACACAAGAGGATGACGTGACACATGTGATGTGGCAACTTATTTGGCGGCATGACATGATGATATGAGCATGCAAGATGATGTGGAACCATATAGGAAGCCTAATACATGTCAAATGATGATTCTTAGTTGAACGGAAACAAAATTTTCATCCTCGAATTAAGGCAAGATTCAAACCTTGGTATGAACCTTATTTGGATGGTTCATTACATGATTTCAACTCGAAGGCAAGTCTCTTTTGTTTAATGAGGGTGAATGATGGGGGAACAAGACATTTAATTCGTGGAAGGGAAGCATGACTAAAACATGGAGAGAAAAGATGTTAAAGGATGATCCAAGACAAGAGGGAGGTTGGGTGAAAGAGGCAAATAAAGAGGGGATTAATAGAGGACCATGAAAAGAGTGTGGTAGGGTGGAAAATGTCAAAAAAGTGGAAGGAACAACCCAAACATAAGAGGATGATAAGGCACATGACATGGAAGCTTGTGATGACATGGCATATGATATGGCAACTTATTGGTGACATGACATGATAATATGGGTATACAAGATGATGTGGAGCCATGTAGGAAGCCTACTACACTTCAAATAATGATTCCTAGTTGAATGAATTTGGTTTAAATCAAATTTCTTTGTAGAGTTTGGTTTAAAACAAAATTTTTTATTCAATTTGGTTAATTGAGTCTTTAGTTTTCCTAATATTTTAATAGTCTTATTTTAATTCAAGGAATAAAGAGTTTTTAGGATTATTTGTTTAGGAAAACTCAATTCTAAAATTAGGAGTCTATTATATTATTTCCTATAATTATAGTTTCCTAGAATTTGGAATTAATTAATATTCTTAATTCTAGTTGAATTATTATCCCAATTTAATCATTTTCTATTCTAATAGAGTTATGATTTTTATTTTAATTAGGAGAGTCATTAGCCTATATAAGGGGTTCAAGTTATTGTAATTGAATTAATTAATTATCATATTATTAATAAAATATTGTTTGAGTTTATTTTTAAGAATTGCTTTGCAAATTGCATTGAATTTTTGTTATCTTTTGGCTTTTGTTGAACGATATCAACCATAAGCATTCTTGTGAATGATATCACAACCCTATCAATACTTGTCTTGCGCCATACATATAACTTCCATAACCTTGATACTTGTAATTTAGGATTGCCAATACTTTGTACTAGATTTTGAAATACATTTTTAGATTTTGGTTAATTTATGACAAAACTTGTAGAACCATCGACAATGAAGTTGGAAAGACCAATAATGATAATGAAGTTGGATGTTATTGTGGGTTACCTGTGGGTATACCTGGTTTGTCCATAAAAAATAGATATATATGGGCCAAGTTTAAACGGAATTCAAACCCAAATACTTGATACCCATACCCCTTTTTTGGAGGGTAATTTGCAGGTATTACGGGTGACTCGCTCATTTTGTCAAATCTATATATAGGTCTCTTAGGTAGCTAATAAAAGTTTTCTTGAATATTAAGTGCTGACGCTAAAATACTCTAATTTACTTTGAACTATTTAGAATGCTTCGAGAAATTAAATTAGACAAATTATGAAGGAAATTTAAATTCGTGCAAAAGAAAATATTAATAGTTGAAAGTATGATTGCCATATTAAGTTTAATCTAATTGCGGGCTCAACCATTAAGTAATTAATGGATGAATACCTACATAATATAATGCAAAGTTATATACTAAATTGAAAATTTTCAAAATACACTTATAAGACATTTAGTTTGGGTAATGTTTGATTACCAAAATTAGAAGATTATCTTGAAGATTATTGAATATAAATTATTACTATGTTTGATAAAATTTGATAGAAATAGGTAAATATAAATAATTATTGTGTTTGGTTAAATGTAATAAAAAAATACTTGTATATTTTTTTACTTAAATACTCTTTGATATAATTATACTAAAATATTTTTTATGTTATTTGTTATATTAATTGAAAATGAAATTATTTTTGTCCTAAAAAACTTAATAAATAAGGATATAGTTATAATAAAATCGAAATTAATGTGACAATCTTTTAGTATTTAAGGTAGTAGTTAGATTATCCTTTATAGTACCTTCCATATCACTATTGATAATAGAAAATTACTAGAATTTTTTATTATTTTTAAATTAAACAAAGTAATGTAAGTAATAAAAATATAAATTACCAGAGTAATATTTAAAAATTCCTAACCAAACACCCCCTTAGTATAACTTGTCATTAGACGCGGTAGTGGGCTAGGTTGCACCAATTGACTCTAAAAATATATAAGACCCACGACCTAACTTGATGTTTACAGGGTTGCACTAAGTCAGGTCTTAAATAGGTCGACAACCAGGTTGGCCTATTTATATATTAATTAATTTTTTAAATAAATATTTAAATTTACTAATATAGACTTCCTTCCAAATTAATATAATCGAGGATTTTAAATTATAAGTCAATCCCACAAATCACATTTTGTTTATATTTTCAAACAATGTTAAATCATTTTGTATTACTAAATGTCCAGTCTAATTAAACAAAACTCTTTATTTTATTAGTGGTACTGTAATGGATTGTCTTCTTTAACTAAATTTTCTTGACTTACCGAACACTTGAGTTGGGATAACTATTTTTCATACATTTAACTCACCTGAGTGGTCATCCGATAGTGTCTCGCATTTTTTCTATATCTGTTACTACCACCATTTTATTTCTATTTTACTTTTACAATTATATTAATTAATATTTTTCTTTAAAATATTTTGATAATGAAAATACTTAAAATATTATAAATGAAAAATGTGTTCAAACGATTGTGATGACTTTAGTTTTGTAGAATCAATTGATCATGAATAAGTGTAGTGTAAACACTGTAATAGATACCTTATAACATAGACCTTACATAGTCTTTGTTACAGTGTTTACATTGTACCCATTTTTGATCAATTTAGTCTACAAAAGTTAAGTTGTCCTAATTGCTTGCACACTTTTTTTTGTTTAAAGCATATTAAGTTTTTTCATTATGATAATATTTTAAAGAAAATTAATAATTAACAAAATTGTAAAAACAAAAAAGTAATTATGTTGTTAATAAACATTAAGAGAATATGTAACATCCTCTCTAAAAATACTACTTTCTAGAGGAAAATGTCATTAAATTGACTACTTAAACATTGCTTTAATTAAATAAATAAATACAAATTTGTAAAATAATTGAATAAAAACTCATATTAATTTCTAGAAAAATGACTAAAATGCCCTTAATTGAAAGCATAGTCAAAAGCGTATAAAAGATGTCATATCTCAAAGCATAATTATAAGTAGTAAAATACATAATTAAACTCAAAATAATAATAATAACTCTTGAAAATTGAAATGATAGAAATGCCCTCATAACTTGATGCCTATTGATCTTTGCTCATCCCATAGTCGTTACGATCATTTGTACTTATATATATAAAAATAGGGGAGTTAGTGATAAAACACTCAGTAAGTAGGAGAATCTACTCTCATTTTTTACTTAAATCTCTAAAATGCCCTTAGTCTCGACGTTACTATTTCTATCATTCAGAGTTAGCATTAAACTACCTTATAGATAATGGTGACTCGTATATATCAACTCTATGCTTATACTACTTTAAGGAATACCAAGGCTTTACACTATAACTCTCAGATCAAACTGTGTCTTGCATGGTTACTAAGGAACCACTCTTGAATTCTTATCTGACGAGACCATACTAAACTTGATAGAAACATATGAATCTAGAAATTGTAACTAAAATTGTATACTAGGCTAGTTGATTTGGATAGAATACAAAGATTTGACATCTTAGCTGTGTGAGCTATCTCTCTATTCCATTACACCAAAACTATACCTCAATTGGGCTCTACTTTGAGCATGTACCATATTATGGGTATGGTGTCATATTATGGACAAGGCTTATTGCGGGTGGTGTATGGAATGTGTAATCACGATGCCCCCTTGTAATGATCTTATTACGTCTAGCATGCTTGCATATCGAACTTTAACTCAACTCAACTTACTCTCACTTTTACTTAAAACTATATCTTCTGCCATACTAGGGTTTAACTCTTTGGCACATAGGTACTATTGTGTACCAAAATCTTTTTACTATTACTTGAGGCGACCCACATATCCATAGCCTAATTCATTTCTCTTTTTCTTTAATTTCCTTTACACATACAAGTGTGTTTCTACGGGCACACTTTGGTGTGTCCCTTTTTTCCCCTGCATACGATCTCTTCCTTATGTCCTTTCCTTCTAAGGTATTTTTCTATATACATGGAAAGTGTGCTTGTGGACAGATAGGCATATGTTCGTCCAGGTATTTATTGTACTTTCCTTTTTAAAACTCTCCTCAACTGTTACTCTTTGTAGGGGTATTTTGATTATTCCACTCTTACATGTGTTATGCTAAAATTATACATGAGAAGTCCATATGTCCTAGTTGACAATTCACAAGTCAATGACATCTAATGATCATTGGAACACCAGAAAACTCATTCAAAAAAATGGAACTTGCGCACATAAGCATGTGGCCCATACTATACGGTTATGTGACGAATTCCAAAATTCAAAGAACAAACCTGAAATGCATCCTAATTCTGTCTCTATGCATTCCTTTCAATTCTAAGCATACCAAACACATTTCTAGTCCATTCCTAACACTTTTCAAGTGTCCATCTAATGCAAAACAAAATCATCACACTACTAATTCAAAAATATAGCAACATTGGACATTAAGGCATCAATATAGGGAAATACGCATATCAATATCTCAGTTATCAAATCATAGAAATATTGCATCCCTACTACTAACTACTAACATCAATTATGTTTTCATGGCATGCTCCTTATCATATCAAGGCATTAATCATATATTATTAGAGTTGGTTATTCAATATACTTCTCTAACAAACAAACCCTAACCTATTATTAAATAATCAAACCAACACATTCCAACATGCTTGATTTCAATTAAAGAACACACTTAGGTGCTTATAAAACTCATTAGAATTGCCTTAGTTGAGAATATGATGAAAGTAGGGCCGACTTACCTTTTGATGTTTACAACATAACTTAGAAGGCCTTTTTCTCATCATTCCATCTCTCACCTTGACATTGGAGAACACTCACAAGAGGTCCTGTGTGAATCATCACTGATTAGATCACAGTTCTTTCTTTGCTAGAAAGGCGTGAGTGTTTTGGTAAGGATAAAATCCCTAAAACACAACTATCTTGCTTTTTAAAAAAATTGAAAATGTGTATAACACACACAGACGTGTATCCAAGGTACACAATTGTGTGTCACTGAATTTGAAATTCATGCAAAATTAATCTTATTCGACTGATATGACAAGGACACACGGGCATGACCTCTTTATACATAACTATGTGTCACTAAAACTTATACTTTGGCTTCTAAATCACATTAAGTCATTCATACATCACTTAAGCTTATGGGTAAAGACTATTTTGCCCCCAAGATGCATCTATGATGGCAATAACAAGAATAGCAAAAATTATAAATGACAATGTTTGAAGGTCAAACAAGCGAATTAGTTGATTCTTCTTACTAGTAGACTATATGAAATATAATTTTCCCGACTCAAGTTTAGGGTAAGTTATAAAAACATAGTTACAGAAAACAAGTCTTGTAACATCCGAATTCAGGTGTGTCAGTAAACTCCACTTCCAAAATTATCCCTAGAATGGATTTTACAACTTGTTGTGTAAAGAAATTGCAAAAGAATTAGAGAAAACTATTAAATGAGCAATATTTTTCAAAGGGGGTAAAATGGTCATTTTATAAAGATTCAAGGGACAAAGTGGGAATTAAAATTGAAGGGCACACTTGAAATTATATGGTGGTGCTAAGGGTTTTTGGTAATTGACTAAGGATAAAATAGTAATTTATGGAAAAGGTTAAGGGCAAAATGGTCCAAAAGGCTTATAAATTATATAATCTATTCATCTTCTTCCTTATTGCCGAGAACTCCATGAAATTAAGCTAAAGTTTTTCCCTTAACCAAAATTCGTCCAAAAACCTAGCTAAACCACCTAATTTCCAGAGGCCCCAGTTATAAAAAGTGTAGATCTGTCAATTCTGGTCAGTTCTAAGGTAAGAAATTTAATTTTTAAGATATGTGAAATTTGGGAGTTTGATGGATGATCATATTTTTGGTTGATTAAGGTTGCCAGAAAGAAGAAAAGAAGGTGAATAAGCTTAAATCACCAAATCAGCAAAGAAAAGGTAAGAATTTCATACTTTACATACTTGAAGTAAATTTGAGTTAGGTTATTTAAATAACCTTTACTTATATCAGTATGTAAGGTATTAGAATTAAGGTGATTTATGCTTAAAAGGATAAAGAAATTCATTATGATTCAGGATGTAATTTTTGGCCATAAGGGTAAAAAGGTAATTTTGGCCATAAGGGCAAAAATGTCATTTTATGCGATATAGGTTAATGTTGTTTAATTATGTGCATGTTATGTGAAATAACCCTTATATTAAGCCTATATTGTATAATTGAAATTAATTTGAGACATGATATATATTTATATATAAATGCATGAGAAAATAACATGATGTTTGAGAAGGAATGAAAAGAATAAGGGAAAATAACAAATGCGCATATTTCATAATATGGATATATATATGCATACATGAGGAATCATAACATATGCATGATTTAGAAAAAAAAATAAAGAAAGAGGAAAAAATATTTTCTAAGTCATGCATGCTTTCATAATGACTCATATGATACAGGAAAGCAGAAAACATACTTAAAATCCTTACACGCCAGCTGTACTGTGTGGACAGCAAATAAAATAATCGGTTGTACTGTGTGGACAACCAGCTGTACTGTGTGGACAGCAAATAAAATAATCGGTTGTACTGTGTGGACAACCAGCTGTACTGTGTGGACAGCAAAAGAAAAATATCAGCTGTACTGTGTGGACAGCAAAGAAAAATATTAGCTGTACTGTGTGGACAGCAAAGAAAAATATTAGCTGTACTGTGTGGACAGCAAAGAAAAAAAAAATGCGTGTAAGAGAGAATTATACTTGGTATGGTGACTGCAAGTACTATCATATGTAGTCTAGATCGATCAATGAGAAAGAGAGAGAAACAAATTAGTAAATATTTTATGAAAGTCATTTGCATTAAAATTATGCATACAAGCCTGTGTGGCCGATAAAGAGTTAAGAAAGATGTACGAACAGAAAATAGAAATGTCATGACACTCATACATGCATAAATCATAATGAGTGATTCATATCTGTATAATAAGGAAATGAATCAATGTGTGAAAGAAAAGAATTATGATATGTGTTAAATGTGTGTTCTGTGTCAATTATTTTGTTGTAAATAGTTCAGACACGCTGAGTATGAAAAAAATTATAAAAGATTAATACTGGTATGAAATACTTTAAGTGTTTAGTATGATTTTCTTACTGAGCCATAGTCGCTCACTCCGTTTAATTTAATATTTTACAGGTAAAGAAATGCAGCAAAGGTTCCCGGGGAGCACTAATGAGACATGAGGCTAAGGCAGGAAGGCACCATAATTTTGTTGACTTAAATGTTATGATGTATATGTAATATATATATATATATGACTAGTTTGGAAAATTAGTTATAAAGTTTCTGTGGGTGATAAATTTTTTTTATGATAGTTATTATTATGTACTTATTTTATTTATTATGATTATGTGATGAAAATCCAGTCGATTGGTAGGACTGGTTTGTGTGAATTACAAATTGGGAGTGTTACAGGGCATAATGAAAAAGAGAAAAATATTCCCCGGGCCCTCTAAAATAGGGGAACTCATGCCGTTTTTCTGTAACACACCCAATGGTTAGGAGAGGTTACATTTTTGGTATCAGAGCGCGATTTTGGGCGCTTAAAGAAAGATATAATATAATATGTGGTAATATAATACAATATATATATGGTTTTGCATTCTAATATTGCACAGGTGCCCCTCATGTCTCATAGATCAGCTCCCGAGAATCGACTGCAGTAAGTTATTTTCTTTACCTGTATTTAAATAATAGAATATTATGTAATTACACTTATGTAGTTATTAGATGATGAGTACCACAAGACGAGGACGAGGACGAGGACGGGGTCGTGGAAGGAGTATTCAGAAAGAGACGGGAGAACCGTCTAACCCTGCCCCGTCAGTTGGTTCAGGATTTGGGCTAGCAGAAATAAGAGATATAGTTCGTCAGGTGTTGACTGAAAGTCAAGATAGACCCACACCTGAAAATATAGCCAGAGATGCCATCCGAGATGAGATTAGAAGTTAGATTCGTGAGGAAGTCATAGAAGAAATCAGAAATGAAATGAGGAATGAAGGGAGAGGAGAAATTAGAGCTCAAAGGCGACTTGAACCCATTTATTCCTTACCTAATCAGCATACCCCTCCTGAATTCAAAGGTACTAAAGATCCTTTAGTGGCTGATGAATGGATCAAGCAAGTGGAAAGTACTATGGATTTATTTTCTATGACTGATAGAGAAAAAGTTCGGTATGCCAGTTTCTTAATGAGGGGAGAGGCCCGCGTATGGTGGGACCTAGTTAAAGAAACCAGAAATGTGGATCTGATGACCTGGAAAGACTTTAGAAGGGTATTTGAGGCCCAATACAGAACAGCTGATGTGGTAGCAGTCAAAGTTCAAGAGTTCATTTCTTTACAGCAGGGAGAGGGTTCAGTAAAGGATTACTCTACCCGTTTTGATGTCTTAGCCAGTTTTGCTCCAGGTATGGTGAGTACCCCTAGTCTCCGGCTAGACAGATTTCTTCAAGGCCTTAGACCGGAGATAGCCTTGCATGTGTTAGCTGGACCACAACCTCCTCAAACTTATGAAGAGGCATTGGATAGAGCATTGAGGTTGGAGGTATATGTTAATAAGCTACCCAGGAATGCACCTTCTATGTCAACACCTCTATCATTGACAGTACCCCAAACAGTGATGCCAAGTCAGTCAGCTTTACCTGCTTCATTGACTATTTCTGCGCCAGTTACAACATCAGGGGGTAGTTCAATTGGCTCCAGTTTCAGAAACCATAGAGGAAAAAGAAAATTCCAATCAAAAGCAAGTAGAAAAGGCTGGAAGAGTGACAAGAAGCCTAGAAAAGAAAATATTCCCCAATGTCAGATTTGTGGGAGACGTCATAGTGGGGAAGTTGGTACCAACAGAAACAAGTGATTTGTTATAGATGCCGACAGCCAGGGCACATAGCAAAGGATTGCCAAAGTACCGAAGTGCCAGTTCATATACAGCCACCACAAAACCTAATTCCACCAGTGCAACCAGGGAGAGGTACTAATGCACGGGTTTATACAGCTACCCATAGTCAGGCGGAGGCTAGTCCATCTGCAGTTACTGGTCAGCTCTTTTTCCACTCTATTTCTTTATATGCATTGATTGATTCAGGAGCTACACACTCCTTTATTGCACCAGGGGTTATTGAAAGGGTAGGTTTAGTGCCTGTTAGATCTACCCATTCCATTAGAATTGAGATGCCAGATGGAGGGAGTGTGATTACAGATAAAATGCTAAAAGACCAGAAGGTAGTGATACATGGGAGAGAGTTAAAGGTGGACTTGATTGTCTTTGATATGTCCGATTTTGATGTTATCTTAGGCATGGATTTCTTAGAAAGATATGGAGTCGAGATTGACTGTAGAAAGAAAAAGGCTCGATTCCAACTCGATAATGGAGATCACTTTAATTTCGGAGAGGGCCATCAGCCTAGTATGATAATCAGTAATGTAAAAGCACAAAAATTATTAAAAAAGGGGTGTACGGGATATTTAGCTCATGTGGTACATGAGCATGATGTTCAAAGATTGGGTGTTCAAGATGTCCCAATAGTACAAGATTTCCCAGATGTCTTTCCTGATGAGCTACCAGTTTACCTCTAGAGAGAGAGTTGGAGTTTAGTATCGAGTTAGAACCTGGCTCAGCCCCAATTTCAAAAGCCCCTTATCGAATGGCTCCAGCTGAATTACAAGAATTAAAGAAACAGTTGCAAGAACTTTTAGATAAGGGTTTTATTAGACCTAGCCACTCTCCTTGGGGAGCACCCATACTATTTGTCAAAAAGAAAGATGGGTCGCTTCGTATGTGCATTGATTACAGGGAGTTGAATAAACTGACGGTGAAGAATAAATACCCGTTGCCTCGAATTGATGATTTATTTGATCAATTGAAAGGAGCTTCTGTGTTCTCCAAAATTGACTTGAGGTCGGGTTATCACCAGGTGAGGATTGCAGAGCAAGATATTCCAAAGACAGCTTTTCGAACTCGCTACGGGCACTACGAGTTTGTGGTAATGCCCTTTGGATTGACTAATGCTCCAGCAATCTTTATGGATTTAATGAATCGAGTATTTCATGATTGCCTTGACAAATTCCTGGTGGTATTTATTGATGATATCTTGATATACTCCAGATCAGAAGAAGAACATGCCGAACACTTGAGATTTGTGCTACAAAGATTGAGAGAAAAGAAATTGTATGCCAAATTCTCTAAGTGTGAATTCTGGTTGGATCGAGTAGTATTTTTGGGACATGTGGTTACTAAGGAAGGTATAGCTGTGGACCCCAGTAAAGTAGAAACAATACTTGAATGGGTGAGGCCGAAGACTGTGAAAGAGATTAGAAGCTTTTTAGGGCTAGCCGGCTATTACAGAAGATTTGTTCAAGGTTTTGCTCGGTTGGCCAAACCACTTACAGCTCTTACCAGACAAGGAACTCCTTTTCTATGGACTGAAGCTTGTGAGAAGAGTTTCCAAGAGCTAAAAAGACGGTTGACTACAGCTCCTATTTTAGTATTGCCAGAGGAAGGTGTAGATTATGATATTTATTGTGATGCCTCGCATAATGGCTTGGGAGCCGTGCTGATGCAAAGGGGTAAGGTGATAGCGTATGCCTCTCGGCAGTTAAAAGATTATGAAACACGCTACCCTACCCATGATTTAGAGTTAGCAGCAGTGGTTTTTGCTTTAAAAATTTGGAGGCATTATTTATATGGAGTTAAATGTAATATCTACACCGACCATAAAAGTCTAAAATATTTCTTCACTCAGAAAGACTTGAATATGAGACAAAGAAGATGGTTGGAGCTAGTCAAAGATTATGAATGTGATATTAAATATCAACCGGGTAAAGCAAATGTGGTAGCCGATGCCTTGAGTAGAAAGATTGCCATAGCTCACCTCACCATTCAGATAGAGTTGCAAAAAGAGTTTCAGAGGGAACAGATTGAGGTGATAAGAAGTCAAGTGGCCAGATTGGAAATTCAACCTAATCTCCTCAATGAAATAAAAGAGAAGCAAATAGAAGATTTGTGGTGCCAGAAAATAAGTCAACAGATATGTGAAGGGAAAGTAACTGAGTTTCAAATGATAGATGGAGTGCTCAAGTTTAGAAACAGGGTATGCATTCCCCAAGATCTGGAATTGAGAAAGAAAATCCTAAGTGAAGCACATGATACACTTTACACTGCTCATCCTGGGGGAGTAAAGATGTATCAGGATTTAAAGAAAACTTATTGGTGGATAGGTATGAAGAAAGATATTGGTGACTATGTAGCTAAATGCTTGGTATGTCAACAGGTCAAGGCCGAGCATCAGAGACCTTCAGGTTTGCTTCACCCACTTAGTATTCCTGAATGGAAATGGGAAGATATTTCAATGGATTTCATTATTGGCCTACCTCGAGTACAAAAAGGTTATAATGCATTATGGGTGATTGTAGATAGATTGACTAAATCGGCCCATTTTATTCCAGTGAAAGATAGTTTTACTTCAGATCAATTGGCCCAAATTTATATACGGGAGATTGTGAGATTACATGGCGTACCCAAAACTATTGTGTCAGATAGAGACCCCAAATTTGTTTCAGCTTTTTGGGGTAGTTTACAAAGAGCATTGGGTACGAGGTTGGCATTTAGCACAGCATATCATCCTCAAACAGATGGCCAAACAGAGAGGGTGAATCAAATACTAGAGGATATGTTGAGGGCCTGTTGTTTAGATTATAAAATGACCTGGCATGAAATGATTCCATTGATTGAATTTGCATATAATAATAGTTACCAGTCCACCATTAAAATGGCCCCATATGAGGCTCTTTATGGAAGAAAGTGTAGATCTCCATTACATTGGGATGATATAGGAGAGCGAGATGATTTGAGTCAAGTTCTTGGGCCTGAGTTAACCCAAAGGATGGTGGAAGATATAAAGATTATCAAAACTAGATTGAAGCAAGCTCAGGACAGACAAAAGAGCTACGCGGATTTGAAAAGGAAAGAAGTAGAGTTCCAACCGGGTGATAAAGTTTTTGTGAAAGTAGCCCCTTACAAGCACGTGATGAGATTTGGAAGAAAAGGGAAACTTGCTCCAAGATTTATTGGCCCATTTGAAATTTTAGAAAAAGTGGGCAAGGTGGCTTATAGACTTGCACTTCCACCTAGTATGGATCGAGTTCATAATGTATTTCATATTTCTTTATTGAGAAAATACATTAGCGATCCTTCACATGTCTTAAAATCAGACGATGTGGAATTAAAAGAAGATTTAGCTTATGAGGAGCAACCAGTGCAGATACTAGACAGAAAAATAAAAGAGCTCCGAAATAAGACAATTCCATTAGTGAAAGTATTATGGAAGAATCATAAGGTGGAAGAAGCCACATGGGAGGTTGAGCAACAAATGAGAGAGAGATTTCCTAACTTATTTGTTTAAATTTCGAGGACGAAATTCTTTTAAGGGGGGAAGAAATGTAACATCCGAATTCAGGTGTGTCAGTAAACTCCACTTCCAAAATTATCCCTAGAATGGATTTTACAACTTGTTGTGTAAAGAAATTGCAAAAGAATTAGAGAAAACTACTAAATGAGCAATATTTTTCAAAGGGGGTAAAATGGTCATTTTATAAAGATTCAAGGGACAAAGTGGGAATTAAAATTGAAGGGCACACTTGAAATTATATGGTGGTGCTAAGGGTTTTTGGTAATTGACTAAGGATAAAATAGTAATTTATGGAAAAGGTTAAGGGCAAAATGGTCCAAAAGGCTTATAAATTATATAATCTATTCATCTTCTTCCTTATTGCCGAGAACTCCATGAAATTAAGCTAAAGTTTTTCCCTTAACCAAAATTCGTCCAAAAACCTAGCTAAACCACCTAATTTCCAGAGACCCCAGTTATAAAAAGTGTAGATCTGTCAATTCTGGTCAGTTCTAAGGTAAGAAATTTAATTTTTAAGATATGTGAAATTTGGGAGTTTGATGGATGATCATATTTTTGGTTGATTAAGGTTGCCAGAAAGAAGAAAAGAAGGTGAATAAGCTTAAATCACCAAATCAGCAAAGAAAAGGTAAGAATTTCATACTTTACATACTTGAAGTAAATTTGAGTTAGGTTATTTAAATAACCTTTACTTATATCAGTATGTAAGGTATTAGAATTAAGGTGATTTATGCTTAAAAGGATAAAGAAATTCATTATGATTCAGGATGTAATTTTTGGCCATAAGGGTAAAAAGGTAATTTTGGCCATAAGGGCAAAAATGTCATTTTATGCGATATAGGTTAATGTTGTTTAATTATGTGCATGTTATGTGAAATAACCCTTATATTAAGCCTATATTGTATAATTGAAATTAATTTGAGACATGATATATATTTATATATAAATGCATGAGAAAATAACATGATGTTTGAGAAGGAATGAAAAGAATAAGGGAAAATAACAAATGCGCATATTTCATAATATGGATATATATATGCATACATGAGGAATCATAACATATGCATGATTTAGAAAAAAAAATAAAGAAAGAGGAAAAAATATTTTCTAAGTCATGCATGCTTTCATAATGACTCATATGATACAGGAAAGCAGAAAACATACTTAAAATCCTTACACGCCAGCTGTACTGTGTGGACAGCAAATAAAATAATCGGTTGTACTGTGTGGACAACCAGCTGTACTGTGTGGACAGCAAATAAAATAATCGGTTGTACTGTGTGGACAACCAGCTGTACTGTGTGGACAGCAAAAGAAAAATATCAGCTGTACTGTGTGGACAGCAAAGAAAAATATTAGCTGTACTGTGTGGACAGCAAAGAAAAATATTAGCTGTACTGTGTGGACAGCAAAGAAAAAAAAAAATGCGTGTAAGAGAGAATTATACTTGGTATGGTGACTGCAAGTACTATCATATGTAGTCTAGATCGATCAATGAGAAAGAGAGAGAAACAAATTAGTAAATATTTTATGAAAGTCATTTGCATTAAAATTATGCATACAAGCCTGTGTGGCCGATAAAGAGTTAAGAAAGATGTACGAACAGAAAATAGAAATGTCATGACACTCATACATGCATAAATCATAATGAGTGATTCATATCTGTATAATAAGGAAATGAATCAATGTGTGAAAGAAAAGAATTATGATATGTGTTAAATGTGTGTTCTGTGTCAATTATTTTGTTGTAAATAGTTCAGACACGCTGAGTATGAAAAAAATTATAAAAGATTAATACTGGTATGAAATACTTTAAGTGTTTAGTATGATTTTCTTACTGAGCCATAGTCGCTCACTCCGTTTAATTTAATATTTTACAGGTAAAGAAATGCAGCAAAGGTTCCCGGGGAGCACTAATGAGACATGAGGCTAAGGCAGGAAGGCACCATAATTTTGTTGACTTAAATGTTATGATGTATATGTAATATATATATATATATATGACTAGTTTGGAAAATTAGTTATAAAGTTTCTGTGGGTGATAAATTTTTTTTATGATAGTTATTATTATGTACTTATTTTATTTATTATGATTATGTGATGAAAATCCAGTCGATTGGTAGGACTGGTTTGTGTGAATTACAAATTGGGAGTGTTACAGGGCATAATGAAAAAGAGAAAAATATTCCCCGGGCCCTCTAAAATAGGGGAACTCATGCCGTTTTTCTGTAACACACCCAATGGTTAGGAGAGGTTACAAGTCTATTGTGATGACATAAATAAATTAAGGAATTTCCTTTAAGTAGATATGATAATCAGTAATATAAAATGATTTTACATCATTTGAAAATATAAACAAAATGTGATTTGGAGGACTGACTTACAATTTATGATCCTTGGTTGTATTAATTTGGAAGGAAATTTATATTAGTAAATCTAAATATTTATTAATTTTTTTTTAAAAACCAAAGACAAAAAAAAAAAAAAAAACCCTAAATGGCTAAAAATCTTAAAGGAGGGGTGAATAGGATTATTTAAAACTTTTTAACTAAATAAAAATTCTTTAAGCAAATTCATAATCAATCACAACCAAACAAATAAATTCAATAAGATATTCAAGCAGATCCAATAACCAACAAATTCAAGTAATTAAGCATCAACAGTATTCAACAAATTATCAAAATATGTAACATAAACATAAAATATAAAGTAAAAAGAGTAGGAAAAGAAAATGCTCAAGATTTATAGTGGTTTAGAGCTTTCTCTTCCAAGCCTTATATGTTCATTTCTACAAGTAACCCGCTTGAAGTTCTACTTGTAAAAATATCATTTCTTTACAATAGTTCTCCAAGATTTCGCCAATGTACACTAATTATCCAAGATTGCACCCAACTCAATAGTTGTCTGAGATTTTGCCCAACTCAATAGTTATTCTGTAACACCGAGATTCAGGTATATCAGTAAACTCCACTTCCAAAATTACCCCTAGAGTTGATTTTATAACTTCTTGTTTAAAGAAATTGTAAAAGAATTATAGAAAACTGCTAAATGAGCAATAATTTTCAAAGGGGGTAAAATGATCATTTTAGAAGGATTTAAGAGACAAAGTGGGAATGTAAATTGAATAGCACACTTGAAATTATATAATGGTGCTAAGAGTTTTTGGTAATTGGTTAAGGATAAAATAGTCATTTTTGGAAAAGGTTAAGAGTAAATTAGTCCAAAAAGCTTATAAAACCAACCAACTATTCATTTTCTTCTTCCTTAGTCGAGAATCTCCATAATTTTATCTAAAGTTTTTCCTTCAAGCAAAATTCATCAAAAAACCTAGCTAAACCATCTAATTTCCAGAGCCTCTAGTTATAAAAAGTATAGATTTATCAATTCTAGTAAATTCTAAGGTAAAAAGTTTAATTTTTAAAAGATGTCAAGTTTAGAGTTTTGATGGATGATTATGTTTTTGGTTGATTAAGGTTGTTAGGAAGAAGAAAAAAAAGAGGATATACTTAAATCACCTAATTAGCAAAGAAGAGGTAAGAATTTCATACTTTACATACTTGAAGTAATTTGAGTTAGGTTATTTAAATAACCTTTACTTGTATAAGTATGTAAGGTATTAGAATTAAGGTGATTTATGCTTAAAAGGATAAAGAAATTCATTAAGATTCATGATGTAATTTTTGGCCATAAGGATATTTTAGACATTTCATATTCCTAGGGTTAGCTTTGTGGATTTTGTGTGCTAAATATATGAGAAATGATAATTGATAAAAGAATTTGCATTAAGGGTAAGCATGTAATTTTATCCATAAGGTTAATTTTTGTTTAATTATGTGCATGATATATGCAATAACCCTTATATCCATAAGGGCAAAATGTCATTTTATGTGATGTAGGTTAATTTTGCTTAATTATGTGCATGATATGTGTAAAAAACCATTATAATAAATATTTATATTCATATGGAATGCATGAGATATATGTAAATGTATGAAAAAATAATTTGATGCTCGATGAGGCTTGAAAAGAATAAGGAAAAACAATGAATGGGCATATTTCATGTTATGGTTGTACATGTATACATGAGGAATCATAACATATGCATGATTTCAGAAAAATAAAGATGGAGAAAAAACATTTTCTAAGTTATGCATTTTTTCAGAAAATGGAAAACAAATGTTTTTGGTTTTATAATGACTTATATGATACAGGAAAATCCTTACACGTGAGCTATATTGTGTGGACAACAAAGAAAAAAATGTCAGCTATATTGTGTGGACGACAAAGAAAGATATTAGTTGTACTGTGTAGACAGCAAAGAAAAAAAATATCAGTTGTGCTGTGTGGATAACAAAGAAAAAAATAGAGAAATATGTGTGTAAGAGAGGATTGTACCTTGTATGGTGACTACGAGTACTATCTTATGTAGTCTAGACAGGTCAATGAAAATATTTGACAAAAAAAAAAGAAAGAATTAGCAACTATTTTATGAAAGTCATTTGCATTAGAATCATGCATGCAAGCCTATGTGGCTGATAAAGAGTTGAGAAAAATGTACGATGAGAAAATAGAAAAGTCATGACACTCATATATGCATAAATCATAACAAGTGAATCATATTTGTATAGTAAGAAAATGAATAAATGGGTGAAAAAAGAGAATTATGATATGTGTTTAATGCGTGTTCCGTGTCAATTAAGATTTCGCCTATATACACTAATTATCCCAAACACACTAAATATGGAAGAGATTAGTACTGGTGTGAAATGCTTTAAGTATTAAGTATAATTTTCTTACTGAGTTGTGGTCGCTCACTCCATTTAATTTAATATTTTACAAGTAAAGAGTTACAACAAATGTTCCCAGGGAGCACTAGCAAGACATGAAGCTGAGGGAGGAAGGCACCATATTTTTGTTGATTTATATGTTTTTTATGTATATGTGAATATATGCATAGATATATATACTTGATATAGATATTGGTGGATATGTATATATTTTGTTTCCGATATGTATATATGTGATTGTGTATATATATACCTATATATGTATATATATATGATTAGTCATTGAAATTGGTTATAAAGTTTCTATGGGTGGTAATTTTTATGATGGTTATTATTATGTACTTATTTTGTTAATTGTGATTAAGTTGATGAAAATCCAGTCGGTTGGTAGGACTGGTTTGTATGAATTGCTAATTAGGAGTGTTACAGGGCATAGTTAAAAAAAAATTCCCCGGGCCCTCAAAAATAGAGGAACTCTTGACGTTTTTCTGTAACACACCTATTGGTTAGGAGAGGTTACATATTCGAGATTTCTCTTGTAATTGTTTGAATACAAAGATAATGTTTTTGAATACTTCTACAAGGCTGATACACTAAATGACCATAAAAGTTTCTCTCAAATAATTGAGTTGTAAGCTTTGGAGAAAAATTAGAGAAGAAAATGAGTAGGATTTTACATGTGCGATCTCTAACCTATTCCCCATCAAAGAGTCTTTAATTTATAGTCTTGGATGGCTGGAATGGCTCAAATGATCATTAGTTGGGATAATGTATCCATTGAGCTTCAATAATAATGTTTTGACCTTGAAAACACGATGAGACAAGGGACTTCTTATATATTCAATCTTTAGCAGCTTTGAATTAGACATCCAACAGTCAAATTCTTCAAGTACGCCACACGAGGGATGTAACACCCGGATTCAGGTATATCAATAAACTCTACTTCCAAAATTACCCCTAGAGTTGATTTTATAACTTGTTGTTTAAAAAAATTGTAAAAGAATTATAGAAAACTACTAAATGAGCAATAATTTTCAAAAGGGGTAAAATAGTTATTTTAGAAGGATTTAATAGACAGAGTGGGAATGTAAATTGAATGACACACTTGAAATTATATAATGGTGCTAAGGGTTTTTGGTAATTGGCTAAGGATAAAATAGTCATTTTTGGAAAAGGCTAAGGGTAAATTAGTCCAAAATGCTTATAAAACCATCTAACTATTCATTTTCTTCTTCCTTGGCCGAGAATCTCCATAATTTTACTAAAGCTTTTTCTTTAAGCAAAAATTCATCAAAAGACCTAGCTAAACCACCTAATTTCCAAAGCCTCCAGTTATAAAAAATGTAGATCTATTAATTCTAGTAATTCTTAGGTGAAAAATTTAATTTTTAAGAGATGTGAAGTTTACAGTTTTGATGGATGATTATGTTTTTGGTTGATTAAGGTTGCTAGGAAGAAGAAAAGAAGGAGGATAGACTTAAATAACCTAATTAGCAAAGAAAATGTAATAATTTCATACTTTACATACTTGAAGTAATTTGAGTTAGGTTATTTAAATAACCTTTACTTATATAAGTGTGTAGGGTATTAGAATTAAAGTGATTTATGCTTAAAAGAATAAAGAAATTCATTAGGACTTATGATGAAAATTTTGCCATAAGGGTATTTTAGACATTTCATATTCTTGGGGTTAGCTTAGTAAATTTTTTGTGTTGAATATGTGAGAAATGATGAATTGATGAAAGAATTTGCACTAAAGGTAAGCATGTAATTTTTGACCATAAGGATAAAAGTGTCATTTTATGTGATATAGGGTAATTTTGCTTAATTATATGCTCGACATATGTAAAAACCATTATAATAAATATGTATATTTATATGGAATGTATGAGATATATGTAAATGCATGAGAAAATAATCTGATGCTCGATGAGGCTTGAAAAGAATAAGGAAAAATAATGAATGGGCATATTTCATCTTATGATTATATATGTATACAAGAGGAATCATAGCATATGCATGATTTCAGAAAAATAATGAAAGAGGAAAAACATTTTCTAAGTTATGCATGTTTTCGGAAAATGGAAAACATGTGTTTTTGGTTTTATAATGACTCATATGATATAGGAAAGCAGAAAGCATGCTTAAAATCCTTACACGTGAGATGTACTATGTGGACAACAAAGAAAGATATTGGCTGTACTGTGTGGACAACGAAAAAAGATATCAGTTGTATATATATATACTTGATATAGATATTGGTGGATATGTATATATTTTGTTTCCTATATATATATATATATATATATATATATATATATATATATATATATATATATATATATATATATATATATGACTAGTCATTGAAATTGGTAATAAAGTTTTTGTGGGTGTCAATTTTTATGATGGTTACTATTAAGTATTCATTTTATTAATTGTGATTATGTTGATGAAAATCTAGTCGATTGGTAGGACTAATTTTTGTGAATTGCTAATTAGAAATGTTACAAGGCATTAAAAAAAAAAATTCCCCGGGCCCTTTAAAATAGGGGAACTCTTGCCTTTTTTCTGTAACACACCTATTGGTTAGAAGAGGTTACATTTTTGGTATCAGAGCGTGATTTTGGGCGCTTAAAGGTGGATATAATAGAATATGTTGTAATATAATATAACTAATATATATATATATATAGTTTTGCATTCTAGTATTGCATAGGTGCCCCTTATGTCTCATAGATCAACTCCTGAGAATTGACCACAGTAAGTTGTTTTCTTTGCCTGTATTCAAATAGTAGAATGATAAAATCCTGATGTAGTTACACTTATGCAGTTATTAGATGAGGAGTAACACAAGATGAGGACGGGGTCGTGGAAGAGGTATTCAAAGAGAGACGGGAGAACCGTCTAACCCTAACCCGTCAGGTGGTTCAGGATTTGGTTAATTTTGGTAAATTATGTGCACGACATATGTAAAAACCATTATAATAAATATGTATATTCATATGGAATGTATGAGATATATGTAAATGCATGAGAAAATAATCTGGTGCTCATAAGACTTGAAAAGAATAAGGAAAAATAATGAATGGACATATTTCATCTTATGATTATACATGTATACATGAGGAATTATAGCATATGCATGATTTCAGAAAAATAATGAAAGAGGAAAAATATTTTCTAAGTTATGCATGTTTTCGGAAAATAAAAAACAAGTGTTTTTGGTTTTATAATGACTCATATGATACAGGAAAGCAGAAAGTATGCTTAAAATCCTTACATGCGAGCTATACTCTGTGGACAACAAAGAAAGATATTAGTTGTACTATATGGACAACAAAGAAAGATATTAGATGTACTGTGTGGACAAAAAAAAAAGTGAAATATGCGTGTAAGAGAGGATTGTACCTTGTATGGTGACTGCGAGTACTGTCCTATGTAGTCTAGACTAGTCAATGAAAATATTTGACAAAAAAAAAAAAGAATTAGTGATAGTCATTTGCATTAGAATCATGCATGCAAGCCTATGTGGCTGATAAAGAGTTGAGAAAGATGTACGATTAGAAAATAGAAAAGTCATAGCACTCATACATACATAATTCATAACGAGTAAATCATATTTGTATAGTAAAGAAATGAATAAATGGGTAAAAGAAGAGAATTATGATATGTGTTTAATGTGTGTTCCGTGTCAATTATTTTGTATGTGAATAACCCAGATATGCTAAGTAATGAAGAGATTAGTACTGGTATGAAATGCTTTGAGTATTGAGTATGATTTTTTTACTGAGCCATGGTCGCTCACTTCGTTTAATTTAGTATTTTACAGGTAAAGAGTTGCAACAAAGGTTCTCGTTGAGCACTAGTGAGACATGAGCCTGAGGGAGGAAAACCCCATATTTTTGTTGACTTATATGTTTTTGATGTATATGTGAATATATGCATATATATATATATATATATATATATATATATATATATATATATATATATACATATATATACTTGATATAAATATTGGTGGATATGTATATATTTTGTTTCCTATATGTATTTATGTGATTGTGTATATATATATCTATATATGTATATATATATGGCTAGTCATTGAAATTGGTTATAAAGTTTCTATGGGTGCTAATTTTTATGATGGTTACTATTAAGTATTTATTTTGTTAATTGTGATTATGTTGATGAAAATCCAGTCGATTGGTAGGACTGGTTTGTGTGAATTGCTAATTAGGAGTGTTACAGGGCATTAAAAAAAAAAATTCCCCGGGCCATCTAAAATAGGGGAACTCTTGCCATTTTTTTGTAATACACCTATTGTTTAGGAGAGGTTACAAGGGACGAACGTCCCTCTTTTCGAGATTGGCATCCTGCCTTGCACCTTTAGAATTTTAGAATACTTCAGACTTTAAGGGATGTGCATCCTTATTCATTTGGCAAAAATCCTTGAGAGCTCCAGACTTGTAAGGACGGGCATGGGACAAGCAAAGGAACTGGTGTCTTGCATTTTGGGATAGGCATCCCTTATCTGAAAAGTTAAAAACATAAATTTTGCCTATCTTTCAGTCATTAAAATTTCATGCCATAGAGTTAATTAGCTCATTAAATATTAATTAGTTTTAGCATAATCAAAACACTTAGGGGTTTAACAATCTTCCCTTTTTTGATTGATGACAAAACTCAAGTTTAAGTATTGAAAAACAAGTGAAAAAGGTTTGAAAATCTTTTAAAAGATTTAGAGCTCTCCCTCACTTGAAAAACTCCCCCTTACTTTAACAATACAATTCAATTTGGCATTCATTAAAAAAAAATCTCTGTTTTTTTTTCGTTTTTCATTTTATAAACCTATTTAAACTTAACCAAGATCTTTATTTTTGTCATAAATTAAAAACAATAATAAAGAAAAGATAAATTAAAACTCAATTTTTTCATTTGATTTCCAATTTAAGGTTAAAACAATAACAATTTGAAAACTTTCTCCCTCATAGTCAATGCTTATATGCTTTCCTTTACTTTAACACATTTTAGTAAACATAATGACCAAGATTTTTTTCGGTCAAAGCAAGTTCATATGATAAAATTTTGGAAAAATTGTTGCATGGTGTCTCTTATATTTTTGATAAATCATTTTTTTGATCAACAAAAAATATACTTCAATATATGCATTTACACCATCCAAACTTCTTTCCAACCCTAAGCTACAATTCATTTCAAGCAAACAACTTAATTTCAAAAGCAATTATCTCAATATCAATATCCCATAAAACATTATCCATCAACATCAACCAAATCAATTCCAATATCCAAATGAACATTAAAGCAATTTTCAACTTCATTCGACCTTAAATCTGTTCATCAAACATTCAATTAAAAAGAATATTAATCAATTCATCATAATTTAATATCATGATTTTTCAAAAAAAAATTATATGTCACAAGCATATAATCTCATTGGAGTTAGTTATTTTTTCAAGCAATGCATCATTTTCACTTCCAAGCTTTTGTAACTCATTTGATGCTAAAATCTTTTCATTTTTAACTAATTCAAATTCTTTCTTGATTTTAGCATGCTCACTAATGAGATTTTCATGATCATTTTTAATGCATGTCAATTGCTTTTTCAAAGATTTATTTTTAGCACACATGCATTTATATTCATCCATCAAACAATCAAATGCTTCTTGTAATCCATTAAAAGAGTAAGAGTTAGAGTTATTACCCTTTTCCTTTTATTCGCATATTTCCATGAAGCATAGATTGGTTCTTTCATGCTTCGACTCATTTTTATCACCTGAATTGTCACTCTTGCCCCAAGTGGCCGTAAACACTTTCTTTTTGAGTTTTTTCTCCTTTCTCCTTTTCATAAGTTAAAGACATTCTTGTTGAATGTGATCGAGCTTCTCTCATTCATAACACATCATTTCATCATCATTATCCTCGTATTTTGATTGGAGAAGTTCATGCCTTTGCTTTTTGAAAGGAATATTTTGAATTTTCTTGCAAGAAGATTCGCATCTTTTTCATCCATTAAAGAATCATCATTTTCATTTTCTATCTTCAAGGGAATATTCTTCTTTGTTTTGGTCTCCTCCTCTTTGGGCTTTTTCTTCATCTCAAATGTCAATAGGCTTCTAAGGAACTCATCCATGCTCATTTTGCTCAAGTCTTTTGATTCTTCAATAGCGGTCACTTTCATGCTCCATATTTTCAGTAACAATCGAAGAATCTTCTTGAAAAGCTCAATGGTCTCAAACTTTTTTCCAAGTCCTCTAAGATCATTTACCAAGTTTGAGAACCTCTTGTACATGTCATTTATATTTTCTTCCAATTTCATTTCAAACAACTCATATTCTTGAAAAAGAAGCTTCACTTGACTTGTACCTTTATGAGTAGTTTGAAGGATAGTCCATATCTCTTAAGTTGAATCACATGAAGAAACACAATTAAATTCGGTTGAGTCTAATGCAAAAAACAATATATTTATATCCCTTGCATTTAAACTCATTAACTTTTCATCTTCCTCATCAAAATCATCTTTTTTAGGTAAATTTGTTTTAGAGTCCCTAGGCATAAAGTCACTATTCTTAATAATTTTCCACAACTTATAGTCTATAGATTGAATGTGAAGTTTCATCTTAATTTTTCATTAAGTGTAGTTTGACCTACAAAATAATGGTGGTCTTATAATGTTGTATCCTTTACCAAAAATAGGGATAGATGTTCTAGCCATTCTAAATGGTCTTAAACTCTAAAAATCATTGGATTTTACAATGTAGAGTCAAAACTCTAATATCAATTGAAAAATCCTAAATAGTTAATAATCCTAGAGAGGGTATATAGGATTATCTAGAAATTTTAACCAAATAAAAATTCCTAAAGCAAATTTATAATCAGTCACAACTAAACCAATAAATTTAACAAGATATTCAAGCAAATCCAATAACCAACAAACTCAAGTAATTAAACATCAACAATATTCAACAAATTGTCAACACATATAACATAATCATAAAGCACAAAGTAAAGAGAGTAGGAAAAGGAAATACTCAAGATTTATAGTGGTTTGAAACATTTTTTTCCAAGCCTCCTACATCCACTTTTTCAAGCAACCTGCTTAAATTCTACTTGTAAAGATATCGTCTTTTTACAATAGTCCTCTGGAATTTTACCCACATACACTAGTTATCTTAGATTATGTCCAACTTAATAGTTATTCAGGATTTTACCCAACTCAATAGTTATTTGAGATTCCACCCATAATTGTTTGAATACAAAAGATATATGTTTTTTATTGCCTCTATAAGGTTGATACACTAAATGACCACAAAAGGTTCTCTTAAATAATTGAGTTATAAGCTTTGGAGAGAAATTAGAGAAGAAATGAGTATGGGATTTTACTTGTGTGACCTCTAACTTATTCACCGTCAAAGAGTCTTCACTTTATAGTTTTTGATGGTTGGAATGGCTTAAATGACTGTTGGATGGGATAATGTATCCATTGAGCTTCGGTAATAATGTTTTGGCCTTGAAGACACAATGAGATGGACGTCCTATTTTGAGGGGTGGGCATCCTCTTACATATTTTGACTTTGGTGGCTTTGAATCAGACATTGAATGGTTGAATTCGTGCATCCCCTTTTCCAGGACATGTATCCTTCTTTGCACCTATAAAATTTCAAAATAATTCAGACTTGAAGGGATGGGCATCCCTATTCATTTGACAAAAATTCTCAAGTGTTCCATACTTATAAGGATGGACATGGAGCAAGCAAAGGAACTAACATCCCATATTTGGGGATAGATGTCTCGTATCTGAAAAGTTGAAAACATAAATTTTGCGTATCTTTTGGTAATAAGAATTTCATGACATAGACTTATTTAGCTCATTAAATATTAATTAATAACTTTAAACTTAGTTTGACATAACTAAAACACCTAGAGGTCCAACAATTAATACAAAAATTGAATAAATAGAATGTAAAGAGAAATTGAGATTGAGATTGAAATATTAAAATTCAATAAAGAAAATGTTGAATGTAAAAAGGATTAAAAGAAGAGAATGTAGAGAGAGAATGAGAAATTAGGTTGGATGTGTGAGATTTAGAAAGTGGGGGAGGGTAGGTTTATATAGAAAAAAATAAAAAAAATTCAATTCTCAACTGCAACTATGGGTAGTAGCCCAAAAAAGCTTATAAAAGATTTTTTTTTTTTTAAATTCAAAGTAAACAGTGCGTGGGCTGGGTCAGGTATGATGTCTAGGCTCAAGGCTCACCCCTGAAGGCCCATGACTTGTTATAGTGTGAGTCAAACCCTTTTGGTTAGGCCATTTTTTTGTGCTTTTGATTGGATCGTAGACCGACCCAACCCAACCCATTGACATGTCTATTTGTCATGGTAAAATTCAATCAAAAGTTGTTCTCTCATTTCTCCTTTGCATAACCATCCACTTATCTTGCAATTTTTGTATTTCAATATTTTTTCTAAACGCAAATTTGTAAAGATCAAACATATACAAGCTTGTGGAAAAGTTTTGAAAGTGTAAAAAGTAAACACCCACCTATTTCATCTAGTCAACTTTAGAGTACCTTAGGTAAGTTTCATTGGTAATCAAACTTAATTGAAAATTAACATTTTCTCATATACTTCTTTAATCCTTAACGAAATCTTAATCAAACAAATAAACAAAGAGAAAATGAAATAATTACTTACCTATGAAGCCATTTTTGAGATGAATACAACTAAAAAACTAAAGAAGATCAAAGATCCTAGAAAAAGTCATCTAAATTAGAAGGAGGGAAATTTGTTTAGGGTAAGCGTTATACATCGATGAAAGGAAAAGGGGGGTTGTAAAAGGCTTAGTATACACAAAGGTATTTTTGAAACTTTCCATTAATTTGGTTAAAATTATATATTAAAAAAAAACTATGGTTAAAAAATGATAGACTAGTTAAAAATGCGTTAAAAATAATTCATTTCCCATATATCAATTACAATGTCTCTAGGATTCAAAATCCTAATTTAGTGAGTTTGAAGGTAATTTCTCTCAAGAAGTCCTACAAATAAAAGAAGTTTATCTTAGAGAAGGAGATAGGGCAAAACTTGTACTAGAGATTCCATATAGGCTACTAAATTAATATAGTAGTTCTTCTGTAATATACAATCATCAATAACCATTCATGGACTGTGATATTTTAATCATTGGGGTGGAATCGTGTTAAAAATCATGTCTTATTTCTTGATTTGCACGTTTTAATTAATTCTTATTATATAATAGCAAGTGTATTACTACCTTAACCTATTTTGTGTAAAACTTAAAATTGTTTACACTAATTAGTAATAAGAAATTGCATCAACAATAATAAAAAACGTTAAAAATTATGTCTTATTTCCTTATTTACATGTTTTAAGTAATTCTCATTACATAATAGTAAGTACACCATAATTTTATTATTATCTTAACCTATTTTGTGTAATACTTAAAATTGTATAGATTAATTTATAACAAAAAATTGCATAAACAATAATAAAAGCAAATAATCCCTAAAAAACAATCTATCAAATATTAAACCTAAAAATTTAATGTCAAACTATTAGCTATTTTTTACATAAATTGATTTATATGTTGAATGCTCAATTTACCTTTTTCCAAAAATGTAAGCTTTCCTAATCAATATGTGTGTTATAGAAAAACGATAAGAGTTCCCCTATTTTAGAGAGCCTAGGGAATTTTTATTATGCCTTGTAACACTCCTAATTAGTGATTCACACAAACCAGTCATACCAACTGATTAGATTTTCATCAACTTAATCACAATTAATGGAATAAATAAATCATAGTCACCATCAAAAAAATTGCCACCCACATGAACCTTATAACCAATTCCAACAATTAACACAATACATACATACATACATACATACATACATACATACATACATACATACATACATACATACATACATACATACATATATATATATATATATATATATATATATATATATATATATATATATATATATATATATATATATATATATTCTCATGAGGATATACTAACCATTATATAGATGTACATGCACATTAAAACAACAACCACATATATACATACAGGAATCAAAATATATACATATTCACCAATATCTATATCAAGTATATATATGAACATATTCACATATACATCCAAAACATATAAATCAACAAAAATATGGTTCCTTCCTCAACCTCATGTCTCGCTAGTGCTCCCTGAGAACCTCTGCTGCAACTCTTTACTTGTAAAAATATTAAATTGTATGGAGTGAACAACAACGGTTTAGTAAGAAAATCATATTAAATACTCAAATCATTTCATACTAGTACTAATCTCTTCTATACTCAACGTGTCTGGGCTAGTCACATACAAGGTAATTTACACGTAACATGCATTAACCATATATCATATCTCTCTTTATCATTATGCAAATATGATTCACACGTTATGATTTATGTATGTATGAGTGCCATGACTTTTATTTTCAGATTCTTCTCCTCTTTTCTTAAATCTTCTCTGACCGTACATCTTTCTGAACTTTTTGTCAGCCACATAGACTTACATGCATGATTCTAATGCAAATGACTTTTATAAAACATTTTCTAATTCTTTTTGTTTATCAAATATTTTTATTGACTGGTCTAAACTACAAATGACAATACATGCAGTCACCATATGAGGTACAATCCTCTTTTACACATATATTTCACTATTTTTCTTTATTGTTCATGTAGAACAACCAATATCTTTCTTTGCTATCCACACAGTACAGCTCGGTGTAAGGATTTTAAGTATGTTTCCTGTTTTCCTGTATCATATGCGTCATTATAAAACCAAAAAACACTTGTTTTTCATTTTCTGAAAACATGCATAACTTAGAAAATGTTGTTCCTCTTTCTTTCTTTTTCTGAAAACATGCATATGCTATGATTCCTCATGTATACATGTATAACCATAATATGAAATATGCCTATTTATTATTTTTCCTTATTCTTTTCACTCCTTATTAAACATCATATTATTTTCTCATGGATTTATATATATATCTCATGCATCAAATTAATTTTAAAATATACAATATAGGCTTAATATAAGGGTTATTACACATATCATGCACATAATTAAGCAAAAATTAACCTACATTACATACAATGACACTTTTACCCTTATGGTCAAAAATTACATCATGAGTCCTAATGAATTTCTTTATTTTTTTAAACATAAATAACTTTAATTCTAATACCTTACACGTTTATATAAGTAAAGGTTATTTGAATAACCTAACTTAAATCACTTCAAGTATGTAAAGTATGAAATTCTTACATTTTCTTTGCTAATTAGGTGATTTAAGCCTATTCTCCTTCTTTTCTTCTTCCTAGCAACCTTAATCAACCAAAAAACATAATCATCCATCAAAACTCTAAACTTGACATCTCTTAAAAACTAAAGTTTTTACCTTAGAACTTACCAGAATGGATATATTTACAATTTCTATAACTGAACACTTTGAAAATTAGGTGGTTTAGCTAGGTTTTTTGGTGAATTTTTGTTTGAAGAAAAACTTCAGTGAAGTTATGGAGGATTCTCTGCCAAGGAAAAAGAAAATGAATAGTTTTGTTGTTATATCAGCATTTTGGACTAATTTACCCTTAGCCTTCTCCAAAAATGATTATTTTATCCTTAGCCAATTACCAAAAACCTTTAGCACTATTATATAATTTCAAGTGTGCAATTCAATTTACATTCCCACTTTGTCTCTTTAATCCTTCTAAAATGACCATTTTACCCCATTTGAAAATTATTGCTCATTTAGTAGTTTTAAAGAATTATTTTACAATTTCTTTAAACAACTTATAAAATCAGCTCTAGGGGTAATTTTGAAAGTAGAGTTTCCTAACATACTTGAATCCTAGTGTTACAAAAAAGGTATTTTGGAACACCTCTATTTTAATTTTAAAAAAACTATTTCCCACCCAATCACATTGGTAATTGTAAATACCAACCCTTGAACCATTAACCTTGAATAGACATGTCAATTGGGCCAAGCCAATTAGAAGCCCTACCTGAAGTCTGAAATTCAAGCCTTGTCCAAAAGGTTTGACCTAATACTAAAGGCCCATAGGCCTTCTGGATTGGACTGTGAGCTTTAATATTACACCTTTGGGTCGGTCCGGTTGATACTATTTACAAATTTAAAAAAAAAGGGCAAAAAAAGCATGGCTTCTGTCCAAAAGCCTTCATTGCTTCAACCAAAAGTAGAAGCCTAAGGCCTTTATTTTTTTTAATTTTTTCTATATGAACCAATCCAAATCTTTTTTATTTCTAATTTTATTTACAAATATCTCAATCTCAATTCTTTCATTATATTTTCAATCTCATTTTCTCTCATCAACTCTCTTTCGGAAACAATTTGAATTTACAAATAATAATTCATTGTGTTTATAATTTCATTATCATTACAAAATATTACAAATGGATTCAGTGTGAAATGAATTCAGAAATTTGGATATTGAGGATGAGTAGATAAATGGTATGGTATATATATTTTATTTATGTTTATAATTATATAGTATTAAATTAATTTATTTGTACTATATTAAAAACTTATAATATTTTTGATCATGTAACCATAGTATTTCTTCGTCATAAGTGAGAAATTATAAATAAAATGTTTGGGTACTGTCTTTAGTTTTAATAATTAAAAAATAATTTTTGTTTAAAAGTTTTAATTAAAATAAAAATAAATTAAATGAGTTGATCTTATATATTCATGGGCCAACTCAACCCAAATGCCCATTACTGTATAGGTCTAAGGCTCGACCCAACCCATGAGCCTACTTAATAGGCTGAGCCAGAGCTAGCCCAACCCATTGACATGTTTGACCTTGAATATAGTTCCAATGTAAAATACAATTCCAAGGAAAATTCTAAGAGCTGATGTTTACTTTAAAATGCTAAATTATTTATAGTTATGAAAAGCGATTTTAGATCCTGCTAACTAATATTCACCCACTTTTAAATTTTTTTTTTTAGTGAACTTAACTTTAATTTAATTTAAATGAAATTTCAACTTTTAAATTCGCTAATACTTTATTTTATATTCTTGTTATAATTTTAACATTTACTCTTATATATATATCTTAACACTCATTCATAGTGAACATCATAATTTTAAACTGTTTGATGTAATACTATGTGAATTCAAAATAGATATAAACAAGAATATGAACATTAATATGTCATGATGTGATTTGTGTTATTTTTATCTTTAATTCAAATAATTATTTGATAACACATAAATGTTTATACCCAAGTTTATACTCATTATTAAGGCCTAATGTTTGATGTAATACTCTTATTTTGATAATAATAAACTAATACGTCCCTAAGTATATTGACTAATGACTTTACTTAAGTGTGAGTTTAGATTACAAAAATTTATAAAATACATTTGAAGGAGTATCAAGATGGAAATGAAAGACAAGACTCAAGTAAAGAATTTATAAATATTTGAAGAAAAACTCAAGTTTAGGTAGATATGTTTGTAATTTTGAAGCATTTGCTTTAATTAGAATATTTATTTGTATGTGAAAACTCTCTTAAAAACTTATTCTCATATCTTTCACATTTTGAGTTAAAATGTTATTTTTCAAACTTATTAGGTTAAGCCAAATTTTTATCAAAGTTTATTAACTCATTTAAAATGATGAAGTTTTGTAAACTATATTTTCATATTTCAAAGTTGGTTTTGAAAGAATTTTCAAAAATGGGTTAAATTGTCACTTTTCAAAGGTTTAGGGGGTAAATTACAAATTTTCAAAATTTTAGGGATAAAATATAATAAAATTTGGTTGACCCAATTTAACCAGCTGAATTCTTTGATGGCAGCTTCTGAATTATCTAGAAGCTATGTATTTTGGCTTTCAAAAATTTGGTTAACCGAATTCAATCCGATTGACCGAATTTTGCTTTAAAGTTTCTAACAACTAGTGTCATGTAGATACCAAAAAAGTGCCATATCACATCTAATTGAACAAATTTCATTCGGTTGATTGAATTTAGTATTTTTTGAAAAATTAAAACAACTAGTTTTTATGCACAACTGTAACTTTTCTTATTTTTCCTTATATAAACTCAATTAAATTCACTTGGGATGAACTTTTGCCACAAAAAACTTTCATATATTTGAGAGCAAATTAATTTTGAGCTATTCACTTGCAAATTCTCTTCTCTATTCAAAACCCTTGCTTAAATACTTTTAGATTTCATTTGCATTGGGTTGTACTAAGTTTAAATTTTCATATACATTCTTTAAGAGAAATTATATTTCAAATTCACATAAAAATTCATGCTATAAAAGAGTAAGGTTTATTCTTGAAAAGATAAGAAAATTTTTAGTAAGAAAAAATGAGTTATAGTACTCGTAAAGGTTAATATCACCTTGGAAGCTATTTTTGTTGTGAAGAAAAGCTTAGTTGGGATTTTGTCAACCAAGGACTAGTGGAATACTCTAAGGGAGATAACTTGGAGGAGTGGATGTAGGCCAGGTTAACGCGAACCTTGACGAATTGATGCAAGACCTAACATTCAAGAAGATATTTTCCCCACGATTGAATCAGTTTCGTCACTGAAATAAACCTTGACCCAAATCGACATAGAATCAAATGAACCTCGGTATTGTAATGGTGAACGCCACAAGATGAATTTTGATAAGTTCAAAGATTGGTAATGTAATAGTATGTAAAGTCGGCCAAAAGATCCTTTCATGATAAAAAAAAGAGAAAAGGACTATTTTCCACCCATTTTTTAGGTCTATCTCAAACCTATACCCATGAAAGATGAAAAACCCTTTTTGCTATCCATGACCAAACTGTCGTCTAATTTCTCAGTTAGGGACAGGGGCAAAATCGATATTTTACTGTTTAAAACCTTAAAACTTTAAAATTTCACCATTTTCCCCCTCCAGGTTTTAAAAACTAACAACTCAACCTATCCTCAAAGTTTAAAAAGTTTAGATTTTACCCCTAGAGTTTGCTTCCTTCTCCAGCCACCATCGACGGCTGATGCATTCGACTGATCTCGTATCTCTGACTACAATGGACGAACCTTCATTTCCTAGATTTGGACAACGAAATGTCGTCCAGATCTAGAAGAACGAACAAAGGATGATGCTTCGTCGTCGCATCTGGACAACGCAATGAGCGAGTCGTCCTTCGTTGTCTAGGTGGAGCGATGAAGAAAGACCTCTTTCCTTTGTCGTCACGATGGTGCGATGAAGAGGTCTTTGTCTCTTCGTCGCACCAGGAGAAGGAGGAGGCCAGCGACGACGTTGAAAGATGAAGTTGAAGAATGAGGTGAAACTACTATTTTTGAAAGTTATGGGGGACAACATAATTTGAAAAATATGAAAACCCTAGGTTTGGGGGTGAAAAAGTTAGTTTTCAAAGTTTAAAAACTTTGGTTAAAGATGAAATGTTAGTTTCTAAAACCTAAGGGGGGTGAAAAGTAATAAATTTTATAACTTTTTAATATAAACAATAAAATACTGATTTTGTCCCTATCCTTAACTGAGAAATTGGACGGCAATTTGGTCATGGGTGGAAAAAAGGGTTTTTCATCTCCCGTGGGAATAGATTTGAGATAGGTCTAAAAAATGGGTGGGACCTAGTCCTTTTCCCTAAAAAAAATAAGTTTTTATAGTATAATGTCAACTTAACCCTAAAACTACCCATGACTCAATGGACTTCCAAACTTTCCAAGCCCATTACCTAATTAACTACCCAAAACTCTAATTAAAATGTAATATAACAATTGGGCTCAAGAAAGTCTAGCCCGGTCACAAGAATGACCAAAATTCATGAAAATCTGAAAATCCTAAATTTGGTATAACAAAAACTGCATAATACACACTTAAATGGCCTTTATTTGGGCCTACAATTTGGGTGTAACCAAAAAACTGGTTATTCATATAGAGCTCAAAGTGAGCTTCATGTTGATATGTTACAAGGCTCGTAATTCCTCTCGGATTAAAAGTTATGGCCATTCAAAGTCTGCCTACGCATTTTGGATTTAGATTTCTCCATGGGCTTAGACCTAAATTAGGTTGACTTTTCTGTTGGCTCCTTCAAGTATCTAGGCGTCCTTTAGTGAGCTAGTTTTAGTCTCTAAGCCTTTCACGAGCCCTACTAAGGCTTGTTGCACCTTTTTAGCTCTATTCCTCGTAATTGGCCCAACTAGAATGTGTAGCAGATCTCCTAGATGGCTCGATGCTCCCATGATACCTCTATCACTCCTTTTAAAGTTACCTGTATTCCTATGATCATGAAGCTTAAATTTCTTATTTTGCCATTTTCCCTTAGACTAACCATATTCACTGTTTCTGACTTCTCCAACTTCGGTTTCTTCTTTTCAACAACACACCTAGTAATTAGGTCATTAACAGTCAAATTCTCTCTTACAATATTATAAACTATTTTAATTTGACTGAATTCTTTAGACAAAGTATTGAGGGTATAATAAACAATATAATTATCATTAAGAGGTATATTATAATTCTTCAGCTTTGATTCTATTCCTACAATCTTTAAAATGAATTCTCTAGCCCCTTTAGAGCTATCATATCTAACACCTAATAGCTCACTCATCAAACAGGGAACCTTAAAATGATCAAAAACTTAATATCTCTGCTTAATAATATCAAAAAATTCTCTAGTATTTATTAACTCTAGTAAGCTACTAAAAAAATATTCAACAATTGTCCTTTTCATAGCAATAATATTGAGCTTGTTAAATCTTTCCCATTTAGCATAATACTCTTTCTCAGCAGTGGAACTCTCATCAGTAGGTCTTGGAGCTTCATCCACTCATAAGATTATATCAATATTAGCAATGCCCAATGCAAATTCTATATTAGACCCTTATCTCTTAAAATTACTACCATTTAGGAGCTTAAGTTGTTGTTCACTATAATAGTAATCGAATTCACAAGTAAACAATACAACTGATTAATAATATAGATAATTAACCAATTAAAATAGCCTCAAAATATTATAAGTTATTCTAAATTGTTATCATTATTGCATCATCATAAGCTCTCCTTTGGGTAGAGAATATGAAATGTTATTAGAATCCCAAAGCATAAGGTTATAAAACCATATGAGGATTTTATGAAAATTGATTTTTGAAAGAAATATGTCTTTTGGGTAGATAAACTTTTTAGACCAATGTTCATCATCTCTTTAATCAAAAACACATGTTGATTGAATAAATACAACCTCTTTTGGGTGTGTTGGATTTATTCATGACCATGGACAATGTATTTTATATAATTAACCTTATGGTTTAATGCACACAATAACCCCTTTTGTGTAAAAAATTATATGTATTACAACTAAATTATGTATTATTATTGGATAAAATATTTCATGAGTTTCAATGAATGCATTACTTTATCGGTTCAATATTTTGACAACCCACTAATTTATTCCTATTATACTAAGCAAAATTGTTTCAACAAAGATTTCATGAGATATTGACCATTATTATCTCTAACAATCTTCTAAAGTAAAATTGCATCAAACACAGTGAACAAAACAACTATTTTGAAACTTTAACTCTTAAATTGTAGAAATTTTATCTCAAAATAATATCATATATGTGTTCCAAATGAAATATAACATAGTAAAACAAATATGTGCACATTCAAAACACAAATAATCACCTTGATGTTGGAAAATCACCTTCACATGTTGGAAAACACTATCATGTGTTGGAAAAACATATGCACGCATCGTCATGCACACACACACACACGTGTTGACAGAATATGTCATGTGCCTCCACGCATCTACATGTGTGGACCTATGGTTGGTTTGGGTCAACCCGATTTTTTGGTTAAAAAACCCATTGATTGACTTTAGTCACCAGTTGATTGGTCAATGTGTTAATTGTTGACCATTGGTTCGGTTGACTCGTTGGCCCGAGTATTTGGGTTTTCCTAACCCCGATAACAACCCATAGGTTACTAAGAACCCTAACTACCCATTGTCGTTGCCAATGCCAAATTCAATAGTTTAAATTGACTATTGGTTCGACAATCATGGGGAAAAAAGATCCCATAATGCTGGCGACTCCTACTGCAGTAGTCTAGAAAGGTGACGATGAGTTCATTGGTTGGAATTGGCACTTTACCAAGACAATTACCAATCGAATTACAACCTAATTTTGATCGATTTTGAGTGCAAAAACTTGTTTAAAGGCATGTAAAATCCAAAGCAAACATAAACATATGATTTTCATGCCAAATTATCAACAAATTAGGCAAAAAATTCAATAAACCCTAAATCAGAAATCTAACAAAAATTCATCCAATTTTCAAGACAACATATACTTTATAGCTTTAATGTGAGGCTCTAATATCAAATGTAAGCAATAATAACATTAAATCACACAATTGCAAAATTTCAAATAAAATATATTTTGCCTAATTTGTTTAATTTGATCACAATATGCTATAAAATCATGTTATAGATGAATTAGGGATAAAAACATATCTATTTGTGCCATTTGGTTGCAAAAATTGATGCAGAAGATGATTGATTATCAATCCACCATAAATGTTTTCCTTTTCTAGTTTTAGAATGCACATTAGAAAGGGTGCAAAAAACTTTTGTGTTATATATAAAAAATTAAACATTCTTGTTTTATTTATTTATCTATTTTTTACAGTAAAAGGGTCAACTGGGCTTTCTCATCAAAAGCCCAACAACCTTTATTGGCCAACACTTATAATCCAATTTAATAATCATAATACGAAGCGTATAGGTCCACTTCTAAATGGTCACATCGAACCCATAAAATGAAATCTTTATAGACTATACATTCATCTGGTTTTATTAAACAATGAGAAAGTTTAATCAATGTATGCCCTCATCATTCCAATATTATATTCTTATAACTAACAAATTTTTTTAATGGTAATAATTGATTGATGAGTATTTGAATTTTTTAAGTGAGTATGACTTTGTTGATGAACTAAACCTTGGGTGGGAATAAATCTTTTGCCCATTATTAATGCATGAAGTATTATTATATAGAATGTAACTTCTTGTTTTTCTTAGAATAAGGAATGAAAGAATTTATAAAACATATTTTGAAAATAATATTCTATAATTCATCTATCTTATTTCTTTTTTACTAGGCTTTGTTAAATTTCATTGTGCAACTTTCAACTGTGTGTCTTATCTGGCATTTTGTTTTAGTTTCACTGTGCAACTTTCAACTGAGTGTCTTATCTGGTGTTTTGTTTAAGTACTTTTTTTTAACTTGTTTGGTTGGTGTAAATGCTTGACGATTGCTTCTTGTAAAACATAAATATGTTTTATCTACAACAACATCTCTACAAAACCTTAATTTAACTTAAATGTTTTGTATACTGGTACTTACTTCAATCAAGAACTTTACACTTAATTATGAAGTTAAAATTGTTTACATTTCTTCTGGCATCGTTCTAATTGGTTTTTCTGGTAAGCATCTCTCAATAACTCAGGTTTTGATGTAGACCAATGCTTAAATCTTATATATGTTTCATTTCTTTCTCAACGTCAGGGGCATGATGGTGAAAATCTTGGCTACCTATCTAGATGCATTTTTGGATAAATCAACAAGAGAAGCGCTTGACCACAGACCAAACCATGAATGGCCTCACTAATTCCACAACTTTTGGTCTTCCATGTAACAATCCTATGTAATGGAATAGAAACTATGAAGGACTATAGCATGTTAGGTTTCTTATTCTTTTTTCAGTTTCCAAATGCATTTTGATTTATTCTTTTCATTAATCCATACTGCATAGACTTGTACTTAAATAACGAGGATAGACTTAATGTTGATTACATTAATAAGTATAAAATTAAAATAAGATTAATGTTATTAATGCTGATAGATAAAATTGATAAATTAAGATAAGATAAGATTAATTCAAATTATTTATATTAGATTAATGTAAACAAAATTTTTGTATCTATACTTATAGAAGATTAATGATAATAGAAAGATAACTTATGAGTTTAATTTTTTTTTGCTACCAATACCTTAGCCATTACAAATGTTACCTATAGATATCTTGTTTCTTTAAATAATTTGAATTAATTTTATCTTAACTTAATTATATCAGTCTAATCTATCAACATTAATAACATTAATCTTATTTTAATTTTTTGAGCAAGGCTATATGCATACATTTTTTGTACAGAATTTTAGGTATACAAATGATATGTCAATATGTGATTAGATGTTACTTTATTTTTAATTCAAAATCATCCAATCTCATGATGACACATAATCTGTGTATCCAAATTGTATACCAAAAGTGTATAAACACAATTTTATTGTAATTTTATCTCCATTATTGTATCAACATTAATAACATTAATTTTGTCCTATAAGTCTCCCTAAGTTGAATTATTTTTGCCAAAATTTCTCAATTTGTTCTTCAAGTAATTAAATTGATTCTTTGACAAAGCTTTTGTGAGTATATAAGCGATTTGGTTTGTTGTAGAAAGATGAAGAAATTATTAGGAGACCTTGTCATGTACAAAATGGACATATAATTCTAAATGCTTCATTCTTGTGTGAAATACAGGATTGACACTTATATAAATTGCTCCAAGATTGTCACGTTACAAGATTGGACATTTAAATTTATAACTAAGTTCATGCAACAAATTTTGTAGCCTTGTGATTTTAGAATGAGCAACTGCCAAAGCTCTATACTTCACTTCTGTGGATGACCGTGAAATTGCTATTTACTTTTTACTTAAGGCCAAACGACTATTTCCCACCCAAGGTTTGATGTTTTCTCAAGTTTTCACTCTTTAACTATGGAAACACCAAACACCCACCCATGGCCGGTTAGATTTAACAAAACCCTAATGGTGGTAAATTTAATCTCATTTTCCCCCCTAAAAGTTTAAAAACTAACATTTTTCCCTAAGCTAAGTTTGAAAAGATCGCATTTCCCCCCCTAGGGTTTATTTCCAAACCCTTTCACTTTCTTCAACGCCATCACCGACCGTCTTCCCCTCTCGATGGTTTCTCTTCCACTGACGTCCCCCCTCAACTCTTGCACTACACATCCGACGTAGAGAAAAGTCATCTGGGAAGAGAAATTGTCTTCCCAGATGACAAAGACGAGATTGATCAATCTCGTTTTCATCGTCTGGAAAGACGATTGTCTTCCCAGATGAAGACGACTCATCTTCCTAGAGGACGACGAGTCGTCTCATCTTCGTCTGGGAAGACGATCGTCTTCCCAGACGATGATGACTGGGAAGACGAAGATCTTCGTCTTCCCTGACGAAGTTCTTCGTCTTCCATGGCTTCTCCGACTCCGATCGGGTGTCCAAATGAGAGGAAAGAGATCGCGGAAGGAGAGAATGCTTCGGGAGGGAGAGGTCGTCTGCAATGGAGTCGGAGATGTTGTCGGAGATTTCAAAACGAAACCCTAGGGTGAAACTGTGATTTTTTAAAACTTAGACTGGGGGAAAATTTTAGTTTTTAAAGTTTAGGGGGCAAAATTAGATTTTATTTTAGTTTATATTTAATATTATAGTAAAAATGATGATTTTACCCTTACCAGCGTTAGGGTTTTGTTAAATCTAACCGGCCATGAGTGGGTGTTTGGTGTTTCCATAGTTAAAGGGTGGAAACTTGAGAAAATATCAAACCTTGGGTGGGAAATAGTCGTTTGGCCTTTACTTAACTATGAAACCTGATGAGCACCAAGATAAATTGCATAACCAATCATTGATTTTCTATCATCTATATTGTCTACCTAATCAAAATCCAAATAAACATTGATATGATCAAAATTGGACTTACTTTTGAATAAGCAATGAAAAATAGTAACTCTTAGATAACGAAACATCTTCTTAACAACTATCCAATATTTTTTATTTGGTGAATGCATGAATTGATTGGTTTTGTTGACAACAAATGATATGTTTGGTCAAGTTAATGACAACTATAGTAGTCGTCCAACAATATTGCAATATAAGGTGACATTATGAACTTCAGATTGTCATTTTTGCTGGTTAAAGATTCACTTGTGCTTAAATGAGTAGATGTCCATTTTGTATGTCATAAGGTCTCTTAAAAGTAATTATATGTTGTCCATTTTTCTACAATTGACCAAATCATTGATGTAATCACAAAAACTTTGTGAAAGAATCAGTTTAATTACTTGAAGGCAAGTTGAAAATTTTGAAAAAAATAGTTCAATTTGAGGGAGAGTAATGGGGATAGAATTAAGATAAGATTAATGTTATTATTGTTGATAGATAAAATTTATAGAATTAAGATAAGATAAAATTAATTCAACTAATTTTAATTTCATAAGCATGATAAAATTAATGTTGTTGTAACAAACTATTTATATTTATGTATTTATAGAAAATCAATGATAATAGAAAAGTAATTTTTGAATATAATATGTGTTTACTCAACCTTAATTCAATTTGATTAGATAATAAAGAAATGAAAAATTAAAATAAAGATCAAATAACTGATGTGTTACATTTAATTAGGTGATTTTGAAATTAAAAATAAAATAAATAATTAAATTATTTAATCATATAAGGACATGCCAATGTTAATTGTTATTAGAAGCCACTTTTTTATATATGCAATATTACTCAATAAATATTGACATTTAAGTTGAATAATTTATTCATGTTCAGTGTTTGAGAAGTGTAGATGCCACTTGGTTTATTTAGCTTGCTTTAGAAAAATCTTAAGAAAGTTCATTGGTAGTGAACCTTCATTAGAAGGTAACATTTCTTCATATATGTTGTTTAAATCTCATTTAGTATATGTTGGTTGAATAAATAGTGAATCCAAGTCAAGCATGTAGATCTCAACCTTTTCACTATACAACTTGTGAATTAATATTTTGATCCAATGAATTTAAGTTTAAATAAAGTTGAGGGGTAATGGGCAAGAAATAGAAACTTTTTGATATAAAATTTGATAACTACTTCAAGGGATTAAAAAATAGTGAAAATATAAAATGTTAAATTATGTAATGAATTTTATTTAATATGAAGAAGAAAAGGATAATTTTGGAATATAATTTTATTTAAGATGAAGCTTAAAAATAATTTTAAGAGGAATAAAATAACACTGCTCGTAATGATACATCAAAAAGGTAACGTAGTAAAATAACTGCTTTATTAATCAACTCATAAAATAACAAATAGCTGAAAATTCTATTATGAAATGACTATGTAAATCTTGAGTAAACCAATCCATTTGAGGGTGATGATAATTATAATAATAATACTAAATATATGTTTGATAAAGCTGAAATGACATAAGTGCCATTCTCTTTATGTAGTCGCTCATTAGACCATTGGATCCCCGCTTGTCTTGCTACTCACCTCTACTTGCAAAACATACAAAAGGAAATGCATAAGTAAAACTTAGTAAGTGGAGACCTTTTGGCATCCATGTTTATTAAATCATCTAACGATAAAACTCTTGTTCTATTTGTAAACTAACTATTGTCACACTATGACACCTCGATGCCTTGATATGGATCACAAAAACTATAAAGACCCAAGCTGGAATCAACATATCAAATGCCCTAGTGAAAGTTACTGCAATGCCTTACACATATGCCAAATGACCTATTATGTTATCTAATTAGGACACCATGATCACACGAAAAAATATTTGATAATAGCTATTTTCTTTACCACATAAACTGATCGAAACTACTGATTAACCATCCAAAGATGGTCCTTACATTAGATGCATATGTGGTGCATCCCACTGATAACGTGAGGAATATCTAAAAGCCACATCCTTACCATGCACATTTGAATTAAACTAGGTAGCTATACACCTTAGCATAGAGTGCATGATGCATCTCATGGGTATCCAACTCTAGTGCTTTCACAAATATCATCACTTACGTACATAACTAGTAACTATCTAGTTGTGTGGTACTAGCCTTAAGGTTGCTGACTTTTCGACTTAGATTTGACTTGATCTAGGTCTGTGTTATCATTCACACAATCAGACACCTCATTTATGTCTTTATTGAACTTTTTATCTTCTATTAGCTCATTATTATTCTCATATAAGTCTCTCTTCTTATACACATAATCTAGGGGTATAATCATCTTTTGTCTTTGTTTGGACGTACACGGTCGTGTGCTTCTTAACCCACACCCGTGTGCCTTTTAAACCATATACACAAGCATGTGACATTCAACACACAATCATGTATAGAGTAGATGCACACGAGGAGTTGACTTGGACACACTTTTGTGCACTTGGATCCACGTGTACAAGCAACATATTCTCCAATGCATGTCATCCATTTTTTGAAAACCTTACACAGACGTGTATTCTATACCACATGATTGTGCATTTCTTACCTCAGAATGAGTGTGAGATTTTTGAACCTTTAAATTTTTTGATACAACACATAGGCTTGTATGGGACCATACACGACCATGCGTTACGATCTGTAAATCATGTCTTAGGGTTTTTATAGTTCTTTAATCACAAATCTAATGGTACTTGAAAAAACCATAGTACATACAATAGTCTCTAAGCATCTAGACATAATATTTTCCCTATCTTTTTAATCATAACACACATATACAAAATCTCATGGCATCAAATATAAGGACAATGATCTTTCAAGCCAAAACATATAACCTTCACACAATCAAGAAACTAGGCATGCATATAATTTGTCTTATTCGCATATGAAATCCATTTCATCAGTTAGATCATCACAATCATGTCTAAATCACCCTAGATTAAGTGTATAATGGAAAAGAACTTCATAAGGATCATGATCAACCAAAGGAAGCCATTCCACTTACTTGGGTTCTAGAGAAAAAGTCTCCCTTGCATGGCTACTGTGGTTTCGGTGATCGATAGTGACTTTTCAAGTGACCATAGACTCCTCTCATATACTCTCTCACTTTTTAAATAGCTAAGAAGTAAAAGAATGTGAAAAAATTAGGGTTGATCACGTTTTTATTTTATCTCCATGATGCAATACATGGGCGTGTATGGATCATACATGACCAAGTGTCTAGTTACACAAGGCAACTTCTTATTTCATCGCGATCATAATATAATCCACTTATTGGCTTTTTACTAACCATACACGAGCATGTATCCTTGAAAATCATTAATCATCGTATTTAAAAATTAAGAAAACACTGAAATGCCTTTAGATTTACCTGTGAGTACTACAAGAAAATTGTGAGATTTTTAAACCTAGAGAGGAAAATATGATAAAACTATAATTTTTTAATTTTTTATTAAATAACGATTTTACCCCTAACAAAATTTGTTTATGGGTGAGTATTTGAAAATTGAAAGATAGGACTTTGGAATTTTCACTATACTTTGGGTGGGAAAAGGTCTTTTAGCCTATATTAAATACAATAAATAAAAAAATTTTCATATACCTCTAATTTTGAGTAGTAGGTCAGCCAATCACATTTATGACATCACCACTCTTGAAGCTGTATACTTGAAGATATGTTTAATAGTTGAATGCTTGAATAATGCAAAAAAAAAAAAAAAAAAAAATCCAATAGCTAATGCTTACTTAGAAATAATATTTTAATTATAGTAACTTTAGTCCCCCAATTAATACTTCTATTTTTAACATTAAATTAAAATTTTATTTAGAGTGAACATCAGAATTTGAAATTGTATGATATAAAATAAAATAATACTGTATATTTACAATGAATATAAACATAAATATAAATCTTGATATATCATAATGTAATTAGTATTATTTTATCATTAATTTAAAATTATTCAATCACTTGATGACATAATTATTTATACCAAATTTTATACTTATTATTAGTGCATGAAGTATTATTTTATAAAAAATTAATTTTTTTTAAAGAATAATAAATCAAATAATTTATAAAGGATATTATTTTAAAGATAATATTCAAACACTACCACGAAAACAAACTATAAATTAAAAAAAATAAAATTTATGTTCTAACTTTTAAACTTGACAAAATTAGACATGACCCGTTAACTTTACACAATACAATACGAAAAAATTGGATAGGGCTATGATTTTTGATATAAAAATAGTTTGGATTAGGTTAAGATTGACTTTAAAAAAATAGAGTTATGTTCAGATTCACATGAATCCAACTCAAGTAACTCGAACGAACTCAAAAATTGACAACACTATTACTGAATTATTATTATTATTGGTAATACTGCTATAGAAAATTGATACCCAAAGCTAACCCAATGTAGTTGAAACACTTGTTTAGATCAAAGCTTGGTTGTTTGATCAAACTGATAACTCTATTACTAAATTATTGTTATTATTATTATTAGTATAGTTTCAAATATGATTTACTTATTTATTTTTCACCATTTCTTGTTTATTATTATTATTATTATTTGTAACATCCCTATTCAAATACATACCTCTACATAGAATTTGCACCTGAAGAAGCGTGTTAAACTAAAACTTCACATGTAGAGAATTAATGCCAAATATACTTTATTAATGAAGATCCCACAATCTTAAAAGTGTATTAATTATTACATGAAATTCAAGTATATAAATCTGAAAGTCAAATCATAAGTTAAATGTGCACTAATATGAGAAATATCAAAATACATGAAATGTCCAATTATGATAAAAAAGATGAAATAGCCTCTGTCTTAATATGCCACCTCGAGTTGACCCACTAGCCTCCCTGCTGTCACTCTATTGCTCTATAATTATACCTGCAAAATCACACAAAAATGGAACCTGTGAGTAGGTAGTACACATATCCATATCCAATAATTTACATATGTTCCTTGTTTCCCAATCTGTGGTATTGTAGATGTTTTTCTAGCATCCCAGATGCCTATCTGATATAACTCGATCTTAGCACTTTTTTCTCAATGATAGTGTTATCTCGCATATTATTGTCAAATAATGTATATTGATGTCTCGGATGTCTAGTGAAAGTAGATGACATCCCAAATGTCATCTATGAAGTGTATCTTGTACATATGTTGCTAGGCTTGGGCTAAGGATACAATATCAAAAGAGCAATGAGATCTAGGCCTCTTCTACCATCGCACATGCTTCTCGAATGCTATGACGTCCATTGTCGATGCATAATTTATCCCATGGTTTCAAGATCATACACACACATACACATCGTTTCCAGTTTTTGACTCGGAACAACTCCGGTTGGGTTATACTGTCGTCCATATAGTCGGATACACCTTTAATGATTTCCTTCACCAATAACCTTCATTAGGGTCTTATTATTGGCTTTCCTCATAATCTTCCCTTTTAAAGGGTAAATTAGTTATTTCCAAACTCTCTTACTCATATCCATACATCATGTCTTCTTTACTAACTCCATATGTCTTTATCTTCTAATTTTCCTCAAAAGTATGCGGGTGTGTTTCTTTGGGACAAGACACACAACAACATGTCTTATACCACGCAGGCGTGTATCTATTCCCAAATCTACACTTACGTGGCTAAACCTAATATAAGGAGAATTTCTCCTAATTATACAAGGCAATGTGTCAAGTGACACATAGGCATGCATCGTTAAATCTCCAAAATTTGGTATACCCTATGCACAGGTGTGCATATCTATCAGACTTAGACAAAAATAAAGCAACAAACTAAAAAAGATGATTTTTCCCTTCTTCACTACACATGGGAATGTAGCCTTCCCACACGGTTGTGTGTTATCTATTTCAAACATATTAATTACTCAAACATGAATACACACATATGAAGCCAAAAGATGAAAATAACCTTGGTCATACCTGTAGGTGTTATATTTCTCTTCTCCTTAAAAGAATTTCGTTCTCGAAATTCACTTGAACAACTATAGGATTCTCTGTCTCATATCTTACTCTACCTCCTAACGGTCTTCTCAACCTGATGGTTCTTTCAAAGAACCTTAAGTAATGGAATATGTTTGTTTCGAAGCTATTTGATTGCTCAATACTGTCTCACTTACTATTATCTGATTGCTCAATATCTTTCCTTATCATGCATCTTAATACTAATGTCAGTCATAGAAGTTGGCTTTGCTTTGAACCTTTCAATAATCCCTTGAGCAATAAAGCTATGAGTAGCTCTATAATCAATTGTACATATAATGGACAAAAATAAAAAGGATAACTAACTTGTAATAATAGATGAGCTGGCCTCTGCTTGAACTTGGGTTGTTGCATAAACCCTAACTTGTCTTTCCTCTACTATCTACTTAATAGGGGCTAGTGTTACTATTATACACTCACAGACAAAATAACCTAGTTGGTTACATTGAAAGTAGACTTTCTGAGCTACTATACACTCACTAGAATGCCTACAACCACATCTATGGTAGATAGGGATCTCCTTTCACCTTGACTACTTATGCCTCTTAGGTTGCTCATCACGTCTCAACCTCTTACCCTTCTAGCCTTTTCTAGAATCTTAGGATTAAAGTCTCCTTTTATCTCTATTATCTTAGTTGCATCCCTCTTGCCTATCTGCTAGAATGGACTGATCATATTTGGGGGTTAGTGTGGCAAATATGTAGTGTTTTCCTATCTCTTAGGTTATCCTCAACCTAATGGTCTCAGACCTTTATGCTCTACCCACTACCTTAGTACAAGATCCAAGAAGCTAATCTCCAGTTAATGCATTTTTGTCAAAGTCTACACAAAGCCCATGGATGAAGATCTTTGTTTTCCTTTCTTTTGTACTAGCTACACTTGGTATGTATCAGGCTAGTGCATTGAGTTTGGTAAAAAACTCTTCAATTGTCAAATGTTCTTGTCTTAGCTTAAGGTACTCCTATACCTTAACATACAATACGTTTGCCCCTATAAACTCTTTCTTGAAAGCCTCTTAAAACTTAGCCCATGTTATAATAGTTGTCTAGTAGGCATTATAGAAAGCTCGCCACAAAACCTTGACATCTGCTCTCATCAAATAATTGGCATATATGATCTTTTTATGATCTGTCATCTCTAAAAGCTTTATAACCTCTCTATGGCCTCGAGCCAATCTTCAGTTGATATTGAATTTGTCTTTATACCAAGAAACTTTAGGGGTTGGTGTCTACTTAACAAGCTATAAATAGGGTGGATTTGTCTTTTGCACTTACCTACCGTCATTGGCCTTTAAATGGTCTCGCCTATTATCTCATTTTGGGGCGGTAAATCAACAATAGGTGGTTACTACTTAGTAATAGGTAGAACTTGAACTAGGTGGCTTATACTATTTAGACCTTATGATTAGCTTTGTGAACATCCTACATGATCCTTTTGATGGTTACATTATCAACCTGAGGCATTGTAATTGTGCTCAAAGCTTGTCCCTGAGCCATCCCTTGGCTAACCTCTTGGGTTGAGACCTCTTCCTCAACATCCTCATGAACAATACCTAATAATTTGTTGATTCTCATCCTAAAACCGTGCATATAATCTCAAATGGATATATCATAACTTAATTTAGGTTAAAATAATACTTACAATAATCAGTGTGCGAAAGCGGTCAATATTTAATGAGGGACTATTATGTACGTTTAAACACTTTTAAGTTCCCAAAACCATGCTCTGATACAAAAAAAATATAACACCTTTATCTAGATATATACCCCTACATGAAATATGTACCCGAAGAGATGTATTAAACTAAAACTTTACATGCAAATAATTAATGCCAAATATACTTTATTAATGAAAATCCAACAATCTCAAAAGTTTATTAATTATTACATGAAATTCAAGCATATAAATGCAAAAGTCAAATCATAAGCTAAATTTGCACTAATGAAAATGAGAAATATCAAAATACATGAAATGTCCAATTATGATAAAATGATGAAATCTCATTTGCCCTCATGTGCCACCTCGAGCTAACCCACTAACCTCTCTGCTACTCTATAATTCTACTTGCAAAACCACACAAAAATAACACGTAAGTGAAACACACTCAATAAGTAGGTAGCACACATATCCATATCCAATAATTTATACATGTTCCTTATTTCCTAATTAGTATCATAGATGTTTTCCTATTATTTCATATGCCTATCCAATTTAACTTGGTGCCTAGCGTCCTTTTCTCAATGGCAATCTCATCTCAGATGACTAGTGTCAAATAATGTATATTGACATCCCAAACATATAGTGAAAGCAAATGACATCTTGAATGTCATTTAGAAGGTGTACCTTTCTGACTCCTTTCAGTACCACTCTACACACAGTTTGATGGTTCATACTAGTATAATACATTGTTTCTAGTTTTTGATTTAGAACTACTTTGGTTAGGGTTCATGCCATCATTCACATAGTCAAACACACCCATAAAATTAGTTGTATACATTGTTTTCAAAAACAAAAAAGCATATTTAATTTATATATGGAATTGGCAATTGATTGAAGAAGATTTTACCATAATGTTTTTTAGTCATACAATTTTCATTTCGAGTAATATTTGCTCTATGCTGAAAAAAAAAAACTCAGAGAAAGGTGGGTATGAGTTGGTTTTATATCAACCAACTCTTGGAAAACTATATAACTTTGGTTAGCTTATTCGCAGGTGCTAGACAGATATATAGATCAAAAACTAAGTTAAGAATCCATATGTATACAAAAATTTGAATTTTTGGGTATTGCCATCTTATTATTCATCTGTTACATAATTGTTCTATGATTTGTCTATCTTATTTCTTTTTTACTAGGCTTTATTAAATTTCATTGTGGTAATGTAATATCTCTAGGTAAGTGTGAGGGGTATTTTGGTCATTTCCTTTGGGTTTGGAGTTATATTTATTACTCTATTTGTTGATTATTATTGTGTGTGTATACATAATTATTTACGCCTGAATGAGGTTGGAGGGGTGTTATGGTCTTTATGTAAAATGATCATAGGTAGACACATCAATTAGGTCAGACTAAATGGAAATCGGACCTGTAACCCAAAATTAAGGCCCGACCTGACACTGTAGTGTGTCAGGCTTAGCCTATGGGCCTTTCAAGCAGGGCTATGGGTTTATGTATTAGGCTTATGGGTCAACCCGACTTGACCTAGCCTATTATGTTGAAAATATTAAAAAAAAAAATCTATATGATAGTTGACTTCTGCAACCTTCTACAATGGCTTCTACTTGTGGCAAAAGTCAAAATGGCTAATGGTTTAATTTTTTTCCTCCTATATAAACAACTCAAATATTCTCCATTCTCTAATTTTATTTACAAATCTTTTAATCTCAATTTTTTTATTTCACGGGCTAGCTTGGCCTAAAGGCCCATCATTGTGCAAGTCTAAGGCCTAACCCAACTTATGGACACCTCTAATCATGGAAATTGAAATCGTGATGCCACGATTTTTGGCATTTAGATAAGCATGGGTTGTCTTGCATGATCTGTGCGCTTTATTTAAGAGGCTAGTCACCCTTTGAAGAAAGGACTAATGTTATTCAAAAGTTACAACACAAGTAAAGCAAACAAGGTAGAGAGCAAAGAGTTTCAGGCACTGTGAAAGGAAGGAGATTGTTGGAAGTCCATAGCCATGTGAAGACCTATGTTTCATCAGAGGAAAAGGTAGGGATTCTCCACCTTATTTTTTACTTCCATATTGCATTATTAGGTATTATATATAGAATTCATGACTAGATTGTCGTATGATGCTTAGGTGGTTTCGATTCAATCTTATGCCAAGAAAATTTGTTAAATTGATTAATGGGTTGGGATGATTGGTTTTTTGGAATTAAGTTATATGCGTAAGAACCTTAGGATTTGAGTTTGCTTCTTTTTATAAGCTAAAAAATGGTAGGAACACAATGTTGCAGACACAAGGCACGCCCGTGCATAGGAGGTGCACGACTTTGCCTTGGTTAGGTAGTTTCCCTTCAGCATTACGAAGGGTCAAGCGTGCACACAGGTGCCGGTTGTGCAACATGCACGCCAAGCAGGTGATGATTGGCTATGTTAAGATCTACTAAAGATGATGATAGTTTTTACGTGTCAAAGTTGTTTGCTGACGACTTGGTGCAACACGTGGGTGCATGTTGTAGACGTTTTCATCAAACAAATCCGTCAAGAGAATTCTATATGGATGGTTGTTCTAGTGTCTATGAAAAATATCCTCTTGGTGAGACTTGAGGTCACTAGACTATCTTGTACTAGGATTTATATGGTTAACACTAGCTCAATGTTGTCCAATCAGGGGATTGCCAGAAAGGTGATGATTGGCTATGTCAAGATTTGCAAAGGCTATAATAGATCAATAAAGGATTCATAACTCTTGAGCACAAGAGCTGATATCTCAGTTAGGGCCTTTTGACGGATGTTGATGACCAATTAAATCTATGACCATAGTGGAATTAAGTTGATGCTCAAATTAGTATTATCTGGTCACTGACAGAAGTCAATCTATGTTATTCAGGGAGTCATAAGAGAGACACTTAATTTGTACCTCAGCCTTGAAGAGATATCATATGATTAATGATCGAATTGTATGAGTAATCGTATCACTAACAAGTTAAAAGAAGTCACATGCGAACCTTTACTAATTGGGTGGCCGTGATGTTTTGCTAAAGGCCATTCTTGGTTTGTGTCCAAATGGATGTTGGGTGGAAAGTTCAATATGAATCCAGTCACTATTAATTGAGTAGATGGGTCACACACAAAAGGAGTTGATAAACTTTGGAACATACGAATTATCTAAGTTGGATTTAGTTCGGATTCTAGATTGAGAATCTATAGACTTGGAAAGGTCTATAGACCCAAAATATATTTTAATATATTTTGGGGCCTTGGTGTAATAATCCAGAGTTGTTAAGTATATGTAAGAATTGACAAGATTGAGTTGGATTGACTTAATCATATTATCTAATTTGAAATTTAAATTAGAATTGCAATAGAATTTTATTCTATTTTCGCCGTTTTGGGTTGAATGCCAAAAGTGGTGAAGAGTTAATGGGATATTAATGAAAGAATATATACGCTTTAATTACATTAACTAACTGTACAACTTTCACGAGTTGTATACACAAATACTAGGTAGAAAGCGTGTGCATATATGTGTGTGTGTGTGTGTGTGTGTTGTCTTTTCTTGGTGATATAGAATAATAATATATAACACTGTATACAACACAAAGAGATAACTTCCTTCCTTCTCACACATTAAGTTGTCTTCTAATTCTAGCAAGCCATCTTTTGTGTGGATACTAAAGAGCATACCTATGTGTGGTACTGATAGCAACTTCTTCATGATCTCTCTCCATCAACAAAAAAAGAAAGAGCCGCCTACGTAGGTATATCTAACAAACACCCTATGAGTGTTTTGTATATTTGTGAATTAATCATACTACTGGGATGATTTGAAAGGAGGTTTTGCAGAATGTTGTTAAATTAAAATTTTTAATTTGTAATTTCGCTACTGAAGATTGTAAAATTCTTATAGTGGTATCAGAGCCACCCTCAAAGGATTAATTCATAAAAGATTGTATTTGTGAATTTATTTTATTTGATTGCATAATATTTTTTAATATCGAATATCTATAATTTGTAAATTGTTATTATAAAAATTGTTAAAGCAATTTTGTGATTGATACAATGAAAATGCAAATTAGTGTGATTTTATTGAGTTTTTGTCCTTCAATTTTGCTGGATATTGTTAAAATGAATATATAGCTTATTAAAAAAAAAGCTTCCAGTTGACTGGCCATTGATTTTGTGTAGTGGCACAAAATCGCCTTAAAATTCATAGTTGTGTGTTTCGAAGGTTGTTACTGGTGTAAGAATAGTTTACATAACATTTTACCTCACCTGGTGTTAAGGCTTGCCAAAATTCATAGATTTTCCTCTGAACCGCTTCACGTCAACTCAACAGAGAAACACGCTAGGAATACTCATGCACATAACTTCGTACAGGTGGCACCCAGTGTAGGTGCATGTTGGAACGGGCAACACCTTCTCCCAACATTTGAGTTTTCTAGGGATGGCATGGCTGAACATTCCTTGTGTTAGCCATGCCCTTGTTGTGCCAAAGATGGCATGGTTGGACATTCCTTGTGCTAACCATGCTCATGTTATGCCAAATGGCATGGTTGGATATTCTTTGTGCCAACTATGCCCATGTTGTGCCAAGGATGGCATGGCTGGACACTCGTGCCAACTATACCCATGTTGTCCCAAGGATGGCATGACCCAAAAAAAACTATCTCGTGAAAGTCTCTTTTTAGTTCTTACAAAAATATAATTCAAAGAGAAGGATCTTACAAAAGACCAGAGTACCTACCAGCAAATAATCAAGGATACGCCTGCACAAACTACTACACAGAAACCATCTGATTATGTACAAACTTTTTACAAAGATTCTGATATTTGTGTGGTGGAAGCCAGTTGAGAGAGCAGCTTTCATGTGCTGGACAGATTTGTTGAAACTGGAGCATGAGCTAGTTGCTATTTATGTTGAACACACATTTTCATTAATAATTACCCAGATATACTATATACAAAAAATAATTAAAAAAGGTATTTTGGAATACCTCTAATATTCCAATGGAGAAAGGCCACTGAAAGACTATTTCCCACCCAGTTGCTTTGATGAATGATAATACCAGCCCTTGAACTGTAAACCTTGAAGGTATGTCTAGAATAGAATACCACCAAGGCAAATTCTAAGAGCCGATACTCGGCTCCAAATATAAATTTTTTATAGTGATAGTTGCCCCACCCAACAAATATTCTACCACTTTTAATTTTATTTTTTGTTTTAACAGAATTAATTCAAAGGGAAATTAATTGATATAATCTAATTTTATTGGGGGTTAAACTATTTTAGTTAACACTTTGGGTCATATTGATGTAGTCACAATCCTAATTTTATATCCGTTTTATATGAAATTTCTTCTTACATCTAGTTAAGGATTAAGGAAATATAATAATAAATTCATTTTAATCCAAAGTAAGTAAACATTTCACTAAGAAGTTTGTTTTATTTGAAGAATTAAAATTTAAAATTTAAAATTTCTTGAGGTAAAAGCAAAAGTAGTAGTAGGAATGAACACTCCTATCTTTAAATTTTTGCTCTTAACCTCTGTTTTTCAGTATAATCTAAATTGTTATGATTAATTTGAATTATAATAATGATTGTTAACCTTGTTTATATGATATAGAGTTAGATTTTGTGTAAAATATGTAGAAATCTTTAATAAAATTAAAAAATGAGTAATCAATTATACCTTGTTATTTGGTCAATTTTTAATCTTTTCTAGTTAATTTTAGAAATTAAGAATGATTTATTTATTTTAAATCTGTATTATTATAGAATAGTGATCTAGTTTTGAGTTATAATTTGTAAAAAAATCAATCAAAATCGAGTGTGAGTGTATTATAGGTAGAGTAGCCGTGCACTTGCAAAAGTTCTGAAAATCGCAAAGGATAGTTGGTCCCTGCACTTGCAATGAACCAACAGTTCCCTACGCAGGGAACCGTTGGTTCCTTTAATAAATTTTAAAAAATAAAAAAAATTCAAAAAAAATTAAAATTTCCTGTTCAGTATAGTAAACCGTTGGTTTATATGTCGGTTCATAAACCGAATGTGAATTGGCGGTTTTACGGTTCAAAATTGGTAAACCAAAACCGAACCGCTAAAATCCGGTTTTGGTTCTGGTTTTGGGTTTACCGGTTCCGATTCTGGATTTATCCAGACCAGTTTCGATCCAGTTCACAGGCCAAACCGGCCCGTGGCCAGGTCTAAGTCTTGGCAACCTTTCATGCTATCAAAGCTTAATTTGTGACTAATGTCATAAGATGGAAGGCTTTTCCACTTCTTTTATCTCAACCTCTAACAAAAACCTTGCTTTTAATACATTATTTTCTCTTAATCACACATATTGAAGAATTCCTTATGTTAACTTTGCAAGCAATGAATCCCAAATTGGTGGAAGAAAAATATTGCTGTTAGCACCACGGGCTCTATATTCTATTAGGGGTCATAATTTAGAAGAGTATCTAACCATGTCAATTCAGTGTTCCTCACCCTTCCTTTTTGTTCAAAGTGATTTATTTTTGGTACTCTTAAGAAAACAAATCCTCAATATGTTATGATGTGAACCCTATCTAACAATATGACATTCACATTCAATAGTTAGAATAGGTTTATTAAGAATAATTTGACCTAATGATTATGAACAATCATGAACCAAAGGTATGAGATGCCTAAGAATAAGTTGAGAAGGTGGGAGATAAGTTAAGTTTGATCGCTATAAGCGTTAGCTTGATAAGAGCACAAAGTTTTAAAAGAACAAAGATAAAAGTTTTTTTTTTTTTAAATTTAATAATCAAAGGCGACAAAGGGCTGTTGTAGTTTAAGGGTACACAACCCTTATATAGGAAAAATAATCCTAAACCAACTAGGATATAACTAATTCTAACAAAACCTTAAAATCAAATAAATAGGCTTAAGTTAAAATAAGGTTTTAGCCCAAACAAACATAAGTTGAAATAAATAAAAACTAAGCATAATTTAAATATAATTTAAGGCCCAAAACATAGCCCCAGATGGAGATAATAAGTGTTTCCTTCAATCACATGACCAGTAGTAAATTAGGCCCAAATTGCACATCCCCTTCGTGTTTTGGACCAATTGCCCTCAATCTTGATCCTCTTGGACTTGAATGATGTTTTTAAGCCTTTGTGACTCCTCCAAGTTGTCCAAATCATGTTGTGCATGACTTTTGGCCCAAATATCCTTGATTGGCTCAATTAGTACTTCTTTCAGCCTTTTAGCTTTAGCCTTTGTCATTGGTCCACAATTGATGAACAAAGGATCGTTGGAGGTGGAGGTGCCTTGCCATTATCCATGTTTGCCATTTTGATTTCCATCATGCCATCTGATAAAGTATGACAAATTATTAATAAGTTGGTTGTTATCATCAATTAGTGAGTCAATGTTTAGCTATATGTCAAAATGTCAAACAACTTATGATATTTGGAATACCTTGGAGGAATATTTTGTGTTAGAGTCTAAGGTCAGAGTAATGAATTTGAAAACAAATCTATAAGCAATGAAAAAAAGCCTCTTTTACAATTCATGAGTGCATTAAATGTTTGAAGGAAACTTATCATGCCCTACTAAATAGTGGCCAATTTATAACAGAAGAAAAGTTGATAAATTTTTTTATAGATAGTCTAGGACCAGAATTTGACCTTGTGGTGGTGCACTTATCATCAAAACTGAACTCTGTTTATAATGATATTACTTTAGCTAAGGCAAATTCTTTGTTGCAAAAATATGAACAATGGTTGAGTAGAAATTATGTGTACTTTTTTTATGTAATTACGGAACAACAAACATTGCTAATAGGGTTCTTAAGTGTATGCCAAATGTTGGCTCAGGTGGTGTTAGTGATAGGAATTGAGGTATTATGTCTTATTTTGTAAGTTTTGAAAATAGTGGGATTGCTAATTTTATGGTTCTCAACAACCTCAGAAGTTTGTAGGTTCAGGTAGTAATAACTTCAATACCCAAGGTAGGGGTAAAGGAAAGATTATGTCTAAATCCAAAATAGTGAGCCAAATGTGTGGAAAAAATGGACACATAATGCTCCAATGCTACCATAGGTTCGATATATCCTATGTTGGCAATATCTCATTTTTTTCTCAAACATAAAGTCAGCCTAAACAAATGCCATAGGTAAATATGTTCAATAGGGTAATTCAACCATATCATTTCTTCACCCTACATAAGTCAAACACATATAACCTATTATTTTAACCTAAGTCAAGCACATATAACCTACTTTTTTAACCTAAATCCTTTTCCCTTGACCTCACCTCAAATAGCTTCAAACACACAAAACTTCTACTATAGCCCATCAAACCATTGAAACCACTTTTAATCTATCATAAAATATTTCTCTACCTCATAACTCAGTTTATTCATCCTTTCCTTTATTTAGTCTCAAAATCCTCAGTCAAACTCACCTATGACACAACTGAGTTCTGTCAATGACCCTAGCTGCTACATGGACTCTAGGGCTACTGATCATATGGCTTCTAACCAAACTTAACTTCATGCTAAGTCTGATTGTGTGGGACAACAACTCCAAGTAGACAGTGAAGAATGTCTTGCCATTTCTCATACAAGTTCTCTTTCTTTCCCAAAATTTTTATCTCACAAAAGCATACATCTTAAGAACATACTTTGTGTTCCAAAAATCATAAAAAATTTACCCAACATGTCTAAACTTACCTTTAACAACAATGTGATTGTGGAATTTAATTTTGAATATCGTCTTATTAAGGACAAGGACACTTAGAACATACTTCTTCAAGGAATACTCAAGAATGATCTCTATTAGCTTTCTTACGCAATTAGTCTAGGAAGTATTTCACACTGTGTATTTTCTTATCGAGTCCTTTAAGTCCCAACCACCACACTCTACTAAGTTTGCAAGTATGTTGAGTCAGTTAAATCATTAGGTCTCAAATTTAGGATTAGTAGCAAGTGAAGTTAATGCTTTTATATTACACAAAAGGTTAGGTCATCCTTGTAATAAAGTATTTCAAGTTATTTGTAAAGAGCTTAAAATTGCTATTGAATCTATAAATGATTTTAATTTTTGTGTCGATTGTCAATTTGGTAAGTTAAATCAAACTGTATTTCTCATATCAACTTCAAGGGCAATAACTCATTTGGAACTATTTCATAGCAATGTTTGGGGACCAACCCTTATCCTTAGGGAAGGGTTTAGGTACTACTTTCATTTCTTGGATTATTATTCAAGGTTTACTTAGGTTTTCCCTTTGAGAGTAAAATTTTATTGTAAAATTGTGTTTTTGTAACAAACTAAAAGAAAGACAATTTGTTACAAAAATCAAAACTATTAAATGTGACTAGGAAGGAGAATACAAAGGCTTAACCCTTTACTTATAAGAACATGGCATAAAACCAAGACACTCTTATCCCTATTCTCAGCAACAAAAATGGTAAAGCAAAGAGAAAACATAAACATATAGTGGAATTAGGTTTAGTTTTACTAGCTCAATCAACTATGCCTTTGTCTTTATGATAACTTGTAAGGGATTTACAATTTTTGGCAGTGAAATAAAAAATTAAAATTTTAATTCAATTATCAAAGAATTTGCAAAACCTCTATTAGATCATCTCTGTAGTATGATCGATTTAAAAACATGAAAAAACACATATATGGTGTTTGTTCGATATACTATGTTGACAACTCCTTCGCCTTTCTTTAATGGTGAAAGATTGTGATGTCTTGCTTTTAGAATAAAGCATAGGTCTACTCTTTGGTATCCACTCAAAACAACAACTTGAAAGGAGGATTGATTGTACTTGAAACTTGCTAAAGCTTAAGAACAATCTTATGGTCAAAGAGAGAGAAATTTCTCACTCGACAGCTATGGTTATGTCTAAAATAAACATTATATCGTTTTCTATGAGAAGAGCACATATATACACACAAACACATGTTCCATCTAAGACTTGAACATGTCCTGGGTGGCTTTTTTATGCATGTTTGGGACCAAAGAATGTCCTAGATGTACACAACTTAGATGGGAATTGTCACACTAGTGTGCATTAATATATAACTCACAAAAGCTTTACATTCTGTCAAAGCTTAATAATATATATATATATATATATATATATATATATATATATATATATATATATATATATATATATATATATATATATATATATATAAGGTAAATAAGATAATATTAGACCAAAAAAAGCCTTACCACGAGACAAGACCTTAGGCTAAAGAAAAGAAGCCTTGCCTCGGACAAGCCCTGGGCTAAGACACGGTGAAATCCAAAACCAAAACAACATGCAATACAACAAAAATAGCTAAGTCACCAAACAAAGAACTCATAAGCATTATACTAATTACAAGTATCTCACTTGCCAAAAGGTTACAATAGTATATCATAATCAATGCCCAAACAAACTAGAAGAGTTAATGGAAGATAGATCTTGGTACGTCCCAAATTGAAGCAATGGTGTCATTAATGTACGAGTTAGGATCTTGGATAAAGGAGAGATTCTAGCCCTTACACAATCCTTTATAGCGGTAATGATCCTTCCTTGTGGAGATTTACTTCTACCAAAAAAGACATTGTTTTTTTCACATCAAATGTAGTATATAGTGGCCCTAAAACAAAGTTTGCAAATAATGTGGAGTAGAGAATCCCTTCGCCATTGGTTGGCATAATAAAACACCAGAGAGCCCCACTATTAGTGAGGGTTATCCATGAGGCAAAGACCTATAATATAATTCAAAATAAAAGTTGAGTAAGAGCATTGAAAGAAGAGGGTTCCATGCATTTCAGAGCCAAGTTGCAAAGACCACACACATTATTTGAAATAAGGTTGAGGCTATGCAATTTATCCTTTGTTTTCATCCCACCCTTAATGCCCAACCATGAAAATAAGGAATGTCTAGAGTAGTGTCGTTTGAACCAAATGATATTATGCCAAGGAACTTTTGCTTTAGCCTTCCTTATATTATGCCAAGTTGTCTTGATAGAGAATTAACAATTTGCACTTGGTTTCCACCAAAGGACATCTTCACCATTCAAAGGAGCTAGAATTAAGGTGTTTTTGATTTCCATAAGCGCTGTTGAATTTGCCAATGGCTATCTCCATGTGTTATCTTTAATTACCTCCTTAACCTTGGAATGCAATGGGAAACCTGAGTCATGTACCACCCGAGGACCATATTTGACTATGAAGGGTCCTAAAGGATGCCAATTGCCATGCCAAAGATAAGTATTCTGCCCATTTCCCATAATTGTCTTGATTTTATCTTTTATGCTTTTGCTAAAAATAAGCAACTTTGTCCAAACCCAAGAACAATTGCCATTTGACTTGACCTTATAAAAACTTTTATTTCTAAGTTGATTATCATTGATCCAATCAGCCTATAGAGAGGTGCCACTTCTTTGGGGGATTTTCCAAATATGCTTCATCATAATTCTCCCATGATCTATGAGATTATTACCTTAGTAAAATAGGATAAAATCCTACTTCATCCTAATTTGAATTTCAAATTAGATGATGTGGATTTGACTTAATCCAACTTAATCCTATCAATTCTTGCATACACCCCAACAACTCTAGATTATTACACTAAGATCCTAAAATGTAATAAAATACACTTTGGCTCTATAGGTCTTTCTAAGGCTCTAGATTCTCTATTCAAAATTTGGACCAAATCAAATTTGGATAATCCTCATACTTTAAAAGTTCATCGGCTCATTTTGTGTGTAACCCATAAGCTTTCCACTAAGTTGATAGTGACTAGATTCATATTAGACTCTTGACCTAGTTTCCGTTTAGACATAAACTAAGCTTGACCTCTAGTAAGACATCATGACCATTTAATTAGTAGAGATCAACATATAACTTCTTTTAACCTATCAGTGATATAATTACTTGTATAATTCGATCCTTTCATTATACAATATCTAGTCGAGGTTGAGGTATAGATTAAATGTCTCCTTTAAGGCTTCCCAAATTACATAAATTAACTTTTGTCAAAGATTGGATAATATTGAATCAAACATCAACTCAAATCCACTATGACCACATATTTAATAGGTCATTGCCATCCATTTAAAGACTTTAACCGAGATATCAACTCCCGTGCTTAGGAGTAAAAAATCTTTTATTAATCCACCATAGCCTTCATATAGATCTCGATATAGCCAATCACCATCTTTTTGGCAATCCTTTGATCAAAGTACATTTTTCAAACCATATCATCATTGTACAAGACGGTTCAGTGATCTCAAGTCTAGGGATCAATGTAACTTTATTCACCAAGAGGACATTTTTCATAAACATTAAAGCAACCATCCTATGGAATCCTTTTGATAGGTCGGTCCAGTGAACACATCTACAATGTGCACCTATGTATTGCACCAAGTCGTTAATGAATAATTTTGACATGTAAGAACTATCATCATCTTTCGATGAGATTGTTTAATGTTATGATAACTCTATCACTATTGCTTGTGCCCTTGGTCATGGTAATATCACAATTACAGACGCTTTAAGAATAACACCTATTGTGCATATAAGGTTCTCATGATCAGGTGTTAAACACTGATCGCCTCGTCACAGCTCAACTATTCTTAAGGCATTCGTTTGAGCATATTTTATATACTTTACCAACAAAGAAATGTCATATGAAATTATAGATATAACCTTTATTAATAAACTTTTATCATCATAAGGATTGACTCTAGGGCATCAGCCTTAACAATCTCCTACTTGTATTATTGCCAATCATCTTATGCATACAACACTAGATGACCATGTGTGTCCATCATTACTTCTACTACAATAGAGCATTCGTTGATGCAATTTGATGATTGAGTTTTCAAAGGTTTAACTAACCTTCTTGTCAATCATTATTGATAATTGAAATCGCTAGATTATACAATTAGATCGTTTGGTAAAACCATGACTTTATGAAACATCTGCTTGGCACTAATTATTAGGTTTTTAGGGTGTCGGTAATTGGTTGTGTAGTAGAATAACAATTTTTAAAAACATAGAATCCTGAAAACCTTAACCAAGATACTTGTTTTAGACATATAACCATAAACATACAAAACACACTTCGGTATATGTTGTGTTTCCAACCTTCGTTGATGGCTCATTCAAAACTTCATGTAGTTTGAGAATGAACGCTATCAAACTCTTAAGAGGTGGTGTCTTAGTATCTATATGAAGTATGAACACATAAGAAGCAATAAAAGGATAAGCTTGCTAGGGCTTTTTTGCTGGAGTTTGTGTTCACAGGAAGAGGGAGAGAAAACAGAAAACAACGATTAAGGTTTCTTTTCAATATGTGTTGTGTTATTTTAGTTTAATTATTACTCACGCTTTTATATGTGCAGATGTCTTAGTGCAACAAGGATTTTATCCAGACCTAGCACCTTTAACACACATTCCTCAATATGTACGGGTGGCACACAAGTATGCCACCTGCAAGTTCAAGTCATGTACGAGTAACACTAAAAGTGTAACACTTGACATGAGCTTTGGCTTTGCATGGTTGGAAAAAATATTGTCTGGTTGTGCCAAGCTTATTTTAATATGCATGGTGCCAACTGGCACCATGCATACTAGGTTTGACTTGGTCAAAGTATGGTCAACTAGTTCTCTTTTTCTTTAAACACTAGGATTATCATTGAATAATCCTTACCTTTGGGTTCGAATTAACCCCTATATACATGTGACCCATAAGCTTTCTATCAAATTAGTAGTATCTAAATTTAGATTGAATTCAGACACAGACCAAAATTGACTTCTAGCAAAGCATCATAGCCACTCAAATGATGAGTGTCAGTGGACATCTCTTAAGCTTTTACAACATCATAGTTATGTGCAATTCAATCATTTCGTTAACCAATATCTCTCGAGGCTCAGACATAGAACGTGTTTATCTCAGTAGTTCCTCAATATGAACTGATACACATAAATGACTAACACAGATTAGGCTAAAATCTTATCCTATTGTGGTCACAAATTTAAGTTGTCATGGATTTCATTTAGTATTCTCATGTGAGATATCTTCTTCTATGCTTAGAAGTGATTAATCCTTTATCAATCAACTATAACCTCCAAGTATCTCATGATATGGTCGATTACTACCTTTATAGTTACTTTTATTACAAAGGCACATCAGATAGGGTCAAACCATATCAATTCTTACACAAGTTAGAAATGCAAGTTTGGTATGTCATTTCAAATAATCAAGATGTTATCAATATACAATACTAGAAATGCAATCATGCTCCCATTGACCTTTTTGTACACACACGATTCATCTTCATTTTTTATGAACCTGAACTCACAAACAGCTTCTTGAAGCTTCTTTAAGTCCATAAATGGACCTTTCTAACTTGCATACTTTATTTGCTTGTCTAATAAAAACAAAACCATCAGGTTATCGTTTAGGAAAGTAGTCTTGGCATCCATTTGAAAATTTTCATAACCAAAGTATGCAACTATAACAGACATAATTCTAATAGACTTAAGCATAGTAACCAATGAAAAGGTTTCATCATAGTTGTTGTCATATTTTTGAGTTAAACCTTTGGCAAATAGTCATGCTTTATAGGTATGCATGTTACCTTCCCTATTTTTTTTTTTTTTGAAAACCCATTTTGTACCCTATCAGTTTTACCCCTTCAAGTCTATCAACCAAAGTCCATACTTGGTTTTGGTACATGGAGTTTATTTCAAATTTCATAGCATCCAACCATTTATCAAAATCTAGACTTAAATCAGCCTCATTGTAGGTTTTAGGTTTGTCATCATTGATGACCAGTATGTCATCGTGCTAAGTTAAAAGAAAACCAAATCTCTCTGACTCGTGATGCACTCATATAGACCTATGTAGCTCTTGTGTGCTTTGAGGTTGTTCCATTTCAAGTGGAGAAACTTCCTTATCATGTTCAACCATTTGTGATGGCATATTTTCTTGTCTAAAATCTGTGGTATCTTATGGCATAAGAACTTCATCGAGCTCTACCCTTATCCTATTAGTTCTTTTGAGAATGAATTCTTTCTCCAGGATCACACTGATATGAGTAATAAAGACCTTTTACTCCTTTGGGTGGTAAAAGTAATATCCCTTAGTGATCATCAGGTACCCCACAAAGGCATACTCGTATGAAGTTTGTTCAAAGTCAATTTCTTGGTATAAACTTCATAGCCCCAAATCCTCAAGTAATCTAGAGTAGGTTTCACCCCGTCCACAACTCGTATGAAGTTTTATCCATAAATTTAGGTGGGACATGGTTTAGTGTAAAAACAATAGTCTTTAGGGCACAACCCCAAAAATACATGGGTAGATCAGTAAAACTCATCATGGACTTGACAGTTTCCATCAAGGTCCTATTCCTCTGTTCATATACACTATTATGTTGTGGAGTACCAAAAGAAGTGAGTTGAAATACTATCCCATATTCCTTCAAGTATTGTCTAAATTTAGCATTCAGGTATTCACCTATTCGATCATTTCAAAGGATTTTAATTTGTTTCCCAAATTGTTTTTCTACTTTATTCTTAAATTCTTTGAATTATTAAAAGCATTTACTGATGTAGGCATTGTAGGCACAACGAGCTAGCAAAGAGATCTGCTACATATTTCGATTGGGCTAATTACGAGTAGAGCTAAGAAGATGCAACAAGCCTTAGTTGGACTCGTGGAGGGCTTGGAGACTAAGATCAGCTCACTGAAGGACGATTGGATGCTTGAAGGAGCCAACAGAGATGTCAACTTAATTCAGGCCCAAGCTTATGCGTGGACAGAGTTTAAACGACCATAACTTTTGATCCAGGAGGAGTTACAGGGCCTATAATATATCAACACGAAGCTCGTTTCAAGCTCTATAACTACAACTAGCTTTGCTAGTTACACCCAATTTGGAGGCCCAAATAATATCATTTCAGTCCATATTTCATAGTTTTTTGTTTACCCAAATTTAGGATTTTTAGTTTTATGATTTTGATCTTGTTTGTGATCGGGCTAGACTTTATTGAGCCCAAGTGACATATTTTCTTTTAATTTAATTAGTGCTTTGGGTTGTTACTTTGGTAATGGGCTCTGGGAAGTTTGGAAGTCCATTGGGTCATAGGTAGTTTAAGGTTAAATTGGCATTGTACTATAAAAAACAGAACATTGTCATGATGAATAAAAACTTTTTGGCCGACTTTTCACAAATAGATTGCGTACTGTTGAGTTTACAATTTTTGAACTTATCAAGCTTGTCTTGTGGCGTTCACCATTCTCAATACCAAGGTTCATTCGATTCCATATCGATTCGGGTCAAGGTTTAATTACATGACGAAACCGATTCAATCATGGGAAAATATCTTCTTGAGTGTTGGGTTTTGCATCAAATCGTCAGGGTTCGCATCAGTTGGTATTACAAATGAGTCGAATAAGGTTTCATATCTATCTTTTCTTGTGTTTTCGATTAGGAATTCTTGTCTTCATTAGTTGTGATTTCGTTCTCTTGGTGATTTTGTTTTCTTTTTTTTGATTGTGTTTTGGTGTCCTTGTTTCCGTCAAATTCTTGAATTTATGATTAACCTTAGAATAGTCGAATTCTAGGTTATGTGGGTGTCTAATTGTCTTCTTGATTGATCCAAAAAAGAAAAAAACGAAAAAAAAAGAATATATATATATATATATATATATATATATATATATATATATTGTTGAAGGCCGAAAGTAATTTAAATTGAGGGTGGCATGATTTTTTATCTAGATTCAAACAAACCTTTAAATTAAGGATTAGCTTTGTGTGGGATTCTTGACCTCTTGGGAAAGATTTTGTTGTTGCCGAAAGTGAAAAGGTAGTTCTTGGTGGAAATTATTGTTTGATTGCCTTGATTGTCAAAAAAAGAAAAGAAAAGAAAAAAAACAATAGCGAAAAAAAAAATAGAAGAAAAAAAAAAGTGGGAAAGTGGGGATTCCGAAATTGGGGAGAATATTCTTGGATTAGGATTGCCTTGTTTCCTTTAATCTTTAGGAGAAGCATTGTAATTACCTAAGTTGGGAGATTGAGTTCTTGATTTGTTCCTAAAAATTTAAATTTTCCTTAAAAATTTTGGTATTCCTAAATTAGGGGATTAGACCTTGGTTATTCCCTTAATTGCTTTGAATTTTTTTAGGAAGGGATTTTGTGTGATCTAAAGAAGTTATTTTCTTTCCTATTTTTGGCCAAGTAGCTTAAAAAAAAGTTAAAAAAAAGACAAAAAAAAAAACAGTTTTAAAAAAAAGACCAAAAAAAGCAAAAAAAAAACGTAAAAAAAAAAGGGAGAGAGATCAAAGAGAAAGTTAGCACACTTACCTCCTTTGAATTTGATTTCCTTTATTCTTGTCATCTCTTTTGAATTTCTTTCCCTTGACTATTCATTCTTGTAATTGTGTTCATTTTTTTTTTTATTTTGAAAATTTTATTTCTTATTGAATCTTAGTCTCTTTATTTTAGTAGTCAGTAATTGTAACATAACCTAGGTTGACTGGTGGTCATTTGTCACAAGTACCATTTTGATTTGTTCTTAAAAAAAAAAAGAGTTTCAGATTAGAGAGTTGGTGAGAACATTAGAGTGAAAACACGAGCGCGAGTGTAAACATGTGAGAGAGCGTGTGAGGATTTTTGTTCACAAACACATTTTGTTTTTCTAAAATTATAACATGGTAGAAGATTAAGGTAAAACCGAGGCTTTTACAATGCAAGCAATCCAACAATAGTTTCAGCGACTTTTTAATGTAATAGGGAGTGTTAACGATAGATTGGACAGATTAGAGTAGCAACAGAGTGATAAAGGGGAAAATAGTACAACTAAGGGTAGAAGAAAAACACTAGTAGTCAGGGATGAGAATAGGATAATTACCGACAGTGAGGATGATGGAATAAGTGATAGGTTGAATAATATAAGAAGTAAATGAGGACATCGAAGTCATAAAAATAGTATGTATAGAGAGAGTAGGTAGAGTGATAGTAACCTTAGTAGCATTAAGATGAAAATTCCATTTTTTCAGGGTAGAAACAATTTGGAAGCCTACTTAGATTGGGAGCGAAAAGTAGATCAGGTTTTTGATATATATATATAGGTATTCCGAAGAGAAGAATGTGAGGTTGGCTGCTGTAGAATTCACTGATTATGCTAGCATTTGATGGGACCAGTTGTTGAAAAGTAGACGTAGGAGCTTGGGTAGACCCATAGATACTTGGGATGATATGAAAAGTGTAATGAGGCAGCGTTTTGTTCCTAGTCACTACCATAGGGATTTACTTCAGAAGTTACAAAGGCTTAGACAAATGACTAAGAGTGTGGAGGACTATCACAAGGAGATGAAGATAGCCATGATTAGGGCTAATATAGAGGAAGATAGGGAAACCACTATGGCTAGGTTTTTAAATGGGTTGAATAGGGAAATAGCAAATGTTGTAGAGCTCCAACATTATGTAGAGCTTGAAGATTTGGTACATATGGCGATGAAGGTAGAAAGACAATTACAACGTAAAGGTAAAAGAGATGTAGTTTCCTATTCTAGTCTTAGGAAATCGAGTGTGTCAAAGAGAGATGATAGACCACCTTTTAAGCCAAAAACTGAGTACTCTAAACCTAAGGGAGAGCAGTCTAGCCGAGAAAAGTCTAGTATTAAACTCGAACCATCGAAGAGGAACAGTGAGATAAAATGTTTTAAGTGTTTAGGTAGGGTTCACATAACTTCCCAATGTTCTAACAAAAGAACCATGGTGTTGAGAGAGGATGGTGAATATGAGACAGAGGAAGAGTCTAGTGATGAGTCTATGCCACCAATAGAGGATGCTAGTGATGTAGAGTTGGAGTATATAGTAGAGGGTGAGGTATTAGTGTCTATGAGGGCTTTGAGTTTACACTATAAGGAAGAAAATGACGAGTAAAGAGATAATATTTTTCATACTAGATGTCATGTGAAGGATAAGGTATGTACTTTAATTATAGATGGGGGTAGTTGCACGAACGTAGCCAGTATCAAACTTGTAGAAAAACTTAGTTTAACCACAATCAAACATCTAGACCGTATAAGCTTCAGTGGTTGAATGACTATGGAGAAATTAGGGTGAATAAACAAGTAGTGGTGACTTTGTTTGTGGGTAGGTATCAAGATGAGGTGTTGTGTGATATAGTACCCATGCATGTTGGACACATCTTATTAGGGAGACCATGGCAATATGATAGAAAGGTGACACATGACAGATTTAAGAATAAATACTCTTTCATGATGAGCCATAAACTCATCACACTTGTACCATTGTCACCAAAGCAAGTTTTTGAGGATCAAGTGAGGAGAAGAAAGATGAATGAAGAGAGAAAAGAAAGTGAGAGCGAAAACAAAAAGAGAGAAAATGTGAATGAAGATGAGTGAAGAAAAAGTAAGGCCGAAAAGAGGGGAGAGGAAAAAGAGGGTGAGCAATTCAGCTATGAGAGAAAAAACAAGAGAGAAAACAAGGAGCGAAAAAAATATAGTTTTTATAAGAAGATGAGTGATGTGAGGACTACCCTTGTGACTAAACAATATCCATTATTGTTAGTTTACAAGGAAAGTTTTATATCTTTCACTAATGCTGACAATTCTCTTCCTAGTATGTTTGTTTCTCTTTTGCAGAAGTTTAAAGATGTATTCCCCAAGGAGATTCCTGATGGACTATCTCTAATTCGTGGGATCAACCACCAAATCGACTTCATACTTGGAGCGACGATACCTAACCAACCAGCCTATAGAAGTAATCCTGAGGAGGCAAAAGAGCTTCGAAGGAAAGTGGAGGAGTTGATGAGGAAGGGATACGTGAGAGAGAGCATGAGTTCGTGTGTTGTACCAGTGATTCTAGTGCCTAAGAAGGATGAGACATAGAGAATGTGCATTAACTATTGAGCCGTTAACAAAATCACTGTAAAATATCGTTATCCTATACCTAGGTTAGATGATATGCTTGATAAGTTGCATGGATCTTGTATCTTTTCAAAAATTGATTTGAAAAGTGGGTATCATCAGATTAGGATGAAAAAGGGCAATGAACGGAAAACTGCTTTTAAAACCAAGCATGAACTATATGAATGGTTGGTAATGCCAGTTGGGCTTACTAATGCACCTAATACGTTTATGAGATTAATGAACCATGTCTTACGTGCATTTATTAGCAAGTTTGTAATCGTTAATTTTGATGATATTCTCATTTATAGTCGTAGTCTAGATGAGCATATAGGACATGTGCATGATGTTTTGTTTGTGCTTAGGAAAGAAAGGTTATTTGGTAATCTTAAGAAATGTTCCTTTTGCACTGACCAAGTTGTGTTACTAGGATTTGTGGTTTCATCTAAGGGAATTAAGGTAGATGAGGAGAAGGTTAAGGCTATTCGAGAGTGGCTAACATCTACTTCTGTGATCGATTATAGGAGATTTGTACGAGACTTTAGTACACTAGTGGCACCACTAACTGAAGTTATTAAAAAGAATGTAGGATTTAGGTGGGGTGAGGAACAAGAGCGTGCATTTGCATTAATTAAGGATAAGTTAAGTTTTGCACCTTTACTTGCGCTACCTGATTTTTCTAAACCATTTGAGCTTGAGTGTGATGCTTCAGGTATTGGTATTAGAGCTGTTTTGATGCAGGAAAATAGACCCATAGCGTATTTCAATGAGAAGCTCAACAGACCCGTTTTAAAGTACCCTACTTATGACAAGAAGTTGTACGCTTTGGTGAGAGCATTGGAGACGTGGCAACATTACCTTTGGCCACGTGAATTCGTCATCAGGAAAAATCATGAGTCCCTAAAACATTTAAAGGGACAAGGTAAGTTGAACAAGAGACATGCAAGGTGGGTTGAATACATTGAAACTTTTCCTTATGTCATTCATTACAAACAAGGTAAGGAAAATGTTGTGGCAGATGCGTTATCTCACAGGTATACTCTAATCTCGACTTTAGATACTAAGTTACTTGGTTTTGAGTAGATAAAGGATTTGTATGTGAATGATTCTGACTTTTCTAGTATTTATGAAGCTTGTGAGAAAATTGCATTTGGTAAATTTTATAGGCATGATGGCTATTTATTTCGTGAAAATATATTATGTGTGCCTATGAGTTCCTTACGTGAATTGCTTTGAGGGAAAGCACATGGGGGTGGATTAATGGGTCATTTTAATACAGTTAAGACTTTAGATGTACTACAAGAGCATTCTTTTGGCCACATATGAAACGAGATGTAGAGCGTGTTTGTACTCGTTGTATTAAGTGTAAACAGGCTAAGTCTAGAGTCTTACCCTATGGTTTATATACACCTTTACCTATTCCTACTGTACCTTGGGAGGATATTTCTATGGACTTTGTTTTAGGGTTACCTAGGTCTAAGAAGGGTAGTGATTCGATTTTTGACGTAGTTGATAGGTTTTCAAAAATGGCACACTTTATTCCATGTCGTAAAACTGATGATGCAACTTACATTCCGTCAAATTCTTGAATTCTTGATTGTGTTTTGGTATTCTTGTTTCCGTCAAATTCTTGAATTTGTGATTAACCTTAGAATAGTCAAATTCTAGGTTGTGTGGGTGTCTAATTGTCTTCTTGATTGATCCAAAAAAGAAAAAAAAAAGAAAAAAAAATATATATATATATTGTAGAAGGCTGAAAGTAATTTAAATTGAGGGTGGCGTGATTTTTGATCTAGATTCAAACAAACCTTTGGGAAGTGAATTAGGGATTAGCTTTGTATGGGATTCTTGACCTCTTGGGAAAGATTTTGTTGTTGTCGAAAGTGCAAAGGTAGTTCTTGGTGGAAGTTATTGTTTGATTGCCTTGATTGTCAAAAAAAAAAAGAAAAAAAAAACAGTAGTGAAAAAAAAACAGAAGAAAAAAAAAGCTGGGAAATTGGGGATTCCGAAATTGGGGAGAATAATCTTGGATTAGGATTGCCTTATTTCTTTAATCTTTAGGAGAAGCATTATAATTATTGATACAATCAAGGTGCCAAGCAAGTCAAATGATCCTTTGCATTATGAAGGTCCAATGACAAGAGCAAGGGCGAAGAGGTTCAAACAAGCTTTGAATTCATTTGTTCTTCTGATGTATATGCGGCTTCATTGTCATTTTCGGGTTCCAAGTCATCCTTAAGTCTCTATGCAACCTTTGAAGCCAAGAAGAATGAAGTTCCAGCAAATCCCAAGCCAAAGGAAGCATTGCACCTTCAATTTTGGCCCAAAACCACTTTTGGATATAGTCTTATTACATCCACCTAAGGTCCAAATGAATAGCTTGCTCTAATTGATCCAAAAGTGCAACTTTTGAAGTCCATCAATGGTCCAAACGTCCAAGCATCATTTTGAGAAGCCCAAGTGAAGTTACAACCATCCATCACTCCATTTTGAAGCCTAAAAAGGTGTTCAAAGCCCAATTGGGAGATTTGGACAAAATTGGATGAAAGGAGAGCTTTGGTGAAGACAAGAGCCCACTTTTTATGGAATAATAGTAACATTTTGTCCTATTGCATTTATTTAAAGTATGACATGGCTTATTTTGTGTGGTTTAGAGTGAATTAAGGGCTAGGGTGAACTAATTTATTAAAAGTCTATGTACACATATATCTTGCTGCCACTTACTCCCATATAAAGTGGCTATGCTTTGTAAAATGCAGTTTTTTTTACTTTTGAATGAAATCTTGAAGAAGCTTTGTTGGCTCTCTTTCTTATTTCCTTTATCCAATCATTCTTAGTGGGAGATTGGTGGTGGAAGGCCCCAAGGTTGGTGGAACTTTCCTTTATGCCTTGGTTACACTTTATGTTTCCTTAGAAATCCAAATTAGAGTGTGTATGTGTGTTAATTTTGATTATGGCAGAGAGTTGCAACATAATTACCATTTCTGCCATTGCATTCTACTTGTGATTTGATTACCTTACTCTACTCCAATTGTGTACGTCCATAGCTTGAAAGAAAGTTCTTTGTGTTGTGATTATGATGGAATGAATTCGGTTGGATTTGGAGTTGATTTGGTTGGTTAAACTACAAGAACAAAAAAACTGCTCATACCACATGAACAGTGAAAACAGTTTTTGATTTTTGGTTTCTTGTTGCATGTTTGGTTGAATATGCACCATCTTCATATCATGAGCAAGCATATGGATTCAAACCGTTCTAGTCCATTGGAGATGTATTTTGAAGATTACAAGCTAGTTAGCTTAATTTTTTATTTTAAAGCTACTTAGTTTGTTTGTTCATTTTTTTTGGAGTTAATGAAGAATATTCAAGAAGATCCTAGAAGATTTCAAGAAAGTTTTTTAGAGTTGATGAAGAATATTCAAGAAGATCCTAGAAGATTTCAAGAAAGATTTTTGGAGTTGATGAAGAATATTCAAGAAGATCCTAGAAGATTTCAAGAAAGATTTTTGGAGTTGATTAAGAATATTCAAGAAGATCCTAAAAGATTTCAAGAAAGATTTTTGGAGTTAATGAAGAATATTCATAAAGATCATAGAAGATTTCAAGAAAAGATTTCTAAAGATTCAAGAATTGACTCATTCAAACTCCTTCCTTAGTTGGCCGAAATTATAATAGTCCTTATTTAGTTAGGATTTATTTTAATTGTCTTTCCTTAAATTCTGCCTACCTTATAGGGTTAGAAGAATATTTCTTTTTTTTGTGTTGCTTAATTAGTAGTTAATTGGTAGCTAAATAATTTATATTTGCCAAATTCAATTAGGAGTGTTTTAGGAAGTTATTTTGTTTCATTTCCACCAAGCTTTAGTTGCCTTATAATTGTTGGAAAGAGTTTTTGTTTCTCTATAAATAAGTGTATTTGGCAGCCCTAGAAATATAATTAGTCTTGTTATCCAATTTTACAATTTAATCAAAGGAGAGAAATTTTTTTTCTTTACTTTGTTCTTTGAAAACTTTACAAGATCTTGTATTGTTTTCTAATTCTATCTTGTCATATCAATTGCAAAGCTTATTCTTAATCTTTAAAATTGTGTGACATACATCTTTTAATAACTAGGGTTCTTGTTTCTTTATAAACAAAGGGTCTTAGTTCCATTAATTACTTGTACCATTACTTTGAACGATCTTGGGCAACGAATCAAAATTGGATATTGGGTTCTACTTTTGATATAGGTGGGGTTCGTATCAATTACCTAAGTTGGGAGATTGAGTTCTTGATTTGTTCCTAAAAATTTAAATTTTCCTTGAAAATTTTGGTATTCTTAAATTAGGGGATTAGACCTTGGTTATTCCCTTAATTGCTTTGAATTTTTTTAGGTAGGGATTTTGTGTAATCTAAAGAAGTTATTTTCTTTCCTATTTTAGGCCAAGTAGCTTAAAAAAAAAAGTTAAAAAAAAGACAAAAAAACAATTAAAAAAAAGAGAAAAAAAAGCAAAAAAAAAACAAAAAAAAAATGAGAGAGATGAAGGAGAAAGTTAGCACACTTACCTCTTTTGAATTTGATTTCTTTTATTCTTGTCATCTCTTTTGAATTTCTTTCCCTTGACTATTCATTCTTGTAATTGGAAGTCCATTGAGTCATGGGTAGTTTAGGGTTAAATTGACATTGTACTATAAAAAACAAAACATTGTCATGATGAATAAAACTTTTTGGCCGACTTTTCACAAATAGATTGCTTACTAGTGAGCTTACAATCTTTGAACTTACCAAGCTTGTCTTATGGCGTTCACCATTCTCAATACCAAGATTTGTTTGATTCCATATCGATTCAGGCCAAGGTTTAATTACATGACGAAACCGATTCAATCCTGGGAAAATATCTTCTTGAGTGTTGGGTTTTGCGTCAAATCGTCAGGGTTCGCATCAAAAAGTGATCCAAAGGCATATTTAGAGTGGGAGAAGAAGGTAGAGCGTGTATTTGAGTGTCATAACTACATCGAAGAGAAGAAGGTGAAATGGCAGCTGTTGAATTACCGACTATGCTAGTGTATGGTGGGATCAATTTACCTATACTAGGCGTAGAAGCAGAGAAGGTCCTGTTTCTTCGTGGTTTGAAATGAAAACAATCATGAGGAAGAGATTTGTACCACAACACTACTATAGGGAACTATACAATCAATTACAAAGGTTGAACCAATGATCCAATAGTGTTGAAGAATATCACCAAAAGATGGAGATGACCATGATTAGAGTTAACATTGAGAAGGATAGGGAAACTACTATGGCATGTTTTCTTTTAGGTTTAAACTGTGACATTGCTAACCTTGTTAAGTTGCATCATTATATAGATTTGGAGGATATGGTACACATGGCAACCAAGATTAAAAAACAATTAAGAGTGAAAACCAAGGCTATTTCGACCCCAACATCATGGAAGTCGAACTGGAAAGGGAACAAGGGAGGTGATACGAATACAAATAAGGGCAGATCTGATCAAAGAAAAAATAAAGAGCTCACTACACCAAAAATGCAATATAAGGATGATAAATCCAGGGGTAAATCATGTGATATACAATGCTTTAGGTGCTTGGGATACAGACATAGAGCTGCATAATGTCCAAATGCAAAAGGTGATGACCCTATGTAATGGGGAGGTGGTGAGTGAAGATAGGAGCGAGGATGATGATGACTTGAGTGACATGCCACCATTGGAAGATGTTTCAGAAGAAGAAAGCGATGAACTAGCCCCTAAAGGACCAATTTTCACATTGGTTGCAAGACGTGCTCTAAATATGCAAGCTAAGGAGGATGAGGTACAATGCAAAAATATCTTTTATACTAGATGCATGATAGATAATAAATTGTGTAGTATGATTATTGATGGTGGTAGCTGCACTAACGTTGTTGATGTTGGTTTAGTTGATAAAGTAGGGTTGAAAACAACTAAACATCCTAGACCTTATAGGTTGCAATAGTTGAATAATAGTGGGGATATTAAGGTCACGAGGCAAGCATTAATTTCATTCTCTATTGGGCATTATCATGATGAGGTTTTATGTGATGTAGTACCTATGCATGCTAGTCACATATTATTAGGACACCCTTGGCAATATGATAGGCGTGTTATACATGATGGGTATTCTAACCAATATTCATTCAACATGAATGGTAGACGTGTCAACTTGTTACCTATGACGCCTAAAGAAGTATAAGAAGATCAAAAACTTTAAGTGAATGTGAGAGTACATGTGGAAAAGAAAAGATGCACAAACAAAAGGAGAGCTATGAGAAAAGCCAAGCGAGGTATGCAAATAGAGAGGAAAAATGAGAGCAAATAGAAAGGATACGCAATGAAAAAAAAATTCATGAGAGTGCACATGCAAAAGGAGAGAATAATGTGCAAAGAGTGGCAAAAAAATAGGTAAAAGGAAATTTCTATGCAAGAAGGAGTGAGGTTCAAAAGGCTTATTTAACAAGGCAGCCTTTGATACTATTGGTATTCAAGGATAAGTGTTTATCTTTTGAATCTAACATAATTCTCTCTTCTCTCCCTAGTTCTTTTCAAGCTTTGTTGCAGGGATTTGAAGATTTGTTTCCCGAATCCATGTCTGATGGTTTGCCACCATTAAGGGGGATAGAACATCAAATTGACTTTATTCTTGGAGCATAAATTCCAAATTGACCAGCTTATAGGAGCAATCCTGAAGAAACAGAGTTACAACGTCAAGTGAATGAGTTGTTGTCAAAAGGGTTGATTAAAGAAAGCATGAGCCCATGTGTCGTTCCTATTCTATTGGTGCCAAAAAAGGATGGATCATGGTGTATGTGTGTTGATTGTCGCACCATCAACAAAATCACTGTAAAGTATCGCCATCCTATTCCTCGTTTAAATGATATGTTGGATGAATTGCATGGTGCATGTATATTCTCTAAAATTGATTTAATGGTTGGTTATCATCAAATTAGAATGAAAGTAGGAGATGAATGGAAAACTGCCTTGAAAACAAAATATGGTTTATATAAGTGGTTAGTGATGCCTTTTAGGTTAACTAATGCTTCTAGTACATTCATGAGCTTGATGAACCATGTTTTGCATGAATTTATTGGCAAATTCGTTGTTGTCTATTTTGATGACATACTTGTGTACAACAACACTTGAAGACCATATTTTGCATGTGAGATCTGTTTTTAGTGTTTTGCGTGCACAAAAGTTTCATGCTAAGCTTACTAAATGTACGTTTTGTGTGCCTAAGGTTATATTGTTAGCGAGCATGGTATTGAGGTTGATAATGAAAAGGTTAAGGCTATTGAATATTGTCCTACACCTAAAAACGTTGGGGATGTTTGTAGTTTCCATGGCTTAGCTAGTTTGTATAGGCGTTTTGTGCGTGATTTCTCTAGCATAGTCGTCCCTTTGACAAAAGTTATTAAAAGGAATGTTGGTTTTAAGTGGGGTGATGAACAAGATAGGGCGTTTAATATGCTTAAATTTAAGTTAATTTCTGCTCTTGCTCTTGCTTTGCGTAACTTTGATAAAACCTTTGAGATTGAATGTGATGCTTCCGGAGTGGGAATTGGCGTTGTTCTTATGCAAGAGGGCAAGCTAATCGCATACTTTAGTGAAAAACTAAATGGTGCAGCATTGAACTACTCAACATATGACAAGGAAATGTATGCATTAGTGAGGGCATTAGGATGTGGCAACACTACCTTGTGCCTAAAGAGTTTGTCATCCATACCGACCATGACAGTTTGAAGTATCTGAAGGGTCAAAACAAACTCAATAAGTGACATGCAAAGTGGAGTGAATTTCTTGAATCCTTCCCATACGTCATCAAATATAAACAAGGTAAAAAAAACGTTGTGGCTGATGCATTGTCAAGAAGGTACGCACTTCTTACTACTTTAGATGCTAAATTGCTTGGTTTTGAGCATATTAAAAAGTTGTATGCACATGATCATGATTTTAGCAATATGTATAATGCATGTGAGAAAGCTGCCTTTGAAAAATTTTATAAGCATAATGAGTACTTGTTTTGTTTGAATAAGCTTTGTGTGCCTAAGTGTTCTTTGCGTTTGATGTTAATTCATGAGGCACACAAAGAAGGTTTGATGGGTCACTTTGGCATAACTAAAACTTTAGATGTTTTACAAGAGCATTGTTTTTTGCCTAACATGAAATCTGATGTTTCTAAGTATTGCACTAATTGTATCACATGTTTGCAAGCTAAGTCTAAAGTGCATCCATATGGTTTGTACACGTCATTGCCTGTCCCATATTCACCTTGGGTAGATGTTTATATGGATTTTGTATTTGGACTACCTAAGACTAGACATGGTAATGATAACATCTATGTGGTAGTTGATCAGTTTTCTAAGATGGCATACTTTATTCCATGTCATAAAACTGATGATGCTTCATATGTTGCTGATTTGTTCTTTAAAGAGGTAGTACATTTGCATGGTATGTTGAGAACTATTGTTAGTGATAGGGATGCAAAATTTTTGTCCTACTTTTGGAAGACCTTGTGGGCGAAATTGGAAACTAAGTTGTTATTTAGTACTACCTGTCATCCACAAACTGATGGTCAAACTAAAGTTATGAATAGAACTTTAGGGCAATTATTGCATGCTATCATAAAAAAGAATGTGAAGTCTTGGGATGAAAGTTTACCCCATGTAGAGTTTGCATATAATAGGGTTGTGCATTCATCCATATACTATTCACCTTTTGAAATGTGTATGGTTTTAATCCTTTAACACCATTAGATTTATCTCCTTTACCTTTGGAAGAGCGTGTTAATTTTGATGGTGCTAAGAAGGCAAAATTTGTGCGCAATTTCCATGAGAAAGTGAGGCAAAACATAGATAAAAAGAACCAACAAGTAGAGAACCAAAGGAATCAAGGGCGTAAGAAGTTGGTTTTTGAGCCTGGCGATTAGGTTTGGCTGCATTTGTGCAAAGAATGGTTTCCTCTGCGAAGGCGATCTAAACTTCACCCATAAAGAGATAGACATTTTCAAGTTATTGCAACGATCAATGACAATGCATATAAATTAGATCTCCCTGGTGAGTATAATATTAGTGGAACCTTTAATGTTTTTGACCTTCTTCCTTTTAATTATGTAGGTGGAGATTCGAGGTCGAATCCTTTCAAGGAAGGGGGTAGTGATGCGAATGATCAAGGGATAACTTCACCAAATTCGCACATAAGGAAGCATAACGATGAAGGTTCGAATTCTACTTCAACAAACACGAAGAATTTGGATCTATTGAGTTATGACAGAGGCCCAATTACACGAGCAAGAGCTAAGAAGATGAAAACGGTAATCATTGGGCTCATTCAAAGTCATTTGGAGCTTATGGGAAAGAGTTCGAGCGAAGTCAAAGGGCAACTCATGGTCAACGACATGGCAAGCATGGAGTTTAGTTCAAGACTTGTGCATTTAATTCAATTTGAAGAATTAAAAGAGCTTACTTTAACACAAGGAGCCCAAATACATGAATTGGTCTAAGGGCAACAAGGAGCACATGTTGGGCATTATTCCTAAGGCCAAATTTCATACTTAGCTGAATATGCATATGGAAGCCCAAGTCACATCAATTCAGCTAACCCTTTTGTGATTAGTTATTATCTAGTTGTTATCCTAGTTTAATTAGGAAAGCTTGTTTAGTTATTATCTAATTGTTATCTTAGTTTAATTAGGAATTCTAGTATAATTATGAGAGTGCTTAGTTGTCATGAGTTGTTATTTTCCTTTTTTCTAAAGGATTTATTTCGTTTATTAGGGTTAGAAGCAACATATATATATGTATTAAACTTAAGATTATGAGAGCCTTGATTCTAATCAAAATTTTCGAATTTCTCCAAAGTTGTGAGAGTTTTCTTTGAATTCACTTGTTGAGAAAGTTGTGACTTCTTTCTTTGATAATTAGAGTTCCTTGTTGTTAGATAACAAGAGGGTTCTAATTCTTTTGGTTTATGCTAGATAGATATTTGGGCAAGATTCCAATAGATTGTTATAGTTCTTGTTAGATTGATCAACAAAAGTTATATCAGCCAATTATGAGGAGCAGAGCTAAGAAGATGCAACATGGCTTAGTTGGGCTCATGGAGGGCTTAAAGATTAAAACCAACTCACTCAAGGATGATTGGATGCTCGAAGGAGCCAACCGAGAGGTTAACTTGATTCAGGCCAGAGCTTATGCTCAAATAGACTTTAAATAACCATAATTTTTGATCCGGGAGGAGTTATGAGGCTTGTAATATATCAACGTTAAACTCGTTTCTAGCTCTATAACAAAAACTAGCTTTGTTGGTTGAACCCAATTTGGAGGCCTAATTAAATCTATTTCAGTCTATATTACGTAGTTTTAGTTTACCCAAATTTAGGGTTTTTGGTTTTTATGATTTTAATCTTGTTTGTGACCGGGCTAGATTTTATTGAGCCTAATTGACATATTTTCTTTTATTTTATTTAGTGTTTTTGGTAGTTATTTAGGTAATGGGCTTAGCAAGTTTGGAAGTCCATTGGGTCATGGGTATTTTAGGGTTAAGTTGGCATTGTATTGTATAAACTCACATTTTCATGATGAATGGATATTTTGGCTGACTTGCATAATTTTGCTTACTCTTGAACTATCAAACATTTGAACTTATCAAGCTTTGGTCTTGTGGCGTTCACCATTACGATTCCAAGGTTCATTTGATTTTATATCGATTTGGGTTAAGGGTCATTCAGTGATGAAACCGATTCAGTAGAACCCAATTTGGAGGCCTAATTAAATCTATTTCAGTCTATATTACGTAGTTTTAGTTTACCCAAATTTAGGGTTTTTGGTTTTTATGATTTTAATCTTGTTTGTGACCCGGCTAGACTTTATTGAGCCTAATTGACATATTTTCTTTTAATTTAATTAGTGTTTTTGGTAGTTATTTAGATAATGGGCTTAGGAAGTTTGGAAGTCCATTGGGTCATGGGTATTTTAGGGTTAAGTTGGCATTGTATTGTATAAACTCACATTTTCATGATGAATGGATATTTTGGCTGACTTGCATAATTTTGCTTACTCTTGAACTATCAAACATTTGAACTTATCAAGCTTTGGTCTTGTGACGTTCACCATTACGATTCCAAGGTTCATTTGATTCTATATCGATTTGGGTTAAGGGTCATTCAGTGATGAAACCGATTCAGTAGAAAAATATCTTCTAGGGCATTGGGTCTTGCATCAAATCGTCAAGGTTCGCGTCAAAGTCATTGGCAAAACTATAATTATCTTACAACTCCTTGCCATGCAACTTCAAATACATGCATATGTAATCAATTTGGATTTTAAGACGAAACCATAAACATTGACCAAGGCATAAAAGAAATTCCACCAACCTTGGGGTCTTCTACCACCAATTCTTCCACCAAGAATGAATTGGATAAAAGAAAATGGAGAAAGCCAACAAAGCTTTACTTCAAACTTTCATTACATCAATTGCCTAACCTTTACAAGAGCACGCCCACCCTTTATATAGGAAAGAAGTGTTGGTAGGATACAATATTTTCCACAAAAGTCAACTAAAAATGGCATGAATTAAGCTAAGCTATTCATTCTAAACCAAGCCCATACATAGTAATTAACTAAAGACAAAAGTTAGTTATTTTTTCCTTAACTTTAGGAATTATGTTTCCTAACTAAAACAATCAAATTCTAATTTAGTTCCAATGTAACTAAAAACCAATTTTGGGCTTCTCAAAATGATGCTTAGATTTTGGGCCATTGATGGACTTTCAAAGTCGCACTTTTGGATCAATTAGGGCAAAACTTGGACCTTGGGTGCATGTAATGAGACTATATCCAAAAGTGGTTTTGGGCTAAAAATGAAGAAGAATGACATACTTGGGCTAGTGTATTGTTGGAAATTTATGCTTCTAAGCTTTTTGGGTGGTAAGTAGGCTTAGGGTAGGTTTGGAGGTCGAAAGTGAAGAAGTGACCGAATATGCATCAACGTCATTTGGTGAATCATTAATTTCCATTTGGTCTTCATTATTAACTTGATTATCATCAATATCAACTTGCACACTAGTTGAAGGATTAGATTTATCAAAAATAACAAGCATGGATTCCTTGACTACTAGTGTTATTTTGTTAAATACCCTATATGTTTTGCTATATGATGAATATCCAAGAAAGATGCCAATGTTCGATTTTGAATCGAATTTTCCTGAATTTTCTTTTGTGTTCAAAATAAAACATTTGCATCCAAAAACTTTAAAACAACCAATATTTGGTTATTTGTTTTTGCAAAGTTCATATAGAGTTTTATCCAATGATGGTCTTATTAAAACATGATTTAAAATATAGCACACAATGTTTATGGCCTCTACCCAAAAATATTGAGGTAAAACTTTTTCATTTAGCATGGTTCTAGCTATCTCTTGAATTGTCCTATTTTTTCTTTCAACAACACCATTTTGTTGAGTTTTAGGGCAAAAGAATTGATGTTCAATACCATGCTCATCACAAAAATTTTCAAATAAATGATTTTCAAATTCTCTTCCATCATCACTTTTAATGCAAGAAATATGCATTTTTTTTTTCTTTTTATATTTTCTTGACAAATTTTGTAAATGCATGGAGGGATTCATCTTTTGATGCAAGAAAAATTACCTAAGTGAATCATGAAAAATCATCAACAATAACAAAAGCATAATGTTTTCCACTTAAGGTTGCAGTTCCTAAAAGACTAAAAAGATCAATATGAAGAAGTTGTAAAGGTTTAAATGTGGAAATATGAGTTTTACTTTTAAAAGAATTTTTTGTTTGTTTGCCAAATTAGCATTCATCATAAATTTTATTTTTAACAAAATCTATTTTTGGAAGACCTTTGATACGCTCTTTCTTGGAGATTTTTGAAATTAAGTCCATGCTAGCATGACTTAATCTTCTATGCCACAACCAACTATTTTCATGCAATGTGTAGAAACATAGATTTTCATGAGATGCTTTTCCTACATCTATAGAGATGCTTTTCATCTCTATTTCCTACACAAATTGGCTTTTTATCATTCATATTTTTTACAATACAACTATTTGGCTAAAAAATAACTCTAAATCCTTTATCACATAGTTAACTAATGCTAAAAAGATTATGTTTAAGAGTATCCATCAAAAGAACATTTTCAATGATAATATGAGTGTTGTTACAAATATCTTTAATGCTAATAATTTTAACCTTCGCGTTATCTCCAAAGGTGACATATCTTCTATCTTTCTTTCTTATTATTGAGAATTGTAAAATATCTACAGTCATGTGTCTTGAATAAGCACTATCGGGAACTATTTGCTTTTCCTCCTTTTGTTTCTTGGTTCCTAAATACAATAAGATATTCAAGAATTTGTCTTAGGTACTCAAATCATGTTGGGTCCTTGGTGGTTAATTTTTGATCCTTTAGGAACCCACACTTTCTTAATGCCTATATGATGTTTCTTTTGAATTTCGTAAGATGATGAGATGTGACCTTTATTTTCACAATAATTGCAAGTTATACTTGATTCACTTGAAATTGAGGTTTTAACAAAATAATTTTTTAAATATTTTGCTTTGATAAAAGGTTTATAACTAAACCCTTTTTTGTTTAAAACTCCCTTTTGTACACCTAACCTTTCTATTTTTGAATTTTAAAACTATTCTACTTAAATCATTTGCTCCTTTTTTTAAATCTTCAATTTCATTTTTTATAGTTTCTTTTTCCTTTTTAGCTATGCAAAGATCATTTTCAAACTTTTGTTTTTTTTTTCCAAAAATAGAACACTTGTTTTCTTCATTTTCTTTTCTTTTAAGCTTAAAGATTTTTTGGTTAGGAAATTCATTTTCTTTCTTTAAATACTCATTTTCCTTTTCCAAATTTGAATTTTTCTTTCTAAGAGTTGCATTTTTAGACATACAAAGAGCAAGTTTTTCATTCATCTCTTCAAGTATATCATATAACTCTTCATATGAGGGGTTTTCATCATGTGGAACCTTTATTCTTCATGAGGAAAAGGCTTGGCATGTAAGGTTCTCTTAATAACTAGCAACTCTCTTTCATCAACTCCTTGGAGAATTTTTTCTTCTCCCTTGTCAGCTTTATCACTTTCATGGCTGGAAACTTCATTTCCTTCTTCCCTTTGAAGGGACTCTTTAATGGCTTGTATTTCCATCAAGGATAAAACTCTCTTATTTGGGCATTCAGCTTGGAAGTGTCTATAGCCTTGGCATTTGAAACATTTCTTATTGGAGACGTCTAGCTTTCCTATTTTAGGCTTGTCCTTGGTTGGCTTTACCTACTTTTCCTTGCCTTTCTCCTTGGAAGAAGAATCGGTAGCCTTTGTGTCAGATGAGGAACCTTTATGGAAGCTTGTCCTTGGTTGGCTTTACCCACTTTTCCTTGCCTTTCTCCTTGGAAGAAGAATCGGTAGCCTTTGTGTCAAATGAGGAACCTTTATGAAAGGTAGTTCCTTTGGTTAAAAATGTACTTTTGGTAAATGATGTCCCTTTGGAGAATGGCTTGACAACCGTGGGCTTCATGACCTTCTTTTGTTTTTCAACCTTAATGGCCAACTTACATACATCCTCAAAAATGTGATAAGGATGTAACTCAACCCTATTAGCTATGTGTTGGTTTAATCCACCAAGAAATCTTACAATGGTCTATTCTTTAACCTTCGACAAGTCACTTCTCATCATCAATTTCTCAAATTCCCTAATGTAGTGCTTAACACTATAACGACCTTGCTTGAGAGTGTGTAACTTGAGGTATAGGTCTTGTTTATGGTTTTTGAGAAGAAATCTCCTCTTCATAATCTTCTTGAGCTTCTCCCATTACCTAATTCTTTCTTTGTCGTCCCTTTCTCTTTGCTTTTTCAAATTTTCCCACCACAAATAGGCATAATCTTTAAATTTTAAGATGACCAGTTTGCATTTCTTTTCATCTGAGTGGCCCTTTGTATTTGAAAACCTTCTCAATGGCATGGATCCAATCAATAAAACCATTCGAACTCATATTTCCTCCAAATTCAAGAATTTCAATTCTTAATCTCCTATCATCATCCTTATTTCTACTTGGTGCCCTCCCTTGTTCTTCTTCACTTGTATCACTAGGAAGAATTAATTTCTCTCCATGGTGTCTAAGAGGAGGGGGTCTAAAGTGTCTTCTTATGAGGTTTTGCAAGGCCAGTTGATATGGAAGGGGTGCTTGGTGTCAGGTTATAGCCATGTCCCTAAGTAGTTGCATTACTTGGTCATTTGGCTGTTAAGTTCGTGAATTTCCCTTTGAAATTTCATGTGGTTAAATTCCCAAGGATGAAGTGGTGATGTGGATGAGGATGAGTCACCTTTTTGGGACATTTTGATATTTGACAAGTAGGTGAAGGTTAAAAGTTCAAGTGTTTTGGCTTGCAAAAAGGTTGATTTTAGGTAGGTTTTAGGTTCTGTGAATAGTGTCAATAGTTAAACAGTGAATTATGGCAATGAATAGTAACTCTAAGAAGAAGAGGACCATTAAAAACTCACACGGACAACCTCTACTCTGATACCAAATGGTGCATATTCATCAAAATATGATATAACATCCAAAATGCAAAAATCTATTTTCACAATTCATTTGAAAAGGGTAGTTTTTAAATTTAATTAATTTGGCAGCCAAGACAAATTCTAATCCAAACCAAACTTATATCAATGCATTCACAACACAATGTGCTATCTTTTGATATATGGCAGCATAAAACGGAACAAGATAAGGCAATCAAAATCAAGATAAAATTCAATGACTGATTTGGTAATTTCTCTGCAACTTTCTAGTGCATACACTTCAAACATACACAAATGCATTCCACTTTGGATTCTAAGGATGTATAAATGAAACCAAGGCATAAAGGAATAATTCCACCAACCTTGGGATCTTCTACCACCAATCTTCCTCCAAGATGATTGGATAAAGGAAAAAAGAGATAAGGGTTTCAAAGCTTTATCACCAAATTCATTCAAAATGCAAACTAAAGCTTTACAATTGGGAGGCCACCCTTTATATATGAGGGGGATGATGGCAAAAGCTATAATTTTTCCAATGAAAGTCAACTAAAAATAAATAGTTTACATAATTTAAGCTAAACCTCTCATTTTAGACTAACTTCATTCTTTTTAATGTAGTAGGAGACAAAAGTTGTTCCCCTTTCCCCTAAATTTAGGAACCATGTTCCCTAACTTTATTAACCAACTTCCCATTTAGTTCCAAAGCAACTAATTACTCAATTTTGGAGTCAATGGGCTTCCCAATGAGGCTTGGACGTCTTGGGCTTGTGATGGGCTTCTTTTGAGACTTCTTTGGGCCAAATAAAACAAGTCATTTAAGTGGATCTTGAGTCCATTCAATGATGTTATACCCAAAAGTGAGATTGGGCCAATAATGAGTATGTATTGCTTCCTTTGGCTTGTGAAGGGTTGGATCTTCATTCTTTTTAAGCTCTTAGATGGCATGAAGGCTTGAGGAAGATTTGGAACCCAACAGTGGTGATGGAGTCAAGTATGCATCAAATATCGTGTTGGTTTTTATTGGGCATTTAATTAGTTAATGGGCATAGGTAAATTAGGTAGTCCATTGGGTTAAAGTCAAGTTAGGTCTTTAGGGTTTGTAGATATTGATGCATACAAAGCTCCATCATCATTTTTGGGTTCCAAGCCATCCTCAAGTCTCCATGTAGCCTTTGAAGCCAAAAAGGATGAAGTTCTAGCAATTCCCAAGCCAAAGGAAGCTTTGCACCTTTAATTTTGGTCTAACTTCTCTTTTGGGCATAGCCTCATTAGTTGGGCTCAAGAATCCCCTAAGTAGTTATCTCTTTTGGCATAAAATAGGTTTCACATGGTACATTTCCAAGCCCAATCCGCCCAAGCCTCTTTTGAAGTCTATTTTAAACTTAAACTTGTACATTTAGTTGGCTTAAAACTAAATAGAAGCTTGGTTGCAAAACTAGGAGACATGGTTCCCAGATTTAGGGAAAAGACAACCCACTTTTTTGTCTTTAGCAACTAATAGGCATGACTTAGCTTAATTCAAGGGGTTTTGGTATAAAAAATTAATAGATTTTGTATTGGAAGTCCATTTTGCTGCTAGCCCTATCACTATATAAGGGGAGGCCACACTTTTGTAAAAGGCTAGATACTTGATTTTTAAGAAAAATTGAAGCTAAAAGCTTGTTGGTTTTTCCTTTCTCTATTTTCCTTTATCTAATTCATTCTTGATGGAAGAATTGGTGGTGGAAAACCCCAAGGTTGGTGTAATTTCCTTTATGCCTAGGTAATGTTTATGTTTTCCTAAAAAAATTCAAATCTGAATGCATGTGTATGTATTGAAGTTGCATGACAGAGTTATGAGATATTTACAATTTTACCACTAACTTTATCATACATTTTCACTACTTTATCTGATGATTTTTGAATACTGTCATAGCTTAATAGAAAGTTCTTTGAGTCCTCTTTACATTGATATAATTTTGGTGTGATTTGAAGATCATTTTGATTGCTAAATTTGAAGAAGAAAAAAACTGCCCTACCATATGAATAGTGATTCTAGGATTTTGTGTTGTGTGATATTGCATTAGTTTGATGAAAATGCACTAGATATCATTTTAAAAAAACAATTTTTTTGGAAGAATGAATAGTAACCATGAGTTTTAGCCTTGTTTCAAGATTTCAACTTCTTGATTCAAAACTATCAATAACTTATCAAGGTTTATCTCTTGTGGCGTTCTAATCACTAATCTATACTAAGGTTAGTATGAATTTCATTCATGTCGACTCAAGGTAGGACCTATTTCAATCTTGGACAAAGATCAATTCTTAATCAACTTTCATGCATCATCGTTGAAGTTCGCATTAGTTTATCCCAATGGTCAAACATTGTTGGATCGCTTGCATTGTAAAAGCCTCGGTTTTACTTGAATCTTCTACAACACTGGTGTTTTTTTATTCTACCATGTGATAATTTTAGAAAACAAAATGTGTTTATAAATAAGAATCCTCGCACGCTCCCTCACGTATTTATACTCACGCTCGTATTTTCACTCTAATGTTCTCACACTCTTTATAATCTGAATTTTTTTTGTATAACAAATCAACATGGTACTTGCGACAAACGACCACCAATCAATCTAGGTTACGTTACAATCACCTACTATTCCCAAAAAAAAGGACTAAGATTCAAGAATAAGGAAAATTTGTAGAATTGGAAAGATGGACACAACTACTAGAATGAGTAATCAAAGAGAAGAAAACTTGGAAAAGATAACAAGAAAATCAAAATTCAAAGGAGGTAAGTGTGCTAACTTTCTCCTTGATCTCTCTACTTCTTTTTTTTTTTGTTTTCGGTTTTTTTCCTTCATTTTTTTATACTGCTTTCGTTTTTTGCCTTTTTTTTACTTTTTTTTGAAAGACTACTTGGCCAAAAATAAAAAAAAATCCTTAGATCACACAAAATTCTCTCCTAAGAAATTCAAGACAATTAAGGAAATAACCCAAAGACTAATCTCCCAATTCAACAACACCAATTCCTTTTTTTTGTTCCAAGGAAATTCAAAATTTTAGGAACAATTCAAGAACTCAATCTCCCAACTTAGGCAATTACAAGGTTTTCCCCAAAGATTAAAGGAAATAAGACAATCCTAATCCAAAAAAAAATTTCTTCCCAATTTTGGAATCACCAAGTCCCAAGGTCTTTTTTTTTTTTTCAAAACAAGAATTATCTCAGCGCTTGATGAGTTCAACAATAATTTCAACCAAGAATTACCCCTTCAATTTCAGCAACAACAAGATCTTCCTCCAATAATCTAAGAATACCCTCACAAAGCTAACAAAAATTCACTCCCCAAAGGTTTGTTTGAATCTAGATCAAAAGATCAGTATACCCTTAACTTAAATTACTTTCGACCTTAAACAATGTTTTTCATTTTTTCTTGTTGTGTTTTGTTTTTTTCTTTTGGATCAATCAAAAAGATAAATTAGACCCCAGATAACCTAGAATTCAACTATACTGGGGTTCACAAGATTTTAAGAATTCCAAGGAAACAAGGACACAAAAACCTTAGACCACAAAGCAAGGAGATAAAGGACTAAGACTCATAAAGAAAACGAAATCAAGAACACACTCAAAGATTCCTAACATGCATGACTATTCAAGAAAAGAAACCCCAAATTGCAAACACAAGAAAAGATAGATACAGAACCTGATTCGACTCAACTTTGGTACTAACTGACATGAACCTTGACGATATGACATAAGACCTAATGTTCAAGAAGATATTTTCCCTAGGATTTAATTAGTTTCGTCACCAATGATGTACCATATCATTTCCCATGTGTTTGATACTCTCCACGTTATTTGTCATGTCATCCTTGATTGCCACATCATGTTTCTTACCTTTAGCTTGTGTCTTCAATGTTTTCAGTGCTATCCAACCTATCACATTCTTGTCATAGTCCTCCATTATTGGATCACATGTTCTTGGTCTTTCATAGATCACATCATTCCCCCTCTCTTTAAAATGATTTGTCCTCAAATCGTCACTTTTAGTGGAACTTTTATTTTGGCTTAATGACATGATTGTAACTTGCAAAATATGTTAGAAAGGGCCTCACACACTCCTTCATGTGCTTTACTTTTCTCCAAAAAAAAAAAAATCACTTAATCACTCATGTTTGCACAATTTGAATTGGTTTTTTTAATTTCATTTTTTCTCATTTTTTCTTTTTTTTTTTCTATTTCATTTTTTTCCTTTTTTTTTGCTAATTTAGAGTCAAGCTCTGATACCAAACTGATGCGAATCTTAATGATATAATGCAAGACCCAATGTTCAAGAAGATATTTTCCCCAAGATTGAATCAGTTTTATCAACGCGAACCTTGACCTAAATCAATATAGAATCAAATGAACCTTGGTATCGTTAATGGTGAATGCCACAAGATGAATCTTGATAAGTTCGAAAGGTTGGTAATTCAACAGTAGGCAAACCATGCAAAAGGTCGGCCAAAAGTTTCATTCATGGTAAAAATTTAGTTTATATAATGCCAACTTAACCTTAAAGTTACCCATAACCCAATGGACTTCCAAACTTCCTAAGCCCATTACCTAATTAACTACCCAAAACTCTAACTAAAACGTAATGTGACAATTAGGCTCAATAAAGTCTAGCTCGGTCACAAGAAAGACCAAAATTCATAAAAACCCAAAAATCCCAAATTTGGTAAAACAAAAACTCTATAATACACACTAAAACGGCCTTTATTTGGGCCTACAAATTGAGCACAACTAGAAAATTAGTTGTTGATATAGAGATTGAAACGAGCTTCGCGTTGATAGGTTACAGGCCTTATAACTCCTCCTGAATCAAAAGTTATGGCCGTTCAAAGTCTAACTGCGGGTTTTGGATTAGGTTTCTCCACAGGCTTGGCCCTGAATCAAGTTGATCTCTTTGTTGGCTCCTTCAAGCATCAAATCATCCTTGAGTGAGCTGGTTTTAGTCTCTAAGCCATCCACGAGCCTTACTAAGGCCTATTGCACCTTTTTAGCTTTGTTCCTCGTAGTTGGCCCAATCGAAATGTGTAGCGAATCTCCTTGATGGCTCGATGGTCCCACGATGCCTACATTATTCCTTCCCTCTTAAGAAGGATTTGCCCTTAAATCTACATCATCAAAAGGAGATAGGTCAGAAACATTAAAAGTAGTACTTATATTATTCTCAACTGGAAGATCCAATCTATAGGCATTGTCGTTGACATGTTCAAGGACTTGAAATGGGCTATCACCCCTCGAGTGTAACTTAGATTTCCATTGGGATAGAAACCATTCCTTCCACATGTGCACCCAAACCCAATCACCTGGTTGAAACATTACCTTGTGCCTTCCTTTGTTAGCTTGTTTGACATATTATTCAGTTCTCCTTTCACTATTTTGCCCAACTTTCTCGTGAAGCTATCAAACTAGCTCTACCTTCGTTTTAACGTCTAAACTAGTACGTTCCTCAACAGGTAAAGATAATAAGTCCAAAGGTGTAAGTGGATTAAAACCATAAACAACTTCAAAAGGTGAATAACTAGTAGATGTATGCACAACCCTATTATATGCAAATTCTACATATGGTAAACTATCCTCCTAAGTTCTCAAGTTCTTTTCTAACACAACACGTAATAACTGAGTTAAAGTTGTGTTGACTACCTCTGTTTGGCCATCATCTGTGGGTGACACATTGTACAAAATAGTAGCTTAGTACCTAACTTACCCCACAATACCTTCCAGAAGTAGCTTAAGAATTTCATATCATGATTGGATACAATACTCCTTAGAACTCTATGCAAATGCATGATCTCCCTAAAAAACAAATCAGTAATGTAAATTGCATCATTGGTTTTATGACACAGAATAAAGTGTCATCTTTGTAAACCTATCAACCACGACAAAAACCCAACCACTACCCTTTCTAGACCTAGGTAACCCTAAAACAAAGTTCATAGAAATATCCTCCTGAGGTACAATAGGTATAGGTAAAGCTGTATATAAACCATAGGGTTAAACTCTAGACTTGGCCTGTTTACACTTAATACAATGAGTATAAATATGCTCTACATCTCGTTTCATATGTGGCCACCCCAATGTGCTTCCCTCACAAGCAATTCACGCAAAGAACTCATAGGCATACACAATATATTTTCTCGAAATAAATAACCATTATGCCTATAAAACTTACCAAATGCAGTTCTCTCACAAGCTTCATAAATACTGGAAAAGTTAGAATCATTCACATACAAATCTTTCATATACTCAAAACCAAGTAATTTAGTATCTAACGTCAAGATTAGAGTATACCTGTGTGATAACGTATCTTGTAACATCCGAATTCAGGTGTGTCAGTAAACTCCACTTCCAAAATTACCCCTAGAGTTGATTTTATAACTTGTTGTGTAAAGAAATTGCAAAAGAATCATAGAAAACTACTAAATGAGCAATATTTTTCAAAGGGGGTAAAATGGTCATTTTACAAAGATTCAAGGGACAAAGTAGGAATTAAAATTGAAGGGCACACTTGAAATTATATGGTGGTGCTAAGGGTTTTTGGTAATTGGCTAAGGATAAAATAGTAATTTATGGAAAATGTTAAGGGCAAAATGGTCCAAAAGGCTTATAAATTATATAATCTATTCATTCTCTTCAACAATTGCCGAGAGCTCCATTATTTTTTTAGCTAAAACTTCCCTTAACCAAAATTCGTCCAAAAACCTAGCGAAACCACCTAATTTCCAGAGGCCCCAGTTATAAAAAGTGTAGATCTGTCAATTCTGGTCAGTTCTAAGGTAAGAAATTTAATTTTTAAGATATGTGAAATTTGGGAGTTTGATGGATGATCATATTTTTGGTTGATTAAGGTTGCCAGAAAGAAGAAAAGAAGGTGAATAAGTTTAAATCATCTATATAGCCAATAAAAGGTAAGAATTTCATACTTTACATACTTGAAGTAAATTTGAGTTAGGTTATTTAAATAACTTTTACTTATATCAGTATGTGAGGTATTAGAATTAAGGTGATTTATGCTTAAAAGGATAAAGGAATTCATTAGGATTCATGATGTAATTTTTGGCCATAAGGGTAAAAAGGTAATTTTGGCCATAAGGGTAAAAATGTCATTTTATGTGATATAGTTTAATTTTGCTTAATTATGTGCATAAAATGTGTGAAATAACCCTTATATTAAGCCTATATTGTATAATTGAAATTAATTTGAGGCATGATATATATATAAATGCATGAGAAAATAATATGATATTTGAGAAGGAATGAAAAGAATAAGGGAAAATAACAAATGCGCATATTTCATATTATGGTTATATATGCATACATGAGGAATCATAACATATGCATGATTTAGAAAAAATAAAGAAAGAGGAAAAATATTTTCTAAGTCATGCATGTTTTTACAATGACTCATATGATACAGGAAAGCAGAAAACATACTAAAAATCCTTACACGCCAGCTGTACTGTGTGGACAGCAAATAAAATAATCGGTTGTACTGTGTGGACAACCAGCTGTACTGTGTGGACAGCAAATAAAATAATCGGTTGTACTGTATGGACAACCAGCTGTACTGTGTGGACAGCAAAGAAAAAATATCAGCTGTACTGTGTGGACAGCAAAGAAAAATATCAGCTGTACTGTGTGGACAGCAAAAGAAAAATATCAGCTGTACTGTGTGGACAGCAAAGAAAAAAAAATATGCATGTAAGAGAGAATTATATTTTGTATGGTGACTGCAAGTACTATCATATGTAGTCTAAATCGATCAATGAGAATGAGAGAAAAACAAATTAGTAAATATTTTATGAAAGTCATTTGCATTAGAATTATGCATACAAGCCTGTGTGGCTGATAAAGAGTTGAGAAAGATGTACGATCAGAAAATAAAAATGTCATGGCACTCATACATGCATAAATCATAATGAGTGAATCATATCTGTATAGTAAGGAAATGAATAAATGTGTGAAAAAGAATTATGATATGTGTTAAATGCGTGTTCTGTGTCAATTATTTTGTTGTAAATAGTTCAGACACGCTGAGTATGGAAAAGATTATAAAAGATTAATACTGGTATAAAATACTTTAAGTGTTTAGTATGATTTTCTTACTGAGCCATAGTCGCTCACTCCGTTTAATTTAATATTTTACAGGTAAAGAAATGCAGCAAAGGTTCCCGGGGAGTACTAATGAGACATGAGGCTAAGGGAGGAAGGCACCATATTTTATATTATATATATATATATATTATTATATATATATATATATATATATATATACTTGATGTAGATATTGGTGGATATGTATATATATATACAGCTAGTTATGAAAATTGATTATAAAGTTTCTGTGGGTGAAAATTTTTATGATGGTTATTATTATGTACTTATTTTACTAATTGTGATTAAGTTGATAAAAATCCAGTTGATTGGTAGGACTGGTTTGTGTGAATTATAAATTGGGAGTGTTACAGGGCATAATGAAAAAGAGAAAAATATTCCCCGGGCCCTCTAAAATAGGGGAACTCATGCCGTTTTTCTACAACACACCCAATGGTTAGGAGAGGTTACATTTTTGGTATCAGAGTGCGATTTTGGGCGCTTAAAGAAAGATATAATATAATGTGTGGTAATATAATACAATATATATATGGTTTTGCATTCTAATATTGCACAGGTGCCCCTCATGTCTCATAGATCAGCTCCCGAGAATCGACTGTAGTAAGTTATTTTCTTTACCTGTATTCAAATAATAGAATATTATGTAATTACACTTATGCAGTTATTAGATGATGAGTACCACAAGACGAGGACGAGGACGGGGTCGTGGAAGGGGTATTCAGAGAGAGACAGGAGAACCGTCTAACCCTGCCCCGTCAGTTGGTTCAGGATTTGGGCTAGCAGAAATAAGAGATATAGTCCGTCAGGTGTTGACTGAGAGTCAAGATAGACCCACACCTGAAAATATAGCCAGAGATGCCATCCGAGATGAGATTAGAAGTGAGATTCGTGAGGAAGTCATAGAAGAAATCAGAAATGAAATGAGGAATGAAGGGAGAGGAGAAATTAGAGCTCAAAGGCGGCTTGAGCCCATTTATTCCTTACCTAATCAGCATACCCCTCCTGAATTCAAAGGTACTAAAGATCCTTTAGTGGCTGATGAATGGATCAAGCAAGTGGAAAGTACTATGGATTTATTTTCTATGACTGATAGAGAAAAAGTTCGGTATGCCAGTTTCTTGATGAGGGGAGAGGCCCGTGTATGGTGGGACCTAGTTAAAGAAACAAGAAATGTAGATCTGATGACCTGGCAAGACTTTAGAAGGGTATTTGAGGCCCAATACAGAACAGCTGATGTGGTAGCAGTCAAAGTTCAAGAGTTCATTTCTTTACAGCAGGGAGAGGGTTCAGTAAAGGATTACTCTACCCGTTTTGATGTCTTAGCCAGTTTTGCTCCAGGTATGGTGAGTACACCTAGTCTCCGGTTGGACAGATTTCTTCAGGGCCTTAGACTGGAGATAGCCTTGCATGTGTTAGCTGGACCACAACCTCCTCAAACTTATGAAGAGGCATTGGAGAGAGCATTGAGGTTGGAGGTATATGTTAATAAGCTACCCAGGAATGCACCTTCTATGTCAACACCTCTATCATTGACAGTACCCCAAACAGTGATGCCAAGTCAGTCAGCTTTACCTGCTTCATTGACTATTTCTGCACCAGTTACAACATCAGGGGGTAGTTCAATTGGCTCCAGTTTCAGAAACAATAGAGCAAAAAGAAAATTCCAGTCAAAAGCGAATAGAAAAGGTTGGAAGAGTGACAAAAGGCCTAGAAAAGAAAATATTCCCCAATGTCAGATTTGTGGGAGACGTCATAGTGGGGAATGTTGGTACCAGCAGAAACAAGTGATTTGTTATAGATGCCGACAGTCAGGGCATATAGCAAAGGATTGCCCAAGTACCGAAGTGCCAGTTCAGATACAGCCACAACAAAGCCTAATTCCACCAGTGCAACCAGGGAGAGGTACTAATGCACGAGTTTATACAGCTACCCATAGTCAGGCGAAGGCTAGTCCATCTGCAGTTACTGGTCAGCTCTTTTTCCACTCGATTTCTTTATATGCATTGATTGATTCAGGAGCTACACACTCCTTTATTGCACCAGGGGTTATTGAAAGGGTAGGTTTAGTGCCTGTTAGATCTATCCATTCCATTAGAATTGAGATGCCAGATGGTGGGAGTATGATTACAGATAAAATGCTAAAAGACCAGAAGGTAGTGATACATGGGAGAGAGTTAAAGGTGGACTTGATTGTCTTTGATATGCCCGATTTTGATGTTATTTTAGGCATGGATTTCTTAGAAAGATATGGAGTTGAGATTGACTGTAGAAAGAAAAAGGCTCGATTCCAACTCGATAATGGGGATTACTTTAATTTTGGAGAGGGCCATCAGTCTAGTATGATAATCAGTAATGTAAAAGCACAAAAATTATTAAAAAAGGGGTGTACGGGATATTTAGCTCATGTGGTACATGAGCATGATGTTCAAAGATTGGGTGTTCAGGATGTCCCAATAGTACAAGATTTCCCAGATGTCTTTCCTGATGAGCTACCAGGTTTACCTCCAGAGAGAGAGTTGGAGTTTAGTATCGAGTTAGAACCTGGCTCAGCCCCAATTTCAAAAGCCCCTTATCGAATGGCTCCAGTTGAATTACAAGAATTAAAGAAACAGTTGCAAGAACTTTTAGATAAGGGTTTTATTAGACCTAGCCACTCTCCTTGGGGAGCACCCATACTATTTGTCAAAAAGAAAGATGGGTCGCTTCGTATGTGCATTGATTACAGGGAGTTGAATAAACTGACGGTGAAGAATAAATACCCGTTGCCTCGAATTGATGATTTATTTGATCAACTGAAAGGAGCTTCTGTGTTCTCCAAAATTGACTTGAGGTCGGGTTATCACCAGGTGAGGATTGCAGAGCAAGATATTCCAAAGACAGCTTTTCGGACTCGCTACGGGCACTACGAGTTTGTGGTAATGCCCTTTGGATTGACTAATGCTCCAGCAATCTTTATGGATTTAATGAATCGAGTATTTCATGATTGCCTTGACAAATTCCTAGTGGTATTTATTGATGATATCTTGATATACTCCAGATAAGAAGAAGAACATGTCGAACACTTGAGATTTGTGCTACAAAGATTGAGAGAAAAGAAATTGTATGCCAAATTCTCTAAGTGTGAATTCTGGTTGGATCGAGTAGTATTTTTGGGACACGTGGTTACTAAGGAAGGTATAACTGTAGACCCCAGTAAAGTGGAAACAATACTTGAATGGGTGAGGCCAAAGACTGTGAAAGAGATTAGAAGCTTTTTAGGGCTAGCCGGCTATTACAGAAGATTTGTACAAGGTTTTGCTCGGTTGGCCAAACCACTTACAGCTCTTACTAGACAAAGAACTCCTTTTATATGGACTGATGCTTGTGAAAAGAGTTTCCAAGAGCTAAAAACACGGTTGACTACAGCTCCTATTTTAGTATTGCCAGAGGAAGGTGTAGATTATGATATTTATTGTGATGCCTCGCATAATGGCTTGGGAGCCGTGTTGATGCAAAGGGATAAGGTGATAGCGTATGCCTCTCGGCAGTTAAAAGATTATGAAACACGCTACCCTACCCATGATTTAGAGTTAGCAGCAGTGGTTTTTGCTTTAAAAATTTGGAGGCATTATTTATATGGAGTTAAATGTAATATCTATACCGACCATAAAAGTCTAAAATATTTCTTCACTCAGAAAGACTTGAATATGAGACAAAGAAGATGGTTGGAGCTAGTCAAAGATTATAAATGTGATATTAAATATCAGCTGGGTAAAGCAAATATGGTAGTCGATGCCTTGAGTAGAAAGATTGCCATAGCTCATCTCACCATTCAGATAGAGTTACAGAAAGAGTTTCAGAGGGAACAGATTGAGGTGATAAGAAGTCAAGTGGCTAGATTGGAAATTCACCCTAATCTCTTCAATGAGATAAAAGAGAAGCAAGTAGAAGATTTATGGTGCCAGAAAATAAGTCAACAAATATGTGAAAGGAAAGCAACTGAGTTTCAAATGATAGATGGAGTGCTCAAGTTCAAAAATAGGGTATGTATTCCCCAAGATCTGGAATTGAGAAAGAAAATCCTAAGTGAAGCACATGATACACTTTACACTGCTCATCCTGGGGGAGTAAAGATGTATCAGGATTTAAAGAAAACTTATTGGTGGATAGGTATGAAGAAAGATATTGGTGACTATGTAGCTAAGTGCTTGGTATGTCAACAGGTCAAGGCCGAGCATCAGAGACCTTCGGGTTTACTGCACCCACTTAGTATTCCTGAATGGAAATGGGAAGATATTTCAATGGATTTCATCATTGGCGTACCTCGAGTACAAAAAGGTTATAATGCATTATGGGTGATTGTAGATAGATTGACTAAATCGGCCCATTTTATTCCAGTGAAAGATAGTTTTACTTCAGATCAATTGGCCCAGATTTATATACGAGAGATTGTGAGATTACATGGCGTACCCAAAACTATTATGTCAGATAGAGACCCCAAATTTGTTTCAGCTTTTTGGGGTAGCTTACAAAGAGCATTGGGTACTAGGCTGGCATTTAGCACAGCATATCATCCTCAAACAGATGGCCAAACAGAAAGGGTGAATCAAATACTAGAGGATATGTTGAGGGCTTGTTGCTTAGATTATAAAATGACCTGGCATGAAATGATTCCATTGATTGAATTTGCATATAATAATAGTTACCAGTCCACCATTAAAATGACACCATATGAGGCTCTTTATGGACGAAAGTGTAGATCTCCATTACATTGGGATGACATAGGAGAGCGAGATGATTTAAGTCAAGTTCTTGGGCCTGAATTAACCCAGAGGATGGTTGAAGATATAAAGATTATCAAGACTAGATTGAAGCAAGCTCAGGACAGACAAAAGAGCTATGCAGATTTGAAAAGGAAAGAAGTAGAGTTTCAACCGGGTGATAAAGTTTTTGTGAAAGTAGCCCCTTACAAGCATGTGATGAGATTTGGAAGAAAAGGGAAACTTGCTCCACGATTTATTGGCCCATTTGAAATTTTAGAAAGAGTGGGCAAGGTGGCTTATAAACTTGCACTTCCACCTAGTATGGATCGAGTTCATAATGTATTTCATATTTCTTTATTGAGAAAGTACATTAGCGATCCTGCACATGTCTTGAAATCAGATGATGTGGAATTAAAAGAAGATTTAGCTTATGAGGAGCAACCGGTGCAGATACTAGACAGAAAAATAAAAGAGCTCCGAAATAAGACAATTCCATTAGTGAAAGTATTATGGAAGAATCATAAGGTGGAAGAAGCCACATGGGAGGTTGAGCAACAAATGAGAGAGAGATTTCCCAACTTATTTGTTTAAATTTCGAGGACGAAATTCTTTTAAGGGGGGAAGAAATGTAACATCCGAATTCAGGTGTGTCAGTAAACTCCACTTCCAAAATTACCCCTAGAGTTGATTTTATAACTTGTTGTGTAAAGAAATTGCAAAAGAATCATAGAAAACTACTAAATGAGCAATATTTTTCAAAGGGGGTAAAATGGTCATTTTACAAAGATTCAAGGGACAAAGTGGGAATTAAAATTGAAGGGCACACTTGAAATTATATGGTGGTGCTAAGGGTTTTTGGTAATTGGCTAAGGATAAAATAGTAATTTATGGAAAATGTTAAGGGCAAAATGGTCCAAAAGGCTTATAAATTATATAATCTATTCATTCTCTTCAACAATTGCCGAGAGCTCCATTATTTTTTTAGCTAAAACTTCCCTTAACCAAAATTTTTCCAAAAACCTAGCGAAACCACCTAATTTCCAGAGGCCCCAGTTATAAAAAGTGTAGATCTGTCAATTCTGGTCAGTTCTAAGGTAAGAAATTTAATTTTTAAGATATGTGAAATTTGAGAGTTTGATGGATGATCATATTTTTGGTTGATTAAGGTTGCCAGAAAGAAGAAAATAAGGTGAATAAGTTTAAATCATTTATATAGCCAATAAAAGGTAAGAATTTCATACTTTACATACTTGAAGTAAATTTGAGTTAGGTTATTTAAATAACCTTTACTTATATCAGTATGTGAGGTATTAGAATTAAGGTGATTTATGCTTAAAAGGATAAAAGAATTCATTATGATTCATGATGTAATTTTTGGCCATAAGGGTAAAAAGGTAATTTTGGCCATAAGGGTAAAAATGTCATTTTATGTGATATAGTTTAATTTTGCTTAATTATGTGCATAAAATGTGTGAAATAACCCTTATATTAAGCCTATATTGTATAATTGAAATTAATTTGAGGCATGATATATATATAAATGCATGAGAAAATAATATGATATTTGAGAAGGAATGAAAAGAATAAGGGAAAATAACAAATGCGCATATTTCATATTATGGTTATATATGCATACATGAGGAATCATAACATATGCATGATTTAGAAAAAATAAAGAAAGAGGAAAAATATTTTCTAAGTCATGCATGTTTTTACAATGACTCATATGATACAGGAAAGCAGAAAACATACTAAAAATCCTTACACACCAGCTGTACTGTGTGGGCAGCAAATAAAATAATCGGTTGTACTGTGTGGACAACCAGCTGTACTGTGTGGACAGCAAATAAAATAATCGGTTGTACTGTGTGGACAACCAGCTGTACTGTGTGGACAGCAAAGAAAAAATATCAGCTGTACTGTGTGGACAGCAAAGAAAAATATCAGTTGTACTGTGTGGACAGCAAAGAAAAATATTAGCTGTACTGTGTGGACAGCAAAGAAAAAAAAATATGCGTGTAAGAGAGAATTATATTTTGTATGGTGACTGCAAGTACTATCATATGTAGTCTAAATCGATCAATGAGAATGAGAGAGAAACAAATTAGTAAATATTTTATGAAAGTTATTTGCATTAGAATTATGCATACAAGCCTGTGTGACTGATAAAGAGTTGAGAAAGATGTACGATCAGAAAATAAAAATGTCATGGCACTCATACATGCATAAATCATAATGAGTGAATCATATCTGTATAGTAAGGAAATGAATAAATGTGTGAAAGAAAAGAATTATGATATGTGTTAAATGCGTGTTCTGTGTCAATTATTTTGTTGTAAATAGTTCAGACACGCTGAGTATGGAAAAGATTATAAAAGATTAATACTGGTATAAAATACTTTAAGTGTTTAGTATGATTTTCTTACTGAGCCATAGTCGCTCACTCCGTTTTATTTAATATTTTACAGGTAAAGAAATGCAGCAAAGGTTCCCAGGGAGTACTAATGAGACATAAGGCTAAGGGAGGAAGGCACCATATTTTTATTAATATATATATGTTTTGATGTATATATATATATATATATATATATATATATATATATATATATATATATATATACTTGATGTAGATATTGGTGGATATGTATATATATATACAGCTAGTTATGAAAATTGATTATAAAGTTTCTGTGGGTGAAAATTTTTATGATGGTTATTATTATGTACTTATTTTACTAATTGTGATTAAGTTGATAAAAATCCAGTTGATTGGTAGGACTGGTTTGTGTGAATTATAAATTGGGAGTGTTACAGGGCATAATGAAAAAGAGAAAAATATTCCCCGGGCCCTCTAAAATAGGGGAACTCATGCCGTTTTTCTGCAACACACCCAATGGTTAGGAGAGGTTACATATCTACTATAACATTTTTCTTACCTTGCTTGTAATGAATGACATAAGGAAAAGTTTCGATGTATTCAACCTACCTTGCGTGTCTCTTGTTCAACTTACCTTGTCTTTCAAATGTTTTAGGGACTTATGATCTGTCCTGATGATGAACTCGCATGGCCAAAGGTAATGTTGCCACGTCTCTAACGTTCTCACCAAAGCGTACAACTCTTTATGATAAGTAGGGTACTTCAAAGCTAGCCTGTTGAGTTTCTCACTAAAATATGATATGGGCCTATTTTCCTACATCAAAACAACTCCAATACCTATACCTGAAGTATCACACTTAAGTTCAAATGGTTTAGAAAAATCAGGCAAAACAAGTAAAGGTGTAGAACTTAACTTATCCTTAATTGATGCAAGGGCATGCTTTTGTTCCTCACCCCACCTAAACCCTACATTCTTTTTAATAACTTTAGTTAGTGGTGTCGTTAGTATACTAAAATCTCGTACAAATCTCCTATAAAAACTAGCTAAACCATGGAAACTCTTAACCTTAGTCACGAATGTAGGCATCAACCACTCTCGGATAGCCTTAACCTTCTCCTCATCTACCTTAATCCCTTTAAAAGAAACCACAAATCCTAGGAACAAAACTTAGTCAGCGCAAAAGGAACAGTTCTTAAGATTACCAAATAACCCCTCTTTCCTAAGCATAAGCAAAACATCACGCATGTGTCCTATATGTTTATCTAGACTACCATTATAAATGAGACTATCATCAAAATAAATGACTACAAACTTGTCTATAAATGCACGCAAGACTTGGTTCATTAACTTCATAAATGTACTGGGTGCGTTAGTGAGCCAAAATGGCTTTACCAACCATTCATATAATCCATACTTGGTTTTAAATGCAGTTTTCCATTCATCGCCCTTTTTCATCCTAATTTGATGATCTATGCAACTCATCAAGCATATTACCTAAACTAAGTATAGGATAGCAATACTTTATAGTTATTTTATTGATGGACTAATAGTCAACACACATTCTCCATGTCTCATCCTTCTTAGGCATTAGAATCACTAGTACGATACATGGACTTATGCTCTTTCTCACGTATTCCTTCTTTATCAACTCTTTCACTTGTCTTTAAAGCTCTTTTGTCTTCTTAGGATTACTTTTATAGGGTGGTCAATCAGCTATCGCTACTCCAGGTATGAAGTTGATCTGGTGCTCGATCCTACGAATCGAAGGTAGTCTATTAGGAATCTCTTCAAGGAATACGTCTTCAACCTCTTACAAAAGAGAAACAAACACATTAGGAAGAGAATTATCAGCGTTAGTGAAAGATAAAATACTTTCCTTGTAAACTAACAATAATGGATATTGTTTAGTCACAAGAGTAGCCCTCATGTCACTCATCTTCCCATAAAAACTCTCTTTTTTTTGCTCCTTATTTTCTCTCTTGTTTTTTCTCTCATGGTCGAATTGTTCACCCTCTTTTTCTTCTCTCCTCTTTTTCGCCTTACTTTTTCTTTGCTTATCCTTACTTATATTCTCTCTTCTTTTGTTTTCACTCTTACTTTTTTTTTCTTCATTCATCTTTCTTTTCTTCACATAATCCTCATAAACTTGTTTTGGTGACAATGTTGATTTCGTTGTATGTCACCTTTCTATCATATTGCCATAGTCTCCCTAACAAGATGTGTCCAGCATGTATAGGGACTACATCACACAATACCTCATCTTGATACCTATCTACAGATAAGGCCACCACCACTTGTTTATTCACCCTAATTTCTCCACATTTATTCAACCATTGAAGCTTATAAGGTCTAGGGTGTTTGATTGTGGTTGAACTAAGTTTTTCTACAAGTTTGATACTAGCTACGTTCGTTTAACTATCCCCATTTATAATTAAAGTGCACAACTTACCTTTCATATGACATCTAGTATAGAAAATATTCTTTCTATGCTCATCATTTTATTCCTTGTATTGTAAACTTAAAGCTTTCCTAGACATTAGTGCCTCACCCTCTACTGTATACTCCAACTCTACATCACTAACATCCTCTAATAGTGGCATAGACTCATCACTAAATTTTTCCTCTATCTCGTACTTACCACCCTCCCTCAACACCATGGTTCTTTTTGTTAGGACACTGAGAGGCTATGTGACCCTTACCCAAACACTTAAAACATTTAATCTCATTATTTCTCTTTAGTGGTTCAGGTTTGATACTAGGCTTCTCTCGACTAGACTCCTTTCCTTTAGGTTCGATTTTGGGCTTAAAAGGTGGCTTATCATCTCTCTTTGACACGCTCGGCTTCCAAGAACTAGAAAAGGAACCTACATCCTTTTACCCTTCTGCTATAATTGTCTCTCTACCTTTATCACCATATATACCAAATCCTTTAGCTCTACATAGTGTTAGAGCTCTACCACATTTTCTATTTCCCTATTTAACCCATTTAAAAACCTAGCCATAGTGGTCTCCTTATCTTCCTTGACATTAGCCCTAATCATGGCTATCTCTATCTCTTTGTGATAGTTTTTCACACGCTTGGTGCCTTGTTTAAGCCCCTATAACTTCTAAAGTAAATCTCTATGGTAGTGGCTAGGAACAAAATGTTGCCTCATTACACTTTTCATATCATCCCAAGTATCTATGGGTTTACCCAAGTTCCTATGTCTATTTTTTAGCAACTGGTCCTATTAAATACTAGCGTAATCCGTGAATTCTACAATAACCAATTTCACCTTTTTCTCTTTTGAATATTTATATATGTCAAAAACTTGATCTACCTTTCGCTCCCAATCTAGGTAGACTTTTGGATTGTTTCTACCCTAAAAAGGTGGAATTTTCATTTTAATGCTATTATTGAGGCTACTGTCACCTTGCCATTCTCCCTGTACATACTGTTTCTATGACTTTTATGTCCTCCCTTACTCCTTATATTGTTCTGCCTATCACTTATTTCATCATCCTTATTGTCGATAACTATTGTATCCTTATCCCTCACCAATGGTACTTTCCTCCTTCCCTTCTATCTACTCTAATTTGTCCAATCTATTACTAACACTCCCTACTACATTAAAAAGTCGCTCAAAGTGCTATTGGATCACTTGCATTGTAAAAGCCTCGATTTTACCTGAATCTTCTACAACATTGATTTTTTTAATTCTACCATATGATAATTTCAGAAAACAATGTGTTTGTAAATAACAACCCTCGCATGCCCTCTTACGTGTTTATACTCGCACTCATGTTTTCACTCTAATATTCTCACACTCTCTATAATCTGAAATTTTTTTGTATAATTCTCACACACTCTATAATTTGAATTTTTTTTTTTTGTAACAAATCAAGACGATACTTGCGACAAATGACCACTAGTCAACCTAGGTTATATTACGATTACCTACTATTCCCTAAAAAAAGGACTAAGATTCAAGAATAAGGAAAATTTGCATAATTGGAAACATGGACACAACTACAAGAATGAGTAATCAAAGAGAAGGAAACTTGGAAAAGATAACAAGAAAATCAAAATTCAAAGGAGGTAAGTGTGCTAACTTTCTCCTTGATCTCTCTACTTCTTTTTTTTTGTTTTCGGCTTTTTTCCTTCTTTTTTTTTTCTTTCTTTTTTTTATACTGCTTTCATTTTTTGGCCTTTTTTTAAACTTTTTTTTGAAAGACTACTTGGCTGAAAATAAAAATAAATTTCTTAGATCACACAAAATTCTCTCATAAGAAATTCAAGACAATTAAGGAAATAACCTAAGGACTAATCTCCTAATTTAGCAACACCAATTCTTTTTCTTTTTCTTCTTAAGGAAATTCAAAATTTTAGGAACAATTCAATAGCTCATTCTCCCAGCTTAAGCAATTATAAGGTTTTCCTCAAAGATTAAAGGAAACAAGGCAATCCTAATCCAAAAAAAAATTTTTCCCCAATTTTGGAATCCCCCAGTCCCAAGGTCTTTTTTTTCTTTTAAACAAGAATTCTCTAAAGGTTTTGACGAGTTCAACAACAATTTTCAACCAAGAACTACCCCTTTAATTTTGGCAATAACAAAATCTTCCTCTAATAATCTACAAAAACCCTTACAAAGCTAACTAAAATTCACTCCCCGAAGGTTTGTTTGAATCTAGATCAAAAGATCGCTCCACTCTTAACTTAAATTACTTTCGGCCTTAAACGATTTTTTCGTTTTTTTTTTTTTTTTTTTTTTTGGATTAGTCAAGAAGACAAATTAGACTCCACACAACCTAGAATTCAACTATACTAAGGTTCACAAGAATTCAAGAATTTCAAGGAAACAAGGACACCAAAACATTAGATTGCAAAGCAAGGAGATTGGTGCATCTCCATCAAGACAATGTAGTAACACACAAACTCAATTCTGGAAGTTACTATTCATTTAGCACAGAAACAATTTGTCTTCAATTTTATCCAATCAAATGAACTCCAAATCATGCAACTTATATATCATTGGAAAAAACATTCAAAGAGCTTTCTAACGGTATATAATGTCAACCACAAATCAATCAACAAGGCATACAAGAAAAACTGGAAATGGCAAAATCACACACTGTGAACAATATCTGAGGCATACAACACACATTCAAGTCTTCACACTTTGTATTTCAAGGGTAACAAGAAAAATAACCAAGGCATAAAGGAAAGTTCCACCAACCTTGGGGTCTTCCACCACCAATCTTCCACCGAGAATGATTGGATAAAGGAAATGAGAAAAAAAAAAGCCAACAAAGCTTTTTTCAAGTTTTCATTCAAAAGGCAAAAACCAACCTATTACAAATGAAGATCCACCCCTTTATATAGGAGGCATGGATGGCAATGATACAATATTTCCCACAAAAGTCAACTAAAATGGCATGAATTAAGCTAAGTCGTTCACTTTAAACCAAGCCTATACATAGTAATTAACTAAAGACAAAAGTCAGTTGTTTTTTCCTTAACTTTAAGAATGATGTTTCCTAACTAAAACAACCAAATTCTAATTTAGTTCCAATGTAACTAAAAACCAATTTTGGGATTCTCAAAATGATGCTTAGACATTTGGGCCATTGATGGACTTTCAAAATCACACGTTTAGATCAATTGGAGCAAGCTATTCACTTGGACCTTGGTTGCATGCACCGAGACTATACCCAAAAGTGGTTTTGGGCCAAAATTGAATGTGCAATGCTTCCTTTGGCTTGGGATTTGCTAGAACTTTATTCTTTTTGGCTTCAAAGGTTGCATGGAGACTTGAGGATGGCTTGGAACCCAAAAATGACAATGGAGTCGCATATACATCAGAGATAAAAGACTAAGACTTACAAAGAAAACGAAATCAAGAACACACTCAAAGATTCCTAAGATGCATGACTATTCAAGAAAAGAAACCCCAAATTACAAACACAAGAAAGAATAGATACGAAACTTGATTTGACTCGGCTTTGATATCAACTGACGTGAATCTTGATGACATGATGTAAGACCCAATGTTCAAGAAGATATTTTCCCTAGGAATGAATCAGTTTCGTCAGCAAGGATGTGCCATATAATTTCCCATGTGTTTGATGCTCTCCATGTCATTTGCCATGCTATCCTTGACTACTAAATCATGCTTCTTACCTTTAGCTTGTGTCTTCAATATTTCAATGCTATCCAACCTACCACATTCTTGTCATAGTCCTTTATTATTGGATCACATGTTCTTGGTCTTCCATAGATCACTTCAAAATGATTTGTCCTCAAATTACCACTTTCAGTGGAACTTTTATTTTGGCTTGATGACGTGATTGTAACTTGCAAAATATGTTAGAAAGGGCCTCACACACTCCTTCACGTGCTTCATTCCTCTCCAAAAAAAAAAAAAAAAACACTCAATCACTCATGTTTACACACTTTGAATGGGTTTTTTTAATTTCATTTTTTTCTCATTTTTTCTTTTTTTCTATTTCATTTTTTTTCCTTTTTTTTTTTCTGATTGAGAGTCAACTCTGATACCAAACTAATGCAAACCTCACAAATGAACTATGGACCCTACACGTAAACAAGGAAGCTAGGAACCTAGAAAAGCTAAATCAGATTTCAAATTGAAGAAAACCTTGACCCAATGCCTATAATTGACACGAACCAAAAGTATAAAAACCCTTGACCCAATGATTATGGATAATCATAAACCAAAAATATAGAAACAAGGACCCAATGTCTATAATTGACATGAACCAAAGGTATAAGTTGACGCCACACTCTAGAATAAAAAAAAAAAAAGAGTGATAAGTCATATTTGAATGTCACAAGAAAATATTCTTGATAAATTGAGAACTCAAGACAAAAGATCTCACAATTTCATTAAGCCATTGTCTCCTCTATCTTAGGGTTACATGATTATTTATAACCTTAGTCTAAATAGGATAATAACAAATATAATTTCTAGGATAATAACAATCTAAATAAGATAATAATAATCTTAAATAATAATCCTAATGTAATTATAATTCCTAAAAAAAATAAAACTAAGACTCTTAAAACAAATAAAACTCCTAAACAACTAGAAAACTGAACTTCAATTGAATTCTCTTGCTTTCTTCACATGAATTTTTGCCTAATCAAGTTTCCATTTCATATTCTAACAAGTAAAAATGTCACCAAGGATGTGTCATATCATTTCCCATATGTTTGAAGCTCTCCTTTAGCTTGTGTCATTTGCCATGTCATCCTTGACTGCCACATCATATTTCTTACCTTTAACTTGTGTCTTTAATGTTTTCAATGCTATCCAGCCTACCAAATTCTTGTCATAGTCCTTCATTATTAGATCACATGTTCTTGGTCTTCCATAGATCACATCATAGGTTCTAAATCAGGTTTTCTTATCTAGATTGAGTTTTTTTCCCTTGAATCTACAACCCTAATTTTGTTTTCTTCTCATCTATATTACTTGTGTAGAAAAAAAAACGAAATTAAAAAAAAGACAAAAAAGAGAAAAAAATGAAATTAAAAAAAAAGGGAAAGTTGTCTTTTTATTTGATTCATTCCTATATTAGGAATCTTGCAACTTAAGAAAGTAGATCTTGTTTGATTTGGTCAAGGTAGATAGAGACTTTATTTCTTTCATAAACTGAAATAAGAAAGCCTAAATTAAAAGAATACATTTTATTTCTTTTCCAATTCCTAAAAAGATTTGGATCTAATTGATTTTTTTCCATTATATCCTATGATCTTTTCTTATTCTCTTCCTATATTTACAAACTTTTTACCAAAAAAAAATCCGCAAACTTTATTATGCTTTTTTGAATTTTCCTAATTCTTGGTTTGTTTTTTTATCATCTTCTTGTTTATCTTTATTGTTTCCTCTTTTGATTATGGTTTGTTGGAATTAGATTGTTACAAGATAATTTGAGTTAGATTGTTTAGTTCATTAAAGAACCATGAGAAGAAAGCTAAGTGAAAAAGAAAAAAAGGCAAGAGGAGTAAGAAACATTATAGTGTGCAAACACGAGTGTTAAGTGACATACTGTGAGGGAATGGAGGGAAACACATGAAAGAGTGTTGTAAGGATCCTTTCTAACTTGGAATGACCTTGTTGATCATAAAGCAAGGCTATGGAAGAAGAACACACTGAAGAATCTTGTGAGGAAGCTATCCCTTGGTGCCTTGATCTATTACACATGGAAAGCAAGGAACAATATTTGCTTTGGTGGTCACAGGTGTCCTAAAGAGCTTTTTATGGCCAACATTAAAGAGTGTGTTCAAGAAAAGTAGCTTTCTTGACTAGAGTTGAGGCAACAAACAAAAATGTTACCTTAGCTCACTATTGGAGTTTCCCAGCTAGCATCTTTACTTGATGTTTCCTATTTTGGGTTGTATTGTTATGTCTTTGGTGTTATAGGTTGGCTTGTATTGTTCCCCACATGAGGGATTAGTCCTTTGTATTCTTGTGTTTGGCATTGCCTTAGCATAACCTGAGGGCTTGTCCTATGGTATGCTCAATTTTGTTTTCTCTCTATTGGTTAATATAATTTTATTTACCAAAAAAAAGGATCATTTCTAACATTCTTTTTAGGTTTCAATCATGTCAACAAGTGAAGACAAAAGTGTATCCAAGGAATGAAAGGTGGATGCATTATTCATGCTCAAAGCAATGCAACAACAATTTGAAAGGATAAACATCATGTTGGAGAAATTAAAGACAAAATGGAGAAGCAAGATGCTGTCATAGCCAATTTGTACCAAGGGCAGCAACATGGGGCTTCTAATTCACGTAGAAATGGTGCTAATGAAGAGTATGATGGCAACGATAGAGAAGATTTCAACATGGGCAGAATTATGAGAGTTATAGGAGGTTGAAGAGATAATTTTAATAGAGTAGAAAGAAATTTTGGAAGGTATAAGGGAAGACAAAATCGTGACTTAGGAAGCATCAAAATGAAGATTTTCCCATTCCAAGGCAAGAATGATATTGATGTGTAGGAAAATAAGGTAGAGTTAGTATTTGATTGCCATGAATATTCTGAGGAGAAAAAAGTAAAATTGGTAGTCATGGAATTCATTGATTAAGTGGTGATTTGGTAGGATCAACTTGTGTTAAATAGGTGTTGAAACCAAGAGAGTCCTATTGACACTTGGGAAGAGATGAATGTTGTGATGAAGAGGCAATTTGTTTTTTTTTTTTGGTAATTAATAATTTTATACTAAAGAAAAAGAATATACAAACAACTTATCTAGGACAAAGCCCCTAGATTAAGCCAAAGACAAGCATACCTAGGACAAACCCCTAGGTTGTGCCACAAAACACCAAGTAACCAATAGAAACACCCAAATAATGTCACATAGAGAATCAAAACAACACCATAAATGCAAACCAACTAATAGGACCACAAAATGCCTACATAAAGATCGAATGAGGGATACCCAATTGTTGGCGATGGACTCATTTTCACTAGACTTGTTTACTTTATTCAAGCAAGTCACCTATACTCTAACACATTCTTTTATAAGCATAGTTACTCTCTCCTTGGGTAGTCCACCTTGTCCAAAGCAAATGTCATTCCTAACCTTCCAAATGTAGTAGACGACTGCACCAAAGCATAACTTACACACAATGTTCTTGAAATTGTCTTCCTTCCATTTTCTAGCCAAGCCCTAAATCAAAGAAACCCAAGGTTGAGATTGAGATGTGGATGACAAAGATTAAAAACCTCATACCAGATTTGGGAGCTAAAAGTGTAGCTAAAGAAAAGGTGATCCATGCTTTCCGATTTCTCATTGCACAAAGGGCACACATTGTGAGAGACAATGCCGATTCTTACTAACTTATCCTTTGTCATAAGTTTGCCTCTTATACCCAGCCACACAATGAAAGAATGTCTTTTGAACCAAACAAAGTTATGCCAAGAAACCTTTTCTCTCCTAATTCGAATCACCTTCCAAGCCGATTTGAAAGAAAAGATGCCATTGGATTTAGGGGTCCAAATTAGAGAGTCTTCTCCCCCCGTTGGGCAGCAAGGTAGTGATTCCTTAATCTCCAAGAGGTGATTCGAATTGGACACCGGCCATTTCCACCTATGACCATCAACTACTTCCTTTACTAGTGCATGCTTAGGAATACCCGAATCATAGATAACTTGGGGTCCATATTTATCCAACAATGGTCCCTAGGGGTGCCAATTGTCATGCCAAAGAAAAGTGTTCTCTCCATTGCCGATGATCTTCTTGAACTTATTCTTCATTAGTTCCCTTAAACCTAAGATCTTTCTCCACACCCAAGAACTCTTGCCATTAGGTTTTATTTCCCAAAAACATTTACCTCTTAGTTTGTTTACTTTAACCCATTCCACCCAGAGCGAATTACTCTTGTCAAGAAGGATCTTCCACATGTTCTTAATAATGGCAGCTTTATTCCATGATTTACTCTGCATAATACCTAAGCCACCTTCCACTTTAGGAATGCACACCTCATCCCATGCAACTTTGGCTTTTTTACCATCCTTTGATGCACCACCCCAAAGAAACTTCCTTAGAATTCTGTCAATCTCCTTATGGACACTTGATGGGAGAATAAAGATAGAGGACCAATACACTTGAATGCTAAAAAGGATTGCATTTATATGAATAAGTTTACCCGTATAGGATAAGAACTTGCAATGCCATGAGGTAATTCTCCCAACAATCTTGTGAATGAGCAGCTTGTAATCACTACTTTTGAGTTTTGAGGAAGTGATTAGTACACCTAGATACTTGAATGGCAATTCTCCCACTTCCATATTGATAGTTGTCGAGAGATTAAGCTTCTCCTCTTAGGATACTCCAGAGAGGAAGATGTTGCTTTTAGCATAATTCATTTGAAGCCCTGACCATTTATGAAAGAAGATAAGAGAGTTTTTCATGAAGGAGATAGATTCATTATCCACCCTACAAAACAAGATAAGATCATCGGCAAAACATAAGTGAGTTATATTGTTCTTCTTACATTTCCAATGATGGCCAAAGGAGGGGTTGTTCTTGAGTTCCTCAAGCAATCGGGAAAGAATCTCCATCACAATGACAAAAAAATAAAGGGAAATAGGGTCCCCTTGTCCTAGACTATGAGAACTCTTGAAGAAACTTACTAATTCACCATTAATCCTTAAGAGGACGTGATACAACTTTTAATCCCAGCCAATGAATTTGTCCGAAATGCCAATGGTATCAAGGATTGCAAGAAGAAACTCCCTATGTACCATGTCATAGGCCTTCATAAGATCTATCTTCATAACACATTTTTTATCTTTGCTAACTTTGTGATAGTTGTGCATAAGGTTTTGACATAGTGTAATGTTTTCACCAATGTTCTGTCCACCCACAAAAGCTCCTTGGGCTTTATCAATGAAATTAAGGAAGATGTCTTTGAGGCGGTTGGAAAGAATTTTAGAGATGTATTTGTAAATTGTATTGCAGCATGCTATAGGCCTATAGTCCTTGCAAAGAGAAGGGTTAGCAACCTTAGGAACAAGAGTAAGGATAGTGCAATTTACTTCTCTAAGGAGATGACTCGAGGTGAAGAAGTATTTAATTGCTTTAACCATATCACTCCCAACAACCTCCCAAGTTGCCTTAAAAAAATAAGCACCATAACCATCCGGACCAGGAGCTTTATTGTTATCCATGGCAAAGATTATGGATTTGATTTCATCCTCCTCCACATCCTTGATCATGGTCTCCCTATCTTGAGGCTTCATTCGGAAAGTAACCAGCCTTTTAATCTCCTCAATATTAGGATTACATGAATCCAAAGAGTTGAGAACCTTCTTGAAGTAGCTAACAAATTCCTTCTTTACATCTCCCATGGCACTCACAAAAGTTTCATCTTCAAGGCACACACCATTAATAGAATTTCTATTCCTGTGAGCTTTAATGCGTTTGAAGAAGTATTTGGTGTTTTGATCCCCTTCTTTGAGCCAATGGACCTTTGTTTCTTGGCAAGCCAAAGATTTTTCTGCCCCACTAAACCTCCTATAATTCTCTATCCAAACCTTTTCTTCCTTAGCTAAATCTTCATCAAAAGGGTTGTTATGGAGCCTATTCTAAATATCCTCCACCATATCTTTAGCTTCTAACACTTTATCAGAAATTTTCTGAAAACCATCCCTATTTAGCTTCCTTAATTATCCTTTTAATCTCTTAAGTTTGTTAACAAGATTGAACATAGGGCTGCCACCAAAATCCTCTTTCCAAGCCTCTCTTCAATACCCCCATAAGTCACAATACATGGAGAGTGATATGAGATAGAAGAATTGAGAAAGTTGGAAAAGGAATCCGCAAAGGCATCTCTCCAATATTCATTAACAAATGCTCTATCCAATTTACAAGCTATCCTCCTTTGCCCTTCACTACAATTGCTCCACGTGAGGTGGTTCCCCATATACCGCAAGTCATCTAAACTAGCCTCTCTACAACAATTGTTTAAATCATCACAATATGTATCTCTCTACAAAGCCCCTCCAATTTTTTCATTCGGACCTCTAATTGCATTAAAATCACCCATGATTAGCCAAGGCTTTCTACCCATCTAATCTGAGTGTTTAACAATTTCCCTCCAAAGACTTTTCCTATTTGACGGTTGATTGAATCCATACACTATGGATATAGCCATATGAGTATTCTCCTTCACTAACCAAGCCTCACCATGAATGAATTGGGGGGTCTTCTCTTTAATGTATATTCTGATAGCTTCCTTATTCCAACTTACCCAAATTCTCCCATTAGGGCAAACTACATTATTGTTATACTCCCAATCCTTCCAAATATTACGAGTCACTCTAGCTAAATTATGAGTCCTTACTTTAGTCTCTAACACAGCCATGAAATCAATATTATTCTGAAAAATGAAGTGTCTAACCTCCTTTTGCTTGATAGGAGCATTAAGGCCCCTAATATTCCAGCATGCAAATTTGGTCATTTGGATAAAAGGAGAGGGGAGTTTGCTTTCTTCTATTTTGCCACTTTCTTCCCCAAGTTCTTACTCTTCAAGTCAGCATCCTTCTTCGTAAAATCCATCTCATCCACCTTAAGTTTTCCACCAAAAGGAACCATTGCTGGAGAGGTTTCTTGATCCATATCCTCCACAACTCTCATGTTTTAATGGTGTTTATGGAAGTTTCATCATTCTCTCGAACACTTTCACTTGCTGCCGTGGAAAGACGAGTCTCCTTCGATATGCTAGCTTCGCTTACATACTTCTTTCCTTCTGTTTTTGCAACACTAGTGGTGTTCTCATGTTTCTCCTCCTTATTCAGCAATATACTCACTTTATCTAGCTCTTGGGACTCCTTAATAGCTAATGCAGAGAATCTGTTACTCTTATGAGCTAACAAATTCTTTACCAAAGGTTTTTACATCTCCACCAATTTACCTTTGGTTTTCTTGTCATAGCCTTTGGCTTCTTGCACCATTTTGTCTTTCCCATTTGGTTTCCTCGGTAACACAATTCCAACCCCATCCTTCAATATTTTTCGTGATGTTGAGTCATCTCCTAGCTTAGTTGCTAAGGTGTAATTTGCTGTGGAGTGTCCAAAACATTGACATCCATTGCACTTAAGAGGTTTCCAACTATATTCTACATTGATTACCATGCATTCTCCATTTGGCAAAGATAAGCAAATAGAATCGGGGCACTCCGCATCTAACTTGATCTCAATACAAATTCTTGTATAATCCAATCTTGTCCCTTCTTTAGTGATGGAATCCACATAAAGAGGATTTCCAATAGCACTTGCTATGTAATTGAGGCCTTTTGGAGTCCATAACTTAAGGGGAATGCCATACATTCTGACCCAAATAGCCACCTTATTAACATCATTAATCAACATAGGAAGGTTTGTGGTCTATTTCCTAACAAGAAACGACTGTCCTGTAATAGTTAATTGTCCCTCTTCCACGGCTCTAGTAACTCTATCAAGGTCTTGAAACTTAAGGATAAAAACACCTTGGCCTGAAGTCATAACATCTGTGAGGCCATAGGAAGTCCAAATCTTCTCCAGAGATCTCTTAACAGACAAGAATGACAGCCTTTTGCCAAGGAAGAAGTCTACCACACATGTTCTCCATTTGATTGCACCTTGCTCAGTAACTTCTTGAGGATGTGCAACACATATACGCCTCATAGCATCTCTCCCTTTTGGTTCCAAGAACTCCAGCTTTACATTTGATTTCTTAGGGGTGAAAAGAGAGTTCCATGAAACCTTCTTTTCCCCCCTCTCTAGCCATTTCTGTAAACTCAGTCAAGATGGGAGCAGATTCAGATGCCTTTCCCATGTCAGAAGAAACCTTACTATTTTGGTGCAAGGAAGTTTCAAGCATATGTGAGGAACGTTGCATGGGAATATTAAAAACACTTTCTTTGTCAAAGACTCAGCAAAAAAAGAAGAAATTCAACCTGTAAAACCAAGCCACATCAAACTATGCACCACCAAATAAAGAAAGAAAATACTGCCCACGGAAAGGATGGGCTGCTGCTTACACCAAAGGGGAAAATGCATGAACCACATAGAGCACAACAGAAAATTTGAATTTTTAGGGCGAAAAAACAATCACAACGTCAACACAACAAAAGAAATCGCCACAAGAAGAGGAAGAAACAAGAGAACCTGAACAAAGCAGATTACCGAAACAAAGCAAAACTTGAAGAAAACTGGAAAGAAAATGGTGGATAAGAAGCTAAAATAGATATGAAGGAAACATGAATGATCTAGGTATGGAAATAAATACTGGAAACACTAAAACTAATGCCATTGAAAAAGATCGAGAGCTTGAGGGAAGGGACCCAAGAAAGGTTGGAGGAATCGGTGACCAGAGGGTCACCGGACCGAAAGGTTGGTACCTGAAGGGCCACCAACCAGGTAGGGAATGATGGAGGGTGGAGGTAACTAGAAGAACATGGTTGAGGTTTTTGAGGTTTTTGAGAGAAGGGAGAGCAATACTTTTAGAGAGAGAAGTTAGCCCTTGGTCAAAAGAATGAGGAGGCAATTTGTTCTTGGTCATTACTATCGTGATCTTTATCAAAGATTGTAAAGGCTTACTCAAGGGCCTAAGAGTGTTGATGACTACCACAAGGAGATGGAAAGCTACTTGTAGCAAGACGTGCTTTGAATGTGCAAGTGAAAGATGGGGATGAAATGTAGCATGACAACATATTTCATAGAAGGTGCCACATCAAAGATAAGATATGTAGTGTGATTATTGATAGGGCTAGAAGTACTAATGTAGCTAGCACTATTTTAGATGACAAGTTGAATTTACCTACTACAAAGCATCCAAGGTTGTATAAACTACAATGGCTGCATGATTGTGGAGAAGTCAAGGTAAATAAGTAAGTATTGGTGTCATTCTCTATTGGGAGGTATAAAGATGGAGTACTTTGTGACATAGTTCCTATGCATGCTGGTCACTTATTATTAGGTGGCTATGGCAATATGATAAAAGGGTGATGCATGATAGCTTCAAGAATCACTATTCATTCATAATGAAGGGGAAACCAATAACTATTGTACTATTGAGTCCTAAACAGGTTTATGAGGATCAATTGAGAGTAAAAAAAGAGAGTGAGCATTTATGCAAAAGAGAGTGATGTGTTTCTAGCAAAATAACTTGTCTTTGTGCTTCTGTACAAAGATACTTATTTTAATACTAATGAGTTGATAAAGAACCCGTTAGGTGACCTGCCCTAGGAACCCTTGAATCAATCTGTTATGCACACCCCAAAAAAGCTAGAAAACAAGCTAGATCAATCAGATTAGAACCCTAAGGAAACTAAGTCCTTAAAACCCCAATCTTAAGACACCACAAAGGTTGATCACTCCTTTGATAAGTCAAGATGATGTATTCGTCCAAGAACACAAGGGAACAAAGCAAAGTTTGCTAAAATTACCTCAAAATTATTAATGATATGTCTATTTTCGTTTTTCATAGTTGTAGCCTCTATATAGGCATGTAATCATCATAATCCTAGGCATAAAAGTCAAAGTAAAAACCCTAGCTAATATATCAAGACATGGACCAACCTACAAGCCCAAATAAACCCAAGAAGTTAAGTCTTTTACATGTATATTTAGTTTTAACTTAAAATCTAACAACCCAAAACACCAAATCATTTTATTTAAGCCTTTCTTTAGCTTGGGCCATGTGGCCCGGAATTATATCATGGACTACAAGCTTTATTCTTCAAGTTCTAAGCCTTGTCCATTATCTTGCACACAAAGATAAGTGATTATCCTTGGTGTAGCATTGGAAACTTCTAGAACAATCTCTTTATCATGCATCTCCATGATTAAGCCTTGTAAAACCTCTTTCATCTTCTTTGCCCTTGCTCTAGTCATTGGACCATCGATTCCTTGCAAAGGATCTTGGGAATACTTGCTTTGTTGCACTTGATCAGCACCTAGATCTCCATCATTCCCCCTCTCCTCGAAAGGATTCGTCCTCGAATCACCTCTTAGATAATGCATCGGTAACAATGTTTTCCTTTCCATGTTTGTATTTGATCACATAAGGAAACGTTTCGATGAACTCCAACCACTTAGCATGTCTTTTATTAAGCTTACCTTGGGATTTCAAGAACTTTAAGCTCTCATGATCAGAATGAATGATGAATTCCCTTGGCCATAAATAATGTTGCCATGTTTGAAGAGTTCTTACCAATGCACAAAGTTCCTTGTCATAAGTGGGATAATACAAGGCTACCCTACTTAGCTTTTCACTAAAGTGAGCAATTGGTTTGGAATCTTTCATGAAGGTCCATGCTCGGTCCATAGTCTATCCAAGACTCCATCAAGTGCAATCCAATCAAGACCAATAGAAGAATACCAAGTCCAATCTCATCACTTGACAAATTCGGCCCTACATGAAGTGTGGAGTCCAAAACCTTGTTTTGAAGAGAATCAAGCAGAAACCCAAGCTATGTTCAAACCCATTTCATCCCTACCTTTATTTTGGGGTCCTAAGCCCTCCTTTGGTCACTCTCTTATCACTTAAGTCCAACAAGCCCAATAGAAAGTTTAATTAGCTCTATGTATTTTATTGTCTAATTGTGCACTTTATTTGTTATTTGTGCTAAACTATGTTTAATTCAGTTTGTTAGTTACCTTGGATGAAGCTAAGCAAGTCAAAGAAGCTCAAAGAAAGAGACAAGAGTTGACATATCACATGGCTCTAGGAATTACCTCTTTAGGCAAGACAATTCATGACAATTTGGCCTTCCCTTGCCTTACATTCTTCTTTGGGACATATCACATGGCTCTAGGAATTACTTCTATTGGCAAGGCAATTCATGACAATTTGGCCTTCCTTTGCCTTACATTCTTCTTTGGGATTGACTTGAAGATTAGAGCCAAATGTCTTTGAAATGAGCTTGAAATGTAATGTAGCTTTATTTAGGTTTCATTTAAATATAGTTTGAAGCCTATTTAAAGGCTCCTTGGGTGATGTACGTTTTGAATATTAAAAAGAATCTTCCTTGTAAGTGTTTTGCAATTCCTTTTTATCCAACTCTTGACCAAGGGGTTGGTGGTGATTCAAGGTTGGTGGGTTCCCTTTAGGCCTTGGTTTATTGTTAAATTGTTGTTTGCTTGTTCTTACTCTCATCTATTATCATTTTCTCCCTTGGCCGAAGTTTCTCTTGAAACTTACTTGGCTGAAACTTATCTTTTCTATTGAGTTATGGTAGTTTAGAGTTGTGTTTGGAATTGAACTTGCTTGATCATCCCATTATAACTCACCTACTATTTGAACTTGAACTAAAACCACATCATTTGGTATTAGAGCACCAGGTTGGAGCAAGGTGAGTTTTCTTTTACTTGGTTGTTCCCGGATGCAAAGGCCGGTGGTTATTGTTGAACTCTTTGTGTGAGTAAAGCTCTTCTCCTATATTTCTTGCCTTTACAAACTTCTAGCACTCAAAACAAAACCTTACACTTAGTTTGCACCTTAAACACTACTCCAAAATCCAAACACTAAGCTTACATGAGTACCAACTTCATCCAAACACCGCACACTAAACACCTAACACTCCTTGCACCATTCCATCATGTCTAGAGATAGTGGCTCATCCTCACCACCTCACCCATGGGTATTTGGGCACAAAAAACTTGAAGGGGAGATCCAAGAGCTTAAAGATCAAATGACTGACGCAAATCCTTAGCAACCTTACTATCACCCAAAACCAACACCCACACCAACACCGAACTACCACACTTCCAGCCATCCCACAACCCCCACCACAAAGACACTTAAGACAATCCCCTCCACTTGTGCACCATGGAGAAGAGTTGATAATTGATAGTAACTCTAGTGAATGGGAGCGATTTAGAGCCCATAGAAGAAACTTGGATGATGACTAAGGACTTAAAATAAACATACCAGATTTTGAATGTAACCTTAGCCCGGATGACTTCATGGATTGGTTATATGCTATTGAGAGGGTATTTGATTATAAAGGGTATTCTAAAGAGAAGAAGTGAAAGGTAGCTATTTTAAAATTTAAGGATTATGTCTCTCTTTGGTGGGAAAATTTGAGAAAACAAAGAGATCGAAAGGGTAAGAGTAGAGTGAGGACATGGGAGAAATTAAAGAAACTACTCAAAAAGAGATTCTTGCCGGAGAACCACAAGCAAGATCTCTACCTCAAACTTCATACACTTAAACAAGAAGACAATAGTGTAGAAGTATACATTAGGGAGTTTGAGAAACTCATGATGAGAAGTGAACTTCCCGAACTTAAGGAGCAAACTATTGTTAGGTTCCTTAGGGGCCTAAGACAAGATATAGCCAACATGGTTGATCTCCAGTCATATTGCTCATTTGAGGATGTATGTAAATTAGCCATCAAGGTGGAACAGCAAGGAAAGAACATGAAGCCCCCATCCACCAAGCCATTCAACAAGGGAACCTCTTTCACCAAAGGTTCTCCTTCTTTCACCAAACCCGTACCCACTTACAAGGATAAGGGCAAGGAAAAGGTGAATGAACTACCTAGAGACAAACCAATGCCAGGAAAGAATGCACAAATGGAGAAGAAATGTTTCAAGTGCCATGGTTATGGTCACTTCCAAGCAAATTACCCCAATAGGAGGGTTATGACTCTCAAGGAGATTTAAGCCATTGAAGAAGCTATCCAAGACCAAGAAGAAGAGGAACAAGATGAAGTCCTCTGCCATGGAGATGATGAGGCCAAAGATGAAGAAGAGGAAGAGATCATTCAAGATGCCAATGAGGGGAACTGATGTATACACGACTCCATTGTCATTTTTGGGTCCCAAGCCATCCTCAAGTTTCCATGCAGCCTTTAAAGCCAAGAAGAATGAAGTTCTAGCAAATCCCAAGCCAAAGGAAGCATTGCACCTTCAATTTTGGCCCAACTTCACTTTTGGGCATAGCTTTATTAGTTGGACTCAAGAATCCCTTGAGTAGTTTGCTCTTTTGGCCTAAAATAAGCTTCACATGGTGCCTTTCCAAGCCAATCCGCCCAAGACTCTTTTGAAGCCCATTTTAACTCAAACTTGTGTATTTAGTTGGCTTAGAACTAGATAGAAACTTAGTTACAAAGCTAGGAGACATGGTTCCTAGATTTAGGGAAAAGACAACTCACTTTTTGTCTTTAGCAACTAAAAGGTATGGCTTAGCATAATTCAAGGGATTTTTGTATTAAAAAATGAATAGATTTTGTATTGGAAAGTCCATTTTTTTTGCCACTTCTTCCCTATATAAAAGGTGGTCATGCTTTTGTAAGAGTTTAGACAATTTGATATAATAAAAGTTTGAAGCAAAGCTTTGTTGGCTTTCTCCATTTTCCTTTATCCAATTCATTCTTGGTGGAAGAATTGGTGGTGGAAGACCCCAAGGTTGGTGGAACTTTCCTTTATGCCTTGGTTATTTTTTCTTGTTACCCTTGAAACTCAAAGTGTGAAGACTTAAATGTGTGTTGTATGCCTCGGGTACTGTTCACAGTGTGTGATTTTGCAATTTCCAGTTTTTGCCAGCAAACTTTGAAGCTAATTTTGAATGCCTTGTTGCTTGAGTTATGGTTGAAATTATATACCGTTAGAAAGATCTTTGAATTTTTTTTCCAATGATATATAATTTGCATGATTTGGAGGTCATTTGTTGGTCAAAAATTGAAAGAAAGTTGCTGCTGTGTCAAATGAGTAATAATTTCCAGAATTGAGTTTGTGTGTAATTGCATTGTCTTGATGGAAATGCACCATTTGGTATCAGAGCCTAGGGCGTTTATGTGATTTGTTGACTGATTTCTACCTCTCTGAGCTACTGTTCCCTACAAAGTTACTGTTCATAGCACCTTAATTTGCCTTAAACACAAACCTTCCTTAACCTAAACACCTACTAATACTCACCCCAACCCTCAAACACTTATAACCACTAGCCTCCATTACCAAAAATATCTCATAAAAGAACTTCATCCTCATCCTCCTCATCCTTGGGAATTTGCTCACATGTCACTAAAAGAAGAGGTCAAAGGAGAACTTAAGGCCATTAGGGACCAAATGAATCAAATGATGAGAGACTTGACCTTCACTCAAAGCCAAATACCCCCTCCTCCACCTCACCTAACCTAACCACATCACCCAAGAAGATATATTAGACCTTCCCCTCCTCCTCCTAGACATACTAGGGAGGAATTGATAATTCATGATGACTCAAATGAGGAAGAACAAAAGAGGCCACTTAGGAGAGAAAAGGATGATGATAGGGGCTTAAAGATTGAAATTTCGAAATTTGAAGAGGGCATGAGTCCAAATGATTTTGTTGATTGGTTACATGCTATAGAAAGAGTTTTTGAATATAAAGGCTATTCAGATGAGAAGAAATGTAAGCTTGCCATCTTGAAATTCAAGGATTATGCATCCTTGTGGTGGGAAAATCTTAAGAAGCAAAGGGAAAGGGATGGTAAAGAGAGAGTGAGATCTTGGGTGAAACTAAAGAAGCTTATGAAGAGAAGATTCCTCCCGGACAACAATAAATAAGATCTTTACCTCAAGCTATACACCCTTAAACAAGGAAGTGATGAAGTAAATCATTACATAAGGGAGTTTGAGAAGCTATTAATGAGAAGTGAGCTACCGGAAGTAAAGGAGAAAACCATTGCAAGATTTATTGGAGGATTGAATAAAGACATTGCTCATATGATGGAGTTGCAACCATATTGCACTTTTGAAGATGCATGTAAGTTGGCTATTAAAGTGGAGAAGCAAAAGAAGGCCATGAAGCCCATGGTTTCCAAGTCATTCTCCAAAGGGACATTATTTAACAAAAGCATATCTTTTACCAAGGGAACTACCTTCCGTAAAGGTTCCCCATCATACACAAATGTTGTTGATTCTTCTTCCAAGGAGAAAGGCAAGAAAAAAATGGTGGAACCAACTAAGGACAAACCTAATATGGTGAAGCCCAACCTCTCCAACAAAAAGTTCTTTAAATGCCAAGGCTATAGACACTTCCAAGCTGAATGGCCTAATAGGGGAGTTTTATCCTTGATGGAGATACAAACAATTAAGGAGTCTCTTCAAGAAGAAGAAGAAAGTGAAATTTCCAACCATGAAAGTGATGAAGCCAACAAGGAAGAAAAAGAAATTCTACAACGAGCTGATGAAAGAGAGTTGCTAGTTATTAAGAGAGCTTTGCATGCCAAGCCTCTTCCTCATGAAGAGCAAAAACTCCACATTTTTCAATCAAGGTACACTATTGGAGGTAAAATGTGTTCTTTAATTATTGATAGTGGGAGTTGTGCAAATGTGGTCTCATCCACCCTAGTAGACAAACTTGGGTTATCCACCATGTCACACCCTCAACCATACAAACTACAATGGTTGAGTAATACAACCAGCCTACAAGTTGCAAAGCAAGTGCTTATTTCCTTCTCCATTGGCAATCATTATAATGATAAGATTTTATGTGATGTGATTCCTATGGATGCTTGTCACTTGTTATTGGGAAGACCTTGGCAATTTGATAAGGAAGTGAAGCATGTTGGCAAGAAGAACACTTACTCCTTTAAATTTAATGGCAAGACTATCACTTTAACTCCTCTTAGTCCACAACAAGTTCATACTAAGGGAAAAGAAGTCAAGAAAGAGAGCTTTTTTATGAATGGTCAGCAAGTGGAGGGTAGCCATCTTAAGGATTTGAGGGCAAATCCTTCTCAACCCAGGGAGGATGATGTATACACGGCTCCATTGTCATTTTGGGTTCCAAGCCATCCTCAAGTCTCCATACAACCTTTAAAGTTAAGAAGAATGAAGTTATAGCAAATCTCAAGCCAAAGGAAGCATTGCACCTTCAATTTTGGCCCAACTTCACTTTTGGGCATAGCCTTATTAGTTGGACTCAAGAATCCCTTGAGTAGTTTGCTCGTTTGGCCTAAAATAAGCTTCACATGGTACCTTTCCGAGCCCAATCCTCCCAAGACTCTTTTGAAGCCCATTTTAACTCAAACTTGTGTATTTAGTCGGCTTAGAACTATATAGAAACTTAGTTACAAAGCTAGGAGACATGGTTCCTAGATTTAGGGAAAAAGGCAACTCACTTTTTGTCTTTAGCAACTAAGAGGTATGGCTTAGCATAATTCAAGGGGTTTTTGTATTAAAAAATGAATAGATTTTGTATTGGAAAGTCCATTTTTGTTGTCACTTCTTCCCTATATAAAGGGTGGTCATGTTTTTGTAAGAGTTTAGACAATTTGATATAATAAAAGTTTGAAGCAAAGCTTTGTTGGCTTTCTTCATTTTCCTTTATCCAATTCATTCTTGGTGTAAGAATTGGTGGTAGAAGACCCCAACGTTGGTGGAACTTTCCTCTATGCCTTGGTTATTTTTTCTTATTACCCTTGAAACAAAGTGTGAAGACTTAAATGTGTGTTGTATGCCTAGGGTACTGCTCACAATGTGTGATTTTGCAATTTACAGTTTTTGCCAGCAAACTTTGAAGCTAATTTTGGAATGCCTTGTTGATTGAGTTATGGTTGAAATTATATACCGTTAGAAAGCTCTTTGAATTATTTTTCCAATGATATATAATTTGCATGATTTGAAGGTTATTTGATTTGTTAAAAATTGAAATGAAGTTGCTACTATGTCAAATGAGTAGTAATTTCCAGAATTGAGTTTGTGTGTAGTTGCATTGTCTTGATGGAAATGCACCAGGAACTTACTGGTCATTAGGAAAGCTCTACATGCCAAGAACCTGCCCTATGAAGACCAAAGACTCAACATTTTCCAAACAAGGTGTACCATTTGTGGGAGAGTATGTTCTTTGATAATTGATAGTGGGAGTTGTGCCAATGTTGTCTCAACTACGTTTGTGGACAAACTCAAGTTATCTTCCACACCACATCCTTAACCTTACAAGCTGCAATGGTTGAGCAATGGGACTAGCCTTCAAATTACTAGGCAAGTGCTTATTTCCTTTTCAATTGGCAACCATTATATTGATGAGGTGCTTTGTGATGTTATTCCTATGGATGCATGTCATTTACTTTTAGGGAGGTCATGGCAATATGATAGAAGTGTTAGACATGATGGTAGGAAGAATACCTATTCTTTTAAATTTCAGAACAAACTCATTACCTTGACGCCTCTTAAACCTAGCCAACTAGCTTCCATACCACTTGAACATGAAAAGAAGAAAGATAACTTGTTTTTGAATAGAAATGGAATTGAGAGAGCCTTGGCCATTCAAAAACTAGTGCTAGCCTTATTGATGGTTGAGAGAAGAGAAGAAAAATGGGTGAGTGAACCAAGTCCTAAGGTGAAACCCTTATTAGCCGAATTTGAGGATGTCTTCCTTAGTGATCTTCCACCTGGTTTGCCACCACTTAGGGGTATTGAACACCATATTGACCTTATTCCAAGGGCACCACTTCCTAATAGAGCTGCCTATAGGTGTAACCCAATGGAGACCAAAGAACTTCAAAAACAAGTAGAGGAACTAATTGCTAGAGGGTTTGTAAGGGAGAGTATGAGTCCATCATCTATTTCAACATTATTAGTACCAAATAATGATGGGACATATAGAATGTGTGTTGATAGTAGGGCAATCAATAACATCACCATCAAATATGGGTACCCTATCCCAAGATTAGATGACATGTTTGATGAACTCCGTGGTGCCACAACCTTTTCAAAGATTGATCTTCGAAGTGGTTATCACCAAATTCGGATGAGGGAAGGAGATGAATGGAAGACAACATTTAAAACCAAGAGTGGACTCTACGAATAGATGGTCATGCCTTTTGGACTCTCCAATGCACCAAACACCTTTATAAGGCTAATGAATAAGGTACTCAAACCCTTTCTTGGTAAATTTGTGGTTGTTTATTTTGATGACATCCTTGTGTATAGTAAAAATCATGAAGATCATTTGGAGCACTTGAGGGCAGTTTTTGAAGTGTTGAGAAAACAAAAGCTCTTTGCTAAGCTTAAGAAATGTGAGTTCTTCAAAGAGAGTATGGTGTTCTTTGGCTATGTAATATCAAGTGAGGGAGTCATGGTGGACCAAACCAAGGTAGAAGCCATCAAGACCTAGCTGCAACCAAAGACAATCACCGAAGCTAGGAGCTTCCACGGTTTTGCCTCCTTTTATAGGCGTTTTGTTCCAAACATCAGCTCAATTATGGCACCCATCATCGAGTACACAAAGAAAGGGAGTTTTGAGTGGACAAAGGTAGCTGATGATGCATTTGAGAAGATCAAGCAAAGGCATTGTGAAACACCCATTTTGGCCTTACCGAATTTTGATCAATTGTTTGAGGTTGAATGTGATGCAAGTGGGGTTGGGATAGGTGCTGTATTGACTCAATCAAAGAAACCAATTACCTATTTCAGTGAGAAGCTTAATAAAACAAGAAGGAGGTATTCCACCTATGATAAGGAATTATATGCTATTGTTAGAGCCCTTGACCATTAGAGCCATTATTTGAGACCTAAGCAATTTGTGTTGCACTCAAACCATTAAGCCTTGAAGTTTCTAAATGTGCAGCACAAAATCAGTCCAAGACATGCTAAATGGGTAGAATTTCTTCAATCTTTTTCATTTGTTTCTTCTTACAAACAAGGGGTTACTAATGCGGTTGTTGATGTTTTGTCAAGAAGGCATTTGTTACTTTCCATCCTTGATGCTAGGGTACTTGGATTCCAATTAATGAAGGAGCACTATGATGGAGATGAAGAAATGTCCAGCATTATCAATGAATGCACAAGAGGGACTCATGGTGATTATGTTTTACAAGATAGGTTCCTTTTCAAGGGAAGTAAGCTATGTATTCCACAAGGTAACTTTAAGGAGCTCTTAATTAGGGAAGCTCATGGTGGTGGTTTGGCTAGGCACTTTGGCATTCACAAGACGTTAGAGGTACTCAAAGATCACTTTTATTGGCCACGGATGTTAAGAGATGTTCAAGCCATCGTTTCTTGATGTGGAGCATGTCAAAGAGCAAAAGCTAGCTTCAAACCGGGGCTTTACACCCCTCTTCCTATTCCGGATCACCTATGGGAAGACTTGAGCTTGGACTTTATTATGGCATTACTAAGGACACAAAGAGGGAGAGACCCCATCATGATGGTTGTTGATAGGTTCTAAAAAATGGCACACTTCATCATGATGCAAGCAAAGTAGCATATCTTTTCTTCAAGGAGGTGGTTCGGCTTCATAGAGTTCCAAGAACCATTGTTTTGGATCAAAACACCAAGTTCTTTAGCTACTTTTGGAAGACACTTTGGGGGAAGCTAGGAACAAAACTCATGTTTAGCACTTCCCATCATCCTTAAACCGATGGGCAAACGGAAGTGACCAACTGTATATTGGGGACTCTTTTAAGAACAATGGTGAACCGACATCTAAGAGATTGGGATTTGAAGCTCCCTTATGTTGAATTTGCTTATAATAGGGCGCCAAGTATAACAATCGGGCATTCTCCATTTGAAGTGGTATATGGTCTTAACCCTCTTACTCCTATTGAGCTAACATCATTACCTATTGATTTGCAAGTTCATAAGGATGCACAAGAAAAGGTGAAGGCTATGAAGAAGTTCCATGAAAGCATAAGGGTTCAAATAAAGAAAGGAAATGAAGCCTACAAAAAGAAAGCCAACAAGCTGATGTGGTTTTAGTTCAAGTTCAACTAATAGGTGAGTTATATTAGGATGATCAAGCAAATTCAATCCCAAACACAACTATAAACTACCAAACTTAATAGAAAAAGAACAAGTTCCAGCCAAATAGAATTCAAGAGAGATTTCGGCTAAGGAAAAAAATGATAATAAATGAGATCAAGAACAAACAAACAACAATCTAACCAATAAACCAAGGCCTAAAGGGAAACCCACCAGCCTTGAATCACCACCAACCCCTTGGTCAAGAGTTGGATAAAGAGAAATTGCAAACAATTGCAAGAAAGACTTTCTTTAAAATTCAAGCTAAGTAAAAAACGTACATAAGCCAAGGATAGTTTAAATAGGCTTCAAACTACAATTAAATGAAACCTAAATGAAGCTACATTACATTTCAAGCTCATTTCAAAGGCATTTGGCTCTAATCTTCATGTTAATCCTAAAGGAGAATGCAAGGCAAGGGAAGGCCAAATTGTCATGAATTGTCTTGCCAAAAGAGGTAATTCCTAGAGCCATGTGATATGTCAACTCTTGTCTCTTTCTTTGAGCTTCTTTGACTTGCTTAGCTTCACCCAAGGCAACTAACAAACTGAATTAAGCATAAACTAGCACAAACAACAAGTAAAATGCATAATTAGACAATAAAATATCTAGAGCTAATTAAACACTCTATTGGGCTTGTTGGACTTTTAATGGATCCAAGTGATAAAAGAGTAACCAAAGGAGGGCTTAGGACCCCAAAATGAAGGAAGGGACGAAATGGGCTTGAACATAGGTAGGTTTTGTGCTTGACTCTCTTCAAGACAAGGTTTTGGGCTCCACACTTCATGTAGGGCCGAATTTAACAAGTGATGAGGTTGGACTTGGTATTCTTCTATTGGTCTTGATTGGATTGCACTTGATGGAGTCTTGGATGGATTATGGATTGAGCATGGATCATCCATTTTCAGTTTTGGATCACAAGCATAGAAGGCCAACACTTTTCCAACTGAGCGACTTAGTATGGCTACATTTGAGGAAAGAGAGGTTTCCATCCAAGCAGAAGAGTAAGCTTGCACCAAGAGTCGATGGTCCTTTTGAGGTGATTGCAAGGGTGAATGACAATGCCTACAAAATTACACTACTGGATGAATTTGGGGGCGTGTCGGCTATATTCAATGTGGGAGATTTATCCCCATATATTGATGACATGGCATTGAAGGATTTGAAGGCAAATCCTTTTCAAGTGTGGGAGGATGATCCAAACCCGGATCCAATTGAAGGTCCATGCTCGATCCGTAGTCCATCCAAGACTCTACAAGACTCTATCAAGTGCAATCCAATCAAGACCAATAGAAGAATACCAAGTCCAATCTCATCACTTGACAAATTCGGCCCTACATGAAGTGTGGGGTCCAAAACCTTGTTTTAAAGAGAATCAAGCACAAACCCAAGCTATGTTCAAACCCATTTCATCCCTACCTTTATTTTGGGGTCCCAAGCCCTCCTTTGGTCACTCTCTTATCACTTAGGTCCACTAAAAATCCAACAAGCCCAATAGAGAGTTTAATTAGCTCTATTTATTTTATTGTCTAATTATGCACTTTATTTGTTGTTTGTGCTAAACTATATTTAATTCAGTTTGTTAGTTACCTTGGGTGAAGCTAAGCAAGTCAAAGAAGCTCAAAGAAAGAGACAAGAGTTGACATATCATATGGCTCTAAGATTTACCTCTTTTTGCAAGACAATTCATGACAATTTGGCCTTCCCTTGCCTTACATTCTTCTTTGGGACATATCATATGGCTCTAGGAATTACTTCTATTGGCAAGGCAATTCATAACAATTTGGCCTTCCCTTGCCTTACATTCTTCTTTGGGATTAACATGAAGATTAAAGTCAAATGTCTTTGAAATGAGCTTGAAATGTAATGTAGCTTCATTTAGGTTTCATTTAAATGTAGTTTGAAGCCTATTTAAAGGCTCTTTGGGTGATGTACGTTTTTTCCTTGGCTTGAATTTTAAAAAAAAATCTTTCTTGTAAGTGTTTTGCAATTCCTCTTTATCCAACTCTTGACCAAGAGGTTGGTGGTGATTCACGGCTGCTGGGTTCCCTTTAGGCCTTGGTTTATTAGTTAAATTGTTGTTTGCTTGATCTTACTCTCATCTCTTATCATTTTCTCCCTTGGCCAAACTTTCTCTTGAAACCTACTTGGTTGAAACTTATTTTTTCTATTAAGTTATGGTAGTTTAAAGTTGTGTTTGGAATTAAACTTGCTTGATCATCCCATTATCACTCACCTACTATTTGAACTTGAACTAAAACCACATTAGAATCTCTTCGAGAAATAATTCTTCAAACTCTTGCAATAATGAAAAAAGCACACTAGGCAAAGATGGGTTAAGGTCATTAGTAAGAAAATAAACATCCTTGTACATAAGTACAAGTAGTTGCTGCCTTGCATCACTTTTTCTGGCAAACACACTCGCTCTCTTACTTTTCTCTCCTTTTTGCACACCTTTCTCTTTAGCTTTTCTCTCAGCCTCACTCTTTTCACTTGAATTTTTCCTCTCGATCTTACTTCCTTTCTTTTCTTTTGACCTCTCACTTTCTTTCTTTTTCTTTTCCTCTTGTTCTCTCATTTGTTCTTTTCTCATTTTGCACTCTCTTGCTATCTTAATTTGATCCTCATATGCTTCAAAAGGTTTGAGAGGAGTCAATATAACAATTCGATTATTAAATTCAAAAGAGTATCTGTTCTTGTAGCATCATGAGTAACCTTCCTATCAAACTGCCATGGTCGGCTAAGAAGTATATGACCAACGTGCATTGGTGCCACATCACAAAGAGCCTCATCCTTATACTTGTTGATAGAGAAGACAACTAAAACTTGCTTGGTTACTCTAATTTCTCCACACTCATTCAACCATTGTAACTTATACGGCTTAGAATGCTTGAAGGTTTCTAGATTGAGCTTATCTACCAACAAAGTACTAGTAACATTAGTACAACTTCCACTATCAATAATCATGCTACATACCTTATCTTTAATGTGGCATCTTGTATGGAAAATGTGCTCACGTTGCTCTTCATCATTATTATACTTTGGCTGAATATTTAGTGCACGTCTTGCAACTAACATATCTCCATGAACGGGTTCTTCAACATCAACATAGAACAATCCTCCAATGGTGGCATGTCATTATCACTTGAACTAACACTTTCTATGTCACCATTCTCCAACACAATCATAGCTCTTTTATTTGGACATTGAGATGCAATATGTCCATGCCCTTGACACCTAACGTACTTAATATCATGAGATTTAGGAGAAGATTTGGTTTCGGTTTTACCTTTTGAAACAACAACCAAATCCTTTGGCTTTGTATCTCCCTTTGGCCTTAAGGCTGATTTGGTGTCTTTCCAAGTTGTCTTCCATGTAGAGCTAGAGGTCAAACCAGATGTGGACCCTTTGGTCTTGATTTGTTTCTCCACCTTGATAGCCTTATGGAATAGCTCCTCCATCTCCAAATAGTGTTGCAAATCCACCACATCGTTAATCCCCTTGTTCAAGTCACCAATAAACCTTGCCATGGTAGCCTCTCGGTCTTCCTTTTATATTAGCTCTAATCATAGTTATCTCCATCTCCTTGTAATAGTCCTCCACACTCATGGACCCTTGAACTAGCCATTGCAACTTCTTATGCAAGTCTCTGTAGTAATGGCTAGGTATATGATACGAACCCCACCTATATCAAAAGTAGAACCCAATATCCAATTTTGATTCGTTGCCCAAGATCATTCAAAGTAATGGTACAAGTAATTGATGGAACTAAGACCCTTTGTTTATAAAGAAACAAGAACCCTAGTTATTAAAAGATGTATGTCACACAATTTTAAAGATTAAGAATAAGCTTTGCAATTGATATGACGAGATAGAATTAGAAAACAATACAAGATTTTGTAAAGTTTTCAAAGAACAAAGTAAAGAAAAAAAATTCCTCTACTTTGATTAAATTGTAAAATTGGATAATAAGACTAATTATTATTTGTAGGGTTGCCAAATACACTTATTTATAAGAAACAAAAACTCTTTCCAACAAGTATAAGGCAACTAAAGCTTGGTGGAAAGGAAACAAAATAACTTCCTAAAACACTCCTAATTGAATTTGGCAAATATAGCTTATTTAGCTACCAATTAACTACTAATTAGGCAACACAAAAAAAGAAATATGCTCCTAACCCTATAAGGTAGGCAGAATTTAAGGAAAGACAATTAAAATAAATCCTAACTAAATAAGGACTATTATAATTTCAGCCAACTAAGGAAGGAGTTTGAATGAGTCAATTCTTGAATCTTCAGAAATCTTTTCTTGAAATCTTCTATGATTTTCTTGAATATTCTTCATTCTCCAAAAATCTTTCTTGAAATCTTTTAGGATCTTCTTGAATATTTTTCATTAACTCCAAAAACCTTTCTTGAAATCTTCTAGGATCTTCTTGAATATTCTTCATTAACTCCAAAAAAAAAATGAACAAACAAACTAAGTAGCTTTAAAATAGGAAATTAAGCTAACTAGCTTGTAATCTTCAAAATACATCTCCAATGGACTAGAACGGTTTGAATCCACATGCTTGCTCATGATATGAAGAACAAATGAATTCAAAGCTTGTTTGAACCTCTTCGCCCTTGCTCTTGTCATTGGACCTTCATAACGCAAAGGATCATTTGACTTGCTTGGCACCTTAATTGCATCATTCCCCCCTTCCTCAAGATGATTCGTCCTCGAATCAATACCTTCATCAAAATCAAAAGGAGACAAATCAGCAACATTAAAAGTAGTATTAACACCATACTCACTAGGCAAATCAATCTTGTAGGCATTGTCATTAATGCGTTCCAACACTTGGAAAGGTCCATCTCCACGAGGCAATAACTTAAAACGCTTTTGAGTTGGAAAATGTTCTTTGCACAAATGCACCCAAACCTAATCACCAGGTTCAAATATAACACACACACGCCCTTTGTTAGCTTGCCTTGCGTATGTCTCATTTTGCGTTCAAGATTAGCTTGCACTTTTTTATGCATTGCCTTCACAAATTCTGCCTTCTTTTTGCCATCTAGATTCACTTGTTCACTCATAGGTAGAGGAATTAAATCTAGAGGACTTAATGGAATAAAACCATAAACAATTTCAAAAGGGCAGGAATTAGTAGAAGAATGCACACTACGATTATAAGCAAACTCAATATGTGGCAAGCAATCTTCCCAAGACTTCAAATTATGCCTAACTATAGTTCTAAGTAATTGAGACAAAGTTCTATTAACTACTTCAGTTTGCCCATCAGTTTGTGGATGATAGGTGGTCGAAAACAAAAGTTTAGTACCCAACTTTTTTTTTGGTAAATAATAATAATTTTATACCAAAGAAAGAATGTACAAATGCCTATCTAGGACAAAACCCCTAGATTAAGCTTAAACACAAGCATACCTAGGACAAGCCCTTAGGTTATGTCGAAACAACATGAAGCTCAAAACATTCAAACAATGGAACAAAGAGATCCAAAGATACATCACAAACACAAGTACTAAAGGGAGCAAACTGTCCTAAATCTACACAACCAAACAAAATACTCAAGAAATCTAGATACAAGAAACACAAGGCATAACTCTTTACAATATTCGGAACTCAAAGAGTTAATGGAATATTGAGTTTGGCAAGTCCCAAATCAATGCAATGGAGTCATTTATGCGTGAGCTTGGAATGTTTGATAAAGAATAAGCTCTAGCCTTCACACAATCCTTGATGGCGGAAATGATCCTATCTTTCGGAGATTTGCTACTACCAAAGAGAACATGGTTGCGTTCACACCAAATGTGGTAGATAGTGGCTCCAAAACAAAGCTTACAAATGATGTGGAGAAGAGAGTCGCCCTTCCATTTATTTGCATAATAAGGAACAAGAGTGCTCCATGGTTGGGGGGGATTATCCAAACGGCAAAGATTAGCAATATGATTCCAAATTGCAGCAGAATAGGGGCATTGGAAAAAAAGATGATCCATGCTTTCCGGAGCCAAATTGCAAAGACCACATACATTGCTAGGGATGATGCCGAGATTATGAAACTTATCCTTGGTTTTCATACCACCCTTGATACCCATCCATACAATGAAAGAGTGTCTTGGAAATGTCTTTTGAACCAAATAATACTATGCCATGGAACTTTAGATTTTGAAACCATTATGCTATTCCAAGCTGATTTGATAGTGAATTTACCATTTGTGCTAGGCTTCCACCATAGGATATCATCACCATGAGAGGGAGGAGGAATAATGGTAGTTTTTATTTCCAAGAGGGTTGTAGAATTTGTCAAAGGCCATTTCCATACACCTTCCTCAATCACCTCCTTGACTTTGCAATGCAACGGAAGTCTTGAGTCATAAACCACCCTAGGACCATATTTGTCAATGAGGGGTCCTAAAGGGTGCCAATTGTCATGCCAAAGGTGAGTATTCTGCCCATTTCCTACAATTTTCTGGATTTTTCCTTTGGTGCTCTCCCTAAGCAAAAGTAATTTCCTCCAAACCCAAGAACAATTGCCATTTGGTTTAACCTCCCAAAAGCTTTTGTTTCTAAGGTGATTATCATTGATCCAATCTGCCCATAAAGAGGTTCCAGACTTTTGAAGGAGTTTCCATACATGTTTCATCATTGCAGCCTTGTTCTAAGATTTGCTTTTCATTATGCCCAAACCCCCTTCTTCTTTTGGAAGGCAAATATCATCCCAAGCAACTTTTGCCTTCTTGCTACAGGATATGTCACCACTCCAAAGGAAATTTCTAAGGTAGCCATCAATTACCTTGTGTACTTTTGCGGGAAGGATAAACGTTGAGGACCAATATACTTGGATGCTAAAGAGGATAACCTTGATGAGAATAAGTCTTCCAGCATATGAGAGGAACTTACTTTTCCAAGAGGAGATCCTAGCCACAATCTTGTCAATTAGGGGTTTGCAATCATCAACCCTTAGCTTGGAAGAAATCATAGGTACACCAAGGTATTTAAATGGGAGAGTGCCAAACTCAATACCAAGGATTGATTTAAGATGTTCCGCTTCAGCATTATTGACTCCGGAGAGATAGATATTGCTCTTTGTTTGATTAGTTCTAAGTCCGGACCAAGAGTGAAAGCACTCTAATACCCCTTTTATCAGAGATATGGAATGCACATCCGTTCTACAAAAAATCATGAGGTCATCCGCAAAACATAAGTGAGTGATATTATTTTTCTTACACTTCCAATGATGGCTAAATTGAGCATTCTCCTTAAGTTCACTAAGCATGCAAGATAGCACCTCCATGGCAATGACAAAAAGGTGCAGAGAGAGAGGATCCCCCTACCGTAATCCTCTAGCACTTTTGAAGAAGCCAACAAGTTCACCATTTAGGCCCACCGAATACATAGGACTAGTGATGCACGTCCTAATCCAATTTATGAATGTTTGCGGCATATCAATGGACACAAGGGCAGCAAGCAAGAAATCCCAATTTAAAGTGTCATAAGCCTTCATAATATCAATCTTTATGGCGCATTTCTTTCCATGAGTGTCCTTTTGATAGTTGTGCATAAGCTTTTGGCATAAAAAGATGTTTTCACCAATGCTACGGCCTCCCACAAAGGCACCTTGAGCTTTGTTAATGAATTGTGGCAGAATGGCTTTGAGTCGGTTTGCCATGATTTTAGTGATGCATTTGTACAAAGTATTGCAACAAGCAATAGGCCTGAAATCCTTGCAAAAAGAAGGATTAGAAACTTTAGGAACAAGTGCAAGGATAGTACAATTTACCTCTTTTAAAAGGTGGCTTGTTTTGAAGAAGTGCTTAATGGCCTTTATAACATCATCCCCAACAATGTTCCATGCTGCCTTGAAGAAACATGCACCATATCCATCCGGACCCGGGGCCTTGTTATTATCCATGGCAAAAATGGTTTCTTTGATTTCCTCCGCTGAAATTTCTTTAATGAGCATATCCTTTTCCCCACTTCCAAGCCGGAATTTGACTATCTTTTTGAGCTGATCAAGGTTTACATTTGAATGCTCCCTTACATTTAGGACAGATTTGAAGTGATCCACAAATTCCTCCTTTACTTCCTCCATGTTATTAACAAAAGTTCCATCCTCCCTTTGGATCCCATAGATAGAGTTTCTATTTCTTCTACCTTTGATGCTCTTGAAGAAGAATTTTGTGTTTTGATCACCTTCCTTAAGCCAATGAACTCTTGATTTTTGTCTAGCCAAAGATTCCTCAGCTAAAGAAAGGGATCTATAGGATTCTAAACTCATCTTCTCCTCTTGAGCAAGATCCTCATCCAAGGGGTTTATTCGGAGTAGTTCTTGGACGTTTTCAAGTTGCTTCCTAGCTTCTAACACTCTTTCGGAAATGTGGCCAAAGTATTCCTTATTGAATTTTTTTAACTCAACTTTCAGTTTTTTAAGTTTGCTTGTCACGTTGAACATGGGGCTGCCTTGTGCTTCTTGGTTCCAAACTTCAGCAACAATATTGAGAAAGTTTTCATCGTGTGTCCACATATTGTAGAATTTAAAAGGAACTTTTCTACAATCTTCTATGGTTCCAATTCTCACCAAACATGGAGAATAATCGGAAATGGAGGGGTTGAGGAAATGAGCCATGGCATTTGGGAATACATCCTTCCAAGAATCATTGCTAAGAGCCCTATCAAGTTTACATGCAATCCTTCTTCCTCCTTCACTACGGTTACTCCAAGTTAGGAGATGGCCCATGAACCTTAGGTCATCCAATTCAGCTTCCCTCATGCAATTTTTAAGGTCTTCACAGTAGTAATTACCCCAAGGTGCCCCACCAATCTTTTCTAGAGGGTTCTTGATAGTGTTGAAATCTCCCATTATGATCCAAGGTGTATTTTGCATCATATGGGATTGATTTATGAGATTTCGCCAAAGAACCTTCCTCTCCATAGGATTATTGCTGCCATAGACTATTGTCAAGCCAATGCTAGAATTCTCCTTAACAAGCTTCACCTCACAATGTATATATTGACCATCATTCACAATAACATTGAGATTAATAGTGGCCTTATTCCAACCAATCAAAATTCTGCCTATAGAACCATCACTCATATTACTACAATGTTCCCAACCTTCCCAAATGCTAGAACATACTCTATTGACATTAGTGCTTCGTACTTTTGTTTCAAGAACAGCCATAATATCAATTTTATTTTGCAAAATGAAACTACTAACCTCCCTTTGCTTGATAAGAGCATTTAGGCCCCTAATGTTCCAGCAAGCTATATTAGTCATTTGAGAGAATTGATGGGGGAAGCATTTCGTTTTTGCTTCACCAATCTCCTCCGTTGCGATTTGCTAAGAGTATCACCCTTCTCCCTTTTGAAATCCACCTCATCAACCTTAATTTTGCCTCCAAAGTGGTTAATTGCTGGAGATTCACAAAGCCCTTGATCCGAATTTCCATCTTTTGTAAGAATTTCCTTCATCTGCTCCACACTTGAAAGATCAGCCACTCTAGATATCACGGAACTGGAAGATGCACCATTCGTAGGTTCCAATCTATTTGAAGGGCCTAATTCCTCATGTGACTCATCTAACACGGCAGTCTCCCCTACATCTTGAGCTGCCGTCATTTCAATGTTTTCATTTGTGGCTAAGGCTGCAAATTTGTTATTATTCATCTTCACCATACTATTGTCAATGTTTTTCTTCCCCTCCTCTAGCTTCCTCCTAGGGATCATTAAGTTTAGTCTACCATTTCCATTGTTATTTCCAGCCGTATTTTGAATTTCAGAAGTTGCCATGCCTACATTTGCATCCGAGGCATCCTCCTTACTACTCACCTTTTTTCCTTTATACAAGCCATACTTTCCTTTTTCCGCTTCTCCTCTTTCCACTCTCCTTTTACACTCTTCATTTCCATGACCAAACATATTACACAATTTTCATTTTAAAGGTTTCCATGCATATTCCAGCCGAATATCAACTCTTTCTTTTGATGGCAGTACAAGCTCCAATTTCTCCAGGAAATCATGGTTTACGTTAATCTCCACACAAATACGGGCAAACTCCAAACGACTCCCTTCCTCCGTAATAGAATCCACATAGAGGGGGCGACCTAAGACACTAGCAATATGGCTAAACCCCTTCAAGCTCTAATATTCCAGAGGTACTCCATAGAATTTTACCCACATTGCTATTTTCTTTATGTTTTCCGCTACCATTGAGAGATTCTTTTCCCATTTCCTAACAAAGAGGGGCTGCCCACCTATCATCCATGTCTCCTCTTCCAAGACTTTCATCATTCCTTCTTCATCCTTGAATTTCAGAAGATAGACTCCCATTCCAGTGGATATAAAATCAGTAAGCCCATAGTTGGACCAATGACGGATTGCATACCTTTTGACAAGGAGAAAAGGCATTCTTCTTCCCATGAAAAAACCAATGGCACACTTCTCCCATCTCTTTGCACCTCCATCCGCAACTTCAGGAGGAGGGGACATGGAGTACTTTCCTCCAGCAAGGATTTCTGAAGGAGGAAAATACTCAAGCTTCAAGTTTGATACTTGTTTCTCCTTGAATAAATTATTCCAAGAGCGTTTAACTTCAGTCACCGGAGCTGAGGAAGAGGATGCCGAAAAAGTCTGTTCAGGAAGCTTTGTTGAGGAGAGATTAAGGGAGGAACCTTCAAAGCAAGACTCCTTGATGGAAATAAAAGAATCATTTCCAGCAGCATTCTTGGACAAGAGAGTAAGGCCATCATGATGTTTCATGCAAGAGGAAACGTGTGCCAAAGAGCTTTCCTTGTTTGACATAACTTCTCCCATGAGGAAAGCCAAAAACGGAAAGAAAACAGCCAAGGAAAGGCAAGAGAGAAGGCACAACAGTCAAGGACCTCCGAAATGGAAAAACCAGCTCTGAAGGAGAAAAGGTGGTCTGCTGTATACACCAAAATAGAAATAACACCACAGAAGAAAGAAAAACTTGAAATTTTGAATTTGAGTGGAAAAACAAGCAAACCGCCAAGAAGGAAAGAACAAAGAAACCTGGAAAGCCAAGTTTATCAATGATGAACAATAAACTGGAGAGAAAATGAAAGGGACAAAGATAAATGAAACGAAAATGAAAACTAAGGCAAAGAGAACAAGACAGAAAAAAAGCTACAAACTAGATTTATGAAGGATAATCGAAAAAGTGAAAACAAAGAGAGGACAACCATGAATGGAGGATACCGGTGACCAAATGGGTCTCCGGGCTAGAGGTTAGTGCCGGAGGGGAGGGGACACCAACCAATGGAGGAAGATGATGGTAGATTGAAAAGGTTATTAAAAAAGGGGTGAGATTCTAGAGAGAAGGGAGAGCATTTTCTCTCTCATCTTGCTTTGCTTTACCTTCATGTCCTCTTGTTAATTAGTACCCAACTTACCCCACAAGGTTTTCCAAAAGTAGCTTAAAAACTTAGCATCTCTATCACTCACAATTGTTTTAGGCATACCATGTAAACGCACAATTTCGTTAAAGAATAAGTTGGCAATATGTTGCGCATCTTCAGTTTTATTACATGCTATGAACTAAGCCATTTTAGAAAACCTATCCACAACAACACATATTGAATCATGCCCGGCCTAGTCCTAGGTAAACCAAGCACAAAATCCATGGAGATATCAATCCAAGGTGAACTAGGTATGGGTAGAGGCATATACAAACCATGTGGTTTCAACTTAGACTTAGCTTGTCTACACACAATACACTTATCACAAATTCTAGCAACATTCTTTTTCATGTTAGGCCAATAAAAGTGATGATGTAAAACATCCAAAGTCTTAGTTACACCAAAGTGACCCATCAAGCCACCCTGATGTGCTTCATGTACAAGCAACTCACACATGGAACAATTAGGCACACACAACCTATTGTCCTTAAACAAGTACCCATCATGCATATAAAACTTTTCAAAAGCAACTTTCTCACATGCATGATAAACACTACTAAAATCACTATCATTCATATACAACTCTTTGATGTATTCAAATCCTAGAAATTTGGCATCTAAAGTAGCAAGTAAAACATACCTTCGTGAAAGTGTGTCGGCCACTATATTTTCTTTACCTTGCTTATATTTGATGACATAAGGAAACGACTCAATGAATTCACTCCACTTGGCATGTCGCTTGTTCAGCTTGTTTTGTCCTTTCAAATGCTTGAAAGATTCATGATCAATGTGTATCACGAAATCTTTAGGCCATAAATAATGTTCCTAAGTTTCCAAAGCTCGAACTAAACCATACATCTCCTTGTCATAAGTTGGATACTTCAAGCTTGCACCATTCAACTTCTCACTAAAATAAGCAAATAGTCATCCATCTTGCATTAAAACGGCTCCAATTCCCAAACCTGAAACATCGCATTCAATCTCAAAAGTTTTAGAGAAATTATGGAGAGCAAGTAAAGGAGCTAAAATCAACTTATCCTAGAGCATATTAAATGCTCGTTCTTGTGTATCTCCCCATTTAAAACCAATACTCTTCTTGATCACCTCGGTCAATGGCGCGACAATAGTACTAAAGTCCTTTACAAATCGCCTATAAAAGCTAGCAAGGCCATGAAAACTTCGAACATCACCAACACTCTTAGGCGTAGGCCACTCCTTGATTGCCTTGACCTTTTCTTCATCTACCTCAATTCCTTTTGCACTAACAACAAAGCCTAAGAAAACAAGCTTATTTGTGCAAAAATTACACTTTTTGAGGTTAGCAAACAAACACTCTTTACGCAATACTTCCAAAACCATGCGCACATACTCAATATGTTCTTTAAAAGATTTGCTATAAATGAGTATATCATCAAAGTAGACAACCACAAATTTTCCAATAAAAGGACGTAAAACGTGGTTCATTAATCTCATAAATGTGCTAGGTGCATTAGTTAAACCAAATACGTATTGATAGTTGCCGAGAGATTAAGCTTTTCCTTTTGGGATACTCCGGAAAGGAAGATGTTACTTTTAGCAAGGTTCATTTGAAGCTCGGACCATTTATGGAAGAGGATAAGAGAGTCTTTCATGAGAGAAATAGAATCACTGTCTGCCTTATAAAACAATATAACATCATCGACAAAACATAAGTGAGTTATATTGTTCTTTTTACATTTCCAATGATGGCCAAAAGAAGGGTTGTTCTTGAGTTCCCCAAGCAATCGAGAAAGAACCTCTATCACGATGACAAAGAGATAAGGAGAAATTGGGTCCCCTTGTCTTAAACCATGAGAGCTTTAGAAGAAACCTACTAATTCACCATTGATACCCAATGAGAAAGAAGGAGACGTGGTACAACATTTTATCTAGCCATTGAATCTGTCTGGAACGTCAATAGTATCGAGGATTGCAAGAATAAACTCCCAATACACCAAGTCATAAGCCTTCATGAGGTCTATCTTCATAGCACACTTCTTATCTTTGCTAATTTTGTGATAGTTGTGCATAAGGTCTTGACAAAGCATAATGTTTTCACTAATGTTCTGTCCACCCACAAAGGCACCTTGGGCTTTATCAATGAAGTTAGGGAGGATGACTTTAAGGCGGTTGGCAAGAATTTTGGAGATGTACTTGTAAATTGTATTACAGCATGCTATAGGCCTATAGTCCTTGCAAAGAGAGGGGTTCAGAACCTTAGGAGTAAGAGCGAGGATAGTGCAATTTACCTCTTTAAGGGGATGACTCGAGGAGAAGAAGTGTTTGATTACTTTAACCACATCACTCCCTACAACCTCTCACGCTGCCTTAAAGAAATAAGCACCATAACCAAGAAAGAAATGACAGTGAGGGCTAACTAGAGGAGATGGCTAAACTTTTAGAGAGAGAGAAGAGCATTTCCTAGTTACTAGTTTAGAGAGAGAGAGCATTTTACCAAGATCTATCTTCCTTTCCTTCCACCACTCACCGCTAGTGTTTTTCTTCTACCTTTAGTTGTCCTACTTCCCCTTCTATCACTCTACGACTGTTCTAATCTGTCCAAAATTTAAACAGAGATGGATCATATAAGGAAACATTCCGATGACCTCTAGCCACTTAGCATGCCTTTTATTAAGCTTACCTTGGGATTTCAAGAACTTTAAGCTCTTATGATCAGAATGAATGATGAATTCCCTTGGCCACAAATAATGTTGCCATGTTTGAAGAGTTCTTACCAATGCATAAAGTTCCTTGTCATAAGTGGGATAATTTAAGGCTGGCCCACTTAGCTTTTCACGAAAGTAAGCAATTGGTTTGGAATCTTGCATCAAAACAGCCCCTATTCCTACTCTAGATGCATCACATTCTACCTCAAAAATTTTATCAAAGTTAGACAAACATAACAAAGGTGCATTAGTAAGCTTTTCTTTCAAGGTATTGAAAGCCCGATCATGCACATCTTCCCACTAAAAAAAAAATTTCTTTTTAACAAGTTCATTCAAAGGTGCAACGACAAAACTATAATTCTTAATAGACCTTCGATAAAAACTTGCTAAACCATGAAAACTTCTTACCTCGTTCGCATTCTTAGGTGTAAGCCAGTCCCTTATCACCTTTATCTTCTATTCATCCATACTAATACCTTGTGAACTAATAACATAGCCAAGAAATACAACGCATTCCATGCAAAATGTACACTTTTTGAGATTAGCATACAATCAGTTCTCTCTTAAAACACTAAAAACAACATGCAAGTGTTTTACATGTTCACCCAAATTCTTGCTATAAACTAAAATATCATCAAAATAAACTACTACAAATTTACCTATGAAAGCACGCAAGACATGATTCATTAACCTCATGAATGTACTAGGTGCATTAGTTAAACCAAAAGACATTACTAACCACTCATACAATCCATATTTAGTTTTAAATGCAGTCTTCCATTTATCTCCCTCTTTCATGCAAATTTGATAGTAGCCACTATTTAAATCAATTTTGAAAACACACACGAACCATGCAACTCATCAAGCATATTATCTAATCTAGGGATAGGATGTCTATACTTTACCGTGATCTTATTGATGGCTCGACAATCCACACACATGCGCTATGTTCCATCTATTTTTAGGACTAGAATGATAGGAACTGAGCATGGCTGAGACTCTCTCTGAAAAATTCCTTTTCCACCAACTAATCCATTTGCCTTTATATCTCCTTTGTCTCCTTAGGATTAGTTCTATAAGTAAGTTGATTTGGTGCTCAATACCTCTTAAAAGAGGTAACCCTTGTACATAAGTACAAGTAGTTGTTGCCTTGTGATCATAACACTCTTAATCTCACTTTTTCTGGCAAACACACTCACTCTCTTACTTTTCTCTCCTTTATGCACACCTTTCTCTTTAGCTTTTCTCTTGGCCTCATTCTTTTCACTTGAATTTTTCCTCTCGACCTTACTTCCTCTCTTTTCTTTTGACCTCTCACTCTCTTTCTTTTTCTTTTCCCTCTTGCTCTCTCATTTGTTCTTCTCTCATTTTGCACTCCTCTCAAAATGTTTGAGAGGAGTTAATATAACAATTTGATTATTAAATTCAAAAGAGTATCTATTCTTGTAGCCATCATGAGTAACCTTCCTATCAAACTACTATGGTCGGCCAAGAAGTATATGACCAGCGTGCATTGGTGTTGACAAGAAGTTTTACTTGTCGACAGAGAAGGCAACTAAAACTTGCTTAGTTACTCTAATTTCTCCACACTCATTCAACCATTACAACTTATACGGCTTAGGATGCTTGAAGGTTTCCAGAATGAGAATATCTACCAACAAAGTACTAGCAATATTAGTACAACTTCCACTATCAATAACCATGCTACATACCTTGTCTTTAACGTGGAATCCTTTGGCTTTGCATCTTCTTTTGGCCTTAAGGTTGATTTGGTGTCTTTCCAAGTTGTCTTCCATGTAGAACTAGAGGCCAAACCAGATTTGGACCCTTTGGTCTTGATTTGTTTCTCCACCTTGATAGCCTTGTACAACAACACCTCCATCTCCAAATAATATTACAAATCCACCACATCAGAAATCTCCTTGTTCAAGCTACCAATAAACCTTGCCATGGTAGCCTTTCAGTCTTCCTTTATATTAGCTTTAATCATAGCTATCTCCATCTCTTTGTAATAGTCCTCCATACTCATGGACCCTTGAACCAGCCCTTGCAACTCCCTATGCAAGTCTCTATAGTAGTGGCTAGGTATAAATCTCTTGCACATTACCAACTTCATCTCTTCCCATGCACAAATTGGCCTCTCACCATTCCTCCTCCTATTTATCACTAATTGGTCCCACCAAATACTTGCATAATCAGTGAATTCCACGGCTGCTAGCTTTACTTTCTTCTCCTCGGAATAATTATGGCAATCGAATACATGCTCAACCTTTCTTTCCCACTCCAAATAAAGCTCCAGATCATTCTTCCCTTGAAATGCTGGAATTTTCATTTTTATGCTGCCCAAATTGCTATCTCTTTTGGAAACATCCTTCTTGCCTTTTCTTGAGCCTGATTCTTCATAATCCTCTTCTTCCTCTTCCTATTCTTCAATCACACGTCTCCTAGAAGATTTGGATTTGCTAGGTGATTGCAAATCATCCAGCCTTGCATTTATTAGCTTAAATTGCTCGGTAACAGCCTTCATCCAAAACTTCAAGTCCGTATTGTGTTGTTCTCCTTCACTACTCGTGTTTACAACCTGCAAAACACATTAGTAATAAAAAGAAATTTGTCCCTCACACACTCCCTCACGTGTTTGCACTCAAACCAGATTGTTATCTCTCGTGTTTCACTCTGTTCTCAATGATGATCTCACCACTCTTTTTTTTTTTTTTTCACTTAAGCCAGCCTCCTTTATGTTCTTAAAAGAATCAAGATCAACAAATCACGAGCAATCAGTTAGATGGTGGCAAGTCTCAAAATTAGAACTTTAAAAACTTAGTTGAGGCAAACGACAAATAAAATAAAAAAATTAATTAATGAAGCCAAGAAAATAAGAAACTTCAAAAGGAAGCAAAAGACATATAAGGGAAATCACTAAAACGCAAGGACTTAAGGAGCAGAGCAAAATGAAGCAAAAAATAATTTTATATATGCATAATGAACTGGAATAGGCTAAGTAAAATATGGAGGACAGAATTGAAATAATTGAGAAAAAGAATTCCCTATTTGATAAGGATTAGGACTAATTAATGTAGTAGGACAACTATTATATAATTTAGGAAAAGAATTCCTAGTGCAAAAGGAATATACAGCTTGCTTTGAATTAGTCAACTAGCCAAATCCAAAAAAAAACAAAGAAAGAAGATCTTCTTATGAATAATTCAAATAGGAATATGAAACTTATAATTTTAAGATATCTTCATGATGCTTGGAAAGAATTAAAGTCAGAGTGTAACTGTATCAATAGATGGCAAGAATCAAGATGCACTGCTCAACTCAAACACAACTTCTTCCTCTTTTTTTTTCGTTTTTTTATTTATTTATTTTTTAATATCTAATCAAATCAAACACAAACAGAATTAATATGACTTTAAGATCAAGAAGCTGATTAGCACAGACAAGAAGAACTAAGCAAAAAAGAGCACAAGGAACAAATAAGGCACAAAGAAAAATACTAAACAAAGATAGATAAAAGAAACGTAAACCTGTTTCTAGAACCAAGGCTCTGATACCAAATGATAAAGAACCCGTTAGGATACTTACCCTAGCAACCCTTGAATCAATCCGTTATGCATACCCCAAAAAAGCTAGAAAACAAGTTAGAACAATCAGATTAGAACCCTAAGGAAACTAAGCCCTTAAAACCTCAATCTTAAGACGCCACAAAGGTTGATCACTCCTTTGATAAGTCAAGATGATGTATTCTTTCAAGAACACAAGGGAACAAAGTAAAGTTTGCTGAAAATACTTCAAAATTATTAATGATATGTCTGTTTTCATTTTTCATAGTTGTAGCCTTTATATAGGCATGTAATCATCATAATCCTAGGCATAAAAGTCAAAGTAAAAAACCCTAGCTAATATATCAAGACATGGGCCAAACTACAAGCCCAAATAAACCTAAGAAGTTAAGTCTTTTACATGTATATTTAGCCTTAACTTAAAATCTAATAGCCCAAAACACCTAATCATTTTATTTAAGCCTTTCTTTAGCTTGGGCCATACGACTTGGAATTGTATCATGGACTCCAAGCTTTATTCTCCAAGTTCTAAGCCTTGTCCATTATCTTGCACATAAAGATAAATGATTATCCTTGGTATAGCATTGGAAACTTCTATAATAGCCTCTTTGTCATGCATCTCTATGATTAAGCCTTGTAAAGCCTCTTTCATCTTCTTTGTCCTTGCTCTAGTCATTAGACCACTGATTCTTTGCAAAGGATCTTGGGAATACTTGCTTTGTTGTACTTGATCAGCACCTTGATCTCCATCAACTCATCAAATAAAGCAATCAAAACATGTGACAAAGTCAATGGCAAAACTGTAAATATCTCACGACTCTCTGCCAATACATACACATGCAATCAAATTTTGATTCTCAGTGAAAGCATAAACATTAACCAAGGCATAAAGGATATTCCAGTAACCTAGGGGTCTTCCACTACCAACTCTTCCACTAAGGAGGAATTGGCTAAAGGAAAATGGATAGAGAAAAAAAGCAAACAAGCTTTAATTTCAATTTTTATATATTCAAGTGTCTAACCCTTTTACAAAGTTGGGCCACCCTTATGTATGGAGGAAGTGGCGGCAAACCATGAGTTTACATAGGCTTTCAATAAAAACAATAAGCTAGGCCCCTAATTCACTCTAAACCATACAAAATAACCCATGTCATACTCTAAATAAATGCAATAAGACAAAATGGAACTATTCTTTCCTTAAAAGATGGATTCTTGTCTCCACTAAAGCTTTTCCTATTCTATTTTTGTTCCAACTCATCCAATTGGACTTTGAGCATTTTTTTGGGCCTCAAAATGGAGTGATATATGACTGTAACTTCACTTAGACTTCAAGGAGGGCTTCTTGGGTCATTAAGACCTACTAATTCATAAGAGCTTTAGATGCAAGTAATAGCATTGCACCCATAAGCAAAGGTAGGCCAAAGTGGAGATGACAATGAATCTTTGGGCTTGCATGAAGCTAATTCTTCATTCTCAATGGTAGCTTGAGCCAAATGTAGATTGGATAGAGACTTGGAAGCTAGAGTTAGGGAAGTGGCCGAAAATACATCATCCTCTTAGGGTTGGGAGTGGCTTGCCCTCAAGTCCTCAAGGTTGTCATCCTCCATGTATGGTGAAAGATCTCCAACATTGAAAGTGGTCGAGACTCCTCCTATCGCATCTGGAAGATTCACCTTATATGCATTGTCATTCACCTTCTCAACACCTTAAAGGGTCTATTAGCTCTTGGTGTAAGCTTACTTTTTCTCTTACTTGGAAATCTCTCATTTCTTAAATGCATCCACACTAAGTCACTAGGTTTGAGGATGGTTGACTTTCTATGCTTATTAATCCTCTTCTTATGAGCTTCATTGGCATTTATGATCTGAAATTTCATTACTTCATAGAACTTCTTCATGGCAATAACTTTCTCCTTGGCATCTTAATGGACTTGCACATTAAGAGGCAAAAAAGTTAGACCCAAAAATGTTAAGGGATTTAAACCATACACTACCTCAAATGGTGAATGGCCAATTGTTGTGCTTGGACTTCTATTGTATGTAAACTTAGCTTAGGTAAGCTTCAAATTCCAATCTCTTAAGTGCTTGTTGGTCATAGTTCTCAAAAGTGCTTCCAAAGTTCTATTGGAGACTTCAGTTTGGGGATGGTGTGACGTGTTAAACATAAGCTTCGTTCCCAACTTACTCTATAGGGTTCTATAAAAATGGCTTACGAATTTAATGTCCCTATCTGAAACTATAGTTCTAGGTATCTTATGTAGCTTCACCACTTCCTTGAAGAATAAATCAACCACCTTCCTAGCATCTTCAGTTTTGGAGTAAGGGATAAAGTGTGCCATTTTAGAGAATCTATCTACTACCACCATGATAGCATCTTTCCCTCTTTGAGTTTGTGGAAGAGCCACCACAAAAACCATACTAAGATCCTCTCAAGGCTACATCAGAATTGGTAAAGGCATGTAAGGGCTAGCTTTGAAATAAAACTCGGACCTTTGACAAATGCCACACCTTGTAATAATGGCTTGGACGTCACTCACTATCTTAGGCCAATAGAAATGTTCTTTATGCATGTCTAACGTCTTATTTATGCCAAAGTGACCTATCAATCCACCACCACGCGTGTTTCTCTAATAAAAAGTTTCCTAAAAGAACCCTTAGGGATGTATAATTTGGCTTTTTTGAAGAGGAAACCATCTTGGGCAGTGTAACCTTCATATCTGCCTTTCGAACACTTCTTCATGATTTCTCCAAACTCATCATCTGTATGGTAATACTCTTTCATAAGTTGAAACCCAAGTACCTGAGCACCAAGTATGGATAACAAATAATGCCTCCTTGAAAGAGCATCAGTAACCACATTAGAAGGGCTTTACTTATAAGAATAAACAAATGAGAAGGATTAAAGAAACTCCACCCATTTAGCATGTCTTGAGCTAATTTTTTATTGGTTACTAAGGAATTTTAATGCTTGATGGTGATGTATACGTGGCTCCATTGTCATTTTTGGGTTCCAAGCCATCCTTAAGTCTCCATGCAACCTTTGAAGCCAAGAAGAATGAAGTTCTAGTAAATCCCAAGCCAAAGGAAGTATTACACCTTCAATTTTGGCCCAAAACCACTTTTGGATATAGTCTTATTACATCCACCCAAGGTCCAAATGAATAGCTTGCTCCAATTGATCCAAAAGTGCAACCTTTAAAGTCCATCAATGGCCCAAACGTCCAAGCATCATTTTGAGAAGCCCAAAGAGCCCAAAATTGGGTTTTAGTTACATTGGAACTAAGTTAGAATTTAGTTGTTTTAGTTAGGAAACATCATTCCTAAAGTTAAGGAAAAAACAGCTAACTTTTGTCTTTAGTTAATTACTATGTATGGGCTTGGTTTAGAATGAATGGCTTAGCTTAATTCATGCCATTTTAGTTGACTTTTGTGGGAAATATTGTATCATTGCCATCCATGCCTCCTATATAAAGGGGTGGATCTTCATTTGTAAAGGTTTTTGGTTTTTGCTCTTGAATGAAAATTTGAAGAAAGCTTGTTGGCTTTTTTTTTCTCATTTCCTTTATCCAATCATTCTTGGTGGAAGATTGGTGGTGGAAGACCCCAAGGTTGGTGGAACTTTCCTTTATGCCTTGGTTAATTTTCTTGTTACCCTTGAAATCCAAAGTGTGAAGATTTGAATGTGTCTTGTATGCCTCGGGTACTGTTCACAGTGTGTGATTTTACCATTTCCAGTTTTTGTCAGCAAACTTTGAAGCTAGTTTTGAATGTCTTGTTGATTGAGTTGTGGTTGACATTATATACCGTTAGAAAGCTCTTTGAATGTTTTTTCCAATGACATATAATTTCCATAATTTGGAGGTCATTTGATTGGATAAAAATTGAAGACATATTGTTGTTGTGTCAAATGAATAGTAACTTCTAGAATTGAGTTTGTGTGTTGTTGCATTGTCTTGATGGAAATGCACCATTCTGAATGTAGAACAAATTGCTTAGGTTTTAAGTAATGGCTCCAATGATCTAAGGCCCTAACAATAGCATAAAACTCTTTATCATAGGTAGAATATTTTCTCTTTGTATCATTAAGTTTCTCACTAAAGCTATAAGTCTTTTAACTTGAGTGAGGACTGCCCCAATACCAACCCCACTAGGATCACACTCCACTTTAAATACTTTATCAAAATCTGGTAAGGCTAATATGAGAGCCTCACATAACTTCTTCTTAATCTCCTCAAATGCTTTGGAAACCGTTGTGGACCATTCAAACCCAATTTTCTTCATGCATTCAGTGATGGGGGCCATGAAAGTGCTAAAATTAGATACAAAATGCCTATAAAAAGAAGCAAAGCCATGGAAGTTCCTAACTTCAATGAGAGTCCTTAGTTAGGGCCAATTTTTAGTGGCGTCTACCTTGGATTGATTTACTTGAATGCCATCCTTAGAAACCACATATCCAAGGAACACAACTTGGTCTACAAAAAAATCACACTTCTCTTCTTTTGCATATAACTTATTCTTTCTGAACACATTAAAAACACTTCTCAAATGCAAGACATGATCATTAAGAGTTTTGCTATATACTAATATGTCATTAAAATATACAACAATAAATGAGCCAATGTAAGGTTTGAGTATCTTGTTTATAAGCCTCATGAAAGTGCTTCGAGCATTTGAAAGACTAAAAGGCTAACCAACCATTCATATAAGCCTCCCTTAGCCTTAAAGGTTGTCTTCCACTCATCTCCTTCTTTCATCCTTATTTGATGGTAGCCACTCCTTAGATCAATCTTGGAGAAAACATAAGCACCATATAGCTCATCAAGCATGTCATCAAGTCTAGGGATGAGATACCTATACTTGATGGTTATGTTGTTAATGGCTCTGCTATCGACACATATCCTATATGAGCCATCTTTCTTAGGCACTAGAAGGGTTGGAACTGAGCATGGACTCATATTGTCCTTACAAAGCCTTTTTCAATCAATTCTTCCATTTGCCGTTGCAACTCTTTGGTCTCCATGGGGTTGCATTTATAGGCTAGCTTATTTGGTAATGGTGCTCCTGGAATCAAGTCTATTTGATGTTTAATGCCCTTTAAAGGAGGAAAACTGGATGGAAGTTCTCCCGGAAATACATCTTCATATTTGGCCAAGAGAGGTTGAACTAATGGATGGACTTCTTTCTTCTCTTGTTTGATCTTTCCTTCAAGTATAAACAGTGCTAAGATAGGTTGCAAACTTAAGTGAGCTTTCTTTACTTGTTACCGACTCATATACATACTCTCCCTTTTAACTTTTTTCCCTTTGATAGCCTTATTAACTTCTTGGGGACTAAGAGGTAGCAAGGTAATAGTCTTCCCATTGAACATGAAGAAGTGTTCTTTTTGCCATTATGTTTCACTTCTCTGTCAAATTGCCATGGCTTATTGGTGCATTTCCATCAAGACAATGCAACAACACACAAACTCAATTCTAGAAGTTAGTATTCATTTGGCACAACAACAATTTGTCTTCAATTTTTATCCGATCAAATGACCTCTAAATCATGAAAATTATATATCATTGGAAAAAGCATTCAAAGAGCTTTCTAACGGTATGTAATGTCAACCACAACTCAATCAAAAAAGCATTCAAAACTAGCTTCAAAGTTTGCTAGCAAAAACTGGAAATTGCAAAATCACACACTGTGAACAGTACCCAGACATACAACACACATTCAAATCTTCACACTTTGGATTTCAAAGGTAACAAGAAAATTAACCAAGGCATAAAGGAAAGTTCCACCAACCTTGGGGTCTTCCACCACCAATCTTCCATCAAGAATGATTGGATAAAGGAAATGAGAAAAAAAAGCCAACAAGCTTTCTCCAAATTTTCATTCAAAAGCAAAAACAAAAACTTTTACAAATGAAGATCCACCCTTTTATATAGGAGGCATGGATGGCAATAATACAATATTTCCCACAAAAGTCAACTAAAATGGCATGAATTAAGCTAAGCCATTCATTCTAAACCAAGCCCATACATAGTAATAACTAAAGACAAAAGTTAGTTGTTTTTTCCTTAACTTTAGGAATGATGTTTCCTAACTAAAACAACTAAATTCTAACTTAGTTCCATTGTAACTAAAACCCAATTTTGGGCTCTTTGGGCTTCTCAAAATGATGCTTGGATGTTTGGGCCATTGATGGACTTTAAAAGTTGCACTTTTGGATCAATTGAAGCAAGTTATTCATTTGGACCTTGGGTGGATGTAATAAGACTATATCCAAAAGTGGTTTTGGGCTAAAATTGAAGGTGCAATGCTTCCTTTGGCTTGGGATTTGCTAGAACTTCATTCTTCTTAGCTTCAAAGGTTGCATAAAGACTTAAGGATGGCTTGGAACCCAAAAATGACAATAGAGCCGCGTATACATCACTTACCCAATAACAAATGGCATGCATCCATGGGAACTACATCATACACAATCTCATCTTTACAATGCTTGCCTAAGGAGAAGGAAACAAGTACTCGTTTGGCTACTTGGAGGCTAGTCCCATTACTTAACCATTGGAGTTTATATGGTTGAGTAATAGGTATGGTGGATAACCCAAGTTTCTCTACTAAGGTAGATGAAGCTACATTTGCACAACTTCCACTATTTATAATGAAAGAACACACTTTACCTTCAATTATGCACCTTGATTGAAAAATTTGGAGTCTTTGCTCTTCATGTGGAAGGGACTTAGAATGCAATGCTCTTCTAATGACTAACATCTATCCTTTATCAGCTCTTTGCAAGACTTTTTCTTCTTTATATTTGGCAACCCCCTCATTATGGTTATGTTCTTCAATTTCTTCATTTCCTTGAAGAGACTCTTCAATAGATCGAATCTCCATTAATGGTAAAGCCCTATTATTTGGGAATTTGGCTCAAAAATATCCATAGCCTTGGCATTTAAAACACTTTTTATTGAAGAGGTTTAACTTTCCCATCTTTGGCTTGCTCTTTATTGGTTCTACTATCTTTTCTTTCCCTTTCTCCTTGGAAATGGTTTCAATAGCCTTAGAATAGGATGGGGAACCCTTTTGAAAGGTAGTTCCCTTGGTGAAAGAGGGGCTTTTAAAGAATAAAGCCCCATTGGCGAATCGCTTGACAACCACAAGTTTCAAAGCCTTCTTTTGCTTTTCCACTTTAATAGCCAACTCACACACATCTTCAAAAATGCAATATGGTTACCACTCTACCATATGAGCAATGTCTTGATTCAATCCTCCAATAAATCTTGCAATGGTTTGCTTCCTTACTTCTAGCAGCTCACTCCTCATTAATAACTTCTCAAATTCCCTTATATAATGCTCAACACTATCCCTCCCTTGCTTAAGGGTGTGTAATTTGAGGCAAAGGTCTTGTTTATAATTGTCAGGAAGAAATCTCTTCTTCATAAGCTTCTTAAGTTTCTCCTAAGACCTAAATTTCTCTTTACCGTCCCTCTCTCTTTGTTTTTTTAAATTTTCCCATCATAAAGAAGTATAGTCTTTAAATTTTAGCATGGCTATTTTGCATTTTTTCTCATCTGAATAGCCTTTGTACTCAAAAACTCTTTCTAGGGCATGCAACCAATCAACAAAGTCATCCGGATCCATACTGCCCTCAATTTCAAAATTTCAATTTTCAATCCCCTATCATCATCCTTATTTCTGCTAGGTGCCCTCTTTTGTTCTTCTTCACTTGAATCATCATGAGGTATCAAATCCTCTCTATGAGGTCTAAGAGAATGTAGGGAAAACCTAATATGTCTTCTTGGGCAATGTAGTTAGGTCAAGTGAGGTGGATAATGGGATATTTGGCTTTGTGTTGAAGTTTGGGGTTGTTATAAGGGTGTTCGGCTTTAAGTGAGGGTTAAATCTCTTATCATTTGCACCACTTGATTCATTTGGTCTCTAATGGCCTTAAGTTCTCATTTGACCTCTTCTTTTAATGGCATGTGTACGAATTTCCATGGATGAGGAGGTGTGGAAGATTAGGATGAAGTTCTTTTATGAGACATTCTTGGTAACGACTAGTGGGTAAAGGCTAATGATTATAAGTGTTTAAGGGTGGGGTGAATATTGGCAAGTGTATAGGTTAAGAAAGGTTTGTGTTTAGACAAATTAAGGTTCTATAAACAGTAACTTTATAATGAATAGTAAATTTCAGCAATGAACAATACCTCTAGGAAGAAGATTATAGCCAACAAATCATAAAAATAGCCTAGGCTTTGATACCAAATAGTGCATTTTCTTCATCAAGCTAATGCAATAACATAACACAAATCTTGGAATCACCGTTTATATAGTAAGGTATTTTTTTCTTCTTCAAATTTAACAGCACAAATGATCTCTGAATCATGCCAAAATTATATCAATGTAAAAAGGACTCAAAAAAATTTTTATCAAGCTATAGCAACATTCAAAACTCATTAGATAAAGTAGTCAAAACATGTGACAAAGTCAGTGGCAAAACTATAAATATCTTAAAACTCTTTGCCAATACATACACATGCAATCAAATTTTGATTCTCAATGAAAACATAAACATTAACCAAGGCATAAAGGAAATTCCACCAACCTTGGGGTCTTCCACCACCAACTCTTCCACCAAGAAGGAATTGGCTAAAGGAAAATGGATAGAGAAAAAAAAGCCAACAAGCTTTGATTTCAATTTTTATATATTCATGTGTCTAGCCTTTTTACAAAGTTTAGCCATCCTTATATATGGAAGAAATGGCACAAAACATGAGTTTACATGGGCTTTCAATAAAAACAATAAGCTAGGCCCTTAATACACTCTAAACCATACAAAATAACCCATGCCATACTCTAAATAAATGCAATAAGACAAAATGGAACTATTCTTTCCTTAAAAGGTGGATTCTTGTCTCTACTAAAGCTTTTCATTTTCTATTTTTGTTCCAACTCATCCAGTTGGACTTTGAACATTTTTTGGGCCTCAAAATAAAGTGATGGACGACTACAACTTCACTTAGGCTTCAAGGAGGGCTTCTTAGTTCATTAAGACCTACTAACTCATGAAAGCTTTAAATGCAAGTAATAGTATTGCACCCATAAGCAAAGGTGGACCAAGGTGGAGATGGCAATGAATCCTTGGGCTTGTATGGAGCTAATTCTTCATTCTCAATAGTAGCTTGAGCCAAATGTAGATTGGATAGAGACTTGGAAGCTAAAGTTGGGGAAGTGGCCGAAAATACATCATCCTCTTGGGGTTGGGAGGGGCTTGCCCTCAAGTCCTCAAGGTTGTCATCCTCCATGTATGCTGAAAGATCTCCAACATTGAAAGTGGCCGAGACTTCTCCCATCTCGTATGGAAGATTCACCTTATATGCATTGTCATTCACCTTCTCAAGCACCTTAAAGGGTCCATCAGCTTTTGGAGTAAGCTTACTTTTTTTCTTGCTTGGAAATCTCTCATTTCTTAAATGCATCCACACTAAGTCACCAAGTTTGAGGATGGCTAGCTTTCTATGCTTATTAATCCTCTTCTTATGAGCTTCATTGGCCTTTATGATCTGAAATTTGATTGCTTCATGGAACTTCTTCATAGCGGTAGCTTTCTCCTAGACATCTTGGACTTGCACGTCAAGAAGCAAAGAAGTTAGATCCAAAGGAGTTAAGGGATTTAGACCATACACTACCTCAAATGGTGAATGGTCGGTTGTTGTGCTTGGACTTCTATTGTATGCAAACTTAGCTTAGGCAAGCTTCAAATCCCAATCTCTCAAGTGCTTACTGACCATGGTTCTCAAAAGTGCTCCCAAAGTTCTATTGGAGACTTCAGTTTGGGGGTGGTGTGAAGTGCCTAACATGAGCTTCGTTCCCAACTTACTTTATAGGTTTTTCTAAAAATGGCTTAGAAATTTAGTGTCCCTATCTGAAACTATAGTTCTAAGGATCCCATGTAGCTTCACCACTTCCTTGAAGAACAAATCAACCAGCTTGCTAGCATCTTCAGTTTTGGAGCAAAGGATGAAGTGTGCTATTTTAGAGAATCTATCCACTACCATCATGATAGCATCTTTCCCTCTTTGAGTTAGAGGAATGGGTGGTAAGATTCTGCCAAAGGGTTTTCCTCTTTAAAGGGTTATTAGAGCCATAGACATTCTTCTTAATGATATTAATTCTTCAAGAAGTTTTGTTCCAACCAAGCCAAATTCTGCCATTAGAAGTGCATTCATTATTGTTATCATGCTCCCAAACTCCCCAAACATTGTGACTCACTTTAAGAGAATTATTATTCCTAACTTGATGCATAACACCATGCATAAGCAAGAAATCCAAAAAGGGTGAGCTAGAAAACACTATTCACTCCAAATTGCATTACTTTACAATTTATTCAAATAGGCCCCAAATGCAATTCCAATGCAGCTAAGTTTCATACGTAAGTATTTATAACACATTAAACTATCATATCATCAAGTGTTGTACAAATAGTGATCAAGGCAAGACAATTAAAAATGGAAGAAAACGACAGTGGCAATTTTATAGTTTTTCATGCAACTGATGTATACGTGACTCCATTGTCATTTTTGGGTTCCAAGCCATCCTCAAGTCTCCATGCAGCCTTTGAAGCCAAGAAGAATAAAGTTCTGGCAAATCCCAAGCCAAAGGAAGCATTGCACATTCAATTTTGGCCCAAAACCACTTTTGGGCATAGTCTCATTGCATACACCCAAGGTCCAAGTGAATAGCTTACTCCAATTGATCCAAAAGTGTGATTTTGGAAGTCCATCAATGGCCTAAACATCCAAGCATCATTTTGAGAAGCCCAAAATTGATTTTTAGTTACATTGAAACTAAATTAGAATTTGGTTGTTTTAGTTAGGAAATATTATTCCTAAAATTACGGAAAAAGCAACTAACTTTTGTCTTTAGTTAATTACTATGTATGAGCTTAGTTTAGAAATAATGGCTTAGCTTAATTCATGCCATTTTAGTTGACTTTTATGTGAAATATTGTATCATTGTCATCCATGCCTCCTATATAAAGGGGTGGATCTTCATTTGTTATAGGTTGGTTTTTGCTTTTTGAATGAAAACTTGAAGAAAGCTTTGTTGGCTTTGTTTTCTCATTTCATTTATCCAATCATTCTTGGTGGAAGATTGGTGGTAGAAGACCCCAAGGTTGGTGGAACTTTCCTTTATGCCTTGGTTATTTTTCTTATTACCCTTGAAATCCAAAGTATGAAGGTTTGAATGTGTGTTGTTTGCCTTAGGTACTATTCATAGTGTGTGATTTTGCTAGTAAATTTTGAAGCTAGTTTTGAATGCCTTGTTGATTGAGTTGTGGTTGACATTATATACCGTTATAATTTGCATGATTTGGAAGTCATTTGATTGGATAAAATTGAAGACAAATTGTTGCTATGTCAAATGAATAGTAACTTCCAGAATTGAGTTTGTGTGTTGTTGCACTGTCTTGATGGATATGCACCAGCAACCTCTCTGCTAAAACAAGGAAAACAATTCACACACACATTGAAATGACACCAAATTAGAACACAAGCATAACCAAGGCATCAAGAATGGTGTATATTCTTCAAAACATGTGGCAACATCTAAAATACAAAAATCTATTTTTTACTATACATTTGAAAGGGACAGTTTTTCAATTCATTCAATTTGGCAACCAAGACGAATTTCAATCCAAACTAAACTTACATCAATACATTCATAACAATATGAGCTATCTTTTGATCTATGACAACAGAAAAATGAAACAAGATAAAGCAATCAAAATGAAGATAAAAGTCAGTAGTAGATTTGGTAATTTCTCTATAACTCTCTAGTGCATACACCTCAAACATACACAAATGCATTCAACTTTGGATTCTAAGGGTGTATAAATGAAACCAAGGCATAAAGGAATAATTCCACCAACCTTGGAGCTTCCACCACCAATCTTCGTCCAAGATGATTCGATAAAGGAAAAGAGAGATAAAGGCTTTAAAGCTTTATCACCAAATTCATTCAAAATGCAAGCTAAAGCTTTACAATTAGGAGGCCACCCTTTATATATGAGGGGGTGGCAACAAAAGCTACAATTTTTCCATTGAAAGTCAACTAAAAGCAAGTAGTTTACATAATTTAAACTAAGCCTCTCATTTTAGACTAACTCCATCTTATTAATGTGCTATGAGACAAAAGTTGTTCCCTTTTACTTTAAATTTAGGAACCATGTTCCCTAACTTTATCAACCAACTTCCCATTTAGTTCTAAAGCAACTAATTACTCAATTTTGGACTTAATAGGCTTCCCAATGAGGCTTAGACATCTTAGGCTGGTGATGGACTTCTTTTGAGACTTCTTTGGGCCAAATAAACATGGGAACTAAACTTTGGGAGATGGAGGTGCCTACCACAGAACCATGAACCTAGTTCCTTTGGGATAATTAACATAAGGAGCAAATTTCTTCATTGTCTTAGTAGTAAGATTTTAGGGCTACAATCTGGAATTTCTAAAAATTCTAGGAATAATCAAGGCTACCTTAACTCGAGAGCTTGTCCTATAGTAAGGCTCTTTTTGGTGTTAATAGAAAGTTTATTTACCAAAAAAAGCCATAAAATCAATATTATTTTCAGAAATGAAATTTCTAACCTCCTTTTGCTTGATAGATGAATTGAGGCTCCTAATATTCCAACTAACAAGCTTGGTCACTGGGTAAGATGGATGGGTGATTTGAACTTCCTAAGTTTTAGTAATTTCTTCCTCTGGTGTTTGCTCATTGAACCACCTTGATCCTTTTTCAAGTCCATTTCATCAACTTTTAATTTACCTCCAAAAAGAACAATAGAGCAAGAGAGAAAGTTTGGTCTAAGTTATTCTCTTTAGAAGGGGAGTGGGGGTAGCTTAGGATCAACTTATCCTTCATAGTAGGAACCTTGTCAAAGGTTATGGGAGAAGGGGATGAGTTCTAGTTGTTGACTCAAGAAGTCATTATACTCTTATTTTAATGATAATAAAGTAATATGTCCTTAAGTATATTGGCTAATGACATTACTTGAGTGTGAGTTTAGATTGCAAAAATTCATAAAATGCACTTGAAAGAGTTTCAAAATGGAAATGAAAGACAAGACTCAAGTGAATAATTCTTGAAGATTTGAAGAAAAACTAGAGTTTAGGTACATATATTTGTAATTTAGAAGCATTCATTTTGATTAGAATATTTATTTGCATGTGATAGCATACCTAAAAACTTATTCTCTCATATCTTTCACATTTTGGGTTAAAATATAGTTTTCCAAACTTATTGGGTTTAGCCAAATTTTTATTAACTCATTTAAAATGATGAAGTTTTGTGAATTACATTTTCATATCTTAAAGTTAGTTTTGAAAGAATTTTCAAATATGAGTTAAATTGCCACTTTTCAAAAGTTTAGGGGGCAAATTGTAAGTTTTTAAAAATTGAGGGGTTAAAAGTAATAAAATTTGGTTGACCAAATTTGACCAATCGAATTCTTTGATGGCAGCTTTCGAATTATCCAAAAGTCATGCATTTTGGCTTTTAGAAATTTGATTGACTAATTCAATCTGGTCGAACGAATTTTGCTTTGAATTTTCTAACAGCTAGTGCCATGTAGACACTACAGAAGTGTCACATCACATCTAATTGATCAAATTATATCCGATTGATCAAATTTTAAGTTTTCTGGAAAAATAAATAGGCTACTTTTTGTGCATAACAATAACTTCCCTCAATTTTTCCTATATAAACCTAATGAAATTCACTTGAGATAGAGTTTTGCCACTAAGAACTTTCATATATTTAAGAGCAAATTAATTTTGAACTATACACTTGCAAATTATCTTTTCTATTCAAAACCCTTACTTACACATTTTTAGATTTCATTTGCATTGGGTTATAACAAGCTTAAATTTTCATATACACTTTTTAAGAGAGATTATATTTTAAATTCACACAAAAAATTCGTACTATAAAAGAGTGAGGCTCACTCTTGAAGAGATTAGAAAATTTTTTAGTGAGAAAAATTAAGTTTTAGTACCTATAAATAGCACCTTGGAAGCTATTTTTGTTGTATTCTTTAATTTAGTAAAGATTGTTTTAGATTGGCTAATTCACCCTCCCTTTTAGGCCATTCGATCCTTCAATTGGTATCAGAGCGAGGTTGCTCATTTCCATAAACTTAAACATTTAGAGCAATGGTCATGAACCTAGAAAAATCTCATACTATCAGTGAAGGGTTTGCCCTTAATAGATCGTCATTGTTTGATGGCACCAAATATGCTCATTGGAAAAATTGTTTATCAATTTTCCTTTAAAGTGATTATGAATTATGGGATGTAGTGCGAGATGGACCTTTTGTTTCTATGAAAGAAGTAGATAAAATACAAGTGTTTAAAACTAGGGAAGAAATGACCCCTCAAGATAAGAAAAATATTGCCATTAATTCTAAAGCTATGAGTGTGTTATATTGTACATTAAATGAATATAACTTTAATAAGGTACAAGCTTGTACCTCGGTTAAAGAAATTTGGGAATTATTGATGGTGTCAAATGAGGGAACTTCACAAGTCAAAAGACTAAAATTAGCATACTCACACACACATATGAGTTATTTAAAATGAATGAGATGAGATTATTAGTGATATGTTTAATAGATTTATTACTACTGTGAATGAATTGAAAATTCTTGGTAAAGTTTATACTAACCAAGAAAATGTCAAGAAACTTCTTAGGTGTTTGTCTCCTTCTTAGGATCTCAAAGAGAAGACAATCGAAGAAGCAAAAGATGTCAAGACTTTACCTCTTGAAAAACTTTTAGGATTACTTCTCACTCATGAGCTTACTATGAAGCAACAATAAAATGAAGAAGTGGAGAAGAAGAAAAAGGCATCGCCTTTAAGTCATCCATCAAAGAGAGTGAAAAGTTCCTAGAAGAAGAAGATGAGACGTTAAATGATGAAGATGAAGATATTGCACTCTTAACTAAAAAATAGAAAACTAAGAAAAAATGGAAACTTCATAAAAGGAGAGGTTACTAAAGGTGAAAGAGAAGAAAGACAAAGGAAAGAACAAGTTGTGTGTTATGAATGCAAGAAGTCGGGACACATCAAAAATTATTGTCTTCTCCTCAAAATTGGTAGATTGAAAAAGAAAGCAATGAAGGCTACATAGGACGATAGCAACGAAAGTGAATATGAAAAAGAGGATAATGAAGTAGCCAACATGTGTTTTATGGCAATTACAAATAATGAGGTAATTATCTCCAGTGCATCTAATACTTATGATAATTTAGATAATATAGATAGTGACATTCAAAACGAATGACAAAATCAGTGGCAAAACTATAATTATCTTACAACTCTTTGCCATGCAACTTAAACACATGCACATGCATTCAAATTTGGATTTTTAAGGAAAACAAAAACATTAACCAAGGCATAAAGGAAATTCCACCAACCTTGGGCTCTTCCACCACCAATTCTTCTACCAAGAATGAATTGGATAAAGAAAAATAGAGAAAAAAAGCCAACAAGCTTTTGATTCAATGTTTCATAAAATTCAAGTGTCTAAACTCTTACAAAAGCATGACCACCCTTTCTATAGGGAAGAAATTATAGCAAAATGGACTTTCAAATACAAAATCTATTAATTTTGTATTAAAAAATCCCTTGAATTAAGCTAAGCCATGCCTTTTAGTTGCTAAAGACAAAAAGTGAGTTACTTTTTTCCCTAAATCTAGAAACTATGTCTCATAGCTTTGCAACTAATTTTCCATCTAGTTTCAAGCCAACTAAATACACAAGTTTGAGTTAAAATGGGCTTTGAAAGAGTCTTGGGCGGATTGGGCTTGGAAATGCACCATGTGAAGTTTATTTTAGGCTAAAAGAGTAAACTACTCAAGGGATTCTTGAGTCCAACTAATGAGGCTATGCCTAAAAGTGAAGATGGGCCAAAATTGAATGTGCAATGCTTCCTTTGGCTTGGGATTTGCTAGAACTTCATTTTTCTTGGCTTCAAAGGCTGCATAGAGTCTTGAGGATAGCTTGGAACCTAAAAATGTGAATGAAGCTGTGTATACATCAAAATAACTAAAAGTCTCTATAATGCATAATTTAGAAATCAATGACTGAATAACATAAAAATTCTAAAATGACAGTTTGCCCCTCACCCTTATGCAATAGCTCAATTAGATTGCTAGCTCCATCGTATGCCCATTACTGTCTTTTACTTGTGAAACCACAAAAAGGAATGTGTAGAGTGAAAACAATCAGTAAGCTAACACCTTGGTACATTGAACAAAGCATAAAACTAAAATCTTAGCGTTCCATCGCTAAATGTCCTTATGGTTGAAGTAGATGTTTTTGGCTCATTACTTTGTCCATCCATCTATTCTCGACATCCTTGTGCCTTGTATAGATAGGCCATCTCACACAAATTGCTAAGACCTAAGCTAATATCAACATTTCTAATGCCTTAATGAAAATAAATGACATCTTACATGTCTACCCAACATCATGCCTTGTGCACACGTCATATAGCCTATTAGACTAACTAACTGTGATACCTTGCATAACACATAAACTTGATAAACTTGGCATTCCAGTTATGAATCTTGTTGTAATCACATTTCCGCACCTTCATCATGCCTTAACATAGGTTATCCACAAAGGTTGATTAGGCCTAAGCTGTAATTGACATATCTAATACCCTAATGAAAATAAATGACACCTTACGTGTCTATCCAACATCGTACCTTGCACATATGCCTGTGGCCAACCAGGCTAACTAACTACAATGCCTTTAATAACATATCAATCTGATGAACCTAACCTTCCACTTGTAAATTTGGGTATGGTCACAACTCGCTACTCTAGTGCCTTGACATAGGCTATCCATAAGGATACTTAAGGCCTAAGCTGAACTCGACATATCTGATGTCTTAGTGAAAGTGTAAGACACCCTACGTGTCACTAACTACTGTCCTTGTGTACATGCCATATGGCTTATTGGGCTAGCTGACTAGGACACCCCACCTCGATCATACTAGGAAATCTCTGGTAGTAGCTCCCTCTCTTATCACAAAAGTTAATCAAAACAGCTAATTAACCATTCAGAGATGACCCTTACCTCGAGTATATATGTGGTGCATTCAATTGATCACATGAGGAATAACTAAAAGCCATATCCTCACTATGCACACATAAACTAAACTATGTGGCTATGTGCCTTAGTGTCGAGTGCATGATGCATCTCATGGGTATTCGACCTTAATGCTTTCATGAATTATCGTCATTTATGCACATAGTTAGTGACCACCTAGTTGTATGCTACTATCTTTAGATTTTCTAACTTTCCACCTGAATTTGACTCGATTCGAGTTCTTGCCATCGTCTATATGGCTAGGCATTTGTTCTATGTCTTTCTTGATTTGCTTTATCCTTTGGTTACTCTTTATTCTTTTTTCTTAGTTTTCCCTTTTCTATGCATATGACCTAGAGATATTATTGTTTTTTTACCTTTATTAAAGAGCACACAGTCGTGTGCTTTCCACCCATGCTTATGTGCCTCCTGGCAAATATACATGGGTGTATGACATTCAACACATGGTTGTGTTTAGAGCAGGTACACACAAGGAGGTGCTCTTAACACACTCTTATGCATAGCTCTTCATGTACACTATGCCACGTGTCTTCTAATACACGTAGTCTATTTTTGGAAAGTCATACATGAATGTGCGTCCTATATTACACAACCATACATGTCTCCCCTTAGAATGTGAGTAGAAAACATGGAGATTCCTTATCTTTGAACAACACATGGGCATGTATAAAACCATGCATGACCGTGTGTTACGATTTAGAAATCGTGTCCTAGGTTTCTACATAATTCAAACTACAATTCCATGGCAACAACATACATCAAGGCTAGCATACCGGTCTTTAAACCCCTTAAAGCATATTATTAAGGCATCGAACAAGCAAGAAATGATTATGATCACTTATACCACATCAGTGCATATCATTAACACTATCTTTATGCCCACTATATAGATTAGCAACTATTTATAGCATTAGCTGAATTTAACAGCATATAAACTGATGTATATACGGTTCTATCATCATTTTTGGGTTCCAAGCCATCCTCAAGTCTCCATGCAGCCTTTGAAGATAGGAAAGATGAAGTTCTAGCAATTCCTAAGCCAAAGGAAGCATTGCACCTTCAATTTTGGCTCAACTTCACTTTTGGGCATAACCTGATTAGTTGGACTCAAGAACCCCTTGAGTTGTTTGCTCTTTTAGCCTAAAATAAGCTTCACATGGTACATTTCCAAGCCTAATCCACCTAAGCCTCTTTTAAAGCCATTTATAACTCAAACTTGTACATTTAGTTGGTTTAGAACTAAATGGAAGCTTGGTTGCAAAGTTAGGAGACATGGTTCCGCACTATTGGTAGCAAAGTGTGTTATTTAATTATCGATAGTGGTAGTTGTGCCAATATAGCCTCATCCACTTTAGTAGACAAGTTGGGCTACCTACCAAGCCACATCCTCAACCATACAAACTACAATGGTTGAGTAATGGAACAAGCCTATAAGTTGTAAGGTAAGTGCTCATTTCTTTCTCCTTTTACAAACACTATAATGATGAGATCTTGTGTGATGTGATTCCTATAGGTGCTTGTCATTTGTTATTGGGAAGACCTTGGCAATTTGATAGGGAAGTGAAATATGATGGCAAGAACTCTTTTTGGTTTAACCATAAGACCATCACCTTGACCCTTCTTAGCCCTCAACAAGTGTATAGGGCTATCAAAGGAAAGGAAATCAAGAAGGAGAGCTTGTTTATGAGTGGTCCACAAGTTGAGAAAATTTTCAATTGTCACCAACCCATTTATGCATTATTAATGGTTAAAAGGAAGATCAACAAGCATAGGAAGCCTTCACTTTTCCAACTAGGTGATTTGGTTTGGGTGCATATGAGAAAGGAGAGGTTTACTAACAAGAGGAAGAGTAAGCTTACTCCAAGGGCAGATGGACCATTTGAAATCCTTGAGAAGGTCAATGACAATGCATACAAGGTGAATCTTCCAAATCAAAAGGGAGGGGGATGATCTTTCATCGTATTTGGAAGATAGCTACCTTAAGGATTTGGGGGCAAATCCTTCTCAACCTAAGGAGGATGATGCACACCTGACTCCATCATCATTGTTAGGTTCCAAATCTTCCTTAAGCCTCTATGCCATCCAAGAGCTTAAGAAAAATGAAGATCTAGCCCTTTACAAGCCAAATAAAGCAGTACATGCTCATTTTTTGCTCAATCTCACTTTTGGGCATAACATCATTGAATAGACTCAAGATCCACTTAAGTGACTTGTTTTATTTGGCCCAAAAAAGTCTCAAAGGAAGTCCATCACAAGCCCAAGATGTCCAAGCCTCATTGGGAAGCCTATTGAGTCCAAAATTGAGTAATTAGTCACTTTAAAACTAGATGGGAAGTTGATTAATAAAGTTAGGGAACGTGGTTCCTAAATTTAGAGAAAAGGGGAACAACTTTTGTCTCTTAGTATATTAAGAAGAATGGGGTTAGTCTAAAATGAGAGGCTTAGCTTAAATTATGTAATCTACTTGCTTTTAGTTGACTTTCATTGGAAAAATTGTAGCTTTTGCCATCACCCCCTCATATATAAAGGGTGGCCTCCCAATTGTAAAGCTTTAGCTTGCATTTTAAATGTATTTTATGATAGAACTTTGAAGCCTTTATCTCTCTTTTCCTTTATCCAATCATCTTATATGAAGATTGGTGGTGGAAGACCCCAAAGTTGGTGGATTATTCCTTTATGCCTTGGTTTCATTTATACATCCTTAAAATCCAAAGTTGAATGCATTTGTGTATGTTTAAAGTGTATGCACCAAAGAGTTATAGAGAAACTATCAAATCTGCCACTATATTGTTCCATTTTTATGCTGCCATAGATCAAAAGATAGTTCATTGTGTGTGAATACATTTGATATAAGTTTGGTTTAGATTAGAATTCGTCTTGGCTATCAAATTGAATGAATTGAAAAACTACCCCTTTCACATGATAGTGAAAACAAATTTTTGCATTTTGGATGTTGTTGCATGTTTTGATGAATATACACCATATTTGGGCCTTAAAAATAACAAATTTAAGTAGCCCATTACATAACACATAACTTAAATAAAAGCTTGGGCTTTAATAAAACAAGTCTTAGCCCATTACAAAAAATACTAATAATAATAACATAATCCTAGGCCTAACCAAAACATGCTTGGATACCTTCCCTTGAATGCTTCCTTGATGGTCGAATATGACATGCTACTTTAAGATTGGGTTTTTATCCCCCTTAGGTGATTCCTCTACTCCATCTTGAACTGAGAATTGGATCAAATTAACTAGTCCCTCAATGTTTTCCTTGACTTAATCGGCCTCCATGATGCTTGACTTGGACCAAAGCCTTTCCATGAGTCCATTTAAGGCTTGTTGCAACTTTTTGGCTTGACTCCTTGTAATTGGTCCTACTGGTATTTGAAGTGGGTCAACCCCATGACTTAGTGCTCTGATTGGTGTTCTAATGATGTCTTCATTACTCCCCCTCTTTAGAAGGATTTACCCTTAAATCTACATCATCAAACAAAGATATGTTAGAAACATTAAAAATAACACTTACATTGTACTCACCTGGAGGATCTAATCTGTAGGCATTATCTCCAATTCACTCAAGGACTTGAAATGGACCATCTCCCCTTTGGTGGAGTTTTAACTTCTGTTATTGAGGAAATCTTTCTTTTCGCAAGTGTACCCATATCCAATCTCCTAGTTGAAATGCCATTTTTTTCCTTCCTTTGTTAGCTTGCTTAGCAAACTACTTAGTCCGTTTTTCAATGTTTTGTTTGACCTTCTCTTAAATCTACTTCACAAGCTCCTTTTTTCTTTCCCATCTAAGCTAGTTCTCTCATCAATAGGTAATGGCAAAAGATCCAAAAAAGTTACTGGATTAAAACCATAAACGATTTCAAATGGGGAATAACCTATAGTGGAATGCACTGTCCTATTATATGCAAATTCAACATGTGATAAACATTCCTCTTAAGTTTTTAAGTTCTTTTCAATCACAACACACAATAATTGAGTTAATGTCCTATTTACTACTTCAGTTAGCCCATCAGTTTGTGTGTGACATGTAGTGGAAAATAAGAGCTTCATACCTCATTTTCCTTACAATACCTTCCAAAAGTAGCTAAGAAACCTAACATCTCAATCGGATACGATGCTCCTTGGAACTCCATGTAAGCGTACTATGTCCCTAAAAAACAAATCAACAGTATTAGTAGCGTCATCAGTTTTATGGCACAAAATAAAGTATGCTAGTTTGGAAAATCTAACAATGACTACAAAAATTGCATCCCCACCCTTTCTTGTCCCAGACAATCCTAAAACAAAGTCCATAGAAATATCAACCCAAGGTTGACTAGGTATTGGTAAGTGTGTATACAATCCATGGGGTAAAACTTTTGACTTAGTCTGCTTACACCTACCACATCTACTGCAAATGTGTTTAACATCCCTTTTCATATAAGGCCAAAAGAAATGACCCATTAATCCACTCCCATGTGCTTTCGTAACAAGCAATTCATACTAAGAACTCATAGGCACACACAATTTATTCTGCCTAAACAAATATCCATCATACCTATAAAGCTTAATAAGTGCAACTTTCTTACAAGCATTATAAATACTAGAAAAGCCTACATCAGTCACATACAAATCCTTGATACATTCAAACCTAAGCAACTTACTATCTAAAGTTGAGATTAAAGTATACTTGCGTGATAATGCATCTACCATAATATTTTCCTTACCTTGCTTGTAATTGATGACATAAGGTGGTACATATTCATCTAAACATGCAACAAGAAACCAAAGAATCAAAAACTGTTTTCACTGTTCATTTGGTGTGTGCAATTTTTTTGTTCTTGCAATTTAACCAACCAAATCAACTCCAAATCCAACTAAATTCATTTCATCATAATCATAATACAATGAACTTTCTTTTAAGCTATAGATGTACACAATTCGTATTAAATAAGGCAATCAAAATACAAGTAGAATACAATGACATAAATGGTAATTATGTTGCAACTCTCTGCTATAGGATTGAAAACCCTTTACATGCATGCAATTTGGATTCTAAGGAACACACTAATGAAAACCAAGGCATAAAGGAAAAAGATCCACCAACCTTGGGGTCTTCCACCACCAAGATGATTGGATAAAGGAAAATGAGGAAAAAAACTTCAATGCTTTAATTCAAGTTTCATTCAAATGTCAACCCAAATTACAAATAAAGGCTCACCCTTTTATATAAGAGGCATAGATGGCAATGATAACACTTTTGTCAACAAAATTAATATAAAATCAACTAAAAATCCTTAATGCATGCAAAGCCATCCATCATAAACTAAATCCATACCTAAATTAACGAATATAAGACAAAATAATACACATTTTCCTTAAATGTAGGAAACTTGTTTCCTAACCAAGACAACCATTTTCTCTTCTAATTTAAATCCAACTAAAGGCATAGTTTGAGCTCTTTGGCTTCAAAAAGGAGTCTTGGATGTTTGGGCCAATAATGGACTTCAAAAGTTACACTTTTGGACCATTTGAAGCAATTATACAAGTAGGTCTTAAGTCCACTTAAGGAGGCTATACCTATAAGTGGATTTAGACCAAAATTGAGGAGGTATTGTATCCTTGGGCTTGTATGTTGCTGGAAATTCATTCATCTTAGCTTCTCGGGTGGCATGGTGACTTGAGGAAGGTATAAAGCCCAAAAATGGAGGAGGACCTGTGTATGTATCATAAGGAAAAGTTTCTATGAATTCAACACACCTGACATGTCTCTTGTTTAACTGACCTTGTCCCTTTAAATGTTTTAGGGACACATGATCTATCTGAATGATCAACTCACATGACCAAAGGGAATGCTGCCATATCTCTAACATCCTCACTAAAGTGTATAACTCCTTGTAATAAGTAGGGTACTTCAAGGTGACCCCATTGAGTTTCTCATTAAAAATGCTATGGGCCTCTTTTCTTGTATCAAAATAGCTTCAATGCCTATACCTAAAGCATCACACTCAACTTCAAATAGTTTAGAAAAATCAGGCAAAACAAGTAAAGGTGTAGTACTTAACTTATCTTTAATCAAAGTGAATGCATGTTCTTATTCCTCACCCCATTTAAACCCTACATTCTTTTTAATTATTTCAGTTAATGGTGTAGCTAGTGTGCTAAAGTTTTGTACAAATCTCCTATAGAAACTAACCAAATCATGGAAACTCCTAAACATGGATAATAGAAGTAGGTGTTGGCTATTCTCGAATAGTCTTGACCTTCTCCTCATTTTCTATAATCCCTCTAGATGAGATCACAAATCTTAGGAACACAACCTGGTCAGTGTAAAAAGAATACTTCTTAAGATTACCAAACAATCTTTCTTTCCTAAACATAACCAAAAACAACACGCACGTGTCCTTTATGCATATCTGGACTACGACCATAAATGCATGCAAGACATAGTTCATTAAACTCATAAACATACTAGGTGCGTTAGTAAGCCCAAATGGTATTACCAACCACTCATACAAGCCATGTTTGGTTTTAAAGGTAGTTTTCCATTCATCATCTTCTTTCATCCTAATTTGATGATACTTGCTTTTTAAATCAAATTTTGAAAAGATACATGATCTATGCAATTCATCAAGCATATCATCTAGACTTGGTATGGGATAACGATACTTTGCAGTATTTTGTTGATGACTTGGCAGTCAACACACATCTTTTATGACCCATCCTTCTTAGGTACTAGAATCACTGGTATCCCTTCTTCAACAACTCATCCACTTGCCTCTGAAGCTCTTTCTCTCCTCTGGATTACTTCTATAGGCTGGGCTATTGGGTATTGCCACTCCAAGTATGAAATCAATCTAGTGCTTAATCCCATAAATCGGTGGCAATCTATCTAGAATCTCCTTAGTGAATACGTCTTCAAACTCCTACAAAAGAGAAAGAAACACACTAGGAAGATAATGGTCAATGTTAGTGGTAAACAACAATTGTTCCTTGTAGACCAACAATAATAAATATTGTTTAGTCACAAGGGCAACCCTTACATCAACTACTTTTGCATAAAAGCTCTTTTTTCCCATTCTTTTTTTTCTCTCCCTTTTCTTTTCTCAAGGCCGAATTTCTTTCTCTCTTTTCTCTCTTTTTCACCCAAGTTTTCTCTTTTCTTCTCACTCTCACTTTCTTTATTTTCATCAAGCATCTTTCTCTTCCTCACTTGATCATCATAAACTTGTTTTTGGTAACAAAGATACAAAGGTTATTAATTTATTGTTTATCATGAAGGAATACCTATTTTTAAGGTCTAGGCTGTTTAAGTGAAGGTCAACTAAGTTTTTCTACAAGCTAAGTACTCGCTACATTCGTGTAACTACCCCTATCTATGATCAAAGTGCACACCTTACCCCTCATATGATACCTAGTATAAAAGATATTCTCTCTTTGCTCATCATTTTCTTCCTTGTATTGTAAATTTAATGCTCTTCTAGACACTAGTGCCTCACCCTTTATTGCATACTCCAACTCTTCATCCTTAGCATCCTCTAATGGTTGCATAGACTTATCACTCGACTCTTCTTCTATCTCATACTCACTATCCTTCCTCAACAACATAGTTCTTTTGCTAGGACACTGACAAGGTTATGTGACCCTACTATTTCTCTTCAGTAATTCAGGTTTGGTACTAAGTGTCTTTCAGCTAGGTTCCTTTCCCTTAGGTTTAGAGTGTTTGATTTTTGGCTTATAAGGTGGTTTGTCATCTCTCTTTAACATGGTTTCTAAGGGCTAGAATATGACCCCAAATCTCTTTTACTCTTTCGTTGTAATTGCCTCTTTACCTTTATTGTCATATGCACCAAATCCTTTAATTCTACATAATGTTGGAGCTCTACTACATTTACTATATCCTTATTGGTGCATTTCCATCAAGACAATGCAACAACACACAAACTCAATTCTGAAAATTACTATTCATATAACACAGCAGCAATTTGTCTTTCAATTTTAACCAATCAAATGACCTTCAAATCATACAAATTATATATCAATGGAAAAGGCATTCAAAGAGCTTTCTAGTGGTATATAATAGCAATCACAACTCAATCAAAAAGGCATTCAAAACTTGTCTCAAAGTTTGCTGGCAAAAATTGGAAATTGCAAAATCATACACTGTAAACAGTATCCGAGGCATACAACACACATTCACACCTTCACATTTTGGATTTCAAGGGTAACAAGAAAATTGACCAAGGCATAAAGGAAAGTTCCACCAACCTTGGGATCTTCCACCACCAATTCTTCCTCCAAGATGAATTGGATAAAGAAACAAACAAAGAAAGAAAAACTACAAAGCTTTGCTTGAAAACTTCACTATCAAAGGAGTCTAAAGTTTACAAGTGAAAAAGCCACTCTTATATACAAGAGAAAGTGGCGGCAAAATGAGCATTAATTAGACAAGTAAGCTATGCCCTTCATTTAAGCTTAGTCAATCAAATAAACTAAGGTCATACCATATTAATGAAGAAAATAACAAAAGGGAACAAGTTTTCCCTAAAAAGTGGAACTATGTCCACCAACTAAAGTTACTTGCTTCCTTTTTAGTTGCAATTCAACTAAATAGGCTTCATGGCATCTTAGGTTTCAATTTAAGTGATGAGTGGCTGCCTCATCTACTTAGGCTTCAAAGTGGGCTTATAGTTGGCTTCTTGGACTCATTTAAGCTTTCATTTCATTAAGACCTTGGATGCAAGTAATGAGAGTGCACCCAAAAGTAAAGTTGAGCCAAATTGGAGATGGCAAAGGTTCTTTGGACTTGTATGGAGCTTTTCCCTCATTCCCTTCATTAGCTTGGGCTGAGTGGTGCATGGCTAAGAACTTGGGGGTTAAAAATGTTGAAGTGGCTGGAGATACATCACTTGTTCAACCCATTTAAGAATCTAGCCATAGTGGTCTCCCTATCCTCCTTTATATTAGCCCTAATCGTGGTTATCTTTATCTCCTTGTGATAGTCCTCTACACTTTTTGTCCCTTGCCTAAGCCCTTGTAATTTTTGAAGTAAATCCCTATGGTAATAGCTTTGAGCAAATTATTGTCTTATCACACTCTTCATATTATCTCTAGTATCTATATGATGCAAACCTTGACGATTTGACGCAAGACCCAACACTCAAGAAGATATTTTCCCAGGATTGAATCGATTTTGTCACGTAATTAAACCTTGACCCGAATCGATATGGAATCGAACAAACCTTGGTATTGTGAATAGTGAACGCCACAAGACAAGCTTGATAAGTTCAAAGATTGTAAACTCAATAGTAAGCAATCTATTTGTGAAAGTCGGCCCAAAAAACTCCATTCATCATGAAATATTTTGTTTTTATAGTACAATGTCAACTTAATCCTAAACTACCCATGACCCAATGGACTTCCAAACTTTCCAAAGCCCATTACCTAAGTAACTACCTAAAACACTAATTAAATTAAAAGAAAATATGTCACTTGGGCTCAATAAAGTCTAGCCTGATCACAAACAAGATCAAAATATAAAACTGAAAATCCTAAATTTGGGTAAATAAAAAACTGTGAATACAGATTGAAATGATGTTATTTTGGGCCTCCAAATTGGGTGTAACCAGAAAATCTAGTTATTGTTATAGAGCTCGAAATGAGCTTCACGTTGATATATTACAGGCCTTGTAACTCCTCCCAGATCAAAAGTTATGGTCGTTCAAAGTCTATTCGCGCATAAGCTTGGGCCTGAATCAAGTTGACTTCTCTGTTGGCTCCTTCAAGCATCTAATTGTCCTTGAGTGAGCTGATCTTGGTCTCTAAGCCCTCCATGAGTCCAACTAAGGCTTGTTGCATCTTTTTAGCTCTATTCCTCGTAATTGGCCCAACCGGAATATGTAGCGGATCTCCTTGATGGCTCGATATGCCTATGATGCCTCCATCATTCCCTCTCTCTTGAAAATGATTTGTCCTCAAATCTTCATCATCAAAAGAAGATAGGTCAGAAACATTAAAAGTAGCACTTATATTATACTCACTTGGAAAATCCAATCTGTAGGTATTATCGTTGATCCACTCGAGTACTTGAAATGGACTATCACCCCTCGGATGTAACTTTGATTTGCGTCGGGATGGAAATCGTTCCTTCCGCATGTGCACCCAAACCCAATCACTAGGTTGGAAGACCACCTTGTGCCTTCCTTTATTAGCTTGTTTGGCGTATTGTTCAATTATTCTCTCAATATTTTGCCTAACTTTCTCATGAAGTTGTGGAACTTACTCTGCCTTCTTTTTGCCTTCTAACCTGGTACGTTCCTCAATAGGTAAAGGTAACAAGTCCAAAGGTGTAAGTGAATTAAAACCATAAACAACTTCAAAAGGTGAATAACTAGTAGATGTATGCACAACCCTATTATATGCAAATTCTACATGTGGCAAGCTATCCTCCCAAGTTCTCAAGTTCTTTTCTAATACAACACGCAATAACTGAGATAAAGTTCTACATGTGGGTGACACGTTGTAGAAAATAGTAGTTTAGTACCTAACTTACCCCATAATACCTTCCAGAAATAGCTTAAGAACTTCACATTACGATCAGATACAATACTTCTTAGAACTCCATGCAAACGCACGATCTCCTTGAAAAACAAATCAACAATGTAAGTTGCATCATCAGTTTTATGACATGGAATAAGTGTGCCATTTTTGAAAACCTAACAATTACAACAAAAACCGAATCACTACCCTTCCTAGACCTAGGTAACCCTAAAACAAAGTCCATAGAAATATCCTCCCAAGGTATAGTAGGAATAGGTAAAGGGGTATATTAACCATGGGGTAAGACTTTAGACTTGGCCTGTTTACACTTAATACAACGAGTACAAACATGCTCTACATCTCGTTTCATATGTGGCCAAAAGAAATGCTCTTGTAGTACATCTAAAGTCTTAGCTATACTGAAATGACCCATTAATCCACCTTCATGTGTTTCCCTCACAAGCAATTCACGTAAGGAACTCACAGGCACATAAAATTTGTTTTCACGAAATAAATAACCATTATACCTATAAAATTTACCAAATGCAGTTTTCTCACAAGCTTCATAAATACTGGAAAAGTCAGAATCATTCACATACAAATCCTTATGTACTCAAAACCAAGTAACTTAGTATCTAAAGTTGAGATTAGAGTATACCTGCAAGATAACGCATCTGCCACAACATTTTCCTTGCCTTGTTTGTAATGAATGACATAAGGAAAAGTTTCGATGTATTCAACCCACCTTGCATGTCTCTTGTTCTACTTACCTTGTACCTTTAAATGTTTTAAAGACTCATGATTTGTCCTGATGACGAACGCACGTGGCTAAAGGTAATGCTGCCATGTCTCCAACACTCTCACCAAAGCATACAACTCCTTGTCATAAGTAAGGTACTTCAAAGCGAGTCTGTTGAGCTTCTCACTGAAATACGCTATAGGTCTATTTTCCTGTATCAAAACAGCTCCAATACCTATACCTGAAGCATCACACTCAAGTTCAAATGGTTTAGAAAAATCAGGTAGGGCAAGTAAAGGTGAAAAACTTAACTTATCCTTAATTAATGCAAATACACGTTCTTGTTCCTCACCCCACCTAAATCCTACATTTTTTTTAATAACTTCAGTTAGTGGTGCAGCTAATATACTAAAGTCTCATACAAATCTCCTATAAAAACTAGCTAAACCATGGAAACTCCTAACCTCAGTCACAGAAGTAGGTGTTGGCCACTCTCGGATAGCCTTGACCTTCTCCTCATCTACCTTAATTCCCTTAGATGAAACTAAAAATCCTAGGAACACAACTTGGTCAGTGCAAAAGGAACATTTCTTAAGATTACCAAATAACCTCTCTTTCCTAAGCATAAGTAAAACATCATGCACATGTCCTATATGCTCATATAGACTACGACTATAAATGAGAATATCATCAAAATAAACTACTACAAACTTGCCAATAAATGCACACAAGACATGGTTCATTAATCTCATAAACATACTAGGCACGTTAGTAAGCCCAAATGGCATTACCAACCATTCATATAGTCCATGCTTGGTTTTAAAAGCAGTTTTCCATCCATCGCCCTCTTTCATCCTAATCTGATGATACCCACTTTTCAAATCAATTTTCGAAAAGATACAAGATCCATGCAACTCATCAAGCATATCATCTAACCTAGGTATAGGATAATGATACTTTACAGTGATTTTGTTGACGGCTCGACAGTCAATGCACATTCTCCACGTCCCATCCTTCTTAGGCACTAAAATCACTAGTACGACACACGAACTCATGCTCTCTCTCACGTATCCCTTCTTCATCAACTCCTCCACTTGCCTTCAAAGCTCCTTTGTCTCCTTAGGATTACTTTTATAGGCTGGTCGGTTGGGTATCGTCGCTCCAGGTATGAAGTCAATTTGGTGCTCGATCCCACGAATTGGAGGTAGTCTATCAGGAATCTCCTCAAGGAATACATCTTCAAACTCCTACAAAAGAGAAACAAACACACTAGGAAGAGAATTGTCAGCATTAGTGAAAGATATAAAACTTTCCTTGTAAACTAATAATAATTGATATTGTTTAGTCACAAGGGTAGTCCTCACATCACTCATCTTCCCATAAAAGCTCTCTTTTTTTCGCTCATTGTTTTCTCTCTTGTTTTTTCTCTCATGGCCTAATCGCTCACCCTCTTTTTCCTCTCCCCTCTTTTCAGCCTTACTTTTCCTTCACTCATATTCATTCACATTTTCTCGCTTTTTGTTTTCACTCTCACTTTCTTTTCTCTCTTCATTCCTCTTTCTTCTCCTCACTTGATCCTCATAAACTTACTTTGGTGACATGGTACAAGTGTGATGAGTTTATGGCTCATCATGAAAGAGTATCTATTCTTAAATCCGTCATGTGTCACCTTTCTATCATACTGCTATGGTCTCCCTAATAAGATGTGTCCAACATGCATGGGTACTACATCACACAACACCTTATCTTAATACCTGCCAATAGACAAAGCCACCACAACTTGTTTATTCACTCTAATTTCTCCACAGTCATTCAACCACTGAAGCTTATAAGGTTTAAGGTGTTTGTTTATGGTTAGACCTGGCCACGGGCTGGTTTGGCCAGTGAACTAGACTGAAATTGGCCCGGATAAAATTGAAACTGGAACCGAACTGAACCGAAATCGAAACTGAATTTTAGCAGTTCTATTTCGGTTTACCTAATTTTGAACTGTGAAACCGCTGGTTCACACCCAGTTTATGAACCGACATGTAAATCGGTGGTTTACTGTGCTGAACCGAAAAAATTTTGAATTTTTTTGAATTTTTAAAATTTATTAAAGAGCCAACGGTTCCCTGCGCAGGGAACCGTTGGCTCACTACTATAAGTGCAGGGGACCACATTTGAAAAGAAAATTGTTCCTTGCAAATTTCAAAATAGCATTTCACCCCCCTATTTTTTAATTTTTTTTCCTATATATATACCCATTCAAATTTCAATCTCTCCACTCTGTCACTCAATCCTTCAAACTCTCATTCTCATTCTTTCAATTCTCTCAATCTTTCAATTCAATCAAATTCTCTTAAATTTAATTAAATTCTTTCTTAATTTTTTATTAATTTCAATTTCTATTTTTATTATACAATTCATAATTAATTATAGAATTTATTTATATAATTAATCATAAATTTATTTATATAATTAATTTTATTTATTATCAAAAAATGGCAAGTAGTGAAATTCTTCCGGTAATAGGAGATTTGGTCAATATTCACATATATTAAATGTGAATGAAAATCAATTTATAGATGATTTTTCAACACAAGAAAGTGAAAGTCAATATATAGAGGTGGAGCAACAACAACAACATCAACAACAGATGGAGATGGAACAACACTCTCAAAAAATTCCTACATCCGATATTTTCAAGATTCATTTCAAGAAAATACAAAAGGAAGATGGTAATTTCAATGTTGCTTGCAATTATTGTAGACAAATTTATAAATTCAAGCAAGAAGGTGCATACGAGACATTCAAAAGGCACTTGGAGTCAAAGCATCCAGAAAAAATGGGGCAAAGTCGAGGCCAAACACAAATAACCGGGTATGGTTCTACACACAAATCTTTATTTATGTATAGTGATAATAAAAGTAAAGAAGAATTTGTAAAAATGGTAGTAATAGATCATTTAGCATTTAGTTTTGATGAAAATTTAGGTTTTAATAATTATTGTAAAACTGCATTAAATCTTGCACATAAAACTATTCCAAGAAACACATTAAAAAGAACATTATTTAGTTTATATAAAAAAAAAAAAATAATTCAATTTTTTACAAATTTTAATGGGCGTGTATCTATATGTAGTGATATTTGGAGTGACCATTGGCAAATTCGCTCTTATATGGGTATAACTTGTCATTGGATAGATGACAATTTTCTATTACAAAAAAGAATTTTAGCATTTAGGGTGTTTGATGACGGACATACGATCGATAATATTTATAGAATAATTAAAAGAATATTAGAAAAATATAAATTACTTTATAAAATTTTTTCAATTTCATTTGATAATGCACGTTCAAATACTGCCTCAATAAATGATTTAATTAATATTTGCAAACCTAATTTAGGTGGTAGATTTTTTCATATTAGATGTGCATGTCATGTGTTAAATTTATGTGTATAAGATGGTTTACATTGTCTTAATAATTATATTAGTCCAATAAAAATAGTAATTTCATTTTTATGGACACATCCCTAAACTATGAAAGAATGGGGTAAATTTTGTAAACAACATAATGAAGACCAAAAAGATTTCCTAAAGACGTGCCGACTCATTGGAATTCAACATATGAATTACTCAACGAGTCTTTTGATTATAGGGATTTATTATGCTCATTTATTTCACAACATGTGCCACAAGTTACATTATATCCCCAACAATGGGATATTTGTAAAACAATTTTAAATGTATTAAGAAATTTTAATAATGTAACTTATACTTTAAATGAGGTTTATTATCTCACTTCTCATTTGTTTTTAAATGAAGCTATTAATATTATTGGGGCTTTACAAGAAGCTATTTTTTTAATGAAAACAAAATAGTTAAGTTACTATAAAACAATTCCAGAACTTTTTCTTATTGCATGTTTTTTTTATCCTATATTTAAATTAGATGGTGTCACAGATTATTTGATATTATATTATGAATGTTTGCAATTAGATTGTGAGGATGAAGTTAATATTCCATTAACTATAATTAACATTATGAATTTAATTAAAGAAATTTATGTTGAATATTCATTAATTTATGGTAACCAAGGTGGTTCTTCTTCCTCTCTACTACCTATTGCCCCATCATCAACCTAAAATATAAATTATGGTGATCGTATTATGATGCAAAGGGGCAAAAGACCAAGAGGAACATTAGGCTCCACCTCGAAGCTTGATATTTATTTAACTACTATTTTTGAGTTTGGTGACAGCAATATAGGTAAAGACTTTCCAGTTCTAGAATGGTGGAGTCGACATGCATCAACTTTTCCAACATTAGCAGCTATTGCTAAACAAGTTCTGGCAGCACCAGTATCAACTATTGCAGTAGAACAAGCTTTTAGTCAAGGGAGTAATATATTGGATGAGAGGCGATCTAGTTTGGCTCTCAAATCTATTGAAGCCCAAGTATGTGTGGACGATTGGACAAGAGCCGAATTATGCCAACAAGAAATAAAAGTGGACTTCAATAAAGAATCGTTTGATTTAACTATGGATAGTTCGATGATGGGAAATAATACTCAAGATAGTGGAGGTCAATGATAAGGTAAGGGGATATTGTCAGCTATTAGATATGCAAAGGTAAGAGAACTACGTAGGTTTTGATTCTTCTAAACCCTAAGAAGATACGTAGGAAGCTTAATTGAAAAATTAAGTCCAAGCCTTTCTTTTAATTTTCAATTATTGTAATTAATAATTTAAAAATTAAATCAAAATCATGTATTAGAATTGATGGTTCAATATCTATTTCGAACCGAAACTATCGATTTTGAACCAGGGTCATGAACCAAAACTGTTGGTTTCGAACCGGTTATGAACCATCCTATTACGGTTTCGGTTTAGGGTCCTTATTTTTTTGAACCGTGAACCGACGGTTTCGAACCGAAACCGCCAATTTATGAACCGTGGCCAGGACTAATTGTGGTTAAACTAAGTTTTTCTACAAGTTTGGTACTGGCTACATTCATGCAACTACCCCCATCTATAATTAAAATACACACCTTACCTTTCACATGATATCTAGTATGAAAAATATTCTCTCTTTGCTCACCCTCTACTGCATACTCCAACTCTACATCATTAGCATCCTCTAATGGTGGCATATACTCATCACTAGACTCTTCCTCTGTTTTATATTCACCATCCTCTCTCAACATCATGGTTCTTTTGTTAGGACATTGGGAAGCTATGTGACCCCTACCAAAACACTTAAAACATTTTATCTCACTATTCCTCTTTGATGGTTCGGGTTTAATACTAGACTTTTTTCGGCTAAACTCCTTTCCCTTAGGTTTAGAGTACTTAGTTTTTGGCTTAAAAGGTGGCCTATCATCTCTCTTTGACATACTCGGTTTCCCAAGACTAGAATAGGAAACTACATCCCTTTTACCCTTACGTTGTAATTGTCTTTCTACCTTCATCGCCATATATACCAAATCCTCTAGCTCTACATAGTGTTGGAGCTCTACAACATTTGTTATTTCCCTATTCAACCCATTTAAAAACCTAGCCATAGTGGTTTCCCTATCTTTCTCTATATTAGCCCTAATCATGGCTATCTCTATCTCCTTGTGATAGTCCTCCACATTCTTGGTCCCTTGCCTAAGCCCTTATAACTTCTGAAGTAAATCCCTTTGGTAGTGACTAGGAACAAAACGCTGCCTCATTACACTCTTCATATCATCCCAAGTATCTATGGGTCTACCCAAACTCCTACGTCTACTTTTCGACAACTGGTCCCACCAAATGCTAGCATAATCAGTGAATTCTACAGTAGCCAATTAAGTAGGGTTCCGGATACCTATGTATATCAAAAACCTGATCTACTTTTTGCTCCCAATCTAAGTAGGGTTCCAGATCGTTTCTACCCTGAAAAGGTGGAATTTTCATCTTAATGCTACTAAGGTTACTATCACTCTGTCTATTCTCTCTATACATACTATTTCTATGACTTCGATGTCCTCCTTTACTCCTTATATTATTCAACCTATCACTTATTCCGTCATCCTCACTGTCGGTAACTATCCTATCCTCATCCCTTACTATTGGTGTCTTTCTCCTACCCTTAGTTGTACTACTTTCCCCTCTATCATTCTATTGTTGTTCTAATCTGTCTAATCTATCGTTAACACTCCCTATTACATTAAAAAGTCGCTCAAACTGTTGTTGGATCACTTGCATTGTAAAAGCCTCAGTTTTACCCGAATCTTCTACCATGTTATAATTTTAGAAAACAAAATGTGTTTGTGAACAATAATCCTCACTCGCGCTCGTGTTTTCACTCTAATGTTCTCACCAACTCTCTAATCTGAAACTCTTTTTTTTTAAGAACAAATCAAAATGGTACTTGTGATAAACGACTACCAGTCAACCTAGGTTACGTTATGATTACCGATTACTAAAATAAAAAGAGACTAAAATTCAAGAAGAAAGAAAATTTTCAGAATCGGAAAAAAAAATGAACACAATTACAAGAGTGAATAGTTAAGGGAAAGAAATTCAAAAGAGATAACAAGAATAAAGGAAATCAAATTCAAAGGAGGTAAGTGTGCTAACTTTCTCCTTGATCTCTCTCATTTTTTTTTACTTTTTTTTTTGCTTTTTTTCTGTCTTTTTTTTCTCTTTTTTTTTACTATTTTTTGTCTTTTTTTTAACATTTTTTTAAAGCTACTTGGTCGAAAATAGGAAAGAAATAACTTCTTTAGATCACACAAAATCCCCTCCTAACAAAATTCAAAGCAATTAAGGGAATAACCAAGGTTTAATCCCCTAATTTAGGAATACCAAAATTTTCAAGGAAAATTTAAATTTTTAGGAACAAATCAAGAACTCAATCTCCCAACTTAGGTAATTACAATGCTTTTCCTAAAGATTAAAGGAAACAAGGCAATCCTAATCCAAGATTATTCTTCCCAATTTCGGAATCCCCACTTTCCCACTTTCTTTTTTTTTTTTGCTACTATTTTTTTTTTTTAACAATCAAGGCAATGAAACAATAATTTCCACCAAGAACTACCCTTGCACTTTCGGCAACAACAAAATCTTTCCCAAGAGGTCAAGAATCCCACACAAAGCTAATCCCTAACCAAAGGTTTGTTTGAATCTAGATCAAAAATCACGCCACCCTCAATTTAAATTACTTTCGACCTTCAACAATATATATATATATATATATATATATATATATATATATATATATATATTCGTTTTTTTTCTTTTATTTTTTTGGATCAATCAAGAAGACAATTAGACACCCACACAACTTAGAATTCGACTATTCCAGGGTTAATCACGAATTCAAGAATTTGATGGAAACAAGAACACCAAAACACAATCAAGAATTCGATAGAAATAAGGACACCAAAACACAATCAAGAATTCAAGAAGTTGACGGAAACAAGGACACCAAGAGAACGAAATCAAAACACACTAAAAAATTCCTACAATGCACGACTATTAAAGAAGAGAATTCCTAATCGAAAACACAAGAAAAGATAGATATGAAACCTGATTCGTCTTGGCTTTGATACCAACTGACGCAAGACCTAACACTCAAGAAGATATTTTCCTAAGATTGAATCAGTTTCGTCACGTAATTAAACCTTGACCCGAATCGATATGGAATCGAACGAACCTTGTTATTGTGAATGGTGAACACCACAAGGCAAGCTTGATAAGTTCAAAGATTGTAAACTCAATAGTAAGCAATCTATTTGTGAAAGTCGGCCCAAAAAAACTCCATTCATCATGAAATATTTTGTTTTTATAGTACAATGTCAACTTAACCCTAAACTACCCATGACCCAATGGACTTCCAAACTTCCCAAAGCCCATTACCTAAGTAACTACCCAAAGCACTAATTAAATTAAAAGAAAATATGTCACTTGGGCTCAATAAAGTCTAGCTCGATCACAAACAAGATCAAAATCATAAAACTGAAAATCCTAAATTTGGGTAAATAAAAAATTGTGAAATACAGACTGAAACGATGTTAGTTGGGCCTCCAAATTGGGTACAATTGAAAAAGCTTATTTTTGTTATAGAGCTCAAAACAAGCTTCGCGTTGATATATTACAGGCCCCTTAACTCCTCCCGGATCAAAAGTTATGGCCGTTCAAAGTCTGCTCGCACATAAGCCTAGGCCTGAATCAAGTTAACTTCTCTATTGGCTCCTTCAAGCATCCAATTGTCCTTGAGTGAGCTGATCTTGGTCTCCAAGCCCTCCATGAGTCCAACTAAGGCTTGTTGCATCTTCTTAACTCTGCTCCTCGTAATTGGCCTAACCGAAATATGTAGCGGATCTCCTTGATGGCTCGATATGCCTACGATGCCTCCATCACTATAGGTCTACCCAAATTCTTACATCTATTTTTTAATAACTGATGCCACCAAATACTTTCATAATCGGTGAGTTCTACAGCCGTTAATTTCACCTTTTTCTACTTCATATACCTATTGATGTTGAGAACCTGATCTACTTTACGTTCCCAATCTAAATAGACCACCAAGTCATTTTTACCCTGAAAATGTGGAATTTTCATCTTAATACTACTAAGGCTACTATCACCCTGTCTATCTCCTCTTCTATACAAACTATTTTTTATGTCATCTTCATCCCCTTTTGCTCTTTAAAGTAATTTACCTACCACTACCCTCATCACTCTCGCTATCAGAATTGACCCGATCTTCATCTCACTCTAAAGGTGTTTTTCTTCTTCCTTTACTCCTACTAGATCCCTCTCTATCACTGTATTGCTTCTCTAAACTATCCAACCTATCATTAACACTCCTCGTCACATTAAAAAAGCCCTTGAATTGTTGTTGGACAATTTGCATTGTAAATGCCTTGATATTACCCAAACTTCCACAACACTTGTGTTTTTGGGATCTACAATGTCTAAAATTTCAGAACAAAAAAATTGTATATATAAATAAGGATCCTCACATGCTCCCTCACGTGTTTACAATCATGCTTGTGTTTTCACTCTAATGTTCTCACACACTCTATAATCTGAATTCTATATATAACCCACCAAAAACAACCTTGGGACAAACACAATCACTAATGAAGACAAATGAATGGAATAAAGACACAAGAAGGAAAAAATTTTCAGAATTGAAAATATGGAAACAAATAAAAGAATGAAACAATCAAGAAAATAAGACTTGAAAGAGACAACAAGAATGGAGAGTCAAATTCAAAAGAGGTAAGTGATTCTAATTTTTCTCCTCGATTTTTTTTTTAAAACAACTTCTTGGTCAAATTTACACAACACTAGTTTCTTGATTTTTGTTTTCTTTTATGACTTGCAAGCAAACTTTAATCAAGAATGGAGTGACTCACATAAGACCTGGTTAACAACTTCCAATTTTTGCAAACTCACACCTTTTCCCAAATAAGATTCATGCACTCAAAGAAAATAAGCCAAGACTTAAGCTTTAAATTTCGACAATCTCAAGATTTCTTACCAAAGTTCAAAGAATTCAACACAAACTCACAATAACTCTCAACCAACCCAAAATTCTCCCAAGAATTTAGGAACAAAACAAGAAAGATCAATTAAGAAACTACTTTCCCAACTTGACAAACAAACTTTTCTCTAAGAATCTCAAGATCAACACAAGACAAAATTTACCCAAGATATTACTTTCCCAATTCAGTTCACACTACACACACCACGTATATCAAAAGTAGAACCCAATATCCAATTTTGATTCATTGCCCAAGATCGTTCAAAGTAATGGTAAAAGTAATTGATGGAAGTAAGACCTTTTGTTTATAAAGAAACAAGAACATTAGTTATTAAAACATGTATGTCACATATTTTTAAAGATTAAGAATAAGCTTTGTAATTGATATGACAAAATAGAATTAGAAAACAATACAAGAACTTGTAGAGTTTTCAAAGAACAAAGTAAAGAAAAAAATTCCTCTCATTTGATTAAATTTTAAATTTGGATAACAAGACTAACTATTACCTCTCTAGGGCTGCTGAATACACTTATTTATAGAGAAACAAAATCTCTTTCCAACAAGTATAAGGCAACTAAAGCTTGGTGGAAAGGAAACAAAATAACTTCCTAAAACACTCCTAATTGAATTTGGCAAATATAGATTATTTAGCTGTCAATTAACTACTAATTAGGCAACACAAAAAAAAGAAATATTCTCCTAACCCTATAAGGCAGGCAGAATCTAAAGAAAGACAACTAAAACAAATCCTAAATAAATAAGGACTCCTATATTTCCGACCAACTAAGGAAGAAGTTGAATGAGTCAATTCTTGAAATCTTCTAGGATCTTCTTGAATATTCTTCTTTCTCCAAAAATCTTTCTTGAAATCTTCTAGGATCTTCTTGAATATTCTTTATCAACTCCAAAAAAATAAACAAACAAACTAAGTAGCTTTAAAATAGGAAATTAAGCTAACTAGCTTGTAATCCTCAAAATGCATCTCCAAAGGACTAGAATGGTTTGAATCCACATGCTTGCTCATGATATGAAGAACAAATGAATTCAAAGCTTGTTTGAACCTCCTCACCCTTGCTTTTGTCATTGGACCTTCATAAAGCAAAGGATCGTTTGACTTGCTTGACACCTTGATTGCATCAGTTTGTTTGAAATTTTGATTATAAACCAATCAAACCTTAACGAAACACAACACACCTATTTGACCATAACCAATTCCTTTTTTTAATTTTGTTTTTCTATTTTTTTTATGCGTTTTTTTTTAATCAAAGATCAATCAAGAACAAATTTAGACATCACACGACCTAGAATTCGACTTCATTAGTTTTTCAAGAAGAATTCCATGAATCAAAGGAAAAGACACCAAGAATGACAAATAATACAAAAGATATAAGAAATAAGGATCAAGATCACAAAGGAAATTGAAAAACAGGACAAGAATCATAAACCTTAAATTTGGCACTATCAAGATTCACCAAGCTTTGGTGAAATTTAATCAAACTCTTCCTTCGGCGATCGGATTAGATGTAGAAAGGAAGGAAACACTAAAATTTCACACTAATACAAAGAAAAGACTTAGGAAAATAGCCAACAAATTTTCAACAACACCAAGAAACACAAGAACAACAAAATTTTTTGAAAAGAATAACAAGAACCTTATTCAACGTAGCTCTGATACCAAATTTAATACACAATGACACGCAAAACTCGATCAAGAATCGATCTTTGTCCAGGATTGAAACAGGTTCCACCTTGACTCTACATGAATGAAATTCATATGACCCTAATATAGATTAGTGATTAGAACGCTACAAGGGATGAACTTTGATAAGTTCTTGATAGTTTTGAATCAAGAAGTTGAAATTTTGAAGCAAGGTTGAAACTCATGGTTACTGTTCATTCTTCCAAAAAAATTATTTTTTTTAAATGGTGTCTACAAACCCTAAAGGCCTAACTTGACCTTAACCCAATGGGCTACCCAATTTATCTAAACCTATTAACTAATTAAATGCCCAATAACCTAAGTTAAAAACCAACTTGACATTTGGGCTTTAAAAATAACTAAATTAAGTAGCCCATCTTAGTTTCTTGCTTTTGTGTGTAATCTTTTCTTAGTTTCTCTACATTCTCAGCTTTGTTACTTTGTTCCTTCATTTTCTAGTTTGTTTTTTGTCGGGCATCCATCTTTGTTTCTTCAGTTATTTTCGTGGTTTCTTTGATCCTTGTTCTTATTTCCAGTTTGTATTTTGCTTCCATCTTCCTTGGCGTTTTTCTTCTCTCCCTCTCAAATTTTAAAATCACCAGCTTTTTTATCTTTTTGTGTTCCTCCCCTTTTGGTGAAAGTAGCAGTCTCTTTTTCCTTGTTTCAGTGCTATTATTTCCATTTTTGGAGTTCATAGACTGCTGTGCTTTTCTTATTTGTGTAACTTTGACTGTTGTGCCTTGCTTAGGCTAGTTTTCTTTCCTTTTTGGCTATACATTTTGGATAAGTTATGTCAAAAAAGGAAAGTCTTTTATCAACTCACATTACCTCTTGCATGAATCACCGTGATGACCTTTCTCTCATGTCCAACAATGTTGTAGGAAATGCATCTAATATTTCCGTTAAGGAGTCTTGCAAAGAAGGGTCCTTTCTTGAACACTCTTCTCCGATGACCACTCCCTTGGTTCCGACGACTGAAGGAAAACGCTCTTGGAACAATCTATTTAAGGAGAAACAATTATCAAGCCAAAAGTTAGAATATTTTTCGCCCTTGGAAAACCATGTTGGAGGAAAATACTCTATTTCCCCTCCTCCTAAAGTTGCGGATGAAGGTGCAAAGAAATGGGAGAAGTGTGCCATTGGTTTCTTCATGGGTAGAAGAATTTCTTTTCTTTTTGTCAAAAGGTATGCAATCCGTCATTGGTCCAACTACGGGCTTACTGATATTATATCCACTGGAATGAGAGTTTATCTTCTAAAATTCAAGGATGAAGAAGGTATGATGAAAGTCTTGGAAGAGAAGACATGGATGATTGGAGGGCAGCCCCTTTTTGTTAGGAGATGGGAAAAGAATCTTTCAATGGTGGCGGAAAACATTAAGAAAATAGCAGTATGGGTCAAATTCTATGGAATTCCATTGGAATTTTGGAGTTTGAAGGGATTTAGCCATATTGCTAACGTTCTTGGCCGATCCCTCTATGTGGATTCAGTCATGGAGGAAGGGAGTAGATTGGAGTATGCACGTATTTGTGTGGAGCTTAGCGTTAACCATGATTTTCCAGAGAAATTGGAGCTTGTCCTACCAACTAAAGAAAATGTTGAAATTCGGTTGGAGTATGCATGGAAACCTTTAAAATGCAACTTGTGTAATATGTTTGGTCATGGAAATGAAGAGTGTAAAAGGAGAGGGGAAAGAGGTGAAGCTGAAAAAGGGAAATTTGGCTTGTATAAAGGGAAAAAGGTAAATAGTAGTAAGGAGGAGACCTCAGGTGCAAAGGTAGGGATGGCAAATTCTGAATTTCACAAAACTATAGAGGTTAATAATGGGAATGGTAGACTAAGCTTAGCGATCCAAAGGAGGAAGCTTGTGGTCAGAAAGGAGAACCAAGACGATAGTATTGAGGTGTTGAATACTAACAAATTTGCAGCCTTAGCCACAAATGGAAATAGTGAAATTAAGAGTGCTCAAAATGTAGGGGAGGTTATCATGGTAGGTAAGGCACATGAGAAATTAGGCCCTTCAAATATATTAAAATCAAATCATGGGGCATCTTCTTCTAGCACCATAATATCAAAAGTGGCCGATCCTTCAAATTTGGAGCTGGTGGAGGAGAATCCTTCAAAAGATGAAGTTTCTGATCAAGAGCTTTGTGAATCTCTAGCAATTAATCACTTTGGAGGTAAAATTAAGGTTGATGAGGCAGATTTCAAAAGGGAGAAGGGTGACACTCTAAGCAAATCGCAGCGGAGGAGATTGGTGAAGCAAAGGCGAAACTCTTCCCCCATAAATTCTCATTAATGACCAATTTAGCATATTGGAACATTAGGGGCCTAAATGCTCCAATTAAGCAAAAGGAGGTTAGTAGATTCATTTTGCAAAATAAAATTGATATCATGGTTATTCTTGAAACAAAAGTTCAAAGTACAAATGTCAATAGAGTATGCTCTAGCATTTGGGAAGGTTGGGAACATTGTAGTAATATGAGAGATGGTTTTATAGGCAGAATTTGGATTGGATGGAATAAAACTACGATTAGACTCAAAGTTTTAGCAGAAGATACCCAATATATGCATTGTGATGTGGAACTTGTAAGGGAAAATATTAGCATTGGCGTGATAATAGTCTATGGCAGCAATAATCCTATGGAGAGGAAGGTTCTTTGGCGTAATCTCAAAAATAAATCCCATATGATGCAAAACTCCCCTTGGATTATATTGGGAGATTTTAATTCTATCAAACACCCTCAAGAAAAGGTTGGTGGGGTAACTTGGGGTAATTACTATTGTGAAGACCTTAGAAATTGCATGAGGGATGCTGAATTGGATGACCTAAGGTTCATGGGTCATCTCTTAACTTGGAGCAATTGTAGTGAAGGCGAGAGAAGAATAGCATGTAAACTTGATAGGGCTCTTATTAATGATTCTTGGAAGGATATATTCCCCAATGTTATGGCTCATTTCCTCAACCCCTCCATATCAGATCACTCTCCTTGTATGGTGAGAATGGGAACCTTAGAAGATTATAGGAAAGTCCTTTTTAAATTCTTCAACATTTGGACACACCATGAAAACTTTCTCAACATTGTTGCTGAAGTATGGAACCAAGAAGCACAAGGCAGCCTCATGTTCAATGTGACAAGCAAACTTAAAAAACTGAAAGTTTTTTTTTTTGGTAAGTAATAATAATTTTATACCAAGAAAGGGATGTACAAGAGCAAATCTAGGATAAATCCCTAGATTAAGCTTAACAAAAGCATACCTAGGACAAGCCCCTAGGTTATGCTGAATCTAACAAGAAAGCACATAAACTCAAACAATTAAGCCTAGTAACCCAAAGATACATCACAAGACAAAACTCTAAGGGAACATCAACCTATGACTACTCAAATATAGCATGAGAAATACTCTAATTGTTTGCAATGGACACATTTTCACTAGACTTCTTCACTTTCTTCAAACAATTTACCCTTACTCTAACACAATCTTTAATAAGAATTGTGACTCTTTCCTTTGATAATCCACTTCTTCCAAAGCAAATATCATTCCTAACCTTCCATATGTAGTAGACGGTTGCTCCAAAACACACCTTACTCAAGATATTCTTGAAATTGTCCTCCTTCCATTCATTACTCAATTCCACAATCAAGGAGGTCCACGGCATGAGGTTGATGTGCTGTTGACTTAGGTTAATCACTTCATTCCAGATTTGGAGGCTAAATGCACACCTAAAGAAGAGGTGATCCATGCATTCCGATTCCTCATTACACAAAGGGCAAACATTGTGGGAGATAAGGCCAATTCTAACTAATTTATCCCTTGTCATAAGTTTGCCTCTAATACCCAACCACACAATGAAGGAGTGTCTTAGAAAGTTTCGTTTGAACCAAACAAGCTTGTGCCAAGTAACCTTTTCCTTCCTATCTCGGATTGCTTCCCAAACCACTTTAATGGAAAATTTTCCATTAGAATTGGGAGACCAAATTAAAGAGTCCTCTCCACTTAAAGGGCAGCAAGGGAGGGCATCCTTTATCTCCATAAGATGACATGAATTTGCCACCGGCCATTTCCACCTATGCTCCTCAATTATTACCTTTACTAGAGCATTCTTTGGGATACCCGAATCATAAATAATCCTAGGTCCATATTTATCCGCCAAAGGACCATAGGGGTGCCAATTGTCATGCCATAGAGATGTTTTCTCCCCATTGCCGATGATCTTCTTGAACTTGGACTTCATTTGTTCCCTTAGGCCAAGGATCTTCCTCCAAACCCAAGAACTCTCACCATTAGGCTTTATTTCCCAAAAACATTTACCTCTTAGCTTGTTGGTTTTAATCCATTCCACCCAAAGAGAATTCCGCTTGTCATTAAGAATCTTCCACATGTTTTTTATTATGGCAGCTTTGTTCTAAGCTTTGCTCCTCATGATTCCTAGACCACCCTCCTTTTTAGGAACACATACCTCCTCCCAAGCAACTTTGGCCTTCTTACCCTCCATGGAAGCACCACTCCAAAGGAAATTCCTTAATATTCCATCAATCTCCTTATGGACACTTGAAGGGAGAATAAATATTGAAGACCAATAAATTTGAATACTAAAAAGGACAGCCCTAATAAGAATGAGCCTACCCGCATAAGAAAGAAAAAGTTCAATAAGGAGTCTTTTGGCCACATTTTTGAAAGAGTGCTAGAAGCTAGAAGGCAACTTGAAAACGTCCAAGAGCTACTCCGATAAGCCCTTTGGATGAGGAACTTGCTCGAGAGGAAAAAATAATTTTAGAATCCTATAGATCTCTTTCATTAGCTGAGGAATCTTTGGCTAGACAAAAATCAAAAGTTCATTGGCTAAAGGAAGGTGATCAAAATACAAAGTTCTTCTTCAAGAGCATCAAAGGTAGGAGAAATAGAAACTCTATCTATGGGATCCAAAGGGAGAATGGAACTTTTGTACACAACATGGAGGAGGTCAATGAGGAATTTATGGATCACTTCAAATCTATCCTAAATGGAAAGGAGCATTCAAATGTGAACCTTGAGAAGCTCAAAAGAGTAGTCAAATTTCGGTTAGGAAGTGAAGAAAAGGATATGCTCACAAGAGAAATTTCAACGGAAGAGATCAAAGAAACCATTTTTGCCATGGATAATAACAAGGCCCCGGGTCTGGATGGATATGGTGCATGCTTCTTCAAGGCAGCATGGAACATAGTTGGTGATGATGTTGTAAAAGCCATCAAGCACTTCTTTAAAACGGGCCATTTTTTAAAAGAGGTAAATTGCACTATACTTGCTCTTGTCCCAAAAGTCTCTAACCCTTCTGATACAACCCTTGCTGATTGATTTAACAAGAACTATAACAATCTATTAGAATCTTGCCCAAAGATCTATCTAGCATAAACCAAAAAATTAGAACCCTCTTGTTATCTAACAACAAGGAACTCTAATTATCAAAAAAAGAATTCACAACTTTCTCAAGAAATGAATTCAAAGAAAACTCTCACAAGAACTTTGGAGAAATTCAGAATTTTCTATTAGAATCAAGCTGCCGATAATCTTGAGTTTAATACATACATATATGTTGCTTCTAACCCTAAAAAACGAAATAAATCCTTTAAAAAAAAGGAAAATAACAACTCATGACAACTAAGCACTCTCTTAATTAAACTAGGATAACAATTAGATAATAACTAAACAAGCTTTCCTAATTAAACTAGGATAACAACTAGATAATAACTAATCACAAAAGGGCTAGCTGAATTGATGTGACTTGGGCTTCCATATGCATATTTGACTAAGCCCAACATGTGCTCCTTGTTGCCCTTAAACCAATTCATGTATTTGGGCTCCTTGTGTTAAAGTAAGCTCTTTTAATTCTTCAAATTGAATTAAATGCACAAGCCTTGAACTAAACTCCATGCTTGTCATGTCGTTGACCATGAGTTCCCTCTTGACTTCACTTGGACTCTTTCCCATAAGCTCCAAATGACTTTGAACAAGCCCAATGATTGTCGCTTTCATCTTCTTGGCTCTTGCTCGTGTAATTGGGCCTTCGTCATAGCTCAATGGATTCAACTTTTTCGTGTTTGTTGAAGTAGAATTCGAATCTCCATCGTTATGCTTCCCCATGTGCACATTTGGTGAAGTTATCCCTTGATCATTCGCATCACTCCCCCCTTCCTCGAAATGATTCGACCTCGAATCTCCACCTACATAATCAAAAAGAAAAGGTCAGAAACATTAAAGGTTGCATTAACATTATACTCACCAGGGAGATCTAATTTATATGCATTATCATTAATCCTTGCAACAACTTGAAAAGGTCCATCTCCTCATGGGTGAAGTTTAGATCGCCTTTGCAAAGGCAACCGTTCTTTGCGCAAATGCAGCCAAACCCAATCGCCAAGCTCAAAAACCAACTTCTTACGCCTTTGATTCCTTTGGTTCACCACTTGTTGGTTCCTTTTATCTATGTTTTGCCTCACTTTCTCATGGAAATTGCACACAAATTCTGTCTTCTTAGCACCATCAAAATTAACACGCTCTTGCAAAGGTAAAGGAGATAAATCTAATGGTGTTAAAGGATTAAAACCATACACAATTTCAAAAGGTGAATAATGTGTGGATGAATGCATAACCCTATTATATGCAAACTCTACATGGGGTAAACTTTCATCCCAAGACTTCACATTCTTTTTTATGATAACATGCAATAATTGCCCTAATGTTCTGTTCACAACTTCAGTTTGACTATCAGTTTATGGATGACAAGTAGTACTAAATAACAACTTAGTTCCTAATTTCGCCCACAAGGTCTTCCAAAAGTAGGACAAAAATTTTGCATCCCTATCACTAACAATAGTTCTTGGCATACCATGCAAACGTACTACCTTTTTAAAGAACAAATTAGCAACATGTGAAGTGTCATCAGTTTTATGACATGGAATAAAGTGTGCCATCTTAGAAAACCGATCAACTACCATATAGATGCTATCATTACCACGTCTAGTCCTAGGTAGTCCAAGTACAAAATCCATAGAAACATCTACCCAAGGTGAATGTGGGATAGGCAATGGCGTGTACAAACCATGTGGATGCACTTTAGACTTAGCTTGCAAATATGTGAATTAGTGCAATACTTAGAAACATCAGATTTCATGTTAGGCCAAAAAAAATGCTCTTGTAAAATATCTAAAGTTTTAGCTATGCCAAAGTGACCCATCAAACCTCTTTCATGTGCCTCACGAATTAACATCAAACGCAAAGAGCACTTAGACACACAAAGCTTATTCAAACGAAACAAGTAGTCATTATGCTTATAAAATTTTTCAAAGGCAGCTTTCTCACATGCATTATACACATTGCTAAAATCATGATCATGTGCATACAACTCTTTAATATGCTTAAAACCAAGCAATTAGCATCTAAAGTAGTAAGAAGTGCATACCTTCTTGACAATGCATCAACCACAATGTTTTCCTTACCTTGCTTATATTTGATGACGTATGGGAAGGATTCAAGAAATTCACTCCACTTTGCATGTCGCTTATTGAGTTTGTTTTGACCTTTCAAATACTTCAAACTTTCATGGTCGGTATGGATGATGAACTCTTTAGGCACAAGGTAGTGTTGCCACGTCTCTAATGCCCTCACTAATGTATACATTTCCTTGTCATATGTTGAGTAGTTCAATGCTGCGCCATTCAATTTTTCACTAAAGTATGTAATGGGCTTGCCCTCTTGCATAAGAACAACACCAATTCCCACTCCCGAAGCATCACATTCAATCTTAAAAGTTTTATCAAAGTTTGGCTCTCAAATCTATTGAAGCCCATGTGTGGACGATTGGACAAGAGCCGAATTATGCCAACAAGAAATAAAAGTAGACTTCAATAAAGAATCGTTTGATTTAACTATGGATAGTTCGATGACGGGAAATAATACTCAAGATAGTGGAGGTCAATGATAAGGTAAGGGGATATTGTCAGCTATTAGATATGCAAAGGTAAGAGAACTACGTAGGCTTTGATTCTTCTAAACCCCAAGAAGATACGTAGGAAGCTCAATTGAAAAATTAAGTCCAAGCCTTTCTTTTAATTTTCAATTATTGTAATTAATAATTTAAAAATTAAATCAAAATCATGTATTAGAATTGACGGTTCAATATCTATTTCGAACCGAAACTATCGATTTTGAACCAGGGTCATGAACCAAAACTGTTGGTTTCGAACTGGTTATGAACCATCCTATTACGGTTTTGGTTTAGGGTCCTTATTTTTTTGAACCGTGAACCGACGGTTTCGAACCGAAATCACCAATTTATGAACCGTGGCCAGGACTAATTGTGGTTAAACTAAGTTTTTCTACAAGTTTGGTACTGGCTACATTCGTGCAACTACCCCCATCTATAATTAAAATACACACCTTACCTTTCACATGATATCTAGTATGAAAAATATTCTCTCTCTGCTCACCCTCTACTGCATACTCCAACTCTGCATCATTAGCATCCTCTAATGGTGGCATATACTCATCACTAGACTCTTCCTCTGTTTTATATTCACCATCCTCTCTCAACATCATGGTTCTTTTGTTAGGACATTGGGAAGTTATGTGACCCCTACCCAAACACTTAAAACATTTTATCTCACTATTCCTCTTTGATGGTTCGGGTTTAATACTAGACTTTTTTCGGCTAAACTCCTTTCCCTTAGGTTTAGAGTACTTAGTTTTTGGCTTAAAAGGTGGCCTATCATCTCTCTTTGACATACTCGGTTTCCCAAGACTAGAATAGGAAACTACATCCCTTTTACCCTTACGTTGTAATTGTCTTTCTACCTTCATCGCCATATATACCAAATCCTCTAGCTCTACATAGTGTTGGAGCTCTACAACATTTGTTATTTCCCTATTCAACCCATTTAAAAACCTAGCCATAGTGGTTTCCCTATCTTTCTCTATATTAGCCCTAATCATGGCTATCTCTATCTCCTTGTGATAGTCCTCCACATTCTTGGTCCCTTGCCTAAGCCCCTATAACTTCTGAAGTAAATCCCTTTGGTAGTGACTAGGAACAAAACGCTACCTCATTACACTCTTCATATCATCCCAAGTATCTATGGGTCTACCCAAACTCCTACGTCTACTTTTCGACAACTGGTCCCACCAAATGCTAGCATAATCAGTGAATTCTACAGTAGCCAACTAAGTAGGGTTTCGGATACCTATGTATATCAAAAACCTGATCTACTTTTTGCTCCCAATCTAAGTAGGGTTCTAGATCGTTTCTACCCTGAAAAGGTGGAATTTTCATCTTAATGCTACTAAGGTTACTATCACTCTGTCTATTCTCTCTATACATACTATTTCTATGACTTCGATGTCCTCCTTTACTCCTTATATTATTCAACCTATCACTTATTCCGTCATCCTCACTGTCGGTAACTATCCTATCCTCATCCCTTACTATTGGTGTCTTTCTCCTACCCTTAGTTGTACTACTTTCCCCTCTATCATTCTATTGTTGTTCTAATCTGTCTAATCTATCGTTAACACTCCTTATTACATTAAAAAGTCACTCAAACTGTTGTTGGATCACTTGCATTGTAAAAGCCTCAGTTTTACCTGAATCTTCTACCATGTTATAATTTTAGAAAACAAAATGTGTTTGTGAACAATAATCCTCACTCGCGCTCGTGTTTTCACTCTAATGTTCTCACCAACTCTCTAATCTGAAACTCTTTTTTTTTTTAAGAACAAATCAAAATGGTACTTGTGATAAACGACTACCAGTCAACCTAGGTTACGTTACGATTACCGATTACTAAAATAAAAAGAGACTAAAATTCAAGAAGAAAGAAAATTTTCAGAATTGGAAAAAAAAATGAACACAATTACAAGAGTGAATAGTTAAGGGAAAGAAATTCAAAAGAGATAACAAGAATAAAGGAAATCAAATTCAAAGGAGGTAAGTGTGCTAACTTTCTCCTTGATCTCTCTCATTTTTTTTTACATTTTTTTTTTGCTTTTTTTCTGTCTTTTTTTTCTCTTTTTTTTTACTATTTTTTGTCTTTTTTTTAACATTTTTTTAAAGCTACTTGGTCGAAAATAGGAAAGAAATAACTTCTTTCGATCACACAAAATCCCCTCCTAACAAAATTCAAAGCAATTAAGGGAATAACCAAGGTTTAATCCCCTAATTTAGGAATACCAAAATTTTCAAGGAAAATTTAAATTTTTAGGAACAAATCAAGAACTCAATCTCCCAACTTAGGTAATTACAATGCTTTTCCTAAAGATTAAAGGAAACAAGGCAATCCTAATCCAAGATTATTCTCCCCAATTTCGGAATCCCCACTTTCCCACTTTTTTTTTTTTTTGCTACTATTTTT